>NC_040079.1:64016432-65338932 GCF_003369695.1 Bos indicus x Bos taurus | reverse complement strand
TTCCAGCAAACTCTGTTTGTATTACTACTTGACAATTTATTTCCCATAAGCAATAAAGTCTATAAACAAATGATAATTGCTTTTTTTTTTCTCCTAAAGAAAGCATTTCAATCATTTATGTTGTTCTACAGCAAGTGAAGATCCCATAAGCAAGTTCTGTTCTGTGGATCAATCAGCTCCAAACCAAAGTAGACATGTTGTTGACTCCAGTGCCTACAAATCCTGCTGCAGGCTCACCAGACGATGAAAACTGAGGTATGCAGTGGGGGGCCCCACACGGCATTCGGTAGCTTCTGGGCATGTCAAACTTCACAACTACCCTACAGTCAATGACAGCAAACACCTTCCCTGTTCTTGCCTCCAAACATAAACTTGCCTCTCTACCCTCCCTCTGAATTACGGGCAGTCTTCCAGAAACAAAGCCCCAGACAGAAGCAACCTCCCATGACTACACAACAGAAATCACAGTTGTCTTTTTGCTGGATTTTATTTAATGTAGGCAATGTTCCAGACTTATTTATAGCTACAAGAGACTGTTACCTCTTGTTTAATAAAATGACAAAACAACAGATTTGCATATGCAAAAGCAGGTGCTGTAACAGGTTTGACACTCTTGACCTAAAGCATGTACAAGAGGTTTATCTGTAACAGCAGTCTCAAAGGTACTGGTGCTCTGATGGGCAGTCAAAACTCCACTATCTGTAGATGCATTTGCTCAAAATGACAATATGAATAAAAACTGATCGATAGACCTTCCCTGTCTTTGTCCATGCACTGAAATCCCAAGATGTGTATATATTGGGCTATTTTATCTATCAGTCCTAGATAACTAAAATAGGAATGTCGACATGCAAAAGTAACGTGTTCAATTGATCATTTCAGAACAGTTCCTTTCACCATGATGACATACTGTGAGAAACTAGGTACTGAATTTTAATCATAGTATTATTTTACAAAGCAAAATTTTCACAGGATTAATAATTTTAGTTGCTCTAATAATGACCTAAATAACTACTCTATTGGATTTCTGCTACCCTAATTGTTTTTCTTAACTATTTTTACATTCAAGGTATAATTTTAGACCTTAAAAATATTGAAATTGTAGGCACAAGTATCTTAATCTCTCTTATTCTGCACTTCAATTTCAAGATATACATTTTTCTGAGATTCTGAGATTACAATTTTTTGTTAAGAGGCTACTTTTTCCCTTGCACGTTAAGGTAAAGAACCCAAATCTGAACATGACCCCTTACTGAACAGAATGACTTGTTTTTGAGTTATATTTGCAGACGGTAGTACCATATGCCCCAAGCTCCAAGTTGGATGCTCTTTCTACGGTTTAATTTGCTTGTCAAAAGATGTTAAAATCACAAACCTACAATGTCTAGATAAACTTAATATCACATATAAAAAAAAAACAATTTCCCTCACTTTCTTTAGAAATAACAAATAACAAATTAACCTAAAATACATGCAAAAGGTTTGTAAAGTTCAAACAACTTCTAAATTATAAATAAAATGACCTGGTGCCACATGACTGAAAAAAGAAAATCACACACACACACACACATATATGAGTTTAAATTACTTATTAAAAGCCAAAATCTTGTCTCTTTTTTGAAGGAACTGAAGTAGCATGAAGTGCACAATTTTCAAGCTGAGTTAGAAATAAATTACTTTAAAAAAAAAAGAAATAAATTACTTTTAAAGAAGAAGTTTCAGAAAAAAGTAATTTAAACCAAACCACAATTCATTATAAAATAAATCTTTCAAATTTGACTGAAATACATTCATTTATTTTAAATATTTTTGTAATTTCTATTTTATATCTTTGAAATTTTGTTTTAACATCAAGGAACCTTAAAATTTTGCTGCAATATTCTTTTGTTTGTAATTTTCTTTTTTCTTTTTCTTATAATGGAGAGATGGCATCATGGGAAGGAAGAAAGTCTACACCTGCAGGCAATTTGTTTAAAATTTTTCTCTTGTTGCTTAAACACTTAAGAATGAAATACCATTTAGAGAAAAACACAAGGGCATCCAGTGGCTGTTTCTCATAACTGACATGAGACATCATCATGACCCCTTCAAAAGCCTTTCCAAATTTTTCAAAACTAAAATTATTTACTCAATAAGTCATAACTACCTTTTGTGAGCCATAGTAATCCATCATGTGAATAAATATTTAGACAATATTTTAAATGTGTGCAATGTACTTGACAGAATTACAACTGTCCTATAAATAGAATCTGATCAAAAACATTCTGCTTGTACAATAAAAGCCCAGCTAGAAACACAGTCAAGGAGAGAAAACTGACATCTAGGAAAACTTCCACAGTGGAAAGTGACCATCAGTGACATAAACCACTGTAGTTTTAAGAAGTTTTAAAAGTTCTTTTTGTTGAAGTAGATCTCATATAAAGAAGATATACCTACCTCAGGCAGATATTAACAAAACTTCTTAAAATGTACCACTTGTAAATAAAGATAACATGTCTATTCAATAAGTAGCATTATACAACAGGGAAAAACCACAAAGTAGCACTATACATACTGACTGACAGGGAGCAAATTCCAAGGTACACTATTAAGCGAAAAAAGCAGGCTACATCAAAGCATATATGTTCATATTACCATTTATGAAAAAGTGACATATAAAGATACATACATCTTTATAACAGACATCAACTATTTCTAGAAGAATACTAAGAAACTGGTGTGACTGATTCCTAAAAAGTGGAAATGGATACTTAAGGCATTGCTTCTCAAACTTTTTCGTGACTACATACACATTAAAAGCAATACCAATTACATGGCACATTGGGACAACCAGAGTGCCATCTGTCACAGGCCCCACCTTGCTTAGCTGGAGTCAAAAACATATCTCATCATATCCTTAAAGTAATTGAGATATAGTAGGCTATGAGATACTATGTATTACCAGTTTTTAATAATTGAACAAGACAAACTGACCAAATGATATCATCTACTCAATCTTTTTGCAGTTTACTTTTTTTTAAACTTTACAAATTGTTTTAGTTTTGCCAAATATCAAAATGAATCCGCCACAGGTATACATGTGTTCCCCATCCTGAACCCTCCTCCCACCTCCCTCCCCAAACTTTATGGAGAAGGCAATGGCACCCCACTCCAGTGCTCTTGCCTGGAAAATCCCATGGACAGAAGAGCCTGGTAGGCTGAAGTCCATGGGGTCGCAAAGAGTCGGACACGACTGAGCGACTTCACTTTCACTTTTCACTTTCATGCATTGGAGAAGGAAATGGCAACCCACTCCAGTGTTCTTGCCTGGAGAATCCCAGGGACGGGGAAGCCTGGTGGGCTGCCGTCTCTGGGGTCGCACAGAATCGGACACGACTGAAGTTACTTAGCAGCAGCAGCAGCAGCACTTTTAATTGCACATTAAATGTTACTCAAATAATCTCTCAATTTTTCTAGTTTTAAAATGCTGCTGATTATAATATTTATAGAGTAACACCAGGAGTCTTCAAATCAGAGTTCCTTGCATTATGTTACACTATGATATGTTTACTATATCTTGAGCATTTAAAAAATTTTAAAGGAAATTATTTTTTCAATCAAGAAAATGGTACTAAAATTCAGTCGAATTGTATCCATTACTCTGCTATATTTTATTTTGATTTTTAACACGTATAAAGCAGGTAAGCAAAAGTCCCATTTGTTAGCTTATGAAGCTCCAGCTTTTATTTTTGACTGAAAAAGGTAGAAACAATTTATCATTTTATTACTTTAATCAATGCAATTTGTTAGATTAAAAATACTTAAAATATAGAGGAAATTAATAATAATAGAATAAATTCTTGGTGGGAGTTAAACAGCTACTGTTGCTGATGTTATTTTAACCTCAATAAATAGTAGATGTATGCTAGACAGGACTTTTTTGTAAAGAAAGTATGTTGTACATTTCAGAAGGACATTTTAGTTGGTTTTCACACCGAACTATATAATAGCTTTTTGTTTCATTAGTTTGTATTAAAAAGTTTATGCTAAGAACCACACTTGCATACACCTGGCGATTTTTTTACTTATGATAATATGTCAGATGATGGAGGTGTTTCAAGGAAAAAGAAGTCAAGATCACTTTTCAGAAAAGTCACAGGTAAAAGATTAGGACTCGGGGTGGGGGGAACAAGAGGAAACTATGTATGATTGGGAAAAAAGTGGACTCAACACTTTCCCCAATGGGATAAAATAAGGAGGATCCAGTGGCACTGAAATATTTCAGGAGTTTTTATTACTGACTCCCATTCTGCCTGTAACACCCAATCATTCAGGCAAAAATATTTGCATGTGCACCATGTCTAGATGCTGTGTTCAGCACTAGGAATTCAGTGATGTTGCCCCACAAGCTGTATAAAAGACTTGGATAGGAGATTGAACCAGAAAACAGTCGCTGTCAAATATTAATTAGACAAGAATTAGTGATGGACCACGCAGAAGCATGGCCTAGAGGAGCAACCCCACATCCAAGGAGCGGTGGCTGCACAGGCACAGGAGGGCAGAGAGGAGCTACTCCACGCTCAAGGTCAGGAGGGGCAGCCATGAGGAGATACCCCTTGTCCAAGATAAGGAGCAGCGGAGCACTTCACTGGAGCAGCTGTGAAGAGATACCCGACGTCCAAGGTAAGATAAACCCAAGTAAGATGGTAGGTGTCATGAGAGGGCATCAGCGGGCACACACACTGAAATCATAATCACTGAAAACTAGTCAATCTGATCACACGAACCACAGCCGTGTCTAACTCAATGAAACTAAGCCATGCCATGTGGGGCCACCCAAGATGGGAGGGTCATGGTGGAGAGTTCTGACAAAATGTGGTCCACTGGAGAAGGGAATGGCAAACCACTTCAGTATTCTTGTCTTGAGAACCCTGTGAACAGCATGAAAAGGCAAAATGATAGGATACTGGAAGAGGAACTCCACAGTTTAGTAGGTGCCCAATATGCTACTGGAGATCAGTGGAGAAATAACTCCAGAAAGAATGAAGGGATGGAGCCAAAGCAAAAACAATACCCAGCTGTGGATGTGACTGGTGATAGAAGCAAGGTCCGATGCTGTAAAGAGCAATACTGCATAGGAACCTGGAATGTCAGGTCCATGAATCAAGGCAAATTGGAAGTGGTCAAACAGAAGATGGCAAGAGTGAACGTCGACATTCTAGGAATCAGCAAACTAAAATGGATGGAATGGGTGAATTAAACTCAGATGACCATTATATCTACTACTGCGGGCAGGAATCCCTCAGAAGAAATGGCGTAGCCATCATGGTCAACAAAAGAGTCCTAAATGCAGTACTTGGATGCAATGTCAAAAACGACAGAAAGATCTCTGTTCGTTTCCAAGGCAAACCATTCAATATCACAGTAATCCAAGTCTATGCCCCAACCAGTAACGCTGAAGAAGCTGAACTTGAACGGTTCTATGAAGACCTACAAGACCTTTTAGAACTAACACCCAAAAAAGATGTCCTTTGCATTATAGGGGACTGGAATGCAAAAGCAGGAAGTCAAGAAACACCTGGGGTAACAGGTAAATTTGGCCTTGGAATACGGAATGAAGCAGGGCAAAGGCTAACAGAGTTTTGCCAAGAGAACGCACTCATCATAGCAAACACCCTCTTCCAACAACACATGAGAAGACTCTACACATGGACATCACCAGATGGTCAACACCGAAATCAGATTGATTACATTCTTTGAAGCCAAAGATGGAGAAACTCTATACAGTCAGCAAAAACAAGACCGGGAGCTGACTATGGCTCAGATCATGAACTCCTTATTGCCAAATTCAGACTTAAATTGAAGAAAGTAGGAAAAACCACTAGACCATTCAGGTATGACCTAAATCAAATCCCTTATGATTATACAGTGGAAGTGAGAAATAGATTTAAGGAACTAGATCTGATAGAGTGCCTGATGAACTATGGAATGAGGTTCGTGACACTGTACAAGAGACAGGGATCAAGACCATTCCCATGGAAAAGAAATGCAAAAAAGCAAAATGGCTGTCTGGGGAGGCCTTACAAATAGCTGTGAAAAGAACAGAGGAGAAAAGGAAACATACAAGCATCTGAATGCAGAGTTCCAAAGAATAGGAAGGAGAGATAAGAAAGCCTTACTCAGGGATCAATGCAAAGAAATAGAGAAAAACAATAGAATGGGAAAGACAAGAGATCTCTTCAAGAAAATTAGAGATACCAAGGGAACATTTCATGGAAAGATGGGCTCGATGAAGGACAGAAATGGTATGGACCTAACAGAAGCAGAATATATTAAGAAGAGGTGGCAAGAATACACAGAAGAATTGTACAAAAAAGATCTTCAAGACCAAGATAATCACAATGGTGTGATCACTCACCTAGAGGCAGACATCCTGGAATGTGAAGTCAAGTGGGCCTTAGAAAGCATCACTATGAACAAAGCTAGTGGAGGTGATGGAATTCCAATTGAGCTATTTAAAATCCTGAAAGATGATGCTGTGAAAGTGCTGCACTCAATATGCCAGCACATTTGGAAAACTCAGCAGCGGCCACAGGACTGGAAAAGGGCAGTTTTCATTCCAATCCCAAAGAAAGGCAAAGCCAAAGAATGCTCAAACTACTACACAATTGCACTCATCTCACATGCTAGTAAAGTAATGTTGAAAATTCTCCAAGCCAGGCTTCAGTAATACGTGAACCGTGAACTTCCAGATGGTCAAGCTGGTTTTAGAAAAGGCAGAGGAATCAGAGATCAAATTACCAACATCTGCTGGATCATTGAAAAAGCAAGAGAGTTCCAGAAAAACAACAATTTCTGCTTTATTGACTATGCCAAAGCCTTTGACTGTGTGGATCACAATAAACTGTGGAAAATTCTTCAAGAGATGGGAATACCAGACCACCTGACCTGCTTCTTAAGAAACCTATATGCAGGTCAGGAAGCAACAGTTAGAACTGGACATGGAACAACAGACTGGTTCCAAATAGGAAAAGGAGTACATCAAGGCTGTATATTATCACCCTGCTTATTTAACTTATATGCAGAGTACATCATGAGAAACGCTGGGCTGGAAGATGCACAAGCTGGAATCAAGATTACCGGGAGAAATATTAATAACCTCAGATATGCAGATGACACCACCCTTATAGCAGAAAGTGAAGAGGAACTAAAAAGCCTTTTGATGAAAGTGAAAGAGGAGAGTGAAAAAGTTGGCTTAAAGTTCAACATTCAGAAAACTAAGATCACGTCATCTGGTCCCATCACTTCATGGGAAATAGATAGGGAAACAGTGTCAGACTTTATTTTTTGGGACTCCAAAATCACTGCAGATGGTGACTGCAGCCATGAGATTAAAAGACGCTTACTCCTTGGAAGGAAAATTATGACCAACCTAGATAGCATATTAAAAAGGAGAGACATTATTTTGCCAACAAAGGTCCATCTAGTCAAGGCTATGGTTTTTCCAGTGGTCACGTATGGATGTGAGAGTTGGACTGTGAAGAAAGCTGAGGGCCGACAAATTGATGCTTTTGAACTGTGGTGCTGGAGAAGACTCTTGAGAGTCCCTTGGACTGCAAGGAGATCCAACCAGTCCATTCTAAAGGAGATCAGTCCTGGGTCTTCACTGGAAGGACTGATGCTAAGGCTGAAACTCCAATATTTTGGCCACCTCATGCAAAGAGTTGAATCTTTGGAAAAAACTCTGATGCTGGGAGGGACTGGGGGCAGGAGGAGAAGGGGACAAAGGAGGATGAGATGGCTGGATGGCATCGCCGACTGGATGGACGTGAGTTTTAGTTAACTCCAGGAGTTGGTGATAGGGAGGCATGGCATGCTGCGGTTCATGGGGTCCCAAAGAGTGGGACACAGCTGAGCGACTGACCTGAACTGAACTGAAAAGGCATAAGAATGAATAAAAAGTAGTAATCCAATCAAGAAGAAATGAAAATCTGAAAGTGGGGTGTAACAAAGACGATGAAGCAAAGAGGACATATCTGATGGACATTTATATTAGTATCTGTTTCACTTTGTCATTAATTAAAAGGAAAACTAAAAATGACTCAGATTTTTTTGGTTTGGTTGTATGTTGTAGATACCACAACAAAAGCAGTCTAGTAGGATTTATCCTGTGGTAGCAGCCGGGAAGATTACCAATGATGCCAACCTCTGCTTCCTCTGTCCCATACAATCCCCTCCCCTGAAGTGTGGGTGGGATCTAGTGCCTTGCTTCTAAGGAGCTTGTTGTTGTTGTTTATTCGCTAAGTTGTGTTGTGACTCTTTTGCAACCCCATGGACTATAGCCCACCCGGTTCCTCTGTCCATGGGATTTCCCAGGCACAAATATTGGAGAGGGAATATGCAAAATGGTGGCATCTCATTTCTATAATTAAGTTTCAAAATAACTCTGATTTCCATTTTTTCACTCTAAGTGCTCACGCTGATGAAAGCCAGTTGCCATGTTGTGAGTTATCCTATGCTTAGGCCCAGGTGAGGGTCCAAATGACAGGTCCAGATCTTTTGTGTGAACAGCAGAAAAATACTGAGGAAATAGTCTCCCAATATTTAAAAGCTATAATCAGGTTCAACAAAGGAGTTACTTACACAAATGATGAATTAGTTACATTTGTTATTTCACGCATATCTTTCCCCTAAAAGTAAGCAAACTTCATTCATCAGTTGCAAACATAAGCTGGCCGTTGATACAAGAGTTCAGCAAAAATCTATGAAAACTTTCAAAACATTTGACAGAGCACTTGAGTTTTCTTGAGGTAAGAATAAAGTGCTTTATAGTAGCAAAGCATCGTTCTTTATATATGTATGTGTTGCTGGCTTTGTATGTGTTTATATCTGACACTGGATAGTTTCTGTAGAGTGGTGAGTTTCATCTGCTTTATATCCAAAGAGTAAGAGAAAGTAAGCCTTGTACCTCCTGCTGCAAAGTCACTTCAGTTCCTTCTCCAATGCATGAAGGTGAAAAGTGAAAGTGAAGTCGCTAAGTCGTGTCAGACTCTTAACAACCCCATGGACTGCAGCCCACCAGGCTCCTCAGTCCATGGGATTTTCCAGGCAAAAGTACTGGAGTGGGGTGCCATTGCCTTCTCCTAGACTTAGGCAATTTATCTGGATTCAGAAACCAATTCATTCATTTTTGGTGGTGCATCTTCTGAAGCAGATACTATGTAACCCTACTGTTTGTTCCCTAATAAATACATGTTGAACTGACATGAATTGATTCCTCTGCTTTACCACCGATAGCTAGTAAGATTCTAAGTCTCATCTTGTACTTTCTTAACTACATACAGTGTTCTGCTCATAGATTCAATGAATGTTTACAGAATGAGTGGATGAATGAAGGAGTCACTCAGTTAATCAGTACAAGCAATGGTAGACTGAGAAGGGTATGAATGATGATGCTTGAAAAGAAAGGGGAAGCAATAAGGGATATTGCTTTAAAGTATGTCATCCACCAAAGGAATTTTATTTGTACACCTTTTAAAATGAAATTTTGGCAGCAATTTTAGAATAGATTTGAACACCATAGAGATAAGAAACTTCGGGAATGCTAATTGATAATAAGACACTATGATGTAAATTCATCATGGTATATAAGGAAAATGATGCTTACTATCATTGCTGTGTGTGACAGGCAGGAAAAACAACAGACAAGTTACTTGGCAACTGGCTGAAACAGCATCATTGTCACCAGTCTTGGAATCTCCAAATTGGAAATGATATTAAAGGTCATCCAGTCCCACAGGAAGCTCGACAGATGGCCATCTAGCCTCTGCCTAACCATTCTAGTCATCATTGCTTTCTGTGGTAGCCAGTTACATAGCTGAATAATATTAGCACTTGTAAGGCTCCTTAAATCTAGCAAAACCTAGCCATGTGAAACTTCTCATTGTCCCTGATTGAATACTTAGAAGTTTTAAAAATGATATCTGCTTCTTACATGCAAAAGTATAGAGGGAATGGTACTGCACATGATAACTGAGGCTTTGGATCTGTGTCACAAATTAGCCACTTGTTAGTTTATTCTTGGTCATTTAACCTCTGAGCTTTACACACACACACACACACACACACACACACACATATATACAACGTAAGGTTGTTATGAGGATCAACAAAGATAATATATGTAACAGGGCTTTGCAAACTATAAAATACTAAAGGTGCTATATTTCATTTTGATAGCCTTTGTATATTGAATATAGCTACTATTTTTCTTGCCCAGGTACATCCACAGTTATCGTTTGAAGTGTTACATGGCTTTGTGCAGAGGGCAGAAGGCACACCTAACCTGTCCTGGCCAATACACTAAATTGCCCCATTTTTAGGAGCAACAGCAAACTATGAAAGAAAACCTCAAGAGAATCTATTCACATTAATAATATTGCTCTGATAAATTAGGCCTTTTAAAATAATTCTTGAAAGTATATTTTCAAATGGCAAAAGATCCTTGATCATATTTGGGATATTGTGGTATACAGTTTAATATCTCCATCTAAATTGAAAGTGGGCTTTTAAAATATAACAATATTTTTTTTTTCTTTCAGAATGCTTTGTCAAGGATACCTCACAGTTACATTAAATTTTATCTTTCATTGACAGCAACACTTGCCTAATAGTTCAGCTAATAAATGATTTCATAACCAATATGGAAAAAGGAAAAGAGGGAAATACCATTTGCTAAGAGCTGACCATATGTCAGAACATACAGAGAGCCTTAAGTGAAGGTGAGGCTATAACAAATGCCAACCAATTCCTTTTGAAGAGATTATTTAAGTTAAAATAAATGGTATAATACCATCTAAAAGTTAAACTCTTACTTTTCCAGACTTTTCTAACTGAAATGAATCTTCTCAAAATTTTTCTAAATATTCCTGGATATCTGAAATTTTAATCCACCTCCACCTCATCTGAAATTCATAGTTTATATATTTACCTGTTAAGTCCCAGTGATTCTCTGGAATTTACAACAGTAAGAAAACTGTTTACCTATAAACAATACTGTTTCTGAAATATCTGTGCTTCCTAAGCATAAAATTGTCAACCAAAAATAGAAGAGTCTGATTTTTTTAAAATACTTTTATAAAATACTAATACATTTCCCAAGTCATTAGCTGAAAAAAAACTTCAGTTTGAGGGACTTTTTCAGGATATAATAGAGGCTCCAGAAGAGTCCCTTATAAGATGCCGTTTTCTCTGTTGGTATATAAAGTGTTTTACTTTTCACAGCAGGGCTTCCCTGGTGACTCATATGGTCAAGAATCTGCCTGCAATGCAGAAGACCTAAGTTCAATCCCTGGGTCAGGAAGAGGGAATGGCTACCTACTCCAATATTCTTGCCTGAAGAATCCCATGGACAGAGGAGCCTGACGAACTATAGCCCATGGAGTCACAAAGCGTCAGACACAACTGAGCAACTAACACTTTACTTTTCACGGCTCTCCATGACTAATGATGGCAAATCACTTAGTGGTACCAGTGATCTTCTTTCCCACTAATGCTGTTTCCTGAGAGTTTGTAGGGAACTTACTCACATAACCCTGCAAGTTCCTGGTCTTCTCTCAGTCTCTTGGTCTTCCACCTCTTTCCAGGAAAGGAAGGGGTAAATTACTTTATTGGGAAACATGGGCCTCTCTTTTTTTCTCGCTTAATTCAGAACATAGATGTGAAAGAAGAATAATTTATTGGGCCACATAAGACATGCTCCCCACTCAGAATAATGAAATTGTCCATGGAAATTCTCAAGAGCAAGATTCAAATAAGTTTAAGAAACTGTAATGCTATCTGTCCTCTATATAATCCAGGTTTCAGTATAAATAGTTTTTTGTAAAAAATCTTAAACAACATGGTGTAGAATCTAAGTACACTTGGGGAAAACACATCGGTGCATGTCAGAGAAAAGAGCTAAAGCACCTGGTGTGTCACAAATATGTTACAGGGATGCCAAGCTGTGGCAGCTCCCTGAGGCATTCTTCCTTCGGGGTGGCAAGAGGGGCCCGGGGCAGCCAGAGTCCTCAGGCCAATCACCACTGGCCACAAGTTAACCCACGGTGAGCTCCAAATACCATCCATCACTTTCTATGCATGTCAGGCATGGATAAAATTGGGAGGCACTACCACAGAAGTAGTAACTGAATAGAAAAAGTTAAGTGTGACAGCTTAGTTACCTGCCCATGGCATGGCAATCCCTCATCAGAATACAATGCGTTGCAGGTATAAAACGATGGACTGCTTGAATGTGGGTTAAATTACAGAATTTTAATACAGTTCACCAAAAAGAAAACACTTGGGCAACTTTCTGGGACCCAAAATAAATATGTCACTAGGCCCTTACTACTCACCATGTGGAAAATATAAACTGGATCACGAGACACATAAAGATTCAAGTCAAGGGCAAATTGTTCACCTCAAATGACAGAGGAGATTTTTTTTTCCTGGGCAGATATTTGTCTCTGCCTATTAGCATCACCTCTACTTGGATTGCAATTATGTAAATATAAAATAATTTTTATGAAAGAAAACTGAGCTCATTGTCAGTTGGACTCCAGAAAACTAAGAATTACTGACTTTATATTATTTCCATGTCACAGAAGAGCACAATAGAAGTCTGCAGGATTATATGTTTTGGAGCTCCTCATACATAAAGTTGTCACACAAACTTGATTTAATGTTCTTAGGCCTCAGTTACTTTATCTGTTATTTGAGAATTACAAAGCCAACAAAATTCAAATGCTATTATAAGAAAGGATGTGGTTAAAAAAAAAAAAAGGAGAAATGCTTTAGAATACTGTAACACAATGGTAACGCTAAATAATGATTATTTTGCCTAAGGTCTTATTGTTGGAGAGTATTTGCTTAGTTACAGAAATACTAGTGAGTTGGGGACTCCAGCAGTTTGTAGAATTTCAGTATATCTGACATATAAAAGATAAAAAGTAGCAGGAAAATGAGCATGAAATAATCATAAATCATAATCTAAAGGAATAAACTTTGTAGTTTCATTTGATATATGTCTTTTTATTGCGCTTTATCACCTACTTATCTGGGCAGAAGCCAAACCTGATGACAAAGGGGAACTGCTTCCTGTAGCTTCACCCAAAACAGTCAATCTCAGCAAAGCCTAATAGTTAAGAGAAGAGGAACCAGAGCTGGGTATTAATGCTTGGGCAAGCCATTTAACTTTTCATTTCTTCATCTCTAACAAGAGAATAACACTACCTACCAAAGAGTTGTTTTAAAAAATTAAGCAAGACATGTAAAATTTTTAAAGGAATTCCTGGCTTAAAGTACTCTCTAAACAGTGTTAGCTACTCTTATTATTTAATCCTACCACAAGCGTCCATCCCTCAATATCCCACCACACCCAATTTAGCCACACTGAGTCCACAGAGGCAGAAATGTTAACATTAAGGTTTTTAAACATTAACTAAAGTCCATATCATGTTCATATTTCCACTGTTTTTACTTAATGTCCTTTTCTTGTTCCAGGATCCCATCCAGGAGACTATGTTGTATTTTGTCGTTATGTCTCCTTAGGCTCACTTTCCTCAGCTGTGATAATTTCTCAAACTGTATTTTATACGATGTCCCTTGGTTGGGATCTGATGTTCTTCTCATTATTAGATTAGGCTTACAGATTTGGGGGGGGGGGGGGCGGGGAGAAGACCACAGTAGAAAATAGCAATTTTCATCACATCATATCAAGTTTATATTCTATGAACATCGTACATCACTTGCATCACTCCTGCTTTTGACCTTGATGATCTGGATGAGGAAAAGTTTGTCAGGCTTCTCTAATGAAGTTACTCTTTTTCCCTTTTCCATACTGTACTCTCTGGAAGAAAATCACCATGTACAGCCCACAATTAAGGAGTTAGGAATTAAGCTTCACCTCCTTGAGGGTGAAGCATTTACATAAATTATCTGAAATTCTTCTCTTCTGGAAACGTCTATTCTCCCACTTATCTATTGAATGCTTTGTCTATATAAGAATAGTATGGACTCACAGAGATGAATTTTATATACTGTGCTTTTCTTGAACATTTTCTTATTTTCTGGCATTATAAGAGTTCCAGCTGCATCTCATGTATTTCCTGCCCCAATCTGAGAACAAGCCCCATTTCTTCAAGGATCCCTGGTTCTTTTTTTAGGAGAAAAGTGTGAGAAACCAAGGTATAGAAAATAAGTACGCCTATTGCTTTTAGGCCGTCTCAACTGACAAAACAAGGAAATAAGTGTGTATACTAACCAATGTATATGCAAATATCTGTAAACACCTCTATCTGTAGTCATCTGCATCTACATTAAGCTAAAGTTTGTTTTAAGCTAAACCTAAAGTCTATGCCTCCAACTCCATTACCACATGGGTCACTCTAGCCCCCTCCCCTTGCTTATCCACAAACTCTAAAACAAACTTGTGATTAATACCTTGTCCCATTAAAATACTTCATAAATAAGATACTTTTTTTCACTAAAACTTCCTGAACTTCTCCATGTGAAACAAAACTTTTCAGCCAGAGTATACCTTAAACAGAACTGAACAAATCTCAAAAATTCTACAGTGTAAAGTGTCCAGTAGTTATACTGAAAGCACCTCTCAATCACTGGTCTTGGTGAGTACTTCAGGAACAGAAGTTTATTGAAATGATGTCTCTTATCTAAAATTACTTAAAGAAAACCCTCGTTTACTTACTCATAATACTTGTCACAGGTAGCCCAATGTGTATCCTCTAAATGTAAATGTCAGATACTTACTTACAGATTCACAATAATGAATTCACTCAATATTTGTGATATACGCCTTTAACTATCTTAATCTCTGTTTCCATATCCTTATAACTCATATATCATTCCCTCTGCTATCCTCCTTAGCACAGAAAAATATTCCTAACAAATGGATATTTGAGTATCAATAACAAATACTTCAGTACAAGACTACTAAATAATTCAAACTGGTGTTATTTTATTAAGTTTTAGAATAAAGCATGATAAATATTGATGAAAGGCAAACTCATAAAACTCATTAAGTTTTTCAAGTATTATTTTATTTTAAAACTAGTAATTTAAAATTTATGAATGAGGTTTATATCCCTCAACATTTTCAGCAAACATCAGTTATTTGGATTTTTAAGGCTGGGCTATATACAATCTCCAAGGAATAACAGTAAGTTCTGATTCACTAAGAAATGTGTTTGTACATGTGCTTAGTCACTTCAGTCATGTTCAACTCATTCCAGCCCTATGTACTGTAGCCTGCCAGGCTCCTCTGTCCATGGGATTCTCCAGGCAAGAATACTGGACTGGGTAGCCATTTCCTACTGCAGGGGATCTTCCTGACCCAGGGATCAAACACATGTCTCCTGCAACTCCTGCGTTGCAGGCTGGATTCTTTAAAGCTGATTCTTTACTGGATTCTTTACTGCTGAGCCCCTGCGGAAGCCCTAAGGAATAATATGAGCTTATTGTTGTTCATGGTACGGTGCTGGAGAATATGTCTAAAGACAATAGTCTCTAGCTTCTAGTAGATATAGTAGAAATTAGCCAAAATAGAATAAAATTTTCTAATTATTTATCACCAAGCTTCCCTGGTGGCTCAGAGGGTAAAGCATCTGCCTATGATGCGGGAGACCCAGGTTCGATCCCTGGGTCGGGAAGATCCCCTGGAAAAGGAAATGGCAACCCACTCCAGTATTCTTGCCTGGAAAAACCCATGGACAGAGGAGCCTGGTGGGCTACAGTCCACAGGGTCACAAAGAGTCAGACATGACTAAGCGACTACACACACAGAATAAAATTTTAGAATGTACATATAATTAATTTATAACAGGCTTTATTTTGTTGTTACTTCTAGCGTTACTTCTAAATCTGCTTTTGGTTTTTTGTTTTTTGTTTTTTTTTTCCTGATGGCTCGCTTAGGTTCACTTACCTAAGTATCCTTACAACTCTTGGAAGACAATCTGAGGACCATTTTCTCAAAAAGGGAAACTATATCCCCAAAAGGCTATTGCCCAGTTTTGGAAAGCAACAAAATGTAAGTCTTGCAAACTTTTTTATTAAAGAAAAGCTAACTTTTATTATATCACTATAATCATTTACTTTTACTATATAAAAATATTTTACTAAATTTTACTGTATAAACATCATCAGATTTTAGGTATATTTCTATTCAAACTTTATCAAATCTTAAAATTCTGAATTCTGTCAATAAAATGAATGTAAAAATTGAAATACAAATTAATTCAAACAAGCATATCTTAAATAGCTAAGTGCAGTTCTTCAAAAGGGTAAGCTAGAGTTGACATAGATATTTAACACAAAGTTTTTCAGAAATAAAAACACAAAGAACAAAATAAAACTAACTGAGGAACACTGAGACTGGAGGACAGACAGATGTATCATGAAAGTTGCAGTGTAACACATGGATTAAGGTTCACAGTTGCAGAATGACATCTACACACCACTATATTTATATAGATAATCAACAAGAACCTACTGCATAGCACAGGGAACTCTGCTTGATATTCTGTAATAACCTATATGGGGGGAAAAACAAAAACGAATAAATGTCCCTTGGACAGCAAGAAGATCCAACCAATCCATCTAAAAGGAAATCAACCCTGAATATTCACTGGAATTATGCTGAAGCTGAACCTCCAATACTCTGGCCACCCGATGTGAAGAGCCAGCTTATTGGAAAATACCCTGATGCTGGGAAAGATTGAGGGCAGGAGGAGAAGGGGGGCAACAGGGGATGAGATAGTTGGATACTATCACCCACTCAATGGACATGAGTTTCAGCAAACTCCAAGAGATAGTGAAGGACAGGGAAGCCTGGTGTGCTGCAGTTCATGCAGTAGCGAAGAGCCAGGCATGACTTAGCAACTAAACAACAATGTATATATGTAACTGAATCATTTTTTTTTTTTTTGGTATACTTGGACCAAATATCACATTGTTTATCAACTATCCTTCAATATAATTTTTCTTAAAGGTATACAGTTGCAGTAACCTAACCTCCAGAAGTAGTGGGGGTATGTCAGGACCAGATTCTAGCCAAACCTTACTATTTCAGTTTCTTCTGGCACTCCTGAATGGTTTATGTCGCTGATGGGGCATCTTGTTTGGTTTTACATTGGAAAAGAAGAGGGAATATTGCATACATGAAAGACATTCTCGTTGTGTTGTAAGAAAGTCATAATTACCTATAAAATTTCTTTAACAGATATGAAGCATATCTTTCTCTACTTATTAGTGAATTGAGCGGAGATGTAGAAAAGAATTGTTATGTGGGGAAAGGCACATTAAATCTACAGGCACTGCCAGCATTTATAGATGAAATAACGTAGATTTTGCAGATAATCAACTTTTTCAAAATCAAAGAGAAATTTAAAATATAGATTTCTCTTTGATCTAATACATAACACCATGTGTGTAATTGAATATATTGCTCTATATATTTTAAATTTCAAAGCTACTCTCACTTTATATTTACCAACAAGCAATATATAATTAAATCATCTTTAAATTTCTCTTACATATTTTTCATCCAAGCAGAAATAAGTTTATTTGTCCCTTTGAGACTTTACTTTTAGAGTATGAAAGTGTGAAAGAAGCTGAACAGGACGTGAATACATGTTCTAAAACCCATACTGCTCATAATAACAAAGAAAAAAATCTTAGTACATCTTGCACAGCCAATTGCAATGAAAACAGCACTTTGGTGTGTTATTCTAGTTCCACTCATATTTCTTTACCTATTTTTTTTAATTTGCCTTTTCCAAAAAACAGGCTTTAGTGCCAACCTGAAAGAAATGGCACTGATGATCAAGAATACAAGATTAAAATTTTATCATAAATTAAATTTCTACTTGGTCATCAAATTAGCAGCAAGATTAAAAATGATAGTATCTATCATTCTATCAAGTATAAATGATTCTAGTGAAAATCAATAAAATGTGTATCCACTGCTAAAAGAATTTAAAATAACTCTTCTGGGGAGAAATTTGGCAATGTTTCCCATGTGCTGCTCTATAGCTCTACCTCTAGAAATACACACTAATGAAATACTCAAACCTTGGAAAAAATATATGTAGAAAATTGTTAATAATAGCTTTATTTACAATAATGAAGAGCTAAAAGTAGCCTAACATTATAGAGAGAATCTGATAACTGCAGTGTATATTTATATATGGTATGTTATATATGATCTAAAGATTGTCAGTAAATGACATTTGGAGGTTATTTGAACTCAGAAGGAATAGTATAGGAGTGAAGACTTCTAGAATGGGGATGTGAGAAACTACTGGAAACCTCTCACTAGGAGAGATATCTATTAGTTGATCAAAATTAACAATTATCAAAAGTCTCTGGAAAAATGTTAAGTTAAACAAATATCCATCAACAGATGAATGGATAAAGAAATTGTGCTACATATATATAATGGAATATTACTTAACCATAAAGAGGGATGAATCAGCATCAGTTGAACCAAGGTAGATGTTCCTCAGTTACGTTATGTTCAGACATGTCTGACTCTTTGGGACTCCATGGACTGCAGCATGCCAGGCTTCCCTGTCCATCACCAACTCCTGGAGCTTGCTCAAACTCAGGTCTATCAAGTTGGTGAGGCCACACAACAATCTCAACTTCTGTCGTCCCCTTTTCCTCCTGCCTTCAAGCTTTCCCAGCACCAGGGTCTTTTCCAATGAATCATTTCTTCACATCAGGTGGCCAAAGTATTGGAGTTTAAGCTTCAACATCAGTCCTTCCAATGAACACTCAGGACTGATCTCCTTTAGGATGGACTGGTTGGATCTCCTTGCAGTCTAAGGGACTCTCAAGAGCCTTCTCCAACACCACAGTTCAAAGTATCAATTCTTCAGTGCTCAGCTTTCTTTATAGTTCAACTCTCACATCCAAATATGACTACTGGAAAAGCCATAGCTTTGGAAAGACAGACCTTTGTTGGCAAAGTGATATCTCTGCTTTTTAATATGCTGTCTAGGTTGGTCATAGCTTTTCTTCCAAGGAGTAAGCGTCTTTTAATTTCATGGCTGCAGTCACCATCTGCAGTGATTCTGGAGCCCCAATAAATAAAGTCTGACACTGTTTCCATAGTTTCCTCACCTATTTGCCATGAAGCAATGGGACCAGATGCCATGATCTTCGTTTTCTGAATGTTGAGTTTTAAGCCAACATTTTCACTCTCCTCTTTCACTTTCATCAAGAAACGCTTTACTTTGTCTTTGCTTTCTGCCGTATGGGTCGTGTCATCTGTATTTCTGAGGTTAATGATATTGCTCCTGGCAACCTTGATTGCAGCTTGTGTTTCATCCAGCCCAGCATTTCTCATGATATACTCTGCATATAAGTTAAATAAGCAGGGTGACAATATACAGCCTTGATGTACTCCATTTCCTATTTGGAACCAGTCTGTTGTTCCTTGTCCAGTTCTACCTGTTGCTTCCTGACCTGCATACAGGTTTCTCAAGAGGCAGGTCAGATGGTCTGGTTTTCCCATCTCTTGAAGAATTTTCCACAGTTTGCTGTGATCTGCAGAGTCAAACTGGAGAAGGAAATGGCAACCCACTCCAGTACTCTTGCTTGGAGAATCCATGGAGGGAGGAGCCTGGTGGGCTACAGTCCATGGGGTCACAAAGAGTCGGACACGACTGAGCGACTTCACTCACTCACTCACACAGTCAAAGGCTTTGGCGTAGTCAATAAAGCAGAAGTAGATGTTTTTCTGGAACTCTCTTGATTTTCCAATGATCTAATGGATGTTGGCAATTTGATCTCTGGTTCTTCTGCCTTTTCTAAATCCAGCTTGAACATCTGGAAGTTCACGGTTCACATACTGTTGAAGTCTGGCTTGGAGAATTTTGGCATTATTTTGCTAGTGTGTGAAATGAGTGCAATTGTGCAGTAGTTTGAACATTCTTTGGAATTGCTTTTCTTTGGGATTGGAATGAAAATTGACCTTTTCCAGTCCTGTGTCCACTGCTGAGTTGTCTAATTTTGCTGACATATTGAGTGCAGCACTTTCACAGCATCACCTTTTAGGATTTGAAATAGCTCAACTGGAATTCCATCACCTTCACTAGCTTTGTTCGTAGTGATGCTTCCTAAGGCCCACTTGACTTCGCATTCTAGATTGTCTGGCTCTATGTGAGTGATCACACCATTATGGTTATCTGGGTCATGAAGATCATTTTTGTATAGTTCTGTGTACTTTTTCTACCTCTTCTTAATATCTTCTGCTTCTGTTACATCCATACTATTTCTTCTTTTATTGTGCCCATCTTTCCATGAAATGCTCCCTTGGTATCTCTAATTTTCTTGAAGAGATCTCTAGTCTTTCCCATTCTATTGTTTTTCTCTATTTCTTTGCATTGATCCCTGAAGGAGGCTTTCTTATCTCTCCTTGCTATTCTTTGGAACTCTGCACTCAGATGGGTATATCTTTCCTTTTCTCCTTTGCCTTTCACTTCTCTTCTTTTCTCAGCTATTTGTAAGGCCTCCTCAGACAACCATTTTGCCTTTTTGCATTTCTTTTTCTTGGGGATGGTCTTGATCACTGCCTCCTGTACAATGTCACAAACCTCCATCCATAGTTCTTCAGAGACTCTGTCTATCAGATCTAATCCCTTAATCTATTTGTCACTTCCACTGTATAATTGTAAGGGATTTGATTTATATCATACCTGAATGGTCTAGTGGTTTTCCCTACTTTCTTCAATGTAAGTCTGAATTTTGTAATAAAGATTTCATGATCTGAGCCACAGTCAGCTCCCAGTCTTATTTTTGCTGACTGTATAGAGCTTCTCCATCTTTGGCTACAAAGAATATAATCAATCTGATTTTGGTATTGACCATCTGGTGATGTCCATGTGTAGAGTCTTCTGTTGTTGAAGAGGGTGTTCGCTATGACCAGTTTGTTCTCTTGGCAAAACTCTGTTAGTCTTTGCCCTGCTTCATTTTGTACCCAAGGCCAAATTTGCCTGTCATTCCAGGTATCTCTTGACTTCCTACTTTTGCATTCCAGTTCCCTAGAATGAAAAGGACATCTTTTTTGGATGTCAGAATTTGCAACAATTTGCAAGAATTTTGCGAGTTAGGATTTTGTGAGAATTTTGGAGTTCTCTCAGGAGAAGATGACCACACATTCTTCTCCACCGTCTTGCACCATGCACCAGATGATCTTAGAGCCTGTTATATAGAGTGAAGTAAGTCAGAAAGAGAAAAGTATCATATATGAACACGTACATACAGAATCTAGAAAAATGGTACTGATGAACCTATTTGCAGGGCAAGAATGGAGACACAGATGTTGAGAACAAATTTGTGGACATAGCAAAGTAAGGTGAGGATGAAATGAATTGAGATAGTAGCACTGAAGTATGTACATTACCATGTGTAAAACAGATAGCTAGTGGGAAATTGCTGTACAACACAAGGAGCCCAGCCCAGTGCTCTGTGATGACCTATAGGATGGGGAGGAGACTCAAGAGGGAGGGGATATATGTATACTTATGGCTGATTCACATTGTTCTGTGGCAGAAACCAACACAACATTGTAGAGCAATTATCTTCCAATTAAAAGTAAATTTTTTATTTTTTTTTAATCTCTGGAGAAGAGTCAAAAGATATGCAACCACAAGGGAACTTACTCAACCAAATCTACCAAAACTCAGTAAGAATTGTGGATTTCCAGCCAGGATAAGCTGCCAGCCAATTCTAGATGAACTTGCAGCCAAATAACAGTGTCCATCTCTCCCAGCTTCTATCTGGAATCAGACATTGGTGAATATTGGCAATCTCATTTCCACAGTGCTGCAGAAAGCCTACACCAGTCACGTGGAAGCAGCTGGGTGGTGGTGCCTGTTCACCCACCCCCAACTCCCATGAATCAGGGAAGATTTGGGAGGCATAGTAGTAAAGAGTGCTGGCCCCCAGCCCCACACAGCTCCTTACTACAGGAAAGCAGCCCCTGGGGCTTAGCAGCTGAGTGGCAGCTCCCAAACAGCAGTAAAAAATCCCTCATTTCCAAGAAGCTAGATAAGGGGGAAATGGCAAGAGAAGGGAACTGTACAGAGAGGCAAGAATAAGATAACAAAGAATTCTGAAATTTCATATTATAGACACTGTTCTACTCTTTAAACATTAGAAGCCATAGGAAAAGCCTAACAAGGGGAATGACATTATTAGATTTATATGTGGAATGATTAGGTTATTCTGGAAGTAAAGATTGGTGGGAGAAGGTGAGAAGAGAAGTTAAGAAATCTGGTGAGAGGCTTGGATTAACAAACTAGGAAAAGGAAGTGGATATAAAAAGAGTAGAGACAAAAAATATTTGTCCAGTGATCATGTATTTCATTGTCCAAAGAGGTTCTCTGTAGAGGGAGAGTGGGGCACTCTGAGTTACTCTGGGGCCAGGCATAAACTGGGACTGCTCTGGCCACACTGAGGCATTCACTCTGCCTGGATAAGAGAAATCCTTGGCCTGTTTCTTTCTTTTGGTGATCCTTCCTAGCCTCACATTGTCTCAAATAATATCTATGTGCTAATTTACAAATGTTTCTCTAGAGCTCACATCTCTGCTCTAAATTCCATGTTCCTATATCCAATTTCCTATTTACTGTCTACAATCAGATATCTAATAGAATTCCCAAACCTATCCAAACTTTAATTTTTAATGTTTCTCCCCAAATTCCCTCTCTATGGTCTTCCCCAACTCAGAAAAAAAGGAAATACTATCAATTTTCAGGCAGAAACTCTGAATCCACTTTGATTCCTGCCTTTGCCTCAAACACCACATTCAATCTGTCAGTGAATCCTGTTGGCTAAATCTTCAAAATACATCCAGAATTTGATCCCTTCCCTCACCTACACTATGATTACCACTCTTATCCAAGCTCCTACAATCTCTTGTTTGAATTCTTGCAATAAATTCCTAACTAGCTTCATCTTTGCTCCTTCCTTGCCTTCATCCCTACCTCTCTACAGGTTATTTTCAACACAGCAGCCAGAGTGATTCTGTCAAGAGGGAAATGATACTGTATTAATCATCTACTCAATGTTCTAGAGTAGCTCACAAAGCCCTATGTTCTCTATCCCTCAATCCCCAATTCTAGCTCCTACTATCTTTGTCATTGCATGTTCTGCATGAGTTGCCGAATCTGCTTGCCGTTTCTCAAAATTCAAGACCATTAATGTGTGCTTACTCTCTGCTTAACATTTCAGATAACAGCATACCTCTTGCCTTCACCTTTCAGTTCTTTGCATAAATGCCAACTTTCCAATGAAGTCTTCCTTGACTATTCCATTTAAAATAGCAAAACCCATCCCATATCTCTTTCACACACAGACAAACCCCTTTTTGTTTTCTTTATCTCCAAGGCACTCATCTTTATCTTTTATGATTCATGAGACCACAGTCTAGTCTCAAGAGAAGGAATTTCTACGCATATTGTTTTGCACTCTACCCTCAGTACTAAGAGTGCCTAAGAAGAAACGAGTGAATGACTGAGTGAATGAAAGACAGGTTCACGATCATTTCCAAGCTTCTGGCTTATACATCTGGATGGATGATGATGTCAAGACAAAGACTGAATAAAAGAATTGAAAAATCAGGATTCTATTCTTTAAAATAAGATAAAACCATATGTCATTTTATAGAAATGTCAACTTCATTGAGCTTAATAATGTTAACAGGTAATTTTAAAGAAAGCAAGGATAATGTTTAGTCCTAGAAATTTATTATTTAATATTGTTAATAGTTTAACAAAGCTGGTAAAAATTAAACTATTTCTTTTTCTGAGAGGACATATGATAAAACCTAACATCTATATAGTCATACTATCCAAGAAAACTATCAAGCTTTATTTTATAAAGTAATGAGCTTACTTTCCACTATGAATCATATAAAATATTTAATATGCCTTGACACCTACTCCCATCCTGCAGGTATTAGACAACGTTGAACAAGTGACCATGGGATCAGTTAAAGAGGACAAACACACATCCCTGAGTGAATAGCTTCTCTCTCTTGTGGAACACACACAGTTCTGAAGAAACTTCACAATGACAGTCCTCTTTATAAGAACATATATATATATATATAGATAGATAGATAGATAGATGCTTATTTTGAGAATTTAAAAGTAAGCAAAGTTTTTAATGTGCCTCTGTATTAACAGTAAAAAGGAAAAAGTTCTTAGTTACACCATCAGCTTGGCAATTTCTGTTTGAAACTATAAAATTATTTTTCCTCTTTTTGTACATCTTTGGTAGCAGACTCTATTGATGTAGTTATAATATTCTAGGAGAGCAAGTGATTTAAGGAAAACATAAAACTGCCCCAATAACCTTTTCTAAAGAGGACACTTAGATATTTTTCTTTAGGTATACATGTATGGAATTTTTCCAGGGGAGGTTGAAATTCATTAAGAAGTAAGGCTACAAGGAATTTCAATTTTTATATGGCCAAACAAAATCAAGATCTTCCCAATTTTATTCAGCATAATACTTGGTCTTAATAAAGTAAAATTTGTAGAGTACTGATGCAAATGGATTCTTCTGTACTGATGGGGATAATTAGACTACAAGAGCTTCACGGGCTGGACATTCTAAGGAAGCCTTTTATCAAAGCAGTCACTCTACCTCAGTCTGACAGTTAACAACATATGATCTGATAAACAAATACTTTCACACAGAACAAAAGTGCCATTAAAGGCCAAAACTGTCAACACAAATTCCATTCTTGCAAAAGAAAAAAATACATAAACTGTTGATCACCTCTGGTTGTCTTAACTAGCATGAAGGTTGTCATGGAAACGTTTCTGCTAAGTTCACAGTGATGAAACACAAACACTTCCAGTTTAATTGCTATTAGGGTTAGCATACCAGAGTTTATTTATACTCAGTGTGCATTATGACAAAATGTAATAGAAATAAAGCGTATAATGATCTAGCATAACAAAGCCAACATTTTCTTTTAAAAAATTAAATGAAAATGAAATTCAATGGCAGTTTAAACTTTTTCCCAGAAAAAAATAAATAAATAAATTCCCAATTTCCTAAAATACCTACCCTGATATCTTTGTATTTTTTTTCTGTAGTACATGATTTATAAAAATATTTCTGTATTTTTACTTCTATAGCATGTGATTTACCAAAACACTTACTGTTCACACTAAAAATCAACACACAAAATATATTAAGATAAAAATCCCAGAATGGCAGAAATTTAAATATTCTCAGCTACTTTTTCATATTAAGATTATGCAATTACTAATGTTTAACTAGGAATTTGTTTCTAGGGATGGTTTGCCTAGAAATTTTCTTTCTCCTAACTGCTTCCTTAAAAAAAAAAAAAGAAAATCTATAAAAATACTGAGGAAAAATAGGCATGGTTACAAAAATACATGGAATCACATTAAACATATGCTTAATAGGGTGGCTTTTTAATAGCAAATCTTTCTGATGTGTTCTAGAGACAGATTTTGTCTTAAAAGTTTGAACAAAGTTTTCTTTTTCCCTCAAGAGAAGTGTTTGGGTTTCATTTTGCCACATTTTCATCACACTTAAAGAATATTCTTTAAGACAAAAATAATTTTAACTTTTTAAATTAAATACCCAATATGTACCCAAAAGTAAAATAATTATGAGGTAAAGAGAAGAATAAGATAGTTCAAAACTTTATTTCTAGTTAATGATAGAAAAGTAAAGGACTCCCCTGGTGGCTCAGTATAATAAGAATCCACCTGCCAATGCAGGGAACATGGATTCAATCCCTGGTCCAGAAAGATTCCACATACTGCAGAGCAATTAAGCCCATATGCCACAATTACCAAAGTCCACACTCTACAACCCGTGCTCTGTAACAATAGAAGGCACCGCCATGAGAAGACCCACATGACTATAAACAGTAGCCCCCTCTCCCAACTAGAGAAAAACTGCAGTGAAGACCCAGCACTGCCCAAAATATATATATAAGAGTAAAAAAGTATATATATATGCTGCTGCTGCTGCTAAATCACTTCAGTCAGTCGTGTCTGACTCTGTGTGACCCCAGAGACGGCAGCCCACCAGGCTTCCCCATCCCTGGGATTCTCCAGGCAAGAACACTGGAATGGGTTGCCATTTCCTTCTCCAATGCATGAAAGTGAAAAGTCAAAGTGAAGTCGCTCAATCATGTCCGACTCTAGCGACCCCATGGACTGCAGCCTACCAGGCTCCTCCATCCATGGGATTTTCCAGGCAAAAATACTGGAGTGGGGTGCCATTGCCTTCTCCATGTGTATGTGTGTGTGTATATATATATATATATAAGTAAAGATATAGAAAGCAATTAGAGAATAACATAAAGTAAAATACAGTGAAGTTTAAATTATGAAGTTCAGCCTATACTCCCTAGCAGCAAAGAGTAGTAAAAAAAGAAATGAACAGGCATAGGCTTCTAAGTTTTCACAGAAAAAGTAATATCACATGACTTGTAGTTATCCATCATTAAATTAAAGGATACTTACCTAAAATATTCTAAAAACACATGAGTAGCCAAAGTGCAATTTTACCATAATTTTTTTTAAATATAATTTTTTAGCCTCAAGTTACTTACCAGTCAAAACAAAGTCTGCCATCGGGCTTTGAGTCAGAATTGTCCAGGGGCTAACATACTGATTATCTGCGATATAGCTAAATAGCCAATAATGTGTCACTAGGGCAAAGATGCACAAACAAGTTGATATCTATTGTATCACCAGGTCACAATAGTGTGCAAGCAACACACACAACATAATACTATTATCCTGGTTCACAAAGAAAAAAAACAAAACATAGAACTTTTAGTTAAAACCTCTGGATTTTTAGTCAAGGTTTTTCCACTAAATATCTAGGCTCAGTTATGAATGCTGAGCAGTGTTATTCCTAAGATATCTTCTTCCTCTGTAACTCTAGCCAACTGAGTATTCAACTTCCTCCCCACATTCCTGAATGAAAAGGACAAATCAGAGTGGAAGATGCGGTATCTCCAACATACCCAAGTCAAGAAGAAAAGATTCTGGCAGTCAGAGATCTAAGGTATTTCAGACAAAAGAAGCACAGAATGTTTTGTTTGTTTGTTTCAATGTCCTAAAAAGAAATGGAGAGTATGAAAAGGGACATAAGGCTAAGCAGCTAGGAAGAAAGAGGCTATTTCAAAATACTGGAGAACTTTACGCTATTGTGACTCTGTTTGGTTGTTTAAAAATTCTGAATTTCCCCAGAAGACTTTTAACTGGGTTTCCATTATCAGAAAGCATTTATTGAATGTC
Organism: Bos indicus x Bos taurus; assembly: GCF_003369695.1. Lineage (NCBI taxonomy): Eukaryota > Metazoa > Chordata > Mammalia > Artiodactyla > Bovidae > Bos > Bos indicus x Bos taurus. The sequence continues at coordinate 65,311,588 of NC_040079.1, read as the reverse complement.
TAATTGCACAAACTGCTACACAAAGTTATTTACATAGTGATAGTCCTTGGCCACCTCATGCGAACAGTCGAGTCACTGGAAAAGACACTGATGCTGGTTAAGATCGAGGGCACCAGGAGAAAGAGGTGAAAGAGGATGAGACGGCTGGAAGGCATCACCAATTCAATGCATATGAACTTGGGCAAACTCTGGAAGATGGTGAGGGACAGGGAAGCCTGGCGTGCTTGGATCACATGGATCACGTGTGTCCATGGATCACAAAGGGTTGGACACGACTTGGCAACTGAACAGCAAAAGTCCTTGAATTCCCGGGCTTTTAAAATCTAGATCAAACAACACTAAAATGGCATGTTTCGGGACACTATAGACAATAGACTAAATATCTTTTGTCAAGAAATTTTTTAAAATTCAAGTTTTGGAGTGTTCAGATCCCTGACTAGTGACTAATTTGAGGGTAAATAGAAACTTTCAGAACTAATTAAATAAAAAATAAAGTTTTAAAAGTACATTAATAATAGGATATCTATACTGAAAATATAAGGCCAAGGCTAAGAATCTGCTAAATAAGAGATGAGTCATTCTGGGGGAGAAAGGACCTTTGCAAGAATTCAGTAATTTACAAGAGTGTTAGTAGTTTAAATTAGGATAAGAGGTGGTGACCTGATGTTGAATTCCCTGCTTTTAATGGCTACATCGCCTTCATTTCAGGATAATACTGAGCCATGATCAACCACAGATGATCATGTTAACTAAAGTAGGAGAAATGCATTGATTAGTAGTTGAGGTTTAGTTGCACATTAAAAAGAGGTCTTTTGTTAATTCTGACAGTGAAATAGTAATTATTATTGGAATACCCTTAAAATTTATAAGATATTAGAAGCAAACAAAGCGCAAGAGAATTTAATTTACCACATACCAATTTCTGATCCTTATTCAATCTATTTTAATCATTAATTCAATGGTCTGTCCCTAATATTTGAATATACACAAATAACTATGTCCTGCATCTATCTATTTTCATTGTCAAATTCAGTATAAATTTTCTGTCATTATCGTTTCTTATTCACAATACATTTAGTAAGAACTATGTTCTGTGTATTTCTCTATTTCCTTTATTTATTTTTATTTTCTAATACTGACTACAAATGTATAGCTACATGAAACAAGGAGTACTCTGGAAAAAGGAAGAGGGAAAGGAATAGTAAGAGAAATCTGATTTTAAATTGTTTTTAAATTGCAATAAAGTTATAAGTAGGCTTGTGCTCGAGCATTTCTGAGTACAACATCCATTTATTTCCATGAAGTTGAAGAAAACAATAAATGTTTTAGATAAAGACAGAATTTACAAACTGGAAAAAAAAAAATCTGTCCTTTGCATGTGCTAGCTTGATGCAATCACTTCTTTTATAATTCATCAATCCAATGCCTTTTTAGTCTCTTTATATTCTCTGGATATCAAAAAAAAAAGGGAAAGTTCTGACATTATATGCAGTTATTCACTGACAAGTAAAATTAATTACTGATGAGTTTATCCCTTCTGAGTTCTACCTTTTTATTTATCATTACAGAATAGGTCTTTCCCACCCAAAATAAACATTAGGCATTGCAGCAGGCAGACTCTAAGGTGGCCCATAATGATCTCCATCATCTGGTACTGGTATTCATGTCTATAAGACATACTTAATCCCTTCCTCTTGAGTGTGGTAAAGACCAGTGATATAATTTTTAATGAAGGAGATACACCAAAAGTGATGAGATAACACCACCATGATTATATTACATAAGACTGTAACTCCCATTATCCTTATAGACTATCTCTACAGACCTTCTCCTTTGTTGACTTTGATAAAGCAGACTTTCATATGCAGAGACCTACATGGCAAGAAACTGAGGACTGTCTCCAGTCAATAGTCAGCAAAGAACAGAGGCCCTCAGTCCAAAAATCACAAGGAATTGGATTCTGCCAAAACCATTTAAGATTAGAAGTAGATCTTTTCCCAGATGAACCTTCGCATGAGACTACAGCTCTGACTGACACTGTGACTACGGTTTGTGAGGGACACTGAAGCAGAGTACCCAAGCTAAGGCGTGCCCAGATTCCTGAGTCAAAGAAACTATGTATGAAATGATTAGTCATCTCACAGTAATTTGATTTTTGTGGTAATTTGTTATCCAACTATAGATACCTCATATAGGCATCAACAAAAATTAAAGAGATTTGGGGAGAGGGAAGTAGAAGCATCTAAAAGACCAAGTTGAAGGGTAAACCACAGAATTATTTTGGTTTAATCATTTCAAGATGACACAGGTAGGAATAAATGATCTATAATGTCTTCCTCCACATAGCTCCCATCCAGGATAATACAATTACCATCTGAATACTAGACAGCTGCCAAAGGGCTGGACTTTTTCAAAACAAAATTATGTATGTCCCTTCATGACCAGATAATTCTAAAAGTCTATCATTTATTTCACTTTAATACATAGCCATGTGTCACTATAAGAATCATACAGGTTAATATACTATTTAATCATGACTGCTGACAGTTTTAGTTACTAAAGATTTAAGTCAAAATAATATTCCGGCAACATCAGTTAAGGGAGAGAGGCTTTTATAAAGACTTCTATATTGTTACATATCATGAGAATAAAGGCATTTAAGAAGAGTATACACTAATCTCACCATGACTATGCATTTGTGCACACACGCATCCACATAAATTTATCCACATAAATTCATACTGAGTATGTGTGCTATCATGTGCTTGAATATTTGCATAAATATACCTATCAGGTCTCTATGCATTATTCAAAACTCAGGTCAAGTGTTCATATCCTCTGTACTTTTTTTCCTGAAGCTCATATTAGAACAGATCGTTCCCATAGGTTGCTGGTTATAATGCTTAATTCACTTAATCTGCATTATGATCATGCACACACACACACACACACGTACACACACACACACACGCACACACACATACATCCCCACTACATTTTGTCTCCTTGAGAGCAATACTAAGTACTCTTCGTCTTTTAAATTCTTAAAGACATAGCACAGTATCTTCCTTGCCTTGCAGAGATTGCTATTTTTTTTTTAAGGAATCTATATGAAATTCAAATAAATTGTTATTTCTCCTTATTAATCCCTTTAAAAAGTTATGTTCTTCACTAGAACCAAGTTATCTTTTGTTTGATATGCACAATTTTCATAGTCCATATGAAAGTGAAAGTCACTCAGTCATGTCCAACCCTTTGTGACCCCATGGACTATACTGTCCATGGAATTATCTAGGCCAGAACACTGGAGTGGGTAGCCTTTCCCTTCTTCAGGGGATCTTCCCAACCAAGGGATCAAACCCAGGTATCCCACAAATGAGTGTTTTGTGGACTAGTGTGATGGGCATGTGCCCAAACTGGCCTATTATCAACCTAAGACCAAGAGAGGGAATCCCTCAATTGGAAAATCTACTCTAAAATTAAAAAGTGGTTAGGCTTTCTTTGGGTAGGAGGACCATCTTGTGAGACGGACGGGCAAGAATTCTGACTCACTGAACACCAGGGACCCTGCTATGTTGAGGCTTTATAGTCTAGAGCGTGTGTGTGCATACTTACTGTCGTCCAACTCTTTGCAACCCCATGGACTGAGCCTTACAGGCTCCTCTGGCCATGAAAAATTTCAGGCAAGAATGGACTGCCTGAAAGAGTGGAGTGTTTACTACTTTCTCCAGGGGCTCTTACCCACCCAGGGATCGTTTGCAGGTGGATCCTTTACTGTCCAAGCCACCAGGGACGCCCCCAACCATCAGGAAACAGACTGACGCTTCTGCTCTGAAGCTGCGTTGAACAGGACAGCCACATTCTTACCTCACCGCCTCTTATTATATCACTTGGCCTTGGACAAAGAAAGATAAAACACAGTCTGTAACCACGAAGATCTCAAATTCTATTGGAAAGCAGATCTATAACAACAGATTGTGTCAAGTTATGACATAGATTAAAACAGAGTCCTTTGTGAACTGAGAAATGGCAACACACTAATACAAACAAATAAATAAATGTCCCAATATTAGAAGAAATCCCAGGAAGCTTAGGAATCCACCCTAAAAAAGAATTTAAAATTTAAAACTAAATTATGGAATGATTTTAACAAAAGCATCATGATTTGATCCCCATGATTAGAATAAAAGCCAATTGCTTTCGAGAGGCTACTTAGTGTATTATCACTTTTAAATCCACGCATGGATAGTATTTAACATGAAAATGACCCCAGGTTTATTAGAACAGCACAATTAAGTTTGTAGTTAGGCGTGAGGGAGGACAGGTTATGTTAAGCAAATCACAGTATTCTTTTCCTTACAAGCCTACCTCCTCCCCAGGGCCAAACAATGTATCTCCAAACCACCACTTTGGCTGTGGTTGGAAGATATATTTACATTATGCAAATTTTACAGGCAAACACACACACACACACACACATACATACACGATGAGATAAAAATGGGAGAGAAGCCCATAAAAGGAAAATCAAGTCAAAAATATTTTGATAAATCAGTTCCTAAGCATATATGCTCATTTTGTAAATTCTCCCATAATTTCATACAGAAGACTAATTTCATCTTGTCAAAAAGTCTTTTAATGTATGTAAACTTCCCAGAAGCATGGATTCTGTTATAGCTTAACATAATGTCAAAAATCTGTTTAATAAGAAAATGCTGTGTATGGCAAAAGACTCAAATACTTACTTTACAAGGATTTTTAAAAAATGTTCTACAAACATTTATGTACTTCAGAATAAACACAAGACCTTTATCAAACTTTTGCATTTCATACTGAACATTTTGTTTATACACAAAGCTGAGAGAAGTATCAAAGTTGTCTATTTAAAATTTATAAATGTGTAATCTGCAACTAGTCACAGAGAACCAGATTATGTTCTAACAAGCTACTGACACATTAGCAAACATTACACCATAAAAAAATCAATATATGGTGGTAAAACCTCTTTATAATTAAAATATATTTTACTAAATAAATGATAAATACATAACAGTTGCCTTTTTGTATTTGTATTTTCATTAATTAAAAAACAACATTTTTATTGCTATGCAATATATGTAGCTGACCACATAAAAAGTGGTAAAACCTGGGAAATATCTGTTTATTATAAAATTTCCAGTGGCTTGTTAATTTCTTATTTTGACTGTAAACTGTACTTTATCGCAATTCAATACTGCCAGCTTCAAAATATATCAGAATAAGAAGAGGCAAGTAAACTTGTGGAAAAATCAAGAAATATAAAACATTAATCACAGTGTTGTTCATTACACTTGCTGGAAACATACAAGTGAGTCACTTTTGCATAAAATTTATAACTGATGAGTACCACACCATTCCTTAAAAATTGTGTATAATTCAAATGCTACCTATACTACAGCATATAAAAAGCTTTAGATCTACTAAGCTTTCATGCTGATCCATCAACTTAGAAAATGTTTGTAAAATTTTTTAAAATGCAGTGTAAACATTTCAGCCCTGAACCTTCTTTCTATGCCTTTGAACCTTCTCTTTCATGTGCAATACCTGAAGGCCCACTGAGAATAACTGCTGAAAGCCCCAAAGATTGGTAAAACAGAATTTCTGACTCAGGAAATAAAGATCAGCTGAATAGGATTCCCATACGGCAATCCAGATCAATGGAAAAGCAAGCCCAGAAATTTACAGTATCTATCCTAGACAGTACAACATGAAGGTTGTGTTTCATTGCTGGTAACAAAAGTCCCAGTGGCCAAGAAAAAAAAAAAAAAAAGGAGATACAAAAATTGTAGATCCAGTAATAAGGAACTACACCTTATTTTGACATTTTGCTTTAAGTGGAATTAAAAACACTGCCTTTATTTGGCATCACTGATATGGTAAACAATTCTTGCAACCAAACTATTGCATTCTGCTGAAACAACTAAAGCAGTAATGAGACACGGATTAGTTTTAGGGAAAATCTGTACACATTTCCAGCAACTATCATCCTAGATGGTGATGATTTCATATGCTTTATGCCAAGAAAAATAATGATTTACTTCGCTTGTGAAGTAAAACTCAGAATACACCTATAAATAATTTAAAAACAAATTATAAAACCCGGAACAGTTTATTACAATACTCTTAAATTCTGATGTACTGAATAATCCATGTGGAACGAGAATTGCCTCTACAATACTGGTACTGGGTGGCACTCCAGTTGATATTTCAGGTCCTTAAGTAGCATACACTACCTCATAAGGCAATCCTTTCCCTTTTTGGACATGCCATTATTCTCAGCATATCTGGAACTGAGTAATTTGCATCTGTTTGGTCCTATTCTGACTACTGTGCTACATACATTCCCTGTTCTACATAACTATTCTCTTAAATATTGTGTACCATGGGCTTTCCCTGTCTCTTTGCTGCTGCTGCTGCTACTAAGTCGCTTCAGTCGTGTTCAACTCTGTGGGACCCCACAGACGGCAGCCCACCAGGCTCCCCCGTCCCTGGGATTCTCCAGGCAAGAACACTGGAGTGGGTTGCCATTTCCTTCTCCAATGCATGAAAGTGAAAAGTGAAAGTGAAGTCATTCAGATGTGTCCAACTCTTCAAGACCCCATGGACTGCAGCCTACGAGGCTCCTCTGTCCATGGGGTTTTCCAGGCAAGAGAACTGGAGTGGGTTGCCATTGCCTTCTCCACCCCTTCTCTTTAACTCTGCATTAAACAACCCAGTTCCTTACTCCAGTATTCCTGCAACATTGTTTCCCAATTCTTTGAAACTATGTTTATCTCCAGACACAACTTCAGTTTTAATTAAAGAGTGACATTCAAAATTTAATACAGTATTACACATAGGTTTCGGATAAGGCAATGGCAACCCACTCCAGTATTCTTGCCTGGAAAATCCCATGGACAGAGGAGCCTAGTAGGCTGCAGTCCATGGGGTCTCGAAGAGTCGGACACGACTAAGCAACTTCACTTTCACTTTTCACTTTCATGCATCAGAGAAGAAATGGCAACCCACTCCAGTGTTCTTGCCTGGAGAATCCCAGGGACAGGGGAGCCTGGTGGGCTGCCGTCTATGGGGTCGCACAGAGTCGGACACGACTGAAGCGACTTAGCAGCAGCAGCACAGATAGGTTTACCCATTTCACAACATTCTCTGCATCTCATCTAGCCACCATGTTTTTGTGTTTGCATTAGATTTCTACAGTAAAGACCCATATATTCATTGACCACTAGAACTCTTCTCTTGGATTTCTCAAACTCAGAATGTCCAAAATTGAATTCATCCTCTCCCTGACCCTTCACTTCTTCACTTCATCACACTCCAAATACACATCACCTCATAATTTTCCTACACAGTACCAGTGTCTAGGCTAGAAATGCTTAACCTATGAGCACTCAATCCACCTCCTTCGCCTCGTATCACCCAATTCCATCAAATCTGCCATTCAGTTCAAGAGTCTGGGCTCTAAGACAAACTGCTGGAGTCTAAATCATTGCTCTGCCCTAAGCAGTTGTGTGGCCTTAACAAGTAACTTAGCTTCTCTATGACTCAGTTTCCCCATTTTAAAAATGTTAATAAGATAATTTGCCTCATAAGGCTGCTGTAAGGACTAAATTAAATCATATACCCAATGTGCTTGGTAAAGTGATCAGTCTACAGCTCATAATGCACAGCAATTATTAGTTGCTATTATAATCATTATCACTGCCTTACTATCTCTCACATTATCATTCTCATCACTGCTTATTGTTTAGTTCAGGTCCTTCACTGTTTTTCATCTACATTATTGTTGGAGCTTCAAACTGTTGTCTCTGCTTCCCTTCTTGTAATACTCTTTTTTATATAACTTTGATCATGCCATCTCCTAGTTCCAAATGCTTTGATGGTTTACTATCACTCTTAGGTTAAAGGCACATTATTGAATGTGATATACAAAACCCTAGGTAAGATGGTAAATTTCTCTAGCCACATTTATCAGCTCTGTTCTCCTAGCACATGATGCTTGAGCCACAGTGATTTATCACCTCTGTTCTTCTAGCATGTGATGTCTGAGCCACATCTGATCAACTATAATTTGCTCAAAATCAGAGATTCTCAATTTTTTTTTTTTTTGGTGTGTTAACTAAAAGTGGCCAAAATACTCGGAGATTCTGCTCCTCACCCACCTAAATACCCCATCTTGTGAATGCTTATCTTCCAAAAGAAAAGGACTAAACAATAGGAGATATCATTATACAGGAATGTTTTCATGGGTGGTGTACATGTCTGCTTTAGCAAGAATGATATTTTTTAGTCACTAAGTCATGTCCAATTCTTTTATGGCCTCTAGACTGTAGCCCACCAGGCTCCTCTGTCCATGGGATTTCCCAGGCAAGAATGCTGAAGTGGGTCACCGTTTCCTTCTCCAGGGGATCTTCCTGACTCAGGAATCAAACTTGTGTCTCCTGCACTGGCAGGTGAATTCTTTACCACTGAGCCACCAGGCAAGTCCAGCAAGAATGATACAGACTGGTTTTATTCAAAGTACGGCTGAAAAATCAGCAGCATCAACATTACCTGGGAACTTGTCAAAACTTAACTATCAGACCCCACACCGATGTACTGAGTTAGAATTTCTGTGGATGGGGCCCAGGGATCTCTTTTGTAATAAGCTCTTCAGATTCCTACATTTGAGAAGTTCTGATGAAAAGCATGTATGGTTTGTTTTTCACTCATGATTTACCAACAATAAGACATGCAAGAGCTAAAAACTACTACTGATACAAGTATGAATTAACACTGAAGGATACAATCCTGAAAAAATAAGATGATGAATCTATACTAATCATTTATAATTCAGACGCAAGACAGCAGCAAACACCATGACCAATTTAAGAGAGCCCAACTGATATACTGATAACACATTCAAGAAAATACTGGTAATTCCAGCCACCTGTTTGTTGAGCATGAGCAGTTGGAACTTTACAACTTATCAGTATTTCATTGCACTTTGATTTCTGATGAAATACTAATATCTTGTAGCAGACTCTAGTAATGGGTTGCATTTTGGCAATGTTATATATATTTTAGTAAGCTTTAATATCCAACTTAGACTACTAGTAAGTATGAGCTACAGCCCATGGGGTCGCAAAGAGTTGGTCATGACTGAGCGACTAAGCACAACACAAGTAGTCCTTAATTGTTCTTCGAAGTAAAAACCTATGCAAATTTTTTCACTCATGAGAATGGAAGAATGGATTTGCATTTGGGGATTAATTTAATTCTAAAATGGACTGTCCTTGCCAATCAGGAGATGACCAACCAGTTTGTCAATTATTGCTTGAAAGAACCAGAAAAGCCCTCATTTTCAACACTGGTACATGAAACAATCTGCCAGTAACAATTCAGAGTTTTCTTCTGGGAAGCCTCTCCTGTCCCCACTCACCCATTCTGTGGCAGCAGTCCCTTCTCTGTCTACCTCTAACATGTTGTGCCAACCTCTGTAACTGTACTTACTGTGTAGTGAAAAATCTGTTAATTTTTGTGCCTGTCAAGATCTTCTCAAAGCTTGATTCTGCCTAGGTAAAGACAGGAGTAGTCAAAAAAATTCTTGGCTGATATATAACCAGTCATTTACTATACCTGTCTATTCTTAGCTTCCTCACATACTTTTTATATCTTCAGTCATTCTGAAAACCATTAATTTTTCCCATTTTTAAAATCATGCTTTAATGATGACAAATTTCACACAGAATAAGAAATTATGCATAAGGGCAGTATGAGGGGCATAAATTCTCTATTAATTCATTCATAATCTGGAATGAGAGCACAGTTTCTATTAAAACTTCACATTCTTTTTTGCCATTCTTATTCATAAATGTTACAAAACATTCAACCACTGTGAACCCAAGAAACAGCAGGTGGAAATATGGTAAAGGCTATGGTAGAAACACAACTAGAGTGGGAATTAAAAGATCCAGGTACTAACCTCAGCTTGACTAACAAACACTAGAACCCGATGCTGGGAAAGATTGAAGGCAAAAGGAGAAGTGGTGACAGAGGACAAGTGGTTAGATAACATCACCGACTCAATGGACATGAATGTGAGCAAGCTCTGGGATATAGTGGAGGACTGAGGAGCCTGGCGTGCTGCACCCCATTGGGTTGCAAAGAGTTGGACCCAATTTAACAACTGAAGAACAGCAACAACAAGAAACTATCCTAATTTATCAAGACCTCAGATTCTCCAGTTCTAAAATACAAATTTGAAGTAATCCATGGATATAATGAAAGCACTTGTCCCAGAGGTGGCTATAAAGATCAAAAAAGTAATGCAAATAATGTATATTGTAAACATTCCTAACAGCATTCACTATTATAATCATGTAACAACAAATAAGGGACTATAGGGCTATGCAAAACAGAATCATTTGTTATATCAAAGTAAAAATTTTCTCGTGAAACATCAAAATCATTTTCAACTGCCAGGTTTAGAGAGTTATTTAGACACAGGCTCTTACTAAAGATTCTGCAATCAACTCTGAATACTTGCCATGTAAAAAAAAAAAAAAAAAACTGGGATGGGAGAGGGGAGGTGTTATCCCAGCTTCACAGGGATAGTCCCCAAAGGATAATCTTAAATTGAGACATAGGGAGGCATGAGTGCCCTTAAAGGAGCCAAGACAAAATGTCAAAAGCTTGAGGAGGAGGTAATTCTCTTGTGAAGACAACCCCTCACCAAATCCTCGTCACCTTCCATCAAATCACTCTTCTTTCACATGAATTGTTAACCATAGTTACCCTATGCATTTAAAATTTAATCTCATATATCTTACTATTATTTTTTCTTACTGTATACTGTATTTTCTTACCCAACTTTCAACCTCTATTCTTTGTGTCACATTTTTATTCAATTAACTCTTACCCTTAATTTCCAGAGTTCTAATACTAATCTTTTTTTCCCCTATTGCTCTCATTTACAGCTATAATTTTAAATACCTTGAGAGCTACCATTTTAAACGTCTTAGATATTTCAAATTTTTACTCTGACTTTTGATTTTAATAATATTCTAGTCTTCTTAAACATTTTCCCCTTTGTCATTTTTGCATTCAATTTATTTATTATTTATGATACCCATTTTTAGGGCCAGCAAAATGTTAAGTCCAGAAAAGAGCCTAAAGAAAGTTCTTATAAGGTATGGCAGTTCTTATAAGGTATAACGTTCTTATGGTATAAGTTCTTTTAAGGTTCTTAGAAGGTATGGCAGCTTTCATTTTTGCAACTTCTTCTGCCACTCCAATTCCCCAAAAGATTCACTGGCCTAGTCCTCTCCAAAAGACCTTTAGCTCCCATGGGACAAAGCCCACTAATCACTCCCCCCAGAGCCACAAGGCTTACTCAGCAAATGACATCTGGATTTGCTCCAGTGATGTTGTTAGTTAACTTTTCATGTTATCCAGGCTTTATGCAAGCTATTCTGTGTATTTTAAAAATCCTAACTCTAAAATATGTAACAAACAGTATTTGGGTCATTATAAACTAAAAGACATGAGGAGCCATTACAACCAGAGGGATAATATGAAAATAAGTGTTTGATTACTATGTTATAGAACCTACTAGAGAGGTATAAAAGTGTCCATGAGAATGGCATTGAAACATGTATAATATCATATATGAAATGAGTCACCAGTCCAGGTTCAATGCACGATACTGGATGCTTGGGGCTGGTGCAATGGGACGACCCAGAGGAATGGTACGGGGAGGGAGGAGGGAGGGGGTTCAGGATGGGGAACATGAGTATACCTGTGATGGATTCATGTTGATATATGGCAAAACCAATACGATATTGTAAAGTTAAAAAATAAAATAAAATTTAAAAAAAAAGAAAAACGCCATCATTCCTTCAATAAATATACATTAAGCAACTACCCTGTGCCTATACTCTGGAAGACACTGATATAGCAAGGAAAAAAAGAAAATAAGAAAATCCCTATATCAGAAATATGGACAGTTAACACATATTTCAAAAGACCATATTGCATTAGCCAAGCAAGCGCTGGAAGCGTCTTAGACAATGACAGTGAATTTGGGTAAACTCTGGGATATAGTGGAGGACTGAGGAGCCTGGCGTGCTGCACCCCATTGGGTTGCAAAGAGTTGGACCCAATTTAACAACTGAAGAACAGCAACAACAAGCAACTATCCTAATTTATCAAGACCTCAGATTCTCCAATTCTAAAATACAAATTTGAAATAATCCATGGGATATAATGAAAGCACATAGAGAAAAGCAGATTCACTTAGGTGACAGGTAGTCAAAGGGACACAGTAATTATTGATTCAAAACAAAACAGCCATATAAGTTATGTTCTTTTTCTGTTTCACACAAAGTTTATAAATTTTCATTTGTTTCAAGTAGAGAACTCATTTATTATCTTTATTTCAGTTCTTCCAGGATTTCAGTTTTTCTCTTTGGTTACTGTTTTCAATCTCTGATTCTCTAATGCGAGTAAAAACTTTAGAATAATACAACTTCAATATTTTTAGGCCATCAGGCTCTCAAGTCCACCAGCCATCACTATTAGGTTCATTCTAAGAGCTGAACATCAATAACTATAAGACACTGTGGGACTAGAAATAACACAACCAAACCTTCTGGAAGGAAAGCAATGTTTTATATTCCAAATAAGAAACTCAAAGAAGAAAGATCTTCCAGGAAGAGATCTATAGTACACTGTTGAAAGCATTCAAATCCGTAGCACAATGAGAAATTAGGGATTAAACACATAAATTAGGAGTTGTTGTGTCAAAGAATTTAACTGACGTTGTGGAAATGAATAAAGTCAAATAGGAAACTGTATAATAATAAAATTTTTAAAAGAGTACAATATACCTTAATCCTTCTCATAATCAAGCTCACAGAGTTGTGCTTTGAAGATATATCTTTGGGCTTTACAGAAATACACAAAAGATCCCTTCAGAAGATCTATTGCTGGAATGTGGTCAAGGACATAGCCCCTTATGTATCACTCATTACTCTCTCCTGTTAAGGCCTGACATGAGAAGTCTCTTATAGAATTTAGTCCAAGGAATGGCATTCCCTTTTCTGAAGAATGCTATTCTTCCTTCTTTTTCAAAATGGATGCTCTAAAACTAACTGCATTCCACTTTAACTACTAGGAACCTCAGAAGCAAATTAGCAGCTTAACTACAGGTCTCCTGGTCTGCTTTCGGTAGACATCTGCCATTATTTTCACTTTCTGTACTGCATCCTGTAGCTGCATGAATTCCTATATTCGTTTATCAATTGCTGCATAGCAAACAACTCCCAAGCTCAGCAACTGAAAACAACAGCTTATTTCTGATAAGTCTGTGAGTAAGGTGTATGGTTCTTATTAGGACCTGGAATAGGCTCACTTTGCAGCTGCATTCACCTGGTAGGTTAGCTCTGGCAGAATTCCCTTGGGCCCAGTAGGCCTTGAACAGGCTAGATGTCTCCATATGGCCTTTCATCTTTGGGAGGCTAGAAGAGGCTTCTTCAATGGGGACAGTGGCATTCCAAGAAGGCCAGAACTTATCATCTGTCTACTTGCATCATATGTGCTTACGTCCCACTGGCCAAAGTGAGTCAGACACGTATATAAGCCAGAGTCACTGTGTACGTGACTCACTGCAAACGATTAATGTGGTCTTCCTAATAGGGCTATTATTAATACTTACTTCTCTTGCAATCCTCCTAATACTTGAATGTTATTCTTTAACAAAGTTTATTTCCTATCTGCTCCATATCTTATCTTTTTAAGAGCTAAAATATTCCTTATGGATGTTCTAAGCTCATACTAGTCCAACATATCAGTGAATGAATGCTTATGTAGGATTCAAAAGTATTTTAAAATTTAAAATGTACCATATGCCACAGCAAATGCTCACTCCCAAATTCTTAAAGATCTCACAAAAGGAATAAAAATTCCTTTGAATTTAAGTTGCAAAAGCTTTTATAAACATTAGTGCCAATCAGTTCCCTCACCATGAAGAAATGCCTCAGTTCCACTGGTGATGTTCCACACTCAAGCTCTTGAGGCACTCTGTACCTGTAATCAATAGCAAATGTATTATCATAAAGTATCCAAAATGCCTGCAATCTTAAAGTCAGAAAAAGAACCATTATCTACATGAAGTACTTCTATACCAACTACTCCAGTTAGCAACCCAAGAAGATGCTGAACAAATGTAAAAATGTTAATCTGAAGAACAGAAAATAATATAAACAAAATGCCAAAATATCACCAAAGAATACATGTAAAGATGAAAGAAATTCATTAAACTTGTTTCATCTTACAAGTATTTTTAAGATACCTTAGTTAGTGTTAGTGTTAGTCGCTCAGTCGTGTCTGACTCTTTGTGACCCCATGGACTGCACCCCACCCAGCTCCTCTGTCCATGAGATTTTCCAGGCAAGGATACTGGAGTAGGTTGCGATTTCCTTCTCCAGGGGATCTTCCCAACCCAGGGATCGGACCCAGGTCTCCTGCACTGCAGGCAGATCCTTTACCGACTGAGCTACAAGGGAAGCCCTAAGATACCTTACATAACTTTAAAGATAAGTTGAACAGGCATTAAAAAATTAAACTATTAAAGACAAGACTATAGTCTTGGGGCTAGTTTTAATATGTACTTTTGTATCCCACTGGCTTTTTTTAAAACACCAATTTCAAATTCAAGATTGTATGTTTTTGTGAAAATGAATGGGCTTTGGAATAAGATGCGTGAGTATGTGACTTGAAGGGTAACTAAACTGGTATCACATAAGGTGGGTCTCTGGACTGCCAAGGTCTGCACTATGACTGGGGCACACAATACTAAAAAAAAGTCAAAACAGCCCTTCTGGCTGCAATTATGATGCCAAACAAGATGCTGTGCTGTGAATAGGTGGCAAAATGCTTCAGAGATTTTTCCACCAGGGGAGACAAAATGTGGAATTTTACTGATGCACAGTAGACTTTTTTTGTTGTCGTTAAATTAGGCCAACAGCAGAGTTATTTTTAGATTAGTTACTTCACTTTCTCTTCTTAATGGGCTGGTATACAAAATAGGACAGAAAATGCACCATATGCCGCAGCAAATGCTCAAATCCTAAATTCTTAAAGCTCTCATGAAAATAAAAGATATCTCTATCTTAAAATATGAGACTTCCATTCAGATGCAGTTAAGACTATAACTAATCTGACAGATATTTATCAGTTAACAATAAAATAAATTATATATTTTTACTTCAAAAACTAATATTTTGGAGGTTTTTTTCCCTTTCATCATTTTTTAGTAAAATAAATAAGCTGTAAGGAAAGAGATAAAGTGTGAATGAATGCACTGACTTAGATTTATGATTAAAAGTTAACATTTAAATCATAGAGCATTTTCAAATCCTACAGTGACTAACATAGCTCTTGATTTCCTCAAGTTACAAAATTTAGATGACTCATCGACTTGCTCTTTCATAAACTCAACCTAAAGTCTCTTCAGGAAGGCTTAATTTTATAGAAAGATAAACTTTTAAAACTTTCTCTTTGGAAGCATGCTTGTTGCTTGGGCTATAACACTGACTGAAGAGGACTCAGGCCCTACCTGTCCCTGGCTCTGTGGTCTGCTGGACACAAACACTGCTAACTGCCTTCAGCAGAGGGACCGCTTCTGAACATCTACTGCCCACCAGACTGTACAAGACACTTAGCCTGAAACATTGATTAACCCCACAACAACCAGATGAAGCAGGATCCTCACTGTTCCCCAAGTTTACAAACAAGGACCACAAATCCCGAAGGTTAAATATTTATTCTAATATACTAGTAAGGTCAACCCTAAGCAAGAAAATAAACATGATTGTGATACTGTAAAAAAAAAATATATATATATATTCTTTGTATTTCAACATGATGATATTCTCGTTTTATGATTGCAATCATGCTCCACAAAACTATACTATTATTTTGATTTATACTACTGTTATAAATTATGAAGATGACAGAATGCATAACATTAAAAACATATAAATGTACATAATATATAATATTGGTAAAAGTTAACTGCTTTAAAAAGAAATTCTCCCCACTTTTATGAATGACATATATAATTAAAACCATATTATGAAATTTTAAAAAATTAAATAGATTAATAAAGTCAACAAACATCTTTAATACAGCAAAACAATTCATCATGTTCTCTGAAATGCCCTGATTTTATTAAAGTAACAAAAGTGCAAGACAACAAACTGCTGTCTAACCCACCTCACACAGTTTACAATTAAGATGAGAAAATAAAGTTCTTATCCCCTTTAAAAAAGTAAGTAAAATGTCTAATGTCTTAATATTATTTTACTAAGATATAGTCTTGTGAGTTCATCATATGTTAAATGTACAGTTTATGTTTTTCCCTAAAAAAAGGGCAGATGAATATTGCTATAGTTCACCATTTTAAGTAATCTAGCTTTGAAAAGACTAAATGTAGAAATTAAATGATACATCTTTAAACTAATACTGATATTTAGGCATAAACATTAATTGCTAAAAAACACTGGTATGCTGATAAATTGGAGTTTTCAATCAAAACTATATTCACATATAACCTCAAGAGATAAAATGTATGACAAAAAACTAGGAAACCTAAAGAATATCATAATTGCTTCAAATGTTATTAAACCAACAATACTAATGAACTCCATGTATAAAGGATACCTTACACATGTGTGCTAAGTGGCTTCAGTCATGTCCAACTCTTTGTGACCCTGTGAACCATAGCTGATGCATACACAATTTTCACAGTTAAAAATACACTTAAGATAATTGGCATTTTGATATAATCCTAAACACCTTAATTCTGAGATATAACGTCTAAGAATAATCAGGTCTAATAGCGAGAAAAAAAATACTAGGCTGAACACAAGAAAAAGTATTCTAAAAACTTTAAAGAAATCATAATACCTTGCCAATAAAAGTGTTAACAAAAGCAAAAAACTGAATAACTAAAAATGTCAAAGGCTGCTTTTAGAGACGAATAGACTTTGACTGGAAAAGAGGAACAGAGAGGTTTATATGCATTTAAACTTCATCACACTTTGTGGCAGACAGTGGTCTTGGTCCTAAAATGAAATTCCATGTCTAAATTACTGTTAAGCAATTTTTATCTAGCCGGGTCAATTAATTTTAAAGAGAGCAACCCTGAAAATAAGAAACAAGAAAGAGGCGAAGTCCTCTAAATAAAATTATAATGCTAGACTTTTATTGAACGTTAAACCTGGTGCATACCCTTTTTTTCTATCAAGTAAATAATCCACTTGGAAGGTATATATGGGGGAAAAAAAACAAATAAACCAACTTTAAAGAAGTAGCAAAATGTCCTGACATTCTTATCAGTTGATGTAACTATATCTAAGCACTTTATGTTTTATCTTTCTCTGGTTGCTAAATTCACATTTAAATTACTTAAGACTAATTTTACCACATATTTACTTTAGAATTTTACTAAAGCTGAGTTCTAAGAAAGTACAATGAAAGCCCAATCTTTTATAATTTATGAATAGATTATTTCTAGGGCTGGACTAGATCTTGAACACTGTATTACAGAACTTGTGCATTGGTTTCAATTCATCCATTATTTCCACTCAAAATGAGGACCCTCCCATAACACAATATTGTTAGAATAGTTACCAAGCACACACAGTAACCACTTTCCGAGCATGTGCTTTTTATTAGGGGATCACTAACATATGCTCCCAACATCCACAAGCTAAAGAATATGTACCACTTGCCAACCCTTTCTTCCACTGAGCACATATCTACTCAGTAAATTATTTCCAGACGAATGGGAAAAGGAATTATGTTTCTTTGACTAAATTATCTAATGATGTTCCTAGAACTGAAAGAGAGGGAAGAGACATATGTGTGAAACATCTTCAAAATATTCTTCCTAGTTGTTCCTTAGTGCCTGAAACCTGTAAGGAAAAGTCCAACGTTTCCAACCTCATTTCCTCAGTGTGCACATGTAAAACGGTGGTCGATGGAGGACACAGGACAGTGTATTATAAGATACAGTGGTACTTTTGAAGAGTTCATATCATAGAATACCACGGACTGGGCCATACAGGAAGATTCTAATTCCAATAGAAACTAGTAATTAATTAGCTTTATTATAAAAATAGAAAATTACTCCATTATCAGAACCAGAAAAACTGACTTCCTAAGAAAAGTCAAGAGTAAAATTCTCAGCTTAGCTATAGGCTCAGTAAGAAGTTCTCAGAACAAAAGAGCAGCAACCCAATAAAAGTACATAAAATACCAAATTAAATGACATGGAGATCATGGTATCCAAATTCATTACTGAAGCAAAAAAAAATACTAACAGGGGAGTCAGACTGATACTCAGAAATGAGAAATCTTTTAAATTTATTATATAAGACTGTTTACAAAACATATGGCTCCAGAAAATTAGAATCATTGCAATGATGAATTTATTAATTTAAAAATATCAATTTTAAAGCCAAGCAATATGGTATAAGACTTTGAATGAATATGGAAAAGAAAATACTGCAAAACTGAGACAATCCTAAATTGGGGCAACATCTAGTTTTGCCACATCTAATAGCTTCAGAGAACTTCATGAATAAACAATTGTAGCTTCACTTGCAAATACCACAAACAAAATTCAAAATTAATTTTTAAGTTTCAGGTTTCAAGTTTCCAAGGATATCTGGTTCAGGCAGAGACAATATTTGACTTCTGAGTACATCCACAAAATCAGATTTTTCTCTAAAGAATATTCCTGGATCAGCTCTTTGTAACAACTGCCTAACCAAAGGGGGCAAGAAATGAGGAACAGGATCTATTTGCTTCTGGTAAATTGCCTATTTCCCTTTCTTCCAGATCCTCAGAATTCATGGAGACTGGTATGAGGAATGTTCCCTTAACTGAACGGGTGGCTACATCCTAAACTCTGGCACTGTTTTTTAAGATGAAAACAAACAAAAACAAAGCCAATAAATGAAACAGCCCTACGGGGGCGGGGGTGGGGAGGAGGAACTAGGAAAAAGCACAGTCTTGTGATCCATCGTTATCACTGAAGGGAAAGGCATTTACTATCTGGCAGCTACCATGTGGGAAACTGTGTGTGTGTGCATGTGTGCGTGTGTGTGTATGTGTGTGTTAGTCCCTCAGTCATGTCCGATTCTTTGCGACCCCATGGACTCTAGCCCACCAGGCTCCTCTGTCCATGGTATTCTGCAGGCAAGAATACTACAATGGGTAGCCATTCCCTTCTCCAGGGGATCTTCCTGACCCAGGAATCAAACTGGGGTCTCCTACATTGCAGGCAGATTCTTTACCAACTGAGCCACCAGGGAAGACCACAGAAAACCTTACAAATGTTATTTTTGACTCATACCAAAAAGAAAAAAAAAATCCACTACGTAGAATTTTCATCCATATTTTATAGATAAGAAAATCAAGTTCAGAGATCAAATAACTTGACCCAGATCACACAGCCAGCATATGCCTGTGCCTCTCCATCTGTCTAATCCCAAGCTCTCTTCTTGCCATGATGTCAAGCCCACATCTCAGTTAACAAACATTCCTCCTGGGCTTCCACTATGTGCAGCCATGCTACAAAGGACCACGAAAGAAACAGGAGATAGCACCCTTGCCCTCCAAGCAGTTAACATCCAAGAGACACTCTGAAGACTCAGATGTCCAATCCATGAGAGGCAGTGTGTTTTACAGAGAGGGAAGAACACTAGACTATGGGAAGGGAGATGACTCACTCTGGATTGCACCACTTACTAGCCACACAACCTTGAGTAAACAAGTATTTCCGTTATTTTCTCATCAGCAGAGAGCAGAGACTATAACATCTGCCTTAATGATCTCACAGAATTAGTTCCAAGATCCAACTGAGTAAAAAAAAATATAGAGCAGGAGAAAATATTTGCAGATGAAGCAATAGACAAGGGGTTAATTTCAAAAATATAGAAAGACTTCAAACAGCTCAATATCAACAAATAACCCAATCAAGAAATGAGCAGAGAATCTAAATAGATATTTTTTCAAAGATAACAGGCACATGTAAAGATGCTCAACATCCCCAATTATTAGAGAAATTCAAGCCAAAACTGCAACGAGGTATCGCCTCACACTGGTCACAAAGGTCATTGTCAAAAACTCTACAAACAACAAATGCTGGAGACAGTGTGGAGAGAAGGAACCCTCCTTCACTGCTGGGAATGGAAACTGGGGCAGCCACTGGTCCCCCCATGGAAAACAGTATGGAGGTTTCTTTAAAAACTAAAACTAGAACCTCCATATAACCAGCAGTCCCATTCCTGGGTATATATCTAGAGAAAACCATAATTAGAAAAGATATACTTATGGCCTACATACATGCACCCCAATGCATATAGCAGCACTACTCAAAACAGCCAAGACACGGAAGCAACCTAAATGTCCACTGACAGATGAGTGGATAAAGAAGATGTGATTTACATACACAACACACACACACATATACACACACCCAATGGGCTACTATTCATCCATAAAAAAGAATTGAATAACGCTATTTGCAGCAACATGGATGGAAATAGAGACCATCATACAAAAGTGAAGAAAGACAGAAAAAGACAAATTTCACACAATAGTGTTTATACATGGAATCTAAAAAAAAAAAAAGATACAAATAGTTATTTACAAATCAGAAATAGATTCACAGACATAGAAAACAAACTTATGGTTACCAAAGGGGAAAAGGGGAAAGAGAAATTAGGAGTTTGGGAGTAAAATATACACACTACTATATATGACACAGATAAGCAACCAGGATTTACTGTATAGCACAAGTAATTGCATTCACTTAGCTTATAATCTATAATAGAAAATAACCTATAAAGAATAAACACATATATAACTGAATCTCTTTGCTATACACCTAAAACAAGTACAGTATTGTAAATCAACTATATTTCAATATATTTTTTAAAGAGGCTGATTAGCTACAAAATATTTTAGAAATACAATACAATAACACTGCTATTCAAAGCTCCATAGTCATTACAGATCTTTGGATCAGTTCAGTTCAGTTGCTCAGTTGTGTCCGACTCTTTGTAACCCCATGGACTGCAGCATGCCAGGCCTCCCTGTCCATCACCAACTTCTGGAGTTTACCCAAACTCATGTCCATCGAGTCGGTGATGCCATCCAACCGTCTCATCCTCTGTTATCCCCTTCTCCTCCTGCCCTCAATCTTTCCCAGCATCAGGGTCTTCTCCAATGAATCAGCTCTTTGCATCAGCTGGCCAAAGTGTTGGAGTTTCAACTTCAACATCAGTCCTTCCAATGAACACTCAGGACTGATCTCCTTTAGGATGTACTGGCTGGATCTCCTTGCAGTCCAAGGGACTCCCAAGAGTCTTCTCCAACACAACAGTTCAAAAGCATCAATTCTTTGGTGCTCAGCTTTCTTTATAGTCCAACTCTCACATCCACACATGACTACTGGAAAAACCATAGCCTTGAAAAACCATAGCCTTGACTAGACGGACTTTTGTCGGCAAAGTAATGTCTCTGCTTTTTAATATGCTGTCTAGGTTGGTCGTAACTTTTCTTCCAAGGAGTAAGCGTCTTTTAATTTCATGGCTGCAATCACCATCTGCAGTGATTTTGGAGTCCCAAAATATAAAGTCTGTCACTGTTTCCACTGTTTCCCCATCTATTTGCCATGAAGTGATGGGACAAAATGCCATCATCTTAGTTTTCTGAATGTTGAGTTTTAAGCCAACTTTTTCGCTCTCCTCCTTTCATCAAGAGACTCTTTACTTCTTCTTTGCTTTCTACCATAAGGGTGGTGTTATCTGCATATCTGAGGTTATTGATATTTCTCCTGGCAATCTTGATTCCAGCTGGTGCTTCATCCAGCCCAGCGTTTCTCATGATGTACTCTGCATAGAAGTTAAATAAGCAGGGTGACAATATACAGCCTTGATGTACTCCTTTTCCTATTTGGAACCAGTCTGTTGTTCCATGTCCAGTTCTAACTGTTGCTTCCTGACCTGCATGCAGATTTCTCAGGAGGCAGGTCAAATAGTCTGTTTTTCCCATCTCTTTTAGAATTTTCCACAGTTTATTGTGATCCACACAGTCAAAGGCTTTGGCATAGTCAATAAAGCAGAAATAGATGTTTTTCTGGAACTCTCTTGCTTTTTCAATGATCCAGCGGATGTTGGCAATTTGATCTCTGGTTCCTCTACATTTTGTAAATCCAGCTTGAACATCTGGAAGTCCACGGTTCACATATTGCTGAAGCCTGGCTTGGAGAATTTTGAGCATTACTTTACTAGTGTGTGAGATGAGTGCAACTGTGCAGTAGTTTGAACATTCTTTGGCATTGCCTTTCTTTGGGATTGGAATGAAAACTGACCTTTTCCAGTCGTGTGGCCACTGCTGAGTTTTCCAAATTTGCTGGCATACTGAGTACAGCACTTTCACAGCATCATCATTCAGGATTTGAAATAGCTCAATTGGAATTCCATCACCTCCACTAGCTTTGTTCATAGTGATGCTTCCTAAGGTGCACTTGACTTCACATTCCAGGATGTCTGGCTCTAGGTGAGTGATCACATGCATGATTATCTGGGTCATGAAGATCTTTTTTGTACAGTTCTTCTGCATATTCTTGCCACCTCTTTCTTAATATCTTCTGCTTCGGTTAGGTCCATACCATTCTGTCCTTTATTGAGCCCATAAATTCAGCAATAAAAAGATTACCTGACTCACTTTCGTGTCCCCTCTTTTTTATTCTGCTTTAACTTGGCTTGTTTAGAGAGCTGGTGCTCTAAGAGTGAAGGACTAACTGACTCTGGCTCTTGCTCCCTGCAGGGTTCTGACAGTGGGACTCATGACTAAACCACTTTCACTGGTTACATTTGCACCTAAGCCAGTCCAGGCACAAGCTCACTCTTAGCCAAAAGGTAAGGTTGTCCTATTTCCCCCCCCATCTCGCCTACATTTCTTTTTCTCCCTTCTTCATCAGCTGCCTTATAAAATCAGAACTCCATGCTCAAGTGTCTAGTGCATTCTCAAACCCAAAGTTGTACCTATAATTATAAATTCTTTCTTTCTGTCAACTCACATAAAAATGTGAGAGGATCCATTTCCTGAGGGAGACTTGAAGAAACTACGTTTAGAAACCTAGTGATGAAGAGATTCTCTAAGGAGGTGGAGAATTTGCAAAACAAGAAACAGCCTTTTACTGACTGAGTTTCCTAAACTAGGTTGTCCCAACCACAAGCATTCAAAATAAATGAACTAAGTGTTAGTCATTTAGTCATGTCCGACTCTGTGACCCCATGGACTGCAGACCATCAGACTCCTCTGTCACAAAGAAAACTGGAGCGGGATGCCATTCCCTTCTCCAGGGGATCATTCTGACCCAGGGATGGAATTCAGGTCTCCTGCATTGCAGGCAGATTCTTTACCATCTGAGCCACCAGGGAAGCCTAAATGAACTAAGTTTCTGTCTTAAAGACTAGTATTCAAACATAATTCATTATCAAAATTTTCACCGCAAACTGATCAATACTTAGAGCATTATATTCCAATGGGAAGAATTATTCGCAATTTCAAACAGTCAATTGACAAACTTCAGGAGACTATCTAGACTCCAAATATGTTTGATTCAAAAAGAGTTACTGTAATTCTTCAGGTAACTTCCAGATCTTCATTTTATTTTGTCCAATTTTAATACAACCACTATGATATGGCATAAATATAGCTCAGTGAAGATAAAAGAACAAAAAACTTTGTTAACTGAAATGTCACAGGACAAATTTACACAACATGACAAACTTAAATGTCTCAAGCTTTAAACACATACAACACAACACAACTACTTCTACCTCGCTCTCTCTTTTTCTCTCTTTCTCTCTTTCTGCCCACACCCTTCCACCCCCAAAACTCTTCCCTTCTCTGTCTCTATCTTCTTTTAAAGGACGCTAATAGTATTTTCCCCTTTCTATAATTGCTTTTCTACATACGAAACTGCATTCTTCTATTAGATTACTTATAGAAACTTAAAATGCTCACTGGATCAAAAAAACAAAATCAGAAGTGAAAACTATTAGAACTTTAGAGGTTTTGGATTTATTCTTATAGGAGTATTTATATATTTTATATTCTAAATCACAATTTTATTTCTGATAGTCAGTGAAATCTGGGTTTTATTTCAACTCCCTAATTTCCTGAGGGGAGGGAGGGAGCTTTATTTTACTCTGCTTCCCAGATGGCTCAGGAGTAAAGAATCCACCTGCCAATGCAGGAGATGTGGATTCAATCCTTGGGCTGGGAAGATCCCCTGAAGAAGGAAGTGGCAATCCACTTCAGTACTTTCGCCTGGGAAATTCCATAGAAAGAGGTGCCTGGCAGGCTACAGTCCCTGGGGGTCACAAAAAGTCGGACACAACTGAGCACAGCACACACACATAATACTCTACTCCAGTGTTCCTAAAGTCTTCTAAAGCTGCTCTTCATACCAACTTATCTGAATCATGTAAAACATTTTCTAAACATGCACATTTCTGATCCCTATCCAGAACTACTAAGAAATCAGATAATCACAATTAGACTGGTTAGCAGTTTGACAATTTTCCCCATATGATTCTTATGACCAGAAAAATTATCACAAATGATTTTTTTCACTTATTTATATTATGCTTAAGACATTTCCTCAATAGCACCATCTATAAAATTAAATAAACTTACTATGCTAAAACATATTAGATCTTTTTATTTGAATAAATATTATTTTCTAGGAATAAAAGATTATTTCTTCAGTTAATAATATATTTGATTCGGCCTGCCAGGTGGCACGAGAGGTAAAGAACCTGCTTGCCAAGGCAGGAGACACAAGAGACATGGGTTTGATCCCTTTGTCAAGAAGATCCCCTGGAGGAGGGCATGGCTACCCACTCCAGTATTTTTGCCTGGAGAATTCCATGGACAGAAGGGCATGGTGGGCTACAGTCCAACGGGTCACAAAGAATCAGACAACGCTGAAGGGACTTCGCATGCCGTTCGTCAATTTACTTATGGACTTTACAAGGGAGAATTCAACTGCCACATCAAAAGGAACACTACATTTACTTTAACTTTTACCAGTACATATTAAATTAAGAACTAGTTAAAATGACTAAATAGTATTGTTGAAAAATGTGATTAAAAACAGAAATAATGGAATAGCTCTTTATGAAAATAAAGGCTATATATATTAATAGTTTTTCAATTAATTTTTAACTTGTATCACTGTGTCATCAAACAGTATTGTTTTTAATCCTCTAGTTCTCTCTCTTCACCCCCTATTAACATTTTCAAAAAAAATAAAAAGAGAACTTCACTCTCTGAGTAAGACCATAATAGTTCATTATCTCTGCACATCTCAGCAGCCCCACACCTGACTACATTAGGTCTTTTTGCACTTTTCATTTTTTTGGTCACAGAAATATTGTAAGTAATGCAATGAAACCACATACTCATCTGTATTTTCTCATACGGCCAATCCCTGACTCATAAATATTTCATTTATTGTTGTCTTAACTCTAGAAGAGATTTGCCTGTATTTTTCAAGCTTTATTTTGAAACCTCTCTCTTCTGAAAGTGATTCTGACCATGACTTTGGTAAAGTAACACACACTACCTCATACAAAGAACTTTGATTCAATACAATGACAGCTACCTAGACCAATGAACTGAAAAATTTTAAGACACAAAAATATAAAATTCACATAATTCTGAACTAAGTTATTTCACAAGGAAATTCAATATTATATGATAGACATATGCTTTCTGATACTTAAAATGGTAGGAATACTATTCACGTAAGTGCCTTTAGGTCAAAGAAAGTAAAGAATATGCAAGATGAGTTCAGAGAAGGCATTTGAGGAGTACGGGAATTATTGGTTAGTTGAGAATTTAAAAAATCACAGACTATTTATTCAAGAAGTTGAATAGTGGAAGCTAAAAAAGATTAAATTCCAAGAAAGAAACAGAAATGATACTGTTCAACTTACAACTCTTCCATATGATAAAGTGACAAATGTTACTTCTAAGTCAAGCCTCCTGTCAAAAAGATATATGTTCTGAAGGGAAAAAAAAAAAAGAGTCAAATAGTCTACTAAGCCTTTCAGTATAATGCATTTGCTCATAGCAAGGAAGAAAGAAGATCAAGGGAGAGAACTCTGCTATTCCTCATTCTTAGCCTTTCCATGCATCTTCCCATCTCCTTCAGCTTAGACTGTATAATCTACAAAGTTTACATCAAATATAAGAACAGAAACATTCCCTGAAACAGACCCTGCAAAGTTGGGTCTGTTTTGTTATCTTAAAAATATAAATAAAGAATACCAGAACATCTAAAAAACATAAAGAAGCACCATGAGCAAATACAGTAGCAGATCCCCCTTACCCAAAAGCACAGAAGTAAAACCTACTTAAACAGACTTTCTGGCTGATTGAGAACATTTTCGTGATAAGTTTTCAAATTCATGATTCCAGTCAGATACTTCACCCATTTAATCATATCCTGGGCCTCTGGTCTACACATAACCTCATGTACCAAAGAGTAGATAAAAAGCTGTGGGTCATGTCAAATCTTTGCCTCATACTTAATGTTGCCTCTGCGAGTCACGATGCTACATGACTCTTCTACCTGTTGGAGAGCTTCCAGATATTTTTGCTTTGCCTTGATCTCAGAGAAAATGATTTGAACACTGTTCTTGGTTCACTAACTAGAGCACTGATAACTCTGCTGGTCATTATACTTATTATCCAGACTGACACTGTAATAATAATAATGACAAAAGTTGAGTAATTAATGAACTCAGTTCAGTTCAGTTACTCAGTCATGTCTGACTCTTTGCGACCCCATGAACTACAGCACGCCAGGACCCCTGTCCATCACCAACACCCTGAGTTGATGCAAACTCATTTCCATTGAGTAGGTGATGCAATCCTGTTGTTCCCTTCTCGTCCTGACTTCAATCTTTCCCAGCATCAGGGGCTTTTCAAATGAGTCAGTTCTTCACATCAGGTGGCCAAAGTATTGGAGTTTCAGCTTCAGCATCAGTCCTTCCAATGAATATTCAGGACTGCTTTCCTTTAGGATGGAATGGTTGGATCTCCTTGCAGTCCAAGGGACTCTCAAGAGTCTTCTCCAACCACGGTTCAAAAGCATCAATTCTTCAGTGCTCAGCTTTCTTCATAGTCCAACTCTCACATCCATACACAACTACCGGGTAAACCATTGCTTTAACTGGACAGATCTTAGTTGGCAAGGTAATGTCTCTGCTTTTTAATATGCTGTCTAGCTTTAATATGCTGTCATAACTTTTCTTCCAAGGAGCAAGCACCTTTTAATTTCATGAGTGCAGTCACCATCTACAGTGACTTTGGAGCCCAAAAAAATAAAGTCTGTCACTGTTTCCCCATCTATTTGCCATGAAGTAATGGGATCAGATGCCATGATCTTAGTTTTCTGAATGTTGAGTTTTAAGCCAGCTTTTTCACTCTCCTCTTTCACTTTCATCAAGAGGCTCTTTAGTTCTTCTTCACTTTCTGCCATAAGGGTGGTGTCATCTGCCTATATGAGGTTATTGATATTTCTCCCGGCAATCTTGATTCCAGCTTGTGCTTCCTCCAGTCCAGCGTTTCTCATGATGTACTCTGCATATAAGATAAATAAGCAGGGTAACAATAGACAGCCTTGAGGAACTCCTTTCCCGATTTGGAACCAGTGTGTTGTTCCATGTCCAGTTCTAACTATTGCTTCCTGACCCGCATACAGGTTTCTCAAGAGGCAGGTCAGGTGGTCTGGCTTTCCCATCTCTCGAAGAATTTTCCACAGTTTTTTATGATCCACACAGTCAAAGGCTTGGCATAGTCAATAAAGAAAATGTTTTTCTGGAACTCTCTTGTGTTTTCAATGATCCAATGGATGTTGGCAATTTGGCCCCTGGTTCATCTGCCTTTTCTAAATCCAGCTTGAACATCTAGAAGTTCACGGTTCACATGTTGTTGAAACCTGGCTTGGAGAATTTTGAGCATTACTTTACTAGCGTGTGAGATGAGTGCAATTGTGCAGTAGTTTGAACATTATTTGGCATGGCCTTTCTTTGGGATTGGAATGAAAACTGACCTTTTCCAGTCGTGTGGCCACTGATGAGTTTCCCAAATTTGCTGGCATACTGAGTGCAGCACTTTTACAGCATCATCTTTTAGGATTTGAAATAGCTCAATTGGAATTCCATCACCTCCACTAGCTTTGTTCATAGTGATGTTTCCTAAGGCCCCTTGAGTTTGCATTCCAGGATGTCTGGCTCTAGGTGAGTGATCACACCATCATGATTATCTGGGTCATGAAGATCTTTTTTGTATAGTTCTTCTGTGTATTCTTGCCACCTCTTCTTAATATCTTCTCCTTCTGTTAGGTATATACCATTTCTGGCCTTTATTGTGTCCGTCTTTGTATGAAATATTCTCTTGGTTTCTCTAATTTTCTTGAAGAGATATCTAGTCTTTGCAAACAAGACCCAATTTCCAACTCAGTCAGTCTCTCCCATCAGGAAGCTTCAATAAGCCTTTTATCCTTCTCCATCAGAGGGCAGACAGACTGAAAATAACAATCACAGAAAACTAACCAATCTGATCACATGGACCACAGCCTTGTCTAACTCAATGAAACTATGATCCATACCGTGTAGGGCCACCCAAGACGGACAGGTCATGGTGGAAAGCTCTGACAAAATATGATCCACTGGAGAAGGGAATGGCAAACCACTTCAGTATTCTTGCCTTGAGAATCCCATGAACAGTATGAAAAGGCAAAAAGATAGGACACTGAAAGATGAACTCCCCAGGTCGGTAGGTGCCCAATATGTTATTGGAGATCAGTGGAGAAATAACTCCAGAAAGAATGAAGAGATGGAGTCAAAGCAAAAACACCCAGTTGTGGATGTGACTGGTGATGGAAGTAAAGTCTAGTGCTGTAAAGAGCAATATTGCATAGGAACTGGAATGTTAGGTCCATGAATCAAAGCAAATTAGAAGTGGTCAAACAGGTGATGGCAAGAGTGAAATCAACATTTTAGGAATCAGTGAACTAAAATGGAATGGGTGAATCTAACTCAGATGACCATTATATCTACTGTGGTAGGCAAGAATCCCTTAGAAGAGATGGAGTAGCCATCATAGTCAACAAAAGAGTCCGAAATGCCATACTTTGATGCAATTGCAAAAACGACAGAATGATCTGTATTTGTTTCCAAGGCAAACCACTCAAAATCACAGTAATCCAAGTCAAAGACCTGAACAATAAGGCTGAAGAAGCTGAACTTGAATTGTTCTATGAAGACGTACAAGACCTTCTATAACTAACACTCAAAAAAGATGTCCTTTTCATTATAGGGGACTGGAATGCAAAAGTAGAAAATCAAGAAATACCTGGCTGCTTCTGCTGCTCCTAAGTCGCTTCAGTTGTGTCCAACTCTGTGTGACCCCATAGACGGCAGCCTACCAGGCTCCCCCATCCCTGGGATTCTCCAGGCAACAACACTGGAGTGGGGTGCCATTGCCTTCTCCAATGCATGAAAGTGAAAAGTGAAAGTGAAGTCACTCAGTTGTGTCCGACTCCTAGTGACCCCATGGACTGCAGCCCACAAGGCTCCTCCATCCATGGGATTTTCCAGGCAAGAGTACTGGAGTGGGGTGCCATTGCCTTCTCCGAAGGAGAACTACTACTTGATAGAAATGAAACAGGAAGAAATAAGAAAAAATTTTGTCATAGAATTCTTAGAAGTCCATGTCAATTTTAAGCTCACAGTTCCAAGCCAGTGAACAAAATGCAGCATGGATTCTAGAAACAGAAACTTTAAAAGATGTATCTATATTTATATCAACAACTATATGTGTGTGTGCTTGTGTGCACGCTTGGCAAATATAATCGTGAGCTCTACTGGCTCACCACCTGATTTTGGATGGTCTGTGAGGTATACATTTTTATCGTTTCAAATGGCTGAATCAAAATCAAAAGTATATCTTATGAAATATGAAAATTATATAAAATTCAAACATTAATGTCCATAAATAAAACTACTGGCACACAACCACATTCATGCACTTAGGTGCCATCCATAGCTGCTTTTATATTACAGTGGCAGAGTTGAATAGTTGTGATAGAGACCAATGGTCCACAACCTGTATTTACTATCTAGCCTTTTACAGAAAAAAAAAAAATTACCAACTTCCACATATATACAGTGGCAGAATTTATTTTGGGGGGCTCCAAAATCACTGCAGATGGTAACTACAGCCATGAAATCAAAAGATGCTTACTCCTTGGAAGGAAAGTTATGATCAACCTAGATAGCATATTATAAAGCAGAGACATTACTTTGCCAACAAAGGTCCATCTAGTCAAGGCTATGGTTTTTCCAATAATCATGTATGGATATGAGAGCTGGACTATAAAGAAAGCTGAGCACCAAAGAATTGATGTTTTTGAACTGTGGTGTTGAAGAAGAGTCTTGAGAGTCCCTTGGATGCAAGGAGATCCAACCAGTCTATCCTAAAGGAGATCAGTCCTGAGTGTTCATTGGAAGGACTGATGTTGAAGCTGAAACTTCAGTACTTTGGCCACCTGATGCAAATAGCTGACTCACTGGAAAAGACCCTGATGCTGGGGAAGATTGAAGGCAGGGGGAGAAGGGGATGACAGAGGATGAGATGGTTGGATGGCATCACCAACTCAGTGGACATGAGTTTTGGTAAACTCCAGGAGTTGGTGATGGACAGGGAGGCCTGGCGTGCTGCAGTTCATGGGGTCACAAAGAGTCGGACACAACTGAGCAACTGAACTGAACTGAACATATATACAATGACTTGGCATGAAACTCTAAAATAAAAACGGTTTGGGATAAATATCAATATTTACTGAAATTATGAGATATTAAAAGTGAAATTATGAGCTTTCAGTCTCAGAAGACACTAACAAAACTAATTAGAAAATATCTTAAAAACAAAAAGCATTACACAGGGATTATTCAATCTCAGAAGTGATATTACATGGCAAGAAACACTACAGAAACATGACTCAAGGCTTTGATATTATTAAATTCTTAAAATGGGCTGTTGCAAATCTTCACCCCAACCCCCCCCAAAAAAACTAGGAACACTTCAAGATATTTAGATATGGAGAAAATAATAAAGAAGATATAAGCCTAGTGTTTGGGACAGTGGTAGGTTCTAAGATAACTGAGATACAGTCGAACTTCTTGATTCTTGCGTAGTTTACCTTCACCAAAAAGAAAAGTTATACTAAAATGTAAAATCAAATATGATTAATGAGAAAATCAAAGCTCAGGAATTAAAAAGAGGGCCATGAGTCACTTTAAGTAAGTTCAGTCATGCAGAACCACTAGGTTAAAATTTTAAGGTGTCTTTAAAAAGTAGCTTGTATATGTTATCACTAAACTACACTTGATAACCTTGAAAGAGTTACAAACAACAAGAGCAGATGTAACACATAAGAGGGGACAAATGTTATTTTATTTTTTGAAGGTAAAAGGATTCTAGGAAATGAAGATCAGTGATCTTGACATTATTCCCCAACAAAATTCTACAACAGGTTACTAAACAGATGGTTTGTGAGCACTTACATTTAAAAAAAAAAAAAAGCCTGCCATGGATTTGTTAAAAATAAGTCATGCTAAACCTTGTTTTCTTGTCTCACATGTTATTAGATGAGTGGATCAGAGAAATGCATTGGCTGTACAATGCCTGGACCAAGAAAGTATGGAGTAAGTCTTTCATGGCCAACTGTTAAGTCCACTTCCTATGTAACTTTGGGGGAAATTCTTGGATTAAGAGGCAAATATCATAGATTGGTCAAGTTTCTGCATGTTTTGTGAGCAGAGGCACTGACAGCCTTTGTTCTAGACTATCTTTCTCATGGATGTCTGTATACCAAATTGCCTTTGAATATCCATAATACCTCCCTCTGAACAAAGGGAAGGTTTGCTTATAGCCCATTACAAAAGATCAGGGTTCCTAAACTTGAAGTTCCTCATCTGCAATACAGAGTGATACAGAGTGTACAACATGGACTTGGGCCACTCTGTGGAGCCCCTGATGGACTTAGGGGTGCACGCATGCTAAGTCACTTCAGTCATGTCGGATCTTTGAGACCCTATGGATCATAGCCTGCCAGGCTCCTCTGTCTATGAGATTCCCCAGGCAAAAACACTGGAGTGAGTTGCCATGGGCTCCTCCAGGGGATCTTTCCAATTCAGGGGTCAAACCAGTGTCTCTTATGTCTCCTGCTCTGGCAGGCAGGGTCTCTACCACCAGCACCAACCCCGGGTCTCCTGCACTGCAGGTTGATTGACCATCTGAGCCACCAGGGAAGTCCCTGAACTTGGGGGACAAGGAAACAAACCAAGCATAAGGTTCCTGCTCTTCACTGTATCAGGAGTAATAAAGTCCTTTGTCTTCTATGCTAAGTCGCTTCAGTTGTGTCCGACTCTGTGTGACCCTATAGACGGCAGCCCACCAGGCTCCCCCATCCGTGGGATTCTCCAGGCAAGAACACTGGAGTGGGTTGCCATTTCCTTCTCCAATGCATGAAAGTGAAGTCACTCAGTCCTGTCCGACTCTTTGCGATCCCATGGCCTGCAGCCTACCAGGCTCCTCCGCTCATGGGATTTTCCAGGCAAGAGTACTGGAGTGGGGTGCCACTGCCTTCTCTGATACAGTTCCACAAAATAGTGTCTGACTAATTTGTTACCATGCAAGTAAAATCTCAGATACTTCACAGTTCTGGACAACCTGTGACTCAGCTTTGCCATTGGTAAAATGGGGAAATAACAGTATAAATCCTCATAAAGACAGTATGAAAAATAAATTCACACACAAATTTCCTAGAAAAGTATCTACCGCTTAATAAATATTAGCCATTTTTATAATGACGCTTATGATTAATTTCAGATGTATAACAGTAGGTAAATAATCCCATCCAAAGGATTAATGATAAATCAAAGAGCTCCTACTCACTGAGTTTAAAAAAGGCTCTATTCTTAACCTTGTTCTGATCAATATCTTCAAAAATAATTAAGCCTAGGTATTAATGTATTAATCAAAATTATGGATGACACAATTGTTAACATAGATAATAGAACCAAGATTTTTAAAAATCTTGACATGCTGAATACACTAAATGATAAAGAAACAAATGTAACAGACATATAAATCCTATTTTTTTACAATATTCAAACTGATATTAATTGCGATTTACATGAAATGAAGCAACATTCTAGTATCAATGTAACATGACTGAAAAAAAATTGCAATTAGGTTACAGAAAAAATGAAGACAAATTTTCATTGCATTCTGTGTTGGTCAGAACATACATACGGTATGGTATTTAGCTCTGGACACATTTTAAAGGGAAACTTCAGCAAAGAGAAGCATATCCAGAGGAGGGTAATGAGAACTGTGAAGGGTAAAAGAAATCCACAGAGTGTATATAAAGGATAACCGAAGAAATATGACTTCTTTATCCTCAGAAAGGAAAGGTTTATTGATTATAAAAATTTTTCAGACATTTGCAAAGTTATCTATGTGAAATAGTCTGTGTAAAACCAAAAGGTGGAGTTAGAAATAATGGCTAATTGATTCCAATTCAATGTAAGGAAGAACTTTCTATCAATTAAATTTTGTCAATTATTGAATATTACAATTAGTTACTCATTCATGTAAGTTTTACAAAGCCACTAGCCAGGACTATGAAAATGGGGATTGCCTCTCTCACATACAGATATCTTTAAATTACTCATTTCTTACCTGTAAAAAAAGGCAACCCACAGAGGGTTTCTCCAGGCATTTTGTGTATTTTCATTCCTGTCTTGCCTCCCTGATTTCTGTTCCATTTCAGCCTAGTTGGCCTCTTCAAACTGACAATTTGTCCTTAGCAGCCCACCTGACTTTTTGATTTGAAAGTGAAAGTCACTCAGTTGTGTCCAACTCTTTGCGACCCTAAGGACTACACTCCATGGAATTCTCCAGGCCAGAATACTGGAGTGGGTTGCCATGCCCACCTACAGGGGATCTTCCCGACCCAGGGATCGAACCTGCATCTCTTATGTCTCCTCATTGGCAGGTGTGGGAGTACTGGTGTGGGCAGCCATTCCCTTCTCCAGGGACTCTTTCCAACCCAGGAACTGAATCCAGGTCTCCCGCATTGCAGGTGGATTCTTTACCAGCTGAGTCACAAGGGAAGCTCGACTTTTTGATTTACCTCTCTGATTATACTATTTTTCCATACACTGCAGTCCATAAGCCATCTGACAGTGGCCCCTGGGTAACTAACCCTGTCTCCATCTCCCACCTGATTTGGAAGGGAGAACAAAATTTTAATTTATTATCTCAAAGGTTTCAATTTTAGGATTCTTGGATTCTTCTTACTTCTTTTGCCACTTACAGATGGTGGGTGATCAGTAATCAATGAATAAACGAGTAAGTGACTGAATAAATGAATGGGTATTGTTAATCAACTGATAATGAGCTTCTTCTTCTTTAAAAGCTAACTACCTGAATGGGCTGTACATCTTTCAACTTGTCAAACAGATGAAAAGGAGTGAAAAGAACAACAAACATCTATGAGAACAAAGGAAAGAAGTATGAGGACAATAGAGACTAAGAGTGGAAATAGAAATGAGAGTAGACAGCTATGGAGAGGGCCCCAAACTAATTCTCAGAAAAGATCAAATAGTAAATGCTCTAGTTCATAAGCAAAGTCAATTTATAAGTCAAAATAAAATGCAATAATCTACAAAACAAACATACTTGAATAAGAAATGAGAGGAGAATTATAAACTCCTAAGAAATTATGATAGGAACAAGTGACTACATTCTCACGAAGGCAAAACTGATATACACAACAATTTGATGAATCTCAAACGCATAAGCTAGATGAAAGAAGCCTGCCTCTGAAGGTTACATACCACATGATTAATAACACAGAGTTGAGTGTAATACGTACATATAGATATAGTATATACATATATATTATACATGAGTATTTTATACAATTTGTATAAATACATTATACAAGAGTCAGACAGGACTGAAGTATTATATACATGTATATAATGCATATAACACTTGTATATAACATATAACACTTCTCTATCCAAGGGATTCTCCAGGCAAGAATATTGGAGTGGACTGCCATGCCCTCCTCCAGGGGATTCTCCCAACCCAGGGATTGAACTTGAGTCTCTTATGTCTCATGCACTGGCAGGCAGGTTCTTTACCCTGGGGAAGCCTTATCCTGCCATTTGCATCATCATGGCTAGACCCTGAGCACATTATGCTGAGACAAGTCAGAGAGGCTTGTGCTGTCTGATACCACACATAAATGTGGAATCTAACAAAGTCAAACTTGTAAAATCAGAGAGCAAAATAGGTGGTTACCAAGAGATGGGGATGGGGGGATGAGATTGATGTTGTTTAAGGGTACAAACTTGAAAGGAGTAGTAAATAAGCCATAGACATTCACTACACAGTATAATGAAGAGAGACAACAATATTGCACTGCAATTATGTGATGTGATAGATACGGCTACAATAGAGACCACGTTACAAACTGTAACATGGTGGACTTCATAAATGTAAACAGTGCTACAATATCAAATTCACTCAATTAAAAAGACTGTTGCTGCTGCTAAGTCGCTTCAGTCGTGTCCGACTCTGTGCCACCCCATAGACGGCAGCCCACCAGGCTCCCCCGTCCCTGGGACTCTCCAGGCAAGAACACTGGAGTGGGTTGCCATTTCCTTCTCCAATGCATGAAAGTGAAAAGTGAAAGTGAAGTGGCTCAGTCGTATTCGACTCTTAGGGACCCCATGGACTGCAGCCTACCAGGCTCCTCCATCCATGGGATTTTCCAGGCAAGAGTACTGGAGTGGGGTGCCACTGCCTTCTCACCTCCCCCAAAAAACACACTTTAAAAAACAAAACTCCAGGGACAGAAAATAGATCAGTGGTACCAGAGACTACAAGATGAGAGGAGGTGTTGACTAAAATTCACATGAAAAAATTTTGGAGCATGATGGAACTGTTCCACATCTTAATTGTGGTAGTGAGTATACAACTATGTTTGTGAAAACATACAGAACTGTACACTAGAAAGATGTGAACTTATTGCATACACATTTTCTTTAATTAAAACTTGAAAAATTTGTAGAGCTTAAAACAAATTTGTAAAGATGATCAATTAAAATGTTTTGTGTTGTTAATAAAGCACAATAAAATCATAGCAATATTTTCTTAGATCAGTTTCCCAAGGCAAAAGAAATAAAAGCAAAAGTAAATGAGAAAAAAATGGAACCTAATCGAACTTACAAGCTTTTGCACAGCTAACGAAGCCATCAACAAAATGAAAAGACGATCTATGAACTATGAGGAATTTGCAAATGACATGACTGACAAGGGTTTAATTTCCAAAATATACAAACAGTTCATACAGCTCAATATCAAAAAACCCAAACAATGTAATCAAAAAATGGGCAGAAAACCTAAACAGACATTTCTCCAAAGAAGACACACAGATGGCCAACAGGCACATGAAAATATGTTCAAGGTCACAAATTAGTTAAAAGCAAATCAAAACTGCAGTGAGGCATCACTTCACAGTGGTCAAAATGGCCATAATAGTTAAAAAGTCTACAAATAATACAGAGTTCCTGGTAGCCTAGTGGTGAGGAGTCTAGGCTTTCCCTGTTGTATGACCCAGGTTCAATCTTGGTCTGGGAACTGAGATCCTGCAAGTCACACATGAGGTGGCTGGGAAAAAAAAAGAAGTCTACAAATAATAAATGCTAGAGAAGATGTGGAGAAAAGGAGATCCTCCTTCAGCATTGGTGGAAATGTAAATTGATGCAGTCACTTTGGAAAACTGTAGTGAGGTTCCTTAAAAAACTAAAAACTACTATATGATACAGCAATTCAATTCCTGGATATGTATTTGGAAGAAACCAGAATTTGAAAAGATACATGCACCACGATGTCCATAGCAGCACTGTTTACAACAGACAAGACATGGAAGCAACCTAATCATTCATCAACAGATGAGTGAAGATACAGAGTGAGTGAGTGAGTGTGTGTACACAATGAAATATTATTCAGCCATAAAAGAATGAAATACCGCCACTGTAGCACATGAATGGACCTACAGATTATCTTACTAAGTGAAGTAAATCAGACAAAGATAAATATCATACATGATATCACTTATATGTGGAATCTAAAAAATAATACAAATGAGTTTATTTACAAAACAGAAACAGACACACATACATAGAAAACAAACTGTGATTACCAAAGGGGAAAGGAGGACGGAGGGAGGGATAAATGAGTGGTATACAATTAACAGATACACAATATTATATAAAAAATAAACAAGGATTTACTGTATAGCATAAGGAACTATATTCAATATTTTGTAATAAACTATAAGGGAAAAGAATCTGAATATATAACTGAATCACTTGCTATACACCTGAAACACAATATTATACATAAACTATAGTTCAATTAAAAATAAAAAGATTACATCTGATAGTTTTCTCCTGAAAAAACAAAACAAATTATGTCTGATATTTAAACAACTTTGTAAAGATGAGCATTTAAAATATAACTTGTAAAATGAATAAATCATAGTGAAAGTAACAAGTAACAATTCTGAGAGAAAATTATCAGGATCATTTCTACAACATAGTAGCCAATACCTTATTTTAAAATGAAACATCAAATGTATAGCCAAATAGCTTTGTAAAAATAATCAAATATATTTTCAAATATATTATAAGTAGACATGTAAAAATAAAATAATCATTTGTATTCTATTTTAAATGTCCTCTCATAAAAATGTAGTTCGAATAATAAGAAAATAAGTATTAAATACTTTACTATTTATTCATAGCTTGTTACCATATATTCTCTATTATTGTACATTTGCCTTTAAAATTCGATCTTCTATAGTCATAAAAACAAGTTGTCTCTCAAAATAAAAACAATACTTATAATAATGATGTTCCTTTAATATAATAATACGAGTAAGCAAGTACTTAGTCACATTTTAGCATCTAGCATCGTTTCAGTCCAGTGGGAATGAGATTTTTCCAGGACACAATTAGAAGGATATCAAAGAGAACAGCTATGTAAAATCAAATACCAATTAGAAATAAAAAGTTACATTGCCTTTCTTCTACTTGTCCAATAGTTTCAGCAACAGACATGCAGGACTAGGGACAGTTTGAAATTACTGAAAATTACAAAACAGCACAGAATTGGAAGTGATACAAGGGCAACCTAAAAGCACACTTTTCTGAAAGTAGAGAAATATTATAAATAGATCAAGAAAATATAAATTTAAAAGTACTTTCTTTGGGACAACACAAAGGCTGTCAAATGAACTTTATTTTTAGTTACAGGAGTATACATTCTCTACAACGGGGGTCCCCAACCTCCAGAATCTAATGCCTGATGATATGAGTTGGAGCTGGTGTAATAACAATAGAAATAAAGGACACAATAAACGTAATGCCCTTGAATGATCCTGAAACCATTCCCCCTGCCCCACCCCTGGTCTGTGGAAAATTTGTCCTTGAAAATGGTCCTAGGTGCCAAAAAGGTTAGCTCTACAACATACAAGGTAAAATGTACTGAAAAATGAACATTTGCAAGCTTACATCACTGCTAAAAACTACTGCAATTCATAATCCCCTACCTTCTGAGACGCAATCTGTGGCTCCTTATTTGTCTACATATAGGCTAATTTGTCACAAGGAAAGTAGCCAGAATGAGAACAGACACTACACTACACACAGGACGGCACACTCGGTGGGGCATGCACACTTGGTGTAAATGCATGCATCACTTGACTAGGGGGTGGGGCAGCAAAGCAGTGAAGGAATAACTTAGATGAGGCTCTAAAGACTTTTCAGCAGTTCTTTAGGGAAGAAAAACAGATGTCTCAAGAAATGTGGGGCCTAACTTCCTATGTGGTGCACTGTATAAACCCTTGTGTTACTTACTCCCTTTAAGCCAAACTGCAGCAAAGACATGCAGCACCCCTACAGTTGAGAGTTGTGTTTTAATGTAGTACAATGCATAGATTGGACCATGAGACAGCCCAACATTTTATGTCGGTTCTAAAAAATGTGTGTGTGTGTGTGTGTGTGTGTGTGTAAGGTCCATTAAAAAGGAGAGCTCTAATTTTAAAAAGACAAAGCTTATCAAACAGCTCATCCAACTGTACATTTTATTTCTGAGTTGATGCCACCAAAAGCTAAATATGTGAATGACCACAGGACCAAGGCAAAATTGTAAAGAAATGAATATTTATGGGATGTTAATGGTATGTGCTTCAGGGAACAGGATGCCAGGCAATTACTTATTTTTCTCAACCCTGACATGACCAACTCCACGTGCACTCACTTCTCCTTTCCCTGTCTCAGCATCCTGGTTAAACAAGGTGAGGCTCCGTTGCTGACCGGGAAGGAGGGGAGTGATGTGAAAATTCCAAGTGGGCTAAGACAAGTGAAGAAAAATTCCTTTTTAACCGAGCCCCCTGAGTTTCATAAGCAAAGATATTTATGGTAATTTTTTGTTGGTTTTAATTGTCTTTATTTTAGGAATTATCTTTTTCTCCCAGTCATTCTTACCTGTGTGTTTATATTGTAGTAAGAGACAACCTGTTTACAGCTTCAAATTTGACTTATGTATGTCATAAAAGGTTTCAGTTGAAAGTAACCTAAAAACTAATCCAATCTCTTTTTAATTTTGAAGGAAAAGATCCACCCAATATTGCACAATAGTTGAAAGTCAGACTAAGAAACTGGGTGCAGGTCTCCTGGCACTCACTATGGAGCCCTGATCAGTAAACCAAGCAGGCCATGTTACTATCTGAGATAACTGTGCTTCCCAGGAGGAGTCATTTTCATCCACATTCTAATATGCATCACCATTATCAGAGAAGGCCTTTAATAAAAATATATTTCCTGCTTGGAACAAGGAAAAGAGAACACATTGGGACCTGGAATAGCCAGATGGTGACAAGAGGGCAATGATTACCTAAGGACCAGGATTAAAAAAAAAAAAAAAGGCAGGCATAAGTTAGTAAGTTCTTTGAAAGGAAAAAGTGAGGTAGTAATATAATAAAGCCACACTGTGTCATTGTTCAGAGTTTTTCAAGGATCACACATTCACTCATGGTATAATAAGATATCAGAATTATTCTGAAAGATCTTATAATTTGTCTCAAAGAGGAAAGAGAAACAGGGAAATGAGACGAAGTAGGCAAAGACAGGCCTCTTTTCTCATTATCAATAGTGAGGATTACATACCCCTTTCTCAAGATACTTAGAACAAAACTGCTGAGCAAGCGAATACAAATTTTAAATATGTACAAAGTATGTGAAAGAGAACTCTACAGGACATTAGATTTACGAGAATAAAATCTGTGGATCCGTGTGGTATTATATGTACCAATGTGACCTGCACGAACCAAAGAATAGTATTTTAAATTCAGAAAGATGGACTTTCCAACAAATCATAAATCCTTAACCTGCTCTGTTAAAGATGGATACTGAAAGAATGAAAGAAAAGTTATAAATGATGATATGTGTGCCAATGCAAATAAAGTAAAACTATCTGTCTTATTATACCACAGAATAACAACAAC
Organism: Bos indicus x Bos taurus; assembly: GCF_003369695.1. Classification (NCBI taxonomy): domain Eukaryota; kingdom Metazoa; phylum Chordata; class Mammalia; order Artiodactyla; family Bovidae; genus Bos; species Bos indicus x Bos taurus. The sequence continues at coordinate 65,270,754 of NC_040079.1, read as the reverse complement.
AATCTAGATACGGTTTTAGAAAAGACCTTGACTTAACCCCTTCCCCTCCCTCTTTCCTCATCAACCCCCAGAAACACTTTGAATGCCCATGTTGTACTCATAGTATAAACATTAGGAACATCTATATACACTAATTATGCTACTCATATTAAGATGTTGTTGTTGTTCAGTTGTGTCCAACTCTTTGGGACCCCATGAACTGTTGCATGCCAGCCTTCCCTGCCCTTTATGATCTCCTGGAGTTTGCTCAAATTCATGTCCATTGAGTCAGTGATGCCATCCAACCATTTCATCCTCTGCTGTCCCCTTCTTCTCCTGCCTTCAGTCTTTCCGGCATCAGGGTCTTTTCCAATGAGTCGTCTCTTTTGCATCAGATGGCCAATGTATTGGAAACTCAGCTTCAGGATCGGTCTTTCCAATGAATATTCAGGGTTGATTTCCTTTAGGATTAACTGGTTTGATCTCCCTGCAGTCCAAGGGACTCTCAAGAGTCTTCTACAGCACCACAATTTGAAAACATCAATTCTTCAGTGCTCAGCCTTATTTATGATCCAACTCTCACATTCGCGCATGACTACCGGAAAAACCATAGCTTTGACTATATGGACCTTTGTCAGCAAAGTGATGTCTCTGCTTTTTAATACACTGTCTAGGTTTATCATCAGAGAAGGCAATGGCACCCCACTCCAGCACTCTTGCCTGGAAAATCCAATGGACAGAGGAGCCTGGTGGGCCGCAGTCCATGGGGTCGCTAAGAGTTGGATAAGACTCAGCGACTTCACTTTCACTTTTCACTTTCATGCATTGGAGAAGGAAATGGCAACCCACTCCAGTGCTCTTGCCTGGAGAATCCCAGGGACGGGGGAGCCTGGTGGGCTGCCGTCTATGGGGTCGCACAGAGTTGGACATGACTGAAGTGACTTAGCAGCAGCAGGTTTATCATAGCTTTTCTTCCAGATACAATGATGAGTTCTATGATTAAATACGTCAGTTCAATGGTCCTAAGCATTATGATATTGAAGCACTCAACTATTGTGCATTTTTTGTCCAAAAGCACTAATATCTACACACAACTTTCAAGTTAAGTTATAGTCTCAGGTCAAGAATAAAAAAGATACAGAAAACTGAACTTACAGCATGCTCACCCAAGATGAGAGTCATGTCTTGGCCAATACAGTAATGAACAGTTTCCCAAATATGGTATAAGACAAGTGCAAGATGAAAAAGTAAGGTGAAAAGGAATTTCAGTGACACACATACACAAAATGGAACAATGATACAGACAGAAGTAACCTGCTGGACCTCCACAAAGTCATACATTCCTTAATTCAATATTTAGTTTTAGAGTTCCTACCAAGTACAAGGCATGTTCTAAACACCGGATTAGAACAGTGCCCAAAAGAAAACTTTGTATCCATGGGATACACATTGTCATTGAGACTATAAATAAAGAAAAAATCTTTTAAAAGTCAGTTGATAGTGCTCTAGGGGAAATCAACATATGATAAAGGTGACGAGCATGAGCAATGATGATTTGTTATTTTAGATACGACAAGCAGAGAAGGCTGCCATAAGGATATGTTTGAGCTGAGACTTGAAGTTAATGAAGATACCTGAGGACAAAGCATTACAGACAGACAGAGGAAAACTCTGAAGTGGGAAATAGCTGATCCCATTTTGAGGAATGTCAAGGAAGTCAGTGTCTAGGGTTGACTGAATAAGAGGAAAATGATAGGAAATACTGTGAGACAGAGAGCAGGGGTCAAGTAAAACAGACATTAGTAAGGTCCTTGTCTTTTATTTTCAGAGACATAAGAAGTTGTTGGAAGATTTACACCTTTCAAGAGTGACATAATCAGATAGATAAATCTTCAAAAGGTCACTGCTACTTGGAGAATAAACTGTTGTACCTGAAGGGAGAAAACAGGGAAAATTAAGCAGCTATTGCATCAAATCAGGGAGTAGCTGATGGTCTACCTGATCAGACGGGTAATGAGGGGGTAGTAATTAGGTGTATAAAACAAGATTTGGGGGGACATAATTTAGCTAAAGTAAAAGACGTAGTGAGAAAGGGGGGAAAATGAAGACAAAAAGGAAATGAAGAGCTAGCTACAGGCATACAAATATAGATCAACCAAATCCTGGAACATAAATTTGGGTGAAGTAATGGTGAGGAATATTTTTTAAGGATGTTGGGATGTTTTTTTCTTTTTTAAATGAGATGATTTTATGACAGTCTACATATGCTAAGATGTTAAGATATTTGGATTAGTGTACTATAAGTTTCTCCTCACTATCTGCCAGCAAGAAATTTTATAAACACTTTCTCTGAAATATGTCTACCACAAGATTTTTTCTTACCCCCTAAAATACACTTTAGGAAACTTTGTTATTTTTTCCTTAAATTGAGAAAAAGTTGCAAAGTGGTAGTTCTGTATGTGTACCAAAATGATACAAAACAAAAATGATGCAAAAAAGAAAACTTTCACAGAAAATAGCATCATAAAAGTTGAGAAGAAAGAAAAGAAAGAAATGGATACCAGAGAAACTATGTTCTTTGCAATAGCATCCTTTCTTTGAGAAATTTAATGTCCTTAACCTGTTTTAAAAAATTTTTATGATAGTTTCATGGCACAAATCTTTCAGACTTGTTACAAAGAGCTTTAAAAAGCAACACTAAAAACTTAAATTTTAAACCAACATTATCTTCCACAAAGTATATTTTAAGGCTTCTAAGGCAGAAATCAAAGGAAATTGAGGAACATTATTAATAAACTAAAAATGCTGAGAGCTTTTAAACCCCTGGGGATTCATTTGCTTCATAGCAGTGTGCTTTTTCAACATTTAAATTTTATATGCTCTTGCTAATGAAAATAATTTGCTACAGCAGAAAGGAATGAAGATGTCAGCTCAGTATGACATATTTATCAATATAATGGAAAGGTATGTTCTGAAGATCCTTGATGGATTCCAGTGAAAAAAAAATAGTGTACAACTGTTTGGGAAGTTGAATTCAATCAGTAGAATATAGTTCCAGGAACACATATTTCAAATATCAAGGAATTAAAAAAAAACTGAACTTGGACTCCACAGATAATTTGTGGACAAAATGGATTTTTAAATAAAATCTCACATTAAAATGTATTGAATTATATAAATTGAGGGAATGTAAGAATTTGAATTGTTCATGTAAAGGAAACTGGACAAATGATCAGATACAAGTCAATTTAGAGAGTAAACAATGTTCACAAGCCCAAAATGAAAAAGTATTAGGATTCAATGTGAACTATAAGCTACAAATCATTACAACATAAAGTTGTTTTAAAATTAAATAGGAGTGATACAAACATACCTGATTTTACAGCATATCTTAATTTGGCTGCTGGACAAAATTTTGTCCAAATAAACACAAATTCCTAGTCACTCCAATTGCAAAATTGGGATTATGCACCTAAAAATAATTAGGCCAATATTTAACATTACAACTGATAAGACAGCAAGTCATTGAAGCATCTATTTAGAGAAAAAAACAGTTGAAAACCGTTACTGCAAATAAGTCACCCACATACACAGGTTTACTTTTTATTTTAACATTAATAGTGTTGGAACATAATAAATCTAAATTTTCTCTGAGGATCTCTCTCCAGCATCTCAATATTCTAACACTGACCTGTTAGCTATAATATCTCTTTATATTTCACCAAAATTACTCTCCTTTTTTTGTGTATTTTGTCTGGAAAATTGGGGGCAGGGACTAGATGGAAATACAGTGCAAAGCAAAGAATATATACAACAATACATCAGAGGTAATGATAAGACAGAAGTAAATAGGCAAGTGGAAGTAAGTATCATTTAATAGATAGGAACACCTACAAGGAAAGACTATTCTACTTATTAGTATTTATATAATTCAACAGTAATGAATTTTCATATAACCAATTCTGGACTTAAAAAAAAGTAATGATATGTTTAAGCAACCCTCCTAACTATGCTTAGTTAGGGTGTTAAAAAATAGTTATGAGACAAATGAAGTAGCTAACGTTTGGAACAACTTCATAAGAAAGCAACGAAAATGACTTAAGCCTCAAGGGGGAAAAGAGCCCAAAGAACTTAAATTATTTTTACCTGATAACACTCTGAAAGTGATATGCCTGGAGTCCAAGTATTGAATATGTTAAGAGATAAATGTCCACATCATCCAAAAAAAGAAGAGACATTAACTATGGCATACAAAATTCAAATTACTCATTAAACTATCTGTGGACCATAAGCACTGGGATTTGTCTAAGTAAAGTTTCAAGAACCTGGATTACTTTTTCAGAAGGCTTAAGAAGGTAAACAACAATCTTTCTGGGTTGGATTTGATCAAATTTGTTAGAACTCTATGAATTAAGGACTACATAGATAAGGTTATTTTCAAAAATCTATGCAAATCTTAAAATCTTATTGGGCCTAAGATAAGAAATAAACTATCTTTTTATCAAAGGGCAGAATGAATCTGTGCACTGGTTAGAATATTTTAGATCCATTCATTTATCACTAAGAGTACTATGATATATCACAGAGTTAAAAAAATAACTGTGCCATGAATTAGTATTCAGTAATTATAATGAAATTAACATCATTTTGCAACTCAACAGTGATTTGCAACTTTGTTTAGCAACACTCTTGCCAAGAGAACTTCTTACAAGTCAGTGGTCTCTCTGACTTCACTGAGAGACAGAAATACATGACCATTTCCATCATTCCATTTTCTATCAGTATTATAACTAATAGTTGATCTAACATGAGTGTCAACACAGAATGATAAGGCAGAGCAGCATAAATCTTTAAATGTATCACAAATGATATCTCTTTTATGTAATTAAGTACCATATCCCTCACATGTTCTCTTAAAATAAAATGTCTGGTAAATTTATCTGGTTATGTTCAATATTTTACTGTATGCTCTATGAGTCTCAATCAAGCCATGAAGGCATTTTCACATATTTAAACATACTTTTCATAGAGTACAATTCTAATAGTTATGCAAAGAGAGTTGTTTTGTGTTTCTGAGTCTTTGCTTGTACAAAAGGAATGTAACTTCTCATTATAGGTTACCTGTGATTTTAATGTTCACCTTTCTTCCTAATTTTATAATGTGTCACATACAACAATTTACCCCTATTTTAAGTTTATAGAATACTACAAGGATTTTTTTTTTTTTCAAGCAAACCCACTACACTACCATCAGTGCAAAGAAATGAAACTGGAACACAGTTTACTCAGATATAACTATTAATCTATTCACATCATAATGTAATTAAAGGTCTCTTTTCATTTGAATATTCAGTTCTAGAATTCCTATCACGCTGAATCCTAAAGTATAAGTTGAAAAATTTTGAAAAATAGCTTAAAATAGTACATAATTGTTATTTGCATATATTTCCCTTTTTTTCTATTTTGGTATTAATTGTAGTGTAATGGTAATTTAATAAATTATGTATAAAAAAGAAAAGTTATTGTACTCATATTTAAACTGAATTTAAAAATTATTCCCTTAATTTTTTGTATTCTTGTACTTAAAAAGTGAACTTTAAGATGATCTTTTAAAATTGAGTGTCTTCTGTCACCAACAGGGCTGTATCATCAGGTTTCTGGTCTCTTTAAAAGTTAGTAATTTAATCACAATTAAACATTTCTCTCACTTAGTTTTAGATAACAATGAAGCAGTGGGTTTCTTAAAGAAGTACTGAACTAAGCAACTACTGAACATGGGTCTAGTCTAGTAATAAAATGGAAGGAAGGCAGAAAGGGGGAGAGGGAGAAGGAAAGAAGGAAGGAGAGAGGGAATGACTTTAAAAGCTTTAAAGCTGAAAATGACATTGTACAAACCTAGTGATCACAGTGTACATAACTCCATACCCACTTTATTAATGCATACACAAATAACTCAAAATTGTAAATAATTGTTTAGCAGTATTAAACAAACACTACATTTTAAAATTCCAGGACACTGAGAATGTACCCATCCATAACTCACAGTGACAGAAAAGATAAACAGGACTTTTGACAACATAAAACATTTCCTGAGGTATGCCATAATGCAAAATTGAAGATGAAAATCTCTCAAAGCTCATCTTTGTTTAGTATTGACCTCTAGCATAGACGTGCTATTAAACACACCCCTTCCGTCTCCACTGAAGCCTAAACAAACTATCTGAATTAGGAGAGTGTGCAAAGATGTGCCTTCCAGGCAAACTTTTGTTTTCCAAAAGTAAATCTCCCCAAATACTTCCAGCTGGAAAAAGTCCACTTGAGCTACTTGACACTAGAGCTTCACTTTCTCACCTTGGCTTACCTGCTACTACTTAATTATTCTTCTAAGCAGGCTCTGGGCAAGTTGGGGAGGTGGCTCTTTCAGCACTTCTGAATCCATGATGACTAGAAATATACACACCTAACACTCCCACAGGTCTTCCACGCCCTTTCTCCTTCCCGCCCTTCTGAGCACTCGCGTCGTGAAAGCCTGGCCACCTGGGAGCAAACAGTACTCGAGGAACAATCCTCAAGATCAAGAAACTGACTGGATTTCAACATGTGGTGAGAGAAACTGGGAGGGGGGTGTGTGTGGCGGGAGGGATAGGAGCACTACAGACAGCAGCTGTCCATTAAGTGGTTTAAATCTGTTGGTTAAAAAGCTGAATAAACAAATACACAGATGGGTCTAGCTCCTTGGGGATTCCGGAATCTGAGGAGCCTCCCAAGCCGTGTCCAGTTCTGCCTCTCTCGCCCCGTCCCCGTGTAAAATGCGCGCGAGTTCCACTCTCAAATGCTCCAGACTCGCACGTGCCTTTCCTTCTCGTTGTTCCTAATGAGTTCACCCGCGCGCCAGGTGCTCTGAGAGACTCACCTAAGAGATCCCAGAGTCTGAGGACAGGAGGGCAACTTTTCCTCCCTGTTCTAGACCAACCCGAACACCCACGGCAAGGGACAGGTCCCCGTAGACGCTAGCCTTCATGTCAGGGTGTCAGGGCGCCTTCTGGCCGGCGGGGCGGGGAGAGGCGTGCGGGAGACACGCGGGCGCGGCCACCCAGTGGGTTCGGCCCGCGCCGCCGCCGCACGTGCGCCGCCGCGAGCGCGAAGGGGCGTCGGGCCCCGCGCTCCTCGCGGTCAAAGTCAACCCAGTGCGTCAGTCTGCCCTCCGCTCGCCCGGGGCCTCCGCGGACTTACAGGTAAAAGTCAACCGAGAAGCCCTTCTTTTCTCCGAAAGGTATCTGCGCCCATCCCTCGTCCCCTCCCTGAAGGACCCGGAGGCGCGATTTCACCCCAAACCCACCCTCAGAGTATGGAGACCTCTCCAAAGCGGAATAAAAGTAAGACCAAGACATATCCCGGGTGAAGCGGGTCCTGCTAACCGTGGACAGGGGAAAGAGCGCGAGCGGGGGCAGCAGTCGAGATGCACGATCATCCCCAAGTGTCACTAGGGGCCAGGAGTTTCTTCACTGGAGAAGCAGGAGTGTCCCTTCTCTGCCTCCATTCCCCAAGAAGTACTTGTGAAATATACGCTAAAGTGTGTAACTCAGAGACGAGAAGCGTGCACTTGCCCAACTGAGTAAATAAAGGTCAGCAGTTGGACAATAAAGTATGTGCTTCCAAACGCCAGATGTTTTTACTGTTGTTTCTCCTCCTCTGGGGTTGGGGGGCGGGGGGGAGGCGCGGAGAAGAAGGAAGAGACAACACACAATAAAAATAAAAGTAAACAAACACATCTGCTGTTTCCACACACATTTTCCTCCAGCCGCGGTCTGGAGTCTGTTGCCGGACAAGGCAACATTTTCGAATACAAAACTAAAAATCATCCGTGAGCCAAAGGCAGCCTCCCCTCTCTGGATGCCCCCTTCCCCTCAGCACAAAGCCACATGAAAAAGAACAACAAGTGGTGATGTTAGGTCCGGAACGCGACCCCGATGCCGAGCCGAAATTTGACACATGTCACACTCGCCCAGCCGCGCCGAGCTCAGCGACTGGGGCGAAACTTTGCTGCCGCCGCCCCGGCAGCAGCGCGGAGCAGAGTAAAGTCGAAGCCCGGCCCGGCATAGAGGTGGCGGGGACGGCGTGAGGGGCGGAGGTGCCGCGCGCCAGAGTGAGGGTGAACAAACTTACCGCTACCGGGGACGCTGGGCAGCGTCCCGGGAGGTGGCACCCGCGGCGCCGAGGCAGAAGCCCACAAACAACACACCGACGCGCGAGTCCCGACAACTGCTGCCGCGAGTCGGGGCGCGCCCGGGAGGGGGGGGGCTGGTGGAAGCCGCAGCTGGCGGACTCGGCCGCCGCATAAATAACCCGGACCGGCGCTCACGGGCTGGCTGCGCGGGGTTGGAGCCGGGGCGCAGCGGCCGCCGCAGAGCTGCACGAGCCGGCGTGTCTCGCGCTTTCTCGGAGGCTCGCGCTGTCTCGCGCTGCCGCTCCCCCCACCCGGATCTGTATGTGTGTGTGTGTGTGTCTGTATATGTGTGTGTGTGTCTCTATGTGTATGAGTGTGCGCTGGCGGGCGCGCGCACCCGGTCGCGCGCGCGTGTTGTTGGCAATGCAAACTGTACACACACGGCGCACGGAGCCGCCTCTTCTCGGAGGGGCGGGGTGGGGGAAGGGACGCCTCCGAGGATTCTAAAGTACTGCTGGGCCACTTGTTTGTGTTTGTTTTACTTTGCCTTGTTATTGTTGACTGTTGTTGTTGATCCCCAAAGTGATTTGGAACCAGCTGGCTAGGATACCCATCACCCCAGCCACCTATCTCCCCGCGTTCCCCCAACTTCTTTAAGGGAGGGGGAAGCGCGGCGCAGAATATTGTTCGGATTTGCAGTGGAGCCTCCTGGCTGACGTCAGGTCCACCTGCTCTGTAAACAACTCGCTGGAGAACTTGTTTGTTCGGCGCCAGATCTTCCCCCACCCCCACCTTTCTCCCCACCTCCTGCTCCGCCCCCTCCCGCTCGACCCAGACGGCGAGTCGAGGAAGGGGGTGGGGAGGGAGGAGAGAACAAAACCTTATGCTGTATTGGCAAAGCTGAGTTGTGTCTGCTGCTTCTTGGCAGTCCCTAAAGTACGTCCTCTCAGCAGACGGAGCTGCTGGCAAATGAAACAGGGAATTCCAAGTGAAGTGCAGGAAGCCTCGAAGGGATCCAAAGCCCTCGGTGGCAAGGAGTTAAAGTACTCGAGAGTCAGAAAGGGAGACCCAAGCGTGCGTTAAAACGCTGACTGGCCTTTCTTTTCGCGGTGTGCGCCTCTGCGGCCTGGGGTGGAGAGGCCGAGTGTCTTTCTCACTCTTCATTGTTGTCTGGCTCCTGTCTCACTTGGACCCGGGAGTTCTCGGGCTTCCTCGTGATCCCCCAGCCCTGGTCACCGGCTCGGCGCCGGGCTGCGGTTCGGCCGGGGCGGAGCTTAGAAGGAAGGGGTTGCCGAGCTGAGACTTTGGGGGTCTGAGGCTCTCGAGACGGGCCTGTCAGTGACTGAGGGGAGCAAAGTAACCGGAATGAAAGGAAAGAAGAAACTGCCAGAACTGCCGCTCGCACTTCAAAGCCGAGACGCCGGCGTGGGGAGTGCGCGGGCCCAGCCTCCAGCGCCCGAGTCCCGCTCTCGTCCGTGGGGTGTGACTCTGCCAGGTCCCACGCGGGACCGAGGGGAGGACGGGACGGGCCCGGATGGCACGCGTGACCCGATTTGCGATGGGGGGGGGGGGGGGGAGCTGTTCAGGAGCCCGTATCCACCGCGGCTCCGGGCAGGCCGTTCCTCCCGCGGGCTACTGCCAGCCCCTCCCCTGTCCGTGGGCCGCGCGACCCTCCACCCCGCCGCGTCCTCTGCGTGCCGCGGCGGAACCGGCCGCTCTGCTCGCACTTCAGTCGCGAAGCGCGGCTTTCCGAAAGGCGCTGAAACTTTCCTCCAAATTCTGCAGCCGAGAGGCCGTGGTGAACAGACCTTGGCCCCGGGCTTTGCCCGCCAACACCCCCCGTGGAAGAAGAGAGGAGGGGGTGACGGAGGAGACGGACGAGCAGCACCAGCTTCTGCCTTTGAGTCTTTTCCTCAAAGAGCAGCGCGCCCTTTTTCTAAAGGGCAGACGTGAACTGATACACAGACACACACACACACACACTTGGCATAACTCTTCCCTCCAGAACCTGCAGTTCTCCCGTGAAGGAAGCAGCCCTGGCACCCACAACTGTAAACACACCGTCAGATTTTCTAATGAAACCAATTAAGTCAATAAGCCATGGGGCTGGTCGTGCGAAGACGGCCCCTGCCAGGAGCACAAGCAGAGGTAGAGTTGCTCTTTGAATCGCGGTGCTTTCTGTGAGCTTCAAAACTCCAGGCAGTCTTCAAGTGCTCTGCTTGTGGACTGTGTCCTCGCTATTATTTAAATTGTCTTTTTTCGAAATGCAGGCCGAATAGTGGGCAAATAAAAAATTTTAAAGATGGGAGCGGGGAGGGAGGGAGGGAGCAATCATTTAAATTACAAAACGCCAGATGCAAATAATCCCACCTCGCCTTCTGAAGGAGATCATTTTACGTTAAGTAATTTGCGTTTATACTTCACTAGCAACCCTAAATAAAAGGCCGATTTTCTGAATTAACCTGAAAACATTTTGGAAAAGATCAGAACAAACGGCGTCGAAATCCTTGGAGATCTGAGGATGTATCTTTCCACTGGGTTTGTGAATAAAGGTAACAAAACAGAAGGTCTGCAGCTCCTTTTTTTTTTTTTTTTCCCCTTCTTCCCCTGTATACACCGACCCCAGTTACTTTTCTTTCTCTCTAGGGGTCCGACGGAGGAAGTGAACGGGAAAGGCTTATTATAAATGAGTCTGGGCAACTTGGAAGAGAAGTTCAAGTTCCCAGCAAGGACGAAAGAGAGGGGGTTATGCTCTCGAGACTTGAGAAAGGAGCGGGTTTAGTTAGCCTTTCACTCTGTACACAAAGACACGTTTTGGTGAAATTCAGTCACTGACGTTTCTTTCCTGTGAGTACAAACAGCCAGGCGCCAAGAAGTGCAAATGGATATCTGAGTTGGAGGAACATGTCTTTCTCGACTGGCCGAGTACTCTGCTTGCGATCTTCCTAAGCGGAGCTGAGCCTGCAGCCCCCTTGGGCGCCCTGTTTAACTTCGCCCCGTTTATCTGTGTCCTCTTCGCCTGCTATCATTCCCGGGCCACCCACTCTTCAAGCAGAGAAGTCGCCCGGGGAGTTGAGAACGCAGATTCTGCCTGGAACCCTGCCTTCTGCGGACCCCTCGCCCGCAGCCAATGGGCTGGGTCGGGGTTCGAGAGGTGAAAGTTCAGGCCCGGGGCTTACGGCTCGCTCCCCCTCTACTGTAGCCTCCCTTCCAGCCTGCTCCCGCGTCCACAGTGCAGACCCAGCCCGGCTACCAGGGGCTGCCATGGTGGCACGTAGTTTGTTGATGGGTGGTCATAAAATATATTTATTTGCAATTCCTTTCCCTCGCCCACCTCCCCCGCCCCGACATGGCCCCGAACACTGCAGGCTTTGTTCGCCTCGCTGCTGCTGGAGCCGGCTGGGGTTTAGCGCTCTGTGCTAACACACTCCAAAAAAGTTGAAGTATAATAATAGGAAAACCGGGTTTCCGCAGCTTAGGGAAACGCAGAAAGGGCAAACAGCGAACGAATAGTTTTCTTTTGCACAAGTCACTGGTCAGCCCACTGGATCACGGCAGCCTTGAAACGAAACTCTGCATATCAGAGAGACGGGGGAAGCCAAACTCTGTCCCTGTAGTCGCTGCGCAGGGTTGCAGCCACAGCTCAAGTGTCCTTTGCAGCACGTGGGTCTGCAAAAGTCATTTAAAGAGGTTCCAGGGGAAAGTTAAACGGAGCTACTGGGTAATTGAAGAGTTTCACCAAGTGGCCCTCGAAGTTCTCTCACGAAAATTTATTTGATTTCAAGTTTATTTTACGATGGAACCGCAAATCAACAAATTCCGAGACACTGCTCTATTACGGTAAAGGCGAAAGATAAATTCGTTCGAAATGGTCCCTGCTAGCGCATCTTGACTGAAATAAACCATCCCAAATGTGACTGACTGAAGCCAGGATGAAAGAAAACAACTTAAGCGAGTGACAAGTGTTAGAAACGCTGGTTAATGCTTCTCGGAGTAAACTGTTTGGAATTTTAGTTATTATTTGTTATAAAAATATAATTATCCACACACTCAGGTCTGTTATTTCCAAAAGTTTCAGTTTAACAACAATTACATTTTTCTCCTTCAGAGTCGTTTAATTGGTATAATTGTGACTAATACCTAAAAATGTAATTGACTTGGGGAGAGATCGCTGGCAGAGACGGTAAGGGGCAGGGTTTTTAAAATCTTTTTTTTTTTTTTTCCTGTTAGAAATACCATCTTCAAAGTTGTATTACTCACTTCAAATAGATTGTAACAAAAGTCTTCTTTAAATGCAAAGTAAAACATTTTTCTTTTCACATAGAAAATCGGGCATTGTCAGGTTCCTATTTTTCACATCCATTACAGTTTTCAGAAGATGAGTAAATAAACAGACTCCTTTTAGACATTCTCCTATACTCAATCTGCTCCCAGACACATTTTAGGAAAAAGAGAACATTCTAGTTTCACCGAAGTCAAATCAAGGGTAATCTATGTTACAACATTAAATTGAATGTAGAGGTTGCAAAATTGGTGGAGTTACACCACCATCTGTCGTTAAGCTTTGGGACTACAAAATTTGGGACCTATAATAAATCTTAATGAGCTTTCCCAACTTTTTTAAAATCACAGGCTATAATTTTCATTTGTATTTTTATAACACATATCCTGAAATTACGTGGATCCTGAATGAACACACATGTGTTCATGAGTCCTTGCTTCTACCTGAGTTCTCCAGTCATCTCATCTTCAGAAAAACAAGCAAAAGCCAAAACTAAAACCCTTCATCTGCCAACCTCCAGAAAAAGCTTTTTCAAATCAACTGTGGGACTGCAGATTTTCATCACCTCTAGCAAGTTTCTTGTTTCTAATAGGCTACTGATAGGAAACATAGAGCCTAAACTGCAGGGTCCACCCTTGTCCTGGAGTGAATAATAGACTCTCACTTCTGTCTGGTAACGTATCTAATCTTGAAACATGTAAATACAGCATATCTCTGCTAAGTGGTTGACTGTGAGTGTCTTTAAAAACTGACTGAAAGGCAGTTAATATCAGGTTCCAGTTTTGGTTGACCTCGCTGTAGAGACAAAGATCAATTGCTCTGGGCTAGAATCTTACTAAGAAAGCCTTTATCCAAATGAATATAGAAAGTGGACAATTCCTAGATAAAGAATTCCTGTGCTGACTCAAAAGCTTCCATTAAACAATGGAAACTCTTTTCCCCACAACACTCCAGTGGCATGTATGTATATCATATCTAATTTTTAAAGGATCTCCAAGTATCTCAGTATCTATACTGTTGCATCCCTTTCCATATTAGGACCCTGATTATCAAATTTCTATTTTCCAGAAAATATTTTTTAATGTAACAATTTATATTGGTAAGACAATCACTAGAAATAGTAGTATGAAGCTGAATCATACTAAATTATTTATATTTGACTCAAAAAATCAACATTTTCATATGCTTAAATTAATAGAACCCAGATTTTTCTGAGACGTAGTCTGTCTCTATTAAGCATTAGTTAATTTGCCTAATTCCTGATATTTGCCCAATCCATGATATTTTCCTGCCACACTGATTCAAATATGTTGAACTGCCTCGTACAATAGCCCTTTGCTTTTTGATATTTCTACAATTAAATTATTCTTAGAATTTGTATGTCTCTTAGTTACTGTGAAATTTTAGAGCTGAAGGAAACTTCAAGATATTCTAGCCCAGTCCCTTCATTTTAAAAATCATATAGCAAAGGTTCAGAGATGAGAGAAAGATAAAACTAGTTAATAAAATGCTTATTATTAAACTGTTTCATGTTTCTAAGCATACAATGACCCTCCTTTCTTATTCCACAGGAGACATTTTTTGCCACACACCCTCACCTTTTCAAGTTTTCTTCATATCCATCAAAACTGATATGGCTCAATGATACCTTTCTTTGGATATCAGTAGAGTATTGCAGATGGTTAGCTATCATGTCACATCCACTGTAATACACAGGAGAAAAAAAGTCTGATGATTTGTTTCTCTTAAGAGTCAACCAGAGTCTGTAAGACTTCTTCAACAGTGTAAAGAGGTTCATCACTGTTGATTGCAAGAGTTCATCATAGAAAAACTGATGGTAAGAGGTGCTAACATAAACCACAGTTTATAATGTTTTTCAGGGTTAATAATCTTCAGGAACTCCTGGGCCATGGGGCTAGGTAGGGACTACTAGGGGGCTTTCACTACACTCTCAAGAAATAAAGGCTATGAGACAAAATATACCCTTGATTTTTTAAGCTATGAGCAAAAAGAATATCAAAATCCTGCATCAGTGTAGATTTTTATTTAGTTTAATGACTATGTTGTTACTGTTTAGTCATTTAGTCATGTCCCACTCTTTTGCAACCCCATGTACTGCCTGCCAGGCCCTTCTGTCCATGGAATTTCCCAGGCAAGAATACTGGGTAGGTTGCCATTTCCATCTCCAGGAATCTTCCCAACCCAGGGCTTGCCTTGGCAGGTAGATTCTTTACCACAGAACCACCAGAGAAGCCCTTAATATTAATAACTATATGGCTCCAATAACCATTGTAGTTTACCCAAACAATGTATTGAAGTGGTTGTCATAAATGATATAAAAATTCAGTCCTTTGCCATCTTCTCTTTCCCCTCTGGATTCTCCTTTTATATCTCCCCCTCCTTTTTCTGCTACTTTTTGCTCCCTCTGCAGTAATCTTTGTCACAACTCTTACAATGCAACTTCCAAAATCCCCCATAGATATTTCTCTTCTAAGCTCTGGATTTGTTTGTTCAATTGCTTAATGATAGCACTGTTTGAATTGTGAAAAGCTACAAATTTGCCCTCTTCTCTCCTTGGCCAGCTACTCTGTATACCATCTGATAAATAGTTAATGACACCTTAATCCACCCAGTTTCCAAAGCCAGAAGATGTCACCTTCTTCATCTTCTTATATCCAAGCAATGTTAGGTTTTGTTCATTGTTACCTATTTAATTTTCCACTATCCTCTTTCATCAATCCTTATTTCTTGCCTGGTCATTCTTGATGACTTTCTAATCACCTTCCTGCTTTCAGTTGTTCTTTGCTTCAATCCATCCTCCTCAATGTTTTCTAAAACATACCTAAAACATATGTCACTTAGAATTATGCCAAGCTTCTCCATGGCTAATGGAATTTAATCTTAAATTCTAATAGTCTGATATAGCAGATATGTCTGACAAGTAGTTAATAATGTTTTTTTGGAATGAATGAAAGAATGAATGCCCCAGACAAATATATTTTAGATATTATATTCTGTCAGACTCTGTCAGATATATTTTTAGCTGTGTATTATTTTCAGGAAAAAAACTAACTCACTTTGCTACCAATCATTTGGCTAAAATAGTAATAACCAAAGATTTTCATTATTTTTTTATGAAAGAACTTACCAGACAGATATAAAAGTATATTCAACCTGGCATTTAAATTTTCAACTGCACTGTTTAATGGCTTAACAAATATTTACATATTAATCGCTGTGGTAGGTATTCTGAGATCTAAAGATATATAAGATTAGGTCTGTGCCCAGATCATACATTCTAATAGGAGAATAAGATACATAAAAGTTTATCTCAATAAAACATAAATTTCAAAATAGCATAAAATAGAGGTATATGCATGATACAATAAAGCCAGGGAAAATACTTCTTAAGGCTATTTTCCATTTGTGATGAACACTTTAGAAATAAATGTACCTTTCAGTAAAAAATTTATAATCAAACAGCAGCTTCAGAAAACTTATAATTTTTGGATAAAGTTGCAAAGTTGTGGTAAAAACATGATTATATCAAAGACAGTGGAGGATTTAACAATTGGCAAGAGGTATCAGGCAGTCCCTTGAATTATTTTATAGTACTCAAGTATTAAATGTACTTTTATGAAAGATTACCTCTAATTTGTCATGATTTCACTCCAGGAAAAGAGTTTTATAATAAATAGGAACTGAATGAAAAAAAAAAAAAAGGCAAAAGAAAGTAAAGAACTGAAAAGAAAATAAAAGAACATCAATATTTGGAGTTTAGAAAGAATTCACATGTTTACCTCTCTCATCAGCCTCTAACTCAAATGAGGAGGAAAATACCTTATCCTGGGCCAATATGGTTCCCTGGGGATAGTCATAGGAAATTGCATTCCCCAATCTTTCTCCCCCATCAATTACCTTTTTCTGCCTCATCAAGGTGCATACTGGTTTCCTTATACCCTTCTTAAAAAAAAAAAACAAAAAAAAAAAACCACCACTCTCACCTCATTAAATATAGTACTAGGCAATACTTTCTTAGTTATATATTACCTCCTCTCTAAATTCTTCCCTTCCCCCACACACTTGTAATTCTTTTTCATTTTAACTCAGGAAAACATTACTCACTAATTCTTTCCTTATTTTTTTTCTCTTTCTCTTACTCTCTTCCAAGAAGACACACACACACACACACACACACACACATACATATACATAAACATACAATCATGGTAACATGCTTAAAAGCAGAGCTAGTGATATAAGAGGAGAAGGGAATGGCAACCCACTCCAGTACTCTTGCCTGGAAAATCCCATGGATGGACGCAGGAGCCTGGTAGGCTGCAGTCCATGGGGTCGCTAGGAGTTGGACACTACTGAGCGACTTCACTTTCACTTCTCACTTTCCTGACTGGAGAAGGAAATGGCAACCCACTCCAATGTTCTTGCCTGGAGAATCCCAGGGACGGGGAAGCCTGATAGGCTGCCGTCTCTAGGGTTGCACAGAGTTGGACACGACTGAAGTGACTTAGCAGCAGCAGCAGCGGCAGTGATATAAGAAGTCAAGGAACAGAGAAACTAACATGAAAAACAACACAAAAACCTACAAGCTAGTACTATTAGCTCCTAAAACCTTGAAAAGTCCCCATATAGAGAGGTAGTGGGACAGACACTGTCATACCCCTCTGTGGGTTAAATTGATACAATCCAATTGGAAAGAAATTTGGCAACTTGTGTTGCGGCTTTTTAAACTAGTCCCATACCTAGTTTGCAATCCAAAAGAAATGATCTGAAATACAGATGGAAAAGCTTTAGGCAAAAGCTGTTTATCATAAAATTATTTACAATAGTGCATATTTGGAAACAATATAAAAAGTCAACAATACGTAATGTAGTGTAACCACTAAAACAATATTATGAGATGTTTTAATAACACATACAATATTTTAGTTATATTATTCGGTGGAACAATAGTACATACAAATATAAAAAGCAGACCAGAAATAAACATCATTTTGATGTTACTCTCTAAGCTGGCCCACAATGATCCCTACCCTCCTGACAGTCACACTCCTGTGCAGTCCCCTCCCACACTGTTTCAGGCTCCATCTTTTGGGTACAAGTGAGCAGAGACATTACTTTGCCAACAAAGGTCCATCTAATCAAGGCTGTGGTTTTTCCTGTGGTCATGTATGGATGTGAGAGTTGGACTGTGAAGAAAGCTGAGCACTGAAGAATTGATGCTTTTGAGCTGTGGTGTTGGAGAAGACTCTTGAGAGTCCCTTGGACTGCAAGGAGATCCAACCAGTCCATTCTAAAGGAGATCAGCCCTGGGTGCTCTTTGGAAGGAATGATGCTGAAGCTGAAACTCCAGTACTTTGGCCACCTCATACAAAGAGTTGACTCATTGGAAAAGACTCTGATGCTGGGAGGGATTGGGGGCAGGAGGAGAAGGGGACAACAGAGGATGAGATGGCTGGATGGCATCGCTGACTCGATGGACGTGAGTTTGAGTGAACTCTGTGAGTTGGTGATGGACAGGGAGGTCTGGCATGCTGCAATTCATGGGGTCGCAAAGAGTCGGACACGACTGAGCGACTGAACTGAACTGAACTGATGGTATGTCACTGTTGAGCTTGGGTTATAAAACACTGTGTGACTTCTGTCCAGAGCTCTGGATCTATCCCTTAGGTCACTTGCTCAGGCAAGCTGCCATGTTCCCAGCAGCCCTGTGGAGAGGCCTATATGGTGAACAAATGCTGTCTTCAGCCAACAGCCAGGGATGAACTGAGGCCTGCCAAGAACCACGAGAGTGAACATGGAAGCAAATTCTTCTTTCCCAATTAGGACTTCTTGAAAAGACTGCAACACTGGCCAATAACTTGATTACAACCTCATGAACGAATCTGAGCAAGAACCACTCCATTAAACCACCCCTGAATTCCTGACCTTAAAAAGCTATGACCTAAAAAATGTTTGCTGACCTAAAACTGTTGAGTTTTTCATTTTTTTTTTTTTTCTTTTTGGGGGTTGCGTAATTTGTTACATAGCAATAGATAGCTAATATAAATATGATAAGAAAGGTTGTATTTACATAATAGAATTTCAGGTGATTTTTTTTCCTTTCTATTTTTCTTGTTTTCAAATCCTCTGTAATGAAGATTTATTAACTTACAATTGGCGAAAACAATTTATTAAATAATCATTTTTTAAAATTATACTTGAAACGATAGTGCCCTAAAGTGTTTTTTAAGAATTGCCACAAATTTAGTTCCCCCAATCAACATTCTCTAAGAAAACAAGCACAAACATAAATACATAAACATAAAATTACGTTTCTATACTGAATAGAGAGATAGAGTGGTATTTTACATTTTGTTAATACAAATAAATTGCATAATCCACATATGATAAGTACTTTCATGAATTAGCAGGGTATATGAACACCATTCATAACATTGTTTCTGAGAAAACCACATTCCAAGTTTTATACAACTTATAATGTAATCTATTTTAATTTATTACCTTTCTATAACAGTTGGCCTTCATAAGTAACCTTGGGTTCCACATCCTCAGATTCAACCAACTGTGAACTGAAAATATTTGAAAACAAAAATTCCAGAAAGTTTCAAAAAGCAAAATTTAAATTTCCATCCTAACTATTTACTATTTATACTGCATTGCAACTATTAACATAGCATTTACATTGCATTAAGTGATATGGATATGATTTAAAGTATACTAGAGGATGTACATAGGTTATATATGGGACTGCATATATAAGGGACTTTGAGCATTTTATATAAGGGATTTGAGCATCCTTGGATTTTGGTATGTGCAAGGGGTCCTAAAATCAATCCCCTTCAGATGGTGAAGGACATCTGTATGTGCCAATCAAAAAATCACATAGGTAAAAGACCTTTTAAGCTTTGATTATAGGGAACAGGATAACTGTTAAAGTATTTTCAATCTTATTCCAGGTAAATGTATAAAAACAAGCTGAACTGATAAAGAAAGACTAGATTCTTACTTCATATTTAATCATACGAAACGATTGTCTCTTGAGGTTTTCCTAATTAGGTTATAGCACAGTTACAGTAGTTGAGTAGAGAAGGTCAATGCAAGTTTTAAATTAGTTTAGCAAAAATTAGCAAGTCAATAAGTATGTTTTTAACCAAATTACAATAAACATGCTAAAACAAATGGATTGCCTAATCTGTTAATTATCATATTACATATTATTCATTATTACAAAAACCTCAAATTACAATTTTATGCTCAATTAATTTTTAAAAAAGTTTCTTAAGACATGGGAAACCATAAAAGTCATTTCTAGATTTTTAGAATATGTTTTATATAATCCATTTTTGATTACATCTAGATTGTCTTGTTGATTTAAATGTTATCAAAATATGGAACAAAAAATAGTGTTCATGTCATAGATGTATGCAGTGTGGGTTTACAAATTATTTATTTTCATAGTAACTACAAATAACAAGTATATTGTTGCATTTACTCTAGGAAAATATTATACAGAATTTTATAATTCTGTTCATGATCATAAAGATTATAAATACACATAGTCCCTCCCATACATATATGTCATAAGTGTTAGACAATTTTCTGCTAAAGCAAGATTTCATTTCCTTATCCAAAGATTCTCACATTTTTTACTTATTTTTTGAAGTTAAAAAATCTTTTCATTACTTCTATGATCCTTTGTCCATCATGTTGTTGATTCATCTTCTATAACAATTCTCCTTTCCACCTCCTCACTAAATTCTGTGAATCAGGATCAAAGACAAAGATGTCTGAACTGGTGAAAGAAATGTATGATATTTTAACCAATTGAAGAAAACTCATTGATACCATTTTTTTTTCAAATAACTAGGTCATTAAGGATCATAAATCATAAAGGTGCTTTGCTAGAAAAAAATCGAGTATCTGTTAAGCAAAATCCATGCTCATTATTCTATGATCCTATATGCAATCAAGTCGAGGTAATTTATTTTCAGATAAGAGATATGAAAACTCTATGTTGGGACACAGTAATACTGAGGAAAAGTCACTAAAATGAACCACTAAAGGCAATTTGACCTCTAAAATATGGTTAGTAAGATGAGCTCCACCTCACAGATTTTAGCAGGGAAATGTGGTGAGCAAATGTAAGAGTTTCAAAGGAAAGGAAGTTAATACAGCTGCTTGACTATGAGAATTAGATAAACTGTGGTCATAAATATAGACCCTTTTACTTCTTGAATTCAACCCAGTTCAGTTTATATCAGCAAATATTTATTGAGTCTACATCGTTTGTGTGTCAATATTAACGTCTTAGAAAGAGAATCTTTAGGTTAGATGAGGGCTTAGAGGTCACCTAATCCAAGATTCTTCCCAAGGAAGGAATTTGGGTTTGCATTTTTGTAATGAAGTGATATTTCTTAGAGACTTATATTAAGAGTAGTCAGGAAATAGAGTCCACAGGTGTCTGGCTACCCAACCTCTTTCCAAAAATTCTTGCATTTCAGTGAATAAAAGTCTTCAGTGCATTTCTTGATTACATGTTGAGCAATTTACCTCTGGACATTTGTAACCTAAACTGAAGCTGAATGTAATTATTCCTTAGCAGTTAGTATGGTTTCTGTTTCCCCCAGGCAAACCAAGACTCCTACTTGTCAGTTTCCTAAATGTTGACTTCTTTCTAGAGGTTTATCCTGGAGCAAACATATCATCCTTCTAGAATAAAGTCTGAGGTGAGACTTCCTTTAGGTGATCTTGTTTTTGCATTGCTTCCTCACTGTTGGCTTTGAATATAGCATAGGATATATACTATGGTTGCCTTGCTTACCAACCATCCTTAACTTCATATTGATTATTTGAGGGCAGTCTTTAATTCTACCATAATCAAGTTCAAGGTGTCAAGGATTTGATACCTCATCTTTGATGAGGAATCATCAAAAATGCCTCTAATGTCAAGACTCAGCTGGAAGAGAAAATCCATGCTGAGCACATTTGTTGAAAGAAGCCTATCAGTCCAGTTCTTTCCCATGGCAGAAGAAGTGCTCAAGAAGAAGTGCTTCCTGGAAAACATTCTGGACTGCAGACACATGGCCTTTTGCAGTGGGTGCTTATAAGTTTCCTTATCTTGCTCATTCTAAAGCAGAGCTTTTCCTAAGACACTCATTGACAAGAGCAATTCATCTTAAGGTAGACATACAGAACAATCAGGTACATTTGCTTCTTCACAGATAACTTAGATGCTAAACATAAGATTAAACCTAAGGGGCTTGTAAGCAGCATGATCTGAGTGGAGATTGGTGGGGCAGCCTCAGTTAAAAGTGTTTTAAACAAATCCTGTCTTTAACCTTCATAACTATTAAAGAGACTAGGTAACACTATTATTTTGTCAAGTATGATTAGCCTTCCCAACTCGCAGACATGGTGTGCTGACTGTACTATGCTATCTTATATAAGTGACTTGAGCATCCGTGGATTTTTTGTATCTGCTGGATCCTGGAACCAACCTTCCCTGGGTAATGAGAAATGAATGTGTAGACTTGGATTTCTAAAATACATGTTGAGGAAAAAATGTAAATAAAAAGATGATTGAACATATTGAACCTTGTATATTGGTTTTTGAATAATGATAGAAACAAACAGAAATCACCATGAAAAATGGTTCACCTCAATTAGAGAGATTTGAGATTAATATATAATTACGATAAAAATTCACTGGAAAATATTAATCAGTTAATTGTATGTTTGAATTTTTAAAACCACATAATGAAAGTATATCACTAATACATTTTCATTTTTCTTCTGTGTATTCTGACATTTTCTAGAGTAAAAAAATTCTATTTTCAGTTTTGGATTATTGATTCTGGTTTTGGTAGATTTCTCACTTTCATGAAAGATAATACATTTATAGATGTTTAATTTTTGATGTTTAAATGATACCAAAGCTAACTGTAGAAACTTATTTAAAGTAACTTGGTTACTTTTTAGATTGACCTTTCTTTAGATAGTTTAGAAAAACTGTTTCCCTTTCTTTTTTATTTTATCAGAGTATAGTTAATTTACAACATTGTGTTAGTTTCAGGTATACAGCAAAGAGATTCAGTTATACATATCTATCTGTCTATTATTTTTCAGATTATTTTCCTTTATAGGTTACTAAAAAAATAGAGTATAGCTACCTGTGCTATACAGTAGGTCCTTGCTGGTTGTCATTTTATACATAGCACTATTGTATGTATTAATCCCAGACTCCTAATTTATCCCTTCCCCCTTTCACCTTTAGTGACCACAAATTTGTTTTCTATGTCTGTTGGTCTATTTTTGTCTTGTATATGAGTTCATTTGTATCATTCTTTATTTTTTTGATTCCACATATAAGCAATATCATAGGATATTTGTCTTTGTCTGGCTTATTTCACTTAGCATAATAATTTCTGAGTCCATTCACCTTGCTGCAAATGGCATTAATTCTTTTTTATGGCTGAGTAATAGTCCACTGTATATATGGACCACATCTATCCATTCATCTGTTGATGGACATTTAGATTACTTCCATGTCTTGGCTATGGTAAATAGTGTTGTAATGAATAATGAGGTGCATGTATCTTTTCAAACTATGGTTTTATCCAAATATACACCCAGGAATGAGATTGTTGGATCATATGGCACCTCTATCTTTAGTTTCTTAAAGAATCTCTATACTGTTTTCCATAGTGGTTGTACCAATCTACATCCACACCAACAGTACAGGAAAGTCTCCTTTTCTCCACATCCTCTCCAACATTTAGTATTTGTAGTCATTTTGATGATGGCCCTTCTGACTCAGGTGAGGTGAAACTTCTTTGTAGTTTTTACTTGCATTTCTCTAATAATTAGGGATATTGAGTATCTTTTCATGAGTTTGTTGGCCATTTATATGTCTTATTTGGAGAAATATATATTTAGGCTTTCTGCCCACTTTTTGATTGGGTTGTTCTTCTTTTTTTTAATATTGAGCTGCATGGGAGCTTAAGCCTTTGTATGTTCTATTAATTGCAAATACTTTCTTTTCCCATTTTGCAGGTTGTCTTTTGGTTTTGTTTATAGTTTCCTTTGCTATGCAAAAGCTTTTACGTATAATTAGGGCCCATGTGTTTATTTTTGTTTCTATTTTCGTTACTCGAGGAGATAGGTATAAAAAAATATTTATTTTCTAGGTAGACATTTGAAGAATAACTAGAAAAATGGAAGAGAGTTATTTCTTAGACAGAGGCATCCATATAAACCCAAATTATAGCTTATTACACTAAAAATAAATATGTACATTGGACTACTTCAAAACACAGAAAACCTTTGTTCTTCAAAAAAACTATTAGAAAGGCATGCAAAGACAAGCTATAAACTGGGAGGAAGTATTGGCAACACACATCTGAAAAGAGATTTGTATCTAGAGCATATAAACTATACTCAAAACTTAAAGCTGAAGGAAGGAAGAAAGGAAAGAAAGAAGGAAAGGAAAGAAGGAGAAAAAAGAAAAGAAGTGATCAAGGAAAAATTCAGTTAGAAAACTGACAAAAGACAGGAGGAGACAATTTATCAGAGAGGATATACAAAAAACAAATATTCACATGAGATGATGTTTAACATCACGAGCTATTACAGACCTATTAGGACTGATTTTATATATATATATATATATATATATATATATATATATATCAGATCAGTCGCTCAGTCGTGTCCGACTGTTTGCGACCCCATGAATCGCAGCATGCCAGGCCTCCCTGTCCATCACCAACTCCTGGAGTTCACTCAGATTCACGTCCATCAAGTCAGTGATGCCATCCAGCCATCTCATCCTCTGTCATCCCCTTCTCCTCCTTCCCCCAATCCCTCCCAGCATCAGAGTCTTTTCCAATGAGTCAACTCTTTGCATGAGGTGGCCGAAGTACTGGAGTTTCAGCTTTAGCATCATTCCCTCCAAAGAAATCCCAGGGCTGATCTTCAGAATGGACTGGTTGGATCTCCTTGCAGTCCAAGGGACTCTCAAGAGTCTTCTCAAACACCACAGTTCAAAAGCATCAATTCTTCGGCACTCAGCTTTCTTCACAGTCCAACTCTCACATCCATACATGACCACAGGAAAAACCATAGCCTTGACTAGACGAACCTTTGTTGGCAAAGTAATGTCTCTGCTTTTGAATATGCTATCTAGGTTGGTCATAACTTTCCTTCAAAGGAGTAAGCGCCTTTTAATTTCATGGCTGCAGTCACCATCTGTAGTGATTTTGGAGCCCAGAAAAATAAAGTCTGACACTGTTTCCACTGTTTCCCCATCTATTTCCCATGAAGTGGTGGGACCGGATGCCATGATCTTAGTTTTCTGAATGTTGAGCTTTAAGCCCACTTTTTCACTCTCCACTTTCACTTTCATCAAGAGGCTTTTGAGTTCCTCTTCACTTTCTGCCATAAGGGTGGTGTCATCTGCATATCTGAGGTTACTGATATTTCTCCTGGCAATCTTGATTCCAGCTTGTGTTTCTTCCAGTCCAGCGTTTCTCATGATGTACTCTGCATAGAAGTTAAATAAACAGGGTGATAGTATACAGCCTTGATGAACTCCTTTTCCTATTTGGAACCAGTCTGTTGTTCCATGTCCAATTCTAACTGTTGCTTCCTGACCTGCATACAAATTTCTCAAGAGGCAGGTCAGGTAGTCTGGTATTCCCATCTCTTTTAGAATTTTCCACAGTTTATTGTGATCCACACAGTCAAAGGCTTTGGCATAGTCAATAAAGCAGAAATAGATGTTTTTCTGGAACTTTCTTGCTTTTTCCATGATCCAGCGGATGTTGGCAATTTGATCTCTGGTTCCTCTGCCTTTTCTAAAACCAGCTTGAACATCAGGAAGTTCACGGTTCACATATTGCTGAAGCCTGGCTTGGAGAATTTTGAGCATTACTTTACTAGTGTGTGAGATGAGTGCAATTGTGCAGTAGTTCGAGCATTCTTTGGCATTGCCTTTCTTTGGGATTGGAATGAAAACTGACCTTTTCCAGTCCTGTGGCCACTGCGGAGTTTTCCAAATGTGCTGGCATATTGAGTGCAGCACTTTCACAGCATCATCTTTCAGGATTTGGAGTAGCTCAACTGGAATTCCATCACCTCCACTACAGCATTTGACATTGCCACTATTTAAATATATATATTTAGTGGCAATGTCAAATGCTGGCAAGGCTATGAGGAAACTGGATTTCACATACATTGCTGGTAAGAATGTAAAATTACGGTTGTGACTATAAAGGGGTAGCATGAGAGACCACTGTGGTGGAATAATTCTGTATCTTGGTTGCTTTGGTGGTTACAGAAATATGTATGTGATAAAATGTCATAGAACTATACACATGCACTGCACCAGTGTCAGTCTCCTGGTTTTAATGTTAAGCTATACCTGGTGGCTCACTGGTAAAGAATCTGCCTGCCAACGCAGGAGATGCAGGTTCAGTCCCTGGATCAGGAAGATCCTCTAGAGAAGGAAATTGCAACCCACTCCACTATTCTTTCCTGGGAAATCCCATGGACAGATATTCCATGGGGTGGCAAAAGAGTCAGACAGGACTTAGCCACTCAACAACAACAAGAGCAATAGTTATATAGGATGTAACCCTTGCGAGGAACTGGGTGAAGAGTACACAGAACCTTTCTGTAATATATTAAAATCTTCCTGTAACTATATAATTGTTTCAAAACAAAAAGTTTTTAAAAAGTAAATGTATAGAACCAACAGAAAGCCAAGAATTAAAAGGGAAGACAATGGATTGTAATATAATCACAGCATGGAACAGTCTATTTGTTTATGTTCCTGGACAGTATTTAAGAAAAAAAAATTCATTCCTTTCTTAAACACAGTTATACCTATTTCTTCATGCCTAAACAGGTAAGAAGTTAATTAGGTTAGTTTTTCTTGTTCTAGAATGTCATATGAACTGACTCATATAGCTCTTTGTGTCTCGTTTCTTTCACTAGAATAATGGTTTTGAGGTTAATCCATGCAGTATGTGTCAATAGTTCATTTCCTTTCCTAGATGAGTGGTATTCTATTGAAGTGATATACTACAATTTCTTACTCATGCACTCGTTGATGACTGTTTGGGTTGCTTCCAATTTTTAGCTGTTAGAGCTACCTGAATTTTTCAGTCAGTTGTGCTTCAGATCAGATCAGATCAGTCGCTCAGTCATGTCTGACTCTTTGCAACCCCATGAATCACAGCACGCCAGGCCTCCCTGTCCATCACCAACTCCTGGAGTTCACTCAGACTCACATCCATCGAGTCAGTGATGCCATCCAGCCATCTCATCCTCTGTCATCCCCTTTTCCTCCTGCCCCCAATCCCTCCCAGCATCAGAGTCTTCTCCAATGAGTCAACTCTTTGCATGAGGTGGCCAAAGTACTGGAATTTCAGCTTTAGCATCATTCCTTCCAAAGAAATCCCAGGGCCGATCTCCTTCAGAATGGACTGGTTGGATCTCCTTGCAGTCCAAGGGACTCTCAAGAGTCTTCTCCAACACCACAGTTCAAAAGCATCAATTCTTCGGCGCTCAGCCTTCTTCACAGTCCAACTCTCACATCCATACACTGTAAAAAATAAAGCAAAACAAACACCAGTAATAGCAACAGTTATAGTAACAAACCTCCAAACAAAAACAAAGCCTTTATGTCATTTAGTAAATCCTCAAGAAGGATGGGGTCCAGGGCCCTCAAGAAGGAGAAAGGGGTCTGGGGCTCCCAAGTTGTTGAGAAATGTCTTGAGAAACTTCTAAGCAATAGCACAGTTAATCAACATATGGACATTTATTGTGCTTTAAAAATATCTGAAAATGCTTATTTTCAGGGTTGGTTTAGCAGCTTAAACATGTTACAAGTGATTAGATAATTTTAATTTTTTGTTCTAGCATCCTTGGTGTGTTGATTCTTCCCCTTATACTTGGAAGCTGACTGCAGAAACTCTAGGTCTAAGTTTCTGTTCACAGCAAGAGAGGAGCAGGGCATGTTCCTCTTCTGTGCCTTTTTACAAGAAAGAAAAACTTGCCAAAACTCCACAGAAGACTTCCACTCATGCCTCATTGCTCTGAATGGTGCCACCACTGGCTCAAGAACATCTGGGAAAGGAGGCAAAATTCTAAAGATGGCCTTCCCTGAAACAATCATATTTCATCACTTGGGATGGAGTTCATTGCCAAGCCACACAAATTAGGATTCTGTTAGCAGAAAGATACAGGGAATGACTGATAGATACGAATCTATCAACATCTGCAATATTACCTTCCCTTGATCTCTTTTTACTAATTTATTAATTTTTTCCTCAGGTGAGGGAAACTTATGTCCAATATTTTTAAAGATATACAATTCTTCCAATGGCACTCATATAGATATATACTATAGAGTTTTTATTTGTTTGTTTTAAAAGAGACTACCGGTAAACAATAGTCTACATTTGGGACAACATAAAATGACCAAAATATTTTTTCTCTAATTGTGATATTCTGTTCATACTGAAGAGATGCTCTAGAAATATCAGGATACCATCCCAACCTTACCATTTCCTAGGAGGAAATATTTCAATTCTCTGTTCAACTTTTCCATATTTAGACCAACCATATTTATTTAAATACAAATATTCTATTTAATATGTATCAGCTGTATAAGAGTAACCTTGAATTTAAGATTTGATAAGACAAAAAAGAAAAGCTTTTATCACAACTTCCTACATACTTTTTCATCAGCTCATATGGTGCACATCTGGGTCTTTGATAGCTTATGTGTTAAAAAAAAAAAAAAAACTAATAGATTCAAAATTAATTTTAAAATCCTGTGTTTTTCTCCAGTTAGTCATTTTAAAAGATATTATTGGCATAATCATAAAGCTATCTATGAAAGTAATTTGAAGTTAGAAATAAAAGTACATTCTTAAAATCTAAATGTTTTATATTAACAAATAACAATCTCACTGAAAAAGAAAACAGAAAGAAGCTAATAATTATTGAACACAACATATTCCAAAGAATAAGCCTGGTGCTTCATACACTGCCTTTGATTTAGACCTCTCCAAATATCCATGAAATAGATCTTATTTGCCATTTCCAGATAAGAAAATTAAGATTCAGAGGAGTAATTTGTCCTAGGTCACATTAAAAAAAAATAAATCCAGTTCTATGGATTTATTATTCAAACTTTTAAAATTAATAAAGAACAAATGACCAACCAACCAAACACCCCATGAAGCCAAATCAATGCAAACCTTGATAATAGTAAGAGAACTCTTTATTTTTGTTGGATAAAGAAAAATTTAGGAAACCCAAGAAAGCATAAAATTTAAATGTGGAAAATGTCTCTCACTTTATCATAATTGCCATCAGTAGCAAGCAGTTTCTAATGATCTAACATCTAGCAATGCTCACTTCTCTTCCACCAAAGCTCATGCCAGATAAATTTAGAAATGTTTAATTGAAGAAGATCTGTTCAATAATCAGGCAATTAAAATGGGCAGGAAAAACACAAAGTACCATAAAAGCAATGTGAAAAATTCTTTAGACTTTGAATCCAGTGAAAATGTAAAACAAACTTAAAACAAAAATGTCATACAATTTGAATTGAGAAAGCACTTGAAGAATCATCATCAAAGGATTTAACCCCAGTGAATTTTATGGGGTGCTGTCAAGCAAAAAGGAACTGTGATAAAAGAATAGACAGTAAGAGTGAGAAAAAGGGGAGGGGGAGTAAGAGTATATGCTGAAAGAAAAAAAAAAGAATAAAGGGACTGGACTGTTTGTATCATAATGGAAAAAGGAGGTTCTTTTCTTACAGATGGTGATCAGTGGCCAGAGCCTGAATACAAAGAAACGAAGTGTGATGATGCAATTATAAAAGAAAGCTGATGGACAGATGAGAAAAGCCTTTCTACGGTCAGAGTAACAAGAGGACAAAGCCACCTTGGAGGAGCGCTTTAGGCCGAGTGATTACCCAAGGAGCAGGTCTATGCTATGCAAACTGAACAAGTGACTCAGGCAGAAGTCACACTGTGTGTGTGTCTGTGTATGTGTTTTGGGGTGGCAGATGGGATTGTCTTAAGGCATAAGAGAAACAGTGCGTTTCCCTGGAACTCAGTTTTACTGTCTGGTAAACAATGGAAATAACTGCTAATTATCCTAAGTTATAGAATGTCAAATCCACAAGAATTTTTAAGATAAATTATTTTCCCAACTTTATTTAAATACAATTGACATATGACATTATATAAGTTTAAGGTATACAATGTTGATTTGATACCTTACATATTACCAATTCTTACACAAGAGGATTAGTTAGTGCCTCCATCACTTTACATAATTATCATTCCTTTTTTGTGGTAAGAATATTTAAGAGTCACTCTTTTAACAACTTTCAAATAAACTGTGCTTAGTCGCTCAGTCGTGTACGACTCTTTGCAACCCCATGGACTGCAACTCACCAGGCTCCTCTGTCCATGGGGAGTCTCCAGGCAAGAATACTGAAGTGGGTTGTCATGCCCTCCTCCAGGGGATCTTCCCAATCCAGGGATCGAACCCAGGTCTCCCTCAATGCAGGTGGGTTCTTTACTGTCTGAGCCACCAGGGAAGCCCATTCAAACACACAGTACAGTATTATCAACTCTAGTCACCATGGTGCATATCAGATCCTCATGACTTGTTTTATAACTGGAAATGTACACCTTTTCATCCCATTCACCCATTTCACCCACTCTTCACTGCCAACTCCCTTCCCAACTGGCAAACACTAGGCTCTTCTCTGTATCTGTCTTTTGTTATGTTTGACCACTTGTTTTGTTTTTTGATTCCACATAAGTGGAGTGATATGATACCTGTCTTCCTCTGTCTTGCATAACACCATATAGGTCCATCCATGTTATCACAAACAGGAAGATTTCATTCTCTCTTTTATGGCTGAGTAATATTCTTTGGACTTCCCAGGTGGCACAGTGGTAAAGAATCTGCCCGCCAATGTAGGAGACACATGAGATGCAGGTTTGACCCTTGGGTTAAGAAGATACTCTGGAGAAGGAAATGGCAAACCACTCCAGTATCCTTGCTTAGAAAATTCCATGGACAGAGGAGACTGATGGGCTACATTCCATGGGGTTGCAAAGAACTGGACAGGACTGAGCAACTGAGCACACACAGAATTCTTTATCAGTTCATCCATTGGTGCCTACTTAGGCTACCTCCATAGCTTGCCTATTGTGAATAATGCTGCAGTGAACATAGAGGTGCAAATATCTTTGTGAATTAGTTTTTTTGTTTATTTCAGGTAAATACCCAGAATTGAAATTATTGATCTCATGGCAGTTCTATTGTTTTTCCGAAGGACAATCATACTGTTTTCCATAGCAACTGTATTAATTTATATTCCTGCTAATAGTGCACAAAGATACCCTTTTCTCCACATCCTTGCCAGCACTTGTTGGTGCTGCTACTGCTACTGCTAAGTCACTTCAGTCGTGTCTGACTCTGTGTGACCCCATGGACTGCAGCCCACCAGGCTCCTCTGTCCATGGGATTCTCTAGGCAAGAACAATGGAGTGGGTTGCCATTTCCTCCTCCAATGCATGAAAGTGAAAAGTGAAGTCGCTCAGTCGTGTCTGACTCTTAGCGACCCCATGGACTGCAGCCTACCAGGCTCCTCTGTGCATGGGATTTTCCAGGCGAGAGTACTGGAGTGGGGTGCCATTGCCTTCTCCAGCCAGCACTTGTTATGTGCTGCCTTTTCCATGATAGCCATTCTGACAGGTGCGAGTAGTATCTCACTGTCATTTTGATTTGCTTTTCCCTGATTATTAGTGAACATATACTTCTTTGATTGAAATGAAATATGATGTCAAAGATAAGACAAATGTTGATTCACATTATGCATTTTAAAACCCAAAGAGGTTGGGAATGAATCACTATCATGTTCAAAATTCTTCAACAGTTCTGCTTAGATTCAGAATGAAATCTAAAATCCTTGGCTTAGCACAAAAAACCACTGTGCCTGCTGTCTACTCTTGTCCCTTCTCCTTAATTTCCCTTGAGGCTCTCTTTTTTCAAAATCACAGCCTTGAGGTCTCCAGAATTTGTCAGGCCCACAGTGTCTCCTCTGCCTAGCCTGTGACTCTCTCTTTGATAATCTGGGGGAAGTTTTATTTGTTCCCTCTAAGCTCTCACTGCACTTTGTCTATATCTTGTTAAGAAAAATACCTCCGGGTATTTTTCTGAATAGTGTTCTCTTCATTAGACTCTAAACTCCTTGAGAGTAGGAACCAAGTCTTTTCTTTCACAAGAGGCCTCAAGTAAAGCGTATCATATATGGACAGAACCCAATAAATATGTGTTTAATAGATGTATTTTAATAAATGAACTGTTTTTTAGTTGCTAAGTTGTGTCCAGCTCATTGCAACCCCATGGACTATACCCACCAGGCTCCTCTGTCCATAGGATTTCCCAGGCAAGAATACCAGAATTGGTTGTCATTTCCTTGTTGAGGGAATTGTCCCAACCCAGGGGTTGAACCTGTGTCTCCTGCAGTTTGGGAGGCAGATTCCTTACCACTGAGCCTCCAGGGAATCCAATAAGTGAATTAGGTCATCTAATACAATTTTTGGAACATAGTCATGGGATAAAATCTGTAAAATAAGGCTTTACTACAGAAAAAAGCCACAAGCATTGAAGTCATGTACTAGAAGAAAGGGATTTAAACTTAAAAAGAAAACTATATAAGTACTAATCACATGCCACATTTTTTCCATTCTATTTTTAGGAAATGTTTTTAGTATTTTAAAGCAACAAAATCAAATTTGTTTTTGATTTCCTTCAAATCAAATCCCACTGAGAAGTGTAAACAAATGAAACTGAACAATACACATTTTCTCCAATGCATGTGGTTGAGGCAGTTTTAGGGTTCCTGTGAGAAAAGCAAATGAGAGACACATTGTCAAAGACAGAATATTAATAACTTACTTTTACATGGGACTTTACAGTTTATAAATTGGCTTGACATCATGTCCTTTGAGCCTAAAGTTGGCAAGGTAGACACTATCCCAATTAACTAAGTCAAGGAAGGCTTAGTGACCTGGCTAAGTCTTGTCAAGAATTGCTCTCACTGCAGTTATACACTGTAGCTACTCATGAAAATCAGGTCTTAGGATAGACAGCTGATCCTCTTGTGTACAGCTGGCATTTGAATACACACACACACACACACACACACGTCATGATAACCCAGGAAAGCTCCCAGTGGCATTCCTCAAGTGTAGGAGTTGCATGTCCCCCAGGCTCCCAGCTCTTTATTCTTTGCCCCAGTGGTATCGAATATACCCACACAAGCTGTTTCTCAGCCCTGCTGGTTCTAGGGCAACTCAATTTTTATAGTATTTTTTTTTAAATGTAACCTCTACACAATCCAGATACCTCTCTATAAATGCCTAGATGGACTCTTTCATTTGGAGTTATATATATATATATATATATATATAAGAAACTAAATGCCAAAAACCACAGGTCTCACAATGTAGAATGGGAATATCACACATTTAAAAATATAGAAATTCAAAAGCAACAACAAAAAGTAAAGAATTTCAAGGAATCAGGACCAACTATACATTTGGAAGGTGTCATCTCTAATACCACCCTCATTTCTGACACCAATTACAAGATCAGGGGTTCCCAAAACTACTCTCAGGCTTGATAATTCACTTAAGTACTCACAGAATTCATTGACAACTATTACACTCACAATTGTAATTTATCACAGGAAAAGGATATGGACTGATAGGATTAAAATCAGTCAAAGGAAGGGATGCATAGAGCACAGCCCAGTAAGTTTCCAAATATGAAGCTTACATTGTCCTCTCTCCAAGGAGTCAAGATGTGTTACTTTTTCAGCATTGATGTGTGACAATATCCATGAGGTATTGCCAACCAGGAAAGTTCAGCCAAGTTTGGATGTTCAAAATTTGTATTAGGACTTCATTCTGTAGGAACAATGAATTAACCGCCTTCCCACATAGTAGCTCTCATTCTCCAGGCTGACTCATGCTGTATGATTCAAAGTCCTCACCCTAAGTTATACTGCTGGTCTGCTTGGTATATCCAGCTTGTTTCCTAGGACAGTTCAGTGTGGCTGGTCTCACCCTAAGACCAGGGTGACCAGTCCCCACACTCAACAAGGATGCTTCTACCAGGTATCACATAGATTATTCAGTAGAAACTGAAGGCAAAGTTGAGACCTTTCCAGGGGCAAGACCTCTTTACTACATAGGCCACAACTGGCCTTTGGCCAAGGCTCTCCTAGAGCAAAATAATCAAGTTTGATTGAGAATCTCCATGTAATGTAACATTTATGACAGACATGGCAATAGTATCATTATAAATATACCCAACTTTTGGAAGAGACACAGTAAGGGTAGGAAATGTGTGCTTTGTCGCTCAGTCATGTCCAATTCTTTGTGATCCCATGGACTGTAGCCCGACAGGTACCTCTGTCCACTGGGATTCTCTGGGCAAGAATACAGGAGTGGGTTGCCATGCCTTCCGCCAAGGGATCTTCCCAACACAGGGATCAAAAACAGGTCTCCCACATTGCAGGCAGATTTTTTACTGTTTGAGCCACCAGGAAAGCCCAGAGGCAGGAATAGATTTTAAGAAAAAAAACTAATTCATATTATGAAACCATCACATTCATTTTCATATTTTTGTCTTTTGATCTACTGCTGTTTTTATCTTGTGATACATTTCTGTAGAACTGTTTAGCTGATGGTTAACTAAATGTAGTTCTTTATCAGGCCAGCCATTTTCTAACAGTATTATATCCTGATGAAGTTCTAATTTAGTTTCCTGGTACATTTGACCATCAATATCATATTATAATCCCACCAACAGTACTACTGTTAAAACATGTGACTTTATGGTAGTAGACACAATCTGAAGAAAACAGTCAAAAATATTACTATATTCATTAATAAATAATACAGGCTATCATAACATATGAGCAAAAGCATCTCCCAGAGTGAAGCTACTGAGGTTTTCAGGCTTCTATCAATCTTGCAAATTTCCAAAAACAAGTTTCCAAAAGCAGGAATAGCTTCATTCTCTCAGACACATGGCATAGCTAAGCCAGGAAACATCATCATCTCTTGTCATGGGTGTCTTGAGTAGACAAGATAATATTGGATTTTCCTCACTGTAAAACTGACTAAATCCTTCTTTTACCATTAGCTACTTACTACTCCTTCTTCACTACCTTTACACCTATAATTTATTTTACTTTTGAAAGGGATGTTATGTTGAGACATTGTGCCAGTCCAGATGGCAATAGCAACAGTAGTCAAGCCAGTACCTTCTCTTCGGTCTACTTCTGTTCATGTAGAGTTGCATAGGTACAGAACTAGTGTGCTCTCTTGACCACTGGCCAGTATAGCTGCATTGATTGCCAACCTAACACTGCCAGATGGGATGAAGGCACTTCATATTTCACACTATCAGATCTTAGGAATTCTAATGTAAACTTTAAAATATATGGTTCCAGTTACCTACTTGCTGGTTACAATTACCCTCCCATCTTGGAACAGGATTTTTCTGATGGACATCACCATAGCCTACTTTAATACATACCTTAAAGCTCCATTGTTAGAAAAAGTCTTATCCCACCAGAGGAAGGACCTGAAAATGGATCATCATTTTCTGAGAGACTTGATGCTTTCTGTGTTACATTATTAAAGATCCCCTAAGGAACAGCATCCAGAGAAGGCAATGGCACCCCACTCCAGTACTCTTGCCTGGAGAATCTCAGGGACTGGGGAGCCTGGTGGGCTGCCGTCTATGGGGTCGCACAGAATCGCACAACTGAAGTGACTTAGCAGCAGCAGTAGCAGCAGGGAACAGCATCTCTAGTCATAAATTTTACCCACTTTGGAACATCTAAAATTGTAGCACAGAGGTTTTCAAACTTTATAAAAATCCTCTGGAGAGATTCTGATTCAATGGGTCTCTAGTGAAAACTGGGAATTTTCATGTCTAAGTTTCCAGTGGTTGTTAATGCTACTGTTCAGCAAATCACCCTTTGAGAATAACTGTTAAAACCCATAGTTTTATAAATCATTTGTTTATTTCTGCTTCCTTTCAAGAAGGTAAGCATTTTAATTGCAGGAGCAGTTTTAAACTCCAATACTTTGGCCAACTGATGCGAAGACCTGACTCATTTCAAAAGACCTTGATGCTGGGAATGATTGAAGGTGGGAGGAGAAGGGGATGACAGAGGATGAGACGGTTGGATGGCATCACTGACTCGGTGGACATGAGTTTGAGTAGGCTCCGGGAGTTGGTGATGGACAGGGAAGCCTGGTGTGCTGCAGTCCATGGGGTCTCAAAGAGCTGGACATGACTGAGTGACTGAACTGAACTAATGTTCCTATGACCTAACAGAGCACTTAGTAAAGAATCAACATATACTTTCTGATTAAATGAATAATAATGATGTTTCTAGCTTTCCTACTACTTATTTTGACACTGCTTCTATGGGTGAAATAATTTGCAAATTTGAGGACAGCAATATGACTTTATTTTTCATATATGTAGCTTAGTGTTTTACATATAACTAGCAATAATAAAACACTATTTATTATATTAATAATGCCAGCATGATATTTGCTAACAGTCTTTGCAGAAATACTTTTTACTAAATCACTATATATATGTGTGTGTGTATGTGCGTGCATGTATGTGTGTTCATGTGCTGAGTTTAGAAAATACTAAACCCAGTATTTTTATTTTATATGAATGATGGTATAAAATTGTTACATGAAATATTTGGCAGCTGTATACCTTACAGGCAAAATTAATGAAAAAGAAAAAATGTATAGAATCTAGGCTAATTTGAAAGTGTGATGAAACATATCTTCACAAATTAAAGTTTGGAGAATGATAGAAAATACAAAAATGCATTGATAGTCTTTCTGAAGATTTCTCCCCATTCTGTCTTCTCATTAATTGTAAAATTAATGTTAATTTAGATTCTAGTTGGCCTCTTTAATGTCAGGTTCCCAAACTGAAGTGGAACTAAAGGCAAATCACCTTAATTTCCCCTCTTTTACATCACTTTGAGTTTTTAAACCAGCACTACTAAATTTGAGGAATTAGCAAGCCAAGTTACCCTGGGCCACGATTTAGTCCAATCTCATTAGTTAACTGAGGCCCAACTTCAGTGTCACCCATCTTACATAGAAGATGTAATTAAGAGGCCAAAGAAAGGAACAGTGTGTTTGAAGCTATGATAGGACTTACAAGGGTAATAATGAGAAACTACAGCAACTAGATTATTTAACCTTGCCAAAGAGAAAGTAAGTAAATAAAATTAAAGCTAGGCAATGGCAACCCACTCCAGTACTCTTGCCTGGAAAATCCCATGGATGGAGGAGCCTGGTAGGCTGCAGTCCATGGGGTCTCTAAGAGTCAGCACAACTGAGCAGCTTCACTTTCACTTTTTCACTTTCATGCATTGGAGAAGGAAATGGCAACTCACTCCAGTGTTCTTGCCTGGAGAATCCCAGGGACGGGGGAGTCTCGTGGGCTGCCGTCTATGGGGTCACACAGAGTCAGACATGACTGAAGGGACTTAGCAGCTTTGAACCAGTCCAATGACATGTCAGAACTAGTCACTGGATGTTGTTAACAGCATATACATTTAAAGCCAATAAAAAGAGGTACTTTGGCATCCAACACAACAGCACAAAATCAAACTATGAAATTCCACTGAACATTTAATGTTAATTTTAGTTTGAATTGAAAACTCAGACACAAAACTAAGGTTTAAGGGCATATGTTAAGTGTTGTCAACTGGAAAGAACCACTAACTCAACTGAAGATGTGTGGCTTTTGAGAATTTTACCTAATGTGGAAACACCAGGCATGACTGATTGATAAAAGCAATGTGAAATGTCCTATCTGTGTCCTATTTGAGAAATATTAACAA
Source organism: Bos indicus x Bos taurus (assembly GCF_003369695.1). NCBI lineage: Eukaryota > Metazoa > Chordata > Mammalia > Artiodactyla > Bovidae > Bos > Bos indicus x Bos taurus. Next base: position 65,233,299 of record NC_040079.1, on the reverse strand, counting down.
AATGAGTCAAAACAAAACCCCCTGTTATTACAAAAGATTTTTTCACCCTTGCTGAGTCTAAAATGCTAAACTTGACTACACTAGGGAATTGCAACTTTGGAAAATGAAAACCATACCAGAATCGGGAAGGTGTTTTGCAATCTGGTCCTAGTCAAAGCTGTGAACTAGGTGAAGTTTTCTTTTGAGGCTAGCCCACTTCCCTTTGGTGTCTAATACAGTACTCTTATTCTACTTCAGGGCTGCCCATTTATGGAGTAGACTTTCAAATCCTGCAGGGTTCAGATCTTTAATAGGTGATGATTTGCTAATCCTGTGAAGTAAACTGTGCTAATAATTGGGGAGGGTGCTGTAGACGATGACTTCCTAATTCAGTCAGTGAAAACTGCAGTCTCTTAGGATTATAGGAGACCTTAGAAGTTACTCTCCACACAGTACAAGAATCCCACCTAAGGGATCTCTTCAGTAACAGCTCCTATTATAGGAAGTCCACTACTTCACCAAGTGAAGTAAGTTTTAGATGTTAAAAAGTTATGTTTTTTATTAAGCTAAAATCAAAAGCTATCAGGATGCAGAGGAAAGAACATTTGCTGTGAACAAGCTGCAGCTGCTGCTTAGTTGCTTCAGTTGTGTCCAACTCTTTGCGACCCCATGGACTACAGCCCACCAGGCTCCTCTGTCCATGGGATTCTCCAGACAAGAATACTGGAGTGGGTTGCCATTCCCATCTCCAGCAGATCTTCCCAACTCAGGGATCAAACCCTCATCTCCTGTGTCTTCTGCACTGCAGGCAGATTGAGCCATTGGGGAAGGCTGCTATGGAGAAAACCCAAAGCCAAATTCCAGCTTCACCATTCACTATCTGTATGAATCTGAACATTTTTTTAAAAAACTTCATTGGTCTCAGTGCCCTGATAAGAGCAATAAAAGAAAAATCTCTTTGGGAATCTGTGGGAGAAGGCGAGGGTGAGATGACCTAACAGAATAGTATTGAAACATGTGTATTACCATATGTGAAATAGATGACCAGTCCAAGTTTGATGCATGAGACAGGGCACTCAAAGCCAGGGCACTGGGACAACCCTGAGGGATGGGATGGGAGGGAGGAGGAGAGGGGTTCAGGATGGGGGTCATATGTACACCCATGGCTGATTCATGTCAATGTATGGCAAAAACCACTACAATATTGTAAAGTAATTAGCCTCCAATTAAAATAAATAATTTAAAAAGAGAAAAATCTCAAGAAATCACAACAATATTAATTAGTAGTTATTTGCAAAACATCATCTAGTGCTGGGTACAAGGTGATGATCCAATAAATCATGTACTAATTTTACTTTTTTCCTATTATTCCTAGCCTGTGTGTGTGTGTGTGCTCTTAGTTGCTCAATCCTAGCCTAGTTCTGCCTATATGAAACATAACATTATTCTGTTCCTTTTATTTCATGACAACTTTCAACATGTCTAAACCTAAGTGTCATATTTCTCCTTTTATTATTTTATTTTTCAGTCCAAATATCACCATATCTTTCAGCTATTCTTTGTATGGTATGTTCTCCCAATCCCTTACTATTATGTTTCTTTCATGTAAGTGCATAATTTTACTTTATAAATGTCGTTATGGAATGGTGGTAATGGTGGTACCTGTAATTGGGGATGGTTCTCTAGAGATGGGTTGTTTAAAATAATTTTTGAGATGTTTATTTATGTTTGTTCCCCATTCTCTACACCATCTTATCTTTCTCAGACACTTTGCCCTGCTTCATAGTACCTTGTCATTATTGGAAATAATTTATTTATTGATGAGCTGGATAATTAATTCAGTAAGGATACATTTGTTTATTGTTTCTTATCTATTTGATTCTTATCTCTTACCTATTCAGATAGTCACATGATGGCAGATAAGTCACACAATGGCAGGAATCTAGTGTTTTTGTTCACCCTTTTATAACTGTCACTTAGTACAGTCTCTGGCACATAAAGATGCTAATGAGTATTTGATAAACAATAAATTCAAAAGCAGTTGGAATAATTATTCTAGATAGCGATAATGATACCTATACACATGGAATTGCCAACTCACAAATCTTGCATTGAAATATAATTGCTTAGAATTAAAAAAAATTATGGTAAAAGTGTATGTATCATAGGACAAAGAGAACAATGGAGTGAAATGGTCCTGTCCTTGATTCCACTGACCAGGTCTTCCTTTTGGTTAGGTTACAAGTAGCTGCTCCCAGGCACGGAGACCACTGTCCACATATAGACAGAGGAACCATTTGCAAGTAGAGCAGTATACTTGCCTACAATTGAGGGAATCTCCTTCCAAGAGCCAACTTTGGTTGGTAGATGAAAGGCAATTCCTGTGCCTTCACATGCCTAATGTAAGCAGAGTTGTGAAGGCTTCAGCAAAACATATTGTTGAGAGGTACTTTGTAGTTTAATGAGGCAATTGTCCAAGGTATTATTTAAGAGGATAATTTAATATGTAATAGTCCATGAGTATTTAAACTATCAGATAAAATAATTTTTTGATATTTCATTTTAAAATAAGTGTCAGGCTTAAAATATTATATTGACTCAGTGAAAATGTCTAATTCAAATGTATTCAGTTGCATCTGGAATTAGTCTATTCTTTTTTTTACACATAAAAATGTTTTTCAAATATTATTTAGTTATACATTAAAACAATTTGTATCCTCTAAAAAAAACCCCAAAGGGATGGATCTAAACTATCTATAGAAAAACATATTTTTGGAAGGGAACATCTGACAATACCTTGTTTTCCACTTATATTTTGCAAATGAAGTAGGCTTGATGATTCATTAGGTTAATAACAAAAGCAAAGAGAATGTTAACTTTCAATTTTAACAAATTATGTCAAAATTTTATATGCTTGAGGAATAGTTGGTTCAGGGTAGCCAAGTCAATGTCTCCGAGAAATAGCTGAGAAACACAGGCCACCTGAGGGCAGTTGGGAGAAGACACACTCCATCTAGGGGATACAGCCACTGCTTGGCAACAATGCATTGTGTCACTAAGGAGAATAGGATTAGTGTTGCTAGATCTTATGATCTTTTAAAAGAGAAGCTGTAAATCTATATTTTAACCTAAACCTTTTAATACTTAAACATTGCCAAAATATGAAATGTAAAAGAAATCACTATATTACTTGAATATGTTATGTCTGGGTCATATCTAGTAAGGTATGAAGTTAGAGAAAGAAAACATTTCTATTTTACCAATGAACAGAAATTTTCTCTCCAGTATTCAGAAAGAGGGAAAATAAAACAATTAAATAAAATTTCCCACCAGATTAGCAAAAGAGAAAAAAACAGCACAAAGCTGAAACTAACAAATTTTAGTGTTTGTAAGCATGCGGAAAACTATGTGTTTTCATTACAGTGTTGTTTAGAGTATACAGGGTAAAAATCTTTTGGAAGACCAGTTGAGTGGTAGCTATCAAAGTTTTTTAAATCAAGTATATGTGTATACATATGTGTATGTGTGTGTGTACACACACACATATATGTTCTTGGACTGAGCAAGTCCATCCCATTTCTAGGAATCCATTTTAGAGAAAGACTCACATATGTGTATAGTAGTAATATGTATAAGGATCTCACTTTCAGAATTGTTTATAATAGCAAAAGAAGAGTGAAGATATCCTATATATTTGTGAATATGTGAGGGATTCAATAAATGTGGTAATCTAAACTATGAAATATTGGACAAAAGCTAAAAAATGTGGAAGACCCATATTTACTTATAAGAAAAGTATAAGGTATGTAATTATTAAAAAATAATGGAAGAATGGGTATAGAATAATTATGATTATATGAAAATAATATTTCTATGTATATATATGCATATGTGTTAGGTAGTTAAGAGTACTGGAAGGATAAGCGTAATGTAATTGTGTTTTCATAAAATATTTCTACATATACTTGTGTTAGTTCTTAGCAAATGGACTGAAAGAAGAACAGAAAGAAGAAGACTGGAAGAATAGGACAGAATTTTAACATATGTTTTCTTTCAGATGAGAACTTGGAATGGAGAGGTGAGCAGGAGCCTTAATCTTTTATAACTATTGTTTAAATCTTTCCCAATAAGAATATATCAGTGAATTGTTACATAAATAAAAGGAATAGTAAGGACAAAACAAAATTAAGTTAGTAAGTAGGATTATCATAGTGATGAAAGATAATAATATGAAAAATAAATCATTGCTTTTTAGTTAAAAGAATTAAGAGGCTATGAAAGCTATGTATTATATACAGAGTTCTGTACTGAAATGATTTCAAACCAGATTCTTCCATCTGATTGTCTGGGTTCAAATCTAAAGCAATCAGCTGTGTGACTCTGCCCAAGATTTGTGTGTAGAATATATTCCTGCTTATAGCAACTTACCAATAATAACTGATGGTAGACATAAAATACTTAGCATAGTTCCTAATATATTGAGTAAATGCTCTAAAAATAATGGCCATTATTATTCATTGGGGATTAAAGTTATGAGACTAAATCCAGAGTATTTACTTAAACATCTCTAGATATATTTTTGAAAGATACTGGTCAGCTACTGCCATCTTATTAGCTGTAATGCCTTCACCATTTATTCATAAAAATAATTGATTCTTTTTAAATTTAATTTTGCATGTTTCAGGTGTAGAGCATCATAATTTGACAATGTATACACTACAGAGTGATCACTATCACAAGTCTAGCTGACAGCCATGACCACGCAGTTGAACCTCTTCATCCATTTCACCCATGACCTAACCCCTTTCCCTCTGGTAACCACTAATCAGATCTTTGCATGTATAAGTTTGTTTTTGTTTTATATTTTTTGTTCATTTGTTCTACTTCTGTGGATTCTACATGAGTGAAATCATATGGCATTTATCTTTATCATTCTGACCTATTTTACTTAGCATAATACCTTCAAAGTCCATTCATGTTGTCTCAAATGGCAACATGTTTTTGGTTGAATAGCACTTCACTGGGGGAAAAAAAAAAAAAAAATATATATATATATATATATACACTACATCTTCTTTGCCCATTCATCTGAATACATTTTAATGGTATATTTTTAATCAGAAATCAATACTGTTTTTGTAGTGGGTCAACAGCAGTACACAGGAACGGGGCTTTGGGGAAGTTAGTATTCAAGATTATGTACTTCTAAAATTCCCTCTCCCCCTTCAGCTGCTGTTTTGCTATTAGATATACGACTGAAGCGACTTAGCGGTGGCAGCAGCAGCAGCATATGTTACAAGAAAAATATAGTAGTAAAATATAGTACACCTTGAGACTGTTAATGTTGCAACAGAACAAATTTGATTAGTTACTTGCGTGCATGTTTATAAACATGCAATGTCATAATACGACCTCTAATAATGCAGCTCTAGAGAGGAGTCATTGTTTGGCCATTGGAAGCAATAGTAATTATTAGTCAGTTTTTCTGTCAGTGTCGGCTCTATGTGGAAAACAGATGATACCCAAACTGAAACTTAAATATGAAACAAAGTGTTAGTCACTCAGTCGTGTCCGATTCTTTGCGACCCCATGGACTATACCCCACCAGGCTCCTCTGTCCTTGGGATTCTCTAGGCAAGAATACGTGAGTGGATAGCCATTCCCTTCTCTAGGGGATCTTCCTGACTCAGGAATCTAACCAGGGTCTCCTGCATTGCAGGCAGATTCTTTACTGTCTGAGCCACCAGGGAAGCCTGAAATTTAAATGGATAGCCTAATAAACGTCAGGCAGAAGTGCTGAAGGGTGTATTTTGTCAATATAATATTCCCATCACTTCTGGAGAAGCATCTACTGAAAGATAAGTCTGACTGAAGATAATCAGAAAGCCACATATAAAACTATTTTTGATTCTGCAAAGAGAAAACCACAGGCAATGACAGACACTGAAAGGAAAGAAGACAGGCATGACCAAAATGGGAGGGACTTTGGAGTAGATTTGGCACTCTTGTTGTATGATAACCTGAGTCTTTTAATACTTGAAATTTATTAAAATAAACATTCCTTCTATTTATATACTTTTTTTCTATTTTAAAGTGATGATCTTTGCAAAAGTCATCTCACTGACAGTTTAAAATATCTGCTTACTATTCCCACTTCTGACTAGAGAGAACAGAGTTTTATTATCATTAAAATCAAGAAATGTGTATGTGTCTTCATTTTGCCTATTGCAGTTTCCCCAGCCATTTTTGTAAAATATATTTTTTATTGACAAATGTAGTCTTTAAATTAACTCATGTTTAGAAGTAAGCACAAGTCCCATATATGCTAGATTCTGGTAAGGGAAATGTAATCTTTAATTTACCCACTTTTCTTTTTCAGGACATGGAAGAATTTGAAATGCATGCCTCCGGAAAAGGCACAGATTTGGAACAGAACACCTGCTAAGGCCTTGTTTTCTTCTAATCAGTAATCTCTGATTGAGAAAATTAGACATGCACACAGTATATGTGTGCTACATGTTAGGAATACTCAAGCTAATTTATTTTTGTTTTTCACATTGAATTTAGCTACCAGATTTCTTAGTTGCTTGAAATCCAGGCAAGTTTGTTATCCTGAGACATGTATGTCTTTCTATAGTCTACGAAAGCAACAATTTATTTGGAGAGATACAATATAATTCCAATGTAAAAGTAGCAATTCAATATTATTTTTCTATATTTGTTACAATTATCCACTTTATAACAGTATAGTTTTATATAATTGGCTGCAGTGTCTTGTAGTTTATAATGCAGTATCTTAATCATACTCAGCATTCAAACATGTTTGCTAAATGTAACCATAATGAACTGCAGTACATTTAAGCTGGCTTTTGCTATTCTGTTAATTTCATTTTGGGGGTAATTTTTGTTATAGATACCTGCTGCTGAAAGATTATTTCCACTACTCATGAAGACTGAAATAATTGTGTTTTGCTAGACTCTGTCTCTTCCACAATCAAACACTATTTATAGAACCTAAATTAAGGACTCACATTTTCCAGGAAATTCTATATTGTGCAAAATGAGTTCTTTCCAAGTCAGAGAATGAAACTGAATGATGTAGGGTCCAGGACCTCTAACTTTGAGTTCATCATAGCATCTTAGGAGCTACCTAGTAAACGCCTTAACTGCCAGGATAGGAAATGAGAACATCATATAACTTACAAGTCCTAGGCCATGGAGAGCTTTATAAATTAAAATGAACACCTCGAATGGCTGTTGGAAGCCAGAGCTATGCGCAGAGCATCGGTATAATGTGCTCCGTGTGGCTGGCATTGCTAAACAGACAAGCTGTCACGTTCTGTACTAGCTGAGTATTCCAGGGCTCTTTCGCCGTCAACCAAGGCAGAGGACACAGCAGCAGTCAAACCTCGAGGTGACAAAATCCTAAGGTAGTGTGGTGAGCCCTGCATGACAGAGGGAAATTTACAAGTGTAGGTGGGACGAAGTATCTCTTGCCACAGCACCTTATCATAATCCAAATGCCTCCTTGGACTGAGAACATCACTATTAAAATAAAGGCACATTGTGTAATGATGTGAGTATATTTTACTGAGTATAGTAAAAGAGATCTTAAATTAAAAAAAAAAAAAACTTCTAGAAAGGGTCATCTTACATGTTTCTAAAGAATTTAAAAAATATTTATAACACTGAAATAATTCAATGGGAGAAAAGAGTAACATATTTTGACATTCAACAATGAATGTTACAATGAATTTATTAACAGACTACATGAATATACTTCAACTTATTATCTTGAAGTACTTTAGAAAAAATTGTGTTGTATTTCTTATTCTATAAAAGCCCAAATTATTTATTTTTTAATTTTTTAGAATATTGTCTTCATAAGCAAAGAAGGATAATCTTTTAATGGCTTGTGTATAGGTTTAGGAGACAATCTATGAATTATGGCTATTTGGTGCCACCTAGTGGTCAAGGGCTTTTAAAATCAGTTTAAGTTAACCTCTGCTTTCAGAAAATTTGTAATGAAAAATAATTTACAGATGGCTGGATTGTCTCCTAAAAGAGATAAAAATTGAGACAAAATACATTTGGCATTCAGAGATATTAACTTCGATTATCTTTCACCCTCATCACTGAAGAGACAATTGGTTTGACTGATACAGAATCCTTTCTGACTAGAAGAGATTCAGGATTGGCAGGTTTTTATGTTATTTTTATTGTTTTATTCTTTACTCTTGGTTGATTGGTTGGTTTCTAAGGTCCACGATAGAGCTAGGATTGATATAAACTTAGAGATAATGGATCATCTCAGATTATTACTAATTAATCATTATCAATACAAGTAAATGACATAATCATATCATTCTGTGGACAAAAAATAACATATGCCTAATAGCATACAGAGGTGGCCCAGTGGTAAAGAATCTGATTGCCAGTGCAAGAGATGTAAGATCCCTGGGTCAGGAGGATCTCCTGGAGAAGGAAACGGCAACCCCCTCTACTATTCTTGCCTGGAAAATTACATGGACAGAGGAACGTGGAGGTAATTTACAATCCCTGGGGTCACAAAGAATCAGACACAACTTCAGTTCAGTTCAGTTCAGTCACTCAGTCATGTCTGACTCTTTGCGACCCCATGAATCGCAGCACGCCAGGCCTCCCTGTCCATCACCAACTCCCAGAGTTCACTCAGACTCACGTCCATTGAGTCAGTGATGCCATCCAGCCATCTCATCCTCTGTCATCCCCTTCTCCTCCTGCCCCCAACCCCTCCCAGCATCAGAGTCTTTTCCAATGAGTCAACTCTTCGCATGAGGTGGCCAAAGTACTGGAGTTCAGACACAACTTAGCCACTACATAGTAGCAACAACAACAATAATAAACAGAAGATATAAAAATGTGAGCTTTTTTTCAGAATTCAGGAATAATGGGCATCCCAATTATTTCAGTGGTCACATAAACATACCTCCTGCCCAAATATCTTATTCTTCAGAGAAGCTGTTCTACTCATAGTGTCTAAATGGAGTGGGTACACAGACCAAGTGGCTGTCCCTCGGGTACAGTTGATTGGCCTGAGCAGATACTTGGAGGAAACTGAAATGACTGAATTCTTTCTTTGGACCTTTGGGATGAGGACCCTGAGAAGTTAAATCAAGCAAATGAAAGTAGGGTTTAATGTGAAAATTTCTGATAAACCAAGGATGATGCAACTACAATGGAATGTCAAAGTCATTTTCAAGTGATGGAATTCACAAAGAAACAGAATAAGCCAGTCTACAGAGAAATTAGAATAGCTGAGCCGTATGGAGAGAAAAACAAAGATGAGGAGGACTTCATAATTTACTGGGGAAAAGGAGCATCTTAATTATTGACTTCCAGTTACATTCTTCCTGTGCTCAAGCTTTTAGCTTGTGTTTTGTCTTGGTTGCACCTGATGGTACCTTCACATTACTTCCTTCATACTTGACCTAGTTTTGACCTTTTCAACCAGATGATCCCACATTACAGAGTGGGATATTCGAATTCTAAAGTATTCCAAATTTGGTGAAATATACTTCACCAGATGGGAATGATGTCTTTTCCAAAATGTCTGTGAATATTGGGTATTATCAGGAAGTTATAGAATATTTAGAAATATAAAATATGTGATTGAAATTTTAATTTTATACTGAATTTCCAGATCTTTAATTGTTGTTTTGATAATATTCTAAGATATGTGTCTTTTTCCCTCTGTGTTTCTCTTTTCCTTCCTCCTGTTTAGCAAATACCTAACTTGTTACCTCACAGGAGAGGTATTTGAGTATAGGGTATCTGCAGTATCTGCAAATACTGATGTTCCTGGCTTAGGTTCCCATAAGCTCTAGGCCGCACTATATTTATTATAGGGTTTTGGGTTTAGGATTCTATACGGCATAAGCTCATGCCTTGGACCGACAGAAGTGAGAAAGAATTTCTCTAGTCTTTAAATATAATGGATTTGCAGTCTTAATGAATCTAAAGTAATTTGCTAACTATTTTGATTCTTCAGAGAGAGCGACTAATGACAACCTAAAAGACATGTCCTGCTGTGATCTATTTCTGCTTTATTGACTATGCCAAAGCCTTTGACCGTGTGGCTCATAATAAACTGTGGAAAATTCTGAAGGAGATGGGAATACCAGACCACCTGACCTGCCTCTTGAGAAACCTGTATGCAGGTCAGGAAGCAACAGTTAGAACTAGACATGGAACAACAGACTGGTTCCAAATAGGAAAAGGAGTACATCAAGGCTGTATATTGTCACCCTGCTGATTTAACTTATATGCAGAATACATCAAGAGAAATGCTTGGCTGAAGGAAGCACAAGCTGGAATCAAGATTGCTGGGAAAAATATCAATCACCTCAGATATGCAGATGACACCACCCTTATGGCAGAAAGTGAAGAAGAACTAAAGAGCCTCTTGATGAAAGTGAAAGAGGAGAGTCAAAAAGTTGGCTTAAACCTCAACACTCAGAAAACTAAGATCATGGTATCCGGTCCCATCACTTCACGGCAAACAGATGGGGAAACAGTGGAAACAGTGGCTGACTTTATATTTTTGGGCTCCAAAATTACTGCAGATGGTGATTGCAGCCATGAAGTTAAAAGACACTTACTCCTTGGAAGGAAAGTTATGACCAACCTAGACAGCAAATTAAAAAGCAGAGACATTACTTTGCCAACAAAGGTCTGTGTAGCCAAAGCTATGGTTTTTCCAGTAGTCATGGATATGAGAGTTGGACTATAAAGAGAGCTGAGCACCAAAGAATTGATGCTTTTGAACTGTGGTGTTGGAGAAGACTCTTGAGAGTCTCTTGGACTGCAAGGAGATCCAACCAGTCCATTCTAAAGGAGATCAGTCCTGGGTGTTCATTGGAAGGACTGATGTTTGAGCTGAAAATCCAATACTTTGGCCACCTGATGCAAAGACCAGATTCATTTGAAAAGACCCTGATGCTGGGAAAGATTGAGGGCAGGAGGAGAAGGGGATGACAGAGGATGAGATGGCTGGATGGCATCACCAACTCAATGGACATGGATTTGGGTAGACTCTGGCAGTTGGTGATGGATAGGGAGGCCTGGTGTGCTGTGGTTCATAGGGTCTCAAAGAGTTGGACATGACTGAGTGACTGAAATGAACTGATCATTTCTTTATCGCCAAGGGGTGTTTCACTGAGGGGTGAAGGTGAGTGGATGGTGAAGGAATTTCTTGCTTAGACTTGCTGGGGATGGAGTAGGACCTAACAACTGGAGAAGAAAGCGGTCGGTAGGACTAGAGAACAGAGGGGCACTTAAGCCCTATTCTTGAAAGCATTGCTGAGGGAGGGTATGGAGTATGGCGACAAGACCCCAGGAAAGAAATGACTGTATATTCGGTCTAGGCAGAGGGGACCATCTACAGCCACAAAAAGTTTTCCGGTCTCCATAATACCTCAAAAGGAGCAGCAAAGGACTCTGGAATGTGTGGGGTCACGTGGCCAGGCAGAAAGACCTGCAGTGATGACCAAGCTGGTTGGTTCCTTTTCCCCATCCTGTGTAAGACCCAAGAAGCAGGCCACCACCCTAGGAGGATTCCGGAAAGAACTGAGGTTAAGTCTTTAAGATACAAACAGAACAGGGGCTGGAAGCTAAAATGAAGTTGTTCCATAAACAGTAGTTCTTGTCCTCTTGCAGATGAGCTGATATCCCACTACATAACGCTAGAATATAAAGTGTCCCACTGCTGTCTCATACCGACCAGAATTGACATTAACTTTACAAACACGTTAAGGAAGCTTGTATTCTTCCACTTGAGGAGATCTTGCCAAACCGTCTGATTGAGTATCACTCAAGTGCTTACTAAAACAAATGTAGTTGCCTAGGCTGCACCCTAAATGCACTGACCATACCAGGGTCAGGGCTTAGGGTAAACTTTTTGAAAAAGTGCCCTACATTCTTCAGATTTGTAACCAACTTGGGAACCACCAACTCTAGCTGATAAAATCGTTAAAACACACTCCGTGGTTAAATCAGTCTTTATCACTCAAACCTCTTTCAGCTAACTACATTTAATTTGGAGGATTTTATATTGAGGAAAATTTGTTACTTCCACTAAATTTACTTTAAAACCAGTATGTAAATTATGTGTGCATAATTCAATTGTTAAAGATAACTGCTATATGAACTTCTCTGACATAAATAACTTTCTGGACAAGAGAAAAGCTATCTGAAATACCTAAATAGAGCAGATGTGCACTCCTCCTTCTTTTAACCTAACACTGACCATGTCCCAACTGTGAGATTAGAAGGGCAGAAAAGTTGGAGCATTATCAGCAGCCCCAGCTCTTCCCACCTCTTTACTTTCAGCGCTATGGGTACAAATTGGACCACAATAATGATTTGAGGGCTACTATTGGATCAAATGTTTTTTTTGGCACTAAAATATTAGCACACATACCTTAATTTTCCACCATAAATTACTAATTTAAGATAATTCTTTCCCAGAAAAGCACAAGTTAGGAAGAGAAAAGAAGTAGAGAGAACAGATAATCTAACATCCCTAAACTCTCAAAATTAGCATAGTGATGGAGATTCATTTTTAAACACAGCTATTCAAATCATAAAGTAAAAACTAGAGTGTAAAGTAATAACTAGAACCTAAGAATATGTTTGGGGCAGAGTAAAGGGGTAGGTGGGTCCTGATAGGAGTCACTGCCCTGGCAGAGTGGGAGGTTAATGCTGGAGCAAACAGGATGGGACAGAGATGAAAAACAGGGCAGAACCACGTCTTTCAAAGTTTTGCTTCCAACCACAGGGCCTGAGTCATCTTATGCTTATATTTAGAATACATACAAGGTGCCTAATGTAAGGAGCTTCCCAGGTGGCACTAGTGGTAAAGAACCTGCCTGCCAATGTTGGGAAGATCCCCTGGAGGAGGGCATGGTAACCCACTCCAGGATTCTTGCCTGAAGAATCCCATGGACAGAGGAGCCTGGTGGGCTACAGTCCATAGGGTTGCAAAGAATCGGACTCGACTGAAGCAACTTAGCATGCCTGCACACACTCCCAATATAACTCTACTGAATTCAAATTAAATGGAGGAACTCCCAGGAGAGCCTACTTCCCTGCCCTTGAGGTAAACAGAAAGTACCAGTAGTTCTAGGACTCTGTCTCTGGCTTCCAGTACTCATCCAACAGGCTTCCCTAGTAGCTCAGACAGTAAAGAATCTGCTGTAATGCAGGAGACCTAGGTTCTATCCCTGGGTCAGGAAGATGCCCCGGAGAAGGGAATGGCCACCCACTCCAGTATTCCTCCTGGACAGAGGAGCCTGGGGGGCCAGAGTTTCTGGGTCGCAAGGACTTGGATACGATTGTGTGACTGAGCACATGTGGCACTCTAGTTCATGTTCACATCCTTTCACTGAGAATCCAGTCTTCATCTAGACACCTGAGATACAAAGATGAAAAATCCAGTTTCTGTCCTTAAAGCAAACACTACTAAAAACTGCCAAAATAACCATACATTCCATGCCAGAGGGATAAACAATGTACTTTGGGTGCATAGTGAAAAACACGAAGCCAATTTGAGATTTTGGGGAAAGTCCCCAGAGATGTCAAAAAGAGTAAATGTTGGAACCGATTTGGTAAAGAAAGGGAGAAGGGCGTTCTAAGAGATGGACCTATATGACACTGGAGGTGGAAATACAGCACTGAATGATGTGTGTGAGGAACATGCAAGCTAACACAGAGGGCAAACCCTGAGGGCTCAAGACACTGGTGATAAGAACAGAGAAGATGGATTTGAGAAAAATTTAGAAGGTGAAACCAACAGGCTTTAGCCAATCACTGGGCTTCCCTGGTAGCTCAGCTGGTAACAGCCTGCAATGCAGGAGTCAGTTCAGTCGCTCAGTTGTTCCAACTCTTTGAGACCCCATGAACTGCAGCACGCCAAGCTTCCCTGTCCATCACCAACTCCCGGAGCTTGCTCAAACTCATGTCCATTGAGTCGGTGATGCCATCCAACAGTCTCATCCTCTGTTGGCCCTTCTCCTCCTGCCTTCAATCTTTCCCAGCATCAAGGTCTTTTCAAATGAGTCAGTTCTTCGCATCAGGTGGCCAAAGTACTGGAGTTTCAGCTTCAGCATCAGTCCTTCCAATGAATATTCAAGACTGATTTCCTTTAGGATGGACTGGTTGGATCTCTTTGCAGTCCAAGGGACTCTCAAGAGTCTTCTCCAACACCACAGTTCAAAAGCATCAATTCTTTGTCACTCAGCTCTCTTTATAGTCCAACTCTTACATCCACACATGACTACTGGAAAAACCACAGCTTTGGTTATATGGACCTTTGTCAGCAAAGTAATGTCTCTGCTTTTTAATATGCTGTCTAGGTTGGTCATAGCTTTTCTTCCAAGGAGTAAGTGTCTTTTAATTTCATGGCTGCAGTCACCATCTGCAGTGATTTTGGAGCCAAATAAATAAAGTCTCTCACTGTTTCCATTGTTTCTTCATCTATTTGCCATGAAGTGATGGGACTGGATGCCATGATCTTTGTTTTCTGAATGTTGAGCTTTAAGCCAACATTTTCACTCTCCTCTTTCACTTTCATCAAGAGGCTCTTTAGTTCTTCTTCACTTTCTGCCATAAGGGTGGTGTCATCTGCATATCTGAGGTTATTGATATTTCTCCTGGCAATCTGATTCCAGCTTGTGCTTCATGCAGCCCAGCATTTCTCATGATGTACTCTGCATATAAATTAAATAAGCAGGGTGACAATACAACCTTGACATACTCCTTTCCCTATTTGGAACCAGTGTGTTGTTCCATGTCCAGTTCTAACTGTTGCTTCTTGACCTGCATACAGATTTCTCAGGAGGCAGGTAAGATGGTCTGGTAGTCCCATCTCTGTAAGAATTTTCCACAGTTCGTTGTGATCTACACAGTCAAAGGCTTTGGCGTAGTCAATAAAGCAGAAGTAGATGTTTTTCTGGAACTCTCTTGCTTTTTTGATGATGCATCGGATGTTGGCAATTTGATCTCTGGTTCCTCTGCGTTTTCTAAACCCAGCTTGAACATCTGGAAGTTCACAGTTCACATATTGCTGAAGCCTGGCTTGGAGAATATTGAGCATTACTTTGCTAGTGCATGAGATGAGTGCAATTGTGTAGTAGTTTGGACATTCTTTGGCATTGCCTTTCTTTGGGATTGGAATGAAAACACCTTTTCCAGTCCTGTGGCCACTGCTGAGTTTCCCAAATTTGCTGGAATATTGAGTGCAACACTTTCACAGCATCATCTTTTAGGATTTGAAATAGCTCAACTGGAATTCTTGGAGAAGGAAATGGCAACCCACTCTAATACTCTTAAATAGCAAATTCCTTGGACAGAGGAGCCTGATGGGCTGCTGTCCATGGAGTCGCACAGAGTTGGACACGACTGAAGCAATTTAGCAGCAGCAGCAACTGGAATTCCATCACCTCCACTAGCTTTGTTCATAGTGATGCTTTCTAAGTCCCGCTTGACTTCACATTCCAGGATGTCTGGCTCTAGGTGAGTGAGCACATCATCATGGTTATCTGGGTCATGAAGATCTTTTTTGCATAGTTCTTCTGTATATTCTTGTCACTTCTTCTTAATATCTTCTGCTTCTGTTAGGTCCATATCGTTTCTGTCCTTTATTGTGTCCATCTTTGCATGAAATATTCCCTTGGTATCTCTAATTTTCTTGAAGAGATCTCTAGACTTTCTCATTGTGTTGTTTTCCACTATTTCTTTGCATTGATCACTGAAGAAGGCTTTCTTACCTCTCCTTCCTATTCTTTGGAACTCTGCATTCAAATGGGTAAATCTTTCCTTTTCTCCTTTACCTTTGACTTCTCTTCTTTTCTCAGTTATTTTTAAGGCCTCTTGAGACAACCATTTTGCCTTTTTGCATTTCTTTTTCTTGGGGATGGTCTTGATCACTGCCTCCTGTATAATGTCATGAACCTCCATCCATAGTTCTTCAGAAACTCTATCAGATCTAATCAATGAATCTATTTGTCACTTCCACTGTATAATCATAAGGGATTTGATTTAGGTCATACCTGAATGGTCTACTGGTTTTCCCTACTTTCTTCAATTTAAGTCTGAATTTGGCAATAAGGAGTTCATGATCTAAGCCACAATCAGCTCCTAATCTTGTTTTGTTGACTGTATAGAGCTTCTCCATCTTTGGCTACAAAAAATATAATCAATCTGATTTTGGTATTGACCATCTGGTGATGTCCATGTGTAGAGTGCAATGCAGGAGACCCCATTCAATTCCTGAGTCAGAACAATCCCCCTGAGAAGGGATAAGCTACCCACTTATTCTTGGGCTTCCCTGGTGGCTCAGATAGTAAAGAATCTGCCTGTAATGTGGTAGACCTGGGTTCGATCCTGGGTAGGGAAGATCCTCTTGAGAAGGGAACAGTGTCCCACTTCAGTATTCTTGCCTGGAGAATCCCCATGGACAGAGGAGCCTGGTGGGCTACAGTCCATGGGGTCACAAAGGGTTGACTGAGCAACTAAGCATACAGCCTATCACTGGATATTGAGGCAAAGGGAACTCAAGATGTCTCGTGATTCTGCCTTCACTGGTCGGGTGGAAGGTGGTCTCAGAGAGACAGGAAACATGTTAGGACAAGAGGCAGATTTAAGGCAAAATACAGCATATCAGATGAATTGCACTTGAAGTGTCTGTGGGACATTGATTACAGAAAACAAGCAACTGAATATGCAGATTTGAAGTTCTAAATAGACGTCTAGGCTTCAGACACATATTTGGTGATTAAGCATACAGATTTGAATGATATTTAAAAACATGAGAAAGAATGAATTCATTCAAAGAGGCTTTAAAAGAGAAGAGCAGGGCAAAATAGGAATACCTTTGTTTACAGGTCAGTGGCTGCAGGGTGAGAGGTCATAGCCTCTCACTATTGCAAGTGTCACTCATGATGCCCTTGGTCACTGTTGCCTTGGTTGACTTAGTCTCGGTCTGTACTTGATGATTGTCTGCCTGCTTCTCCTGATCTAGCTGACCTTGCGTATAAGTGCCCCCGGGCATGCTGTGTTGCTCCTGTTCATAAGAGACATCCCAGACAGAGTTTCTGGAGAAGGCAATGGTGACCCACTCCAGTGTTCTTGCCTGGAGAATCCCAGGGACAGGGGAGCCTGGTGAGCTGCCGTCTATGGGGTCGCACAGAGTCGGACACGACTGAAGCGACTTAGCAGCAGGAACAGCAGAGTCTCGGCCTCTTTGGCTCCATACTACTTGTAATGTCTTTATTTATCAAATTACTGGCTTCAATCTGTTGACTTCCTATGTGTGTACAGTCTTCCAGGTTCCTAGGCCTCTGTGACAAATACAGGGAAAGTCACATGGTAGAATGCAGTGGTCTGTAAACGTCTTTATTTTTAAAATCAGTGGGATCAATGTTTCAAATGAGCTCTAATAGATGAGAGATAAATCAGGGTTGTTCTAACTACAGCTGTTCTAAGGCTCACTGACGCCCTTTTATTTCTGTAATAGCCCCTTAGGCATCTCCTTAGAACCCTAGGGTTTTACCAGAACACAATTAGAAAATTCCTGTTATAGGTAAACAGCATGCACTTTATGAGAACAACTGTTTAAACTCTGATGCTGCAGTTTCCTGGCTATTTCTCTTTGGACAGATTGCTTAGGCTTTCTCAGTCTTACGTTCTTCAGCTATAAAATATAATTACTTCATGGGCTTGTTAGCATCAGATGACATAATGTGTCAATGCAAAGCTCAAAGGGCATGGGAGCCTCAATAAATGTTAATTTTCTTGCTTTCACCATATCTTGGCCCTGGTAGACAATTTATGGAATCAAAATAAAATGAGTCTCATAGTGGGAAAGGGTTGAGAGCTATCTAGTCCAGTCACCCTGGGGAGTTCCTTTCAAAATGTCCACATCAGACAGTCATTTAGTAACTGCCTGAAGACTGCTTAGAGACTGAAAGCTTAATTAATTTATTTTGTGTGTGTGTGATGGATTCTGTTTTACTTATGTACACCTCAGACTAAGCCAAATATGTGACCCATTCTTCTAAATGTTATTCTTTAGAACAGTACACACAATGGTAGTCATTCAAGTTTTAAAGCCAGAATATCAAGTATTATGTAAATTGTGATGTGATGCTGTTTTTGTTAAAAGATATATGGACATATACAATATATTAAATTTGCTAAAATTATATAAAATTTTAATAGTTAACTGCACATTTATATTATTGAAACATTTTTTTTCTTAATGAAATTATATACTAAATGATTTTTCCCTCTAGAATGTACTTTCAAATATATGATCTTTTGTCTATTTGGTCTTGATCTTCATAACAACTTTTAATGAAAGATAGAGGAGATGTTATCTTTTTTCTGCACACACACACATATCTGGAACTCAGATGGATGAAATGACTTTCTGAGAGTGATTTTCTGAGGTTGGTTAGCAGTGGTGGAACAAGATTTAAGATTAGATTTACTAACTCATATTCCTCCCACTACATCTTTAATTTTGAACTCTTTTAAATCTAAATGTCTCAGTTTTCTCAGGTCTGTCACTTCTGAAATAATTCTCAGACTTCCTATAATTCAGGTAATTCATCCCTGAATACATTCTCATATGTTAATTTTGTAATTAAAATGTGGTATTTGGAAGTATGTGTAATATTCAAGAGTGATCTGAAAATATATGATAGACTGGATTACCTTGCTTAGCACATCACACATGGGTTAAATTAAGATAGGCCACTTTTATTAAACATGCATGCCTTTTGGCTAATTTTAACATAATATCTTATATCCCATTATGAATGTCATATATATTCACTCTATGATGGTTGATAAGTACAGAAAAAGAAATAAGAAATCACTCATATATCACCCAAAGTTCATTGACCTCAAAATAACTTCTTTAAATATTTCGTGTTTTTTCCCACCAGAAAGGAAGAACTTCAGGAGCAGAACTTGGATTTATTTTGTTTGGTGTTTACTCTGTGCCTAGTTCAATGCTTGGCATATATTCAGTTCAGTTCAGTTCAGTCACTCAGTTGTGTACGACTCTTTGTGACCCCATGAACTGCAGCACGCCAGGCCTCCCTGTCCATCACCAACTTCCTCAGTTCACCGAAACCCATGTCCATTGAGTAGGTGATACCATCCAGCCATCTCATCCTCTGTCATCCCCTTCTCCTCCTGCCCCCAATCCCTCCCAGCATCAGAGTCTTTTCCAATGAGTCAACTCTTCACATGAGGTGGCCAAAGTACTGGAGTTTCAGCTTTAGCAGCATTCCTTCCAAAGAACACCCAGGACTGATCTCCCTTAGAATGGACTGGTTGGATCTCCCTGCAGTCCATGGGACTCTCAAGAGTCTTCTCCAACACCACAGTTCAAAAGCATCAGTTCTTCGGTGCTCAGCTTTCTTCACAGTCCAATTATCACATCCATACATGATTACTGGAAAAACCATAGCCTTGACTAGACGGACCTTTGTTGGCAAAGTAATGTCTCTACTTTTGAGTATGTTATCTAGGTTGGTCATAACTTTCCTTCCAAGGAGTAAGTGTCTTTTAATTTCATGGCTGCAGTCACCATCTGCAGTGATTTTGGAGCCCCCAAAAATAAAGTCTGACACTTTTCCACTGTTTCCCCATCTATTTCCCATGAAGTGATGGGACCAGATGCCATTATCTTCGTTTTCTGAATGTTGAGCTTTAAGCCAACTTTTTCACTCTCCTCTTTCACTTTCATCAAGAGGCTTTTGAGTTCCTCTTCACTTTCTGCCATAAGGGTGGTGTCACCTACGTATCTGAGGTGATTCATATTTCTTCCGGCAACCTTGATTCCAGCTTGTGCTTCATGCAGCCCAGCATTTCTCATGGTGTACTCTGCATAGAAGTTAAATAAGCAGGGTGACAATATACAGCCTTGACGTACTCCTTTTCCTATTTGGAACCAGTCCATGTCCAGTTCTAACTGTTGCTTCCTGACCTGCATATAGGTTTCTCAAGAGGCAGGTCAGGTGGTCTGGTATTCCCATCTCTTTCAGAATTTATTGGCATTTAATTAAAATTTGCTGGACTAATGAATAAAATGTTCAAGTATATATATTTATATTTTTGAGTACATAATAGAATCCACTAAGTTTTGTATCTTAATGTTTTTCTCATAATATGAATAGAATTAGTATTTTTATGTTATGAATTCCAACTCTCACCATAATTACTGCATAATATTCTATTGAGTGAATAGAATAACCTCATAATCTGTCCTATTTTGGACACCTACAGTACATTTAACATCTTACTGTAATGACAAATAAGGTTATCACAAACACCTTTTTGTGCATAATTTTATAATTTTGAGAAATATCTTTTGCAGATATTTCTAAAGTGAGACTATTGGTCCAGAGGTGTGAGCAGAGTACATGATGAATTTATGGCCATCTACTGTCACTGACAATACACAGCCTTGACGAACTCCTTTTCCTATTTGGAACCAGGCTGTTGTTCCATGTCCAGTTCTTACTGTTGCTTCCTGACCTGCAGACAAATTTCTCAAGAGGCAGATCAGGTGGTCTGGTATTCCCATCTCTTTCAGAATTGTCCACAGTTTATTGTGATCCACACAGTCAAAGGCTTTGGCATAGTCAATAAAGCGGAAATAGATGTTTTTCTGGAACTCTCTTGCTTTTTCCATGATCCAGCGGATGTTGGCAATTTGATCTCTGGTACCTCTGCCTTTTCTAAAACCAGCTTGAACATCAGGAAGTTCACAGTTCACATATGCTGAAGCCTGGCTTGGAGAATTTTGAGCATTAATTTACTAGCGTGTGAGATGAGTGCAATTGTGTGGTAGTTTGAGCATTCTTTGGCATTGCCTTTCTTTGGGATTGGAATGCAAACTGATCTTTTCCAGTTCTGTGGCCACTGCGGAGTTTTCCAAATTTGCTGGAATATTGAGTGCAGCACTTTCACAGCATCATCTTTCAGGATTTGGAATAGCTCAACTGGAGTTCCATCACCTCCACTAGCTTTGTTCGTACTGATGCTTTCTAAAGCCCACTTGACTTCACATTCCAGGATGTCTGGCTCTAGGTCAGTGATCACACCATTGTGATTATCTGGGTCATGAAGATCTTTTTTGTACAGTTCTTCTGTGTATTCTTGCCATCTCTTCTTAATATCTTCTGCTTCTGTTAGGTCCATACCATTTCTATCAAGGCTGTATATTGTCACCCTGTTTATTTAACTTATATGCAGAGTACATCATGAGAAACGCTGGACTGGAAGAAACACAAACTGGAATCAAGATTGCCGGGAGAAATATCAATAACCTCAGATATGCAGATGACACCACCCTTACGGCAGAAAGTGAAGAGGAACTCAAAAGCCTCTTAATGAAAATGAAAGTGGAGAGTGAAAAAGTTGGCTTAAAGCTCAACATTCAGAAAACGAAGATCATGGCATCCGGTCCCACCACTTCATGGGAAATAGATGGGGAAATAGTGTCAGACTTTATTTTTCTGGGCTCCAAAATCACTACAGATGGTGACTGCCGCCATGAAATTAAAAGACGCTTACTCCTTGGAAGGAAAGTTATGACCAACATAAATAGCATATTCAAAAGCAGAGACATTACTTTGCCAACAAAGGTTCGTCTAGTCAAGGCTATGGTTTTTCCTCTGGTCATGTATGGATGTGAGAGTTGGACTGTGAAGAAGGCTGAGTGCCGAAGAATTGATGCTTTTGAACCGTGGTGTTGGAGAAGACTCTTGAGCATCCCTTGGACTACAAGGAGATCCAACTGGTCCATTCTGAAGGCGATCAGCCCTGGGATTTCTTTGGAAGGAATGATGTTGAAGCTGAAACTCCAATACTTTGGCCACCTCATGCGAAGAGTTGACTCATTGGAAAAGACTCTGATGCTGGGAGGGATTGGGGGCAGGAGGAGAAGGGGACGACAGAGGATGAGATGGCTGGATGGCATCACTGACTCAATGGACGTGAGTCTGAGTGAACTCTGGGAGTTGGTGATGGACAGGGAGGCCTGGCGTGCTGCGATTCATGGGGTCGCAAAGAGTCAGACATGACTGAGCGACTGATCTGATCTGATCTGACTGTCATTGAACTCCCAGTTCTTTTCTACTTCACAATCTACATAGACACTAATCAACAAGTTTTAGGAGTGTTGCTCAGGCAGGTATGAATTCATGTTACTGTACTACCCCTGTCTATAGCTCCTCTTACTTCACAAGACCAACTACTTCTTCCTTTCTGGTCGGAATTAAGTAGCATTCCCACTTTTTGCTTCTGCTACCTTCTGAGAGATGAAATTGTCAGCAAGACAAGTCAAGAATGTCTGATGCTCAGCTTTTTAGTGTAATGAGATTTCTAACAGAAGTCTTTACAGTGGAAGTGCCCCATTATTGTTATGTCTTTTCTCCGTGACAGCCTTTTTAATCTGTTAAGAAAGTGATGCCCATATCTTTTGTCACACTGGGCGGACTATTGTAGGATTTTCTACTGTATGCCTTCAGTTTCTCTGTCTTCATAAGGCTTTCATCTTTACCTGTCCACAGATTTCCACCTAGGAGCTATCTTTGTGAAAAACAAAATGAAATCTTTCATAAAAACAAAAGCATAATCTTTATATAGGTTTTAATTTTAGAGAGATCACACTCATCAATTGTAAAAAAGAAAAAAAGCCTAGAAAATGCTAAAAAGTACAAAGAAGAAATCCTCAAATAATTCGTAATGCTACAACTTTAAAGATAGTATTTGTTAACAGTTTACAATTTTTTTCATTTTTTTTTTCTGTGTAGAAGTGTGTTGAGTGTATATGTTATATGTAACTGGAGTTAAGAGCATGTGCAACTTTTGAGATTGTTTTTAACATCATATAAGCATCTTCTTATGGCTTTGTAAACTTTTTGGGAAAAAGGTTACTCTAATAGTTATATAAATTTTTCATGGAAACAGGCTATAGCTAATTTAATCATGTTCCTGTAATTCTCTCTCCCTAATAAAGATAATTCTTTCACAAACATCTCAGTAAGTAAATCTGTACATACCCTCGTGACAATTACTTCCAGGCGGATTACTACCTAGGTGTGGACTTGCCTGAGAAGACCCACACTGCTTTTGGATGTGTCTATACACTCCTGTATTCATGGCCCCTTGCCAACACTGAACTTCTGTAGTCTTGCCTGATTTTATAGGTGAAATGGAAAGGATAAACTTTCTCATCATCTAGGCCATCTTTCTTCTTTCTTAATTTGAGCTTTGTATCTTTACTGCACTTTTTCTTCCTATGCAGGAACTTGATATATCTTGTATTCAGATTTTTTTCAGTAACTTGGTTTTTGGGCTTCCCAGGTGGCAAAGTGGTAAAGAATCTGCCTTCCAGTGCAAAAGATGCAAGAGACACGAGTATGATCCCTGGGTTGGGAAGGTCTCCTGGAGAAGAGAACGGCAACCCACTGAGTATTGTTGCCTGGAAAATTCCATGGACAGAGCAGCCTGGTGGGCTACAGTCCATAGGGTTGCAATATGTTGGACACGACTGAGTACCACCAGCACCATAAATCTGTGCATAATTTAAAAAGTCACATTGTATTATAAAAATAACACAAGGTTTCTCACCAACAGCAGCAGTCCCCGGCTCACACCTAGCCACCACTAATTCTATTGTTTCAGAGGCAGTCACTGTCATCTCTCTCAGCTGTTGTCTGCCATTTTATTCCACATTTCTAAATAATCTGCTAAAACATCCATATAAACTATTTTAAATTCAGATATTATTGACTTACTGTTATGAAATTAGCTAAATTATGCACTTCTCACCCCAGTTGGTACATAATTCTTCTCCACTTTACCTCTCAAACATAACATGGTTTTTGATTAGAATCAGTAGTTGATGTTTTTGCTCGTGCCACTGTAGAACTATTATGCATAGTTTATTACCTTCTTGTACAAGTTTTATTATTTTGTTTTGTTGTTTGCTTTGTTTTAACTCATTCTCCAACCACTCAGAGCTACAAAACTTGTCTATATGATCAAACACACGGGATAGAATTTTTTCTTCCTTCGCTGGTGGCATCGCTTGTGGGACCTCTAGCCTCCTACACCAATCTCAACTGTTCACTCTCTAGTCCAGCTTCACGTTCATCACCCAAAGCTTCCTGTGCCCCTCTGTTGCCTGTAATTTCATGGTTATTTTTTCTTGAATTACTCTCTTCAGTAGTTTTCCAGAACAGGGTGTACAGGACAGGAAATTTTTGTGACTTGCGTGTTTTTTAACTTACTCCTACACCTGATAAACAGTTTGGCTTTTTACATGATGCTCGATTGGAAATAATATCCTCTCAGAATTTTTCAAATGGCTCCACTGTAATCTAGTTACAGGGTTGCTATTGAGAAATACGACATATCTATCTTCCTACCATCTGTATTTGTCCTGCATTTTCTCTCTGCAGGCAAAGTCTAAAATCTTCATTTTACTCCTAGGGTTCTGACATCACATCCTTTTTTGGTGTGACAAATCAGCCACCCCTTCAGTGCTTCTGGCAGCTTTAATGTCTCCAGAAAGGAAACCTGTGTTCTGGGTGGGGAAAGAGCAGTCATCTAGCTAGAGAAACAAGCATGGCAGTGTAGCTATGGAGGAGGAGGTGATTTCCTTTGAATTTTTTTTTTCATTAATTTGTTGATTCATTCTTTTTTTGTTTGTTCAGCCATTCTTTTTGCATTCAACAAACATTTATTCGATAATAAAAATGTGTGAAGTATGGGGCCTGGCAATCGGGATACAGGCGAACATGATTTCTCCTCTCAAGGGATTTATAGTCTTATTATTTCTTTCACCCCTCATTAGCATTCTGATTGCTGTGTTTTTCTGTTCTTTCAGTTGAATATTACATCATATTATATATCTGTGTTTTGACACTAATTTTGACTTTCCTCCAACCACCTTTTCCCCCCATAATCTATTCAACAAACATTTACTGGCAGCACACTCTGCACTTCAGTGCTTGGGGCCAAGGGTACACAGGTGGGTAAGGAAGGAGTCTCTGCCTGTACCTTACTCTTCAGCTCACTCGATGTTTGCTCTTCCTGTGCCCCAGAGGCAGAGAGAATACTATGAGAGACTTCCTTCTCTCAGGGATCCTGAGAGTAAGTAGAAAATACATCTCTTTTTCTCTTAGACTCATAATATTAGGTGAAGTTTTACTCTCATCACATCTCCAATCCCAGTACTCTACCTAAGGAAGTGAGTCCCTTCTCTTCCTTCCCTGATCAGATGTATATGAAGTTTGGTGGTGGTACCCAGAAAGTGGAAGGCAGGATTGATGCTACTGGAAATAAATCTCTTAAACTTAAAAGATAAAAATTTGACAACTTAGCTCTCTGTTGCCCCATAAGATGATGGAAGTTGCGTTCAACCATTAGAATGGGCAATATTCCAGGGCAAAAATGAAGTGTAGAAATGCACATCAATTAACAACTTTTCATTTTTTTTCTTCCCACAATCACTCTCTCTGTTTCTTTGGCACTAGGATTGACAAATGTCCATTACTTTACTAGCTCTGACCTTTGCGATTAAACAACATGACAAAATTTTCCCTGACTCTTCATTTTCATGCTCTATGTACATAAGTTTTGGGGATTCTTGAATTCTTCTACTTATCTCCTAAAATTTAGAAACCTTTCTCAAAGAATTTTTTCAAAGAATTTTAATGTGTTTCAAAGCAATATTTGAGATAGGATGATCTCATATCTTGTTTAAAATTATTTACTATACCTGTCAACATCTTTATTTTTTTTTGTTTTGTTTTTAATTTTTTTTGAAGGATAATTGCTTTACAGAATTTTGTTGTCTTTTGTCAAATTTCAACATGAGTCAGCCATAGGTATACATATATCCCCTCCCTTTTGAACCTCCCTCCCATCTCCCTCCCCATCCCACCCCTCTAGGTTGATACAGAGCCCCTGTTTGAGTTTCCTGAGCCATACAGCAAATTCCTGTTGGCTATCTATTTTACATATGGCAATGTAAGTTTCCATGTTACTCTTTCCATACATCTCACCCTCTCCTCCCCTCTCCCCATTGTCCATAAATCTATTCTTTATGTCTGTTTCTCCATTGCTGACCTGTAAATAAGTTCTTCAGTACCATTCTTCTAGTTTCCATATATATGTGTTAGAATATGATATTTATCTTTCTCTTTCTGACTTACTTCACTCTGTATAATAGGTTCTAGGTTCACCCACCTTATCAGAACTAACTCAAATGCATTCCTTTTTATGGCTGAATGATATCCCATTGTGTATATGTACCACAACTTATTTTATCTATTCATCTGTCAATGGACCTCTAGGTTGCTTCCATGTTCTAGCTATTGTAAATAGTGCTGGAATGAACAATGGGATACATGTGTCTTTTTCAATTTTGGTTTCCTCAGGGTATAGGCCTTGGAGTGGGATTGCTGGGTCATATGGTGGTTTTATTCATAGTTTTTTAAGGAGTCTCCATACTGTCTTCCATAGTGGCCGTATCAATTTACATTCCCACCAACAGTGCAAGAGGGTTCCCTTTTTTCCACACTCTCTCCAGCATTTATTGTTTGTAGACTTTTTGATGATGGCCATTCTGACTGGTGTGAGGTGATATTTCATTGTAGTTTTGATTTGCATTTCTCTAATACTGAGTGATGTTGAGCACCTTTTCTTGTGTTTGTTAGTTATCTGTATGTCTTCTTTGGAGAAATGTCTGCTTAGGTCTTTCCCCCACTTTTTTATTGGGTTGTTTGTTTTTCTGGCATTGAGTTGTTATGAGCTGCTTATATATTTTGGAAATTAATCCTCTTTCAGTTGTTTCATTTGCTATTATTTTCTCCCATTCTAAGGGTTGTCTTTCCACCTTGCTTAGTATTTCCTTTGCTGTGCAAAAGCTTTTAAGTTTAACCAGGTCCCACTTATTTACTTTTGTTTTTATTTCCATTACTCTAGGAGGTGGGTCATAGAGGATCTTGCTTTGATTTATGTCATTGAGTGTTCTGCCTATGTTTTCCTCTAAGAATTTTATAGTTTCTGGCCTTACACTTAGGTCTTTAATCCATTTTCAGTTTACCTTTGTGTATGGTGTTAAGAAGTGTTCTAATTTCATTCTTTTACATGTGGCTGTCCAGTTTTCCCAGCACCATTTACTGAAGAGGCTGTCTTTGCCCCATTGTGTAGTCTCACCTCCTTTGTCAAAAATAAGGTACCCATATGTTCTTGGGTTTATTTCTGGGCTTTCTGTCTTGTTCCATTGGTCTATATTTCTGTTTTTGTACCAGTACCATACTGTCTTAATGACCGTAGCTTTGTAGTATAATCTGAAGTCAGGAAAGTTGATTCCTCCAGTTCCATTCTTCTTTCTCAAGACTTCTTTGGCTACTCAGGGTCTTTTGTGTTTCCATATGAATTGTGAATTTTTTTGTTTCAGTTCTGCAAAAAATGCCATTGGAAGTTTGATAGGGATCACATTGAATCTAGATTGCATTTGGGAGTATAGTCATATTCACAATATTTATTTTTCCTGCCCAGGAACATCTAATATCTCTCCACTGGTTTATGTCATTTTGATTTCTTTCATTAGCATCTTATAATTTTCTGTGTACAGTTCTTTTGTCTCCTTAGGTAAGTTTATTCCTAGATCATGGCATCTGGTCCCATCACTTCATGGAAAATAGATAGGGAAACAGTGGAAGACTTTATTTTTGGGGGCTCCGAAATCACTGCAGATGGAATTGCAGCCATGAAATTAAAAGACGCTTTCTCCTTGGAAGGAAAGTTATGACCAGCCTAGACAGCATATTAAAAAGCAGAGACATTACTTTGACCACAAAGGTCCCGCTAGTCAAGGCTATGGTTTTTCCAGTAGTCATGTATGGATATGAGAGTTGGACTATAAAGAAAGCTGAGCACTGAAGAATTAATGCTTTTGAACTGTGGTGTTGGAGAAGATTCTTGAGAGTCCCTTGGACTACAAGGAGATCCAACCAGTCCATCCTAAAGGACATCGGTCCTGGGTGTTCACTGGAAGGACTGATGTTGAAGCTGAAACTCCAATACTTTGGCCACCTGATGTGAAGACCTGACTCATTTGAAAAGACCCTGATGCTGGGAAAGAATGAAGGCAGGAGGAGAATGGGACGACAGAGGATGAGATGGTTGGATGGCATCACTGACTCAATGGACCTGGGTTTGGGTGGCCTCCGGCAGTTGGTGATGGACAGGGAAGCCTGGCATCCTGTGGTTCATGGGGTTGCAAAGAGTTGGACACAACTGAGCAACTGAACTGAACTGAACTGAACTGAAGTTTGGTCCAGTGGTTTGTGTAAGCTTTGTATAGGGTGAGATTTGAGCTTACTTTTTGTTTGTTCATTTTTCCTCTGAGGGGCAAGGCTGAGTGAGGTGGTAATCCTGTCTGCTGATGCTTGGGTTTGTATTTTTGTTTTGTTTGTTGTTTAGATGAGGTGTCCTGCACAGGGTGCTACTGGTGGTTGGGTGATGCCGGGTCTCGTATTCAAGTGGTTTCCTTTGTGTGAGTTCTCACTATCTGATACTCCCTAGGGTTAGTTCTCTGGTAGTCTAGGGTCTTAGGGTCAGTTCTCCCACTCTAAAGGCTCAGGGCTTGATCTCTGATCAGGGAATGAAGATTCCACAAGTGGTTTATTATGGCATTACATGAAATTAAAACAAATATCCAAAAATGAGAAGCCAAAGATGAACCCCAGACAAATGGCAGTTACAAAATCAGGCAAATAATCATTAAAATAATGGAATATACACATATATACCCATGAGCAAAGTCAAAACAGTCCAATAAAAGTAAAATGCAGTAGATTGACTCAGCAAACAAAGAAAATAAATACTTATATTTACCAGTTAAGAACAAAACTAACTAAAGCACAAACTGGAAAACAAAACTAAAGCAAGGTGCCAAGTGGTGAATAAAGATATGAAAACAAAACTAACAAATATGTTGAGAGGAAAGAAAAGAAAGAAAAGAAAGCATAGATACACAAATTTAAATAGGTAGATGAAGAAGTTTATAACTGCAAGGGGAAAAGAACAGTAGGAAAGATAAACAAAGGAATAAATGTAGAAAAAATATAATAGGTTTAAAAAATAAAAATATAGAAAAGATAAAATAAAAACGGAGAAAAAAAAAATAAAAAGAAAATTCCAGAGAACTGCAAAAGCCCAATGTAGAGGCAGAGGTTTATAACAACAAGAAAAAGTGTGACTGAATATACACATATACATATATACCCATAAGCAAAATCAAAACAGTCCAACAAAAATAAAGTACAACAGACTGACCTGGTGAACAAAGGAAACCAAAAATTATATCTACCAGAACAAAACTAACTAAAGCACAAACTGGAAAACAAAACTAAAGCAAGGTGCCAATTGTGGAATAAAGCAATGAAAAGAAAACTAAAAAATATGTTTAGTGGAAAGAAATGAAAGAAAAGAAAGAATAGATATGCAAAGTTAAATAGAGTTAGATAAATAAGATGTATGTACATTAAAGATTAACTGCAAGGGGAAAAGAACAGTAGGAAAAGCAAACAAAGAAATAAATGTGGAAAAAATAATAATAGGTTAAAAAAATTTTTAAGAGAAAAGATAAAAGAAAAAAAAGAAAAAGGAAAACTCCACAGAACTCCAAAACCCCAACATAGAGGCTGAGGTTTATAACAATAAAAAATGTGACTGAAGGGGAGAAAAAAAAGCTCAAAAGCTTAATTAGATTTCTTAGTGCCAATAAAATTGACAACTACAACAGAGAGGGAAAATAAAGGAAAAAAATCCAAAAGAATCTACAGAACAAGTCAAAACAAAAGAACAATAAATGTTTTCTTGAGTCACTGCTGTCAGAGTCCTTTCCCTTGCTGGGAGTCACAGTCCATCTCACCTCCCTCGGATGCCCTCCAGCAATGTGCTGAGGGGGTGCTCAGATGTGCTCTGGACCTGCTGTGGGGGCAGCTCAGATTCTAAACTGGTCCTACTCCTGTGTGTTCTTGCCTCCAATGTCCACAGTTATCAGAACTAGTGCGTTTTCTTTTGTAGGAATTCTCAATGACCTTTCATATATTCCACAGATACAGAGTCTGCCTAGTGGATCATGTAGATTTAATCTGCAGCTTGTACACCTAGTGGGAAGCTTTAGGGTCTTCTTCCTTAGCCACACTGCCCCTGGTTTTCAATTGTGGTTTTGTTTTCACCTTTTTATGTGGGTTGTCCACTGAGGTTTGCTCCTTAGGCTGCCCAGGAGGACTTAGGTTTGCCCCTGTGAAGGCCAGGTGTGGAGGTGCTGCAGCTGCTTGGGTCTCAGGGGCTCTGGCAGCACCAGGCACTCAGGGGAGTTGGCGGCTAGGGCAGCAGGAAATATAGTGCTCTAGAAGGGTATGGCAACCAGTATTGGCCCATACGCTCCAGTATTCTTGCCTGGAGAACCCCCTCCCTGACAGAGAAGCCTGACAGGCCATAGTCTACAGGGTCGCAAAGAGTCGGACACAACTGAAGCGACCCTGAGCACATAGATGCAGGACTTTTCTTGCCTGTGGCAGCTCTGCCCCAGTGAGAGTTGAGCATGAAGGTGGCACAGCTGCTTGGGGCCCTGGCAGCATCAAGTGTGCAGGGACGTGGACTGCCTCCACTGCAGGAGTTATGGCCCTATCAGAGTCTTTTTTTTGAGCCTCTTGTAGCTGCCAATCAGAAGGCCTCTTTGGTCAGTCCTTCTCCAGAGTTCTACCCGCTCAGGCACTTAGAGGGCTCCCTTGCCCGGGGTCCTTCTCTGTTGTTTGGCGCATCAGGCACCTAGAAAGGCCCCCCTGGCTGGGGTCCTACTCTGTAGATCAGGGCATCAGTCACTTAAAGGAGCACCCTGGGTGGGGTCCTACTCTAGTTCAGTGCATCAGGGTTTTGATGGGCCAGCCTCTCTATTGTTCAGCTGCTGATTCTGGCGTGTGGGGCTATGATGATGGCTCTACCCCCTGCGCGTGACTCAGCAATATCACCTTGCTTCCATGGCTCCCCAACTTTCCTCCACAGGCTTTTCCCACCACAATTTCCTCCCTTTCCTCCCCTCGATCCATCTGTCTGCAGTCAACAGCAACCCTTGCTCTAGGGTTGCTCCACAATCCCCAAACTCCAAGTCCCAGCTGCTGCACCTTCCAGGAGACCTACGTCCCTTTCTGGAGCATGTATGGCTGCGACAAGGACTATCTGATTCTCATTCCATTTAGATTGCCACAGATAAGCTGTTTCACTCTCAGCCTTAAATGTTTCTCTTCTGATTCAGGCAATTGCCCTGAAGTGGGGATCAGACCCCTGCTTCAGCTCCCCTACTGGCTGAGGGCAGGTCCAGTCCTACGAACACTCCTGTTTTCCCCCTAGTTCCTTCATCCTACCGAGTTTTGCCTGGGTCTATATATTCTTTTCCACTGGTCAGGTACTCCTGTCCGCTCTCAGCTGGTGTTCTGCATGCACTTCTGTGTCTGAAGGTCTATTCCTGTTGTACAGAGAGATGTACTCCACATTCACCTACTCCTCTGCCATCTTGTTCTGTCAACATCTTAAGTTTTGCGGTTTTTCTTTTTTATAGGACTAACAGTTCAGAAAACTTATAATTTCACCCTTTTATGTAAATGAATGGTAATTTGAAAGTAAATAACTAACATGAGTTAATATATGCCAGGCATATTCTACCTGCACTCTTCAAGTACTATACAAGTAAGCACTGTACAAGAGTTTGCTCTTATTCTTCTATTCATCTATTCATTCTGTGTCTTTTATATAATTTAGTAATTATACTAAATATTGGGGATACAGAATTGCATAAGGCTATCTTTTCTACCTCCAAGCAGCTTAAAATACACCTAGAAATATGCCAATTAAGTTTTTGCAATAACAGATTTAAGTAAAAAAAACTCCATACTTTATAATTGATGATGGACATATTATTTACAATGTAAGATGTGACTAAGCATTGTAAATTAAGCAAAATTTATCATGAATATTTCTCACATCATCTTTCTGCTTCCTGCTTTCTTTTCACATCCATCTTCTCTAATATAAATACTAAGTGGTTTGAGTACAAACCTGCCACACATGGAAACTGTCTTCTGCCCAGTCCTTTGGGATTCAAAGCTTTTCAGAAAGATTCTCTCTTTCCCATAAATCTTAGGTCTCATTTTATAATTGCCTGGATAAACCACTAACTAAATCATCAGAAAAAAAATATTGTGAATTTTAAAATGCTGAACTCCACTGATGCCTCCCCCACATATCTGACCTGGTAGGACTTGGGGAGAAGGAGAGGAAAGGTTAAAGAGTTGAAGTCAGAAGCCCAAGTCTGAACTTAAGAGAGAAAAAAACTTGTGCATATCAAATTCATGGGCTGTAGCAAGGTGGCAAATTGAACACTGTTACAGAGGACAGCCCACCAGCAGGAGTTTGATATCCTAAACAATTCAAACTAGGATGAATATGGGATAAGATTGAAAGTGTCAATACACTTTCTGCTAACTGTGGTGCTGGAAAAGACTCTTCAGAGTCCCTTGGACAGCAAGGAGATCAAACCAGTCAATCCTAAAGAAAATCAACCCCGAGTATTCATTGGAAGGACTGATGCTGAAGCTTCAATACTTTGATCACCTGATGGGAAGAGCCAACTCACTGGAAAAGACCCTGATGCTGGGAAAGATTGAGGGTAGGAGGAAAAGGAAGTGACAGAGGGTGAGATGGTTGGATGGCATCATCATCTCAGTGGACATAGTTTGGGCAAACTCTGGGAGATTGTGAAGGATAGGGCGGCCTGTCATACTGCAGTTCATGGGGTTGCAAAGAGCTGGACACAACTGAGCGACAGAACAACAAGCAGGAAGAGTAGGATGAGCAAAAGGACTGAATACATGCCCACACAAGCCTGAATTGAAACTCTCCCAGTGTTTTTCCTCTTTCCTTTAAAATGTGATGATGCTTCTCTTACCAAAAGTCTATGCTAATTTGAATATGCAAAAGGACAAAAAGAAGCCTACACTGCAATCCTTTGCTCAGGAGTGGATGTGATATTGTGCAAGAGGATCTTTAATCTGGAAGAGACAAAAGTTTACTACTGCAGCTAGAATGGGCTTTTTCCTAACGCATTAGGATTTATCCACCTGGAACCTCCAACCCATGGTTATTCTCTCCATGATCTTGTCTACGATTTGACTAACCCTTCTCTCAACTAAAATGCTCATGTTCAGTCTGTTTCCCTCTTAACTCTATACGCTTCCATTAGAACTTCTCATGATTCACATACCTCCATAAACTGACGATACCCATATACATATTTCCATCACTGAACCATTTTTTAAGTTTCAGAGTCCTACATTGATTTGACTGCCTGACGTATCTGCTTAAATATTCCACAGGCATTTCAAATATAATTTGTACAAAAGTGAATATGTTTAATTTCTTCTAGACCTTTCACTTTCAGCTACATCTCAGTCAACTAACCAATCAAATACCAAAAGTCAGGAAGAGACTGGCATCTATGAGAGGGAGCTGTGAAAGAGGAAAGGTTTCTTCACCCTGGGAGCTCCCACTGCCATGTGGCAGTACTTCCCAGGCTGGGCAGGGCTGTTGGTACACATAGCAGCTGGGTGCTGAAACTCAGGCTCCAGCAGGTGGACCCTGGGAGAAGACTTGGTCCAACTGTGTAGAGACAGCTGGAAGAACCACACTCCAGCTTGTTAGCAAGTACAGGAGGGGCCATGGGTCCACCATAAGAGCGTGGTTATGGCAGCAGCAGGGCTCTGGCTTCTGCGGGCTTTGTGAGCACACACACACATACACGGTGGGACTGAGGCAAACATTAGAGCCCATTATCAGCATTTGTGCAGCTGGGGCAGGCCAGGAGCAGCTCTAGCAGCAGCAGACTTTGTTGGTATGCATATTGGGTGGCATTACGGAAGCGCATATCCCAGGCAGACAACCCTTGGAGAGGAGTACTCAGAGGTTCCTTTCTAGGCAAGACTGCTCCAGTTCCTCCTACCTCACACCATAGCTTGGAGTCAGATCTGGGGCTGACAGATCCTGGGAAAGCTGTGCCATATAGGCAGCCCAGCTCTCAGGCAGCAGCACAACCACCTCAATTCCTGAAGCCATCATGCCCTGGTCTCCAGTGCCCATCTAGCACTAGGTCTGGGACAAACACAAAGGGGAAACGGGCACAATCTTGGGCTGATTCTCAGCAGAACCTTGGATGCCTGCATGGGTTGTGCATAGGTTACCTGTGACCCCACAACCCTCACTTGCTCCAGTGTTCATCTCCTGATGTACTCCAAAGCACACACGTAAGGGCAACAGAGCCTTATCAAACCCAACCCTCAAGGCTTCTCCTCCAAAACTGGGGAGTAGACCTTCCCCTTGACAAAAACCATGACAGCCACAGAGCAAAGAGAAGGCCTCAGCCAACATCCAGCTTAGGCTCTGGCCACCCCCCATACCAATCACAGTCGCATCAAGGGGATAACAACCAGCATACTCAGGAAAGACACAGCAGGCATCCATACCAAAAATAGTCCTCACACCAAAAATACTAGACTCACACATCTACCCAGGGATGTTCCCACATAAAAACGGCACCTTAGGACCACAGCAGATAATTGAATATAAGTAGAGACAGAAATTGGGAGAAGGCAATGGCACCCCACTCCAGTACTCTTGCCTGGAAAATCCCATGGATGGAGGAGCCTGGTAGGCTGCAGTCCATGGGGTCGCTAAGAGTAGGACATGACTGAGCGACTTCACTTTCACTTTTCGCTTTCATGCATTGGAGGAGGAAATGGCAACCCACTCCAGTGTTCTTGTCTGGAGAATCCCAGGGACGGCGGGGCCTGGTGGGCTGCCATCTATGGGGTCACGCAGAGTCTGACATGACTGAAGGGACTTAGCAGCAGCAGCAGCAGCAGCAGAGACAGAAATTTCTCTGTCTCTACTTAATATAGAGAAATTTAAGTAAAATGAAAAAGCAGAGGAAGCACTCCAAATTAAAAGAAGAGAAATTCCCTGAAAGAACGACCAGTAGAATAGACATCTCCAGTCTGCTACAGTCTGAGTTCAAAACAGAAGTGACAAACATGCTAAAGGAAATAAGAAAGGTTATTGACAGAACTGCAGGTCCCTGTAACAAGGAACAGGGATCTATAAAGAGGAACTAGTAGAAATTAGAAAACTCAATTGCTGAGATAAAAACAGATCTGAAAGCAATGAACGACAGACCAAATAATGCAGAAAAATGAATAAGTGATATGAAAGACAGAATAATGGAAATCACTCAATCAGAACAGCAGACAAATAAAAATATTAAAGCAATATAGCAAAAAGAAAATTATAGACCAAAATCTTTAATGAATAAATATGCAAAAATTCTCAAGAAAATATTAGCAAACTGAATCCAATAAGATAAAAAGGATTATATATGTGTGCATATATATTATACATATACATATGTATAATATATATATGTATATATAATACATACATATATATGTATAATATATATGTATATAAGGAAATATTATTCAGTCTAAAAAAGAATGAAATATTATTATTTGCAGCAATGTGGACGACCCAGAGAATATCATACTGAGTGAGATAGGTCAGAAAGAGAAAGATAAATATTATATGATGTCACTTATACATGGATTATAAAAAAATAACATAAATTAATATATATAAAAAATAGAAACAGATTAACAAACACAGAAAACAAATTTATGGTTACCAAAGGGGAAAGCAGGGTGGGTGGGATAAATTGGGGGTATGGGATTAACAGAGACAAATTACTATACATGATATATATAAACAACAAAGATTTACTGTATAGCACAGGGAACTATATTCAATACCTTGTAATAATCTATAACGGAAAATAATCTGAAAATATATATACATAACTGAATCACTTTGCTGCACATTCGAAACTAACACAGCATTGTCATCAATGATACATCAATATAAATAAATAAATAAAATTGCATGTGTCCCTTCTATTAAGCTACAAAATAAAACAGAACAAATATACTTGTAAGTTCTCTGTATACTCTTCTCTGATCATACACACTGTGCCATCCATTCTCCTTTCTCTTCTTGTTACCAATATACTGAATTTCATGTTTACTTCTGTGCCTGTATTTAAATCACAACTAGATTACATGAGTCCCCAAACAAAATATATTATTTAGCTTTATTGATAACTGATATCAGGCTTCCCAGATGGCACTAGTGGTAAAGAATCCTCCTGCCAATGCAGGAGACACAAGTTTGATCCCTGGTCAGGAAGATCCCCTGGAGAAGTGAATGACAACCCACTCCAGTATTCTTACCTGTAAAATCCCATGGACAGAGAAGCCTAGGGTTGCAAAGAATCAGATACAACTGAGCTACTGAACACACATAACTGATGTC
This sequence comes from Bos indicus x Bos taurus, assembly GCF_003369695.1. Classification (NCBI taxonomy): domain Eukaryota; kingdom Metazoa; phylum Chordata; class Mammalia; order Artiodactyla; family Bovidae; genus Bos; species Bos indicus x Bos taurus. The sequence continues at coordinate 65,196,762 of NC_040079.1, read as the reverse complement.
ATACAGTAAAAATTTTTTGTAACTTACTTTTCCCCCTTAATATCTTGCTTGTTAGATTTATTCCTGTTGATACTTACAGCTGTAGTTTACTTCACTATTGTGCAATAGTTAAATATATGACATTTTATTCTTCTTTTCTCCATTGATAGACTTTTAGGGTTTCTAACTTTTTACTTTTACAAATAATACTATTTAAAACACTCTTATACACATCTCCTTGGGTTCATCTGTACGAGTTTCTCTAAGTGCATGCCTAGGAGTGGAATTTCTGGGTTCTGGAGTTTATGTATCTTCAACTCTACCAAGGTATTGTCAAATTTCTCCCCAAAGTTCTCATACCTATTTACATTCCTACTGATAGCTAAGTTCCCATTGTTCCACATCCTTACTGGCTTTTATTACTGTCACATTGTTTGCCGATCTGATGGGTAGGAAATGGTGTCTCATTGAGGTTCAATTTTGCATTTTCTTCAGACTGAGCTTTCTTTCATGTATATATTAGCTGTTTGAGTTTCTACTTATGTCTATTTTCTTACTTTTATAATGTAACACATACTTTCTTAAAATTAACAATGAAAGAATAAATGGAAATATAATAATGTTAATCTTCTCCACCACCTTCAGACTTTCTCCCCATCACCCCCAAATCCATAGCCATATCAAAACAGATCAGTCCTGTCTTTGGCCTGGCTTTTATTTGAGCCTCTGTGTATGCATTCCCCTCTGCTTGACTGAGCCTCCACAAACTCTTTCGAAGTATCCTTTCCTGGCCCTTCTGTAGTACTCCTCTACTAATACATGAGACACTTCATGTTTGAGTGACTTATTTTTATGATTATTCCATCCCTGCTTTTTCTACTGCCCTGCAACCGGACCTTAACCTCCTGAAGATCAGGGGTCAAATACAACTAGTTTTTGCTTTCCCAGAGCTCATCATATTGCTAGATATTAGTTAAATTTAACTTCATGGAAAGTTTACCAAGATCCTGGGGGGGAAAGTGTGCCAACTCCACAGCTGCTCCTTGGTGGCCCAACAACAAATCTGCCTAGAGCTATCTAGTGATGCTACTGAAATCTAAGGTTGAGTGGTTAACCTATTCATAGAACTAAGATTGTTCTAGAGTAGTGGTTCTCAGTCTTGGATTCTCATGCAAATCACTTGGGGAGATTTAAACAATACTAATGCCTGGCTTCTAGCTCCAGGGATTCACATTTAATTGGTCAAGTATACACCCTTAGAACTGGGATGGTCAGAAGAGACCCAGGTGATTCTAATGTGACCAGTTCCTAAAAATGCTATTGTTGTAAGGGCTAATAGAATTGGCTAAAGAAGGAGCTACTTTTAGCTTTAATACCAAGAAACCCTATACTGCAGGTGAGGGAAACATCTTAGAGTGGTTGCAGGTGTGAACTACTGCTCTCCTAATGACTACCATTAGCCACTGCTATCACAGGAAGGGGCTTCCCTTGTGGCTCAGCTGGTAAAGCATCTGCCTGCAATGTGGGGGACCTGGGTTTGATCCCTGGGTTGGAAAGATCCCCTGGCAATGGGAACGACTACCCACTCTAGCATTCTGGCCTGGAGAATTCCATGTACTGTATAGTCCATGGGGTCGCAAAGAGTTGGACAGGACTGAGCAACTTTCACTTTCATCGTAGGAAGGGCTAAAGGAAGGTGCCGCCCTTAGGTGGTCAGAAGATGCTCTTCACGTAGTACCATCTTCTTGAGGATGCTATAAATACAACACTAGGGAGACTTCAATGCACCCAGGTTTGTTTTCCTCCTTTCTGTTCTAGCGAACAACACATAGCAATGAGGGAATACTAGAAATCATATGACTTTTCTGGTGGCAATTTATTATGAAATTCAGAGACTATCTGAAGGGTTATTTGAAACTAAAGAGACTGAATCATAACTCAACCTTCAGCTTTTTAAAGTGGATGAGTTTGAAGAAATTTAAACACAAAGTGAAACATGAAATATCCTATCCTGTAATGTCCAGATTATGTTTTATTTACTCATTGACTTTATCTGTTTCTTTACCTAACAGATGGGGCAGGAAAGAGATGTGTTAAAGGGTGAGTAAAGTGGTAGTCATACCATGTTCTGGTTGTATATTGCAGCATAGAAAACTACTTCAAACATTTAATGGCAAAAACAGCGGCTTAGTATTATCTTTCATGGTTCTGTATGATGACTGAACTCACCGGGGTGGTTTTCACTGATGTCTCCCGGGTTTCAGTCTGTTGGATGCTGAACTCAGCTGGAGTCTGAAGGCTGGACTGGGCTGGATATTCAGACGACTCACGCATAAGCTGGCGCTGCTGGGGCGGACCCTGTCAGCTCAGAGCTCAGCGAGGACTCAGTGGGGGTTGTTCACAGAAATGCCGACGGACACGTGGCCCCTCCGCATGACTCGGTTTTCACAACGTGGTGGCTGAGTTCTGAGACGGAATGTCCTTGGCGTGAGCATTCTAAAAGGCCGAGAATGGAAGCTGCCAGTACTTTCTAGATCTGGGCTCAGACTCCCCAGAATGTAACTTTTGCCTCATTATACTGGTCAAAGCGGTCACAGTGTCCACCAAGTTTCAAGAGTATAGAAGATAACTTTATTCCTTGATGGTGGACTGTCCAAGGCACATTCGAAGCAAGCAAGGGACCATCTTGGGAAACAATCTATCACACCACAGCTCTATTTTTAAGTTTTTATTTCTGTTAATAATTTGTCCAGTGGAATGTCCCAGAGTTATTGAAGAGTTCACTATAAATGGTGAAATACTATATGACATTAAGACAGTATGTAAATTGTGATGTGATGAGTTGCCTTCATGTTATAAAATCAGAAACAGTAACTTCAGAGTTTTATCTTGAGATTAGTTTTGATAAGTGAAACTCCAACAGATGTTTTGTTTATTTAATGGAATTATTTAGAAATTATTTTGCCTTTTCAAAAACATTATTAATAAAAATTATGCTTATTACCAGCCTTTAAATATTCGGTACAATATTTAGCACATTATGATGGCTGCATTGCTTTTTTTTTATGTGGGAAGGGGAAAGTATGGAATGTTTGATGGAAAATTCAATTTACTACAAATATATTATTTTCAAAGATGAAATAGTGACTGTTAACTAGTTCATTCTTATATCTTTAGAATCATAAACAGTGAAGTTATGGAATGGCCTCAAACATACATTTTTTTGGGTGAAACTTAATATGCATATACGTATATTATCAGAGGTATGTCTTCTTGGTATGTAAGAACAAATTTGTTGGATTTATTAGACCAATACTTGCTCCATGTAGTCAACTGACTAGTGCTCTGGTATTTGATAATTGATGGGAAGCTACAAAATTCCCACATAACTTTATGTTGTGATAAGGCTGGAGTATGAAATGTATAATTGTTCAATGGGTATTCATACTTGCTACATTTTTTCTGTTAAAAAAATAGTGTAAATAAACTGTATGCTCTCTTTTTCCCACACCATATCTATCTTGTTAATCCCTCTGACAAGCTGAGGACATTTTTGTCAGTATATGAAGAGATGGAAATAGCATCTTTGGCTATAAATGTGTCAAAATGACTGTGGTTTTAAAAATGGCAGTTTATGGGACAAGGGGTTATTCTCTAAAGTAGTATTTAGAATAATCTGGGAATTGGGAGTAGATAGGTCAAGAAGTCTTTTGATATATTGCAAAAAGATTGTCATTTAAAAAAAAACAAGTTGATTTGTAAGGTCTGGAAAGTCACTGTGGGAACTGGAGGGCTCAATCATAAAAACAACAAAATGGGAAATACTTTGGCTTTCACATTATCATATTTCATTTCTTCCTCCAGCATAAACAGATTTCAAACTTTAATGAAGCACTTTTGTTATCATACCTTGCATCGGGTACCCCTTCATGGGACACCTTTGGGAATACCTAAAAGTGAGATGCTGTACAGGTGCACAAATTCAAAGGTTTGAATTTGCTCCATCCTGTTTTCAGAAGAGAAGAGACAGAAGCAAACTTACTGGTAACATATGACATTTGAATATCTACTACAAAAATTAATCCTATTAAAATCTTTGATAAAAAATTAATGAACTGGCAGAGATGAACATTCCCTAATTAATTTAAAGTGGTCCTTGCTGCTGGAGGACTGGTGTATAAACTCGAACCCAAAACAAAATTTAAAGTGGGCCAAATTAGTTAGAAGAAGTATTTACCTTTTTAAATTTCTAAATTTGTGAGAAAGTATCAAGGTAAATTCTTACCTCTTTCAAGAGTGCAGAGAGAGATAGTCCATGATACATGAAGCAAAATTCTGGAACTGAAATGATTTCTTCTGGCTAAATCTTAGTCACGTGCATCAGTAGACAGTTTTTCCCTTTGGGTCTGTGAGAAAAGTATGAGGCTTTTATGTATGTGCATCTATAGAGAAAATGTCAAGACTCATTTAAAAAGCAACTTCATGCATTCATTTGTTCATTCATTCGTTAATTTATTCATCTATGTATTTCTGAGCAGTTATTAATGGTAAGCCGTTTTCTAGGTGATTGAATACACCACTGAACAAAACAAACATTCCTGCCCTCATGGAGTTTATATTCTAGCAGGAACTGGAGGTGAGTGTTAATAACTCATTCTTTCAAAATGGTAGGTTGGAAAAGAAAAACATGGCTTATGCAGATTAAGGTAAAGATATTTGCAGTAAAAACAAGAAAGAAAGTCTCTAACCAAATATTCAGTTGTGTACTGAAAACTAAAAATGCCTCATTCATCTGACATTCTCCTACTATTCTCCATTTCTCAGTGATGTTTGCTTCTGTAAATTTTATACAGCTTTGTAAATATGAACCATTTTTCCTTGACTCTAAGAGGTCACCAACTGTAAGAGGCTCTTTTCAAATAATAATATTTTAGCAAAAGTATATCAATAAAAAACACTGCCAATAGTGACCAGACACTACCACTGATTACAAGACACATTTCAGGGGAAAAATGAGCTTCTTAAGTTTTAACAAATGCTGTATATGTAACTTGAGTACCCTCATGGTCTAACTTTATTTTGTGTAGTATAAGGAAGTCGAATCCCCTTGTTTTGAAGAAACTCCAAACTCTTTCTCCATATTGCATTGTTAAGTACCTCAAGCCATCTTGACCTCCCTGCTATTAGTAATAATGTATTTAAAGCTTCCTGGCTACTTCCTGACACAAGTAATGACTTTCCAACTATCTTTATAGGCTGGCAGCTGGGACCTACTAACTTTCTCCAGAAAGCTTTCTTTAATCTCCTTGGTTTTCTGAGTCTCAGTGCCCCAGCTCTTGCTATGTTGTAATAAAAGCTATAACAAACCTAGGCAGCATATTAAAAAGAGACATTACTTTGCCAATAATGGTCTGTATAGTCAAAGCTATGGTTTTTCTGGTAGTCATGTTTGGATGTGAGGCTTGGAAAATAAAGAAAGCTGAGTGCCAAAGAATTGATGCTTTTGAGCTGTGGTGTTGGAAAAAGACTCTTGAGAGTCCCTGGGACTGCAAGGAGATTCAACCAGGCAATCCTAAAGGAAATCAGTCCTGAATATTCATTGGAAGGACTGATGCTGAAGCTGAAAACTCCAATACTTTGGCCACCTGATGTGAAGACCTGACTCATTGGAAAAGACCCTGATGTTGAGAAAGATTGAAGGCAGGAGGAGAAGGGGACGACAGAGGATGAGATGGTTGGATGGTATATCACTGATTTGATGGACATGAACTTGAGCAAGCTCTGGGAGTTGATGATGGTCAGGGAAGCTTGGTGTGCTGCAGTCCATGGGGTCACAAAGAGTTGGACATGACTGAGCAACAGAACTGAACTGAATATCATTTAAGACCCTTCCTTGACTCAAAGTTAACATATTGGGCCCTAGGAGAAGTCCAAACAAAGCTTTTACTACATGAATTTTTCAAATTTCCATATATAAGAGATTATTTATTAAAAACACATAGAATCAGGTTATATATTCTGTTCTAATGCACACACATGTGTATATGTATATGTGTGTATATGTGAATGTTTGTATATTTTGTGTAATTAAATATTATAGGCAACTACATTATTCATTTTACTGGATTGTATAGTGTTCTACCATATGAATATATAAATATATATAATTAATAAATATTTATGTTGCTTCCATTTGTTATTGTTACAATATTGCTATAATGAATATCTTTTATACACACTTTTGTAAAGATGTATATGTGTGTGTTCTTTGAACACTGATGTAAGTATTGGGCTTCCCAGATGGCTCTAGTGCAAAGAACTTGACTGCCAATGCAGGAGACATAAGAAACACAGTTTTGATCCCTGGGTCTAGAAGATTCCCTGGAGGAAGGCACAGCAACTCACGCCAGTATTCTTGCCCAAAGAATCCGATGGATAGAGGAGCCTGGCAGGCTACAGTCCATGGGGTCATAAAGAGTTGGACACGACTGAAGCAACTTAGCAAGCACACATGTGAGTATTAGTGTTAAATAAATAAATGAATGTATTTGTTAAATAAATTTCTAGAGGAAGATCTAGTGAATTAATTAATATTGGTATTTGAAATTTTGATGTGAAGTGAAAGTCGGCTCAGTCATGTTCGACTCTTTGCGATCTCATGGACTATACAATAGTAGCCGTTTCCTTCTCCAGGGGATCTTCCCAACCCAGGAATCAAACCCAGGTCTCCTGCATTGCAGGCAGATTTTTAACCAACTGAGCTATCAGGGAAGCCCAGTGATGAAAGTGAAAGTGGAAGTCGCTCAGTTGTGTCCAACTCTTTGCGACCCCATGGACTATACAGTCCATGGAGTTCTCCAGGCCAGAATACTGGAGTGGGTAGCTTTTTTTCTTCTCCAGCAGATCTTCCCAACCCAGGAATCAAATCAGGATCTCCTGCATTGCAGATGGCTTCTTCATCAACTGAACTATCATGGAAGCCCCAATTTACTGATTTTTGCTATATGGCCTGGATTTCCAGCTTCATGATAACAAGTTTCCCTGCACATTTAGAGTTGTGTAAAGAGCCTCCTAGTGGACAGACACTAACGTGTACTGAGCAAAGATATCAGTGGAGAGTGCTCTGTGAATGTGGATGGCCAAGCCTGTTTTACTCTGATTAGGTGAAGCTGAAATGTACTATCAGATGACTTTGCAGCAAGAAGGGGCAAGAGCCTGATCCATGTGACATGAAGCTGCTTAGTCATGTACGACTCTTCACCATCCCATGGACTGTAGCTTCCAGGCCTGAGTACCGGGGTGGGTTGCCATTTCCTTCTCCAGCGGATCATCCCGACCCAGAGATCGAGCCCAGTTTTCCCGCATTGCAGGCAGATGCTTTACCCTCTGAGCCACCAGGAAGAAATTTTGATATTTCGGGCTAAATTGTTTCCCATATAACCTTGATAGAAATTATAAAGTCCTAGGATAGAAATCATAGAGGAAACAAAGCCTCCTGCTTTGAAATATTTGTCATGGACACTGTATAACATGAAGAAAATATTTAAATATGCTTTATTGGAGTAGTAGTATATTGATCAAAAATCATAGTGAATAGAATAATTTTGGCTTAGTGGCTTGGGACATCAAAAAATTTTATTAGAATAGTTTCCTATATGTCTATGTCTTAAGACAAAAGAGATGTTACTGTCATTGCAAGTATTTGATAGATGCTGATAAAATCTAAATGGTAATTTGAGGCATGACCATAACAATCATGAATAAAGATTTAGAAGCCAATTTTTAGCCTTATTCCCATTTATTGAACCTGTTTTTATTGTATTTGCTGTGACTGTATGTACTTATATGAAACTTATTATTAATTCTGTTTTTTTCCCCTATTTTCAAGTAACTCTCTAAACATGCAGATAATGGCAGAAAATCAGCTTGACACAGATCTCCGTGCTTTTGCAGTGCAGCAGACTCATCAAGCTGACTGCTGAATTATCTCATGATAAGATAATTTTCCTTCAAGTCTTAATACCACAGAGGTCACGTGCTCTGATGATATTCACGAGGGAACTGTCACTTTCAGGCTCCTAAGATCAGTCACTCTCCTATCTATATTTGGCTTATGGATTCAGCAAAGTGTGATAGCAGTTATTAGCTGCTCTCAGAAAATCCTCTTGCAAGATAGATTTATTTCCTGATTAATGATGGAAATGATCCAGTATTAATTTCAGTTTTTGATATCAACAATTTTATGTTAACATCATTCTTTCTATGTTCACCTTTCAAATTACTATGATCATTCTAATGATTAAAAAGCTATTATTCGATTTAGATTCACTCTGTAATTATCAATCGTAGTATTTCTGACATTTCTTACTAAATTTGGGTTCATGAGGTTGTACTCCAACCAACAAAAGCTTTTTCTCTAGAAGCTTTTTTTTAAAAAATATGCATATTCAGTTAAATTTAAAGCATAGAAAAACAGGGAAGTAGTATTAGTCATACATTCTATCCTGAGTATGGTTTTTTGATAGTTTGGTGAATTTTTTTTTTATTGATTTTTATTCTTGAAATTAGGATACCTTCCACAATCTTTTATTTGTAGTGATAGTTTTCTCAACATTTATCTTATAGGAACACCAAATCGCTTTTTCCATTATTCTATTTTTAAAGTTTTATTCTTAGATTGTTTGACCTTTATATTCTGTGTTATTCACTATGATTAATGAGAGAGCTTTTAATTGCAGCATAAGAAAACTACTCTCAACACCCCAAAGAATATAATAATTACCTTAATACTTCTCCCTTTGGGGCATATTCTTATGAAGTATATCAGTGAAGGCCACAAACAATTTAAAACCTAGAAAGTATTATACAAAACTTTTATATTCCCTTTTGTTTAATGAATTCTGTAAGTGTGAATGACAAATATTTGTGAATTTTTTTCAAGTACATACATATCTTCACCCACTGGATTTCATGTGGCTTATATCTATTGCCAGTGCTTTTTTTTTTTTTGAATACTACAGTATCTTCTCTAATAAAATATCTCTTCTTTATTCGTTATTTTGTTAGGGTGGATTCAAATTAAATATATGTGTCTCTTTTATTCCAAAAATCTGAAGACTGCAGATAGTAAGATTACTTCTTATTGCTATCCATTGGTCATTTACACTTACCAGTATTTAAATGGGCTTCCCTGATAGCTCAGTTGGTAAAGAATCCACCTGCAATGCAGGAGAGCCTGGTTCAATTCCTGGTCAGGAAGATCTGCTGGAGAAGGGATAGGCTGCCCACTCTAGTATTCTTGGGCTTTTAATATTGAGTTATTTCTTTTGAATTTTATTCTGCTTTTAATGCATGAAGCATATTTTGAATTTTGAATTTTATTCTGCTTTTAATGCATGAAGCGTATCATCTACAGTGAATCTTCACTATGGAAACATCTGGGTAAACTTTAATAGTTACTCTTCTTTACATATTGGACAATCATTGAATTGAGATCTTGAAGGTTAATTGAGTTCCTTTGACACCAGTCTGAGTCCTGTGATTAGATGTCCTTAAAGAAGCGAGAAATGAGATCAAGAATTGCAATGGTGTTGAAATTTAGAAGCAGAAAATATATTTTGGAAAGTTTATTCCTAATGATATTCTGCACAGCAACAAATGAGTGTGACATTAACAGTTATTCTTCGTTTTACTCAATGGGATCAGATTCACTGGTTGGTAACCCCTGAAATTGTCTCTGAATATTACTACCATGAGAAATCATTTTTTTAAGATGAAAACTTGTCTTCATGACAGATCAAAATTTTATGTAAAAAAACTGTTATATTAAAGAGAAATTTCCATTCAAGAGACGTAAAGCCCCAAACTTACATTCTGCTTTCTTTGGATATACTTTTAATTTCTATATAGATTTAGAAAGAAAGTGAAAATAATAATTAAGATCACACTATAGAGGATAATTTAGGAAAAGTACTTATTTAGTAAAGATACAATTTAATAGTCAGAGTTCTCTTTAGAGTTGATTGATTTCTAAAGTTCAGATCCCGAAGACATTATCCATCCTCTTAGATTATACTCAGTTTATTGACCGAAAAGAATGGAATTTCAAATGATTGCAAAAGGTACATAAATTTTAATAGATAACAAGCTACTTAGTGTTAGAGGCAACTCTGGGAATCAGTTTCCAGGTTCTCAGTCAAGTATTCTATTGCAAAATGCTACTTAGACTCCTTCTAACCCATCCCTCTCAAAAATCATCTAAGCTTATTTAAAACAGTCCCCAGAATATTGCTTTAATTGTGTTTTTTAGCCATTATCATCTGTTAGAAAATAAATTAACATTAAATTCCTCATGATGCAACCTATGCTCCGTTTGTTCTTTTTAAAAAGCTTTAGAAATACTGACAAGTAGCATAAACATGAAAAAGTGAAAGTGTTAGTCGTTCAGTCATGTCTGACTCTTTGCAACCCCATAAACTATAGCCCACCAGGCTGTTCATGGCATTCTCCAGGCAAGAATACTGGAATGGGTAGCCATTCCCTTCTCCAAGGGTTCTTCCTGACCCAGGGATCGAACCTGGGTGCATTGCAGACAGATTCTTTACTATTTCAGCCACTAGGGAAGCCCAAGCATAAACATAAATATCTTCTTTGCTTCCTTTAATCTAAGTGATATTCTAGTTTATGATACTAAACTTGCTTCACATTGCTTTTACTTTGTAAGATCTTGAAATCAATACAGAAATGTTATTTAATGATTTTCAGTATAATTTATGTCACTCTTTACTTTTTCTGCCTTTGTAAAATATATGTAATATAGGTCATAACAGCCCTGTCTATAATTCTTTTTTTTAATTTTATTTTATTTAACTTTACAATATTGTATTGGTTTTGCCATATATCAAAATGAATCTGCCACAGGTATACATGTGTTCCCCATCCTGAACCCTCCTCCCTCCCCATACCATCCCTCTGGGTCGTCCCAGTGCACCAGCCCCAAGCATCCAGTATCGTGCATTGAACCTGGACTGGCGACTAGTTTCATACATGATATTATACATATTTCAATGCCATTCTCCCAAATCATCCCACCCTCTCCCTCTCCCACAGAGTCCAAAAGATTGTTCTGTACATCAGTGTCTCTTTTGCTGTCTTGTATACAGGGTTATTGTTACCATCTTTCTAAATTCCATATATATGCGTTAGTATACTGTATTGGTGTTTTTCTTTCTGGCTTACTTCATTCTTATAATAGGCTCCAATTTCATCCACCTCATTAGAACTGATTCAAATGTATTCTTTTAAATGGCTGAGTAATACTCCATTGTGTATATGTACCACCGCTTTCTTATCCATTCATCTGCTGATGGACATCTAGGTTGCTTCCATGTCCTGGCTATTATAAACAGTGCTATGATGAACACTGGGGTACACGTGTCTCTTTCCCTTCTGGTTTCCTCAGTGTGTATGCCCAGCAGTGGGATTGCTGGATCATAAGGCAGTTCTATTTCCAGTTTTTTAAGGAATCTCCACACTGTTCTCCATAGTGGCTGTACTAGTTTGCATTCCCACCAACAGTGTAAGAGGGTTCCCTTTTCTCCACACCCTCTCCAGCATTTATTGCTTGTAGACTTTTGGATCGCAGCCATTCTGACTGGCGTGAAATGGTACCTCATAGTGGTTTTGATTTGCATTTCCCTGATAATGAGTGATGTTGAGCATCTTTTCATGTGTTTGTTAGCCATCTGTATGTCTTCTTTGGAGAAATGTCTATTTGGTTCTTTGGCCCATTTTTTGATTGGGTCATTTATTTTTCTGGAGTTGAGCTGTAGTAGTTGCTTGTATATTTTTGAGATTAGTCGTTTGTCTGTTGCTTCATTTGCTATTATTTTCTCCCATTCTGAAGGCTATCTTTTCACCTTGCTTATAGTTTCCTTTGTTGTGCAGAAGCTTTTAAGTTTAATTAGGTCCCATTTGTTTATTTTTTCTTTTATTTCCAATATTCTGGGAGGTGGGTCATACAGGATCCTGCTGTGATATATGTCGGAGAGTGTTTTGCCTATGTTCTCCTCTAGGAGTTTTATAGTTTCTGGTCTTACGTTTAGATCTTTAACAAATGATATGTTATATATAATGTTTTATTTAATCTCTATTCTCTGGTTGACAGATTTTCTTTTTAATTCTTCCATCTTCTATTGACAGCAATATGTCATAGATTTTTATCCATTTCAAATAAACCAGTTCTTCCCACCAAAATTTTCACTTTCTCCTGGCTTCATGCTTTTTTAAGAATGATATTTCTAGAAAACATTCCATCTACTTCATATATTCCTGGTACAAAACAGTAGGTTAGTAAATTGTTTTTGAGAGAAATAAGAAAAAGAGAAAGGGACTGTTATTTAGTGTTACTGTATCAGACACCACTATGCTTTATTATCACCTTGTTACCAACTAGGCAGATTCCCAGGTAAAATAATTTGTACATGACAACAGTTAATAAGCAGCAGGTCCAAGATTTTAACTCCAGTCTTTCTGACTCTAAAGCTACTTTCTACTTCATCCATGTCTTTGTAGAAGTATATAATCTGCTAATCTTTTGCAGTGATTTCTTAATATTAAAATAAGTAAAAGAGATAGAGATGGTAGTACTTATGAATGGTGATTCTATTTCTACACCAAATCTTGCATATAAACTATTTTTATCATAGATAGATAGATAGTGAAGTCGTTCAGTCGTGTCCAACTCTTTGCGACCCCAGGAACAGTAGCCAACCAGGCTCCTCCGTCCATGGGATTTTCCAGGCAAGAATACTGGAGTGGGTTGCCATTTCCTTCTCCAGGGCATCTTCCTGACCCAGGGATTGAACCCGGGTCTCCCACACTGTAGGCAGACGCTTTACCGTCTGAGCCACCAGGGAAGTCATACCTCCCACTATTTTTTTATTTCAGGCATTTGTTACATCCCATTAGATTTCCATAATAACTGCTTCCTTTCTCTCTGGTTCACTTCTACACCTAAGTAAAGTTCTCAAAGCATATCTTTTATCTTGTCATTCTTCTGCTTTAAAGCATTTCAAGGTTTCTAATTATCTACAAGATAAACTTCAGTTTATGTTCTTAATCCATGTGGTCTCACTGTGCTTAATCACACACCTACACTGAACTATTTACATCTTTTGGTCTAATCATCACTTTTCCATATTCATACTTAGATTTTTCCTCTCACTCCACCTGGGATAATCCCTTCTTTTGCCATCATTTATAGAAATATTTCTCAGTTGAAAGTAAAATGCTGCCTATTCAATAAATAGTGCTCAGGATCCCACCTGAAAGTGGTCTCTCTTGCGTCTCTTTTCACAGCACTTTGTAGCTCTGTGATAGCTGAAGTTATTAAGGATGCTTAGACTCTGCAAGAAAAAGAATTTGACGTGACAACTTTTTTTCATATATTTGAAGGGCCCTCAGCAAAAGGAGTACATCAAGGCTGTATATTGTCACCCTGTTTATTTAACTTATATGCAGAGTACATCATGAGAAATGCTGGACTGGAAGAAACACAAGCTGGAATCAAGATTGCCAGGAGAAATATCAATAACCTCAGATATGCAGATGACACCACACTTATGGCAGAAAGTGAAGAGGAACTCAAAAGCCTCTTGATGAAAGTGAAAGTGGAGAGTGAAAAAGTTGGCTTAAAGCTCAACATTCAGAAAACGAAGATCATGGCATCTGGTCCCACCACTTCATCGGAAATAGATGGGAAAACAGTGGAAACAGTGTCAGACTTTATTTTTCTGGGCTCCAAAACCACTACAGATGGTGACTGCAGCCATGAAATTAAAAGACACTTACTCCTTGGAAGGAAAGTTATGACCAACCTAGATAGCATATTCAAAAGCAGAGACATTACTTTGCCAACAAAGGTTCATCTAGTCAAGGCTTTTTGCGACCCCAGGAACAGTAGCCAAGACTAGACAAGGTTTTTCCTGTGATCAAGTATGGATGTGAGAGTTGGACTGTGAAGAAGGCCGAGCGCCAAAGAATTGATGCTTTTGAACTGTGGTGTTGGAGAAGACTCTTGAGAGTCCCTTGGACTGCAAGGAGATCCAACCAGGCCATTCTGAAGGAGATCAGCCCTGGGATTTCTTTGGAAGGAATGCTGCTAAAGCTGAAACTCCAGTACTTTGGCCACCTCATGCGAAGAGTTGACTTATTGGAAAAGACTCTGATGCTGGGAGGGAATGGGGGCAGGAGGAGAAGGGGACGACAGAGGATGAGATGGCTGGATGGCATCACTGACTCAATGGACGCGAGTCTGAGTGAACTCCGGGAGTTGGTGATGGACAGGGAGGCCTGGCGTGCTGTGATTCATGGGGTCACAAAGAGTCGGACATGGCTGAGTGGCTGATCTCTCTCTCTCTCTCTCTCTCTCTCTCTCTCAGATGGAAGAAGGGTAGGCTCACTCATGGTGGTCCTTAAAGGAAGAACAAGGACCAGTGTGAATATATTATGATGGAATAAGTTGCAGCAACTTTAGTATCTGCTTCAAGAAATATTGAATTCTTTCTTCAAAGAAAGTATTTCAGTAAAATCTGGATGTTCCCTGATTGTGGATATTACAGGATTAATCACCATTATTTATCTTATAGTAGTTTGCATTCATGATATTTTCCTTACAAGACCTGAGCTCTTTGAGAAGAAGGACTTTTGTTTATAGCTGTGTCTCTCATCATGTTTATTGGTTTGGCTTTGTTACACCAAGAAAATATAAACACATGCCTTTAGTACCACATGGTATAAATATAAAATCATTTTATTAAGAGAAAAACCTTAAAGGAAATAAATAGCAAAGTGTACCATCATCTAAATTCTCATAGTCCCAAATAGAAGTGGGCTTAGTTTCCCTTGGGTCCAGGCACCATGCAAAGTGCTCAGCTGAAGGGACATCAGGGGTAAGATACATCCTGTGTGTGTGTGTGTGCGCGCACGCGCACATGTGCACACTCAGTCATGTCCGACTCTTTGCAACCCCATGGATTGTAGTCCACTAGGCTCCTCTGTTCATGGGATATCCCAGACAAAAATACTGGAGGAGTTGCCATTTCCTACTCCAGGGGATCCTCCCAACCCAGGGATTGAAACTGCATCTCTTGCATTTCCTGAACTGGCAGGTGGATTCCTTAGCACTGCACCATCTCAAAAGCCCATAGGATGCATCTAGACGAGCTGTTTTCCTGCTGGCCTTGTTAGAAAGGAGGAGTTTCTGGATCTCAGACTCTAATATTAATCTATTTTTCTCTTGAGCTAAGACTTACTGAGCTAATTTCTCACTAAATTATCCAGATTGAGGAAATGAGTCACCCAGATCTGTTTCTTCTTATGCTTGCAATGCCTTTGCATAAAAACAATTACTCCTTAAAAGCAGTACTAAAAGAGAAAGAAGGTAAATAGATCTCTAGCATGTTATATACTTATTTAGCACAGGAAAAGAGAGTAGGAAATGGAAATAAATCTTTGGACTTTTGTATCCAGTTAGAAATTAATAAATAATGTGTCCAGTAAGGAAGGTGTCAATTCATCAATTGGAAGAAGCAGAAACCAGCAACTCTGGCTGACTGTGGGAAAGGTTACGTACTGCAAGAAGGGCACTGAAGGAGGAGCTGGATGACTGGGGGCCTGGGCTTGTGAGGTTTAGAAACCAAGGCAGGAGCAGAAGAATAGAAACAGGAGAGCTAGGAAAGCTCTGAGGGTAAGAACTGGTTGATACTGATAATGCTACCTCAGGGATGGAACTTGAAAACATGCTGCTAAGTGAACGAATCCATGCACAAAAAGCCGCACATTATATAATTTAATTTATATGAAATACCCATCATACTTAACTCCACAAAGGCATAAAGCAAATCAGTGGTTGCCTAGGCTAAGGAGAAGGGAGAATGGGCCATTAAGTGAGTGCTTAATAGGCTTAGGGTTTCCTTTTAGTAAGATGAATGTGTCTTGGAACAAGATTAAAGGTGACAGTTGTACAACATTGTGAATGTGCTAAATGCCAATGAGTTGTACACTTGAAAACACTCAATGATTAATTTTAGGTTGATCTTATAAAATTTTATCTCAGTTAACAGAAACAAACAGACTGGTTGGGACTACTCTGGGAGAAATGGAATTTCAATTGTTTCTTCTATTTTTGCTTCACTTACCCCAAATTACAACTTTTCATTTTGGCCAAATTTAGGCCACATGCCATCCTTCTTATTGAATACAGGTAATGAAAGAAAGTGGAGAAGGCAATGGCACCCCACTCCAGTACTCTTGCCTGGAAAATCCCATGATGGAGGAGCCTGGTATGCGGTAGTCCATGGGGTCGCTAAGAGTCAGACATGACTGAGCGACTTCACTTTCACTTTTCACTTTCATGCGTTGGAGAAGGAAATGACAACCCACTCCAGTGTTCTTGCCTGGAGAACCCCAGGGATGGGGGAGCCTGGTGGGCTGCTGTCTATGGGATCGCACAGAGTCGGACACAACTGAAGTGACTTAGCAGCAGCAATGAAAGAAAGAATCCTCCTCTAAAGCTTCTGAGCCAGAGTTATACCCTAAAATTTCATGGACCTGCAAGATTACAGAGACAATGGGGAATTTGTCATTTCCTCAAAGTAATAACATGCTGTTAGGAAGTGATGGTGGGTATGGGTCATACACAAACATGCCTAAAACATTCTTATTATTGGCAAAAAATCAGTAATCAGGGATAAAATAATTTTTGTAAGGAAAACTGGTAAAGATGTTTTTAAAAAGGAAACAAGTGTCCTTACACATATTTATTACTGCTTTAAGAATTTAGCCTTTTCTTAAAATATATATATAGCTACATTGTATGCAAACGATTGCTCGTAATACAGAAATAGCTAAGGTGGCACAGTGATAAAGAATCCACCTGCCAATGCAGGAGATACATGGGACGCCGGTTTGATCTCTGGGTCAGAAAAATCCCCTGGAATAGGAAATGGCAACCCACTCCAGTGTTCTTGCCTGGAAAATTCCAAGGACTGATAAACCCGGCAAGCTACAGTCGATGGGGTGGCGAAGAGCTGGACATGATTGAGTGATTGAGCATGGACACATGCATTTCCTTTGAATAGTTCCTAGAATGCATATGTGCAGAATTCAGAGGATAAATAGAGCTGACAAACAGCCCCTTTGATGTCCACTGGGAGGTAATACATATTTTTCAAACATTGTGGGAAAAGAGAAATCACAATTAGTTCTCCTTTTTTCATTAATCATAGTTCTCATTCTCAAGAGTCATTGTGGGATTATATTTGGTTAAAACTTAGTAATTTAGATGAATCTCCTTGAGATGTTTCAATAGGTCTGAGGTAGGATTACTGAGGAAAAATACAGTAATAAACAGATACTTGATTTTTAGAACCCAAAGAGTATAAAGAATTCAGCTGCAGTCCCTGTCTGTTTCTACTCTTGTATCCAATCTGAGCAATGTGCAATGATGCTTTCTCTCTGTGGTGACTAAGAAAGTTGCACCAGATGAAGCCCTTAAATGTGTACAAAACTGAGTATAATCAGACCAACATAACTTTTATGTATCAAGAAAAAAAAGCTTGGTTAGTCAAGTGTCTTCTTTGTGACAGTATTTATTGCAACAGAAATTTACCTGAAACACAGACAACTGGTATTGTACCCTTTATAAACTATAATAATATATCAGACAAGTATTCATCCAAATAGGGACTTTACAATACAATTCTATCTGACACACAGGTTGGAAAATGCAGACTTGGATATAGTTACAACAAGAGCAGAAAGACCACTGGATGTGGATTCCAAAGACCTGGGTTTGAGAGCTGAATGCTACAATCTTTGCAAACTAGGGCAGGTCACCTGAATTCTCTGCAACTTAGACTTCTGCCTCACAGTGATGTTGTACAGAATATTATATGTACAACATATCATTTGTTATGATATACTTTCTGTTTGTTTGTTTTTTTATGGAATTTTCCTCAAGACACAACTCTATTTTCTCAAAACACTGCTCATGATTTTCACATTGTTCAAGGTAAAATGAGGAAATACAGAAGTCAGTTAGTGCTACAAGTTACCCGTTCTAACAACAACTTTATTCTGCAAATACTGTCCTTCCACTGGCAAAATCACACATTTGCTTCTGTCGTGGGGACGTTCATCCAAGAACTAGTCAGTTTTGACTGTGGCTGCTCCTTATTGCCGACCCTCATCTCTTACTATCTCCTAAACTTAATGCTTCACTTACAATAAGGCTATTTAACACTGGTTCTTAGTTCTAGCCTACTTATCTTCAGTAACACAATTCCTGACAATAAAAGGAAAAAGAAAGCTAGCATGAAATCTGGTAGGTTGCAAGGTACAACACTAGGTCAACGGGTTTGGAACTTGTAATAGTAAATACCAGATGGACAGGGGTTGACCTTCACTTATTCTATGTCAGTCGGGGAAATGAGTTGGGGATTGACAGGTGAGTGGTATAGAGAGGGCGAGAATAGTAAAGGAGATGAGAGACTGGGTCAAACTTGAGGAAGGGAAGGATAAACAGAAGTTGTATCCAAGCACAACAGGATATACTTAGATTCTATTTTAGATTATGTCAGATAACACTTTTACCCTGTAGCTACTGGAAACTGACATTTAATTAGAGAATGACAAGCAAGAAATAGCCAGGTGACATGGAACCACTTAAGAATAAAGCCATCATTATTTCTCTTGCAGTTTGTACTTGCAAAAGTTTTGCATTTTCCTTTACTAAACTTTCACAATATTACTGTGATAAAGATGGTCAAAACCTAACTATTCATTCTCCACTGTGGACTAAACAAAAGGAAATTTGCTTAAATTGTAGTCAAGTAAAATCATCTTGGCTAAAAAGTCCATATCTGTGCTATAATATATTTTTAAATGAATTTCCCATTTAGTAAACAGTTATTGAATTTACCAGGCTTCTCTCGTTGTAGAGAATCTTGCTGCAATGCAGGAGACCCAAGTTCAATCCTTGGGTCAGGAAGAAATTCTGGAGAAGGGAATGGCTACTCACTCCAGTGTTCTTGCCTGTAAAATCCCACAAACAGAGAAGCCTGGTGGGCTATAGTACATGGGATCGCAAAAGTCCTGCACAACTGAGACTAACTTTCACTTTTCATGGAATTTAGTAATTTTTACTTTTTGCAACACATAAGTTTTAAGCCAGGATGATTGCATTGGAAGACCCAAAGTTGAACATAGACACAGGAGGCACAGGTAGCTTTCTACACTATATAATCACTCGCCCTTAACTTTTTTCCCGAAAGACTATCACATTTCCTGAATTTTTCACATTATTGACTTTTGGGGATGAGCCACTGAGGACTCTACAGTGGAAAATTGTGTCTGGAATACACTGCACTTAATTCTAGTCATCTGCACTTAGACATTATTTTTTAAAGAACAAATTCCAAGAGATTGGAACACAGGTGTAGGGAAGTGAATCCAGAATCACTTAAGTCACGAAAGTCACAAAATTCCCTAGTGGTGGCTTGTGTGCATGAAAATACCTAGAGAAGGTAGTCAGCCATTTGAGAGTACAAAGAACATGTCCAGCAGTTAAATTATCTACTCAGCAAATGTGTACTGAGCCCATATAATAATGTGGAAGACATTGTCCTTGGTGCTGGGGCTAGGGTAGTTAATAAAACGGATAAAAATCTTCGTCCTCATGGACTTTGAATTCTAATCAGAAAGGCAATCAAAAATGGTAAATGAACCAAATATATAGAGTGTTAATTATTGACATGGGTTAAGGTGAAAAGGAAAAGACAAGAAAGGGGCCAAGAGGTCTGTATGTGTGTATGCACATGTGGGTGTGTGCACGCTTCCCAGAAAGGAACTTATAATTTTAGAGAAGGTTGTTTTATGGTGAAGGTTAAAGGAAGCCAAGGAATGAGCCACCAGATATCTGGGGGGAAGATGCTTCAAGTAGAGGAAATAGCAAAAGGCACTGGATAATCTTATAAGTATAAAAAGAAACGAATTCCAGAAGGAATGATGAAACACTGCAATCCCTTCCTTAATAATTTGGTATAATGCCAGTCTTCCCTTTCTTCTCTTCACCTGGGGGCACATCACCTGATGAGTCAAGTGATGATGGCCTTGACCCATCACTCCCTTTGCCAGTGGGGCCACTGGTTCTTTGTGAAAAGCACTACTATCCATAGGCACTCTTGTGTACATTTCATCTCTTTTCAACCCACATTTTCATCTCCCTCTATTCATCGCTTGACTATTGATTTCTCCATCTCTGGAACTTGATTCCTCTGTCAAATTTTGTGACTTTACTACTCTGTTATCAACTTCACAATGTTCAGGTTTCTTAATTTTCTGTCACAATCTTTCTTTGCCAGCCTTTGATCATCCCCATCACCCTTGCCTTAGATTAGGTCTTTAACTATGATCTACGTACGGCAACACACTTGCCTGAATAAATTCTACTGCCATCGTCTCTCAACAGTGATCCCATCACCTCGTCCCATGTACCACCACTGTGGGCTTTGGACACACAGCCAGTTGCTGCCTGACTATGGAGTTGACAGGCTCAGGACACTGGAATTGCTTCTTGTTGTCATTTGCTGCTCCTCTGACACTTGGCTCTCCGGAGGCTGATCAATGTGCAGTTCTAGTGCAAATACTACTACCAGCTGCCACAGAACTCTGCCCAGCTTCTTAAAGTGAAGGAAATCCCATTTCCTTCCAGGAGGTTTGTAGCTTTTTAGTCTCAGCTTTGTCAGCATTTCCAGTATGCCAGCTGATGTTGGGAATGCTGAGTTAGGCTGGTTCTAGAATATGATGGGCTTCTCCAGTGGCTCAATGGTAAAGAATCTACCTGTAATGCAGAAGATGTGGGTTTGATCCCTGGGTCAGGAAGCTCCCCTGGAAGAGGGCATGGCAACCCACTCCAGTTTCCTGGAGAATGCCATGGACTGAGGAGCCTGGAGTTAGACATGACTGAAGTGACTGAGCACACACATACACTAGAATATGATACCTATCTGGGTACCATTCCCCAAAGGAAGGCAATATTTCCTTTTGAAATTTTCAAATAATTTCTCCTTAGGTAATGAGCTGTTTGCCTGCTTTATCAAGGGAAGCTACCCACAGGTACTCCATGGTGACTTGTCCTCTAAGGGAGGATCTAGATAGGAGGAATTGTTCAAGGATACAAAAATCACTCTCTGGCAAGAAAGAATTAGCTGAATAAAACACCCTTCAGCTAAGAAAATATGAGAAACGTCCTCCTAACCAACCCTTCTCCCAACATATTGATTTCATCTCTCCTGTATTGAGCCTCACAGTAGTAAAAAGAATTGCCCTACATTTTTATGGAATTAACAATGTAGTTGAGAAGACTAAGATCAACTTACCTTAAGAGGAAGAACACTTTCTTTAGAGTCTCTTCACCCAGAGTTCTCAATTATTTGTTGAGGCTATTGCTGCATAGCGTAGAAAAGAGAAGATAATGTATTAAGTTTCAGATTTGTAAAATGTATAAAAGGCCATTTAAGTTGAGACATCTAAATAAATAATAAAGTAAATAAGGCATAGGTGGGCTTTTTGACATGAAAAGGGCACTAGGGTATCATCAAAATAGTGATGAGAGGGAAAACAAGAAGAGTAGACTATTATCCTAAAGGAAGTTGATGCTGTTGTTTAGTCTCCCAGTTGTGTCCAACTCTTTGCGACCCCAAGGACTGCAGCATGCCTGGCATCCCCATCCCTCACCATCTCCAGAAGTTTGCCCAAATGTTCATTGCATCAGTGATGCCATCCAGTCATCTCATCCTTTGACGCCCTCTTCTCCTTTTGCCCCCAATCTTTCCCAGCATCAGGGACTTTTCAAATGAGTTGTCTGTTCGCATCAGATGACCAAAATACTGAAGCTTCAGCTTCAGCATCAGTCCTTCCAGTGAATATTCAGGGTTGATCTCCCTTAAGATTGACTGGTTTGATCTCCTTGCCATCCAAGGGGCTTTCCGGAGTCTTCTCCAGCACCACAGTTTGAAGTCATCAATTCTTTGGCATTCTGCCTTCTTTACGGTCCAGTTCTCACAACCGTATGGGACCACTGAGAAGACGATAGCCTTGGCTCTACAGACCTCTGTCGACAGAGTAATGTCTCTGCTTTTCAACACGCTGTCTAGGTTTGTCATTGCTTTCCTGCCAAGAAGCAATCGTTTTCTGATTTCATGGCTGCAGTCACTATTCCCAGTGATTTTGGAGCCAAAGAAGAGGAAATCTGTCACTACTTCCACCTTTGCCCCTTCTATTTGCCATGCAGTAATGGGGTCAGATGCCATGATCTTAAGTTGTTTTCTTTCTTTCTTTTTTTTAATATATAGTTTTAAGCTGACCCTTTCACTCTCCTCCTTCACTCTCATCAAGAGGCTCTGTTGTTTCTCTTCACTTTCTGCCATGAGAGTTGTATCCTCCACATTTCTGAGGTTGTTGATGTTTTTCCCACCTATCTTGATTCTGGCTTATCTTGACCCTTCATGGATCACTGCCTTGTCATGGCAAAGGGGCTTGTGTAACACAATGAAGCTATGACCCATGCCATGCCGTTTAGGGCCACCCAAGACAGATGTGTCATAGTAGAGAGTTCTGACAAAACGTGATCCACTGGAGGAGGCAAACCACCCCAGTATACTTGCTGTGAGAACCTCATGAACTATCTTAAGGAAGTTGCTGCTGCTGCTAAGTCACTTCAGTCGTGTCCGACTCTGTGCGACCCCATAGAGAGCAGCCCACCAGGCTCCTCCGTCCCTGGGATTCTCCAGGCAAGAACACTGGAGTGGGTTGCCATTTCCTTCTCCAATGCATGAAAGTGAAAAGTGAAAGTGAAGTCACTCAGTCATGTGCAACTCTTCGTGACCCCATGGACTGCAGCCTACCAGGCTCCTCCACCCATGGAATTTTCTAGGCAAGAGTACTGGAGTGGGGTGCCATTGCCTTCTCCATATTAAGGAAATTAGGTATCATTAAAGATTATGCTGCTTGAGATTTCAATCAGGTCGGTTCAGTTCAGCTGCTCAGTCATGTCTGACTCTTTGCAACTCCATAGACGGCAGCACGCCAGGCCTCCCTGTCCATTACCAACTCCCGGAGTTTACTCAAACTCATGTCCATTGATTCGGTGATGACATCCAACCACCTCATCCTCTGTTATCCCCTTCTCCTGCCTTCAATCTTTCCCAGCATCTTGGTCTTTTCAAATGAGTCAGTTCTTCGCATGAGGTGGCCAAAGTTTTGGAGTTTCTGCCTCAGCATTCAGTCCTTCCAATGAATATTCAGGACTGATTTCCTTTAGGATGGACTGGTTGGATCTCCTTGCAGTCCAGGGGACTCTCGAGAGTCTTCTCTAACACCACAGCTTTCTTTATAGTCCAACTCTCACATCCATACATGACTACTAGAAAAACCACAGCCTTGACTAGATGGACCTTTGATGGCAAAGTAATATCCTTGCTTTTTAATATGCTGTCTAGGTTGGTTATAACTTTTCTTCCAAGAAATAAGCATCTTTTAATTTCATGGCTGCAGTCACCATCTGCAGTGATTTTGGAGCTCCCCAAATGTAAAGTCTCTCACTGTTTGCACTGTTTCCCCATCTATTTGCCATGAAGTGATGGGACCGAATGCCATGATCTTATTTTTCTTAATGCTGAATTTAAACCAACCTTTTCACTCTCTTCTTTCACTTTCATCAAGAGGCTCATTAGTTCTTCTTTACTTTCTGCCATAAGGGTGGTGTTATCTGCATATCTGAGGTTATTGATATTTCTCCCGCAATCTTGATTCCAGCTTGTGCTCATCCAGCCCAGCATTTCTCATGATATATCCTGCATATAAGTTAAATAAGCAGGGTGACAATATACAGCCTTGACCTACTCCTTTCCTTATTTGGAACCAGTCTGTTTTTTCATGTCCAATTCTAACTGTTGCTTCCTGACCTGGATACAGAATTCTCAAGAGGCAGGTCAGGTGGTTTGATATTCCTATCACTTTAAGAATTTTTCAGAGTTTGCTGTGGTCCACACAGCCAAAGGCTTTGGCATAATCAACAAAGCAGAAGTAGGTGTTTTTCTGGAACTCTCTTGCTTTTTCAGTGATCCAACAGAGTTGGCAAATTGATCTCTGGTTCCTTTCCCTTTTCTAAATCCAGCTTGAACATCTGGAAGTTCATGGTTCATATACTGTTGAAGCCAGGCTTGGAGAATTTTGAGCATTACTTTACTAGCATGTGAGATGATTGCAATTATGCAGTAGTTTGAGCATTCTTTGGCATTGCCTTTCTTTGGGATTGGAATGAAAACGGACCTTTTCAAGTCCTGTAGCTACTGCTGAGTTTCCCAAATTTGCTGGCATACTGACTGCAACACTTTCACAGCATCATCTTTTAGGATTTGAAATAGATCAACTGGAATTCCATCACTTACACTAGCTTTGTTCATAGTGATGCTTCCTAAGACCCACTTGACTTCTCATTCCAGGATGTCTGGCTCTAGGTTGCTGATCACACCATCATGATTATCTGGGTCATGAAGATATTCTTTGTATAGTTCTTCTGTGTATTCTTGCCACTTCTTCTTAATATCTTCTGCTTTTGTTAAGTCCATACTATTTCTGTCTTTTATTGTGCCCATCTTTGCATGAAATATTCCCTTGGTATCTCTAATTTTCTTGAAGAGATCTCTAGTCTTTCCCACTCTATTGTTTTCTACTATTTCTTTGCACTAACCACTGAGGAAGGCTTTCTTATCTCTCCTTGCTAGTTTTTGGAACTCTGCATTCAGATCTTTCCTTTTCTCCTTTGCCTTTCACTTCTCTTCTACTCACAACTATTTGTAAAGCCTCCTCAGACAATCATTTTGCCTTTTTGCATTTCTTTATCTTGGGCATAGTCTTGATCACTGCCTCCTGTACAATGTCATGAACCTCCATCCATAGTTCTTCAGGCACTCTGTCTATCAGATCTAATCTGATAGGTTTCAATAAGTAATGATTGTAATAAGTAATAATGATTCAATAAGTAATGATCTGAGAGGTTTCAATAAGTAATGATAAAACCCATTGTTTATTCTCTATCAATGGAGTTATCTCATTTTAACTTCTCAAAAACCTTATGGGGTAGATATTATAATCCCTTGGTTTTTTTTTTTTTTTTTTTTTACAGATGACATTCAGACCACATAGCTTACTTTCCAAGATCATACCCAAGAATCTGGACTTCAGAGCTGCACTGAAAAAGACTAATGACTTGATGGCTTCTGAGATTTTATATATTGCTACATATTGTGAATTGCTTTGACTTTATGCTTGTGTGTAGGTATGTACATATATATAGATGGATAGGTGTTTGGTTTTGCCTCTGATCCTTAAACTAATCTTGTCTCTAATCAGAGGAAATGTATAAGATCCTGGACTCATAACCCAGAGCCTTAACCTTCTCTTCTATCTTTGACTCATTCAGGTCTTATACCTAATATTAAAGACTGAGTTCTCATCTTGTAATCCTCATCCAGGACTTCTTGTCCCTTTTTATTTCCATCTTGATTATGTGGGCAGTATTCCAGGTCTGCCTTTTGCATACTCTTCTGCTATGAAATTAAAGTACTCAAGTGTATGAACTCGAATCTTTAATGTGTGAATCTTCCAAGTATTCAAGTTTACACAAAGCTCAGTTTGATGAAGCCCTCTCTCATGTGAGAAAATAAATCTAAGAAACTTTTCTGATGGTAACATACCAGCTTTGGTGATTGATTGCATCAGCAGGGAGAAAGTATTATCTGCATTATTATTCTCACTTTCTCTCTAGCTAGATAGATGGGCTATTGAACATGAGCCTGCCCCACATTTCTGGCCTGAATTGTTGGATGAATGTTGATGCCTCCATTTGAGATGCAGAGGAATTAATAATAGAAGATGGGGCCAAGAAAAGGATTAAGAATGAAGCCAGTCTGCTGACTAGCTGGCTGGTGGTGCCATCAACTAAAATAGAAAATCCAAGAGAGAAGAATGGGGAGACTATAGTAAATTATGAATGTAATTTTGGACATAATAAGTTTAATATGCCTTTGAGAATGAAGATAAATATATAACTCTTGACTTTAGAAGAGGGTTAATGTTAGAAAAATATGGAAGTTATCTGTATATAATTTTATGTATCTATAGTGGCTGTATCACTGAATTGCTTGAAAGAGGAGAGAACATATTAATTCCCAATAATATTTAAAACTATATCTTATATGAAAATATGGTTGGTCCTCTGTATCTACAGAGATTGAAGAAATAGTTGATACATAGGGCCAAATATCCCTAGAGAAGGAAATGGCAACCCACTCCAGTACTCTTGCCTGGAAAATCCCATGGATGGAGGAGCCTGGTAGGCTACAGTCCACGGGATTGCAAGGAGTTGGACATGACTGAAAGACTTCACTTTAGGGCCAACTATGGTATGCCACTTTATATATGAAACTCCAACATTTTCTGATTTTTTATAACCCCTTGTGAATATTGAGGGATAACTGTAATGGTAATATAGTAAGGGATAACTGTAATGCGAGGATTTGTGCTTTCTTACACTTATGTAAAAGCCAAATAAAATTTTATATTGATATTTTTATTGACTATAACTTACAGCCTAAATAAAAGCAGTGTACTTGCTTTGCAAATGTAACATCAACACAAGACCCTTGGCTTGACCAGATTTTTGCCCTAAAGTTCCACTCATGTAAAATTTTGAATCCATCTTTGTTTGTGTAACATATAAGTTTTTGGGATTCACTTTTATTAAGATATTCAAGACTTTTCTGGCTATACATTCAGTATGTTTTAAGAGGAGTTCTACTTTTATTTACTCTTGAATAGTATATGATATAATTCATGAGGACAGTAAGTAATTTCTCACTAAAATTAGAAAGTGAATAGGAATAGAAGTATAGCATTATATGTTTCTGAAACCCAATCTTGTGCCTACTATTTACAATAATAGTTGAATTTATAGAATATCATCAATTTAAAAACACTTATAGATAACAATTTCAAATTTTATTAGTTGATTACTCAAAGACAATGTTTGTATTTAGTCATAACACTACATTACTCTATAAGCTAATTTTTCTACTTGTCTCATTTCCATTTATATCGTATTACTTTGTATTAAATTAAAATAAATTTACATTAAACTTAGCATTAGGGTTGAGAGAAAGAATTTTTATTCAACAAGTAGAGAGTGATTTTTAAATTTACATATATTTTCAGAATTATATTTTGTGAACTTTTCTTACAATATTATGAAATTAAAATAATGATTATGAACTTACAAACTTAAAAGCACCTATTGGACAGATGATTAAAAGTCTCAGAAATTATTGTAAACACTATTTTGATAATAAACATTTTGTGCCAAAATATATCCTGAAGAAAGTGAAAGTGAAAGTATTAGTCACTCAGTTGTGTCCAATTCTTTGTGACCCTATGGACTGTAGCCTGCCAAGCTCCTCTGTTCAATTCTCCAGGCAAGAATACTGGAGTGAGTTGTCATTCCCTTCTCCAAAATACAGCTTATTCTGTCTATATTCTTTCAATAAGCTTTCTTATACTTGGTCATAATCTTTTATCAACTTTCTTATGAAAGGCAAGCATGGTGCTATCTGCGACTGTGAACTATTAGATAGATGAGATGTCAATAAAAGAATTAGTCCTGATTTTCTAACTTTCTGACTTTAAATCATTTAGAAAATTATTTTTTAACATTATTCAGTGATTGAAAACTCATTTCCTTCTCAAATGTGTGTTCTGCACTGCAAGTAAACATTTTTAATAATATGCTTGTATGTTGCTTAATAGTAGGAAGTGTGTCTTTTCCATTTTTGGTAACACCAGGCTTCCCAGATGGCACTGTGGTAAAGCATCTGCCTGCCAAAGCAGGTGACAAAAGAGACATGGGTTCAATCCTTGGGTTAAGAAGATCGCCTGGAGGAGGAAATGGCAACCCACTCCAGTATTCTTGCCTGGAAGATCCCATGAACAGGGGAGCCTGGCGGGCTACAGTCCATGGGGTCACAAAAAGTCAGACATGACTGAGTGACTGAGTGCACAGTATGCAGCACAATCCTTAACACGTAGTAGGTGCTTTATGTCTGTCAACTAATGGAAGAGGCTTTTTTTTTTTTTTTCACATTTATTGAGTAGCATCCATAATTCTCTGGTGATATAAAAATGTTCTCAGTTTAGATAGGAACCAGGGCTATGCATTTTAAACTGAGCCACTCTTAAAAATATTTTAACAAATATTCCTTTCTTCCTTCTAGGTTAAGTCAAAAGTTATCTATTCTGAAAAACAATTTTAAACTGAAATCAATCATTCATATCTAACTACTCAGCGAGAGTATAATATGGCCTATATGTTGAACATCATTTATGTAACTTACAGCCTTCCTGAGCTGTATTCCATTAAAGAGATCCTCCTGCTTTGATTTGGTTAAGGGTTCTTCTAAAAAGAATGAAAAGAAAAAGTCTGCGATAATAATTAGTATTCAAGAGTAGACTCTGATGCAAGGCCATAGTCTGCATTTCAGTGATTGAGAACTGAACTTTCTAAATTTTATTATCTATTATTAGAATAGACTTAGGGACTTAGTCCATAGATTTTTACATAAGCATTCCAGACATAAAGAGGATGAGAAAAAAGCCTGTCCCTTTCTAGTCCTGAGGAAATATGTGAAGGAAAGAGAGATGTGGGAGAATATGATAAACAGATATAGCCTTTCTATGAGTAAAGCTTCCAGTGGGAGCAGAGTGAAGCCTTGAATGAGGCCATCACCATTTGGGACTCTGGGTGGAGGCACCCTCATAGTTTTCCTTTCTTTGTATCATCTTAGCAAGGTCTCAGCGATAAGAGAGTTATTTTAAAGATACAACCTGAAATTTTATTTTTTTCAGTTCACTCTTGCTCTTTCCTGTACATTATAGGCCCCCGAGTAGCTAAGCATCTGACTGACAGTGTGTCAAGACTCGGCAGCGTGGTGGATTTCTGTGCGTGGATCACCTAGGCTTGTATGGAATGGGGCAGTCAGCTTACTGTTTATAGCAGCAAGATGAGCAAAAGTGAGGCTGAACCCACTAGGGGAGAAATCTACACATCACAGAGGCCAAAAAAAAATGGTTCACGGTTTTCTTATTCACCTCACAGCACTGGAGGACCACAGAGCATCCAGAAACCAGGCCAAAGGAACACAACCAGAAGGCTGGCAGAGCCAGACTACTTCACCAAAGGAGCCTCCCACCCCGGTCGCCCTGACCCCTACCCAGATGCCCTGTTGCAGAGGAAACTGGGAGGCAGAACAAGAGTAAGAAATCGGAGAGACATGATAGTTTCCTGCACTTTCTGAATATTACCCAATATATTATTTCAATTGTCCTACTGGATTAAGTTTTAGTTAATGCTTCTCTGAATAAACCAGAGGAGGGACCTCTTAAAGAAGACCAGATCAGCTACATAAAAAGTAAAGAAATTGTATGCTGTCTAGGAATTAAATTTTGTAACCCAGCTTCATATTTTTATTAGAAAAAAATGAAATTTATTCTCCCCAAATATTTAATTGTACATCTATTCTTTTAATATCTTTTATAGCAAATTATATATATATATATATATCTCTTTGTACTAGTCTTCAAGGCTGCTCTACAGAGTACCACAAACTGGGTGGCTTCAGGAACAGAAATTTACTTTTGCATAGCTCTAGAGCTTAGAAGTCCAAGATCAAGGTGTTAGTGGAATTGGTTTCTGGTGAGATGTCTCTCTTTGGTTAATTCTCAGTGTATTTTCAAATGAACTTTTCTTGATGTATGAGCTCTTCCGGTGTCTCTTCCTCTACTTATAAGGACACTAGTCATTTTGGGTGAGGGCCCCACCATTTTGACCTCATTTAACCAACCTAGATATCATATTCAAAAGCAGAGACATTACTTTGCCAACAAAGGTTCGTCTAGTCAAGGCTATGGTTTTTCCTGTGGTCATGTATGGATGTGAGAGTTGGACTGTGAAGAAGGCTGACCACCGAAGAATTGATGCTTTTGAACTGTGGTGTTGGAGAAGACTCTTGAGAGTACCTTGGACTGCACGGTGATCCAACCAGTCCATTCTGAAGGAAATCAGCCTTGGGATTTCTTTGGAAGGAATGATGCTAAAGCTGAAACTCTAGTACTTTGGCCACCTCATGCGAAGAGTTGACTCATTGGAAAAGACTCTGATGCTGGGAGGGATTGGGGGCAGGAGGAGAAGGGGATGACAGAGGATGAGATGGCTGGATGGCATCACTGACTCGATGGACGTGAGTCTGAGTGAACTCTGGGAGTTGGTGATGGACAGGGAGGCCTGGCGTGCTGCGATTCATGGGGTCACAAAAAGTTGGACACGAATGAGTGACTGATCTGATCTTATCTGAACCTTAATTATGGAGAAGGCAATGGCACCCCACTCCAGTACTCTTGCCTGGAGAATCCCATGGATGGAGGAGCCTGGTAGGCTAGAGTCCATGGGGTCGCTAAGAGTAGGACAGGACTGAGCGACTTCACTTTCACTTTTCACTTTCATGCATTGGAGAAGAAAATGGCAACCCACTCCAGTGTTCTTGCCTGGAGAATCCCAGGGACGGCAGAGCCTGGTGGGCTGCCGTCTCTGGGGTTGCACAGAGTTGGACACGACTGAAGCGACTTAGCAGCAGCAGCAGCAGCAGCAACCTTAATTAGCTCCCTAAAGATCATATCTCCAAAGCCAGGCAATCAATGAGGTTGCAAAGAGTCAAAAACGACTTGGTGACTGAACAACAACATTGGAGATATGGACTTTAAGAAGAAGGAAATAGCAACCCAGTTTAGTACTCTTGCCTGGAAAATCCCATAGACAGAGGAGCCTGGTAGGCTGCAGTCCATGGGGTCAGTTCGCAAAGAGTCAAACTGGACTGAGCAACTTCACTTAAAACCATTACAATATTGTAAAGTAATTAGCCTCCAATTAAAATAAATAAATTTATATTTAAAAAAAATTAAATGAGGTCATCAGGGTGGGTCTCTCATCTAAATACAATCACACTGAACAATAGGGCTTCAACATAGGCATTTGGGAGTGGGTAGGGGGAACACATTTTCCTTGGTGGCTCAGACGGTAAAGAATCTGCCTGCAATATAGGATACCTGAGTTCTATCCCTGGGTCAGGAAGATTTATCTCCGAGAGAAGAGAATGGCAATCCACTCCAGTATTCTTGCCTGGGAAATCCTGTGGACAGAGAAGTCCGGTGAGCTACAGTTCACAGGGTCACAAAGAGTCAGACATGACTGAGTTGACTTAGCATGCACTCCTGGGAGGAACACATCAAGTCTATTAATATATCAACTGAAGACAGGAACCTTATCATTATATCCCTAATCCCTAGCATGGTGACGGACACGTTTTAAGACACAGATATAAAGAACAGACTTTTGGACTCTGTGGGAGAAGGCGAGGGTGGGATGATTTGAGAGAATAGCATTGAAACATGTATATTATCATATGTGAAACAGATCACCAGTCCAAGTTCGATGCATGAAACGGGGCACTCAAAGCCAGCGCACTGGGACAACCCTGAGGGATGGGATGGAAGGAAGGTGGGAGGGGGGTTCAGGATGATCCTGATCAGGATCAGGATCATGTACATGATCAGGGTGACACATGTATACCATGGCTGACTCATGTCAATGTATGCAAAAACCACTACAATATTGTAAAGTAATTAGCCTCCAATTAAAATAAATAAATAAAAATTTAAAAAGTACTTAATGAATGAAAAATAAACACAAAAGAAAGTAATACATAAAAAATGCAGTGTAATGTGGTGATTAAGGACACAGACTTTTGAGACTTTTCTTCCAGTTATATCTTTTATTCAAACCTAGTTTTTAAATCTGTAAAATAGGCATAATAATAATAATGCCTCTCTTGAATTGTTACAATATTAAATGAGCATGTCTGGTAAGTTATAAGTGCTCAGTAAATGTTAGCTATGACTGTTATCATTCGTGCTTCATTTGACCAGCCTATTTTTCATTTGCATGTCAGCCAAAACTGACTTCATTCTTGTCTGAGAAGCAGGATCAGAGCACCCTAGGTTGTAATCAAGAGCTGCAGGCATAGGAGTAGAGGGAGCATGTCATGGAGCCATCATTCTGGGCAGTCGTTCTCCAGGGATGGTTGCTGTCTGCTTGGGGGCAATATTTTGGCTCTTGTGGTGGCTAATATTCTTAGTGTTTTCAGGCAAAGTTAGGCTAAATTAATTTTAGAACTGACCCACTTACATATTTTTAAACTTTAGACTACAGCAGCTGAACAGCTAAGTTGGACAATTTACAAACTGTATTATGGCTTTTATGGAGCAGGCCATTCTCAAAATAGGACCAAGAGGCTCGGAAGTCCAAGTGAGTGGTTCTTGACAGATTCAAGATATCATTTAAATCCTTAACGCTTAGTTGTCTGCTGGAAAGCTAACATTTTAGAAGGGGAAGAAAAGAAAACATGCTATAGGCTGTTTGAGGAATAAAAAACAAAAACAAATCAAATATAGATGTCATAGTGAAAGTCACTCAGTCATGTCTGACTCTTTATGACCCCATGGACTATACAGTCCATCGAATTCTCTAGGCCAGATTACTGGAGTGGGTAGCTTTTCCCTTCTCTAGGGGATCTTCCCAACCCAGGGATCAAACCTAGGTCTCCCTCTTTGCAGGCAGATTCTTTACCAGCTGAGTCACAAAGGGAGCCCAGATTTCATAGAACTGTTATCAAATAAATAGAAGTTTAGGAAAGTTTCAATTACATTGAACTAACTTGCCAAATTTTGATTTTAAAATTTGAATTAACTCAGTAAATGTGCAGGCTCTTCAAGTGTTCAGGGAATGGTATAAGACTGACAATGTGAAAATATCTCTATGTCCTCAAAGACCTGAGACTTATATAGAAAGTTTATCCATTCTTCTTATATTACAAAACTCATAACCATATAAACTTTACATGTATATTATCACAAAGAACTAGTATATATAGAAGGAAATTTAAAGATATTAGAATTTTGTCTCATCAACCAAACTAAAGAATAAATTTACTTCATATGCTAGGATTTATTTATTGGCAAATAGTTTCTTCTTGTCAAAATTCTATTAGGATTTGATTTTCTAAGCCTATTAAAAATAATAGGAAAATCAATAATAATTTAGTGAACAACTTATTTCTACTTCAACATCCTTCATATAAAACGAATGAGAACATTCCATTTGACTACTTATTGAAAGAGAAATAAAATCATAATCTATTGACATAGAATCAATGTCTCCTGTTTTGCCTTGGCCTTGCTGTTTTATCTAAAGCAAGTAGATACTACCTTGTGAAAATATTTTGGTTTAAGTACATCCATTTTTAAATTAATCGGTTTTTCTAGTCAACTAAATAGAGTCACAAAAGGGACACTTTAATTCTGCCAACATTTTGCTTGTAGTAAATACTGTGGCCAAAAAATTCTGGAGTTTATCAATAACACCAGATTAATAGCATCTGATTGTGGATCATATCTTGATGGTATGTTACTAGCAACAGTTGTACATAGTTCTAATACAAGGTATCACCAATTCTAAGGACATGAGTTTGAGTAAGCTCTGGAAATTGGTGATGGACAGGAAAGCCTGGTGTGTTGCTGTCCATGGGGTCACAAAGAGTCAGATATGACTGAGAGACTGAACTGAACTGAATACAAGGAATTAAAATGTTGCTTCAAGGATATGTTCATAGTTATTAAATTTATTAGCAGTTATTATCTATATTATGTGAGAAATAGTTCAAAAATACCAATATAGACTAAAATCATTAATTACTAATTATTTATGGAGCTGATTGCCTAAAAGCATTTTTCAATGACAAGACAAAAAATCTATAATTAAAAAGTGGAAGCATAAATGACATTCAAATTTAAAATTACTGAAAAATTAATATAAACACTTCTGCAAGCGGCGGCTGTTTTCATTCTTAAAGGAGAAATCGTGGGATAATAATTCACTTCTTTATTAAAATATCAGTATCCCACATCTTTTATCTCCCTTGCAAAAAATGACGTTGAAAACTAAAATCACATCACTTCTCAACTTTGTGTTTTTATAACTGTTAAAAAGAAAAGTGCTATATGACTTGTAAGTTTGATGAAAAATTTAATCTATACTAGCTGTAAAGTTGCACAAGATATTTTTATAATTTTTTTAGGTAAATGAATTAAAGGTCCAAATGGCAGAAAGTTACCTAAGGACTCTAGAACATCATCATTAAACTCTCCTCTGCCTTGAGCCCTGCCATGTTTTTAGTCCCCAACTTATTTTCAGTTCTGTCTTTGTTCTTAGGACATATTTCAAACTCTATATGAAGACCTTACAGGGAGTCCTGGCATGGAGCATGCCTTCCACATGCTGGGCAAATAGAACCCACTGTAATTATCTCTATTTTATAACGGATGAAACTGAGATGCAGAAAGGTTAAGCCATTTGTGAGAAACCACATATAAGTAAGCATTCTTTGAGATGGAGATAGAAACCTTTAATCAAGAAGAGGTTAAAATGTCACGATTCCAAATCTGAAATAGATGGTCTGAAATGGCAGATTCTTAAGAGAGAATAATTAAAGGAGTTGATGCCTCATTGTCTTTAACGATATTCCTTGCTGTTCCATCAAATCACTGAATAGATAAGAGGTGAGCAATAAGTTTCAAGCTGATCTTTTGTGTAGCCAGATAATTTAGACAAAAGCTTGTAGGGATGGTATGGAAAGTGTATTCACCTGCCTGGCTTCCAAACTCCTCAACTTTCAGTAGAGGGTGAGTGAGTGACACTTAGACACATAGAGTGGATTAAAATGACTCTGTATTTTGATTTCCTTTTTGGAATTTACAGTGTCAGGCCATAGGCCATGTATGCTGATTGTAGTCATTTGAGCCCTGGAAACAGAGATTGCTATGCCACCTCTGAATTTTAGACTGGGCAAATGAACTTTATGTATATGCTATTTTCACTTCACCTATGTTAAGAAGACTTAACCTATAATGCTACAATATAAGATGGCTAGACCTTATTCTTTGCATAGTGATTATAATTTCAGTTGTTTAAGGGTAGAAGAAAATATTACCTTCCAAGCAGGCTAGGACATTTTTATTCACACTTCTCTTCATGTCTGGGAAAGATCTGGATCAGAAACTTGTAAACCTCCCACCCCCAATTTAAATTTTGATTAGTCTCCTGGGGAAAGGAAATAGCCTAGCCCTAAATTTAAAATTTTTACAACCAGGTGGAAGTAGTGGCAGTATGTATTTTTCTAACAATTCAAAGTCTATAATATCAGTTTTTAATGGGTCATTTCCCTTATGCCTTTAAGAAAGGGAAAAGTGAAAGAGAAAGTCGCTCAGTAGTATCCAACTCTTTGCGACTGTACGGACTATACAGTCCATGGAATTCTCTAGGCCAGAATACTGGAGTCGTAGCGTTTCCCTTTTCTAGGGGATCTTCCCAACCCAGAGATAGAACCCAGGTCTCCCGCATTGCAGGTGTATTCTTTACCAACTGAGCTATGAGGGAAGCCTCTTCTGCCTTTATATTATATTTAAAATTATACTTGAAAATGATCTAATGTTAGTATACTTGTCCAAGGATTCATAACTGTTTTCTTTTGTATTCTACTGTTATTTAAAGTTTCTTTTTTTTTCTTTTGAGAAGTCTATATAATACATGATGCAAATTTATCCCTTAGGGCCTCTTACATAAGTCAGTTCAGTTCAGTTCAGTTGCTCAGTCGTGTCTAACTCTTTGCGACCCTATGAATTGCAGCACGCCAGGCCTCCCTGTCCATCACCAACTCCTGGAGTTCACTCAAACTCACGTCCATCGAGTTGGTGATGCCATCCAGCCATCTCATCCTCTGTCATCCCCTTCTCCTCCCGCCCCCAATCCCTCCCAGCATCAGAGTCTTTTCCAATGAGTCAACTCTTCACATGAGGTGGCCAAAGTACTGGAGTTTCAGCTTTAGCATCATTCCTTCCAAAGAACACCCAGGGCTGATCTCCTTCAGAATGGACTGGTTGGATCTCCTTGCAGTCCAAGGGACTCTCAGGAGCCTTTTCCAACACCACAGTTCAAAAGCATCAATTCTTCAGTGCTCAGCTTTCTTCACAGTCCAAATCTCACATCCATACATGACCACTGGAAAAACCATAGCCTTGACTAGACGAACCTTTGTTGGCAAAGTAATGTCTCTGCTTTTGAATATGCTGTCTAGGTTGGTCATAACTTTCCTTCCAAGGAGTAAGCGTCTTTTAATTTCATGGCTGCAGTCACCATCTGTAGTGATTTTGGAGCCCAGAAAAATAAAGTCTGACACTGTTTCCACTGTTTACCCATCTATTTCCTATGAAGTGATGGGACCAGATGCCATGATCTTAGTTTTCTGAATGTTGAGCTTTAAGCCAACTTTTTCACTCTCCACTTTCACTTTCATCAAGAGGCTTTTGAGTTCCTCTTCACTTTCTGCATAAGGGTGGTGTCATCTGCATATCTGAGGTTATTGATATTTCTCCAGCAATCTTGATTCCAGCTTGTGCTTCTTCCAGCCCAGCGTTTCTCATGATGTACTCTGCATAGAAGTTAAATAAGCAGGGTGACAATATACAGCCTTGATGTACTCCTTTTCCTATTTGGAACCAGTCTGTTGTTTCATGTCCAGTTCTAACTGTTGCTTCCTGACCTGCATATAGGTTTCTCAAGAGGCAGGTCAGGTGGTCTGATATTCCCATCTCTTTCAGAATTTTCCATAGTTTATTGTGATCCACACAAAGGCTTTGGCATAGTCAATAAAGCAGAAATAGATGTTTTTCTGGAACTCTCTTGCTTTTTCCATGATCCAGCAGAAGTTGGCAATTTGATCTCTGGTTCTTCTTCCTTTTCTAAAACCAGCTTGAACATCAGGAAGTTCACGGTTCACATATTGCTGAAGCCTGGCTTGGAGAATTTTGAGCATTACTTTACTAGCGTGTGAGATGAGTGCAATTGTGCAGTAGTTTGAGCATTCTTTGGCTTTGCCTTTCTTTGGGATTGGAATGAAAACTGACCTTTTCCAGTCCTGTGGCCACTGCTGAGTTTTCCAAATTTGCTGGCATACTGAGTGCAGCTCTTTCATAGCATCATCTTTCAGGATTTGAAATAGCTCCACTGGAATTCCATCACCTCCACTAGCTTTGTTCGTAGTGATGCTTTCTAAGGCCCACCTGGCTTCACATTCCAGGATGTCTGGCTTTAAAACCACTTCAGTATTCTTGCCTTGAGAACTCCATGAACAGTATGAAAAGGCAAAATGATAAGATACTGAAAGAGGAACTCCCCGGTCGGTAGGTGCCCAATATGCTACTGGAGGTCAGTGGAGAAATAATCCAGAAAGAATGAAGAGATGGAGCCAAAGCAAAAACAATACCCAGCTTTGGATGTGACTGGTGATAGAAGCAAGGTCCAATGCTGTAAAGAGCAATATTGCATAGGAACCTGGAATGTTAGGTCCTTGAATCAAGGCAAAGTGGAAGTGGTCAAACAGGACATGGCAAGAGTGAACGTTGACATTCTAGGAATCAGCGAACTAAAATGGACTAGAATGGGTGAATTTAACTCAGATGACTATTATATCTACTACTGTGGGCAGGAATCCCTCAGAAGAAATGGAGTAGCCATCATGGTCAACAAATAGTCCGAAATGCAGTACTTGGATGCAATCTCAAAAACGACAGAATGATCTCTGTTCGTTTCCAAGGCAAACCATTCAATATCACAGTAATCCAAGTCTATGCCCCAACCAGTAACGCTGAAGAAGTTGAAGTTGAATGGTTCTATGAAGACCTATGAGACCTTCTAGAACTAACACCCAAAAAAGATGTCCTTTTCATTATAGGGGACTGGAATGCAAAAGTAGGAAGTCAAGAAACATCTGGGGTAACAGACAAATTTGGCCTTGGAATACGGAATGAAGCAGAGCAAAGGCTAATAGAGTTTTGCCAAACGAATGCACTGGTCATAGCAAACACCCTCTTCCGACAACACAAGAGAAGACTCTACACATGGACATCACCAGATGGTCAACACCGAAATCAGATTGATTATATTCTTTGCAGCCAAAGATGGAGAAGCTCTATAGAGTCAGCAAAAACAAGACCAGGAGCTGATTGTGGCTCAGACCATGAACTCCTTATTGCCAAATTCAGACTTAAATTGAAGAAAGTAGGGAAAACCACTGGACTACTCAGGTATGACCTTAATCAAATCCCTTATGATTGTACAGTGGAAGTGAGAAATAGATTTGAGGGACTAGATCTGATAGAGTGCCTGATGAACTATGGAATGAGGTTCATGACATTGTACAGGAGACAGGGATCAAGACCATCCCCATGGAAAAGAAATGCAAAAAAGCAAAATGGCTGTCTGGGGAGGCCTTACAAATAGCTGAGAAAAGAAGAGAAGCAAAAAGCAAAGGAGAAAAGGAAAGATATAAGCCTCTAAATGCGGAGTTCCAAAGAATAGCAAGGAGAGATAAGAAAGCCTTTCTCAGTGATCAACGAAAAGAAATAGAGGAAAACAACAGAATGGGAAAGACTAGAGATCTCTTCAAGAAAATTAGAGATACCAAGGGAACATTTCATGCAAAGATGGGGTCGATAAAGGACAGAAATGGTATGGACCTAACAGAAGCAGAAGATGTTAAGAAGAGGTGGCAAGAATACACAGAAGAACTAAGTATGGTAAATAGCTTCATATATATGAGACTGTCTATAATGACTGATTAATACCTTGTGTGCTCAATCACTCAGTCATGTCTGACTCTTTGAGACCCCATGAACTGTAGCTGGCCAGGCTCCTCTGTCCATGTAATTTTCCAGGCAAGAACACTGGAATAGGTTGACATTTCCTTTTCCAGTGGGATTAATACTTTAACATATGTTTATTGTTGCCTCTTTTTAAAGGTTTTTTTCAGAAAGATAAAAAGTACTCTCTTTTTGACTCCAGACAGGCAGTGGAAAAATCACCTCCAAGTGGGGATAAGCAGAAAAATGACATATCACTGTTGTAGAAAACCTTTATCAATTGTGGAATCATCTTTGGATTTTCTTATTGTTATGGAATATGCTAATTATCCCAGTGTGGTTTACTTTGATTAAGAGGATAGATACCACTTCTGTTAAGGGGACTTGATTGATTCTCAGAGTTGCATTTTATAGAACATTCCTGTCTTATGTATAGATACAGTAAAAATGTCTAGAAAATAAGGGTTCAACTGCTACTGATCAGGAAGATACCTTCAGGAAGAGCAGAGAGACCCATTTCAAGCAATTTTCTTAATTATGAAGCAAGATCTACTTAGTAAGTTTGAGGGGAAAGACCACTGATTTGTGAGCCAGCCAACCCAGTGTTGGCTTTGCCTATGCTGCTAGTGCCCTCATAAAAGGAGAGGGGACATCCCTCTTTCCTACAGACCTGCTTCTTTTCACAATAAATTGAAGCAGAGAATCAAAATGCCTCTGGAATCCCTTCCAATTTAACTATGTTCTAGTACACAAACATCTTCTGGGAAGCCTGTGTACTTACAGCTGTGGGAGACGTGATACCATATAAATGCTTTTCTAGCCCTTCAATAGCTAGCTCTCACTCCATCACACGTGAAAATGACTGAGACAATTAAACTGAAATTTTGAGCGAATCCTATAATAGGAAAGGAAAGTGAAAGTGAAGTCACTAAGTCCTGTCCGACTCTTTGCGACCTCATGGACTGTAGCCTATCAGGCTCCTCCATCCATGGGATTTTCCAGGCAAGATTGCTGGAGTGGATTGCCATTTCCTTCTCCAGGGGATCTTCCTGACCCAGGAATCAAACCCGGGTCTCCCACACTGCAGGCAGACGCTTTACTGTCTGAGCCTACTATGCAAGTAAAGGAAACGAGCTCATAATACTGTCTGATCTGAATCTAGTAACAACTATGATATTACCTTCATGGTCTGTTTCTTGGGCATGCGGATTTCCTGATAAGAGTGGAACATCATTCACCACAGCAATCCAGTGTACTTCAACCTGATGCATATTTGATGTAGGTGACTTACCTAAATAATGTGCTGAAAGCTATGGACTAAGATTTTAACAATTAGAAGGAAGTCACAGGCTAATAAACTTTTAAAGAATTAAAAGGATGAACTCTAATCACTGCATACAAAATGCTTGTCTAAATTCACAATGGAGAAGTTAAGCTACATTTTCTGTGATAAATTTTGGTCCCCCTGAAGGCAAGGGAACATTCTTATTCATGCTTTCATAAGGTTAGACTATCGATGGGCTTCCCTGGTGGCTCAGATGGTATAAAATCTGCCTGCAATGCAGGAGACCTGGGTTTGATCCCTGGGTTGGGAAGATCTCCTGGAGGAGGGCATGGTAACCCACTCCAGTATTCTTGCCTGGAGAATCCCATGGACAGAGAAGCCTGGCAGGCAACAGTCCATGGAGTGACAGAGTCGGACATGACTGAGGGACTAAGCACAGAGTATGGATAAATATTTACTGAAGTAAATGTTATGAAATAGAAGTCTTAGGAGGGTCAGTCAATAGTGCCTGTCCCAGCACATGCATGTAAACATACAATGAACAAATAGTCAAAATTCAATATACAAATTTAAGCACACTGCAATAAATTTCATAGGGCATAGAGTCAGAATCAGAAAATTAAAAAGGACCTTGGAGATCAACTAATTGTTTTATGATAGTGAAATTTTGTTTTAATGAGAGAATATAACTAGGAATCATATTCTCATTCCATGGAAGCTGAGGATGAGAAATAATTTATATTTAATCTTTCTGAGGGAATTAATAAATTAAAATAAGTTTAAATTCCAGAAGTGTAAAAAGGGTAGCATCAGATCCTTCCCATCCCTACCCCTTTACACTTTAGGGCCCTAGGAACTTCTTGTGTTCTGTTGGGCTATTTCAGTGTGGTTTGAGAGTATATGTAGGTGTGTGTTTTTTAGATAAACTGATGGGATTTGGGGCTGGGAAATAGGAAGACTGAGAATTAACATCTTTAATGAAACAAGATATGATAATTACAACTCTTCATCTTCTATGGTTGTTATGTACAAGCTGAGCCTTATAAGTTACTGTCTTTAAAGGAAAGTCACACAAACAGAAATAGAATAAAATAAAAATGATAATATCTAATGAATATTGTACTTTAAAAATGTAATATTTTATACAAATTTAAAGCAACAGATTACCTTATTTTTATTTTCACAAAATTACACATCGAGGGAGAATTGATATATTTGAAAGACAGTAAAATTAACTTCCTTTTTTGTTATGATGCCATATTTATGGCACACTAATTATTCTGCCAAGGCCTAAGAGAAAGAAAAATGGATATCAGACATGGATTTAAAAATTGCTGTGAAAATAGTGCAAGATGGAAAATTTTACCAGAGAATTTCATCTTAAAAATTGAGATAAAATTCACACATCTTAATATTCACTCTTCAAAGATATGATACAGTTTTTAGTATTTTCACAGATATGCACAACATCACCATTATATAATATTTTCATCATTGCTAAAAGAAATCCATTACCTATGGGCAATCACTTCCCAATTCTCTTACCCTCAGCCTCTGACAACCACTAAGTTATTTTCTCTCTCAATGGATTTGCCTATTCTGAGCATTTCATAAAAATGGAATCATGCTGTATGTGGTCTTTTCTGTCTGCCTTCTTCCACTTAGCATAATGTTTTCAAGGTTCATCTGTACTGTAATATGTACTTCATTTTTTTCTATTGTTGAATGGCATTTCATTGTATATACCATATTTCACAAAAATATCACGGTTTGTTTAGCCATTCATCTGCTGATAAACATTTTCTTTTTCAATTTTGGGCTATTATGTATAAGCTTTTGTGTAGATAGATGTTTTCATTTCTCTTGGGTATACCTAGGAGTAAATTGCTTGTTAATATGGCAACTCATATTTAACCATTTGAGAAACTGCCAAGCTGCTTTCCAAAGTGGCCATAACATTTTACATTCCCACCAGAAATGCATGAGAATATGTATTTCTCCAAATCCTCAACAACACTTGTTATTGTCTGCTTTTTGATTATTGCCATCCTTGTGGGTATGCAGTGGTACCACATTGTGGTTTTGATTCATATTTCCTTAATTACTAATGAGGCTGAGCATATTTTCATGTACTTATTAGCTATTAATAGATTTTCTTTGGAGGAATGCCTACTCAAATCCTTTGCTGATTTTTGAATGGGGTTATCTGTCCTTTTACTGAGTTGTAAAGGCTCTTTGTGTATTTTGCATATGAGTTCTTTATACATCTATGCAAATATTTTCTCTCATTCTGTAGTCAGTCTTTGTATTTTCTTGAAAGTGTCTTTTGGAGCAAAAAGTTTTTAATTTTATGATGTCCAATTTATTTTTTTCTTTTGTCATTTGTGCTTTTGATGTCATGCTAAGAAACTATTGTCTAATCCAAGCTCACTAAGATTTATGCCTATGCTTTTGTGCAAAAGTTTTCCAGTCTAAACTCTTAAAAGTAAATGTAAGTCTTTGCTTAGTTTCTGAATTAATTTTTGTTTATTGGGAGCCAGGGTCCAGCTTAATTCTTCTGCATGTGGATACCCAGTTTGACCAAGATTAAATTTCACTCAATGGTGAAATATTGCAATCTTTACCACATAGATAAGGATTAAGAATGCTCGTTACAGCCACTACTACTGAACATTGTATGAGATTCTTTTTTTTTTTTTGCTAGTGCAATAAATCAAGAAAGAAAAAGATACAAAGATGAGAAACCAAGAAATAAACTTCCACTATTCACAGGTAACATGATACTGTACACAAAAAGCACAAAATAACCTAAATAAATTACTATAATTAATAAATGAATTTAGTAAGGTCACTAGTTACAAGGTCAGCTTATCAAAGTCAACTGCATTTCTATATACCAGTAAAAGGAAAACTAGAAAATAAAAATGAAAAAATGGAAAATTAAACATTTAGAATGATAGTATGTACACTAGCACAGAAAATTAAATATAAACAAATATAATATAAACAATTAAATATAAACAAACAAATTAAATATCAACAAATATAAACAAATTAAATATAAACAAATATAAACAAAATTAAATATAAACAAATGGATCTAGTAACACATATGAAAGAGCTCCTCACTGAAAACTACAAAGTATTATTGAGAGAAACTTTAGAAGAGCTAAAACTATAGGCCATACCATGTTTGCAGACTGGAAATCTCAGTATTGTAAAAATGTCATTTCTCTTTAAAAATCTATTCAAATAATCTATAGACTCAATGCATGCCAAATAAAATCCTAGCAGAATTTGTTTTTTGTAGAAATTAACAAACTTATTCTAAAGTTTAAATGGGGTTGCAAAGAGTTGGACACCATGGAGTAACTAAGCACATATAGAGAAAAAGAGCAACCTTTCCATAATTATGCTGTACACACTGGATATTTTTATGCAACAAAAATAAATCTTGATTATCCTACCTCATATTATATCCATAAATCAATGCCAGATAGACTGTAGATTTAAATGTGAAAGATAAATCATAAAGAATTTACCTGAAGGACTAACAAATGATTTCTACTTCTTAAATTCCATTCATTGAAAGACACCATTAAGAGTAACAGGACAGGTCACATAATGGGAGAAATAATATGCATATAGACATGCATACATGTATTTCTGGGAAAAACATTAATATCTATATATCAATTTATTGATCAATCAATTTATCTGACTTCAACAGTCACTTCACAGAACAAGACATGCATATGTTCAAAAAGTGAGAAGATGCTTAACTTTATTAGACATCAAAAAACAAAAGTAAGATACCATTTCATAATGACCATGTGACAAATAAAACTATTGACAATACCCTGGGCCTGCAAGAACTCATAGTAACTCAGATCCTCATACATTGCTATTTGGAGTGTATATTGTCCCACCACTTTGATAAATTGTTTGGTAGTAGCTTCCCTCCATGGGATTCTCCAGGCAAGAGTACTGGAGTGGATTGCCATTTTCCTTCTCCAGGGGATCTTCCTGACCCAGGGATCGAACCCAGGTCTCCCTCATTCCAGGCAGATGCTTTAACTTCTGAGCTACCAGGGAAGCCCAATAAATTAGAATATACATATACAAGTTTAGAATATATGTTCCTAAACTGTCTTTAGGGTTCATATATTAACAAACCAAAGGTCTTTCAACAGTAGAATGAATAGTAAGTTATGACCTTTTCATAAAATAGAAGAGGACATATCAAAGAGAATGGATGAATCTCACAAATATTATATTAAGCAAAAGAAACTAGACCAGAGTTTGGTTTCAGAAAAATTAAAAACAAGAAAAACTAATCAGTGGTGACGGAAGTCAAAATAGTGGTTACCTTTAAATACAGCTTTTGAGAGTGGGTATGAAGATTTCTTGCTGGAGTTGGTAATCCATTTTTCAAAGTAGTTGGTTAAGTGGCTAAGATCACTTTGG
The DNA here is from genome assembly GCF_003369695.1 of Bos indicus x Bos taurus. Taxonomy (NCBI): domain Eukaryota; kingdom Metazoa; phylum Chordata; class Mammalia; order Artiodactyla; family Bovidae; genus Bos; species Bos indicus x Bos taurus. The sequence goes on along the minus strand of NC_040079.1, from coordinate 65,152,055 downwards.
GAAAAATTCAGTGAGCTGTACATTAATGATTTGTGAGCTTTTAGTATAAATGTAATAGTTTAAAAGTTTTGCTTCAGTTGATACAAAAGACTTTGGTTAAGGCAGTAAGTTCTTATGAGGATATCAAATGCTGCTTCTGAGACAACAATAAAAATAAAACACAAAAACTAATGTAAATTAAACTATAGCACAAAATAATAGAGCTTTTATTAATTTATTCAAGTGGAATGTGATGCCTCACGAAGCAGTGAGTTTGCTGTCAATGGATTTATACAAGGTAAAGACAGAAGCATTCCTGTTTAAGGGTGGGCTTTGGATAAAATGATCTCCAAGGAGCTTTCCAATTCTAAGACAAAATAATGTCAACCTTACAGTGAAGAAACACAACCTCCCAAGTGTATATTCCAGACAATTTGCCAAACAACTGTTTATCTGTGAGAAAATCATTTAAACTATCAAGCTGACTCCACTTAGAAAATGTATTTCTCACTTCCTTATAAGTTTGACAATATTTTGTTATATAATTTAATATATATGTATATATATATATGTTATTAAGATACTGACTTAAACCATAGATTATGCCTAGATTTTTTTAATATATTTTAAGAAAAACCTAAAATAATCCAGTGACAGTTGACTACTCTATTGGTAAAAGATGATTTGCCATGGGAAAATTTAGAATGATGTCCACTATATTCACTGTACCAAGAATGCCTTATGAAAAATTAAGCAAGTTCTGTTTATTGCTCACCTAAATAGTCAGATGAGATACACATAATGTGTGTATGTTTTGATATAAACATCATCATGTATTTTTCATATTCCATAACAAAGAGATTTCTTATAAAGGATTTTGATTCAGTTTTGAATGAACTTCAAGTGCATGAGAAAGAGACTTGCAATTATTCTACTTTTAATTCACAGGACCAACTCCTTTTGGTTGTCAAATAATTATTTGCAGATATCAAAAATTGTTAAATTTTTTGGTTCAGGACTTGCAATAAAAATTGTGTATAGTCAACACAGTAAAATTTAGACATGAATAAATTTAACATATAATTTTAGAGAATTTTCAGATCCTTTGCCTTCCACCTACATATCCAGCAGTGTAACATATATCACAGGTCCTGGCCTGGTTAAATAAAATAATGTATATTTGAGACAAAATTGGCATTGTTGTTGGCTTTGTTACAATATTAAACAATAGTAGGCATCCTACTCTGCATGATATATTCAATTTGAGATTCTTTAAGTTGTTGAAGAAGCATTAAGTATTTATCATCACCCAAAATTGTGCCAAACATTGCATAAAGTATATACCTGTCTTTGAAACTTTGAGAGAAACCCATGGCTAATGCTGAATTTTTGCCTATAGTAACTCAAATAACATGACATAAAAAAGTAAGTCACATATATTAAAATTGTACCCTGTAAGTAGATTGAAAAAACTGTAGTACCTGCATGCTTATTTACGTAGGATCTCATGGTAAAATCTCAGAAACTCTTAATTTTCCAAAACTGAATTTTATATCCTTCCATGTCTTATATTGTTTCATTCTATCTTAACAATTTGTTTAATTCTGTAACAATAAGGAAGGACTAGTATGAAGTGGAGGAGAAGGCAAAAGTCTTCTACTGGTCTGAACCTATGGTGACTCAATGCAAAGAAAATATATTTATGCCTCTAAAATAATGAAGTAGGAAGTGAATCTGAAACTAATACAATTTTTTCTTATGTTTTCCCAACAGCATGCATTGTCTTTACATTTTCTTTACTATGGAAAATATTTAGCCTGAACAAAGAATAGAGTATTCTGCTTAACAAATTATTTTGGCAGATAGAGAATTGCCACATTTTCCACATATGATTAATAGTTTTTGAAAATAATTTAAAAGTTACTTCAGGATTTTACATTATATATATTGACTTTACTATATTGCAGAAGTACAGAATTAACAATAAAAAGGATATTTGAATTCCAGGAAGATGATGGCTTATGTCGAAGTCCTTCATTCTGCTTACCACTCATCCACCCATCCACCTATCTATCCATCCATGCACACACCCATTTTGTATAATATGGGATATATGGAAATACAATGGTACACAAGATGAATAATTCTGCCCATGAAGAATTATTCTTTCATGAAGAAAATTGCACAGTGACTATACTAGATGATTGGATTTAAAAAAATTAGTGCAATATAATTGACATATAATATTGTCCCAGTTTGGGGCTTCCCAGGTGCCTCAGTGGTAAAGAATTCACTTACAAATGCAGGGGACTCAGGAGATGTGGTTTGATTCCTGGATTCGGAAGATCCCCTGGAGAAGGAAATGGTAAGCCCCTCCAATATTCTTGCCTGAGATATTCCATGTACAGAGGAGCCTGGTGGGCTGCAGTCCATGGGATCACAAATAGTCGAACCCAATGGAGTGACTGCATGCACCCTTAAGATTATTAGATAATTGTTCCAGTTTAAAGTGTACAACATGTTGAGTTCATAAATTTATATTTTGAAATATGATTACCACCAAAGTGTTAGCTAACGCTTCTATCATGTTACATAATTTGGTGGTGGTGGTTTAGTTGCTAAGTCGTGTCCAACTCTTGCAATCCCATGGACTGTAGCCCACCAGGCTCCTCTGTCCATAGGATTTTCCAGGCAAGAATACTGGAGTGGGTTGCCATTTCCTTCTCCAAGGAATCTTTCTGACCCAGGGATTGAACCCAGGTCTCCTGCACTCCAGGAGCTACCGACTGAGCTACCAGGGAAGCCCCCGTCACATAATTTAGATGATGAAATTTCAAGTGATCTTTTTCCTTGTGAATTTTATAACCACCATAACTGCATGTTTTTATTTCTTCATAAGCTTTCCATTTATTAACTCATTTGATCCTGTAACAACCTTGGAGGTAGGAACTATTAGTATTGCTATTGTACAGCTGCAGAAATAAAAGCACAGAAAGGTTAAGTAATTACCTAAAGCCCCTCAGCTAATAAATAGAAGCAGGATATAAGCTATACAGTGTGTCTCTAGACACTGTTCTCAAATCCCACAGTTGTATTATCTGTCAAATAGAGGTATGTTAATATGATCAACAATACTGCAATATTATCATCATCAAGAATAACCATAATAATATATACAATTTTTATTCTTTATATAGACTTGTCACTAGGCTCCCCAGGTGGTGCTAGTGATGAAGAACCCACCTGCCAATGCAGGAGACATAAGAGTTGCAGATTTGATTCCTGGGTCAGGAAGATCCCCTGGAGGAGGGCATGGCTTAATCCTTAAAGCATGATTGAAGTAGGACCCTTTAACAGTCCTTTAAAATAATAAATATCCATATTAGCTCTAAAGAGATTATATAATTCATTTTTATAACTGAGACCAGTAATTCCCAAATAGGAGTATAACAAAGTCTGAGGAAGAGAAATAAAACAGTGTAAGATATTATATTTACCAAAGGAGCATGGGTTAAAAAAGGTTGAGAGACTCTGTCACAAAGAAAAATTATTTGGACATCTTGGGAGATCTTTCATCAAATGGAAAAAAGGAAGTTCACAAAAGTTAATTGATTATAAAAGTAAACTAAATCTAGAACAAATGAATTTTAATGACTATCTTTCAAAGAATGATTAATTTGTTAACTATGCATTATAAAACTAAAAGTTGGTGTATGGATGGTATACTATGGAGAATACTGCACTGAAAGCAGAGACATCTGAGTTTAAGTCCCAGCACTGTTCCAAATGTTGGGGTCCTTCACTGTTCTTGATTTCAGTTTTCTTATGTGAAAATGAAAGGGTAGCCCAGAAGACTGTTAAGTGCCTTAGCGTTCTGCTTCTCTATAACTCACCTAAACTTTTGTCGTTTTTTGTAAAAGTATTTTGTAGCCTCCGCATAAGAAAAAAAAAAAAAAAGATGTGATAATTGCAGGATGATAGCTATAATTCTAACTAGAACCTAAGTCCTTGACCCTAAGGCCAACAAAGTAGTAGATTATGCATTATAACCATTCTGCAAACCAGAACCACTTGTGGGGCACCAGCAACCTGGAAGCTATCACTCAGTAGATCTGACAGTGCATCTGAGCCTGTGTAGTTTGAGCATCTCACTCAGTGATTTTTGTTCTGTATCAATTGGCTTCCCTTGTGGTTCAGCTGGTAAAGAATCCACCTGCAATGCAGGAGACCTGGGTTTGATCCTTGGGTCTGGAAGATCCCCTGGAGAAGGGAAATGCTACCCACTCCAGTATTCTGGCCTGGAGAATTCCATGGACTGCATAGTCCATGGTGTCACAAAGAGTCGGAAATGACTGAGCGACCTTTACTTTCACTTGTGAATAATCATTGTTCCAGATTCTCTTTTGACAAAATGTTACTTGAGTTTAAGTTGCAGACAAAGACTTATGCTAACAAGGGAAACAAATGCAATATTATAATTAATCTCAAAAAAACACTATTTCTTTTTTAGTCATCTGTGGATAAGATCAATATTTCTTATGTGACTTGCACTGTATCAGAGCTTACAGATCTTAGATACTTGAACTTATTTTTTTGCTGTGATAATAGAAGATCAAGGAATAGAAACTCAGTTGGCATTGAGATGGAATATTCAGAAAATATATACACACACACATATGCTTAAACATAGTACATAAGCTCATAAAGATACATAAATACAAAACTTTTAATCTCCATTATCTTTTGTTTGCTCTTCCAAATTCATGCACCACTTTTTTCACCCTTTTCCATCCTGCTCTGTGCTCTGGGAGACTGACCTGAATGAACTGTAATAGTACCCATAGCCTTTGGCCAACGGGTAACTGGTAGGATACTGTATGAAAGGATAAGAGTGAATTCAGTGTGTGTTTGCCCATGGATCACTCCTGCTCATCTTCAGCTGACTGTGTCCCTTGACTAAAGATCACCGATCCCCTTCAGCCTGGTGAATAGTTTATGACACTCTGTGCTTTGAAGTTCTGATACTTGGCCCCTTTCCTCATTCCTTGAAAAACTGTAGCAGTTCTGATGCAATTGGCTCCAGTTTACTGCACAAACTCCTGTGGATTTTCTGCATTTACACTTTTAAATAGATGCTTGTAAATAAGCCCTGCTGGAATTATCAAATTTTGCGCATGACGTCTATATTTCCTATTTACAGGGATCCTGATTGAAACAGTCTTTTATGTTAAAGGTACCTTTGAAAATATTTGGTTAACACAAAAGAAGTAAATGTATGGAAACTTGAACTGAAATTTTATTAAATAAATAAACAGTCATAATGGATAAAAACAGTATACTGAAGTAATTGAGGAAAATATAAAACTCATATTATTAAAATTGAGGTAGCAGTGAATATAAGAAAATGAGACGTTGGCCTGATATGGAAAAAAAGTAAGGAGATGTGAATTTTAATTGATACAAACACCAAGTCACAAGGCTGAAACTGATAGAGCTTTCTCCATGCCCCAGAGACACTTGATCTGTGCTACGACATTCATCTAGGGGCAGCTCATTACCAGAATAATATAGGCAAGCTGGAAAGATTCATAGAGGAGTAACAAAATGATAAAAAGTGCTGAAGGATTGACCTATAAGAAGAGATTAAAAAGAGGAAATCACTCTGCTTTAGCTAAGCAGTGACTAAGGGGGAATATGTCAACCATCTATAATTATGCGAAGGTTATAAACTCCAAAAGATAGGCAGCAATTACTACAAATCTAGGGTGTAGTGCTCTGCAGAAAGATAAATTAAGAAAAGGAGATTTTAACTCAAAAAACAGGGCCATTTCCTAATGTAGAGCTATTTTATGTCTTCTAAAGCTAAGTGTTCTATAATATAGCCTTTGAAAAAGACAAAAATGAAACAAATTACAAACCATTACTTACTATTATAATATATGTAGATTCTTTACAATCTATTTCTATCTATCCTATCCACCTAACTAGCTGATCTAACTATTGGTGTGTCTCAGAAATCAACCTTTCACAAACATATATAGCTATTTATTTAGCAATATATTAAATAAATATTTATTTAGTAAGCATCTCATTTAATTGTTAACATTACATTTTAGCAATCAAAGAAAAGAAAATTTAAGCAATGTTCTGAAGGTTACCCAGCTAGTAAGTATCACAGCCAGAGTACAAACCCAGGGGTCTTTATCTCTATGTCTCTGCTTATCATCCTTGAATAGTTAAACTACTTCAGTACATTATTATATCATTTCCACAACAATTCTCCATTCTTGAACAATCCATGTGGTTATCATCCATTCTAGCCATGTGATAAAGCCTAAAGTAGTTTTTATTTCCTTATCCTAGATAGATAATACTTATTTTTAATCTTGCAAAATAATTCCTTAATTCACTATTGTACACAATTCAAGTTATTCCGTAAGTCATAATTATTTATAAAGTTTAAATTTAAGAAAGTATGCTATTGACGTCTCTTAAAAAAATAATCATCTCTCACAATTTATTTGAGTTGAAAATACATTGAAAAAAAACCGTGGTCATGGCTAGTATTTCAAATAATACAGAGACCATAAAGTGAAATGAATGAGTCCTTTTCACTTAAAACCTTCAACCTCTGTGGTTAGAGGTAACTGCTCCTAGTAGTTTCTTTTGTGTATTTCCAGGAATTTTCTATGTACGTATCTGCGCATACTTTCTTTTCTTTCCTTAGAAGTGATTTTGGTTGTCTTTCCACATCAACACATAAATTGGTACTTTATCCTTTTTAATGACTGTAAAATATTCTATTGAATGGGTGTAACATTATTTGTCAATTTCCCTGTTGATGGATATTTAGATAGCTTCTAAAATAATCAGTCCTATTATGAACATATATTTACATTCATCTTTGCAGACTTATCCCTTACTGATAGGGCAAATTTGTAGCTGGAGCATTTTCTAGGTCAAAGCATATGTATGTTTACATTTTTATAGGTATTTCCCAATTGTTATCTACAAAATAGATTTTACATTAATACAAAAATATGAGAGTCTAAACAGGCTGCTCACACTCTAAAATTCACATAGAACCCCAACATGTCATGGTATTCACTTCTGCTTTGTGAGCATAAAATGGCATTTTGCCAAACATTTTATTCTACATAAATATTTTATTCCTGGACCAGGTTTATCACTGCCTACTTATATTTCAAGTCATTAACATATTACTTGTTTATATTTTTCTGTGACTTAATTAAAAGAAACTTGCTAATGTTTGAAATAACAGATTTGACTAATTGTTTGTCTTACACCTTAACTTACACTATTTCTTCCACCTGGAAAATCTACCTCATTCTAACCCTACATGTCTATGTCCTACCTACCCTTCATGATTTCTTTCAAATGATACCTTCTCCATCTAAATCTTGTTTCTTTCCTCAGAACTCCCAGCATCTTATTTAACCATTTAGAGTTACATTATACATAAGTCCATGATCAATGGTGGCTATCATTATTATTAAATACTGGATCTTTCGAATTCTATAAATGCTCTTATTCTCTCCTGCCTTCCTTTGCCTTCTTCAATGGATGGATCGAACTCAAACTACATATTTAGTATTGTGATACTATTTTTATTCTCTTTTAAAATAAATGGTTCAATTTTTAATTTTTAATATCAACAGGTTAAAGTAATATTTTATTCTAAAGTTTCAGATTTTTGAACACAGCAGAAAATGATTTAAGATGTCTCTTTAGAACTCATAAACACACTCAATTTTAAAAATTAAGAGTTAAATCTGAAACATGCTGCCGAGAGTTAATGTGGATGCTATCATATTAAAGGCCTTTGGAGGCAAGCAAGCATAGTTTACACGCCATCAGACCTATTTATAGAGCTGACTCCTTTTTGCAATGTCAACTGTAACCTTATACTTATTTTAAGCCTCAGTGTCTCAAATATCAGCCTCTACTAGTTATACAGTTCTCCCTTATTTGATATCAGAGAGCCTAATGGAGCCTTCTGAAGAACCTAGTCAGATTAGCAAAGATAACTTTTTAGAAGTTCCTAGTTTATCTGATTCTCTTTCTGAAGATGAAGAAGTTAAAGCTACCTTCAGACCTGGATTCTCCCCACAACCTAGCAGACGAGGTTCTGAATCATCTGAAGACCTTTACCTGGACTCTCCACCATCAGGTGCAAGAAGAGTTTCATTTGCTGATACCTTTGGACTCAATCTTGTGTCTGTTAAAGAATTTGATTCCTGGGAATTACCGAGTGGTTCAGCTGATTTTGACTTAAGGCAGGACGTTTTCCACACAGAAGAATATGTTTTATCTCCACAATTTGGCTTGCCTTCTTCAAAAGAAGATCTTATGCAACAACTTCAAGTACAGAAAGCAATACTGGAATCAACCGAGTATCCTCCTGGATCTACAAGTATGAAGGGCATTATTCGAGTTTTGAATGTTTCTTTTGAGAAGTTAGTATATGTGAGAATGTCCTTAGATGACTGGCAGTCATATTATGATATATTAGCAGAATATATTCCAAATTCATGTGATGGTGAAACTGACCAGTTCTCCTTTAAGATATCATTGGTTCCTCCTTACCAAAAAGATGGCAGTAAAGTTGAGTTTTGTATACGTTATGAAACTTCTGTTGGTACATTTTGGTCAAATAATAATGGCACAAATTATGTATTGATTTGTCAAAAGAAAGAACAAGAGCCGGAGCCTGAAAAACTACAGGAAGACGTTCCTAATAGACAAATAAAAGGCTGCTTAAAGGTAAAATCAAGGTGAGGCTATATCTTACATCATTACTTTTCATAATTTTAAAGTTTTTAAAAAAAGTCATTCTTTATTTCACTACCAAGAAATAGCCATACTGTTTAAAAATATAGTCTTGTTATGTATAAAGCAATGGTGCTGGGCTTTAACAAGGTCAGTGATGTTTGGATAATAGTACTGTGTCATCTCTCCTCCAGATATAAGGAAAATATGGGTATAATGTAACAGATAGCACGGGGAGTGCAATATGTATATTTCCTACCTAATGAGCTATAAATTGCTTAAATTCAAACAATGGAATCTAGATTCTTAACATGTAAAACTGTTTATTTGCCATTTAAAGTATATTTATGTTTAATATTTTAAATACTATTGCCGTACTTAAAAACATTTCTGATGAGCATAAAACTGTGTTTCAATATGTACCTAGTGCTCAGAAATTCATAGACTTCCCCTCAAACTTTTCAATGACATTTAGTTGTATAGGGATGTCTGGAGTAACACATATTTAGTTACATTTTAAGAGCTATGATGACTTTAGTGATAAGCTAAGAGAAAGTAGTATATGAGTGGTATATGAATTATCCATAAAACTTTATAATTATAACCAAATGTAACATTATAGAACACAAAGTAGTATAATTTAGTAAAAGTAAATGGAGCAGAATAAAAAAAAATGACCCAAGTAGAAATAAGGATATTAGCTTTATAGATTAGAGATTTGGGATATGACCCTTCATTAGTAACCTTGCTCTCCTGTTAATGTAATAAAATAAAATAAAAATAAATGGGTATTCAGTTCGTTCTCTCTATTGTAGAGTTGGCTCATTTCCATGACAGTAGGTGAGTAGATAAAACATCCAGGAGGAGATGGATGTCTCCTGCTCCTCAGAGTGTCCCAAAGGAAAATCACATTGCTCTACCAGCCACAGGCAAAAGCTTGATTATTTTCTGGATGGTCCATCCTAACTGTCATTAGACCCAAAGATTCTAGTAACTGCACCAGAAATAGTGTAATATGATGAAAAGGGAACTGTTTTAGGAATCAAGACATCCAGATTCTAAGTGGAAATAAATAAAAACATAAAGAATTACACTGGAAAATTTTTAATCTTTCATGCTCTAATGCCTTGATCTATTATATGATAATAAATAATAACCACTAAATGTGCTATTCTAATGCATTAATGAACTAAATATAATGTAAGTGAAACAATTCAATCATATAAAATATTTCTGTTTTCATTATCCTTTAAAGTAATTTAAAGATTGGTTTACCTGACTTTGTGAGTTGTGCTGTCTTTCTCAGTCCAAATAAACTTTCTTAGGTTTTAACTGATGCTATTGAGAAATAATAAAATCATAATCTGTGTGCTAAAATAATTTATGTTTATGAGATCACTCAGCAACATGTTAGCTATGTAGACAAAATATGTTCAACACTATTTAATAAACTAATTTGTATACATAAACATACACATATTAAATACAAATAAAATCATCATCAGTGAATAATGTACAGGCTGCAACTTGGTCTATATATTAGAGAAAAGCAAAATTTAAAAAAGGCACAGCCGTATTGTCAAAGCTCTCATAAAAGAAGGAGTGTTTAACTCTGGATTTTTCTGCAAGTTAGAAATGCAGTTTAAAATTATAAGCATTACAAGCTGAACTATGGTAAAGATAGAGGATTCCTTTGATAGACCAAATTTGACTTGAAAATAAGGACAAAAATGGATAACTGCTAGGCCTAATCTACCCCAGTCTTGATATTATTGAAACTTCTCCTAGTCTAAGATATGTATAACTGGATATATATCCATACCCACATTTATATTCAGAACAGTAATTGTTAGGTTCATAGCGGACACCATTCAAGTTTTAATATTGCTTTGGGGAAAAACTTGAGAAGAACTAAACCACAAAATGGTCTAAAGGCCTGTAAAGTTTCCTAATGAGTTATAAAAATGGAAAAAATCTCTCTCCTTCAAAACCACAAATACATTTTCTGCACTTCTATAACTTAAAAATGACCAACATAATTCAAACCACATTTTGAAAAAAAAAAAAATGCATTTGCCTCTGGAGAAGGCCTTTTGTGCTAAGTTTCAGTCCAACATGAATTTTTACATCTGATTTATATACCACTCAAAATGGAGTGTATAAAGGAAATCCTGACAGATCCTTAGAACAGCATGTGCCATAATAGAATATTTATACAGCTTTTCCATGATATAATTTATATGCAATGGGGTTTCAAATATTCCTAAAACTCACACAAGAGAGCATTATCGAATTTCTAAATGAATATTGCAGTTGGATTTCATTGTGAAGAATTTGGTTAAGGAAAAATAGCACATCTTATTAGTGTTTCTTTACGAAATGTGTACTCGGCTAAAGCAAAAATTCACTAACACTTATTTGATCAAAAAAGTTACAGCTTCTAAAATATCTTCCTCCCTTCAAAAGTTACAGAATTTTGTAATTTAATTTGTAATTTAATTTAGCGGTCAGTTGTTTGAGAAGACAAATGCAGAAGAGAAATATATGTCAATTTTTACTTCATATATGCAGGTAGATTAATAATAGTATGTAATATAAGTCAGAGTTAGACTGAAAATAAGTCTGTCTTAACGTAGAGAGTAGCAACTAAAGTGAATTCCTCTTGATCCCAAAGTTAATTTGCTTTCAGGATCTCAGAGATTGTATCTTCTAAAAGCATCAAGAATCTCTTCTAAACAGTACAGAATGAACTGTGGGAACACATTTAGTGAGGTAGGATTTCTGTTATGTCAGTCACCCTAGGCATGATGTCTTCTCTATGGAAGATTTTTTCAGGTCAGAGTTTGCAAACCTCCACATTGATGTGGTTGTCTGATTTTTTTGTTTTTGGTTTTTCTTTATTCTTATTAATCTATCCCCTTTGGATCAAAAGAAATATCTAGTGGGGGAGGAAAAGAGAATTTGTAACTCATAGGCATGTGACCGAGAGTGACCCAGAGGTATTTAATTGCACTGAAAGGCATGCATCATGAGATACTTGATAAGTGTCACCACATATGTAGTACTGGAGTATGTGTTAGCAAACAAACTAAGCACACTGCTGATCTATGTCCCATGAACATTATTTCAAAATAAGTGACCAAAAGAATTAAATAAAATTGACATAAGTAATATTAGATATATTAGATAAATAAACTAAAAATAACATGCAGAAGCAATATACCTCCAAAGTTAAAATTTGGGTTTCAGAGATAAACATATCTGGGTTTGAGTCTAAGCTGCACTGCATGCTAGCTGTGTGACCTTCTGCAAGTTAAACTCAATATCCCTTCTGTTAATTGTGAATAACAATTAGAATCTAATAGAGATTGTTAGAGATTTCCGTAAAATAATACATACAAAGTTTTGGCCTAGTGTATGGCACATAGTAAGTTATCAGAAAATAATAACTCCTGTAAAAAGCCAAGGCTAACTCTAGTTTTAGGTGGATCTAAAAAACCCTAGGGAGGCCCAAACTATCCAAAAGTTTCTCTTTTCTTTCTTTTCAAAGTTTCTGAAATTTCTGTTTTGGAGAGCAGTTTTCTTTGTTTTTTTTTCAGGATTTTAATCAACAAGGGAAACCCACTGAATTGTCAGTTTTCTTGAGATGTATGTTACCTGATATCTGGAATATCTTAAAGTTGGAAAAGATCTTAATGACTATTAAAATTTTCATGCTTAATAAATTAAAAAAATAAGGACTAGATCAAAAGGGTTAAAAAAGGCTTAATTGAGGCATTGAACAAATGTTATTTATCCCAGTTCATATTTATAATATTCATAATACATAATACATATTTATAATATTCATAATACATATTTATCCCAGTTAATATTCACTTAATAACTATGTGGCTATGGACATATTATTTTACTTCTTAAAGCCGCTATTTATTCATATGTAAAATAGGGGCAATGGTGCTTGTCCAGTCTTGTGATGATTAAGTTAACATAAAATGAGATTATATTTTTAAAGCTTCTAGTAAAGTGTTGGGCATATATATAGCTATCAAAACTCAAATATAATTGCCATCATTATTATCAAATTGTGTTCAGCTAATTTCTTGGTTCTTGGACTTGTGTTATTTCTTCTGACATCATAGTCTTCTTGTTAGGGTTTCAAAATTCATTCCCTAAGTGTTTATTAAGGGCCTGTGTTTCAGGTACTGTGTTGTTAGGCACAAGGTTGGAAACATGACTCAGTGAAGACCAGAGGCCCCAAGGAAACAGTCCTCACAGGGGCTGAGAGCAGAGGGGGTGAGGGGAGAGAACATTAAAGCCAAGCTCAGATTCTTCAGGTAAACAAGGGAAGCCACAGATGAAAAATAAGAACCACTTACATTACATTTTGAGTTTTCTCAAATCTGTGATCAATAACTGGTCTTGAGTACTGGCCAGGGGACTGACCTTTTCAGCATATCCTTTTCCCTACCAACAGCTGCTAAATGTTCCCAACTGTTGGGTACACAGACTGACTTCATATGGTCTTGTATTTTATTAAGTGAAACCAATTTATTATTTTAAGTAATGAAATGGCATGATATAGGTGTTGGATGGTATTTATAACTTGGCCAGGTGAATGCAAATAAATTCCTGAAAGATTTCAAGGCCAAAGGAAAAAAAAAGATCACTCTTCAGTACCTGAAGAATAATAGAAACAGGCACATTCAAGAATAGGAATGAGAGAGAGGCTTTCTAAAGTATGACTTGAAGATTACAGAGAGTTTATCTTTCAGGGTGGTAAACTGTTAAAATGAGGCCAAGAAAAACACTGGAAAATGGTGCCTAATATATGCTCACATTGCATGTTCCAGTCAGAGCTATAGCATTGTGAGACTTCCTTAATTTACACTTACAGTATAATCTGGAGTCCTGGAAATAGTCCAAAGAAGTGTAAATAGCCCCATGAAGCCTTTAGGACTTAATATATTCCATAACCAACCTGTTTTGAGTCCTAACTAATTGTGGAACCCTGGTCTGTTTAAGGGAGGGACCTCTGGCAAGGCCACATGGAAACATAAAACACAGCTGCACAGGACCCGTCAAGAGGACTGTTTGGAAACTGCCGGCTGGTTGACAACAAGGAGCCAACTAGCTTAGAGTTTCCTTGGAGATCTACCAGGGCTTTGTGGCTTCCTGGTCTTATGGGAAATCCATACTCCTATAAGCCTTGACTTTCCCTAGAGTAGTTTTGAACCTTTTCTGAGAGAAGAAGAGGGTCTCATCACTCAAGAGTTTCTCTCAAGCCCTAGCTAAAGGGGATCACTATAGATGCCAGGCCTCAAATGGATCCTCTGGGATCTCTACGAGCCTAATTTCCCACCTGAAGCCCATCTGCAGCCTGTAAAAATGGAGCGGGGGCCAAGAACACGGGGCCAATAAAGCTCCAGGCAAAAGATGATTGTGAAGTGGGACACAAGTTTTTCACCTTCTTCCAATTCTGCTGACCATGACTCCTGTCCTTGTTCCAAGGTTTCACCCCAACAGGCCAACAGGAATAGTGTAAGGGCAGTTACCTTAAGGGCAGACACCTGAAGAGGGCCTGACTGCCCACTGTGTTGTCAGACTTAAAAGATCATACAGATATAGGTATGTGTGTGTTTATATGCGTATGCACACATTTACATGATACACACACACAAAACTCCTCTTCTTGAATACAGACACCTCCAGGACAGAAGGGACTATACCTACCTTATACCCAATTAAAGTCAACTGCACAAATGGGCTTTGAGTTTGGATTGAGACAATGGAAATGGATAATTTTAGAGAAGAGAGCACTATGGGCAGAGTTGAGTACAGAGTTCTGGTAAGAGCTCCACAGAAGCAGGAGGGCCCAGGGGGTCTGGAGTATGTGTGTATATTTGGGAGGGAAGGAGGATTCCAAAAGCAATAAGGCATATTGGAAACAGTGTAAGCAGTAAAGTAGGGCATATTTGGGCTTTCATTCTTACTAATTAGTAGCTGTATGAACTTGGATAAATTACACTTTGTATCCATTTTATTCAGATGTAAAAAAGGGATATAATTTCTACTTGGCAGAGCTGCTATGAGAAATTCATTAGCTAACATATATAAACATCTATCCCAGTTGCTGACACTTTGTAGATACTCAAAATGGCATTGGTGATAAATTCCATATTTTAAAATCTTGTATATGGCTAGTCCTTTGACCAAAATTAATGGAGAAATGTTTTTTTTTCCCCTCAATATCATTCCTGCTACCTAGACCCAGGTTAGTATAAATCCATAGTTTTGTAGCTCAGTTGGTAAAGAATCTGCCTGCAATGCAGGAGACTCAGGTTCAATCCCTGGGTGGGAAAGTTCCCCTGGAGAAGGAAATGGCCACCCACTCCGGTAATCTTGCCAGGAGAACCTCATCGACAGAGGAGCCTGGTGGGCTACAGTTCATGAGGTCACAAAGAGTCAGGCACGACAGAGTGACTAACACACACACACGTTTTAGAATTATGGATTTTTCAACAAGTTTGGGGGCACTAACTAGGGAAACTATATTCTATAGTATTGCTACTATGGGGGAAAAATGATTCCCAAATTCCAGAAACTTCTGGGCTACAAAAAATTTTTGGAACATCAGTCAGAAACTAGGTATTTTTTTTAATGAACTACAACATGTTTTTTCCTTAAGGTAGTTCTTAAGATGGTTCTTTTGGACTAAAAACTGAGTTGGCTACAGTTTCATTTTATCATCTCTGTATATAAACATGAATAGAGAGTGAAATTTAATTTGATATAGTTTTTTCCTCTAAGAAGATATATTATACACCTTTGAATTTTAATCATTTCTCTGCTTTTAAAGCATTTTCTGTACACCACCACTGTATAAAAAGAAAAGGGTCCTCAGGACATAGCTCTCAAATCTTTTCAGGTTTTTATTCTGCTTCTCTAATAACTTTTCTTGGGTAACTGGCACAGTAGTATTATTATCTATTATATAAATAATACTGCAATTTCCTGTTAGTATAGTGGTGAGTATCCCCACCTGTCAATCTGGAGACCAGGGTTCGATTCCCCAGTGGGAAAACACTGGAAACCTTTGGGCTTCCCTGGTGGCTCAGACACTTAAGAACCTGCCTGCAATTGGGAGACTCAGGTTCAGTCCCTGGGTTGGGAAGATCCCGTGGAGAAGGACATGGCAACCCACTCCCAGTATTATTCCCCGGAGAATTCCATGAATGGAGGGGTCTGGAGGGCTATGGTTCATGGGGTCGCAAAGAGTCAGACACGACTGAGCAACTAACACTTTCACTCTCATATAAATAGTAACTGGTTTGGAAACCTTAATCAGACCATCCTGCTGTTTAAAGATTTTATGATAAATAGAAATAAATTGCCACATTGGACTGTTACACAGCACTGTTTAGTAACAGAGACCAACTGTTCATTAAAAAAACCTGTCTTAGGAAATTTCATTGTTCCCTCCCCTTATAGTTAACCCTGAAAACAGTCTGTCTGTATTGCATACCAGTGCTATTCAAATTACAACTAGAAATGGGATTCAAACATCGTAAGACAATGATTTGCCCTGTGTGCAGCTGTGGATTTGAATTTCATTCACTCCTTTTGAAATTTGCAAAGTAAAAAAGATCAAAATATCCCCAAGGTTTAAATCTATAAAGCATGCCAAACTGTAGATGCTTTTACTAATTATGTGAAACAGATTTTATAGCCCATTTAACACTGATGGTACTTTGCTTATTTTACAGAATTAAACCATAATACAAAGCTAACCTATTGATGATGAAATTATAAGAAAAATCCCAAACTGGTTTCACTTTTAAAAATTATTATAGATGTCTTCACACAATTACAGATTACATAGAACTGCTTGGGTAACTTTCAGCTTCATAAGCCATATAGGAAATAAAACAGTATTTTTTCATTTTAATAAGATCTTCTCCTGGTGATTAATCTTAAAATAATATATTGTAACTACTTAAATATCTTGAATATTTTACCAATTGAAAAATCTCACCAAATTTTAAAATTACATTCAGGTACAAGCAGAAAAAAAAAATATGATCCTCAGATGTAATCTTGAGTATGTATATAAGACTATTGTGTTTTAGTGTAAATGAAATTATAATCATTTTTACCAATGCTAATACAGCACTTGATCTGAACAGTCTTCCTTGAATTGTATTGTAGGAGAGGCCATCTAATTCTATCCTTTTCTTTCAGGCAAAATTATTCTGAAAACTACCCAAACCAAATGCTTATAATATTCTCTTATTAAACATCTCCTGGAGAGATTGTATTCTTTAGTAAAGTATTATTTCAGGAAATTCTATATCTTTCATGTAGTCATTCCTGTTGTTCTATGTCTTTAATCTTGTCATTTTTAATGCTGATTCTCAATTGAAATAAATGTTGGAGTTCCTATCCTTTTACTTAAAGTTAGAATTACACTGTTTATGTGACTGATTTCTATTTGCTATGTCAAATAAGCTCAATAAACTTAGATCTCCCCTCGAGTTCCTAACTATTAAACTAATAAGCTAGTTTGTAGTATTTCAATGCAAAAGTCAAAGAAGAAAAAGATCATCACCAAGCAGTGAATGACAGCACTATTATAAGGACTGTGCACTGCCAGAACCATGGTTATTAGGGAAGCTGAATGGATGAGTAGGCTAGCTAAGAAGCGCTCCCAATCCTACCTCCTTTACCTTTGAGTCCTGATTATTGAACTCCTGTTGAAGTCAGAGAAGGGAATAGACTTTATTTTACTAAATTACAAAATTAAAAGTACTTCAGAAGATCATTCCATTTATTCCTCAATCCTACATGTAAAGTTAGCTGTATTAGATTTGTTGAAGCTCTCTTAGACAAATAATGAATAATTTTGAATAATCATTACTATTTTCTAGAAATCTAATTTTTAATTCAATTTCATTCAATAATATAATTTTATGAGTACACTGAAAAGAAAGTTTGAATAGATTTATAAAACTCAAATGTAATACTTCCAACTGAAATTTAAGCTATCTTAAATTTCAATGATTAAATTTAAGTATCATTTTGTAGAAAGGTTAATACTGTGTCTACAAACAGAAGTCATTTGAATATGTTAAAATTGTTGATTGTGTCTATGTGTGTTTACAATTTTTTCCCATATATGATTTTTAATTGGAGGATAATTGCTTTACAATGTGTATTGGTTTCTGCCATACATCAACATGAATCAGCTATAGGTATACGTATGTCCCCTCCGTCTTGAACTTCCCTCTTACCTCCCACCACATTCCACCCCTCTAGGTTGTCACAGAGCTCCAGTTTGAGTTCCCTGAGTCATACAGCAAATTCCCACTGGTTATCTGTTTTACATATGGTAGTGTATATGTTTCCATGCTACTCTCTCCAATGTGTTACAATTTTAAAGGTATTGTTTGAAGGAATTAATATGTACAGAGTATTGGTATAGTCAATCTAGTTGATAATGTATTTATTAAATTAAACATGTGGGTGCTAAGTCATTTCAGTCATGTCAGACTCTTTGTGATCCTATGGACTATCCCTCAGGCTCCACTGTCCATGGGATTCTCCAGGCAAGAATACTGGAGTGGGTTGCCATGCCTTCCTCCAGGGGATCTTCCCAACCCAAGGATCGAATCTGCGTCTCTTATGTCTCCTGCATTGGCAGGAGGATTCTTTACCACCAGCACCACCTGGGTTTCAAAAGTTCTAAACACGTCAATATATACATAAAATGAATGAATAAAATAATCACTTCAGCATGATATTCTTGCTGCTGCTAAGTCACTTCAGTCGTGTCCAACTCTGTGCGACCCCATAGACGGCAGCCCACCAGGCTCCCCCGTCCCTGGGATTCTCCAGGCAAGAACACTGGAGTGGGTTGCCATTTCCTTCTCCAATGCATGAAAGTGAAAAGTGAAAGGGAAGTCGCTCAGTTGTGTCCAACCCTCAGCAACCCCATGGACTGCAGCCTTCCAGGCTCCTCCGTCCATGGGATTTTCCAGGCAAGAGTACTGCAGTGGGGTGCCATTGCCTTCTCCTGATATTCTTGAGCTTCCTTCATATTTGTTTATACATTCAATATCTGTGCTGAGCTTCTAACATGGGAGAAAGAATAAGTAATTTTGCCCACCTGTGTTCAAGTCATCCTTGATGCATTGCTTTTTTGGTGGAAAGTACACATATATGTATACATGAGCTTTTCACTTTTCACAAAGATAGTAATTTTCCAGTATTTTATACTGTTTGTATTAGTAATAATACCTCA
Organism: Bos indicus x Bos taurus; assembly: GCF_003369695.1. NCBI lineage: Eukaryota > Metazoa > Chordata > Mammalia > Artiodactyla > Bovidae > Bos > Bos indicus x Bos taurus. Next base: position 65,132,986 of record NC_040079.1, on the reverse strand, counting down.
TTCAAAGCTAACTTTGGTAAATCAAGTTAGGTTTGAGACCATGGCAGTTATACAAATATTCAAGGCATTTATTTACAAATATCATAAAACTCATGCAGTTCAGGGCTACTCCTGTGGCTGATTTATTCATGTTAGGCAACTTGCTTTTGCCCTTTCATGGCTTTGACAAGCTTCCTTAAAATACCTACATTTCTGGCAATATTTTCCCATAGAGTAGCTACCCCCATGATGCAAAATAAAACAACTCCTTAAATAAAAGTGTTGATGTTTGCCATGTTTGCATCTGATGTAACTTACAGGCAAAGAAATTACATTCAGTGAAACTTTACTGTTTATCAGATATCTTTATTTAAGGAAGAAGACTTTTGTCTTATACCCCTTTATATATGTTTAGTCACAGTGTTGTCAATACTACCTTTCCAACAGTGGCCTTTCCCTGCACTTTCAAAAGTTTCAGAAACTTTTATGTGTGTACCATCTTCCCGATTGGACTGCAAGGTCCTTGAGGTCAGTGATAATATATTAGTTTAAGCATTATTCCCCACTGTAACTAACAAAGGGTTTCATGTGGAAAAGCTCTAAGAAAAATACTGATTAAACCTGATAACCATAAAGTCTGGTAAAATCCTAAAGTATTCATTCTAAATAATTAAGGAATGAATTATGCTTATTATAACATTAATGATGAGTTGTTTTATTGGTTTCACAATCTTTAAAACTCAGGGGCCTTCTGGTTATCTCCATCTGGATACCCAGGTGGCAAATTAACTCCGTTATGTCCAAAACCAAAGTTAAATTTCCCCTTCAATCCTAATCCCTCTTCCTTTATTCTATATTTTGTTTAAAATCATAGACATCATTCCAGTCATGCAAATAAGAATTATCAACATAAGAAATGATGATGCGATTTCTCTTTTGCAAACTCATATTAATTCTGCACTCATATTCTATTCCGTTGCCACAGAAGTAATGACTGTGCATTTGATTATAAATAAACATTATTTTAAAAATAAAGAATAAAGTATACAAAAACCATATTTACATATTATAAAAACAACAGATAAGAGGGAACTTTATCTCTGAATATTTGCATATTTGTTGCCTAAATTGACTCAAAATTGAATTTAGAATTGAACATATCATCCATATTAACATCTTGTAGTCAGTCTAAATTTACTTTCAGGTACCAGGATATCAAAGAAAGATCAAATTGAAAAATAAGTTAATACAGTCAATGGCACCCCACTCCAGTATTCTTGCCTGGAAAATCTGACAGATGAGCCTGGTAGGCTGTGGTCCATGGGGTCACTAAGAGTTGGACACGACTGAGCGACTTCACTTTCACTTTTCACTTTCATGCATTGGAGAAGGAAATAGCAACCCACTCCAGTGTTCTTGCCTGGAGAATCCCTGGGACAGGGGAGCCTGGTGGATTGCCGTCTATGGGGTCACACAGAGTCGGACACGACTGAAGTGACTTAGCAGCATATGATACTAAAGGATCATTCAGTCTTCCCTTCTTTCTTGTCTTCTAAAGAACTGACTCATTTTCTTTGGGACCCTTTGGACTGTAGTCTGCCTGGACCCTCAGTCTGTGGGATTCTCCAGGCAAGATCGCTGGAGTGGGTTGCTATGCCCTCCTCTAAGGGATCTTCCCAACCCAGGGATCAAACCTGTCTCCCGTGCCTCCTGCAATGCAGGCAGATTCTTTACCCGCTGAGTCATCGGGGAAGCCCACTGAGTCACTACAATGTTACTATTCTGTAATGTCATGCAATCTTAATATCCCAAATAAATATCCATTAGTCAGCTTTTGGCTTCCTTCATACCATAGGGTTGCAAAAACTCAGACACGACTGAAGCAACTTAAAATACACACACACATGCCACGATCCAGACCAGTGGGAAAATAGAAAAATCCAACAGGTTGAGTAACAAAAGACCAAAAACAGATACTGTATGTCCACTGATCAGAACTGAGTCATTCATTCTTTCTTTTTGCCAGGACCATGGCCAATACTGATTATTCATGTTAGTTCTACCGCTGCTGCTTGCTGCACTCACTGATTCTGACACCTGTGGATTCCGATCTGGCTGTTGTTCTGTCTCCTTTTCTTTACCTGAATGACTTCCTTTGACTGGGTCTTTTGCCTCTACCAGATTCCTCCTGTGTACCTAAACCTAAACACCTAAACCATGTCCTCCCTGTCTTGAGACTGCAGATTCTTTGTCTTTGTTTATTTGAAACCATAAAAACAAAAGCAATTAAAGAGAAATAATGCAGTGTATGTAAATGGTTAACCTTAAAACCTACCTAAAGATAAAATAATGAATCTGCTACATTCTGTTGAGTACTTTAAACAATTACTTTATATATTTTACACTTAAAGAAAAGTTATAGGAATAATATGAAGATGTCCCATATTCTTGTAAAGTATATAATAGTCCAGTTGCATTGATTCTTGTAGGTAAAAGCATTTATCATTGAAAACCATAAGCAATGGTAACTTTCTGATGTGTAGCTAATTACTGATTTTTGCACAATATAAAGTAAATTTAAAATTTTTTGTGAAAATAACAAGCTCAGATGGAAATAGTAGTTATCACTATATTATAATGCTTTCAATTTTTAATTATAGTATTTTTCTCTTTATGATATAAGAATTAGGAAACATATTTTTAGGAAATTAGCATAAATAATTACATATTTTATATGGCAAAATAATAGTAAACCCCATGTATAATGATATATTAATAATCTTTGAAATCACTATCCTCAACTGTCATCTCATAGTTTTCCTAAGAGTCTTACTATAATTTTCCTAATATTCTAAAGAGCTTTATTATATTAAACCTGAAGTTTCCATCCAAAGTATAAATGTATTATTGAAGTAGGTAATGCATGGTATTTTTAAGTAGTTATATTTCATTTTCTCATAAGAAGTGTTTTAATGAAATGCTGAAAATTAAAGTTTTATTATCTACATTTGTTGTCCAATTAACTTTCAGTATGCAAGTATGGATGGGTTCCTACTGAAAATGACATTTGTGAGACTGAATTGAAGAATTCTTGGGGATAGCTTAGCTATTGATGGAGCAGTCTGGAGGGGTAGTCTTTCTTAGTACAATAGAATATACTTGTCTGTGACTAATTGTAACCTCTGAGGACATTAATTTTTCAAAAACCCTCAAAATTATGTTGGTGTGATTATAAGAGTTTTTTTTTTTTCTGTGTTATTCTTCAGTTTCTGGAGAATCTCTTGACCACTTATGGTAATTTTGGACCAATTTGCTTTCATTCTTTCAGTTTTTACCTGAGCATCTATAACATTTATTAGAACTTGTCTACAAAACCAAGTGGGACTCTCATCTTATTCATGGACTGTAGCCCATCAACAGCTTTAAATTTATGATATTTTACTACTTTAACATGTGAGCTTGTTCTTTTATTCAGAAATATCTAATTATATAAACTTAAGGAATGCATGTTTCAAATATCTCTCTTATTATTTCTTAAGTGATATAAAATTATCTTCCACTAGAACCCTTTTATACATTGTAATCAATAAGGCCCACTCCATTTACATAAGAAGAAATTTAGGCAACAAGGGATTTGTTTGATCAAGTTCAGGAAATATATAAGATGAAAAGTTGTTTTGTGATTTAAGTTATTTTGTGATTAAGGTCTCTAATTCCCTGTGCTCCATTAAGCCGATTAATCATAAAGAAATTACGGAGCCCTTGTTTTCTTCTAGTTAGCTTCTATTTTCAAGCATTAATTTGGTTAACAGATAATATTTATGAACATGAGAAGACCGTATGTGCCAAATGGAATAAAACAGACAGAGGAGATCATAGGAGATATGAACATAGATGTTAGAGAAATGATATACTGCAGGCTGCCCTGATTAGAAACAGTATCACAGAGGAATTGAACTTAATCTTGAAATGGGTAGGTAGAGAAGAGTTAAGAGACTGTTTATACAGAATAAAAAATATTTGTGGACACAGGAGCAAATAGATAAGTAGGTGATTTTGTTAATCAATTTGACTGCCTGGAATAGAAAGAATTATGAGAGTCAAACTTGAAGAACAAGGTTGAGAAAGAACTGCACAGTCTTGTTAGACCAAGGATTTTGAATTTAGTTCCTATGCTCAGGGACAAAGTATTATTTTAGCTATATCAATTCAGAAAGTGCATGCAGGATAAATCAGAGAAAAGTGGAGAGAAAAGCATGAACTAGGTCACTGTTCATAAGAAGGGACATAGATTTTCTACATTCATAACTGTTTATTACTGTTTTATATGTATGGAATGTTTAAAATGTAGAGTTTATCCTTTCTCATTTTTAATATCAATAATTGAATTCTGCTATAGGTCATCTTTAATGCAAATAAACATATACATATTATGCTACTAATTATTTTTTATTTAGACACTTCTATACTATTTCATGGCTGATTTATTTTACTATTCTGGTGATACTTAGGGGAAATTTACTGCTATAATTGTTTTTTCACCCAAATTCTTCCTTCAAAATCTAACGTGTATGTTTTAATTTTGTTAAAAAGGTTAGTCCAGGTATTTCAGTCTTTATCCTCTTGGATGGATACGTGGAAATCACACCAGTATGGTTTTTCTATAATACCAAGATTGAGAGGGTATTGATCCTGGTTCAGATGAAAAGAAATGGTCAAAGTATTACTAGCAAAGTTCTAACTTTGCTTTTCAGCTTGCATATTAAAAGGGTGTAGAAAAAAGATTAGTAACTAGAATAAATGATCTTCATACATTCGACAAATATTTATTAAACACCTACTATGTGCCAGGTACTGTTCTGAGTACTAGAGATACATCAATGGAAAAAAAAAAAATGATAATCCCTGTCCTCATGTAGCTTACATTCTAATGGAAGGAAAACTAATAGGTAATAAACATAAATATTAAGCAAATTATCTTGAAAGATGATATATGCAATTGAGAATATAAAGAGCAGAGCAGAACAAGAAGAATAAGAAATAAAGACTACTTCATGATAAGTGATCAGAGACTTGAAGAGAGACAGTCATGAAGAAATCTGGGGGGAGAGAGCTCCATGCTGAACAAAGCAACCACTGCAAATATTCTAAGGATATCCAAGATCTCCCCTTCTGTTTGCATTAGGTTTTCATGCTTTTCAGGTCTCCAGTACATTCTTGGGTTTATTTCCCACAGGATCCATCACTACTCACAAGGTCTCTGAGAGAAGGAGGGAGTACAGCATAGGTACAGATGAAAACACATCATTGGCAGTTTATCTTTGGCATCAACTCTTTTAGGGTCCCTTTTCTGCTTTCTCTGGCTGTCCAAATCTCTGTATCCTATCTTTTAGATCCATCTTTGCTACTGAAGGACTGAGTTGCAATTTTGTCTTGGTGAAGGTGCAGTTGTGTTATTGTATCTATCATGATTTTATTTTCAAAATGTTCCAGTTATCCTAACAATTGACTGCTGTGCTGTGCTTAATCACTCAGTCATGTCCAACTCTTTGCAACCCCAGGGACTGTAGCTGCCAGGCTTCTCTAGGCAAGAATACTGGAGTGGGTTGCCATGCCCTCCTTCAGGGGATCTTCCCAACCTAGGTATCGAACCCAGGTCTCCCACATTGCAGGCAGATATTTTACCTCCTAAGCCACCAGGGAAGCCCAAGAATACTGGAGTGGGTAGGCTATCCCTTCTCCAGGGAAACTTCCTGACCCAGGAATTGAACCAGGGTCTCCTGCATTGCAGGTGGATTCTTTACCAGCTGAGCTACGAGGGAAGCTCCAACAATAGATAATGAGTATTGTAATATTGAATAAGTTTATGTAAATTGATATCTGTGAGAAGAAAATATTCTTCATAAAATCAATGCCCTATACATATAAATTAAGCAAATCATTTCACATTGATGATTTGGAAAGACAGTAAAAGTAATCTTGCAGGTTACTTCACTTTTGTAGCAAATAAGGAAAAAAGGCCTGAATGTATGCAGTTTTGATCTTTCTTTATAAAACATTATTTTACATATTATAAACTCCAAACACATTAAACTATCAGTATTATCCACAGATATATTTAAGTCATTACATTGCATATTCTGTTTTTTTCCATAACTGTCACCTCATCACTACCATTGTCATCTCAAGACTAATTGTCTCTTTTGTGGGATCTAACCAACTGGTGTCCTTGGCAATGCAGTTTATTGTCCTTCCATTTACAATAATTGTTGGGGTAATTTGACACATAGTGCAAATGGAAAACATTTTACCATCCCAGGTTTAAGTCTTAATAAACACCATCAATTTTATAATCAACAATACAGCTGTTAAGGTAGAGAAGATTAATGTTTCTTATCCTAAATAGCATCTAGATTTCCTTCCAGTTAAAAAAAAATCAGTAAATTTAAATTCATTGATGTATGAATTGGTAATATCTGTGATAAATACAAATTAATTGTTTTATAGACCTAACAGGAGCAGAAGTAAAATCTTTATAAAATTTACATTAATGCTAACCTACTTGATTATGTATACCCTCTCCTCCTCCCACCCTACAGAAAATCTTCAGTTCAGTTCAGTTGCTCACTCGTGTCCAACTCTTTGCGACCCCATGCACTGCAGCATGCCAGGCCTCCCCTTCCATCTTAATAGCAGAGTATTGTTACTGAAGGATATATTTTCTCACTATCCATACTTTGATATAGTAAAAGCCAGTAGTGTAAAGCAGTGTTTCTTAAGCTTGGGTGCACATCGGAAGGGGAAAACTAAGGCATTCCTGCCCAGATCCTCCTATAAGACCACACTTTCATTGGTAGGGGTTGGGTTGCAGGCACAGATTTTTAAAAATCTCCTCAGCTGATTCTGATATGCAATGAGTTGTGAACAGTATAAACAAAAGATGAAACACAGATATTTTGAGTTGTAACTTTTAAAAAATTTTTGAAAATCACTTAGTCTCAATATCCACCGAAAGAATAACACTATTAAACAAAGAAAAAATTAGCAAATAAAGTAATTCTGTTGCAAATGTGGCATGAGGGATTTTTAAGCATGAATAGCAACATTAAGGACTGTGGGAATTAAGATACCAAATGTAAGCTTTACAAACAGGGCATTTATTAAAGAAATTTTGTCCTATCATTTGTGATGACTTGGGAAAGAAAAAAGACTCATTAAATAGCATGGTAAAGTCTTCCATTTAGAATGAAATAGGCTTTCAGAAAGTATTTACTTTTTGAAAAGTGTATATTTTACAATTCAGAAAAAAATCAAACTTTTAAATATGGTGTGTAATCTTATTAAAGGATATGATCTTCTTTCAGTCTGATCTCTTTGCAAGCCTATGCACATGCGCAGTTGCTATTGTCTTCCCTGAGTTTGAATTATGGATCTTATTACAGTTGACCCTGTATGGATCCTGTATGGACCCTGTTATGGATCTTAATACAATGAGGATACCAGGGGTGCTGACCCTCTTTGTAGTTGAAAATCTGAGTATAACTTATAGTTGGCCTTACATACACTCAGTTCCTCTGTATCCATAGTTCTGCATCATCAGAGTTAACCAACTGCAGTTCAGGCAGTACTATAGTATTTACTATTGAAAAAACAATTGGCATATAAATGGACTCATGCAGTTCAAGCCTGTGTTGTTCAATGGTTAACTGTATTTTCTTCTATAGGATTCCATACTTCCCCAATCCTGAAAGGTATGGCTGTGATTTTAAATGGCCAGTTTTCATTTATCATTCTTCAGACAGTAAGCTCTATGAAGGCAGTTGATTCAATCGCAGCTTGTGCTAGTGGTTTAATTTCTAGCATGATCTAGCATGATGCCTAGCACAAGTTAACTATTTGTTGAATGAATAAACATTAAATTTTGTCCAACATTATTCTAACTTAGCCTGATTTCCAATCTAAGTTATAATAATGTAGAAGGACAGAATCCTTTTAAAGCCACTTGATAGCTGTATTCTTCAGAACATTAAGTATAAAGTCCTGTGCCGTCATGTTACAAGTGTGGCAGAGATCCCCATCTTTGGAAGCATAACTGCATCCCTGCAGGATTTAGCTCTTGTGTCTGACACCTTCAGCAATCCCAGCCTGTGTCCCAACTTCTTCAGTCATCTGTTCTTTGTCTTTTAGTTCATATTGGTTCTCATCTTGTGCTTCCCAAACATCATACTGCTCTTCTAATCATAGTAGTCTATCTTAGTGAGCCCTTCACACTTCATCTTAGGATTCCCTGGTAATGTATATCGCTTTACTTAATCAGGGATCCAAAAGCTTTCAACTGGGAGAGTCATCTTGGCACAGATGAGCTCCTCCTGCCTACTCCATCTCCTCTAGTGAAAGGCACCAGAGGAATAATACAGTGTTTGTGCTCTAAGCTTCTTAAATCAGTTGGATTTCTTTTCTTGAATCTGTAGATTTGTTTGCATCATCTCTGAATCTGCTTACATCTACTCCAGTCTAGAAATTAGCTAGGACCAATAACTGGTATATGTTTTCTAGCATCACAGTATTGAAATTAACATGAACAAGAATATGAGATGTAGATAATTGCATGTGATAACTACACTTATAGAGACTATTTATTTTAAAAATAATATTGCTTCCTATTTAAAGAATTTTAATCAAATAGATTCTATGTAGTGTATCGGCAAGTTAGCGAAGATCTTAAAGCTAATTTAAAAATTCTACTGCTTGGACATTATCAAAGTTAAGCACTCTGCACTCCAAAAGACACAGTCAGGACAGTGAAAATGGGAGAAAAGACTTACAAATCATGTATCTAATAAGTGTCTTACCCAAAAGAACTCTTACAGATCGATAATAAAAGACAGCCTAATCTGAAAATGAGTAAAGATTTAAATAGACATTTCTCTGGAGAAGATATAGTAATGATCAATAAGCTGCAGTCTATGGGGTAGCAAAAGAGTTGAACACAACTTAGCAATTGAACAGCAACACAAAGAGCATGAAAAAGAACTCAACATAATTAGCTACTATAAAGTAAGTGAAGTGAAAGTCACTCAGTCATGTCCAACTCTTTGCGACGCTATGGACTGTACTCCATGGAATTCTCCAGGCCAGAATACTGGAGTGGGTAACCTTTCCCTTCTCCAGGGAATCTTCCCAACCCAGGGATCAAACCCAGGTCTCCCACATTGTAGGTGGATTCTTTACCAGCTGAGCCACAGGGGAAACCCAGTTACTATGAAAATGCAAATCAAAACCACAATGAGATGCCACTTTATGCCCACTATAATGACAACAATCAATAAGAGAGATAATAATAAGTGTTGGTGAGAATGTGGAGAAACTGAAATTATAGGATTATCATAAATCCAGCCATTTCACTTCTAGGTATCTAACCAGGGGAAATGAAGACACATGTCCATCCAAACACTATGCAAATTGTTCACAGAAGCACTGTCTACCAGAGCCAAAAGCCAAAAGCCAACTCAAATACCTATCAACTGGTGAATGCGTAAATAAAGTCAGTGTATCTATACAATGGAATACTATTCACCAATACAAAATGAAGTATTGATACATCCTACAACACTGATGAACCTCAAAAACATTTTCCTCCATAAAACAGGGAAGAAGCAAAAAACACATATTGCATGATTCTCTTTAGTGTGAAAAGTGCAGAACAAGCAAATATATTAAGACAGAAATAAGATTAGTGGTTGCCTAGGACTGGGGAGAGGAGTAAAGAGTTATTCTAACAGTCACACCCTTTTGGGGGGTTCTGGAAATGTACTAAAATTAGATTTGGGTGGTAACTGCACAATTCTGTAAATTGAACAAATCTGAATTAAACATTTAAAATGGGTGGATTTTGTGGTATGTAAATTTTATTTTAATACAGCTGTTACCTTAAAAAAATATATTACTAATTTTGTGTAGAGATACAGATATATTATGATAAACAGATCTTGATTTCTGAGCTGCACTGCAGAATTTAGGGTTTATAAGTTTAGAAATAAGGGTCTGTTTCTCCTAAAATTTAGTAGAGGAACAGTAGTAAAAGCTTGTTTTGTTTTTTAGATAAGGCTAGAATAAAATGAGAAGAAAATGAATATAGGTTAGCATATAAAGTCCCAGAAAAAAACTGTATTTCCATACATGGTGTGTGTATAAGCTTTAAAAGATACTTGAATACCTTTCCACGACTTCTATAGCTAATTCTATTGTGGGAATAGGAATATAAGTTGATTCCCTTCTTCATAGTATGTTAATTCAAGAACTGAACAGCTTTCACTCTATAACATTTTTCTTATTGTTTCAACAGGGAATGCAGATATTAATTTCATCTTTTTTGCAAAGTGTAAAGTGTTGATGTAATAATAATAGCTAATACTTATTGATTGCTTGCTGTATGCCAGACACTGAGCAATTCAAATCCATTTCTTCACTCATGTGTTACATTGGCACAAACACTTACTTGGCTTACTTAATTGCACTATTCTTTCTTGTGTCCTCTTTCATGGCCTTTCTCTGCTCTCTTTTTCTTTTTTCTACTCCACTACTCTTTCCCTACCCACCTTTAGAGCAAATTATTCAACTGTTGGCTACACTCTTTGTTTCAGAGTTTCACATTTTAAAAGCAAGTGTTTTGTTCACATTGTTCTGCCTTTGGCCAAAGACCAATTTGATATTACAGAAAAATATCAAATCAGATTTTATGCTGAATTTTGATTGATTTAGTCAAAATGTTCAACTGGTTTGTTTATATAAACCTGCCTTAAATCAAAGAAAGGTGGGCTGAAGGGGAGGAGGTCTTTGAAAGTGAAGTGGTAGATTCCACAGGAGAGCAGAATCTTTTGTGAAAAAATCTGCAACAGAGGACAAAAGAAAGAAAATACTAGTTCACAAAAGGTGTGGGTGAAGGACTGGCAAAGCAAACCTATAACAGAAGATGTGGACATTTGTGAGTATGCCTCAGTGCATTGCATTAATAATTTGCATATTAAGAAGTCACGAGTCTTCATGTTAATGAATCCCTAACTAGTCTCTGACACAATAGACTGAGCGTCCCTGGAGGAGTCATTATGGCCCATCATGTCAATGATCCGCATATTAATGACTCCCTTACAGGCTCATCAACAGGTAGCCTCATAGGCTTCCATTGAGTTCTTTTTCATTTGCTTTTTAAATGTACCTTCTCCTCCCTTCCTTTTGTAATCTATTGTGAAGAATTGACAAAAAGGTGCATTAAGATGATTTTAATGTGATGTAAGTTCACAAAAGCATTAAATTTAGAAATAATACATTAAGACTTTCTGAGTCTGCCTACAAAACTTTTCAAAAGCAGTTACATACAAATCCAGTTTGATAATAGCATTATTATTTGGATTTCAACACAAACCATCCAATCTAATTTATCATATTTCTCTTTTCACTGATATATCAATTTATGCTATGATTAGCATAAGTAGAACAGCTAGTTTAAAAATGTTTGTGAAATTGAATTTCTTGAAAATGGAAATGAATTTCAATGGATTTCATATCATAAAGATTACTAAACACTTACTAAAACTATAAAACTAAAAAGCAGAAACTGCTAAGATATAGAATTTTAAAATATAAATGAATTTTAAATTAAGAGAAAAAACAAGACAATAAATAAATGGTCCTAGGATCTAAAAAAAGTATTTCATAACTTATAAATTTAACGTTTAGTTAAAAGCAATCACATGAAGGCAGTACTTTAATATTTCTAACTTGATTTGGCTTGCTCTGACTTTTGTTGGTCCTAATTATTGTATTATTATATATGAAATGCCTGGCCGGATGAAGCACAAGCTGGAATCAAGACTACCAGGAGAAATATCAATAACCTCATATACGCAGATGACACCACTCTTGTGGCAGAAAGCAAAGAGGAACTAAGGGCCTCCTGATGAAAGTGTAAGAGGAGAGTGAAAAAGTAAAACTCAACGTACAAAAAACTAAGATCATGGCATCTGGTCCCATCACTTCATGGCAAACAGATGGAGAAACAATGGAAACAGTGACAGAATTTACTTTCTTGGGCTCCAAAATCACTGCAGATGGTGATTGCAGCCATGAAATTAAAAGACACTTGCTCCTTGGAAGAAAAGCTATGACCAACCTAGACAGTATATTAAAAAAAAACAGAGACATTACTTTGCTGACAAAAGTCTGTCTAGTGAAAGCTATGGTTTTTCTGCTGGTCATGTATGGATGCGAGAATTGGACCATAAATAAAGCTGAGTGCTGAAGAATTGATGCTTTTGAACTGTGCTATTGGAGAAGACTCTCGAAAGTCCCTCAGACTGCAAGGAGATCAAACCAGTCAATCCTAAAGGAAATCAGTCCTGAATATTCATTGGAAGGATTGATACTGAAGCTGAAGCTCCAATAGTTTGGCCTGATGCAAAGAATTGACTCATAGGAAAAGACCCTGATGCTGGGAAAGATTGAAGGCAGGAGGAGAAGGGGATGAAAGAAGATGAGATGGTTGGATGGCATCACCAACTCAATGGACATGAGTTTCAGCATGCTCTGGTAGTTGGTGATGGACAGGGAAGCCTGGCGTGCTGGAGTCTATGAGGTCACAAAGAGTCATACATGACTGAGTGACTGAACTGAACTGAATTATTATATTTATGATATCTGGTGATTTTTTACAAACATAAAAGGTATAATCTCCTATATGAAATACTGTAGAACTGCTCTACTAGTACTTATATTGAATTACACATCATTTCCCCTGATTTACTCTACAGATAAAGGGAAAGGTATTGATATATGCTTGAAACTCTCAAGAGACAGGAATGGGACAAAGGCTGGGGGAAGAGTTGTATAAGATTGCCACTTTGCCCCCACTAAAAAGAAAAGAACAATCACATGCAAACTATACTGTCTTGGGAAACAATACAGGGCACAGATGCTCAGGGGAGTGGCTGCCACCCTAAGTTGGGCAACAGATCCTTTTGGGAGGTGAGGTTCCAAAAGATTTGATTTCACAGCCTGGAAGTCTCATGCTCCTTTGTCTTCCTTCCTGCTCTCAGCCCTTCCGAATACAACCTTTCCACATACACACTGGGAATATCAATTTACATTTTAAATTGTCTTTTTCTTAAAACAGTTTTCAAAACAATATGTAACACAAGTTCTGTAGAGCTTGGATGTCAAAGCTCGGTATTGAACAAACCAAGTATCTTAGTGATACTTATATGTAGATTTCACAGAGAAAACAGGTTTAATCAAGAGTTCCTTAATTGCAATTAGTTGGCTCACAGTCATGACCCTGTGATAATGACATTTTACACAACCACAAACAAATCAGTAATAAATAAAGCCTGAGAATTAGTATCCTTAGGAAAAAACAGATATTAATAATTCTCTGATAATATTTGAAAGGAAGATGAAGTATAAAATCCTTAGAAATTGCTTTGTAGGGGAACATGGAGAATCAGAATGTCAGAATTTTAAAGTAGTAAGAATCTCAGCTGGACAACCATTAATTTTTTGTCATCCATGGATGACAATTACTTCCATTAAGAGCTGAGGTAAAATAAGGACTTTAGACCAAATAAAGTTAAGAATTTTTTCTGGTATCTCTCTGATATACATTCTTTAGTTTTTCCTCCATCACTTAAAAACATTTACATTTCTCTCTTGCTAGAATATAATTGGCAGATTGTGGCAGAATAGTCCCTTGGACCAGGTTTACCTATAAGTTTTGTTTTTTTTTTTTTTTCCATTTAAAATTCATGGATTCTGGTTGTAATTGCATTGCTCCCAAAGCAATCTACAATATTTTTGTTGTTCACATGTGAACTTCCAAGATTTGACTTCATTACAGACTAGATTCTCACATTTTGGTATTCCTTTAGAAGACACTCTAAGGAGATCTCATCTCTATAAAATTGCACATGATGCCCAGATTTGATCACAGAATTAAATCCAAATAATTTTTTCACTCTAATTCATGTGGGATGGGGTGAGCAAGAAAAAAATAGTACCCACCACTTTGACATGACAAAGCAGATTTGAAAATAGCAATCCTTGGCAGAAGACAGAATTAGGAAATGAAGCAACTTTGGAAAAGTAACTTACCAAAGAATTCTTCAACAGGTTATGTTTTTCAGTTGCTTCTTTCTCTGCTATTGAAAGTTCTCGCATCAAGAAGGCATGGCACCATCATCGTCAGTATGTTTTCAAGATCAAGGACTGAAGCAATAGGCAGTGTGCTAAATTTAGAAATGCAGAAGATTTTTGGGAATGTAGCAATTCAGCTTTATGGAAAACAGGAAAGTGACTCAATAAAACCATCTTGTCACTAATGTGGTAGTATATACTCAGTTACCTGAATACTTAAGTCACTAGAGTTTACTCAAGGGTCTTATGTTGCCATGGTTTATGCTTACATTTTAAGAGTAATAAATTAACTTATATCATATGTGTTACACAATATATTTGCTCATCCCAATCACTTGTAGATATTGGTAATGTTTTTTCATTATTAAAAAGTTTTATCTGGACATAGTAAAATAATGGGGGAACAAATTATTGTATAATCTGCATTATAAATTGTACAAGACTAGTTGACAAATTGTAGTGGTAGGATTTCTGTAGGTATTAAATTTGAAATGCTAACTATAATATTTAATTGAGAATGTATCTTTGTATTGCAATGTTAATAGTTATTTCTATTGATTCTTCTAGCATTTATATGTCTTTTGACAATAAATTTTAAAAATTTCCAAATCATATTTCAAAATTATATTTATGGGATGCTATTAGTCATATAAATATGGAATTTTAAAGCAGAAGGCCTACTATTTAATATCAAAACTGAGAAAGGCAAATTTTTTCTATTTTGAACAATAAAGGAGTTGATAGGTAGTGGCTGCCAGGCTGCATAGAGAATGGTCAGCAGGCTCAATCTGGACTCAGCAAGGAAACCCCTTGATCTGTTATCAGTGCTTGCCATGGATGCTAGAGAGGGAGGCCAGTGTGAGAGTATTGTATTTGATATCCCTAATCTAATCCGGAGCTTTCACTTTGAAGATAAGGAATGTGACGCCCACAAAAACCATGTTCTTCAGCATATTAATTATTAGTCCCCAGATTCAGCATCTTAAGGAAATACAAAGTCATTTAAAAATGTTTATGTTTTCTCTTTGAGATTATTTTTGCTTCATTCAATCCAGCATTATCATCAAGGAACTGAATATTAATGCATGTTTTCATCCTGAACTCCTTCTGGCATTGTGCCTTTAAACTTTTTTTCCTTAGACACTTTTGTTCACAATTAGACATTTATTGCTCTAATTGTCTTTCTTTTGATCAAATATTTCTTTTCTGTTTTCAGTTTTATTCCTGATCAAAAGAAGACTACTGGTGTTTTAACACCAAAGGATTAGATACTGAGCCCTTGTAGTTGGTTAATGTATTATGAACTTCACTTCTCATTAAGTACAAGTTTCTGCTCTCCTCCCTCCTCCAAATCATAAATGGCTGTAAAATGTCAGAACACAAGAAAGTCCATTTTTAGCGAAATGTCACAATGAGATTATGAAAATAAACAACATATAATGCATAATTATTTATTTCAGGAAAACCTTTTCAGTATAAGTATCCACTTAGCAACGCCAATTCTAATACTGAAATATTCTTCTTAAGTGTCCCTTAAAAACTCTTAAACGAGGCACATATTATTTCTAACTTAAAAGCTCTCTGTTCATTTATTTTCCTTTGTTCCTTTAGGGAAGGAAGGTAAAGGAAATCAAATGAGAGCACCAGCTTTGAACAAAGAGGGCAGACTTAACATACTTTTTGAGGAGTTCAATATTGACTTTTTAGCTGCTTATCAGAACAAGAGGTGATGCCTAAGAATTCCAAGCTGGTTATCTTTAGTCAGTGCTGAGTACTTTCAAGCAGAGTTGTTATAGAGACACAAATGCAACATTCATGACTCATTTTGGAAATGATCCTTTTTTTATGCCAACTTTTTGATTCCTCTTGGAACAGAGTTACACTTCTACTAACTACAACCTAATCCTGACATTTACCCTGACTGGCTGGGTAATTCCATCACATTAGACAGATTGTGTGGAACAGGTTTCACTCATATTTTAAGAGATATATGAGCTTTTAGCACAATAGCATTACAGAAACTCAGGAAAAATGATATTACTACTTATACTAAAACTACTACATTTTGGCAGTGTTAAAATTAACCATAACTCTAAAAGCCTAAGTGCCACATACCTAGAAACTGCAGGAATATTAACAGGGTGCATAGATTCTGACACTGAATAAATCAATTGGGTAATAACAGAAAGTGTGAATTAGCATTCCCATGCAAACTGTGTTTGGTGAAGACATTTTTAAATAGAAAGGTACATTCACTGATGATCTAGTGATCTTTCTTTGGAGGGTGGCCTTCTGATAGTAAAGGTATGTTTTTAAAAAAACTAAGCAAGTATGTTATCATGGGCTGCCAGTTTTACACTTGAAAGTAACTTGTGGGAAAAATGGTAACTTGTGAATTAAAGACATGAGAGAATGGAGTAAACCTTAAAAAATATATAGATAATTGAAAGTAAAAGGAGAAGCATGGGAATTGGTTACTGCAGCAGTGGAGAACCAGTGATCAGCATGGTATTTACTACATGTCACTAATAATGATAATAACAATAGTGATAATAATAATAATACATTTATTAAACATTTCCACATATTGAGAATTATGTTAAATAATTTTCTTGTGTATAAGGACTAGGCAATAATTGGAGAAAAATGATACACAGAGAGCTTAAATGTTGTGTTGTGATTAAGGCTTGTTGGAGGTTGCATAGCTAGTAAGTGACTTAGTAATTGGTAAGTAACAGGAAAGACAGATTTGAATCCAGGTCTTTCTGCTTTTTTTCACTATGAACTGACTAAAATAAAAGCCAAGAAACGAGGCATAACCTACTGATGCCCTGTTCAGGCACACATACCCTAAAATAGAAAGGAAGGCTGAAAAGTGTCTACATGAGCACCCGAGAAGCAGATTACCCAGCCTGGAAGACATCAGAAGTCAGCCAGCAGACTAATTCAAGAATGCCAATTTACAGAACAGGAGCCGCAGATGGCCACTGACTTAATTCTCCCTTGCTTAGGTCTTGGAAAGGGCAATACTTGGTTTCTAAGAACCAAGTATTCTTGAACTTGTGAACTCAAGAACACAACCAAGGTTAGGTAGAAAGAAGGCATCTTTAAAATCTACATCCAGGCAAGTATGTGTGTATTAGTTGCTTAGCGTGGCCGACTCTGCAATCCTATGACCTGTAGTCAGGCTCCTCTGTCCATGGAATTCTCCAGGCGAGAATACTGGAGTGGGTAGCCATTCCCTTCTCCAGGGGATCTGCTGGCTCAGGGATTGAACGTGGGTCTCCCACACTGAAGGCAGATTTTTCACCCTCTGTGATACCAAGGACACCCCATATCCAAGGAATCGATCAACAAATCACACTTATGCTACCAATTTGATTCCTCTTCACCCTCCTAATTGCCATGACTTTTATCATCATTTGTGCCTGAAATATTGCAGGAGTCTCATGACTTAACCTTCCTGCTTCACTATGGCTTATCCCATCCAGGCTCTCCTAAAGAGAGATCCTTAAGTGTACTTCCAGAGATTGGTCCCTAAATGTAAAACCTACCCTGTCTCTCTCCCATTTAACTCCTCCACTGCCCGCCTTATCACTGCCACCCCTCCTCAAGCATTGATTTAAAAGTAAATAAAGAATTCAGACATTCAGTTCCACTTTTCCTGGCATACTAAGTCCTTTAAACCTGACTTAAACTAACCCCAGTTCTATTCCTTGGCATTAAAGAACAAAACACAAACCACAGCTCAAACCCTCTGAACATCTCTTTGTTTCTAGATGGTTCTCATCTTTTTGTGCTTTCTTACCTTTAATTCTTTGACCACTTCTTATTTTTTCTGCCTGGAATGACCTTATCTTTTTTCTCTAGCTGAGGAAGTCCTACTTCCCATAAACATAAATTTTCCTTTGTGAAAAACTTCCTGATTCCTCCAACTGAGTGCTCTCCTCATTCCTGTTCTTTGTTCTCTGGAAAATATCATATCCCATTATTTATTATAAAATTTATCACATTATAATAATTGCCTGCTGATGTATCTATTTCCATCATTACATTAGAGCTTCCTTGAGGTAATTATATATATACATATATAATTCATCTTGGATTTCTCAGTGTTTATTAGAATGTATGGCATATAGATTTCCCAATGTTTATTAGAACTTAGGGCATAGAGTGGGTGCTCAAGAATGACCTGTCTTAAGATTAAATAATACTAATGACTGACTATAGTATATATTTAAGGTACACTATTAATGAAGTATCCCTCCACAAATGACATATCCTTTTGACTTTTTAATTTCTAAATTTATACTAGATTTAAATTTTTTAAAATTATTTAGGCCCATAGTTAAAAACTTTGCCTTTTAACTTTGGAGGGGGAGGTACTTCAAAAACATTATAAGACAGAAAAATATGCATGCTTTATTAGAATTTTTATGACACTGACTTTTTTTTAAATTTTATTTTATTTTTAAACTTTACATAATTGTATTAGTTTTGACACTGACTAATGAGGAAAGAAAAGAAGAACAATGTTATGATAATGCTGATAAGAGGCAGACAGACAGGAAGAGTAGAAAGGACACTGTGCATTTATTCAGCACAATGACAGACACTTAACCACTAGGAAGACCAGTAAGAAACTCCCCTGCTCAAAAAGGACTCAGGGAAAAGAAAATCTCTTTAACAAGCGCTTCTAGGAAAACTGGTCAACCATGTGTAAAAGATTGAAACTAGAACTCTTTCTAGCACCATACACAAAAATAAACTCAAAATGGATTAAAGATCTAAATATAACACCAGAAACTATAAAACTCTTATAGGAAAACATAGGCAGAACACTCTCTGACATAAATCACAGCAAGAACCTCTATGACCCATTTCCCAGAGTAATGAAAATAAAAATAACAATAAACAAACGGGACCTAGTGAAACTTAAAATCTTTTGCACAATGAAGGAAACTATAAGCAAGGTGAAAGGCAGCCTTCAGAACAGAAAAAAAAATAGCAAATGAAACTACTGATGAAGAATTAATCTCCAAAATATACAAGCAGCTCATGCAGTTCAATACCAGAAAAATGAACAACCCAATCAAAAGTGGGTCAAAGAACTAAGACATTTCTCCAACGAAGACATACAGATGGCTAATAAACACATGAAAAGATGCTCAACATCTCTCATTAGAGAGTACCAATCAAAACCACAATGAGGTATCATCCCATGCTGCTCAGAATGGCTGCCGTCAAAAAGTCTACAAACAATAAATGCTGGAGAGGGTGTGAACAAAAGGGGACCCTCTTACACTGTTTGTTGGAATGCAAACTGGTACAGCCACTTGGAGAACAGTGCAGAGATTCCTTAAAAAATGAAATAGACCTGCCATATGATTCAGCAATCCCACTGCTGGGCATACACACCAAGGAAACTAGAATTGAAAGAGACACATGTGCCCCAGTGTTCACTGCACCACTGTTTACAATAGCTAGGACATGGAAGCAACCTAGATGTCCATTGGCAGACAAATGGGTAAGAAAGTTGTGGTACATACACATAACGGAATATTAGTCAACTATAAAAAGGAGCACTTTTGAGTCTGTTCTAATGAGGGGGATGAAACTGGAGTCTATTAAACAGAAAGAGACCAGCAATACAGTATATTAATGCATATATATGGAATTTAGAAAGATGGTAATGACGATCCTATATGCAAGGCAGCAAAAGAGACATAGATGTAAAGAACAGACTTTTGGACTATGTGGGAGAAGATGAGGGTGAGATGATTTGAGAGAATAGCATTAAAACATGTATGTTACCATATGTAAAACAGATAACCAGTGTTAAGTTCAATGCATGAAGTAGGGCACTTGAAACTGGTGCTCTGGGACAACCCAGAGGAATGGGTGGGGAGGGAGGTAGAAGGGGTGTCCAGGATAGGGGGGACAGGTGTACACCCGTGGCTGATTCAAGGTGATGTATGGCAAAAACCACCACAATATTGTAAAGTAATTATCCTCCAATTAAAATAAATTACTTTTTTTTTTTAAAAAAAGGACTCAGAGTATAAAGGGGAGACTAGAAATTTTCTCTAACATATTTCATTTCTACCATGACTGTATATAGTTCTGGGGCCTATCATCATCAACCATAAAGTTCTTTGCCTTTATTTTCAAATTTTCTAAAGTTGTTTTAATTAAACCCCTTAACTGTAATTGGTCATATAACAGATACTTTGGGTTTTGGAGTGGGATTTTATCTATACACACCCTGTAACTTAGACCAGAGAGCAATCCATTTGTCCGAATATATTACCTGAAACTAGAATTTAACAATTTAGATATTTTAAATGATACAATAAACACCTGTAAAACAAAACAACTTATCATTTCCTCATTCCTCTCCTCTGACTCACCCCACTTTTACATAATCATAATCTTGAAAATCAAGCTTTCTTGTTTACATGAATGATATCCTATGTATTCCTTGATAAATATATTTAGATTATTTCAATAGCTTTTAGCACAATAAAAAAGAACCTACTCTGATGCAATGTTTTAGCACTGTTCATTTAATATTATATGTTGCTAAGATTTATCCATATCATGGTATGTCTCTGTGTATTTTAAATCAATTTTGAGTGCTATGTATATTTCTCTTGTGGTATACCAAGTTTTGTGTCTACTCTTCCATTGATAAACATTTGGATTGGTTCAATTTTATGTAGTTGATGGCGATCAACTATCAACTGATAAAATTGACAGTCAATTTTATCAGTTGAATAAGTATAAAATTAAATAAGTATAAAATAGCATCTCCTTGTGGTCTTGATTTGCATTTCTCTGTTTTTTAATAACGCTGACCATCCTTTATATGCTTATCAACTATGTGCATTTTCTCTCCTCTCCTCTGATTCTATTGAAATGTTTGTGCTTTCTTATTGCATTGTAGAAGTTCTTTATATTTCTTGACATTTATTTTGTGTTGATGCTGTACAATGTAAGCATCTTCTCCCAGTTTAGCTATATTTTTCTGTTATAAAGAGGTCTTTCAATGAACAGAAGTTTTAAATTTTAATAGAGCTAAACTGATAATCTTTTTTTAATTTTAGTTTATTTTCCTTAATTTTAGTTTTTTTTCCTTCTTTAAGAAAACATTTTCTACTCTGAAGTCTGAAAAATATTCATATATTCTACTAAGAATTTCAAGGTTTTTGACATGTAAAGTCTTAATCCATCTGGAATTGATTATTGAATATTTATTGTGCTAATTTCACTTTTTTCCCATGAGGGTAGTCATTTTCCTTATCTCCGTTTACTGAGAGGTCCCTTATTTCACTGATGTCTGACATGCCACTTTTATCAAATACCAAAGTTCTAGATATGTATGGATCTGTTTCTAAGCTCTCAATACTTTCCTGTCTCAGTGCCAATATAATTGTCTTAATAACTATATCCTCATAGAAGTATTGAAACTACATAGAGGTGCTTCCTCTACTATTTCTTAGAAGTAGACCAGCTATTTTTAGTCCTTTATTCTTCTCTTTAGAATCATATCTTCAAATTTTGTGAAAACATGTTTTGAAATGTTGATTAGAAGTCAATTTGTAGATCAAATTTGGAGATACTATCTTCATAATTTTCCTATCTATGAATATGGTATATCTCTCAATATTTTCTAGGTCTTTAATACTTATTGATGCAATTCTATTCTTTTCCCTGTAGGAGTTTTACACATTTTCTATTAGTTTTTTAAACAAATATTTGATATAATACTTAAATTTCATCTATTTTGAATTCTTTTTCTTGTATTTACCTCTAAATCTAAGATTTCCCCTCTATATTTCTGTCTTTACATGTTTTTGTAAGATATCAAAATAGTAATATCCACTTTGATACCTATTTGTCCTCACAGTGAGTTAAAAGCAAGTTCCTTTCCTTTTGATGAAATTATTTGATTCTGAAAGAAAGAATGGAATATGACTGGTGAGAGTCATATTCCATTTATATTCCATGAAGGCTTCCATATACAGAAGCCTTCAAAAGTATAAGTAATGTTCTAGTTCAGCAGAACCATGTCGGGAATTTGGTAAAAACAAAACCAAACCAGAAAAACCTGAGTTCTATGCTACTTCTAAGAGCTTGGCCTCTGTGATCTCTCTATTAGATTTCCAGAGAATTCTGATAGATACCAAGGTTTGAGAACCAAGGTTAACTCTTCAGATAGGTACTGTGTAAACAGAAATTTATTTTGTAATTATCATTTAAGTATATATATACATTAAATATTTTCTTTTACATGTAAAATATATTTCATTAAAATTTTTATGTAGTTCCTTTAAAAAAAGAAATTATTTTAAAAATTTAAGCATTCTAAAGAATTTAATAAGAAAAATGATTAATAACATTTTGTTTAGGCAAAAACATAAAGCTTTAATGATATTTTCCTCTACAAAGGAGATTTTTCAATATTGTTATTAGATGAAAGATAAAGAAAGAATACTTAAATGCTGTTTAATGGTTTATATATTTTAAAAAGTACATAGATTTTCTGGACATAGAGAAAGAAAAATGTGTCAACTTGCAGTTGGAGTCACAAAAATGAATCTTTGTATAATTATAGGTCTGATTAAACAATATAGATTATAGATTAAAACAGTATCACTTATGGTAATATAATATTTTCTAATGAAATTGGCTATGTAAAAACATTATTTTCATTTCGGGGCCCACTTCAAGGTAGAAAATAGTTTTGGCAAAGCTAAAATTGAGCATCATAAATGTTTACAAAGCTGAGTTACTTCTTACATGGTCAAGATGGAAGAATTTGTAATTTTCTTGTGATTTGTCAAAACAAGATTAGCCCTCTGGGGATTTGGATCAACACTGTCCATGCAATGAAAACTAGGTTCTATTATACAAATTCATCAGTCATTGTGAACTCTCTGGATTTCTTTTATTGCAGAAAAATCATTGAGAAAAGTCAGTAGGAGAAAATTCAGCTGAGATAGTACAAGAAAATGTGAATATTGGTCCAATCATTTCTGACAGACTGACTTGTGACATAACTATACACAAAGTGAGCTTTTCACTAACTATTTTCTTGCTATTGTAGTGGGCAAATTTAAATTCTTATACTTCCACAAATACACCTATAAACAGAATACATTTGAAAGGAAAAAGTATTTATCTTCCTCAACAAGTATGCAGAATATGAGATAAAAGCAAGTATAATCTGAATTATTTTAAAGAAAAAAAAATATGCTCCCATATGAATGACCAAAGTCTTGGCTGTAAAACTGGCCTTTGGCAATACACACATGAAGTCTTTAAACTGGGTATAAATTTAGCTGCCGTTTAGTTTCTGTTAAATTTGTTTGTTTTCTCCTTTTCTGGAGAGAGAGAGTTAATATTATGTCAGTTCAACTGGAAGAATTTTGAGTAAAATGGAACACAAAAAAATTAATAATTGGAACATTAGAAAGTAATTTCAATGACCACAACGGACTGTCAGTTCATAAAACTTCATCATTTAAAACAAGAGAGAAATATTTGGACTTTCAAAGTGAGAATTATGGGATAATCTAGATTTATATATATTTTTCCTTTGGCTGTATGTTTTAATATGAGTAAAATAATTTTATTTAGAATTATGGTATTGTGTAAATAATTTTTACATTTTTCTACAACTAATATACTTTATTGCATCATTCTAAGAGATCATTTTAATGAAAAAAACATACAAAGTACTGCAAGAAAATGTGAAAAGTTAAATAATATTTGTTTAGCTTGTAACTGGTTTGAATTTCCTATGATAAAAATGCTATACATTTATAGTCCCTGAAAAAGTGTAACATTTTGTTGTAAATTTAACAGTAAAGAAGAATCATCGGTAACATCAGATGAGAATAACTTTGAGAATTCAAAGGTTACAGGTAATATTTCTTTAATTTTTAAACAGAATATATTTCTTTTGTTAAAGCCTACAACTAGGACAATCTTACATAGGTACAATTATCTTAACTTTTCAGATACATATATCCCAACAATTGTTTGTTCTCATGAGGACAAGGAAGACTTGGAAACCAGTAATCAAAATGTAAAAGATGTAAACAGGGAACAGGATGAACGTAATGAAAAAGAATTAGAGCCGATGGTAAGTATTCTGGTTGCCAAGGTATTAGAGAAGATGAATCCATTTATGCTTCAAAGATGCTGCAATGTCTGCTTTTCAACAGCTTCAGCTAATATAATTTGCAAATGTGAAAGCATAGCCTATTCTGTCCTTGCGTCTCTGGCTTCATCAACAAGGCTAGTGATTTGATTTCAGTATGTTACTTCAGGTCTCTGCAGTGGCAAATTAATGACATTCATTTCTTATCTCTTTACCAGCGGCTCTGAGTAACAGTTTGTAGGAATTACAGAAGAGGTAGCGCTATCCTGATGTGCATTTCTAATCTTTGTGACAAGTGTACACTTATAAAATCGTCTGTAAAATGAGAGGGCTGGACTGGATGATTGTTAGGGTTCTGTCCAGTTCTACAAGTCTGATTCTTGCATTTAGCAGCTTTTTTTTTTTTTTTAACTTACTTCCATCTTCATGAGAATCTCTAAGTTCTATATCATTGGAAAGTATTAAATTACCAAATGAGGATAAAATAGCTTGTGCCACAATTTTTAGACAGGAAACAAATTTAGAACTGTACAATTTAGTATTAAATTTGTTATAAATTTCACGCTTCGTGAACATTCAATCTATTTGGGATTTTTAGGGGGATGGTTTAGATAGCATTTTTATCACAAAGAAAGAAATAGGAGTAAATGAGTCACATAATGCAATTTATCCTTTACTGTATTTGGTTGGAGCTCATATCATTAGGATACATGGATTCATAATCATCAAAGATTAAAATGACATTTGCCTCTTCAAGTGTCATTGCTGAAACAGAAAAGAAATAGAGCTCATCTCTTTCCCCACGACATTCCACCCTTTCTATAGTGATATGGAAGCTGCATCACTAAAGTATGCAATTTACTTTGCTCCAACTTTAAGAAACTACAAAGTTGTCACCCACTGTGTGAATTCTCACCAGCTGAAAGTTAACACAGCCATTTTTTTCAAACCACAGAATATAATGAAAGGACTCTGAAAAATCACATACTTCACCAATACACCTCATTACAATGAGCAGGCGCAAATATAAAGTTTGTTTAGAAGTTACTGAGATTGTACATCCAATAAATGAACAGGGAGCTGTAATTTAGATGCTAATTTGCTCCATGCTGACGTTAATGCATAAAACAATGAAGCTCTATAATAGATGGAAATACAACCAAATCTGTGGAACCCACAGGCATTGGCTTACAAGACAGCTGTGCAGTTGACAAGTAACATGAGCCTTATGTGAGAAGAAGGGGAAAACGTAAGATTTGCATATAATTATTGAGATCATGCAAATGTCAGTTATGAGGAGAAAAAAAAACACAGGCATCTCACTGTTAAATCCTGACAGTTGGCATCACTGAAGAGCTCAAATACATTTGAGTACCAGTTGGCAGAGGGTCATTAAAACAGAATTTGCAGAGACATTAACTCCCTCACTTTTCTTTGAGTGACGTTTTGCTATTAATAGTTTGCAGAGGCTTTGCAGAAAACATATTAATAAGAGAAACTCTAATAGGGGCACCTACAGCAAGTGTAAATGCGGCAAGGGGCATCCAGGAAGCCGCTCTCTAATTGATGAGCATGGAGCTATCAATGTGTATATCCTAAGTGAGGAGAAAGGGCAATGACAAGCAGGAATGGTTGAATAATACAATGTGATATTTGGAAGCTGGGAAGGAGAGTTATTAATTTTGGCCCCTTTTCTTATTAATCTCATTCCTAAGTCATAGCCTACAAGAATCTCCCCCAAACATTCATCTTTCAGAATTTGTGCAAAATCTACAAGTGAAATGAATCAAGGAAATCTACCAGATAATTATTAGTCAAGTTAATGAAACCTATCTAACTTGCTTTGTATATTTAAAAACAATAAAAATCATTATTTTTGTTGTTTTTATCCCTTAAGATAAACCAACACTTGCTAAGAAGTACTGCTTCTGGAGATGAAAAGAATACAGTCAATTTCCCAAATAACGCTGAGAGGTTAGAGAAGAAGCAAATCCATGATGATGTATACACTGACTTGTTTAAAAGGCCTTCGTCTTCAAGTTCATCAGCAGAAAGATCCTTAAAGGGAGATTTTTACCACAAGGAAAAATATTTCTCAGGAAATGAGCACACTTATCCACCTTCAGAGGAATTTACTTCAGATACAGGAGAAATCAAGCTGTCATTGGGAAATACTAGTAGTGATGAGGTAGTACAATTACATATTGGCAGCAAAGAAGTACTGGATGATAATGCTAATCCAGCCAAAGGGAGACGCAGAGTGCAAATGTCTTGTCCCTCTGCAGACCAACTAATGGCAGACAACCTTAACAAAAAACTTGAAGGAGAAGCTAAAGAAATTGAAGTAAAAGATTGGGAATGTTTAAGAGGTGACTTCCGCTTGGATTTCCATTCAGAAAAATCGATAGAAAAAGGATCTTCCAAGAAAGATTATGGCAATGGTAAGAATGAGGAGGAGGAGCAAAAGATATATTTAGGTGTAAGTGAAAAACAAAGCAAAAGTTTTCAATCAGTCTTACATGACCAAGAAAGAAAGATGAGCCACTCTGAAATAAGTGTGGAAGGGATGGGAGCCAGTAACAGAGACCTAACTGCTCTGCCGAGTAAAGACACCAAAATTCATGACCAGTCAATCAGAGCAGATACGTTTCATTCACCAAGGACAAATCTAAGCCTGGAGGAAACTGTGTCAGCAACCTCAGACTCTGATCTCTCGGCTAGCAAAGGCACTGCTCTAGGAGGAATGCCTGGTCAAGCTGGTTCACCAAGAAATGCAAATGTTTTGAGGAATAAGTACCTTTTCCAAGCTGAAGAAGAAAAATCAGTTTGGATTAATCCTGAAGATCAGAATAAGAACACACAGCATAAACAAAGTTGGAATGTTCTGGAAAGTCAGGAAAGAGCAAGAGGGAGTAAGACAACTATAACAGAGCAGTCCAAAGAACAAGCAGATTGTGAAGACACGTGGGGGAAAAGAGATGACACAAGGAGCTTGAAAGCTAATCCTACAGAAGAATTGTTTACCTGCCAAGAAACAGCAAGCTGTGAACTGTCTTCTCTAGCTGATCATGGTATTACTGAGAAAGCAGATGCAGGTACAGCTTATATAATTAAGACAACATCGGAAAGTACTCTAGAATGCATGTCTGCTAGAGAAAAAGCAATAATTGCTAAGCTACCTCAAGAGACAGCACAAAGTGACAGGCCCATCGAAGTAAAGGAAACAGCGTTTGATCCACATGAAGGGAGAAATGATGATTCACATAATACCCTTTGTCAACGAGATACAGTAGGTGTAATCTATGACAATGATTTTGAAAAGGAGTCATGTTCAGGTATTTGTAATGTACATGTAGATGAAAAGGAGAAGGAAGAAACCATAGCTATATACAATCCTGGGGAGACACATGACAGGAAGAAATGTGTCATTGGGAATACAACATCTGGAGAAGAATCCTCACAGGTCATTACAGACAATCAAAAAGCAGCCTCAAAACTAGATTTACATTTGGGAATGTTACCAACAGACAAAAAAATATTTCCAGAAAATAGAGATCATGAGCAGGTCCAAGAATTATCAAAGAAAACAATTATAGATGTCATTATTCATTCTTCTTTAAACTCAGACACAAATAGAACTTCTCAGAATGGCTCTCAGGTTTCCAATCACCATGCTAAAAGTTCAGTGTCATCTCACGAACAGGCCACTACTACAGGGCATGCAATTACTACCATGACTCTCCAATCTATTTCTTCTAAATCAGAATATAATTGTAACCCAACAAGTGAAATCCAGGGTACTGAAAAGCACTCTCATCCTGCATCTCCACTGGAAGAAGTTTCCGAAAGTTCAGGAATAGTGACATCAGATAGTACAAAGGAAAGATGTATAGGCCAGATTGTCAAACAAGGAGAATGCAGTGTGGAGAAACCTCTAGGGCCAACGATTTTAATCAGTGAAGCTTCTGAGAACATAGAAGGGGTAAGGCATGAAAATGAAGGATTAATAAACTCTGGACAATCACTGTACTCTTCAGGCGACAAGGAATCTGACAGCCCTGCTTCTGATAGTCTCCCTGCCCAGGAAAGTCAATCTCAAAGTGAATCTCTGCTTTCAAAATACATCAACTCTAAAGTACCTTACTTCCTTTTGTTTCTGATATTTCTTGTAACCATCTATCAGTATGACTTAATGATTGGCTTGGCATTCTACCTTTTTTCATTGTACTGGCTATCCTGGGAAGGGGGAAGACAAAAAGAGTCTGTTAAAAAGAAGTAACCTCAGCACTATTATTACTCTCTCTTAAAAGATAAGCTATTTAGCCCCAAACGTTTGGATTGGTGAAAGAGACTATTCATTGTTCAAAGAGCCAGTGCAGTTTTTCTCTTGAAGGATCATTTAAAAAGGAATGCGTATGAAGTTTGCTCCTTCATATAAGTAATTATTCTATATAGGACCATTATATTTGGATCATTAAATACCTATATGAATATGAGATCTGAAGCACGTCAAGTTGAAATTAGGTACAGCTGTTGCTCCTTAGCAGGCTATGAAGTTTCAATGCTTCATGTCTCTTCACTACTTAAAGTGCCATTTCTTGCATTCATTTCTTTTGCAGTAAAGCTTCATTTTTTTCCCTGAGCGTATTTTTCCCTCTGTGGTTTTTAAAAATAGATAAAACATGGACAATGACAGAGGACTTTTTTTGGTCTTTGAATATTGACTATGAAATTTGCATTTACCACTGTATCATTTATCAGCACACTTTGATAAATCAAATCTTTCAACTTTAAGTTCATATTTTTAAAAACAACATCCAAGCGTGGATTTAAGTTGAAGAAACACATTGTGTACCTGAATAACAATACACATATATACGTACTATCTCCTGCATACCTACAAAATCAGGACATTTGTAAGCCAAATTTGACAAAGATCAAAACAATTAAGAGATGATCTTTCAGTTTTGCAAAATTTGGGGGATGGCCTTTCTATAAGCAATATTTTTTCTCTTTTAAAGGAAGATTGTACAACACAGTTGAACAACTTTGACATCAACTATTATTCAGAGTTATAAATTTAAATTAAAAGTTCCACAAACATTGCTTCAGAATGAATTTGTACCTATAAAGCATAAAGCATTAAATGATAATAATTAAAAAAAGATTTACAAATGGACTACTCGGTTTTTGTTGTTTTTTTTTTTTGTCTTCAAGCAAATTTTTTAACTTTCCTTACTATAAAACAATAAATTATTCCCCAAGGTGCTTTAAGAGAATAAACAACTAATCGTTGGTAATAGTCATTATATAGTTACCAAGTTGTTAAATGATATCTCAAATTTTAAAAAGTCAAATAGGCAGACAAGGAGATCTTCTGATAGAGAAATGAATATCCAATATACCAGTGACTGGTTGCTGCTATTAGCTATGGCTAAGTATGTGAAATAATGGAATTAATCATTTTAGTCACATAGGTATAATAAAAATATTACTATACAATCAGTTTCAACAACTATTTATTAAATGACTAAAATATGCAAAATCTTGTGCTTTGTTCTACAGTAGAGCACTTCCTTTGATACCCCAAACAGCTAATCCTCAGGAAGGAGGCATTAATAAGTAATTTGATGCTTTTGACTTGGTCAGAAATATGGGACAGAGTCACACTGAGGGAGCCCATTTGGGTGATTTCTTTTTAACAGGAACTTCTTTCATAGAGAATGTAACATTGATCTTCAGAGAGAAAAGGTAATCTGTTTATTAACCTATGAAGGTAATTCAATGACTAACACTTGTATATACCATCCCACACTCCTAAGAAACATGCATGTATGGGAAGACAACACGAGAATGAAGCATTTAAACTGACTTTCATATGGTAGTAGATAATTTCCTTAATTTTCTTAGGTTTAAGATAATATTCTTAATTTCTTAATTAGGTACACAACTATTTCCAAATCCCCTAATTGCATGCTTGACTCAAGTCCCATTGAAATTGAATGCTTGACTTTAACTTTTTAGTTGAACAAATACAAACATCCTGAAGTAGAACTGAGGGCAAATATTTGATTGTTTGAGAAAGCATATTTTCATTAAATACAAGTGGGATACTGTAGGCTGTACTTAGAATATTATCTCTAAAATTGCTCTCTTGATAATTTTGTTGACAGGTCTATATTACAACAAAGTTAAGGTTAGCATTTCTTCAGTTCTGAATGACTTGGTTTTTGCATTCTACCTTTAAGAGTTTCAGTCAATATGCAGTGTCTTATTAATGCAAAGAACACTATATTACTTATGAACACAGGTGTCTGAACTGTAACTATTTTCTTATACATAAAAGAATGTAACGTCTTTAATCTCTTTTATTTGACTTTAACATTAACTTACTAAACCTTGTCATGCATATTTGCAATACTACAAAGAAGTTTCCAAGGACTTAAAATATGTCATGTGTACTTCAGTGCAGGCAAAAAAGAAATAATCGGTGGTTTAACTGATTTTCCAATGACCACTTGTGAAGAACTGGAAATAAAATCATAAGAACCATGAAACTATTGCTAGGTGGAGGGGAGGTAGATTTTTGCAACCCATTTTGGTCACATCACTATGTTGAACAAGAAAAGTGGATCTCAGGAAGAACCGGCAGCCTCTGGTTAATAAAGATTTTACTCCGAACTATCATAACAAGGGTCACCTTTATAAGCTTAGCTGCCTTCATCATGTCCCCTCAAGTATTGGTTAAGAGCCAAAAGAGGATGTGGCATGAGAATAAACAAAAAGAAGTGTATTATTGCACGTCTGTTTCTTTAGTGGGTACGAAATGTGATATAATAACCATCACCTTTTATCTTGCTGGGCTGCTGTCTATTAGGGGCAAAGTTCTAAAAATTAATTGATGAGTCAAGCAGGTATAGGTAGTACAATTAAATACCTTTAAAAAGTCACATCTACATAAGCCACCAACATCTCAACAAACTTTTCAATGTAAGAATAAATGAGCCAATGAGATGACATTCATCTCTCAACCTTCAAGAATATTGGCTTAATACTATATATATATATATATATATATATATACTATCATCATTTTGTAAGAGAGATAGGATCATTTTTTGTATGTTATCATAAACCAATCTTCTGGTTAAATGGAAAACATAAAAGTATCTGGAGTAGATACAGGGAAATACATAAATTTTTTCCCAGATAGCACTCAGCATACTTTCTTAGTAATTTTTTAGTCATGGAATATTATTTTATATTGCCAGGCCTGCTGTCTTTATTAGGCTCAATTTTTGCATATAAATTTTGGCAAAAAAGCAAACAAAACAAAACAAAAAACTAGCAGGAGAACTAGTGAAGATGCAGGCAGGAGAGCAGCCACCCCAGAGTCAGGTCATCTGCTGAACTCTGAAACCTTTAAAATTTTCAGAGTGAATACAGAAATTGAACTAGGCAATAAAGATGGTGGTTTGCTAATTAAGTTCTGTCTTAGCTGATTCTGTGGAACTGAGGAATAGGATCTACCGTGATTCTGCAACAAGGTAAGAAAGAATAGGGAAGCACATGTTCTTCCAACATCTACACAGCTGTACTCCTACATAATAGAACAGCTTAAAAAGTTACTTTTATTTATTTAATTAATTTGCTTAATTTTTTTCTATTTCAGAAATAATTCATAATAAAACTCAGAGATGTAAGTTACTTTTCATCTTTTAAAAATGGATTCAGTCACTAATAAAATATATTTCCATAATTTTACCCAAACCTCTTTAAGAGCTAATCAAATTTTCACTAGCTTTGAACATGTTTTACAAGGAATGTCATTACTATACTGTGCTAAAACCTTATTAAGCAAAAAACTCTTTAAGAAGTTCAGTATTGTTATTTGTGTCAATTCTATATTTGTTAGATACCTACATACTACCTTCATTTGTCAGACATGAAACAATGTATTATATGAAAATTTAAGAAAAAATGAGCTAAGTCTTTTCCTAATATATTCAATTCTTTTGTTCAAGATAATAAAGAGTAGCATGGGTAAGTCAAAAGTGAATTACAGAGAAATCATTTTTGTTTGGCTGAGATGACACCAAGACCGATTTTGCAGCATACTTCAATGTCTAGTTAAGTTACTGGTCTTGGTTGGAATCAGTGCATTGTCCTTATTACCTCATCTGAACCATGCAGCCCTAATATCCATCGCTCTTTGCCTCAAGTCTTCTGTCAGTCAAGCAGCTCACACTGTCCCAAGGACATGCTGTGTTCATCTGTTCCTCTGTGTCTGCTCATGTACACCCCTTTGTCTAGAAGATTTCAGTTAGCTTTCCTCCTCTCCTCCTTCCCAACTCTGTACATTTTTCTATGTACTACTTTAATCCTTTTGAAGTCTTCTACTATTTCAGTTGGTGGTATCTCTTCATTTTCAGGTCTCTTATGACACTAGTTGTTGTGCATGCACTAGTAATTTGACTAATTATCCTAACTGACCGCCTGTTTATTTAGGAGAGGAACATGACTTCTTCCATCCTATCACTTCTCAAGGTCTAGTTTGTAGGAATCCATAGTCAATACTTGTGGATAGAATAGAACTGTAGCAATGTCTTTTTCCTATCCTATCCCTGAAATGCGGACAGGATATTCTGACATCTGATTAGCAAAGCTAAAATGTTTTTGTATTAATAAGCTACCAAATACAATGTAGAAAAAGATAAAGAAAATGTACCTACAAGACAGAGTAGTGCAGTGGATTGGGGATGTGGGAAAGAGAAAAAAAATCTTTTCTCTCATACCTCTTAGCAATTAAATTGTTTTTTATATTAATTCTTCCTGGCACAGGAAACATTCCCTT
The DNA here is from genome assembly GCF_003369695.1 of Bos indicus x Bos taurus. Taxonomy (NCBI): domain Eukaryota; kingdom Metazoa; phylum Chordata; class Mammalia; order Artiodactyla; family Bovidae; genus Bos; species Bos indicus x Bos taurus. Next base: position 65,099,801 of record NC_040079.1, on the reverse strand, counting down.
CATTCTATTTCATGGGAAATATTATATAATTTGCTAAAAGAATAATAATGAATACCGTAATTCACTGGCTAATGTGAAAACTAATAGAACAAGGCGTGTCTTCAAATAAAGAAGCTTAGTAGATTAAAAACCAACAGACATCACAAGGTATAAAGTGTAAGAAACTCAATCTTCCCATCTGCTGCCATGCCCTTCAAAAATGGCTGATCTCTCAATTTCACACCTGTTCTGCATGTCAACTTTTAGGATACGCAAACAGAACAACTAGCAAAGATAGTAAGTGGATTTTTTAAATGGAAACATTTCCCTGATTAGCAATGAGATTATCTATATATAACTCAAACACACACACATATGCATGCACACATACACACACATAAATACACATATTCTAAGATCTAATAAATGACAGTAGTGATAGTAAATGAGTAAACAGTCTACTAATATCATATGGGGTGATATAGTAGTGAATATAATATAATATATAAAAGGTTTATCTTTTCTTTGAACAGACTCATTCTATTATATTTAGATATGAAGTTAATTTTATTGATTGATTGATTGATTGATTTTTGGCCATAGTACTCAGTATATGAAATCTTAGTTTCCCAACCAGGGATTGAATCTGTACCCCTTGTATTGAAGTGTGGAGTCTTAACACTAGACCATCAGGGAAGTTCCTAAATATGAAATTAAAATAACACAAAGCTATGCCTGTTTAGCAGGTAGAGTCTAAAGGAAAGCAGTATATGGCCTAGAAATGTAGTAGCAAGGCATTTAGCAGCCTAAGACCATTAGACCATTTTTTAAACTCAAGATTTTTTTTAAAAAGCCAGATACATGTCTAGTCTATTGTAGAATTCATCAATATTATGCATCAGTTGACTTGGTTCTGAGTGGAAGCAGATTTAAAATTCCCTAAAGATACACTCTATAAAACATAATATCAAACAACAGAGACAGCGGGTTTAAAAAAATCACTATACAAGGTTAGAAATTCTCTTTGTAAACACTTAACCCATAACCCACTTTTAATAATTCTATGTAGGTAACTTTTATGTACAGTTAACAAAAATTTTTAGCATAGAGTATTTATGAATATATCATACATCTAAACCATTTTTATACATATAGTCTACAAATGATATTTGCTACTACATATTAAGTAATTCTTCAGTTTACCCATAAATCTTTGGGAATTCAGTTGTAATTTTTCATTACACCTGAATTTTCTGTGTTTAATGAAACAATTCTAAGCCCTACCTAAGAAAGAGAATAAAAGCTTAAGAAAAGATAATTTATTTCCTATCTTCACAGATATGAACACGTATATTTTAAATATATCTTTACTCTTTGAAAATTGGAAATAAAAATAAGAGATTATAAATGTCATTCATATTTATTTCATAGTCTTTAGTGTTTGAGATCAGGCATATTTTAAGCCTTTTTTTCCTACCATTTGAATTCTTTGGCCTACATGATCTTACTCCCATGTTTAAATTAGTATTTAAGTGCAGCATGTTAATGTTTTATTACATGAATAAGTAAAGAAATCAGTTGTAGCCTGAATCTTTGAGTATAACATCTATATTTGTATCTTTATTGATCTATGCATGTGAGGTTCAACTTTTAATGATAATAAGTAGTAATAGTTATAATGACTATTATTATTACCCTATAATAGCCAACTCTTGAGTGTTAAATATAATTGGGCACTGATTTAAGTTCTTTATGTGAAAAACTCATTCATGTTTTACAACTTAATGAGAGAAGTACTATTACTTTTCCATTTTACAGATAGAAATAGATGCACAAAGGCTAGTTTTCCCAAGGTCATATGCTGGCACAGATTAAGACTCCAACAGTCTTTCCCCAGAGTTGATCCTCTTGAACATGGTACCATGTTGTTCCTTCAATTTAGATATACCAAGTTATCTTAAAAACTGTAGTTATATGTTACCATGCTGCATGGTGCCATACTAGTATATAAGTATATTACATACTGCGAGATATGAGTACACCATATCTCTCCCACAGATGATCATATCTTTGTAATGCTCTTATAAAGGAAGTTTCTAGAAATATTCTGTTCTCATCAATTTATTCAAATGACCTAAAAAAATACACATTGACCTTCTTCCAAGCCACAAGCTGGTCCAAAATCTTGCCTAGTTTGAGTATAGTGAAGATAGAGTTCAATAATTAATTGCAATATCTTGTTGCCAGTTCAACAGTAGAGGTAAGATCTAGGAACAGAAGTGGAACAAAGGAAGGACTATTTGGTCCTTTGAGGACTCTGCTTCTTATGCTCAATATTTCATAAATGTGTTATCTTTTCACCACTATAATTTTTGGTATCAAGGAAATCACAATAAAACCTTCCAAATGTCTGACTGTAACTGATGTATTACATAACAACTACAATGAAGATATATATTGATGTGACTGGTATAGTGCTTATTTATGACTGGTGTCTCAGTGTAATTATTACCAGCATTCCTTTCACTTTCAAAAGCAATGTGATTTGGATGAAAAATGAGGTCAGCCTAAAAGTCCAAGAAAATATCCTACTAATAGGTGTATTTCAGTCTGTGTCCAAGAATAAAGGGGGAACTTCCCATATGAATGCCATCTATAACCTACTGGCAGAATTCCTGTCCTTAGGTTTGTATAATATAATTCATATATACTATTCCCTGGTCAGCCGAGGTAAAGAAGAACAACATTTCTGCAGATTCAGTATTGCAGAGGGCAATTAAAAAAAAAAAAAAAAAAGTAGGGACGTTTTGTAAAGAATGTGCTGGTCAAAATCCATTAGAGAGAAGTCATTTACATTACTGACACTGGATAATCATAACACTTTGGAATCTGATACTATAGCCTAAAGCCTACTGAGACGGCTCAGGATATGATAATTCCATTATTCAGTATAGTAAAAGTAGGACAAGATGGAGGAGACTTATGCCAAAGTTGTGGAAGCCATTGCATGTTACTCAAAATTATAATGGCATATGTTGCTGGAAACTGTATTATGAGTATATGTATTGTTCAAAATTTGTAAAAGGAATAAAATTTTTGTGCATAAACTACATATTACTGACATTTAATAACCATGAAGCAAGACAGTAGTATTTTAACAGCAAAATAATTAAAATATAAACATTTTATATTTTAATTTGGGAAGATTTGGGAGAATGGCATTGAAACATGTGAAATGTCATGTATAAAACGAGTAATATGTATAAACGAGTAATGTATAAAACGAGTATAAATGTATACATGTATAATGTATAAATGAAACATGTGAAATGTCATGTATAAAACGAGATGCCAGTCCAGGTTCAGTGCACGATGCTGGATGCTTGGGGCTGGTACGCTGGGACGGCCCAGGGGGATGGTATGGGGAGGGGAGAGGGAGGAGGGTTCAGAAATTAATAAAAAAAAAAATAAATAAATAAAATATAAACAAATAATCACAAATATCCAATAAGAGACAAAGACATTTTAAGGCAAAATGAGTGTCAGTCCACCTACTTTTGGCCTTTACAATAACCTTCACTTTTGGCCTCACTTCACATAGGTGTGCTGTGCTAACACTGCGAATGATATTGGATCAGCATTTCTTTCACTTCTGCTTAAAGGGTGTGCATTGGAACCTTATCCAAAGAACAACTATCATAATTAAAGCTGCAAAATATATTCATAATGAATGAATGGCAAAAAGCTAGCATAGTTGTCCTTGTTATTTAGTCACTATTTTGTGTCTAACTCTTTGCAACCCCATGGACTGGAGCCCACCACGTTCTCTGTTCATGAGATTTCCCAGGCAAGAATACTGAAGTGGGTTGTCATTTCCTCCTCCAGGGGGGATCATCCTAATCCAGGGACTGAACCCACATCTCCTGTGTCCCCTGCATTGGCAGGTGGATTCTTTATCACCAAGACAGCTAGCAAGATGCATGGTGCCTAAAATAGAATTCTCCAAAGGTAGTCTTGCATCCTGAATGAATATATCCAAAAGTTAACTGTTAGAGTTCCCTGGATCTCAGTTCTTAACTCCTAGAAGAGAGAAATTTATTCAGATGTCCGTTCTAGATGCAATCCATTGTTTCCCAGTAACTGGAGGCAGAGGGTGATAGAGGGACTCACTGTAAAGGAAATGTTTGTGGGTTCTTGAAGGCAGGTAGGAATATGGAATTTGTAATGTGTGTTTCTAAAGTGCCAATTTTTATATTTTATAGATATATTTCTGCCTCTCTTTTTCATTTTGTAGATTTACATGGCCCAAATTTCTATAGATTTATAGTAGGTATTGATACCAGGTAAGGCAAGTTCCTATACATTGTTCTTTAAAACTCTGTAACTCTTGCCCTTTGCTGTTCTTCCACATAAATTGTAGGATCAGCTTATCAATGTTTCATTAAAAACTTAAATTTTGATGGAATTTTACTGAATGTACGTATTAATATGGGCTTCCCTGGTGACTCAGATGGTAAAGAATCTGCCTGCCATGTGGTTCGATCACTGGGTTGGGAAGATCCGCTGGAGGAGGGCATGGCAACCCACTCCAGTATTCTTGCCTGGAGCATCCCCAGAGACAGAGGAGCCTGGTGGACTACAGTCCATGGGGTCACAAAGAGTTGGACATGACTGAGCGACTAAGCATAGCACATACATTAATTTGAGGAGAACTGACATTAAAAATATTTTTTAAATGAAAATATTGTTTTTCCATCCAAAAGAATAATATATTTCTATGCATTTCTGTTCCTTCAATTATGATTTCAAAATATTCTCCATAAATGCATTGCAGGTTTACTATTAGATATACTCCTAAATCTTAGAGGAAGAAATGGCAACCCATTCCAGTATTCTTGTCCAGAAAATCCCATGGAGAGAGAAGTCTGGAGGGCTACAGTCCATAGGGTCACAAAGAGACAGACCATGACTGAGTGACTGACCACCACACTCCATAAATACCTTATGGATTTTTTTTTTTTTTACTATTTTGAATGAACCATTTTTCCTATAAGATCTTCCCTGGGGAAATTATTGATATTTTGTAACACTTGATTTTTATTTGTCACTTATTCAACTACTTTGCCAAAGTTTCTCACTAGTTCTACTAGTTATTAGTTTAATATTTTGGTCATTATGGCAATAATGCATAAAACACTATTGAGTTTTATATGTCCATTTATGTTATGCATCTTGTCAAATTCTATCATTAGTACAACTAGTTTGTGTTATTTTTAATTCACTTCTATTTTCTTTCTCTTGTCTTCTTGAGATAAATGTATATCCTATTTATTTTTAATCCTTTCTCTTAAAAAAAAGTTCATATAAACCAAATATTTTTAACCATGTTCAGTTGTTTTTGAGATAATTACCTATATCTTAAAAACATATATATGTGTATATACATATATACAATATTTAAACATTTTAATTCCCTTTTATTTCCTGTTTCCCATAATTTCCAGTGTAATTTAACACCTTAGTTATTTAACAAGACATTTAATTTTTTATGATTTTTTTAATTGGTATAAATTACGTTACACTATGCTAAAGCCTTTGACTGTGTGGATCACAAGAAACTGTGGGAAATTCTGAAAGAGATGGGAATACCAGACCACCTGACCTGCCTCTTGAGAAATCTGTATGCAGGTCAGGAAGCAACAGTTAGAACTGCACATGGAACAACAGACTGGTTCCAAATAGGAAAAGGAGTATGTCAAGGCTGTATATTGTCACCTTGCTTATTTAACTTCTATGCAGAGTACATCATGAGAAACGCTGGACTGGAAGAAACACAAGCTGGAATCAAGATTGCTGGGAGAAATATCAATAACCTCAGATATGCAGATGACACCACCCTTATGGCAGAAAGTGAAGAGGAACTCAAAAGCCTCTTGATGAAAGTGAATGAGGAGAGTGAAAAAGTTGGCTTAAAGCTCAACATTCAGAAAACGAAGATCATGGCATCTGGTCCCACCACTTCATGGGAAATAGATGGGGAAACAGTGGAAACAGTGTCAGACTTTATTTTTCTGGGCTTCAAAATCACTACAGATGGTGACTGCAGCCATGAAATTAAAAGATGCTTACTCCTTGGAAGGAAAGTTATGACCAACCTAGATAGCATATTCAAAAGCAGAGACATTACTTTGCCAACAAAGGTCCGTCTAGTCAAGGCTATGGTTTTTCCTGTGGTCATGTATGGATATGAGAGTTGGACTGTGAAGAAGGCTGAGCGCCGAAGAATTGATGCTTTTGAACTGTGGTGTTGGAGAAAGCTCTTGAGAGTCCCTTGGACTGCAAGGAGATCCAACCAGTCCATTCTGAAGGAGATCAGCCCTGGGATTTCTTTGGAAGGAATGATGCTAAAGCTGAAACCCCAGTACTTTGGCCACCTCATGCGAAGAGTTGACTTATTGGAAAAGACTCTGATGCTGGGAGGGATTGGGGGCAGGAGAAGGAGAAGACAGAGGATGAGATGGCTGGATGGCATCACTGACCTGATGGACGTGAGTCTGAGTGAACTCCGGGAGTTGGTGATGGACAGGGAGGTCTGGCGTGCTGCGATTCATAGCGTTGCAAAGAGTTGGACACGACTGAGCGACTAATCTGACCTGACTGTCATAGAACGTGGTTGACAGCCATTGTTTGAAGTGATATTTCCTTTGTGATCTACTGCATTGTCAGTGTAATTAGTCTATGTACACATTCTTTTTTGGGTAGAGTTCTCTATGTATTTATTAGGTCATGTTTCATAAATCTGTTGTTCAAAATACATTCAAAGTCCAGAAAATATCTCATGCACCTATGGTCAACTAATTTATGACAGAGGAGGCAAGAATATACAATAGAGAAAAGACAGTCTCTTCAATAAGTGGTGCTAGGTAAATTGGACAGCTACCTGCAAAAGAATGAAATCAGAACATTCTCTGACACTATACAGAAAATAAACTCAAAATGGATTAAAGACCTAAATGCAAGATGGGACACTTTAAAACTCTTACAGGAAAACAAAACACTATGACATACATTGCAGAAAGGACTTTTTTGACCCATCTCCTAGAGTAATGAAAATAAAAACAAAAATAAACAAATAGGATTTAATTAAAATTAAAAGCTTTTGCACAGCAAAGAAAGACATAAACAAAATGAAAAGACAACCCACAGAGAGAGAAAATATTTGCAAAGAAAGTGACTGACAAGGGATTAATCTCCAATATATACAAACAGATCATGCAGCTCAACATCAGAAATGCAAACAACCCAATCAAAAAAAAAAAAAAAAAGTGTGGAAGATCTAAATAGATATCTATATGTACGTGACATGTTAAAGCAAATTAAACAACAACAACAACAAAAAACCTGTGAACTTACTTTAATTTAAAACTGTATATGGTATTCTCCATTTGCTAAGAATTTGATATTTGGAAAGAAGAAAGTACAGTCAGTCCTTTGTATCTGCATATCCATGGATTCAACCAAAGGATGGAAAATAATTGAAAAAAATTCCATGAAATTCCAAAAAACAAAACTTGAATTTGCCACCCATCTTCAACTACATTATATTTGAGCTTTCCTGGTGGCTCGGACAGTAAAGAATCTGCCTGCGGTGCAGGAGGCCTGGGTTGATCCCTGGGCCAAGAAGATCCCCTGGAGAAGGAAATGGTAACTCAGTCCAGTATTCTTGCCTGGAGAATTCCAGGGACAGAGGAGCCTTGCAGGCAACAGTCCATGGGGTCACAAAGAGTTGGATGTGACTAAGTGACTAACACTACAGTATGTATGTATAGACATCTTCCAAAAAAGACATAAGATGGCTGAGATCTATGAAAGATGCTCAACATCAAGAATTATTAGAGAAATGCAAATCAGAAAAACAATGAGATATTACCTCATTCCAGTCAGGAAACATCATTAAAATGTCTACAAACAATAAATACTGGAGAGGGAGTGCAGAAAACGGAACCCTCCTACGCTGTTGGTGGAAATATAAATCTCCGTACAGTCAGTATGGAGAACAGTATGGAGGTTCCTTAAAAAAATAAAAGCAGAGCTACCATTTGATCCAGTAATTCCACTCCTGGGCATATATCTGAAGAAAGCCATAATTGAAAAGATACATGCTCATTGCAACTCTATTTACCATAGCTAGGACATGGAAGCTATCTAAACTTCTATCAACAGAGGAATGAATGAGAAGATGTCGGGGCTTTCCTAGTGGCTCAGCAGTAAAGAATCTACCTGCCAATGCAGGAGACACAGGACTGAACCCTCTGGGAAGATCCCACGTGCTGCAGAGCAACTAAGCTCATGTGCCACATCTATTGAGCCTGTGCTCTAGAGTCCAGGAGTCACAACTTCTGAGCCCACATGCTGCAACTACTGAAGCCCACGTGCCCTAGAGCTCATGTTCTGCAACAAGAGAAGCCAGCACAATGAGAAGCCCAAGCACCACAAGTAGAGAGTAGCCCCTGCTTGCTGCAACTAGAGAAAAGCCTACGCAACAACAGAGACCCAGCACAGCCAAAAGTAAATAAATGAATAAAAATTATTTTTAAAAAAAGAATGTGTGGTACATATACACAACGGAACATAGCCATTAAAGAGCAAAATGATGTCATTTGCAATGATATGGATGCACCTAGAGATTGTCATACCGAGTGAAGTAAGTAAGACAAAGAAAGATAAATATCATACAATATAGCTTATATGTGGAATCTAGAAAAATGGTACAAATAAGCCTATTTACAAAACAAAAATAGAGGCACACATGTATAAAACAAACCTACAGTTACCAAGGGGTAAGGCGGGAGGAATACATTGGGAAATTGGGATTGAGGTATACACACCTATATATGAATTAGGTAAGTAATAAGAACCGGTTATAGAAGAAAAGTTATGACCAACCTAGATAGCATATTCAAAAGCAGAGACATTACTTTGCCAACAAAGGTCCGTCTAGTCAAGGCTATGGTTTTTCCAGTGGTCATGTATGGATGTGAGAGTTGGACTGTGAAGAAGGCTGAGCGCCGAAGAATTGATGCTTTTGAACTGTGGTGTTGGAGAAGACTCTTGAGAATCCCTTGGACTGCAAGGGGATCCAACCAGTCCATTCTGAAGGAGATCAGCCCTGGGATTTCTTTGGAAGGAATGATGCTAAAGCTGAAACCCCAGTACTTTGGCCACCTCATGCGAAGAGTTGACTCATTGGAAAAGACTCTGATGCTGGGAGGGAATGGGGCAGGAGGAGAAGGGGACGACAGAGGATGAGATGGCTGGATGGCATCACTGACCTGATGGACGTGAGTCTGAGTGAACTCTCGGAGTTGGTGATGGACAGGGAGGCCTGGCGTGCTGTGATTCATGGGGTCGCAAAGAGTCGGACACGACTGAGCGACTGAACTGAACTGAACTCTATTCAAGACTCTATAATGACCTATTTGGTAATAGAATCTAAAAAGAACGGTCACGTTTGTCTATTTCATTGTGTTGTACAGCAGAATCTAACATAACACTGTAAATCAACTATTCTTCAATAAAAGTGTAGTTCAATTCTAACTAATATTTAGCCTGCTTTGACAATCATTATTTCAATTTTCCTAATACTATGAAATTATCCATTTTTTCTTGTAATTGTGCTAGTTTTGCTTTAAATATTTAACACTCTTAGCTTTCAGCTGCAAATAAAATGCAAATTTTACCATTTCTTAGTGATTTTTTCCTGTATTATTGTACATGGCATTCTTATTAATAATTGCCTTAAATTATATGCCATCAGATATTAATACTGATGTACTGGGTTTCTTATGACTAGTGCGGTTTTCCTCATCACTTTATATCTCTTGCAGTTATACTTTAAAAATACAACCTATAATCTGTCTTTTAACACAGGAGTTTGAACCATTCATGGTATTTTGATTAGGTAATACATTTGGAATTATCTTTACCATGTTATTTTGAGTTTCTATTTAAAATTTTTCTTTTCCCTCTGTCCTGTACTCTTAAGGAATTTCTTGAATTACCCTTCTAATTCAGTAGTTGTGTCTTCTACTTTGTCTAATAGGAGTTATTTTTCATTTTAATAACAATGATTTTTATTAAATATATAGAATTTGTTCTTTTTCATACTTAGCCATTTTCATTTTTTCTTCTTCAAAGAATAATTCTGTATACCTGAAACTAAATCAATATTGCAAATAGGAAAATATTGTTAAAGAATGTTCAAACTACCGCACAATTGCACTCATCTCACACGCTAGCAAAGTAATGCTCAAAATTCTCCAAGCCAGGCTTCAACAGTACATGAACCATGAACTTTCAGATGTTCAAGCTGGATTTAGAAAAGGCAGAGAAACCAGAGATCAAATTGCCAACGTCTACTGGCTCATTGAAAAAGCAACAGAGTTCCAAAAATATCTGCTTTATTGATTAAACCAAAGTCTTTGTGTAGATCACAACAAACTGTGGAAAATTCTTCAAGAGATGGGAATACTAGAGCATCTGATCTGCCTCCTGAGAAGTCTGTATGCAGGTCAAGAAGCAACAGTTAGAACCGGATATGGAAGAACAGACTGGTTCAAATTGGGAAAGGAGTATGTCAAGGCTGTATATTGTCATCCTGCTTATTTAACTTATATGCAGAGTATATCATGTGAAATGCCAGGCAGGATGAAGCACAAGCTAGAATCAAGATTGCCAGGAGAAATATCAATAACCTCAGATGCGCAGATGACACCACTCTTATGGCAGAAAGTGAAGAGGAACTGAAGAGCCCCTTGATGAAAGTGAAAGAGGAGAGTGAAAAAGCTGACTTTAAAGTTAACATTCCAAAAACTATGCTCATGGCATCAGGTCCTATCACTTCAAAGGAAATAGATGGGGAAACAATGGAAACAGTGAGAAACTTTATATTTTGGGACTCCAAAATCACTGCAGATGGTGACTGCAGTAATGAAATTAAAAGCTTACTCCTTGGAGGAAAAGCTGTGACTAACCTATACAGCATATTAAAAAGCAGACATTACTTTGCCAAAAAAGGGCCTCTTTAGTCAAAGCCATGGTTTTTCCAGTAGTCATGTGTGGATATGAGAGTTGGACTATGAAGAAAACTGAGCACTGAAGAATTGATGCTTTTGAACTGTGGTGTTGGAGAAGACTCTTGAGAGTCCCTTGGACTGCAAGGAGATCCAACCTGTCAATCCTAAAGGAAATCAGTCCTGAATATCCATTTGGAAGGACTAATGCTGAAGCTGAAATTCCAGTACTTTGGCCACCTGAGGGGAAGAACTGACTCATTGGAAAAGACCTTGATGCTGGGAAAGATTGAAGGCAGGAGGAGAAGGGGATGACAGAGGATGAGATCGTTTGATGGCATCACAATTTCGATGGACATGATTGAGCAAGCCCCAGGAGTTGGTGGACAGGGAAGCCTGGCGTGCTGCAGTCCATGGGGTCTCAAACAGTCCGACACGACTGAGTGACTGAACTGAACTGATTGTAAATCAAGTATCCTTTATAAAATATAATTCCTTGATATTTGAAAATAAAAGTATTCCTTTATCACTTTGATTATCTTAAATGGTGATGTTTAAAATCTTTAGTGGAATACTCCATTTGTTTGAAGTGATTGTAACAGGTGTTGATTTGCTGCTGCTCTGCTGTGCTCCCTCATGTCCAACTCTTGGTGGCCTCATGGACTATAGCCTGCCAGGTTCCTCTGCCCGTGGAATTTTCCAGGTAAGAATACTGGAGTGGGGTGTCATTACCTACTCCAAGCGGGGCATCGTCCCGACCAAGGATCGAATCCATTTCTCTTGCATCTTCGGCATTGGCAGGTGGATTTTTTACCACTAGCACCACCTGGGAAGCCCTTTGTTGATTTGCTTTTAGCTACATTTAGTATTTTATTCCTTCATGTGTTTTAGAATTTTGGTTTAATAAATTCATTGTCTCTTTCCTTCTCAGAGTTCATTTCTCCCTATCTCAACACTGTTTGCCATTGTCTTCACCTGGCTTCTTGATCCTCACATATGGAGCATGATAATACCACCAGAATTGGGGACTTCCATACTGTGGAGAAAATAGAAATACCGCAGATTCTGTCAACTTCAAAGTCCCTTGGTTGTTCTGTGCTATTCTTAGTGGGAAAGCTGGAACTTGTTAAAGTTACATTTTAGGTATAATCTGTGTTTTCATGAAAAGGAGAGACCACTTCAATCTGTGGTTTCTAATTGAACATGTCTTTAACCATCATTATCAAATGTTGTTTTCAGTTATTCCAATTTTGTATGTGTCATATCCAGGGATATTGCAGGAGTGGGAGTTAGGAAGGAGAAAAATTCAGCCCTGCATATTAGCTAAAATTGATGTTAAAGGGAGAGGGAAGATATTATGTATATTGGCTGTGTCTGTTTCAATACTATATATTTAGGATTACCATATATCCCAGTTTACTCCAAAGAAATAATTTGTTTAGAAGGCTTAATTGATCAATGCCAATTTTAACATTAGTAAGAGAGAGTTACTGAGTGTATTGTCTTTCATTCTCTTTGATGGGTACTGAGTATCCTAAAATTAATAAGAATTTAGACTTAAATAGACATAAGAAATTTACCTTGATTCATGAACATAACATTCCAGGTTCCTAAGCAAAATTATTCTTTACAGCATCGAACTTTACTTCCATCACCAGACACATCCACAACTGGGCGCTGTTTTTACTTTGATTCCATCTCTTCATTCTTTCTAGGGTTATTTCTCCACTCTTCTCCAGTAGCATGTTGGGCACTTACTGATCTGGGGAGTTCATCTTTCAGTGTTATATCTTTTTCCCTTTTCATACTGTTCATGGGGTTCTCAAGGCAAGAATACTGAAGTGGTTTGCCATTCCCTTCTCCAGTGGACCACATTTTGTCAGAACTCTCCACCATGACCTGTCCATCTTGAGTGGCCCTACATGGCATGGCTCCTAGTTTCATCGAGTTAGACAAAGAGCCTCTTGATGTGAAAAAGGAGAATGAAAAGTGCAAAAGGAGAATGAAAAAGCCAGCTTAAAACTCAACATTCAGAAAACTAAGATCATGGCATCCAGTCCCATCACTTCATGGCAAATAGATGGGAAACAATGGAAATTGTGTGACAGACTTTATTTTTGGGGACTCCAAAATCATTGCAGATGGTGACTGCAGCCATGAAATTAAAAGACACTTGCTCCTTGGAAGAAAAGCTATTACCACCCTAGACAGCATATTTAAAAGCAGAGATATTACTTTGCTGACAAAGATCCAGCTAGTTAAAGCTAATGTTTTCCCAGTAGTCATGTATGGGTGTGAGAGTTGGACTATAAGGAAAACTGAGCAACGAAGAATTGATGCTTTTGAACTGTGGTGTTTGGAGAAGATTCTCGAGAGTCCCTTGGACTGCAAGGAGATCAAACCAGTCAGTTCTAAAGGAAATCAGTCCTGAATATTCATTGGAAGGACTGATGCTGAAGCTGAAATTCCAATACTTTGGCCACCTGATGCGAAGAACTGACTCATTCGGAAAGACCCTGATGCTGGGGAAGATTGAAGGCAAGAGAAAAAGGGGACGACAGAGGATGAGATGGTTGGATGGTATCACCAATTTGATGGCCATGAGTTTGAGCTAGCTCCAGGAGTTGGTGTGCTGCAGTCCATGGGATTGTATAGAGTCGGATATGACTGAGTGACTGAACTGAACTGAAATGTGAAGTTAATTTCTCGAATATTTATGATGGATCCATAAATCACACCATTATATATCCTTTTGTGGATTTCAAAATGTGTAGAGCTTATATTTTAAAATGATCATGTTTGAAAGGGAAGGAAATGATCTATTACTAGAGGGTCTTGGACATTTGATAAAATACTGGTTTCACTATGACCTAAGTATTCTCTAGGGTTTGAAAGGTACCTGGCCAAATTACTGGTGCAGTCACACACCGTTTGTCCTGAAATTCAAGTTCATGCATTTGAATTAGTTGATACTAGTTTTTCTCATATTCCTCCTTCTTGTAGCAGGGAAACTGAACATGGGTTGTGCAAGAGAATATAATGTCATTGAGAAACCTGAGACAGAAAATTCAACTTTTGGATTTTTAGGCTTTCTCTTTGCCACTTTCATATTACATCCCATTCTCCTCTTTTTTGTTTCTATCTTTGCCGCATTGAGTATATTACATATCAAGATGACCTCAGAGATGAAAATATATATACATATAAGTTTAAGGACTACGTCAAGGCAGATTAGTGTTTGCTATGGTTCCACTAAAGTATAATCTCACTGAAATATGAAATATCACTTAATATTATATAGATTATTCTCATTAAATGACTAGAGAAAAGAGATTAAAAAATTATTTCAGTGGCTAAAATCACATTAGCCAAAGACTGATTTAGACTACTCTCATGTTTTAGTTTCAAAAGACATGACCAAATTGAACAACATCAAAATACTTCATTGCAATCTCACTCTTGGATATTTATGCCGCTCTACTGAACCACACCATACAGTATGGAAGAGCGAACAAGTTACCCAGTCCTGACAATTATAAAATTGCTTTCATCTTATTCAGAGAAGGCCTGGTATGTATTTATTTTTCATTACAGGAAAATACATTTTTATGGATTAGCTCATCAAAAACATGCTGTAATATTACCTAGAAAAATGAGTATGGTTCCTCAGATAACAAAACAATTCTTGTATGGGGAAAGACTGGATTAAGTTGGGATTTTACTAGAATATTGAGTAAATACTTGACTTACAGTCAAGGCTACCTGGGGACCTTCAGAGAATTTTTTCCTTCCAACTTATAAATTAAAATTCTACTGTAGATGTGACCAAGTAGATTCCCTGAGAATATTCCTGAGTATATTCCCACTCAGGTCTTTCAAAGTATCCTTCTTACCACAAGAATAGTTTTTAGAATAATTTAGATAAAGTCAGTAGAAAGATTGAGTTCAAAACACAAAAGTTTAGACAACCATATGTTTTATTATGAGAAAAAGTTAGTAATTCTATAGCTATTTCTCACATTATTGCAACTATAACTGACCACAACTATTTCCTAAAGTAATAGATGTTAGTTAATTGATGTGTAAGTTTACAAGTACACAACTCTGTGAAAATGATAATCTGGGAGGCATTGGGAATGATTTTACAGAGAAGCTGGCTCATAAAGTTCTTAAAACTAGAATAGGATTTTGATAGGAGGTGAGAAAGTAAGAAGTGTTTTACCCAAGAAGGTTGAATTAATTTAACTCAACAAATAATTAGAACAAACTATAATATATAGGGTTAACTTCTAATCAGCACTGCTATGTGCTTGGCACTACTCTAAATATTTAACACGAATTATCTAGTTTAATCTATTAAAAAATACATATGTTAGGCACTATTAATATTTTCATTTTATAGATAGAGCCCTAAGGCACAGAGAGATCACTCAGCTATTAAGTGGTACTGCTGCTGCTGCTAAGTCACTTCAGTCATGTCCGACTCTGTGCGACCCCATAGATGGCAGCCCACCAGGCTCCCCGTCCCTGGGATTCTCCAGGCAAGAACACTGGAGTGGGTTGCCATTTCCTTCTCCAATGCAGGAAAGTGAAAAGTGAAAGTCAAGTCGCTCAGTTGTATCCGACCTTCAGCGACCCCATGGACTGCAGCCTACCAGGCTCCTCCATCTATGGGATTTTCCAGGCAAGAGTACTGAAGTGGGGTGCCATTGCCTTCTCCCTTAAGTGGTACTATCAGGATTCAATTCAGAGCAGCCAACTCCAGAGCCCACACTGTTAAAAATGAGGATCCTGGAGTCAACAGCCTGGCTTCACATTCTGGCTTCATGTACAACACTGAGGCTAGTTCCTGGCCCCCCTGGGTAAGTGCCTGGATTGTCATTGTTTAGTTGCTCAGTCATGTTAGACTCTTTGCGACCCCATGTATTACTGTAGCCCACCAGGCTCCACTGTTCATGGGATATTAAAGGTAAGAATATTGAAGTGGGTTGCCATTTCCTACTCCAGGGGACCTCCCTGACTCAGGGATTGAACCTGCATCTCCTGCTTGGCAGGCAGATTCTTTGCCACTGAGCCACCTGGGAAGCCTGGATAAATATTAACTATTTTAATTATGTTAACTATTAACTATTATAATAATTAACTATTATTAATTATGTTAACTACTTTGACTATTTTAATTATGTTTATTGTTATTAATAATGAACTGCTCTGTCATTGCTACTTCTCTATGGCTATATGAAAGTTATTCAATGTACTGTAGATGATGCAAACATGCCAGATTGAAGGTCTTAGTCTTCAACGAACTTTCAGTTTTCTGGGAGCAACAGATATAAACCCAGCAGTATAATAGGCTAAGTATAAGGGAGATTAATTTCAACTGGGAGAGATTAAGGAAGACCCCAGAGGTGGTTTCTGATCAGAACATAGGATGGTTATGCTTACAGTTGAAGACACAAGAGGGAAGGCTCACAGGATGAGAGGACCCTGTGCACAAAGGCACAGTGTTTTAGAAATGTTCAGAATGTGTTTGGAGAATAGCTTAACTCATATTTACTTTACGGGAGGGGAGAGCAGTGAGTGCAAAGGCAGGAAAGCAAGCCTTAAGTTCATGTCTCCTGGAGCCCTGAAGAGGTCTTTAAACAAAGCAGTGGCAGTTCAAAGGCATTTCTGGAACACATTTTAGTAACAAGACACAGAGTAGATAAAAAGAGGGCAGGGTTACTAATATAGACATGAAAACTAATTCAGGCTTGCTGCCACCATTTTATTCCACCTTCATAATTCTAACTAAAATTTGATTAATTTTGTGTGTGTGCTGGACAAGTTGCTTACTATTTTGGTCCTCAGTTTCTCACCTACAGAACTAGGGAGTAAAAATTGATAAATATACGATCATCAGCTTCTAGAAGTCATGGACTCCCTATGCTTGACTTTGTGCCTAAATACTTTCACATGTAATTTTTGTTCATGATATGTGCCGTGCTTAGTCGCTAGGTTATATCCAACTCTTTGCAACCCCATGGACTGGGGCCTGCCAGGCTCCTCTGTCCATGGGGATTCTCCAGGCAAAAATACAGGAGTGGATTGCCATGTCCTCCTCTAGGGGGTCTTCCCAACCCAGGGATCGAACCCAGGGATCAAACCCAGGTCTGCCACATTGCAGGTGGATTCTTTACCATCTAAGCCACCAGGGAAGCCCAAGAATACTGGAGTGGGTAGCCTATCCCTTCTCCAGGAGATCTTCCTGACTCATGAATTGAACCAGGGTCTCCTGCATTACAGGTGGATTCTTTTATCTGCAGAGCTATCAGGGTTTATGATAGTGGTCACAAATATGAATATCTTCCCTTTCTAAGTAAATACTGATTTTATTTAATATTTCTATCCATTTAGCACATAACCCTATATTATTATTATTATTACCTTATTTTCATTTCTTCTCAACTAAAGTTCATTAAAGACCATATTTTATACTTTTATATATGAACACATTGATATAAGCTCAAATAAGTTTTACTTAATTGATTAACAGCAATATGATATTCTATGTTTTGATTATATTCCTTTACCAGTGAGTCAAAAAATTTACCAAATTAAGCTTTTAGAACAAATTCTGTATGTGAAATGAAAAGGTTAATTTATTTTACTATCACTGCTTATGTAAACTAAAAATTTGCCATTATTTCTGTTGTGTGTATTTTTATATCTCATCTTCAAAACTGGGAGAGGTACCACAAAAAAGAGTGGAAGAGGATTTTTTTCCCTCAAAATAAATATACAAATCCACAGAGTAAGAAACAATCACACAAAGGTTACTTTTAAGATTCTGCAAAGTCTAAATATTTTATCTATTCCAAGTAAGGAGAACTGACCTCAAGTTAAATGGCTTCTATTTGGGAACTTTTGTTGTGATTTTTACATTGACCATATAGTCGCATTGCTCTTTGGACTAGAGTAAAACAGTATTCCTTGACATTTGAAGTCTGAATGTCCCCTAGATACTTTAAGATGCTACAGCAAACAAAGTCCTGTTGGTCTGAAAAGCCACAAGAAGTAAATCTTAAAACTAATTATGGTTCTTCTGCTGAGAGTTTCTTCAAGAGTCACTTTCCAATTTCTGTCAAACATTTGCAGTTCTAGTACAAATACATTTATACTTTTTCAGAATCAACGCATATCAACCTCAGGATAGTGTTTGCCTTTCACTGTGAAACAGAGAGAGGTTGTGAAGAAATTTCCAAGGAATTAAAATATTAACTCTTAATATCCTATTTTAATTTTGCAAAAACTTAATGGACCCACTCTTAACCATCATACAGTTACAAAATTATCTGAAAGATTTAGAATGATCTCATTGCCAATTTGGGCTTTGAAGAAAACAAAATCAGGTTCATTAAAATGTTTCATAAAAACTCTCTGAACTGATTGTATTGCCAATCTAAACTTTAGTGGATCATCACTGACCATTCTTTATTCTGGTTACTTTTATTACTTTTCCCCACAGAAAGAGCAGCAATATGTTCCCTGTATTATTTTCCGACCATCACAGCTGAGGCAGAAGTGGCTGTAAATGACGCATCTCCCTCAGGAGTTGTATGGACTTTCAACATTTAAGGTGTCTCTGCTGACACCATTTTTTTGTTGTTGTTGTTCTAGAAAAGGAAGAAAATTGAATTCAGTCCAGTTTGTCTGTAATGCTCATGTCTTAATATTTGTTCAAAGAGAAGAAGCAAAATCAATAAAATGTCTAATTGAGCCATTTTCACAAATTATCAATAGAAACTTATTTAAAAATCAACATTTGGAAAAAAAATCAACATTTGGTACTTAGGCAAATGCCATATATTATAAGAATTATATGAATAAAAAAATTGAATTTGTGTTAGATTGTGAAAGGCAAAGGTTTATTGTCACCATCTCAACTAAATAATTCATAGAAAACATCTCTTGTGGCCTCTAATATATTAACCACCTGAATGAATGAAGGCTACTATTTAGAATTCACTAACATATCCAATAAAATGTGTGAGGTAAGCTCTATTGACTAGGTTTACATAATGCATTTTTCTTTTGACAATCATACCTCTTATGATATTCAAGGATATATCTGCTTTATACAATGTAAATGAATGACTCACTTATTTTGTTCTTGCTTCATTGTCATTTGACTGAACCCCACAGTTATATCCAATAAGAAGTAAGTTAAAAATTTAGTTTCTGTCAACTATTTTCCACTAGCAAACATAGTGACTCACCTTCCAAATAAAAGCATATCAACATGAAAGTTTCCCAAGGGTATATTCTAGGTCATAATCTTTATGTTAATGAATTCCCTACTGAATAGTAAATGGTAAGAATATATTAACTTATTCCTCTAACACATTACCTGTCAGCAGGTAATTATCCATCAAAACCTAAACAGAGAGAGATTGCCCTGTGACACCAGTGACCCCTGCAGGTAAAATTAAGGAAAAAACGTACACTGTAATTGGACAAAAGATACCACTGCATATCTCAGTGTAGCTAGATAATGCCAAAGCATAACATTTACCAGTAACTCCCCATAAGGCTTGTTATTATTATTTTCTAGCTGCCATTGGAGATTTTTAAATCTGTGGAATAAACCAAGCATACATTTTTGTATTTTATTAGCTATTATTTAACTCATTTAACTCATTTACATTTTGCATATCACGACAGTTTCTAGAGAACCTTGTCCAAATACAGAAAAGCTATTTAGAGTTACTTGATTAAGGATTTGAAAGAGATAACAAATAGTCATCTGGTTTATCCGCAGGCATGATAATTAATTTCAATAACCAGCACATGTATTCTGAAGAATTCCCAATGAGATAAATAATATTCACACATTATAGAAAAAGATGGTTAAGTGGCATTTACATTGCAAAGCTGGAAAACATTCCCAAAGTATCTGTTCCTCGGCATTATACTGTCGGACAGGGTGAAGTCAGCTTCAGGAAAGGTCACACAACCACTATGTATACTTTAAGTCTCAACAGCATACATTCAATGACCACTCACTTATTTAACATGTAGGAAATGCTTACATATGTCATGGGCTGCAGCCTGAAGAGATATGAAAAATAGCCAACAATAAGCATGGGGGATTTTTTAAAAGAATAAACCATCACATTCATAGTTTAAATAAGTGCCATTTGATACTGATTGTAATAGACACCAATTCAAACATTTCATATATATAATTGAGTCATTATTTGTAGTACTTATATCAACATTAAAATTCCCCAACAACCTATGAAAGGTATGAACAATTTTTAGAGCTACACTTTTTTTTTCACCTTAAGAGTTATCTTTTTTAAAAATGTGCTTTGGAATTTACTATTGTGTAGTTTTGTCTTTTATATTCTCCATTACCTCATGTAAAATGCAGAAGAATGATGATCTTTGTTACTCTTAGAATATAATGAAGGAGGAGTATGGTCAAATATTGTTTTTAAAAGAGCTATCAGTCAACTATAGAACTCCAAAATCTTAATGTTGTTCCTTAGCCACATAAAAAACAAAAGCAGAACATTCAATATCTTGCTAGTTCCTTGACTTCTGTCACGTGCTAGCAAGCAGACTGACAACAACATAAGTAGTACTAAAAATGCACCAGGAGTTCACAAGGAAACCAAGTATTAAGTGCTTATTAATTTTTCCCACAA
This sequence comes from Bos indicus x Bos taurus, assembly GCF_003369695.1. Lineage (NCBI taxonomy): Eukaryota > Metazoa > Chordata > Mammalia > Artiodactyla > Bovidae > Bos > Bos indicus x Bos taurus. Next base: position 65,079,058 of record NC_040079.1, on the reverse strand, counting down.
ACAGTTAATAAACATCTTATATATATAGGCAATGAGATGGAACCTGGGTGTATTGTGGTCAACAAAACAGATATATTCTCTTTATTCACAGGGCTTACAGTCTAAAGGGGGAACTGATAATAACAGGTAAATGAATAAATAATAAAAGGTGTAAAGTCTTCTTAAGGAAATAGTGCAGAAGGTTAGAGAATGACATGGATGGAATCTATATTAAAAGAGTAAGCAAGGAAGGCATCCCTCCAAATTTGAGATGAGGCCAGTACACAGAAGGAATAGCCCTGGAAGAGCAGAGGGAAGACCATGAGTGGAGGACCCAGGAAGGGAAAAAACTTGCTCTTGTTGAGGGACTGTTGATAACTACAAGGTAGCCGGTGTGGCAGTAAGGCATGTGCCGGACAGCAGGACAAAAGAACTGAATCAAGACGAGGCAGCTTCTCATGAACCATGATGAGGAGTCTGAATCTCATTTAATGTGTAATGGACGTCAGGTAGAGATCAACAGAACCTTCCCTTGCTGCTGTGTAATGATAATTCATGGATGGAAATAATAGGAACAAGGAGAGAACAAAGAGGATAGTACAGTAGATAAAAGCTAAATCTTACCATTAGAACAAATTATTTCCTCAGGTTCCTGTATAAATGGATCAGGCATAGGGATATTGTCTTAAAAATACCAGGTTGTCATATTAATTCTAAAATTCAAGGTTTGTATAGCTTGAATTCAGTTTTGGTTATAACAGATAAACACATTGTCATTATTATAATGGTTTATTGTATATGGTTTCAAATGCTGAGTGTGGGCTCTAAAACTAAGTAAAATGATATCCCTTTTAATTAAAAAAAGCAGAAAAAGAATGTATTAATCTTCCAAAAGACTAGGAGAGAAATAATCTTCCAAAAGACAAATTAAGGATGAATTTTTCCCTTTATAATAAGCATAGCCCAAGCATAAAACAGTGATTAGTCAGTCTGTACATAATGCCAAACAGCCAGTCTAGTCACTGAGGAAAAATTAAGAAAGCCAGTTATTTAGCTTCAAGGAGAATTCAAAAGGGTGGGTTTTCTGTATTTAACATGTTATAATAAGCAATTGGCCTCATGTAACTACAAGTACTTCATTCACTTATATGTAAGATGGATAGAAAATGCCAACATAATGGGACTTCTGGGAGAGTTGTATGAAAAGCTTCTTGCCCAGAGCCTGGCACGTAGTAGGCATTTCATTTATAACCAGAGCTGCAGGACCATCTAAAGAGAATCTAAATGACAGATAGAATTAGAGATTATGAGGCCTATGCTAATTCATTAGTACCCAGATATAAATAAACATTTAAAATAAATTTTAAAAATAAAATTAAAAATCTACTTTGTATGACATTAATATAACTACTAGCTTACTTTTGGCTAATGTTATATCTATTTAGAGCCTTTTATATCCAATCTTTGTGTCTTTATCTCATTTATGCAGCATAGAATCAAGTCTGTATGCTTACTTGGTTTTGTTCTTTCACTGAAGTATAACTGACAGACAGATGGGCTTCCCTGATGGTTCAGTGCATCAAGAATCTGTCTGCAATGCAGGAGACACAGGAAACATGGGTTTGAATCCTGGGTTGAGAAGATCCCCTGGAGTAGGAAATGGCAACCTGCCCTGGTATTCTTGTCTGGAAAATTCCATGGACAGAGGAGCCTCGTGGTCTACAGTCCAAAGGATCACAAGGAGTCAGACATAACTGAGCAACTAAGCATGAATGTATAATTAACATATAATGTTAAAAAATTTCAGGTTATTTAAAAAATTTCATCAAACAAATCATAAACTAGGAAACTGTTCTTCAAATATGCTACAATTTTTAAACTATAACAAAGTGAGAAGAATGCTGTAATTGGATTGAGAAGATAAGAAAGGTGGTAAAATTCAAACAAGCTTCAAGTATTCTTACAGTTTTTTTTCCCTTAGTGAAATGTGCTTTTCATCTATATGTATGATCCAAAATATATCAGGTTTAGGAGAAAAATAATTGAGAATTGTATGGGTTAAACTGGTTCCTTCACAGATAGGCAGAAATCCTGAAGTGAAAGTCAAAGTGTTAGTTGCTTAATTGTGTCTACTCTTTTTGACCCCATGGACTGTAGCCTACCCAGCTCCTCTGTCCATGGAATTCTCTAGGCAAGAATATTGGAGTTGGCAGCCATTCCCTTCTCCAGGGGATCTTCCTGACCTAGGGATTGAACCTGGGTCCCCTGCATTGTAGGCAGATTCTTTGCCATCTGGGCCACCAAGGAAGCCTGTAGAAGTCCAAACCGCTTAGTAAATCAGAAAGTGAACTGATTTGGAAGTAGTCTTTGCAGAAAAGTGGCCATGTGACCACAGAGGCAGAGGTGGGAGTGATGTGTCTAACAAGCCAAGGAATTCCATGGCCCACTGGCAGATATCAATAGTCGGAAGAGGCAAGGATGGATTCTCCCCTACAGATTTCAGGGAAACGATGGCCCTGATGGCACTTTGATTTCAGACTTCTAGCTTCCAGAACTATAGGACAATAACTTTCAGTTATTTTAAGCCTCCTCCTTTGTGGTACTTGTTACCACTGCCCTAGGAAACTAACAAGGGACTAGAGCTACACAGAGACTGAGCTGACTGTAAACTTCAATGACAGGTTTTTACTCCATCAAACAAGGGAAGCTAAAGACCACATAGAATGAGAAGGTACACATTCTTAACTTTGATTTTCATCTGGTCCACAGCATGCCTTAGCAAAAACAAAATGAATCCCACCAAAACAGCAAGCAAACAAACAAGCACCCTCCACATGCAGATTAATTATTGTTATCTTCCCTTTTGAGTCATTTATGCCTCATTTTAAGTGATAAATATTTATCACTGCTGGACTCCCGGAGCCTCACCTGCTGTAGAGAAATAAGGTCTATTCCACTGACTTTATGCATCTTTAACAAAGGTGCCATTGCAGTCGCACCCCAGAAATCTCTTTTATTGGTGATGATATATGCAACTAAAAGAACACAATCTGATTTTTTTTCAGACCTAGATACATGAAATTGAGCATACAGTGCTGCAAGTTAGGAGGATCTTGTTTTCAAGGCTGTAAACTGCATATAACTTTGTGAATGTATTCATATGCATGATATTAAAATAGCTATCTGTGTCTAAAATCCTAGATTATAAAAATAGCATCCAGCTAAGAACTGGAATTTTTTTAGCTGATACTCTTTCTGTGACCATTATAGTTTTCTGTGTCCTGTCTTCCCTGCACAGTTTTATTTGCCATCAGTCTTAATTCATTTTCACAAACAAATTAAGGCAGAGAGCCAGATGAGGTATGCAATTCTACTCTCTATCATCCACTTGCCTACGCCTCTGTCAGAATCAATAAATACTCATTCAAAGGAAGGGGGCCAAACAACTCATTAACCCTCCTGCTCACTGCTTCCAAAATATGGGTGGCTTGTTAGGTGCCCTCTGAAATCCACAGTGCAAAGTGCAGCTCTTGAGTCCCATTAAAGAGCCAGCAATACAGGCATAGAGCATGAGGAAAGGGACTTAGCAGTGACAACTAGATGGGTGTATGTGTGTACTGTCATTTATCCACTCACAGCATTTTCCAAATAATACTTTTTCCCTTCATATAAGATATAGGTTGTCTTTGTTTTCAAAGACTCTTCTGAGCCTGATGTCTCTCATTGTTTAAATCTGTCCTTGAACATAAACAACACCCTGGAAATTTCAAATTTCATATAACACTTTTGAAAAGCACATAAAAAGAAAATTCTTCAAGCTCAGAAGAGTGAATAGTAATTGCTGACTTGTTTGGAGTGAATACTGAAGGAGACATGCTGTGTATAAACTCCTTCAGCAATTTATGTGAGGAATGTGGCTATCGACATCATAGAAAGTTACGTGTAATATCAGGGGTTAAAGGAAAGCAGAAAAGACTTTGACTGGATCTACATGCTTAGGTTTCTCTCTCTCCTTGACTTTAAAGTTAGAAGTGTGATGTCTTGAGTTTACTCTTCTAATTCTTTTGTGTCTCCAGTTTGGGGGATTTTATTGTTATTCCTCAAGAATTTTCTAACTCTAAGAGAAGTAATGTGAATAATAACATCATCCTGAACTCAGTAACCTCTACTTTATTTCTTTGGCTTGACTTGGCTTAAAGCCATTGTAGCTGCTGTTTATTATTTCAAAACACCATTAATATTTACTATGCAATTCACTCCCATGTAAATTTTTCTTTTAGAGAGCTTTGATTTAGAGCAACGTATGCATTAGCTGGAAAATATCATATAATTATTTACTCAGAAAACAAGAAAGAGGAAGGTTGAAGAAAGCATATCCCAGGAGATTTAAGACTGACAGATTAGAAGCAGAAAATCTTTTGTCTGAAAAGTAAGAAAATGAGTGTAAGAACTAAGCACAATATACCCCTCATCTTGTCAAAACCAAAGAAGGTACTTTATATGTGCAAAATGCCCAATTCTCCATTCTCAGTACACAACTAACTTGGAAAATAATCAAGTTGAAAATAAAACCTGCAATCATAAAAAAAAAATTATAGATTAAAAACCACTGGATTTTTTCAGAAGTAGGATTTTGTTGCTGCACACATTTAAATATTTATTCTAGTATATTAAATAATTATAACAAGGTTATAATTATATTAAATAATTATAGCAAAGTATAACACGGTGATAATTTACAATCAGAGAATATAAAGCACCAAAATTTTAAGGATAGTGAAAATAATCGTTTCCACCTTCTAATCGTTTATAAAATTCCAAGCTTAATGCTAAATCTTCATTTAAAAATTTCCCTCTAATCCCCACAGTACACACAGAGTAACACACAAAAGTGGTGGAGACAGAGGACTTGAGTAAATATGTTCAGGAGAATTGTAAAGGTTCCGCAGGAAAGTGAGCATCTCAAGGGGTCGTAAAGAATCGGAAAAGACTTTCCAGGAGACAAGAAACAGGTCTTCCTAGAAAAGGATGAGTGAAGGCTTAACTAGCTCTGCAGCTAAAACATGTGCTTATTGCCAGGGAAATGGTAAGATGCAAGGTAAGATACAAAACGGAAATTTCATGAATTCCACACTAAGCAACTTGAATGTTTACTAGGCTTTGTATAATTTTAAAATATACAATTGGAAACAATCTCTTACCAAAAAACACAAGTATAGAACAAAAAAGCCTCTTTTTCCCCTTGAACCACGCGAGAGTATGGTGCTGATCCGATATACCCTTTCTCTGAATTATTCACAGTGTGTCTTCTAAAACATGGATATTCTCCTAAATAGCCATAACACAATTTTGAAATCAGAAAATCAACATCGATACACTACTGTCATGTAATTTTTAGACTCTATTTGAGTTTTCTCGTGGTCTTGTTGATGCTCTTTACAGCAAACACATCCAGTTCAAAATCACCTGTTTCATTTAGCCCTTTCAGTCATTTCCAGTCTGGAATAGTTCTTCAGTCTTTTACTTCAATGAGTTGGCATTATTAAAGATTACAGGCCAGATATTTTGTCACTGTCCCTCAATTTGGTGTCTGATGCTTCCTCATGATTTGTTCCAAGTCATGCATCTTCTGCAGGACATCGAAGAAGAGGGCTGTGCTTTTCTCACTGCATTCTGTCCGGTGATGTGCAATTTTAATTTGTCCTATCAGTGATGATGTTCACTTTGATCACTTGACTAAGATAGTGTCATCTAGGATTCCTGACTGTGAAGTTCCTTTTCTACTTTTGTAAATAATAAATATTTGCATGAGGAGGTAATTTGAAAGTGTGTATATATCCCCTTCCTCACTAATGGTTTTATTTGTTTACTTAATTCAATGGATTATAAGCAGTTACTTTCCTTATTTTGATGCTCAGATAGTTCCTGAGTTGGCCAATAGAGCCCCTTTAAGCTTTCCACTGTATCCTTTTGGCATCTCTCATTATTCTTTATTTTCTGTCACGAGTGGTTCTAAAATCATCCTGCTTTTCCCCTAGTTCTTGAATCAGCCATCTCTCAAAGGAGCCCTGGTTCCTTCTAATGAAGAGTGGCATGTGCCCAAATCAAGATCTGGGCACCAGGTTTGCTCACTGCTGTTGGAGTTGAGTGCCATTGCTGCTCTTGTGCCCTCTCACTGGGCATAGTTAGGTAATGCGCACACAAATACACACACGTGTATGTGTGTATATATGCATAAAGTGTTGTGCTGTGCTGTGCTTAGTTGCTCAGTTGAATCTGACTCTTTGTGACCCCATGGACTGTAGCCTGCCAGGTTCCTCTGTCCATGGGGATTCTCCAAGCAAGAATAATGGAGTGGGTTGCCATACCCTCCTCCAGGGGATATTCCAAACCCAGGGATTGAACCCAGGTCTCCTGCATTGCAGGCAAATTATGTATAGTCTAAGCCACAAGGGAAGCCCAAGAACCCTGAAGTGGGTAGCCTATCCCTTCTCCAGGAGATCTTCCCACCCCAGGAATTGAACCAGAGTCTCCTGTATTGAAGGTGGATTGTTTACTAGTTGAACTACCAGGGAAGCCCATTAAGTGTGAATACAAGCATACATAATGTGGCAAATTGTATTTTCCAAGCTAGCTATAACAAGATCTCCCATCCCAAATGATCCATATAATCTTTTTTACAGTATAGCATTAATGCTTCTCCCATTTAGAAGTGAGAGCCATGCTTGTCTCCTTCCTTGAACTGGTGGTTGCTATGGACTGAAATGTGTTTCCACAAAATCATATGCTGAAGCCCTAACCCGCCATGGTGTAGTGTTTAAAATGGGGCTTTTAGGAGTTAGGTTTAAATGAGGTCATGAGGGTGAGGCCTCATGATGGGGTTTGTGATCTTATCTGGAGAGATACCAGAGAGGGTACTCTGTGTTGCTCACTCTTCCATATAGTAAGAAGGCAGATCCCAACCATGCTGGCACCTTGATCTTGGTCTTCCAGCCTCCAAAGCTGTGAGAAAATAAATCTCTGTCATTTAAGCCACCCCATCTTTGGCACCATGTTATAGCATCCCAAGCTGATTAATACTTAAGACTATAACAGAATGAGGTTTTGGGACTTAAAAGACTCTACAACTTCTCTCCAGTCCTGTTAGGATACTTGCTCTTAGAATCCAGTCAGCATCCTGTGAAAAACCATACAGATACAAGGAAAGGACAGGTGTACATGCTATAGCCCCAGTGGAGACCCCAGCTAACACCAAGCATCAAACTCTAGCCTCTGGATGATTCTAGCTCCCAGCTGCCAAGTTGTCCCCAGCTTTCAAGTCTTTGCACCTGAGCTTCAGGATATAAATTGCCCACATGTGCTCTTTTCAAGTTCTTGATGCACAAAAATCATGAGAAATAACATGACTGTAATGTTTTACATCACTGCATTTGTGGGTAATTTGTGATGCATTAATAGATAACCAGAACACATACTTCCATTATAATGCAACACCACAGGATTCATTCTAGTTATCTCCCTTTCCTAATTTGTAGACCCCTTTCAGAAACTGGGAAACCTACTCTCATTTTCCTTAATATTTTTAGTTGTTTGATCAGTCCTCCTGCATGTAACCGATCCTTTATAGCTTATATTGCCCCTTCTCTTATGTGGATGCTCTCCTGATTCTATGCAGACATTGCTACCCTGAGATGGATCTTCTTTCCTGCTCATGGGACTCAGACACTTGATGCCAGACTGCCCTCACCTTTGTGTAAATAGACGCCTTATTCACCCTGCTTGGGCTTTGACTCTCCATCTGTGCAAAGATGACTGCCTTACTCTGTCTCATTCAATGGCATTGTCATTCACTAGTTTAGGAAAGAGAAGGAAATGAAAAAAAGAGAAGGGAAAGAGAGGGAAAAGAAGAGAAAAGAAAAAAAGGGAAAGAGATGGAAGAGGAACCATATGAAAATTTTGGAAATTTAAAATAGATGACTGACAAGATACAAAATGAATTTTAGAAATATCAGCAAAGCTGTTTTCCAACAGTTTTCTGTTAATTGTTTTTTCTTATGAAATGTTTATCAATTATTGAATAGAGTAACTGGTGGAAACAGGTAAAGATTATCACAGAACCAATGACTATAACTGTGGTCCCTAGGTCAGAAATTTTCTTCATAGAAAAGAAGAAGGAAATATATTTTATTCATTTGTCTCAATTGATTTTGGCTTTCTTACTTTGTTCAAAGATACACATGTGGGGTCAAGTTCAAAATCAAAAGAAAACCTCTAAACCCCAACATACCACATTTCTAGCTGCTTTTTTCTGTATTTATCTACATGTAAGGCTAAAATTAACTAAAGAAATACAGTCAATTTCTCAGTATTGAGTTACTGCTTCATAGTTTTAATACCCACCACAATACCTAGCATATGTGTGCACACTAAGTCACTTCAGCCGTGTCTAACTTTAGCAACCCTGTGGACCATAGCCCGCCAGGCTCCTCTGTCCATGGGATTCTCCAGCCAAGAATACTGGAGTGGGTTGCCATGCCCTCTTCCAGGGAATCTTCCCAACTTAGGGATCGAACCAGCATCTTCTTAGATCTGCTGCATTTGCAGGTTTACCATTACTACCACCTGGGAAGCCCACCTAGCATATAGTAAACAATAAATATATTTCTTGAATGAATGAGACAATATGGTAATAAAGCTGTAGCTCAACAATTCTTTAAAGTTCCACAAACAGGACTGATGCCAGAAATTCCATATGGATACATTCCAGTACATATTCAAGTGATAATAACCACAGCTGGGATCACTTTTAATGCTCTTAACTATTTCTAACATCTCTATTAATATGCAAACCATTTCTTGATTTAACTATTTGAAACATGTATTCAATTTCTGAGAAGATAGACAAGTGATATAGCTATTATATGACCTCAACACCTTGCCTTATCCATTCTCCTACATAATTATAAAGCTATTTTAGTTAAATCAAAGAAGAGCATTTTCATAATTAAGCCTGCATATAGTGTATACTATGGAGCCAAGCTTTTCAGTTTTATTTATTTTTCATTTATCATTTTACTTTTTCATTTTCATGGTGTTAATTCCTGCATTTCTTTTTTCTTACATTATATTCCATTGTCATATCTTTTTCAAACTCTGTCATATCAGAAATTCTATTAAATAACCTTTTCCCCAAATACATCTTTCCATTTTTCCTGCTTCAGTTGGGACTCTATTTCCAGGTCATTTGCCCGGAGGTTCTCCTGGGTTGCATTCAGTTCTCCTGTCTTCCATTCTCTCTCTTTCTTGACTTCTGATGTCACTAAAGCTACTTCTTAATGTCAGATTTAAGAGAATTAAAATTTCTGAGCTCTTACATGAATGAAAATTTGTAAAGGATAATCTTTACATAAAGTCTAAAGAAATTGCTAGGTCACTACATTCAAATACATGCATAATAAAATAACTGTCTTTCCTAGCTCCTTTTCCTTAACTAGTTTGACTGAATTATGGGCAGAGTACTAGTGAAATGATTATAACTACTTTTCAAGACCATAAAAATAACTTGGAATCTCTCTTATTAATAACCTTAGGATTCAAATTTTATTAATATTGAAGCTTGTTATTATATATTAGAATTAATTCTCTTTGGAAATTGTTTTTGTACCTACTATCCATAAAGTGAAGAGGAACTAAAAAGCCTCTTGATGAAAGTGAAAGTGGAGACTGAAAAAGTTGGCTTAAAGCTCAACATTCAGAAAATGAAGATCATGGCATCCAGTCCCATCACTTCATGGGAAATAGATGGGGAAACAGTGGAAACAGTGTCAGACTTTATTTTTCTGGGCTCCAAAATCACTGCAGATGGTGACTGCAGCCATGAAATTAAAAGACGCTTGCTTACTCCTTGGAAGGAAAGTTATGACCAACCTAGATAGCATATTCAAAAGCAGAGACATTACTTTGCCAACAAAGGTCCATCTAGTCAAGGCTATGGTTTTTCCTGTGGTCATGTATGGATATGAGAGTTGGACTGTGAAAAAAGCTGAGCGCCAAAGAATTGATGCTTTTGAACTGTGGTGTTGGAGAAGACTCTTGAGACTCTTGAGAGTCCCTTGAACTGCAAGGAGATCCAACCAGTCCATTCTGAAGGAGATGAGCCCTGGGATTTCTTTGGAGGGAATGATGCTAAAGCTGAAACTCCAGTACTTTGGCCACCTCATGCGAAGAGTTGACTCATTGGAAAAGACTCTGATACCGGGAGGGATTGGGGGCAAGAGGAGAAGGGGACGACAGAGGATGAGATGGCTGGATGGCATCACTGACTCGATGGACATGAGTCTCAGTGAACTCTGGGAGTTGGTGATGGACAGGGAGGCCTGGCGTGCTGCAATTCATGGGGTCGCAAAGAGTTGGACATGACTGAGCGACTGATCTGATCTGATCTGATCTGATCCATAAATATACATACATATATATATACACACACACTAGCAGCTAATTTACAAATAGTTACCTCTGACTCATTTTCTTCTTCCCATTGGTTCCCTCCTCCCCAATACCACTACTGAGAGAATGAGTGTAGGAAAGATTTTGGAACTTTAAAAGAACTATTTAGAAAGTATGAACTTGAAAGGCAAAATTAATTTAGAAGGGCTAATCCTGGGGACATCTGTATGTGTGGTGATCCCCAAGTCACCTTATTATATTTCAAGTCACACTTTGTTAAACTTTTGATGTGCTACAGATTAAAAACTCATTTGGGGTAACAAGAATTCTCCTTTAAAGATGTGAATATTTCTTTTAGAGTTTAGTAAGTGGTGTCAGTTTTCCACACTTTCAAAAGAATTACCTCCCACCTTCAAGCCCCCACTGCCACCCCAATGTTTCTCTGATACCTAGCTGAAGTTAGTAGCACTGGGGCAGAGAAAGTCCAGATAATATCAGTAAATGGTACAGCAGACTCAGAACAATAACAAGTCACCTAAAATATGTATCAAGTGAATGTGACCCTGGCATCACTAGCAGGAGGTAATATTTGTCAGGTAAACCCACAAGAAATAGAAGTGGTTCTAAAAAGGTAAGTGATGTTTGAGGCAGCTGCCCCATCACAGTATGAACTAAATTATCTGTGATAAGACTGGGACTTTTCCACGAATTCCCAGTGGCCTTCTATGACACATAAAATAAAACCATACTCTTTACCAAGTCCTATTAGGCTCTACAGAATCACACTTTTGTTTATTTCTTCAGCCCCACCTCCCACGACTGCCTTCTCAGCTCACTAAACCTCAGCCACACTGGCATCCCAGCTATTCCTTGAATATGCTAAACTTGTTCCTGGTTAGGCCTTTGCACTTGGTGTTATCTCTGCTGGGAATGCCCAACCCCAGACCACCTGGTATCTTTTTCATGTCATTCGTGGTCCAGCTCAGATGTCATCTCCTTAGAAAGCTCTTCCAATTGAAAATGGACACTCTTCATTTCCATCAGCCCCTTTTCCTGAATTCTCTATCTCTTCAGTCTGTTTGTCTTCCTAGCAAATATCTCTTTCTGAAATTATCTTGTTTGTCTTGTTGCCTGACTCTGCCCTGAGTCTATACATTTTAAAAGCAGGGACTTTGTCTTGTTAACTTTTGTCTCCAGTTCCTAAAACCATGCCTAGCTTGTAGAAGGTATTTGAAAAATGTATGCCAAATGAATAACTAAATAAATGAGCTACAAAGAAGATGGAGCACACGTGAAGATGGAACCTCAGCAGGCTAGTCTGAGAGGCTGGAAAAAGGCAGAGTAGGTTAAAACTATGATGCAGTGTTGGAACGAAAGCTCACATCTGCCACTCTGTGACAAGGAAAGAGTTAATCTTGCTAAATGTCAGTTTCCTCAGCTCTGAAATGATAATAACTATTATATAGGTACAATTTAAAGATTTGGTTAGGTGAGATGGTGAATATATAAATGTGTATATAAGGAGAAGAGGCACAGAAGGTTCTCAATAAGTAGTAGCAATTATTACTACCAATATTGGGACAAATGGATTTTTTCATGTTCATTGTGTTAACACTGAAGATGGGGAAGCGTATGTGTCCCCTATTCAATTTCTTTATTTTTATAAAATGTGTCTTTTATAGGATTTATTATATGTTTATAAAAATAACAATAACTTTAGTGTATTTTGCATATAAAATAAAATATTCATATAGTCTTGGTTTTCAGATGTAGCCAAATAATAAATTGGACCATAAAGTATGAATACTATACCTAGCGATGAAATAGCAGTATACATGAATGAAGAGACATAATGGTTGGTCATAAAATATGATTAACCTAGTTGAAACAAAAGGCCTTAGTACCTCACAAGTAGTGATCTCATTAGTGGGTTATAGGAGTTCCACATGAGTGAAGAAATCATGTATAATGATTGCCCATTACATACCCTATTTATTCTTAGGGTGCCTTTTTTGAAGCTTGTTTTTTCTATTAAGTTTAAGCAAGAAGAGAGAAAAGTATGATATAAGAATATGCCAATTATATTTTAAAAGAGCATTATTATTAGAACTTGGTTTCTATTAATCCAAAGAAACTTAACCCTTAATAATAAAGTGAGTTTGGTGTGTATTCCTTACATGACCAAGCCATTTAACATTGCTTTCAAATCAAGATTTTTATGAAGCAGAACCTTTTGATGGGCTATTTCTGTTCCCTCTCTCTGTTTTATTATTACCATTATTGCTTCTGTAGCCCCAGTTTCACCACCATTTCTGTGACTTTGGATAGTATAATTAACCATATTGGGCCTCAGTTTCCACACTTGTAAAATGAAAGGAAGGACACCAATGTGGCCCACCTCATAACTAAAAATTGTGACAATACTTGTGAATGCTGGAAGCACTTGAAATCACGATATGCTATTACACACAATGTGCTCTTACAGAGAACTCAGTACTTTTGTATAATGGGTGTTTAATAAATATTAACTGAATGGGCAGAACCACTGTGAAAAATAGCATCAGCCTTGTTATACAGAGATTCGTGATATAGGACTCTGACTTATCTTTCTTACATGTATTTTATATCTGTAAGTGCCAAATGATAAAAATAGGAAAACCTATGAATACTTACCTCATAATTTCCTCCATTAAAATACTTTGAGGATTAACATTTAGCTATATTTCACCAATGCTAAGATTTTGTTGCTGCTGTTGTTGCTTAGTTGCTAAATTGTGTCGAACTCTTTGAAACCCCATGGACCAGGTTCCTCTGTCTGTGGGATTCTCCAGGCAAGAATACTGGAGTGGGCTGCCATTTCCTTCTCCATGGGATCTTCCCAATCCAGGGATCGAACCCACATCTCCTGCTTGGCAGGTGGATTCTTTACTACTGAGTACACAGTAGGAAATACTTTAAATTTGTATTTAATTGAAAATTTTGTACCTTTTAAACTGGTTGCTAATAGAAATTAGTAATTTAGTAGTTTTAAAATGTATTGTAATATTTTAACATCCTACAATATCTGCTGAAAATGTTCATATTTGAATAAAATTTTGTATTTCACTGTTTAAAACCATTGTGGTATTATCAGAATGCTGTGTACTCAAAACTTGGAGTTAAATTTTTGGACCTGTTAAAATAATCAAAGGATAATCTATGGCAGTTTATGACTCAAGGGTACAAGTAAAAGACTAAGATAAATAAAGTAGTGGTCAATTTTCTTTTAATCCAATGAAGTAAATTAATATAGTTTATCCATATGATTAACTCCAGCCAGAATATTTTATTTTCTATAAACCAAAATTTCAATCTGAACCATCCAGTTACCCCAAACCATTCCTCTAATTTGCCAGTGTGCTATGTTGGTCACCTCTTCAGCAAATTTTAGAGTGTGCAACAGGCAACACATTAGGATCAGGAGAGTAGAAATAGTTGAGCAGTCCTTATGCTGAAAGAGGTCACAGCCTTATAGGCAGTGCTAATAGAAAATAAAAAATTGCATCTATTTAATATAGGCAAAAATAATTTAAAGATTAATTTTTAAAATAATTATCAAAATCAAAATATCTTCTTTGGGTTAGGCTGTTAGCTTAACTCTCCACACTGACGTTTCAAGTGGGTTCATTTAACTGAGCTGCTTAGTAAAGGCATTTTAAGGTAAGATTTCAGGGCACAGACCCTAGAGCCAGACATGGGAGTTTGAATCTCAGGTTTAATACTCCTGTACTGTGTGACCTTATATTATTACTTAACCTCATTGTGTATGAGTTTCCTCACCTGCAAAATGTGGATAATAAGACTACTCACCTCACAGGTTGCAAGTTTTAGCAGCAAAGCACTTAGAAGAGAGCCTGACAGAGTGTAAATTATAAAAGTATAAGCTATTACCAGAAGAAATAAAATATGTATTTAAATAAACCAGAATATGTATAATTATGATATAACACGATAACTGCATATATCATACAGATATCTATATACCTATACATACATATAGATGACAAATAAAGCAATTTGTAATACTAGTAAACTGAAAGTTATGTCTTAGATGAGGAACACGCTGCTTATGTTGAGATGGAATAATAAGGAATAAATGACTTCCTTTTTGTTTATCCACTAAAATTTAAAATTTACCTTTTTATAATGGATATGGGTCAAAGTGAAGTTGTGTTGACATGGATTGGCATATATAAGTAACCATTGTTGGACTTCTCAAATATCGACGGTAAGAAGGAAAGATGTGAATCAAATAGAATATTTCCTAGCCATAGACATGAATGTTTTAATAACTTAATTTAACACAATTTATTATCTTGCACTCCAACACTTAGATCTATTTATAGAGATTAAAAAAAAGTTCTATAGCTCTGGATCTAATTTAAAGCATATGAAAATTCTTAATGTTTTAAAAAATCTTCAGAGAAATAAAGCAGCCTCCTTTATTGAAATAAAATACTAAATCTCTGAAGATCTGAATCAGGTAATGTTTTAATTTTAATGAAATTGGCCTTTGTCTCTGAAAGGGACAAAATAAACAGATTGGCTAGTTCCTGAACCCTGCTACATCCAGAAATATTTCTCAATCCACGTAGAGATCTTCGGAAAGGAAAGCACCCTTGGCAGCTAGTCTTGTAGTAAGTGAGCAGCTCTAAATAGGAGAACATAAAGGCAAAAGGAGCAGTTGAAAAGGAGAGCATCAGAATGCTCTCAATGAAGAATCTCCTTCCTGGTTCATAATTGCTAAATTCTTAGTAAGCATTATTTTAATAGAAAGACTGTCTTTAGTAAACTTTTAATTTTAATTACATAGAATTCATAGAAGTATTACTTATTATACTTATGTTTTCATATTATATTTTTAAGTATTACTATATATTTATACCCTGCAGTTTTTCAAAGTAAGTAATAATTCTTATTCTCTATTGCTATATTCAGCTGTGATTTTCCTGCTGTATTATATTCCTTTTGGAGACTATATATAACAATTTAGTTATCATTTATGGATAGACATTTGTGTTGTTTCTAATTTTATTTTGTATTTTAAAGTTTTTTCTTTTATACACAATTCTATAATCATAATGAAAACATAATATTGAATAAATAAAAGCAATGTGCAGAAGATTAGATGATATCAGTTGAATACAGCATGAAAGCAAGAAAAACTTGGTTATATCTTGTTTGAGGATATACACATATATAATTAAAACTTTTTTTTAGTAGGAAAAGGTTAAATATAAAATTTATGATAATGATTATTGCTAAGGATGAGATGGAGAAAAGCACACTGATTCAATAGTATTTGTAACATCCTTCAAAAATAAGATAGGTTCAAGAAGGCCCATATAAAAATCATTTTTAACATGTAATTATTTTGTGTGTATAAAAAGTCAAATATTTTCAAAATTAGAAAATATATTACATTTGTTCTTCAAACCAACTAACTCTGTGAGGCAGGCTGAGTAGAAACAACTTGCCTTGTTTAACAGATAAGGAAAATAAGATATAAGTGATTTAAGCAGGACCTAATTGATGGTGAATTCTGGAGAGGGATTAGAAACTTTTCACTAATCAATCAAGTAATCAATTCAATAAACATTTCCTCCATTACTCCTCTTCTCTGTGAGACAGTACCATCCATCTAGTGACTCAACTACAAACCAGAGTCATTCATAAGGCTTCCCTCTCACTACTTCTATAACTAGTCATCAATTCTTAATAATATTACCTCCTTAATAGGCTTAAGGAAGTTCTTTCCTCATTATTCCCATGGCCTGACCTTTATATCAATTCTTCTTCATTTTACCCTCAGGTTGGGACAACTACCTTCTTACCTTGTATCCAATTAATAACCGCGTGCTAAGTTGCTTCAGTCATGTCCAACTGTTTGTGACCCTATGGACTGTGGCCCACCAGGCTCCTCTGTCCAAGGAATTCTCCAGGCAAGAATACTGGAGTGGGTTGCCATTTCCTTCTCTAATAATAACCGCAGTTTTATCTAAAACAAATCCACTGTCAAGACGAAATCCAAAGTGCCCCTTTTAACATGTGACTCTGACCCCATCCCTAACATTTTTTAATGTCTCCATATTCTCTCCAGGATGAACTTGATGCTTCTCACTATAGCACTGGGCTTCCCAGGTGGCTCAGTAGTAAAGAATCCACCTCCAATGCAGAAGACATGGGTTCAGTCCCTGGGTGGGGAAGATTCCCTGGAAAAGGAAATGGTAACCCACTCCAGTATTCGTGCCTGGGAAATCCCATGAACAGAGGAGTCTGGCGGGCTACAGTTCATGCAGTTGTGAAAGAGTTGGACATGACTTAGCAACTAAACAATTACAACAAAAACATCATAGCATTACAAAGCCCTCCATAACTTGTCTTCTGCAGATCCACTTCTGACTATTCCACCCACTCAATGCCATACCTCTTCCTGCTGACATCTAGGACACAAACTCTTTTAAAGACTCTCACAGGCCCTGGGAATAATTTCTTTTGGAGATTTACACCTTATCAGACATATTATAGTAAATTGGCATTCCATGTGAAAAGGAGTTACCAGTGACTATAAAAAATGTGAACCATGCTGTAGTTGACTGGTTGAAACAATGCCATGTTATATAAAAATAAATTAAATCATTAATTCATTCAATATTGATTACATGGCTTCTACAGGTCAATCTTTATTTTAGGTACTATAACACTTTAGTGAACAAAACAGGTATGTTTCTACTTTTGCTGAGTCTAGAAAAGTTAAGGAGGCTGTGATTAAAATGAAAACACAAATTTGAAACATTATTGTGGAAAATTTGACCCTGAAATTGTGTGCCTTTTTTCATCCCAACTTTTTCAGAGATCCTGGGAAACCACTTTGAGAAACTATACTAGATCATTGACCAATTCTCTTCCTGGTAAAAGAACTAATTTTACACAAAATATGCAGTAATAGCTTACCTTGAATTTTGTTTTAACTTTCTATTTTAAAGGAGCAATACTTTTAAGGTCCAAATAAGTGGAGCCACATAAGGACTTTGATACAATATTAAAGAATCCTGACCTTTAACACGTAAAATTATAATTCGGAATTTCTTTTATTAATTTTATCTACTCTTTGATGTACATAGTTAAAGACTTACAAGTTTGCCCTCTAAGTGTGTTGTGGACTCAGCCGTTGATGTAAACTGTCAATCAGCCTCTCTGCTCCTCTTTTAGAAGGACTGTCTATATCAAATGGCCATGACGTGTAACAGCTGGTAGATAACACGCTGGGATTACTGCATGCTGCTTAAACGAATGACTTGCCCATATTGCACCCAGAGGCTTCCAGTTTTAAGGTGGGAACATTTACTTAAAACTAGGGGGAAATTACTAATAAGTTGATTTTGCTAATGATGAAATTTTTAAAAACTTGCTTTTTCAAAAAGAAGTGCCATCTCTGTGTAAATTAATGTTAATTTTTGTCAATATTAGGCAGGGCTTTTTTTCTTTGCTTATCTCTGTATAATGTATAGATAATATATTTGAAATTTTACTAGGGTGAATCATATAACATATCATAAAAATGCACAAAACAAATGATCAAAATCAAATTTCTAATAGACCTTTTCTTCCTCAGATTGATGTTCATTCCTTCACAAAGGAAGTTACTCAGAATGGTCCTGAACAAACCAACAGGGGACGCTATTAAATATTTGCCAGCTGGTGTTTCTAATTTATAATGTAAAAGAACTAAAGTGTAATGTATACACTATTTACAGAAATCTGGACATATGGGGGAAAATATGCAGAAACGTATCTGGCACCTAGGACTTTGTTAGAGAAGTAACGGAAGCTGTGAGAGGCATGCAGGTGGGGCAGAAAGAGAATGTGACCACAGAAAAGCCAAAGCAACTAAAATATACATTCTGTTCAGGGTTGTAAATGTCAAGAATGCACAGCTGAAGAAATTCCTGAGATACCAACTCTTGAAAGATTTGTGGATTTCAGATTGTTGATATTAAATCTAAATATGTTGGAATGAAATCCTTTGTGGATTTTTTTTTCATTTTGTGCATTTTGGATACACTTTCCTGATCCATGTATATGATATGTGATCCATAAATGTGTGTTTATTAAAATACAAGAATCTTCTGTCTCTGAGTCTACTGGTTAGTACACATGTATTAGCTTTTCTACTCTGAAGAGAAAGGTAAAATCAGTGTTGTTTAAGGCAGCAATGACTTTAATGAGGGTGAGTCATAGCACTCAAGGAGGCAAACCTATTTATTTTTATTACACAACACTTAACTGGGACTATTTCAAAAAGGCCAAATGACAGACAGGCGCCAAGATTAGATGCATCCTCAGTAGACAGCTGGCATGCCCTGCCAGAAGGAGGATTTAGAGGAGTGTGGCTGGTAAGAAATAGCCAACAATTGGGGGAAGGGGAAGGCAGAGAAAAATAAACTCCCTGAAGAAACTAAAAAAACAGGTCACAGTAATTTCCCTCAGGACTAAAATGTGTGACATGAGCTTTTGCATTAAGTCAGAAATTTCAAGAGCAAGAGGAACTAGGAAAGAACCAGAACCACGGGGAATAATGTTGCTATTGTATTTGGGAGGGCTCAAATAAAAAGTTACTGAGTCCTTTCCAATCTAACTTGCTAAATGGTGTGCCATTTCTCAAAAAGAATTTGCTTCCAGGAAAAGGAAATTAAGCTTGCTTTCCTATTTCAGATTTAATTATAGTAGTGAATTTATTAACTAATCAACTAAAATGCACATGGTAAAACAAACAACAAAAAACCACTTTCTTGCACTGCAGCAAAAAGCATATTCCATGACTTATCAGGTGACAATACCTTGTATTGGACACATGATATCACTGAAGCAAAGTTATCATCGACCATATCCAGAAAGTTATAATACTGTTTCTAACTTCTTCTAAAATTGACTGTCCTGTCTATAGTTAGCGTTTCTAAGAATGTCATTCTCCTGCATTTTAATTAAACAATAGTTTAGTGTATAAGTTTGCATTTGGGTTTGGGGATCTTTACTTGAACACACTTTATTTGTTTTCTAGAAGCAATATAAAAATGATTGTCCAAGAAGTTTAAAATAAGCAATCAGCTCCCTGGGAGTAAATGGTGTACTTCTCTGAGACATGTGCATTCCAAAAGAGGCAAGGGTTTCAATGCACAAAATGAACACAGGAATCACCAGCATCTTCTTGATCTGAACTACAGAAGCTGCAGGGGAAGCTGCAGTTGCATTTTTATAGCCATGCACCCTTGGAAAGAGATGAAGCTCTGCCAGGAGAGCCTTAGGGATGTGGTGGGGGTGTGGGGGTGGGGAGTGATGCTTCGGTATTGTCAGGAATGGATAAATTGTCTGGAACTCAATAAGTGTTGAAATAATAAAGAGTAAAGAAATTAAAAGACGCTTACTCCTTGGAAGGAAAGTTATGACTAACCTAGATAGTATATTGAAAAGCAGAGACATTACTTTGCCAACAAATGTTTGTCTAGTCAAGGCTATGGTTTTTCCTGTGGTCATGAATGGATGGGAGAGTTGGACTGTGAAGAAGGCTGAATGCCGAAGAATTAATGCTTTTGAACTGTGGTGTTGGAGAAGGCTCTTGAGAGTCCCTTGGACTGCAAGGAGATCCAACCAGTCCATTCTGAAGGAGGTCAGCCCTGGGATTTCTTTGGAAGGAATGATGCTAAAGCTGAAACTCCAGTACTTTGGCCACCTCATGCGAAGAGTTGACTCATTGGAAAAGACTCTGATGCTGGGAGGGATTGGGGGCAGGAGGAGAAGGGGACGACAGAGGATGAGATGGCTGGATGGCATCACTGACTTGATGGACGTGAGTCTGAGTGAACTCTGGGAATTGGTGATGGACAGGGAGGCCTGGCGTGCTGCGATTCATGGGGTTGCAAAGAGTCGGACACGACTGAGCAACTGATCTGATCTGAATAAAGAATGACTTTTGATATGGCACTTATAAATAGTTCTGTAGTGTACAAAAAATTGCTACAAATAAAGTTAATTATAGAGTCATAAAAATGTTTTCTAATATGTTGAAATTTGTATAGTTGTACTGTACTAACAATTAGGATTTAGGGAAAGATGGAGGAAATAAATGGTGAAAATAAAATAAAGTGATCTTTTAAAAAATTAAAGCATAAGAGATGTTTATTATGTCAAGTGATGATTTTCTAATTCAGAACTACTTAGAGAATAATTTCTTTGATATGTATTTTTCTTATATATGTTGTATTTTAATGTATATCTTATATGCTTTTAACAGCAACCAAAATTAATCTTTATAAGTTAAAAATTATATAAAAACAATATAATAATTCTTAAACTGATTTTCTGGTACATGAATGGTATGTCATGATTTTATCAAAAGACTAAGATTTTGAGACTATACATCTATTTAATACATAAAACAACAGATTTGTAGCACAGAAGCACATTGATTTAAATTTACAGGGACATTTCCTTAAAAGAAGCAAGCTCATGGTCACTTTGTATATGGAAATTTTGCTCTTCAGACAATCTCTCAGTAAGTAAAGAGAGAAAAAAAGACAGAACTTAATTATTGTGTATTAAAAACCCTTTAGTTTCCTGACTGAAATGTTGGTGGGGCCCAAAGTAAAGTGAAGAGAGAAGAAGAAAGAGTGAAGAGGAGGACGAGAATAGAGGACTTAAAGACAGCATGGTCTAAGTGATGGAAAATGGCTAAGGACTGTGAAAGAATAGGGTCTGATCCTTAGCTAGAAATCATTTATTATGCAATCCTGAAAAGAATAAACCTTGTCTCTGACTCCAGAGTTTGGTACAGACATTGCCTTTTATATGACAATTTAAAATATTTTATATACAGTATAGTAAAATGAGCTTCAGATTGACAAATATTTTTGACATGTACTTAATGCTCTTTTGGAAACTTTATTATGAAAAATTGCAATAACATAAAAAGGAGAGATTAATGAAATTATCACCTCATTGAAACAATGATCAACTCAGTCAGTTTTGTTTTATGTATACCACCTCATCTTTTGCTGCCCAGCTGGTCCTGGATTATTTTGAACCAAATGCCAAATGTCCTATCATTTTATCCATAAATATTTTGGTCCCACAGAGAATTTCCATATCTATAATAACACTGAAGTTTCTTTCATAGGAAGGGGGATAACCACATTTATTGAAGCGTCACAGCAAAGAGTATTTCCAGAATGCTTGAGGCCTGAGGCTTGAGCACACCCAAGGAGTGGACAAGTTGGTTACAGTCAGTCTTGTGCAATATAATTATTCATAGTACTTTTCCATGGTACAACCATATCACTTCAGTTGAAAAGTGACATGTGGACTATTAATTTAACCTATATCTAAATATCAGCATATTGAAAAGAAAGGAGTGTTTGATAAATGAAAAGCCTTGCTTTTAAAGCATTCACTTTGTAACTTGATATGTAGAACAGATTATTTTAAAATTAGTCTTAAGCAAAATAACTATGTGGTGTTAATATCATGACTACTAACTTGACTTTCTTTTGGTTCCAGCCTAATTTAGTGCTATCTGTGGTTATGTAACTATGCTGCCTGAGTGGCCTTAATTGTATTCATTAATAATAGAAGGCAAAATGTTTTTCAGAGTTTTCTCTAGACTTATGCATGCACAGGCACACATACTCTATAGTTGTAATCAGGCATTCCTCTAATCATCATGTGTATGGTGAAGAGAATACAAAATAATCTGAGCTTCAAATTTGCATTTTAAAACAGTGTGTCTTCATTGATACACCTGAAATACATCACTTCTCATCTACCCAATTGTGGTGATTCAAAAAAGCACTACTAGAAAATTTACCTCAAAAAATATGTGAAAGGATAGTTATTGTGTCAACTAACCCAATGTAGGAAGGGGGTGTCTGCTAAGACCAGTGTGTTCTCTTGGCAAAACTCTGTGAGCTTTTGCCCTGCTTCACTGTGTACTCCATTTTGTAATGCCAAACTTGCCTGTTACTCCAGGCTTCCCTTGACTTCCTACTTTTGCATTTCAATCCCCTATGATGAAAAGGATATCTTTTTTTGGTGTTAGTTCTAAAGGTCTTGTAGGTCTTCATAGAATCATTTGACTTCAGCTTCTTCAGCATTAGTGTTTGGGGGATAGACTTGAATTACTGTGATGTTGAATGGTTTGTCTTGGAAATGAACTGGGATCGTTCTGTCATTTTTGAGATTGCACTGAAGTACTGCATTTCACACTCTTTTGTTGACTATGAGGACTACTCCATTCCTTCTGAGGTATTCTTGCCCACAGTGGTAGGTATACTGGTCATCTGAATTAAATTTTCCCATTCCCGTCTTTTTAATTCATTGATTCCTATAACGTTAATGTTCACTCTTGCCATCTCCTGTTTGACCACATCCAATTTACTTTGATTCATGGACCTAACATTCCACATCCCAATGAAATATTGTTTACAGTATCACACTTTATTTCACCACCAGACACATCCACAACTAAGCATCATTTCCAATTTAGCCCAGCCTTTTCATTCTTTCTGGAGCTATTTTTCCACTCTTCCCCAGTAGCATATTGGACATCTACCAACCCAGGGGGCTCATCTTCCAGTGTCATCTTTTGGCCTTTTAATACTGTTCTTTTAAGCCAAAGATGGAGAAGCTGTATATAGTCATCAAAAACAAGACCTGAAGCTGATTATTGCTCAGATCTTGAGCTCCTTATTGCAAAATTCATGCTTAAGTTGAAGAACATAGGAAAAACCACTAGGCTATGCAGTTCAGTTCAGTGACTCAGTTGTGTCCAACTCTTTGAGACCCCATGGACTGCAGCATGCCAGGTTTCTCTGGAGGCTAATCAACTCCTAGAGGCTACTCAAACTCATGTCCATCGTGTTGGTGATGCCATCCAACCATCTCATCCTCTGTTGTCCCTTCTCCTCCCGCCTTCAATCTTTCCCAGCATCAGGATCTTTTCCAATGAGTTGATTCTTCGCATTTGGTGGCCAAAGTATTGGACTTTCAGCTTCAGCATCAGTCCTTCCAATGAATATTCAGGACTGATTTCCTTTAAGATTGACTGGTTGGAACTCCTTGCAGTCCAAGGGACTCTCAAGAGTCTTCTCCAACATGACAGTTCAAAAGCATCAATTCTTTCGTGCTCAGCTTTCTTTACAGTCCAACTCTTACATCCATACATGACTATTGAAAAAACCATAGCTTTGACTATATGGACCTTTGTTGGTAAAGTAATGTCTCTGTTTTTTAATATGCTGTCTAGGTTGGTCATAGCTTTTCTTCTACGGAGAAGCCTTTTTTAATTTCATGGATGCAGTCACCATCTGCAGTGATTTTGGAGCCAAAAAAAATAAAGTCTGTCACTGTTTCCATTGTTTCCCCATCTATTTGCATAAAGTGATGGGACCAGATGCCATGATCTTAGTTTCCTGAATGTTGAGTTTTAAGCCAACTTTTTCACTCTTCTCTTTCACTTTCATCAAAAGGCTCTTTAGTTCTTCTTCACTTTCTGCCATAAGGGTAGTGTCATTTCTCCCAGCAATCTTGATTCCAGTTGTCCTTCTTCCAGCCTGGAATTTTGCAGGATGTACTCTGCATCTAAGTTAAATAAGCAGGGTGACAATATACAGCCTTGATATACTCCTTTCCTGATTTGGTACCAGCCTGTCCATGTCCAGTTCTAACCGTTGTTTCTTGACTTGCATACAGATTTCACAGGAGGCAGGTCAGGTGGTCTGGTATTCCCATCTCTTGAAGAATTTTCCAGTTTGTTGTGATCCACACAAAGTCTTTGGCATAGTTAATAAAGCAGAAGTAGATGTTTTTCTGGAACTCTCTTGCTTTTTCAATGATCCAATGGGTGTTGGCAATTTGATCTCTGATGCCGCTGCCTTTTCTAAATCCAGCTTAAACATCTGGAAGTTCACGTTTCACGTACTGTTGAAGCCTGGCTTGGAGAATTTTGAGTGTTACTTTGCCAGCGTGTGAGAGAGTGCAATTGTGCTATGCAAGTATGACCTAAATCAAATCTCTTATGATCATACAGCAGAGGTGATGAACAGATTCAAGGGATTAGATCTGGTACACAGAGTGTCTGAAGAACTATGGACAATGGTTTGTAACACTGTACAGGGGGCAGTAACCAAAGTCATTTCCAAGAAAAAGAAATGCAAGAAGGAAAAGTGATTGTCTAAGGAGACTTAACAACTAGCTTAGGAAAGAAGAGACATGAAAGGCAAAAGAGAAAGGGAAATATATTTCCAACTGAATGCAGAGTTCCAGAGAAAAGCAGGAAGAGATAAGAAGGCCTTCTTAAAGGAACAATGCAAAGAAGTAGAGTAAACAATACAATGGGAAACACTAGAGATATCTTCAAGAAAATTAGAGATAGCAAGGGAACATTATGCAAAGATGGGCACAATAAAGGACAGAAACGGCCAAGGACCTAACAGAAACAGAGAAGATTAAGAAAAGGTGGCAAGAATACACAGAAGAACTATACAAGAAAGGTCTTAATGACCTGGATAACCATGATGATGTGGTCACTCATTAAGGGTCACCTCCTGGAGTGTGAAGTCAAGTGGGACTTAGGAAGCATTAATTATGAACAAGGATAGTGGAGGTAATAGAATTCCAGCTGAGTCATTAAAATCCTAAAAGATGATGCTGTTAAAGTGCTGCAATCAATAAATCAGCGAATGTGGAAAACTCAGCAGAGACCGCAGGACTGGAAAAGTTCAGTTTTCATTCCAATTCCAAAGTAGCTCAATGCCAAAGAATATTCAGACTATCATACAACTGGACTCATTTCACATGCTAGCAAGATAATGTTCAAAATCCTTCAAACTAGGCTTCAGCAGAACGTGAACTGATAACTTTCAGATGTACAACCTGGATTTAGAAAAGGGACAGGAACCAGAGATCAAATTTCCAACATCTGTTGGATCATAGAAAAAGCAAGGAAATTCCAGAAAAATAGCTACTTCTGCTTCATTGACTACACTAAAGCCTTTGATTGTGTGGATCACAAAAAAACATGGAGGATTCTTAAAAAATGGGAATATCAGACCACTTTACCTGCCTCCTGAGAAATCTGTATGCAGGCCAAAAAGCAACAGTTAGAACTGGGCATAGAACTATGGACTGGTTCAAAATTGGGAAAGGAGTACATCAAGGCTGTATATTGTCACCCTGCTTATTTAACTTAGATGCAGAGTACATTATGGGAAATGTCAGGCTGGATGAATCACAAGCTGGAATCAAGATTGCCAGGAAAAATATCAATAACCTCAGATATGCTGATTATTTCTACTCTAATGGCAAGAAGTAAAGAGAACTAAAAATCCTCTTGATGAGGGTGAAGGAGGAGAGTGAAACACTGGCTTAAAACTCAACATTCAAAAAACTAAAAGATCATGGCATGTGGTCCCATCACTTCACAGCAAGCAGAAGGGGAAAGAGTGGGAACAGTAACGGATTTTATTTTCTTGGGCTCCAAAATCACTGCAAATGCTGACTGCAGCCATGAAATTAAAAGATTCTTGCTCTTGGAAGAAAAGCTATGATACACCTAGACAGTGTATCAAAAAGTAGAGACATCACTTTGCTGACAAAGGTCCACATAGTCAAAACTACGGTTTTTCCAGTAGTCATATAGGGATGTGAGAACTGGACCATAAAGAAGGCTGCATGCCAGAGAATTGATGCTTTTGAACTGTGGTGCTGGAGAAGACTCTTAAGAGTCCCTTGGGCTCCAAGGAGATCCAACCAGTCCATCCTAAAGGAAATCAGTCCTGAATATTCATTGGAAGGACTGATGCTGAAGCAGAAGCTCCAGTATTTTGACCTCCTGATGTGAAGAGCTGACTCATTGGAAAAGACCCTAATGCTGGGAAAGATTGAAGGCAAGAGGAGAAGTGGGCGACAGAGAATGAGATGGCTGGATGGCATCATCAACTCAATGGACATGGGTTTGAACAAACTGAGGGAGATAGTGAAGGACAGGGAAGCCTGGCCTGCTGAAGTCCATGAGGTTGCAAAGAGTCAGACAGGATTTAGTGATTGAACAACAACAACAACCCAATGTAGGGGCTTCCCCGATGGCTCAGTGGGTAAAAAATCTTCCTGCAGTGCAGGAGACACAGGAGGTGTGGGTTAGATCCCTGGGTCAGGAAGATCCCCTGGAGGAGGAAATGGGAACCCAGTCCAGTATTCTTGCCTGAAAAGTCCCGTGGACAGAGGAGCCCTGCGGGTTAAGGTCCAAAGAGTTAGACATGATTGAGCACACACAGATACAATCCTATGTAACTTCCTCTTTCCCTTTGGTCTATTAACTGAAGGATGTGTTAACTCTTAAAAATAGGTTTTGAAGTATTCCAGTCATAACTGGTTAACGTTGGAGATTTCATACTGTGAAGAGCATGACTCAAATCTTTCTTTTCCCATGTTGATTCTTCTCTGTGTGCTTTTCCTTTTTTCTTTTTAACCTTTTACTCTCTTAGCAATGTTAATGATATGATTCAGAGTTATCAATTATATTTCTTAATTTGTTGAATGCATTTGAGAAATTGGCACGATATACTTTATAGGATCTTTATGAGTATGAAGTAAGTCTGCCTGTGTAAATTTCTTTACATGCTGGATATATAATAGTGGTTCAATAAACACTAGTCCTCTCTCCCCAGCACCCTTTTCTATACTGTATATACACAGCCTCTATAGTATTAAATATATATTTGACTATACTTGAATGAACCATGTATTTGCCTTGATATTCTAAGGAAGAATGGCTTTCCTTGGGTAAGGTCATTATATGTCAGATATTGTCCCAGAAACCTGAGCTGCATCTCTTTAACTTTTTCCAATTAAAAAAAAAAATCTCTTTGGATTGCCAAAATGAACAGGGATATTTACTGGCTCTTAAGAAGTATGAGTTACCAGGTTAATGTAAGAGCTCAAGCGTTTCAGAGGACATTTGTCAGGTGGATTAGAAACATCTTTACTAACCAGAAGTTACCATAGTTCTGGCTCTACTAATTAGACACTACTAGGAGTTATAAGGGGAAATTAGCAAGGTAACAATAACAGTAACAGTGAAGTTTGCTTTTCTGATGGATGCAGAAATAAATGTTCCTTCCAAAGCTGTAGGAAGCTCTGGCTGATTCTGCATTACAAAGTCTGCTTGTAAGGAGACACAATACAATGCCCACTACCTACTGTGTCCTCCACGGTCGTTCATCAGCTATGAAAATTGGCTCTGGGTTCATATGGAGATTTCCTGAACAATGTCAACAAAAAAAATAATTTTTGATGAAATATATTAAAAAGTGAGACATGTATATTTAACTTCAGAGGATATTTATTTAGAGACAGTGATTAGCACATATTTTTAAATGATGGTGCTAATCACAAATGAATCCCTTCTCATTAAATTAGGTTTTGAAGGACCTTTGCTTGAAATCTTCTAGTTAACCATCAGGCCGTAGTCATCATTTTAGCCATTTCATTGATCACCATGGAATTAAACCCTCAAATTTGTCTAGATCAGTGTAGATTTACATTATAAACTACAAAAGTTGGTCTACAGGTCCGACAGACATGGCAAAAGATATTAACACTTCAAAACACTGCCAATTTAGTGACCTACTTTTAGGGAAGATTAACCTATAGTGAGGATGTGAAACTAAATTAAATTCCAGTTAAATACAAATATTTTTCTTCACATACTGAGTCATCTGACTCAGACCCCGCAGGGTGCAGTGTTACCTTGCTTGGTGAACTGCATAATTATTTATAGATTTTCTCAACATTAAGCTTACCCCTTATCTAACTTTACACAGGCAGTCTAGTTAGTGACTCTCAGAGAGATACCCTGCTGTATAATATGGTACCACATGGTAGGTCAGGGCCTAGCTGCCCCTTTTTCCATTCTTTGTTGATGGTTTGAAAATATCAGGACAATGACTGCATGCCACATTGGTTTTATAATTCCTAATCTAATGTCTCTACAGGGGTTTCTAATTCCATATAACGTGTATAAAACAAAGAGATAAATGTTACTTATTATTGAGAATGGAAGTTCAAGGCCCTATTGTGAAGCTTTGTACTTATTGATAGAATTCTAAAACTAAGCTATAAAAAAGTCATTTGTTGATGAAGCATTAATGATAAATAACAAGTCTTCAGGAGGCTAAAATACTTAACACTCAAAGACATTTGAAGAATTTTTAAGAATGTGAACTAATGGAATGCAAATTGTATTTCTCATAAAGTACATTGTTAGTTCTACAGTGAAACTCAGTGTTAACTGAGTGAAAATTTTAAGTTATTAAAAGTAATAATTCTTGTGTATTTTATTAAAGCTACTTTTTTAATTAGAAGATGCATATGGTTGCCTTTAGGCCAACCAAACATGTTTCTCTTGTTTAAGAATAGAGTAAGAGAAAAACTTCATAGAAACATACTGCTGAGAACATTTCTTTACTGTTCAATGTAGAAACAATAAGAAAACAGAAGGAAGTGATAATAGTATCATCTAAGGGAAGGCCTCCTGAAGCCAGACAGAATCAGATAAAGCACAGATTACATTGCCCATTCCTTTTGATGGCCATAAAACTACCCTACAGATAGCCTTAGAAAAATTCCTTAGGATAACTGGTATGACCAATAGTCTGAGGGACAGATACCAGAATGCCAATGTACTAATTTGCAGTTAGAATTAGTGCAATCAGGTTGGACTAGATTACTCTAATGGCTTGACTAGCATTTTCTCTCTTGCATAGTCAAGCTACATAAAGAAAGTGAATCATAATCAGAAAGATATTATTTGAGAGTAGAATCTGAACAAAAAGAGTTAATATAAATATGGAATTGTCTCATTCTAACGTGGCATAACACAACATTCTCACAAAGTAAAGGATTTGCCAATAGAACTAGAAAGCAGCAGAGCCCACCAGTTATAATCACCTCCACCCATCTCCACTGGAGGGATAGATCTGTCATATGGACTAGAAATACCTCTCGGCTGAGGGCTGAGTCTTTTTCTACAGAGTGTTTGAGTGGGCATTGCTAACACCTGGCTCTATGACTCTATTTTTATGCTGATCAGTTGCTTTTCTGATAGACATAGTCCTTTTGAATGTGTATGAATGTGTGTGTATATATGTGTGTATATTTGGATTAGAATTAAATCCAAATGCATGGTCTATGAGCCACCCTGTTTCTTTCCAATGATTGGGTATGTGTTCTCCCATCCATTACTTGTTGATTTTACAATTTACTTCTCCATGGACAAGTTCATTTTATTTATTTCCAAGTTCCTTGTGGGACATCTCTGTGCAGGTTCATAAACCTATTAAGAAATGTTATCATATACTTTCTTTCATCAAAAAGTAAATAAATGGCCTTGGCATAACAATTTTGACAACTAATAAAATTGATCTTCTTCAAGTAATGAAGTCTGTTTAGTAGTGCTAAGCAAATTTCTATAATGGCCGCAAAGATTTAGTTAATGAATAATTCGAATTATCTGTGACTAACTATCTGTTGAGTGGTTTATAGCATGTGGGCACTACCCGTACAAATCCTGTATTAATCATCATATAAGCTGATTTACAGCATAAGGGAAAGGGAATTTGATGTTTGTTCCCAAGTTTAGGTTCCATATTACCACCACTCAAACCTTGTCTTGGTTTGGACACTATGATATAAGCATTATAATATTATGGAAGCAAAAAATATTGAACATTTAAAAGTGGAGTGTTAACCAGTATACACACTATTGTATTTAATTTTCCACAAACTGTGCTCCTTGGATTTTTTTAGAAGTATGAGTGGATAACGCTTAATAAGACTGCATGAGTAATGGCTTGAGTGTAGTGCTTTGAATGATGTTCTGATGGTTGCTTCAAGAGGAGTAACTCTGCTTTCTAAATTCTGTTAAAAGAATCAATTTGGTTTCCAAAAACAGGACTCTAATTTAAATATTTCTTAAGACATTTGTCAGCTTCTTCACTAATAACTGATTCCTTATGGACAATATCAGCACTTTAGATGCTACCTTATTAAAACCACAATGCTGGCTGACAGCAGAGAGATTTCTAGCATCACCTGTGGTATTGTACACAAAATCCTGGACGAGGGGTTAACAGATCTAGATTTTAATCCTGACTAACTGTATGATTTCAAATTATTTAATCCTTGGCTATAAGATTCTGTTGGGTTAGATTGTGTCCCCTTCAAAATTCATATTTTGAAATCCTAAACCCCAGGACCTCAGAATATAACCTTATTGGATATTGAGTTTTTACAGAGGTAATCAAGTTTAAAATGAGGTCTTTAGGGTGGGCCCTAATCTATTATAACTTGTATCCTTATGAGAAAAGGAAACTTGGATACAGACATGCACACAAGGAAAACACTACATGAATATAACAATCATATGTGCTCAAGACAGAAGCCTTGATCAGATTTCTTCCTCCCAACGCTCAGAAAAAACAGATCCTGCTGACAACTGGATTTCAGAAGTCTAGCCTCCCAAACTTGAGACGATAAGTACTGTTGTTTAAGTCACTCAGTTTGCAGTACTCTGTTACAGCAGCCCTAGCAAACTAATACAGTCTCTTAGGCCAAAAGGTGATAATGAAATCCTTCTATAACAGCCCTACAAATCCTTATTTTCATCTCTTCTGTGCTAATACAGTCACTATTTTAACTCTGTGCTTTCCAATCATATTTCTGAAATAAAGACCACATACAAGAAAATTATGGGAACAGAACCCTGGACAGCAGATTTAAGGGAGAGTATGTAAGAAATGGGAAGAAGAAAGAAATGGTAAATTTACATACCTTCTGTGTAAAAACTTGTTAATTAATGTTTAAGTCAAGCAAAATTAATTTGAAGGTTTGTATATTCAAAGTTTTTGTTTTGTTAGGTGTTGCTAAAATTTGTCCAGTCTTCTAGTGGTATGAATATCTGCTCTGTAAAACATTTTTAGAGTTGAAATTGTAGGGTTTTATATATGGGAGCAGATATCTTAAAGAAGGGGCTTTCTATATTTCTAGGAAAGCCTAGTCAGCTTTGCTCAGTGTTGACATAGTACAATGCTTAAACCTTTTCTGCCTCATGCATTATATGAGGCAAATATAGTTTCTTACCTCACAAGACTGTCAGACATTTGAGGTCAAGGAGTGCATCTTAAATATTTTTTAAATTCACTATATATAGTGCAGTAGCACAGGACTTGACACCTAGTATAAAGGAAAACAAAACCAAAGAACAAAGTATACTGAGTTTGAGAATGGTTTAGGTCTTGATTTCTTCTCTTAAAATTTGCATTGGTTTTCCTCCAAAAATATTTTGCTCAAAGTGTGAAACAACATAAATCTATCAATTTATACCATTTTGGTAACAGTATAAATTATAATTTTGAGAAATAAAAGTTGCAATATGGTATTGTCACATACCAGCTAGAATCTCCAAAATTTATTGGAATAATCAATCTATCTTTAAATATAGAAGTCCTTGCCACTAATCGTTTATCAGAATGTCAAGAGGAAGCCCAATTGCCAGTCAACCCCTGCCTTCTGGGCTCGTATTTGAAACCACTGTTTTCTTTCTGCAAAGCAGCCCTAATGGTCACTTTTAGCTGCCATCTGTGGATGACTGCCCACTATGCCCTTTATTATCACCATCAGCCAGGATACTCCAAAATGAATTTTGTACATACCATACCAAACACACTTTGCAAATCCATTCAGCCATTCTCCTGTGACCCAATAACCAATAGAGACAGAAACTTTATTTCAGTAGATAAAGATTATAACCAGAGTTTAAGAAGAGAAATAGATTTTTTCTTCTTTTTTTTTTTCAATGCCATTCTCCCAAATCATCCCACCTTCTCCCTCTCCCACAGAGTCCAAAAGACTGTTCTATACATCTGTGTCTCTTTTGCTGTCTTGCATACAGGGTTATTGTTACCATCTTTCTAAATTCCATATGTATGCGTTAGTATACCGTATTGATGTTTTTCTTTCTGGCTTACTTCACTCTGTATAATAGGCTCCAGTTTCATCCACCTCATTAGAACTGATTCAAATGTATTCTTTTTAATGGCTGAGTAATACTCCATTGTGTATATGTACCACAGCTTTCTTATCCATTCATCTGCTGATGGACATCTAGGTTACTTCCGTGTCCTGGCTGTTATAAACAGTGCTGCAATGAACATTTAGGTACACGTGTCTCCTTCAATTCTGGTTTCCTCGGTGTGTATGCCCAGCAGTGGGATTTCTGGGTCATAAGGCAGTTCTATTTCCAGTTTTTTAAGGAATCTCCACACTGTTCTCCATAGTGGCTGTACTAGTTTGCATTCCCACCAACAGTGTAAGAGGGTTCCCTTTTCTCCACACCCTCTCCAGCATTTATTGCTTGTAGACTTTGGATAGCAGCCATTCTGACTGGTATGAAATGGTACCTCACTGTGGTTTTGATTTGCATTTCTCTGATGACTGATGTTGAGCATCTTTTCATGTGTTTGTTAGCCCTCTGTATGTCTTCTTTGAGCTGCCATCTGTGGATGACTGCCCACTATGGAGATGCCCTTTATCATCACCATCAGCCAGGATACTCCAAAATGAATTT
Organism: Bos indicus x Bos taurus; assembly: GCF_003369695.1. Classification (NCBI taxonomy): domain Eukaryota; kingdom Metazoa; phylum Chordata; class Mammalia; order Artiodactyla; family Bovidae; genus Bos; species Bos indicus x Bos taurus. The sequence continues at coordinate 65,045,919 of NC_040079.1, read as the reverse complement.
TGTATATATCATACCAAACACACTTTGCAAATCCGTTCAGCCATTCTTCTGTGATCCAATAACCAATAGAGATAGAAACTTTATTTCAATAGATAAAGATTATAACCAGAGTTTACTTAAGAAGAGAAATACCTTTTTTCATAGCCTGTGGAGACCTTTACATTCAGTATTTTGTAACAATGTACTCAGACTTTAAGAGATTCAGTTAATGTGTAATTATAACAAAATTGAAAAGATTACCGGTAACAAAAATGACTTATGGAGTAGGTTAAAGGGTAGGGTTGGGGAAGATGAGAAAGGTGGATGCTATAAATGGAAAAACAAAAACAGCAAGGGTCACAATTCACACAGATCCTCGGTATATTATTTCTTGACTGCTCAAATGAAAATTGAATTATGGGGGATTTATAGTGAAGGAAAAACTCTACAAACTTTAGCAGCCTAATTGGTAGCTTTAAAAAAAAAAAAAAAACTGTAAAGGGTTTTAAAACTACAATTCCAAATTCTATGAAAAAGAGCCATTTTAGTGCTTTTAGACCCTATTATTTTAAGTTTTAACATTTTTTCCTGAACTAAGTGTGGAAGATTAAGGTAACGTAATTTGGCTTCTGGGTCAGCCTTGGCATTCTTCACCTTGCCCAGATGTATACGATTACATTTTCTATTATGCGAGCCATGGAGACATATGGTATTTTCATCAAAAAGTGATGAAAGAAAATATCTTTAGGAAAGTTGAAAATATTGCCTAACTTAGGAAACAAGCTTCTGAGACTGGAGATTTTTTTCTGCTTGGCTACCTGGCAGTCTAAGTGTTGTATGTGTGTGCAGAGTGTTGAGGGATGGAGTATAGTTAGAGAACAAGCATGCACATAAATAAACCAAAAAATACATAACTCACAAAATTTGGTCAAATTCTAGATTGCTTGTGATTGAGTGATACATGTAGAAATTGGTCAGTTTTATTTCTGAAAAAATTTGGGAAATGGTAAAGATACTTGCTAAAAGGTAAAACTACTTACTCATTCTCTATTATTTCTGGACTTAACTTTTGCTTAACTCAACAACAAAGCATAGGTGCATGCTAAGCCGCGTCAGTTGCGTCCAACTCTTTGAGACCCTGTGGACTGTAGCCAGCCAGGCTCCTCTGTCCATGGGATTCTCCGAGCAAAAATACTGGAGTGGGCTGCCATGCCCTCCTCCAGGGGACCTTCCCGACACCGAGACTGAACCTGCATCTCTTACGTCTCCTGCACTGGCAGGCAGGCTCTTTACCACTTTTGCCACCGTCGTTGCCTGGGAAGCCCCACAGCAAAGCATAGGATTTTGTTAATCAAGACACCTAACTAATTAAATAAATGGGGAACAATATTAAGAATATTTTCACCATACTTTCTTCTTCTTTTTTTTTTCTTTTCAGGTCCCTCTACAGCCAGAAGTATTTTTTTTTCCCCCTAGAAGTGAAATGCAACTAAAAGTTGTATCAATGATGTAATGAAATTGTCTGGGACAAAAGATATAATCACATTTAGTGGTAAAATACCTGCCTGCCAATGCAGGAGACATAAGAGACATGGGTTCGATCCCTGGGTTGGGAAGATCCCCTGGAGAAGGGCATGGCAACCCACTCCAGTATTCTTTCCTGGAGAATCTCATGGACAGAAAAGTCTGGTGGGCTACAGTTCATGGGATCGCAAGAATCAGATATGATTGAAGCGACTTAACACGCACTTAGTCTTCTTTGAAAACACTTTTTAAAGAATTGATACTAAACCTGTTCTTTAATGAACAGGCAGTGTTAAGACATTAAATAGGAAATTTATCTTGATGTGAAAGAATGGAAGAAATTCAGGATTTTCGCTTTGAAATCAAGTATTTTCTATTAACCAGCTATCCATTAAGTACAAGAATGTGGCTGGAGAAGTATTTATCTTGGCAGTTATAATTATGCTTTTATGCTATCTACAAACACCAAGCACATTATTTTCACTTATTTATCTAAATAATCTAATTTTAAAAATCTATTTCCATTACTCTATTATTCAGGAACCATTTCTAAGTAGATCATTGGTCTTTCAAATGGAAATACTTTTCTCATGTAAAAACCACTCTGTGCCATTGTTCCTAAAACGATAAAATAATTAGAAACCCAGTCCAATAAAAATATTAGAATGTGCATCAAAGTAGTTACCTCAGATGATGTGTTCTTAATATTTTCCATCTTTTCCTTTAAATAGTTTTTTCTTTCTTAAGAAGCAAAGTGTAGAAAATAAATAACTTTGAGTAGAAAACATAATGTTCCAAGAAATGTAGTAAGGGTCAAAAATCTTTTAGGAAATATGCAGATTTAAATGTAATTACTGAATAATAAAAATGATTATAATAATAGAGAAAATACAGTTCAAGAGTAAATATAAGAAGCATAAGAGAATTTAATAGTAATAAAATTACACTCAAAAAAAATAGTCATTCTCTATGTTCACTATTTGTCTTTAATGTATTGGATTTTAGTGACAGTTCCTTCTTTACTATTCTTGCAATATGCTTTTGCTCTTGCACTCTGAATCTGTATGTTTGAACTAATTTGTTGTTGACAGCAAGTAATGATTATAAGTGTACATAGGTCCTCCCCTCTGGTCTTATTAATATATAGAAACAGTACATCTGTTTTAATATAATCATAATTTGGAAACCAATGGTTCATGATTATGGCTGATTTTTCTATTCAAATACCCTTTTTAAACTTTGATAAAGTCCTTAGTGTCATTCTTTTGAATAACTTCATTAAATGCATAAAATATAAAATAGTGCAAAATATGGAAGTTTAGAAAAATCCACTGTATATATGAAAGTGGTTTGCTTTAAGGACGAATAGTTACAGATTTGATAGTAACATTAAAGGAATAAATTTCAAAGTACAATGACTTTCTCGATATAAAGTGAAATGGGATAGGGAGAAATATTTGCAAATTCCACTTTTTATTTTTTTATTTTTTTATTTTTTAGAAGAATCAGAGGCACAGTACAAAGAACAAACTTATGACTGCTTTGCCCGCAAGAGACAGAGGGCTTGACAGTTTGGCTTATAGAATTTGCTTTGGGATTTATTTATTTATTTTTTTTTTTGCCAATTAAATGAAATCAATTTATAAGTGAAAATATGTACCATGAGGTACTTTAGTTATTTTCAGTATTCATCCCACTTGCATAATATCTAAGACAGAACTATGTCATACCATATTCTTTTTTTTTTTTTCTGAAAAATTTCACAATATAATGTTGATAGTTTACCATGAAGAAATTAAGAAAAGAGAATAGTTTCTAATGTTTATCCATGTATTGACTGTTCGTAGTGCTCTTTACTCCTTCCTGTATTTCCAAGTTTTGTTTTGATATTATCATCATTCATAAAGGACTTTATCGTTTTTTATAGCTCGTGCATGCTTCCTTAGCTTTCATTTCTCTGAAGGTGTTTTCACCCCCATTTCAAAAGATACTTTCAATGAATATCTATTACAGAATTGACAGCTTTAATTTTTCAGCACTTTATTTATTTTTTTTTATTTGATAAATTTAACGCCTTTTATTGCCATACTTCATTTTACTGTGCTTTGCTTTAGTGAACTTTATAGATACGTGTGTTTTTTTTTTTTTTTCCTTGTTAATTTTCTGTTTAGTTGATCTATCCATAAGTGTGAGTGGGGTATTAAAGTCTCCCACTATTATTGTGTTATTGTTAATTTCTCCTTTCATACTTGTTAGGATTTGTCTTACATACTGCGGTGCTCCCATGTTGGGTGGATATATATTTATAATTGTTATATCTTCTTCTTGGATTGATCCTTTGATCATTATGTAGTGACCTTCTTTGTCTCTTTTCACAGCCTTTGTTTTAAAGTCTAATTTATCTGATACGAGTATTGTGACTCCTGCTTTCTTTTGGTCCCAATTTGCATGAAAAATCTTTTTCCAGCCCTTCACTTTCAGTCTGTATGTGTCCCCTCTTTTGAGGTGGGTCTCTTGTAGACAACATATGTAGGGGTCTTGTTTTTGTATCCATTCAGCCAGTCTTTGTCTTTTGGTTGGGGCATTCAACCCATTTACGTTTAAGATAATTACTAATAAGTATGATCCCGTTGCCATTTACTTTATTGTTTTGGGTTCAAGTTTATGCACCATTTTTGTGTTTCCTGTCTAGAGAATATCCTTTAGTATTTGTTGGAGAGCTGGTTTGGTGGTGCAGAATTCTCTCAGCTTTTGCTTGTCTGAAAAGCTTTTGATTTCTCCTTCATACTTGAATGAGATCCTTGCTGGGTACAATAATCTGGGCTGTAGGTTATTTTCTTTCATCATTTTAAGTATGTCTTGCCATTCCCTCCTGGCTTGAAGAGTCTCTATTGAAAGATCAGCTGTTATCCTTATGGGAATTCCCTTGTGTGTTATTTGTTGTTTTTCCCTTGCTGCTTTTAATATTTGTTCTTTGTGTTTGATCTTTGTTAATTTGATTAATATGTGTCTTGGGGTGTTTCGCCTTGGGTTTATCCTGTTTGGGACTCTCTGGGCTTCTTGGACTTGGGTGATTATTTCCTTCCCCATTATAGGGAAGTTTTCAACTATTATCTCCTCAAGTATTTTCTCATGGTCTTTCTTTTTGTCTTCTTCTTCTGGAACCCCTATGATTCGAATGTTGTAGCATTTAATATTGTCCTGGAGGTCTCTGAGATTGTCCTCATTTCTTTTAATTCGTTTTTCTTTTATCCTCTCTGATTCATTTATTTCTACCATTCTATCTTCTAATTCACTAATCCTATCTTCTGCCTCTGTTATTCTACTATTTGTTGCCTCCAGAGTGTTTTTAATTTCATTTATTGCATTATTCATTATATATTGACTCTTTTTTATTTCTTCTAGGTCCTTGTTAAACCTTTCTTGCATCTTCTCAATCCTTGTCTCCAGGCTATTTATCTGTGATTCCATTTTAATTTCAAGATTTTGGATCAATTTCACTATCATTATTTGGAATTCTTTATCAGGTAGATTCCCTATCTCTTCCTCTTTTGTTTGGTTTGGTGGGCATTTATCCTGTTCCTTTATCTGCTGGGTATTCCTCTGTCTCTTCATCTTGTTTAAATTGCTGAGTTTGGGAGTCCTTTCTGTATTCTGGCAGTTTGTGGAGTTCTCTTTATTGTGGCGTTTCCTCGCTGTGTGTAGGTATGTAGAGGTGGCTTGTCAAGGTTTCCTGGTTAGGGAAGCTTGTGTCGGTGTTCTGGTGGGTGGAGCTGTATTTCTTCTCTTTGTTCAGTTGCGCTATGGGGAGGGAGGGAGGGATGCTGCAAACAAATGACACTGGCGTGCGCTCGCAGTGCCTCAGCCACACTGGGTCTGCCCCCGCTCACGGCGCGTGTAGCCTCCCTGCCCACACTGCTCGGGCTCTAGGTTGTTCCACCGGGAACAATCCGAGGCTGGCCCTGGGTTGCATGCACCTCCCAGGTCCAAGCCGCTCAGGTTCAGGCACTCAGGTAGTCCTCAGAGGCGCAGACTCAGTTGGGGCTGCGTTTTGTGCTCTTCCCAGGTCCGAGCAGCTCAGGTTATGAGGTGTTTGGCGAGCGCCAATGCTGCGACTTATCGCCTCCCCGCCACTTGGTTATCTGGGTGTAAAACCGGCGCACCTTCTCAGGCAGATGTTGACCGTCCAGACCCCCAAGAAGTTTTAGTTAGCAAAGAAGCCAGTTTTATAGATAATGTCTCTCTGGGGCTGCGATTGCCCCCTTCCGGCTCTGGCTGCCTGTCACCGGAGGGGGAAGGTTTGCAGCCGGCTACCTCTGTTTAGTCCTTTGTTCCGTGCGCGGGCTGGCGGTGTCTTAGGTTAGGGCTGGCTTTTCGCATGGTAGATATCCCACAGTCTGGTTTGCTAGCCCAAATTATTTCGCTCAGATAGTGCTCAGGGTATTCAGGCCAGATTCTTACTCTCAGCGATGCAGCCCGCGCCGCGCCTCCCTGCCCAGCCCCTGCTTGCTAATGGCGGATGCAGGCGTCTGCGCTGCTTCTCCGCTGGAGGAGTTACCGTAGGGCTCGCAATCTGCGAGTTTTAATTGTTTATTTATTTTTTCTCCCTGTTATGTTGTCCTCTGTGCTTCCAAAGCTCGGCACGGATTCGGCAGTGAGAAGGTTTCCTGGTGTTTGGAAACCTCTCTCTTTTTAAGACTCCCTTCCTGGGACGGAACTCCGTCCCTCCCTCTTTTGTCTCTTTTTTTTTGTTTTTAATATTTTTTCCTACCTCCTTTCGAAGAGTTGGGTTGCTTTTCTGGGTGCCTGATGTCCTCTGCCGGCATTCAGAAGTTGTTTTGTGGAATTTACTCGACGTTTAAATGCTCTTTTGATGAATTTGTGGGGGAGAAAGTGTTTTCCCCGTCCTACTCCTCCGCCATCTTGGCGCCTTCCCCTCTCCACTTTTTAAAATGTGTACACAAAACTGGTTTTAGAATGTATTTGAAATGGTTCTTTTTACCTCACTTTGCTCACTGGTTAAAACAGTATTCTAGAGATAATTTTGCAAGAAGTGTTTTCAGAATATAAATAGTTACATTACAGAAACTTGATTATTTTCTTGGGGAATATTTTGCAAGCCCTATGAATGCAAAACTGCCTCTAATAAATATTAAATTAAATATTTATATATTAAACATTTATAAAATTAAATATATATTAATTAAATTTATGTATAATTAAATATATATTAAGTGCTTAATATATATTAAATTATATATTACATGACATTTCCAAAGCAAATAGATCATTACTCAATCCAAAAGCCATTTTTAACGCTTATTATCTTCATCTCTTTATAGTGTTTGCTTTAATTTGCCCGGTCCTTCTATGTGAAATACTGGTTTCTATGACACTAGAACCCTTCTGCTTTCTCGTCACTGTCCATCGCTCCCTCTTTTGGGAAAGACTGTACACAGCTCAGTTCCTTTATTCCTCTGACAGCTCTGCCCATTCTGTCCCCATTACCTTAGTAGTTTCTTTCCATCTTCTTCTCTGACCTGTCAGTATGCACCTAAGGGTGCAAGCTTCACCCTCTTCCCTTTCATACAACTCACTATTCCTTAATAACTTCATCACTCATGTTACCAGCCTAAACCAGTAACTGCCAACTCATCTTTTATCTCGAGTACAGATGCAAATTTTTTCTGTAAAGGCCCAGATAGTAGATAATCTAGGCTTTGCACACCATACAGTCTCTGTCACAACTACTCAACCCCACTGTTGTAGCACAAAGCAGCCATAGGCAACATAAATGAAGGAGCACAGCCATGTTCCAATAAAACACTGGAATTTGAATTTCATGCAGTATGGAAGTCCTAACTCCTACTACCTCAGAAATATAACTGTATTTGGCAATAGAATCTTTAGGAGATGGTAATTAAATTTGGGCCATTATGATGGGCCCTAATCCATTATGACTGGTGCCCTTATAAGAAGAGGACACAGAGAGAGAACATAGAAGGAAGACCATGTGACGACACAAGGAGAAGATAGCCATCCACAGCTTCAGGATAGAGGCCTCAGAAGAAAGCAGTCTTTCCAATACCTTGTGGACATCCAGCCTCCAGAACTGTGAGAAATAAATTACCGTTGTTTAAGCCATGCAGTCTGTGGTACTTTGTTATAACAGTCCTATAAAACTAATATAACATATTCTTTTTAAAAAACTAATTAATTATTTTTATAGTAGGTCCTTGTTGGTTATTTCTTTTAATAAAATATAGCAGTGTGTACATCACATTTCTTTTCATTTTTTTCAACCATTTAAATTAGGCAAAACTATTTTTACATCACAGGATGTACACAAACAGATAATGGGCCAGAATGGGGCTGCAGGCCCTCATTTGCTGACCCTTGATCTAGAGGTCCCTCTTTAAGCTTCATTTTATAAAGTGGGCAACAGCTTCACTTCATTAGATTCCTCAAACTCTGCCTGACCTCAGGAATTTGAACTAATTTGGCTTATACTTTCTCCTCTCTTTTGTTCCTTGACTTGTTGAGTAGAACTACCATCTACTTCTTCATCTAAACCTTAAACATGGAAGTTATCCTGGATTCCTCATTTCCTTCATTTCTGACATCTAATATCAAGCTTACTGATTCTACTCAATTTTTCTTTGTCTATGTGATGTTTTCTGTCACTGAATCTTTTGTAATGCTATACAAGCTGGTTTTAGAAAAGGCAGAGGAACCAGAGATCAAATGCCACCATCTGCTGGATCATGGAAAAAGCAAGAGAGTTCCAGAAAAACATTTATTTCTGCTTTGTTGACTATGCCAAAGCCTTTGACTGTGTGGATCACAATAAACTGTGGAAAATTCTGAAAGAGATGCAAATACCAGACCACCTGACCTGCCTCTTGAGAAACCTATATGCAGGTCAGGAACCGACAGTTAGAACTGGGCACGGAACAACAGACTGGTTCCAAATAGGAAAAGGAGTACGTCAAGGCTGTATATTGTCACCCTGCTTATTTAACTTATATGCAGAGTACATCATGAGAAACGCTGGGCTGGAAGAAGCACAAGCTGGAATCAAGATTGCTGGGAGAAATATCAATAACCTCAGATATGCAGATGACACCACCCTTATGGCAGAAAGTGAAGAGGAACTAAAAGCCTCTTGATGAAAGTGAAAGTGGAGAGTGAAAAAGTTGGCTTAAAGCTCAACATTCAGAAAAGTAAGATCATGGCATCTGGTCCCATCACTTCATGGGAAATAGATGGGGAAAGTGTGGAAACAGTGTCAGACTTTATTTTTTTGGGCTCCAAAATCACTGCAGATGGTGACTGCAGCCATGAAATTAACAGACGCTTACTCCTTGGTAGGAAAGTTATGACCAATCTACTCAGTTCAGTTCAGTCGCTCAGTTGTGTCTGACTCTTTGTGACCCAATCAATCACAGCACACCAGGCCTCCCTGTCCATCACTAACTCCCGGAATTTACCCAAACTCATGTCCATTGAGTTGGTGATGCCATTCAACCATCTCATCTTCTGTTGTCCCCTTCTCCTCATGTCCCCAATCCCTCCCAGCATCAGAGGCTTTTCCAATGAGCCAACTCTTCGCATGCAGTAGCCAAAGTATTGGAGTTTCAGCCTCAGCATCAGTCCTTCCAATGAACATCCAGGACTGGTCTCCTTTAGGATGGACTGGTTGGATCTCCTTGCAGCCCAAGGGACTCGCAAGACTCTTCTCCAACACCACAGTTCAAAAGCATCAATTCTTCAGCGCTCAGCTTTCTTCACAGTTCAACTCTCACATCCATACATGACCACTGGAAAAACCATAGCCTTGACTAGATGGACCTTTGTTGGCAAAGTAATATCTCTGCTTTTCAATATGCTATCTAGGTTGATCATAACTTTCCTTCCAAGGAGTAAGTGTCTTTTAATTTCATGGCTGCAATCACCATCTGAAGTGATTTTGGAGCCCCCCAAAATAAAGTCTGACACTGTTTCCACTCTTTCCCCATCTATTTCCCATGAAGTGATGGGACCAGAAGCCATGATCTTACTTTTCTGAATGTTGAGCTGTAAGCCAACTTTTTCACTCTCCTCTTTCACTTTCAGCAAGAGGCTCTTTTGTTCTTCTTTGTTTTCTGCTATAGGGGCGGTGTCATCTGCATATCTGAGGTTATTGATATTTCTCCGAGCAATCTTGTGCTTTATCCAGCCCAGCATTTCTCATGATGTACTCTGCATATAAGTTAAATAAGTAGGGTGACAATATATAGCCTTGACGTACTCCTTTTCCTATTTGGAACCAGTCTGTTGTTCTATGTCCAGTTCTAACTGTCGCTTCCTGACCTGCATATAGGTTTCTCAAGAGGCAGGTCAGGTGGTCTGGTATTCCCATCTCTTGAAGAATTTTCCACATGAGCAATCTAGATAGCATAATAAAAAGCAGGGATATTACTTTGCCAGCAAAGTATGTATGGTCAAGGCTAGTCAAGGCTATGGTTTTTCCTGTGGTTACATATGGATGTGAGAGTTGGACTGTGAAGAAAGCTGAGCGCTGAAGAATTGATGCTTTTGAACTGTGGTGTTGGAGAAGAGTCTTGCGAGTCCTTTGGACTGCAAGGAGATCCAACCAGTCCATCCTAAAGGAGATCAGTCCTGGGTGTTCATTGGAAGGACTGATGCTGAGGCTGAAACTCCAATACTTTGGCCACTGCATGCGAAGAGTTGACTCATTGGAAAAGACTCTGATGCTGGGAGAGATTGGGGACATGAGGAGAAGGGGACAACAGAGGATGAGATGGCTGGATGGCATCACCGACTCGATGCACACGAGTTTGGGTAAACTCAGGGAGCTGGTGTTGGACAGGGAGGCCTGGTGTGCTGCGATTCATAAGGTCGCAAAGAGTCAGATGCGACTGAGCAACTGAACTGAACTGAAATTTGTCCTAACCTTTACTCTTACTGTTCACATTCCTACCAGAGAGACTGTCTAAATCTAAATCTAATTACATTGTCCTTCCAATGAAAATCTTTTAAAGATTCTCTGTTATCTAAACCCTAAGCTTCTGAACATGATGTACATTGTCCTCCCTGAGGTATTCTTCATCAGATTCATTCTTCAGTGTACTCCTCTTTCAACAACAGTTCAAATTACATATTTTCCACTGCCACGAAGGGTCGCGAGGTTACTATCTCCCTGTCTTCATTTATGTTGTTCTCTTTTGTAATACTTTATTTTTCCCTCTGATTTGATAGGAATTTGTTCCTTGATGATGGGAAATATTTTTCATCATTAGCACTTATACAAGACTGAGCAAAAGAGAGGCACTTCATAAATACAACAGTTAAATATGATCAAAAAAGCTGTGTGAAAGATAATAACATATATACATTTGCATGTACACATATATATGATCTAACATGCGTGTGTGCATGTGTGTGTTTATGTACATAAATATATACACACAAGATCTCTATTTTCTGCCAAACAGTGGTATAACAGGTGCAACAATTTTTAGAGCTGGGTTGAAGGACGATTGAGCTCCAAAGAGTTTAGATCCAGAATCCCATCAGTTCAGGATGTATCCAGAAGTATCAGGGAAAATATCCTGTCCATTTCCTGCTCACTTCCTCATTTGGAGCCCATACATTGTCTTTTGTTTCTAATTATTAAAGCCCTATATGCCTTTCAAAGCTCAACTCAGGGATCCGAAAGCCTGTTCCTGCAATTCCAAAATTTAGTAACTATGACTTTTTCTCTTGTAACATTTAATACTCCCATTTAGCACTAGCTTTTAAATGTTCCTTCTGATATAGAGACTTGTCCTCCATTGCTTTGTAAAGTACTTTATTAAATTGTCATCTCAGCACACATCTTAGTCCCAAGCACCATGTAGGCAGCAGGTAATTGAAGGACCCAGAACAGAAATAGCCCTTTGTTTAGATCACTCTTATAGCTCTGAGAGTCTACCCTGTACTGCATACATGAATTTTAACATTTATGGGGTCAGTGAATTTTTTGAGAACCCAGTAGATAGTATCCCTCTTCTCAGAAAAACCATGAATGTACACATAGACACATACACACACACACACACACACACACACACACATGCATACCTCATGTATGCACACACAATTTTGAATATGATTTTAAGGCTTCATCAATTCCAACTTACAAGGCTGCAAGTTTCTTTACCTACAGAAAATGTATTGTATCTTTTAATAATCAGCACGGTACCTAGCTGCTCAATAAATCTTGTCTGAAATAAACAGTATTGAACTCAAGCCCTTACTAGAAAACATTTTCTGTATTTGTATTCCATGCAGTACTTAGCACAGTGTCTTGGCCATAAAAGTAATTTAATAAATATTTGTCGAATCAAATTGAATTCTGCTTTCTTTGTATCTTGGAGAAATACCAATTACAGAGATATAGGTAGATGGGGCTAAATAAATATTTAGGATGACTCTTTCAACACTTAATCTTATTGTTTTAACGTTCTACAGATCTGAATCCACTAATTTAAGTATATTAGTGTTAATAGATACACTCTTTTAATCTTTTTAAAGGAAGTGTTTAAATTTTAAAGCATTTAGGTAGAAAGAAAGAATTCATCTGTCCTTTTATAAATGTCACTACATTCTATTTTAAGAATAAGTGAATAAGGACCAAGTCTGAGAATTCTAAAATAAAGCATTTCTACCAGTGAAGGGAAGGTTTGAGGCACCTTTTTCTTCCACAATCAACCCAAATGTCTCACCACTTAAAACAGATTCTCTTCTGCTTGGGTAGCAATCCTGTTCTTAGCACTTTTTGGAATAATGAACAACCCTCTTCATAATGACAGAAGTTTGAGCCTTAAAAATAAAATAAATAATTAAAAAGGAGAAGGGAGAGCTGACTGATTGAAACGACACCAAATTTTTATTTTCAATGGCATTTGTAGCTGCTAGAAGTGACACAATTTGTGTCAGTCTAGGAACTTGAGGTAACCAAACATAAGTTGTAATTGACCAAATTAAAGTCAGAAGAATTGTAATTAGTTCATTAAATAAATGATGTGGAGAATTTCCCAACTTAGTGGTGAGGGACAAAACAATAGATCATCTGTTCAATAGAAAACAAGGTGAAAAGGGATAAAACGAGAATAAAATCCTAACTTCCCCTTCAAAGAAAGCAAAGAAGAGACAAAAGAAACATTAAAAAAGGAAGATTCAATTAGCAAGGAAGGGAGAAAGGAGAGAAATCCAAGTGGGATTCTCTATGAAGGAAAAGAACGTGATGAGAGTTTAGATCATAATCTATAAATAGCCTTTTATTTTATAAATCCTTCATGTGGTGCATAGATTACACAGTAAGCCTCCCTTGTCCTTAAAATGTACAGTCTCACAGCACATTCCTTTTAAGGCAATACCAAGCACAAAGAACTAGGTCTGGAAAATGACTTGGGCCTCTCTCTTTCAAAAACCAAGAAGAAAATTGATGAGGAGAGAATCTGGGAACATTGCACAAATTGTCAGGAGCGCACAGGAGGCATAACTCTTAGTTTTGTCTATGAAATATTTCAGAGAAATAGCATGTTCTACTTCTAATTTACCAGTGTGAGGGATAATTTTAATTACTATTCTGTAATGAAACTTTCAGCAAGTAACACAGAAGACCACTTTACCTGTCATTCTTCACAAACATGTCAGGTCCTGTGTGGTTTGTCTCTTCTCATCCCTTTGTTCTGATTTTCAATTCTATAATATGCTAGAGGTGATGGATGGGGGCTGAGGATGGAAAAACAGAGCATGTGAGAGGGTTGATATTTTACAGTTAATTCCTTGATATGTTTTGTTGTATTTTCAAGAGCTCCTTTCCATAATATTTCCAAACACTTGAAATAAAGAAGCAGTCTTTCAAATCCTATACCAAACATAATATTCTCATCCAATTTTTTAGCAGGGCAAAGGGTTGGCAAATGTAACTACCATCATAGTTGGCACTTCTCTAGAATATTCTTTATTGCTAGGCATTACGATTTGTTTTTAAAAAGAAATGCTATTTATAAAGAGAAATTAAAATAGATTCTGACACGCCTGAGCTAGGGATGAATTGTACACGTCTGCATTCTTAGTTCTCTCTTCCCATTTGGCCTGGAGAACCGGAATGGCTGTGGAAAAAACATTCATCCATGGTTTGATGAACATGGCCAGTGGATTCCCCCTCTTGTCAGACAGGTTTCAATGCATTTAAAAATCTATGCCATCTTTTTTTAGGGAGATAAATATATCACATCTTCTTTTAGTTACTTGTCTTGAGAATCACTGTCTTCTGAAAATTTCTTCTTGCCAAAAAGATTACATAGAGTTTTGCATTTACTACTTCCCTTGGAAAGAAATGGGTAGCACTTTAAGGTACCCATTTCCCTGGTAGCTCAGCTGGTAAAGACTCCACCTGCAATGCAGGAGACCTTGGCTTGATTCCTGGGTCAGGAAGTTGCCCTGGAGAAGGGATAGGTGACTGACTCTAGTATTCATGGGCTTCCCTGGTGGCTCAGATGTTAAAGAATCTGCCCGCAATGTGGGAAACCTGGGTTAAATCCCTGGGTTGGGAAGATCCCCTGAAGGAGGGCATGGTAACCCATTCCAGTATTCTTGCCTGGAGAATTCCTATGGACAGAGTAGCCTGGAAGGCTACAGTCCATGGGGTCAAAAAAAGGCTGACAGGACTGAGCAACTAAGCACAGCACTTTTAGAATCATGTGTGTGTATGTGTATGTATATATATATATATATATATATATATATATATATATATATAAAATCTATACTCACCAAAACATTTTTTTCACTCTGAATATCTAAATATCACTGAGCTTTTAAAAATGTCAGTGGAAAAATGCTTTACTATAATAAACTAATGTGTGTCAGTAAGAGAAGTTGAAGAAGGAAATGGCAACCCACTCCAGTGTTCTTGCCTGGAGAATCCCAGGGACAGGGGAGCCTGGTGGATTGCCGTCTATGGGGTCGCACAGAGTCGGACACGACTGAAGCGACTTAGCAGCAGCAAGAGAAGTTGCATTTCTCCTATAGAGAGGACTATCTTCCTCCAATAGAGGACTAACTTTCCTCTTCTTCAGAATAAGAAAAGTCATTCATTTTGCCACTTTCTAAAAAAGTTCTTTCTAAATTCAATATCCCTACTTTCCTTGTCTAAATTTCTTTTGCTGACCATAAAAAATGTTGCTTTATACATTTCCAATTTTGGAATTTTTGTCATATGTCATATGCTCTCTATGGGAAATCTCATTCTGCACCATAATTTAAAATCTTTTCTTTGGATCAGTAGCTCCAAAATCTACACTTCCAGTCCAGAACTCACTCTTTAGCTTTAAAACATCCACTTGCTTGTTCAACATGTTCATAAAGAAGGTCGTTATTCAGTGAGAACCTAATCCAGACCAGCTCTCATTCTCAGCTTCCATCTCCTAATTAGCATATCACAATTGACCTGGGTATCATTGTTAACATCTTCTCTTTCAGAATTTCCTTTCATCCCTGCCTGACATGCTGCTGCTGAGTCGCTTCAGTCGTGTCCAACTCTGTGCGACCCCATAGACGGGCCACCCACCAGTCTCCCCCATCCCTGGGATTCTCTAGGCAAGAACACTGGAGTGAGTTGCCATTTCCTTCTGCCTGACATAGTGGCATCCAAAAATACATCATATCCTGCTAATGTTTCCTCTGATAGTTCTCTCAAAGTCATCTCATCATTGCCACTCCCACTATTGGTTCTATTACAGTGTCTTACCATCTCTTGCCTGGAGTTGCTTTTGGAGATAAGAAAAATTCATCATGCCCAGTAATGACCCATATTCCAAAAATTTCAAAATATGTCTATATACCTCCCTCATTTTGCCCTGATTATTATGGTCATTATGCAGAAAGTGGTCAAGAGGAGATGATCCATTTCCATAGAAGGTCATATCCATGATCAGTCTTTCTGAACTGTGTGGACCAGGACAAGGTGAGGGGGAAGCAGAGAGCTTCTGAAGTCAATGTTTTATGGGACCATTCCCACACTCAGCAATACCAGATGATAGTGAACAGTAGCATGCATGGAAGACCATCAAAACCTTGAGTACCATCCTCTTGTTCACTGGCTGTTGCATGATTTTCAAACTACGAATGGACTGGAAAACTGAAAGCCTGATACCTATTAGTAGCCAGTTGACAGACTGGACTAGAACAGCAACATAATAACCTGAGGAGGTATCAAAAATGGTGCAGTATCACTGATAATCCTGAAGGGAGGCCTAAGGTCAGATGTAGCTAATCTGCCAGGAAGAGGCTTATAAACTGCTGGTTTATAGTTTCCCAAGTGGCAGAATAAACATCTAGGCTACTAGGCAACAGCCCAAGATTCATTAAAACTGTAACTAGGTTCACCAAGGACAATAATAGCTATAGCTATGAGAACTGTCTTGAGCTCTACCCTACTAAGAGAAACAACCGCAGACTCTGATCCTGGATAGTTGGCACTAAGGTAGAAAAGCCTCAACATTTCAGTGTACACCACCATATATCTGCTTTGCTGAATCATTCAATGAACCAGGCCTAGATATTCAGGGGAAATTCTGTGAATTCAGGTTTCCATTCAGCCAGAAGATTTTCTTTAGGCTCCACAGATGATAGGGAGATGGGTCAATACATATTTTGTGTGTCCCCCTAGCACTTCTCCAGATGTACCTCTTCTTGATCAGAAAAGTTCCCCTAGATTTTATGAACATTCACATCACCATCACATGAAAAATCAATTCAGTTATACTTTCAGCAATGGAGGTCATGACAATGCCACATTGAATTAACTCAAAGGATCTCACCTACAAGAGATCACTGTAACTTCTTTTCCCCACTGCAAACCTTGCCCAAAGCCTGTCAGTTGAATTTGGGTGTCCCTTTCCCCTCCTGGAGAAGGGAACAGTTACTGACTCCAGTATTCTTGCCTGGAGAATTCCATGGACAGAGGAGCCTGGCAGTCCATGGGGTCGCAAAGACACTACTGAGTGACTTTCACTTTCATTTCACTTCCCCCCTCATTGGACTATATAGGATAGTAATTTTTTGCCTACACCAAACAGAGCTGTAAAAGTCTGAGTCCTTACCCTCTCCAAAGCTCCCCAGATTACTAAAATGGGTATGCATGGACTTCAGTTCCTCTTCAGGATGGGGAAGCTTTTCGCCTTCCCCCCTAATTATCTTTCTTTTTAAGGTAGTTAAGTAAGGCTAGAGAAGGAGAGAAGGAATGTGCAGGGTGAGAGTTGGAGCTAGGCTATTATATAAAGCACATCTACTTTAGGTCTCTAGTGATATGGTGGCTGTTCATGGCTCAACCAAGCAAAATTCTAATGGTATTGGCCTACCAAAGACCTATATGGGGCAGAAAAGTCATCATTGCTGGCACCAATATTTCAGATTTAGGAACCCTTTGATTCAGCAGCCAAAGACAAATATATTTGAGACTATGGCCCTGAGAAGTGCATACATTGATTGACTTGGGCTTAACTCACATAGCAGTCTTATCTTTTTTTTTTTTTTAAGGAATCTAGCTGAATCTACATTATATAGCAGTTTTTTGTTTGTTTGTTTGTTTGTTTGTTTTTCTTTAAAGGAATCTACCTTCATCTACATCATTCGCTATCCCATTGTCAAAGCCGTATATCTTAAGTTCACACCCAATTTCAATATAAAGGCTAGGGCAATTTTCTACAGTGTCAAGACTGACTGCAATAATTTATCTAAATGTCTTTAGATGTGCTTCTCATTCTCCAGTGGGTGAATTCTATAAACTCCACTGGAATTGTTAGCCCTATCAGGGCGGTAAGAGTCCAAAGTCCTGTCAATGCTTCACCTGGGGTTTCTCAAAGGATCTTTCAGAGAAATCTCCATAAGAGGGCCTTAGCTCCCTTATTGCAGCCATGAACCACTGCAACAAACAAACAAAAACAACAACAAAAAGACCTTTTTGACCTTTTCCTGTAATCTTTGAATGGATTTAAGTTTGTCATAAGAGACTGTGGTTCGGGCTGACCTATGAGACTTCCAGCCACTGCATTATCCTAAACAAGCAGTTAAGTCTCCGGCCTCTCATTTCTTCATCTCTCAAGCAAACCAGCCAACATTCTAAAATTTGTCTGAGTCCTGCCCATGCTATTTAGGAATTTTCCTCTTTCGACCCAGTGTAGTGCACATTCTGTAGGTATTGGCTGAAATGGATTGGAATTACCTGCCTACTCAGGATGACTCTTAAGTGTTGTTGTCTTGGTGACAGTGGGGCAGACCTGAGACTGACTGCTGGATTATCCAGGAATCCTCACCCTCTGCCTTCAAAGCAGAGCTAGCAACAACAAGGGTACTATTTACACATCTGTTTCTGAACCTACCTCCTGGTACTCGGCCTACAACCACCTCCCTAACACTTCCTCACTCATAAGTAATAAAACAGTACCATTTACTGAAAGGCTGGCCATGCAATTTGATCTATATGTTTATTACTGATTCCTATGGACCTCCTTGAATACCATTAATTGCCTTGCAAGGCAATAATTTTTCCTCTTCCAGAAAGCATATCTTTGTCATTATCCTATATTCACCACCAAACTCTCAAGAACTGTGAAGGGTCTGAGCTTTACTTTACAGGGGAGATAACAAGTTAACTGGACACAGTTTTATGGATACTAGCAGTAGATGTGAGACTCCTTTTCCAATGTCAACGGACTTCATTACTCATAGCACAGAAACCAGCATGAAAGTCAGCATACATTATGCATAGTTTCTGAGCCCAAGTTCTTACAAAAGGGCCAGATGGTAATTGCACATGCAATAGGTTGCACTCCAGGAGATAAACTCTGAATGTAGGAACCCAAATCTTTTATAATGGGCAGTCATCATGCCTGACATTGCCCTGGAAAGAGACATTATTTTTATTATACAAGACAGGAAGCAAATCTCCCCCTTCCTCTGGAGGGAGATACCATCTCTATCTTCTAAAATTGTTTTCTGTGCAAACATCCTTAAAAAGATAATCTAGAACAAAGGGTTCTTCTTCCAAGACACCTAGAAACATGAAAGACCCATAGAGATTCTTTGTTACTTTCCCCTCTACACACTCAGGTACAGCCCAGGAACCAGATGCCAGATTCCAGGATTCAGTACATTTAGATCTATCCCATTTCACCATAGTTAACATAGTACTTAGATTTTAAACCTTTCCTTTGAGAGTTCCTGTTATATAGGGACATGTCCCAGTTCAAAAATCAAAGCATTCAAAGCAAAGTTATTTTGCACAAATTCCTTATTCACTTTTCTAGTTTTCTTACTTCCTATTTATACTCATACCCTTATCGTGGAAAATATTTCTTACTTGATAGATGATATTTCTAAATTTTAAATACTATTTTAATAAATGAAATAAATTTTATTTTATTAAGTTTATACCCAGTATGTTTAGAATATGACTAGGAAAAAAAATCTACTTTATTCTGGACAGGTATTTTAAAACCTAGAAAAGTATAGGCAGTACTCAAAGATGGAGATGATATTGTTAAGGTTATGAGCAAATAAAGATTTACACTCTGCATATGATTTAGTATTTGCTATTTCCCCTCAAATCTGAGAATTCCATTACAGAATGAAGTGGAGGAGGGAGGTATCCCCCTCATATTTCATTTATTTGATTAAGTTTTTACAGAGATAGGATTTCAATTCAATAACTCTGAGATATGTTGTTTTAGCCCCTTACCTTAATACCCTCAGTCAGGCTCCATATAAGATGTTTATACAAAGAGATGATGGAAAACCAGGGTTTTGGTATAAGATCAGAGTAAATGTTAGGATATCTATAGCAGAATATACTAATGGCTCAAATTAATTCATTTTAACAGGATGTACTTAAACTGAGTCTAGCTCAGTCAGAGAAAAATATGAGAAGTCCAAAACATATGCACATATCTAGCAGTGCACGATTACAAAAAATTCTTTATAAAATAAAGAATTGAAGAAAAGTCTCCCTTCATCATCCTAAAATTATATCATATTGTAATTTAGAGAATTAAAAACAATCCTAATGAGTTAATATCAATCACTTATCTTTTGTCAGGCTACCTATGAATAAGCTGCTCATTTACAGATTAAAATGGATCTAGAATAATTTTTGTTGTTACTCTCTTTTTAATTAAGTGTAACCACTTCTAAGATGTATAGATGACTTTGGAAATACTTAATATATCTTTAATGATGAGGAATCTCAGTACTTACTGACAGTGAGATGGAAGGTATTACATTTTACAACATAAAATTTGTTTTCTATTCCAGAATTCAAGTAATATGATAAGTAAGGCTTATGACATGTCCTTTAAAGACACAAGGAGAGAAAGCCATGCCATTTGCTTCTAATTTTAATTATTCTGGTGAGCAATAATTTTCCAGCTCCTTGTCAAAGAAGGAAGAATGGTAAATTAATATCTAACATACATATCCACCCAAGATCAGAATTCTTTAGCCTTCATGTAGAAACCACTGGATCATCAGAGAGTTTACCTACATTCCATGGAAAAAACTATTCAAACTCATGTCTGGATTACACAGGTGATCCCATCTGTCAGTTCTTTGAAATCCTTTCTGGTCTCTGGCCTTGTTGTTTTTCAGTTGCTAAGTCACGTCTGACTGTTTGCAGCTTCACGGAAAGCAGCATACCAGGCTTCCCTATCCTTCACTATGTGCCAGAGTTTGCTCAGATTCATGTTCACTGAGTCAGTGATGTTATCTAACGACCTCATCCTCTGCCGCCCCCTTCTCCTTTTGCCTTCTGTCTTTCATAGCATCAGGATCTTTTCCAATGAGTTGGCTCTTATCATTAGGTGGCCAAGGTGTTGAGCTTCAGCTTCAGAAATAGTCCTTCCGATGAATATTCAGGGTTGATTTCCTTTAGGATTGACTGGTTTGATCTTTTTGCAGTCCACACCTCTGGGCTTATTTGTTCTCTATTTTCAACGAGTTTTCTGGTAAGAGAGCACTAGTCAAGGTGAACTGGGAATCAGAGTGTTACCAACTTGTTTGTGATACTTTCTCACCTGGCTCTCTGCAGAGCTCTAATAACAAGAGGAGGTGCTATTGGTCTGTTAATAATTAATAGCACCCAGTGCAAATGAAGCACTTCTGTCATAGGGCTTCATCAGTAAGGTCATGATACAACAGGGGCTGCAGGTTCTGTAAGCGTAAGTGGTATTTGCATATGTCAGAACAGACTGTGCATGCTAACAGCACAAACACTTCACATCTGCTTCTGTTTACTCCCTTGCTAACACCCCAAAGTACAGAAGTCCTGTGTTAATTGCTCAGTTACATACTGACTGTTGATGTGTTCTCCACAGAGCTTTTCCTAAGTGCACTGTTGCAAATAAACTGCTAATGACTTTGCTTACTCCAGGCACCCTTTCAAGGAAATCTACAACAGACATACACACACATACAAAGAGATTAATGATTCCTCTATTTAGCAATGTGTCTTGTGACTAGGTTTGCATAAAAGCAGTATCAATTAAGTAGCAATTATCTGCAAAGTGGGAAAAAAAGAGGGAAGATATAAATAAGCAATGAGTGTGATGCTAAAATCTCTGAGAATAACTAAAATTGAGCTCTGAGGCAACGGCACCGACTAGTGAAATTTTTTCCCCATATTCTCTTATACCTAAAACCCACAAAACCCCTGTGAAATCCTGAACAAGTGCAGGCACTTAAGTTCTTAGGTGATTCTTTTATGCTTTATTTTCAAGGTGACCACTATTTTGAAAGAGCAAAGAAACAAGGGAAAACAGAGTTGTATCTAAACACTACTAACACTGGGATGACACGGAGGGATGGGATGGGGAGGGGGGTGGGAGGAGGGTTCAGGATGGGGAACACGTGTAAACTCATGGCTGAGTCATATCAATGTATGGCAGAAACCACTACAGTAGTGTAAAGTAATTAGCCTCCAACTAAAATAAATAAATTTAAAAAATAAATAAATAAAAGAAAAAGAGAGAGAAAGAGAGGAATGATTCATCCTATAAATGTTTATTCTGTGAAAGGACTCAACTAAAAGATATTATATTTTCTAATCATCTTAATAACAGAAGTCAGCACTGTGTTCCAATTTATCCCTCTATTTTTTGTCAAGCAATGTACCTCGTAAGACTTATGTGGAAAACTCTACATTATTTGCCAATAAAGAAAAAGAACAAATGGGGTTATGAGGCAATGCAAAGTGTAAAAGATCAATTTTTCTTTACTAACTTTGGCTTGTAACAGCCAGTTAGGTTCTTTCAGCTCTGGGTCCCCTTAGGAGATAATCAGAAAGGCAGAGACCATGGTGGCATCCTTTTGGTGTTGGTCTTTATCAACAAGGATGGTTTTGACCTCAGTCTCTTCTATTAACAACAAAGGACTGGACAGAATATGAATTAGAGAAGTTGGTAAATGTTTTAAGGTTTCTTCAGAGGATCTGGAGCCCAGTAATTCCTTTGATTAGTCAGGGCTCAATGACTATTATAGGTCAAAAGTGTGGGGGTTTTTTTTATTTTCTTACTTATAATGATCATACTTTCCTGATCCTAAATGATGACATTTAGTTTGACAAAATACATGGAGAAAGACAATTATAAGTGTGAAATGTATTGGCCAGAATACCATTAGGCTAATATAATAAAAAGACCTCACAAAACAGAAGTTTACAGAACAAGGAAGAATGTTTCACTGTAATATTCCAATCCATAGCTTCTGTCTGTTGAGTTGCTCTACCTCATTTGGTAAGTTATGGGCTTTGGTGGCCAAGAAAGTGCATCACCCAGATTTTCTTAAAGAAAACCTGCCGTAAGACTAGCTGCTGCATGTTCAGATCTTCCAAGACATTCTTGTTGAGGCCATACTAGCTCCTAGGCTACTTCCAGCCAAAGACTAAGTGTGGCAGGGTTGTCAGAGTCAGGCCATCTTTGCCGTGGTGATGCAAGATTTCTCGTGGTAAATTTTGTTTAAGGAGTCCACATTGGCTGGGCTGACACTTCTCGGAGATGCTTTGCAGTCTGGAACATACCCTGCCTATCCTTATTCCCTCTTGCTCTCCTTTCACAGGTGTCAGAACTGCACTGAGGCCCAAAGGCTCTCCCTGCTTCTTCTTCTCGCTCTCCACTGGTATTAATACCTTTCACATATATTCCCTCCAATATTTGCCATAAGTTCAAGCTCATTTAGATGCATTATTTTCTTGCAACTGAAAAGTTTTAAACACCTGCAAGTACCCATTCTCTTATCTGAAACCCTTTGGGCCAAATGGTTTTCTGAATTCATAATGTAGTACATCTACCTTGTATTATATACTGACTCCATTTGGAGTATTACAGAGAGACTATGCAGTGAAATCCAAACACATATACAAAGTGCAATAAGTAGAGGCTATAGATGATCTCTCATAGATACAGGTCACTTTTTTTGCCACTAAATAAGTCTAGATCAGAATGGGAATGGTCTATAAATAAATTATAAGAAAAAAGATGTTTGGTTTTAAGAGCTTGAAAAAAGGTGTTTGGATTTCAGAATTGTGAACCTATATCATTTGTACTATTGTTAAGAGTTATTTTACTATCAGATTCATAATTTCTTCCATCTTACTTTATTGAGCTATTAGAATCCAATTCAATAGTCCTCAAGCTTCAACAACAACAAAGATCTCCTGGCAGCAATTTTCAACTCTCAAATTTTCATTCAGTAAGTCTAAGGTAGGGCCTGAGAATCTGTAATTTTAACAATCTAGGTAACCCCTATCACTGCCGTGATTGTGATGCAGAAAGTCTTGGAATGAAAATATTGTTCTAAACTTTAGTTTACCTTTCACTGTGCTAAACTATTATTGTCCTTAACTCCAAGTTTAATCTCCTGGATTTTGAGTCTTTTTTTTTTTTTTAAACATCATATCAGATCAGATCAGATCAGCCGCTCAGTCGTGTCCGACTCTTTGCGACCCCATGAATCGCAGCACACCAGGCCTCCCTGTCCATCACCAACTCCCGGAGTTCACTGAGACTCACTTCCATCGAGTCAGTGATGCCATCCAGCCATCTCATCCTCCGTCGTCCCCTTCTCTTCCTGCCCCCAATCCCTCCCAGCATCAGAATCTTTTCCAATGAATCAACTCTTCACATGAGGTGGCCAAAGTACTGGAGTTTCAGCTTTAGCATCATTCCCTCCAAAGAAATCCCAGGGCTCATCTCCTTCAGAATGGACTGGTTGGATCTCCTTGCAGTCCAAGGGACTCTCAAGAGTCTTTTCCAACACCACAGTTCAAAAGCATCAATTCTTCGGCGCTCAGCCTTCTTCACAGTCCAACTCTCATATCCATACATGACCACAGGAAAAACCATAGCTTTGACTAGATGAACCTTTGTTGGCAAAGTAATGTCTCTGCTTTTGAATATGCTATCTAGGTTGGTCATAACTTTCCTTCCAAGGAGTAAGCATCTTTTAATTTCATGGCTGCAGTCACCATGTGTAGTGATTTTGGAGCCCAGAAAAATAAAGTCTGACACTGTTTCCACTGTTTCCCCATCTATTTCCCATGAAGTGGTGGGACCAGATGCTATGATCTTCATTTTCTGAATGTTGAGCTTTAAGCCAACTTTTTCAGTCTCCACTTTCACTTTCATCAAGAGGCTTTTGAGTTCCTCTTCACTTTCTGCCATAAGGGTGGTGTCATCTGCATATCTGAGGTTATTGATATTTCTCCCAGCAATCTTGATTCCAGTTTGTGTTTCTTCCAGTCCAGCGTTTCTCAAGATGTACTCTGCATAGAAGTTAAATAAACAGGGTGACAATATACAGCCTTGATGAACTCCTTTTCCTATTTGGAACCAATCTGTTGTTCCATGTCCAGTTCTAACTGTTGCTTCCTGACCTGCATACAAATTTCTCAAGAGGCAGATCAGATGGTCTGGTATTCCCATCTCTTGAAGAATTTCCCACAGTTTATTGTGATCCACACAGTCAAAGGCTTTGGCATAGTTAATAAAGCAGAAATAGATGTTTTTCTGGAACTCTCTTGCTTTTTCTATGATCCAGTGGATGTTGGTAATTTGATCTCTGGTTCCTCTTCCTTTTCTAAAACCAGCTTGAACATCAGGAAGTTCACGGTTCACATATTGCTGAAGCTTGGCTTGGAGAATTTTGAGCATTACTTTACTAGCGTGTGAGATGAGTGCAATTGTGCGGTAGTTTGAGCATTCTTTGGCTTTGCCTTTCTTTGGGATTGGAATGAAAACTGACCTTTTCCAGTCCTGTGTTTTTAAACATAGAAACAGCTAATTCATTCTCTTGTTTTCCTTTCTGAGTCTGGCTAATTTTGCAGACAAGTCATATAGCCATTGCTGCTACTGCTAAGTCACTTCAGTTGTGTCCAACTCTGTGGGACCCCAGAGACAGCAGCCCACCAGGCTCCCCCGTCCCTAGGATTCTCAAGGTAAGAACACTGGAGTGGGTTGCCATTTCCTTCTCCAATGCGTGAAAGTGAAAAGTGAAAGTGAAGTCGCTCAGTCGTGTCTGACTCTAGGGACCCCATGGACTGCAGCCTACCAGGTTTCTCTGTCCATAGGATTTTCCAGGCAAAAATACTGGAGTGGGGTGCCATTGCCAACTATTAGGAGAAGAAATGGCAACCCACTCTAGTATTCTTGCCTAGAGAATCCTGTGGACAGAGGAGCCCGGTGGGCTACTGTCCATAGGGTCACACAGAGTTGGACACGACTGAAGCGACTTAGCATGCATGCATACATTGGAGAAGGAAATGGCAACCCACTCCAGTATTCTTGCCTGGAGAATCCCAGGGACAGAAGAGCCTGGTGGGCTGCCGTCTATGGGGTCGCACAGAGTTGGACACGACTGAAGCGACTTAGCAGCAGCAGCAGCAGCATATAGCCATTGGCTTCCTAGAATAATATTAACTTCACCAATAACTCTTCAGGGATGTTTATCTTGCAATGGCCAGACTTAGCTTTTTGAACTCAAATAGAGCTGAATAGTTTCCACTTATCTTTGAGTTTCTGTCTCAAGAGTATCAGCTTGAACTTAAAAAGTTGTGCAAGGAGGGCCCTGTTCCCATTATACTTGGAGTTATAGGTAGAAAAACTTTAGATACACTGTAATGGGTAAATGAGTCCACAACAGGTACAGCAGGACAATTGGCAAGAAATGAGTTTCTAAGTGTCCTCTCAACTCAGGACTACTTTTCGCTTGGTTTTCTTACAGGACCAATTTTTTTTTGAAGGAGTAAAACAGTTATATTTCTAAACTTTCCTTTCCAAAGATATTTCTGATTTCTACTTTAAGCTGAGTGTTCTTCCTGAAACTGGAGTTTAATCAAGTCTGGAAGTGATATGTTAAGAGGCAAAGTTAAGGGGGTGTGGAAAAAAACAATGTTTGTAAAGGGATCTGGGTTTTTATTTGGGCAATATATTTTCTGCAAACAAATGTTTGCTCCCCTCTTAATACGAATTTAAAATATTTTGTTAAGCACAGTTTGAATGCTCATTAACACTAATATTAATAAGGGAAAACACAAGAAAAGTCAAGTCTAATAGCATCCTTTAGAACTACTTAAATACCATCATCTACAGGTTCACAATTATCAAACTGAAGAATATGACATTTTGCTAGGATTTAACTGGACTTAGAGGTTAAATGTAGTGTATATCCCTGGGGAAACAATTTTAAGGAAATGTTAGAAAAAAACTAGTAATTTTTATGCTAAAATAAACACAGGCACTATGGCACAGAATATGAAGTTTGTGTGCTTTAATTAGTAAAACACATGCCTGTTAAGAAATATCATAAATAAAAATGCCTCTTTAGTCCAAGATCTCATATCCTACAGAGGTCTGTCTTCTTTCTCAGTGATTCAGGGTAAGTTGGTGGGAAAGTTTAGAAAACACTGCAGTTGATTGTGACATGTGTGGTTAGGTATTTCCTGTAAAGAGTGTAAACGTGCCTACTTTGTTATTCTAGTGCCTGCTCTTGAATTCTCCATCTCAATTTGCAATATATATGGAGTTGAAAACTGTATGAAAATTGTGTGTTTTAGTTATGCTACCAAGGATATGCAACAGGATGTTAAAACTGAACTATTTCTGACTCTGTTTTGGCTAAAGCCCCAAGACAACATTTGCCAACTATTCTACATTCTAAAGTTAGACCACCTATGAAGGACTTGCAAAGAAATGGAGGAAATCAAGAAGAAACTCACAAGGCCCTTTTCCTCCTTCAGGTAAAAACCTATAGGAGTCAATAGGCATCAGGAGAGGCCCTGAATTTAGATGTCTGGGCATTTTAATTGCTGAAATGAAACTTTCTTTTTGTGACTAGATGTGATCAGAAGACTTTTTCTTGCCTATGAGTGACCAAAAAGTCATAGTATTTCCGTTCGATTTCATCTGTGTAGCAGAGAAAATAACCCTAGAAAGTGGGTTTTAATGAGCATTAAAAAAATAAAGTTTTTTAGTACTACCTGCGACTAGGACGTGAATTAGGAAAAAAAGAAGCCATATAAGGTAACACGTAGAGATTTCTAACAATTCTTTTTTTTCTTGTGTCTGCTTACATTTATGAATCTTGTTTCCATCAAAACTGGACTTTTCCTTTCAACTTTATATTACATTCTCTGCTTCCCTCTGCTACATGAACTCTTTCCCCATTCAATGCTGCTCTTGGTGTTCATTTACATATTGGGATGTTATTGACCTACTTGGCTTCCCAGGTGACCCAGTGGTAAAGAATCCGTTTGCCAATGCGGGAGACATGGGTTTGATCCCTGGGTCAGGAAGATCCCCTGGAGTAGGAAATGGCAACTCACTCAAGTATTCTTGCCTGGAAAATTCCATGGACAGAGGAGCCATACAGGCTATAGTCCATACGGTCGCAAATAATCACACAACAATTGAGTCCCCACACACACATTGCAGTCCTATCTTTTACATGGTCTGTATTCTCCCATATGATGATGCTGGGATGGATGATTTTCTGATTTCATGGCTGCTGCTGCTGCTGCCAAGTCGCTTCAGTCGTGTCCGACTCTGTGCGACCCCATAGACGGCAGCCCACCAGGCTCCCCCGTCCCCGGGATTCTCCAGGCAAGAACACTGGAGTGGGTTGCCATTTCCTTCTCTAATGCATGACAGTGAAAAGTGAAAGTGAAATCGCTCAGTCGTGTCTGACTCTTAGCGACCCCATGGACTGCAGCCTACCAGGCTCCTCCATCCATGGGATTTTCCAGGCAAGAGTACTGGAGTGGGGTGCCATTGCCTTCTCTGGATTTCATGGCGAGTGTCTCCTAATTTCCAGAAACACTTAAACAGGCTAAAATCAGAAAATTACATTCTAAGAAAATATGGTAAATAAGTAGCAGTTATAACTTCTCTAAAAAGTGCCTATCACTTGGCCTACAAATTCCTGACCTACTTACCAGTTTATCTAACCAGGAGGAATAGACAGGAATCCAGGTTATATAAATTGACCCAATCCTATATTATTATGAGATCTCAGACTTCCAGATCACAGGACTTTTTCCAAAGTGAGCAAAGAAAGGATTCATTTTATCATCAGAGAAAATATTTTAAGAATCTTTTTAAGTATATGAAAATTATTTTAAAAATTCACTAAAACCAGAGACATAAATTCACATTGAGATATTTGCTAAAGGTCAAATATCAAATACTGAGAGGTGTTAAAAAATGATATTAAGAAGTCACTAATAATAGATACAAATATGAACAGATATTTATGAGGCACCAAATGTGCCCCATAAAGGCATTGTGCTGGTTCTGGCCATATCCAGGTAAATAATGGATAATTCCTGATCTCCATGTACTCACAGAAGTAGAAAAGAAAACATGCATAAGTAAATTACTATTTAGAATCATGCATATGATAAGAGGATCTGTGAAAGATAAAGTGACAGATGACTGCAGGAGAGAGGGTTATCTCTGTTAAGAAATCAGGGGGTCCTTCTGGTCAAAGGTCAAGTCAACAGTCTTGAAGAGTAGCCCTGGAGATGATAGGAACGTACAACTGAGAAGCAGAAAAGAGGGATACACACATGCAAAGCAGCCTAGTGTACTCAGGGACAACCTAGTAGGCTGGCAAAGCTGCAACGTTAAATGTACCTGAATAGAAGTGATTGCAAAGAAGGCTAGCATGGTGGGAAGGAGCAGGGGATAAAAGGGCTTTGCTAAGAAACTTCATCTTGAGAGCAATGGGACATCAGTCAAGGATTTTATGCCAATGAGAGAGAGATGAGGAGATGAGCACTTTAGAAGAATTCATCTGGTGCAAAATAAGACATGAAGTAGAGGATGGGGGAATCTGTAAACAAAAAGAAACCAGATTTCTAGTGGCAGAGGAAGTAGAGAGTGGAGAGAAAGAGTGAGGATGACATTTTAGAGGTAGAGCACTCAGGAAAGGAGACAGTGAGTGAAAGAAGAGAGAGAAAAGGAAAGGGGAGGGGGGGAAGGTGTGCAAACAAGAAAGGAGATTGGAAATGATAATGCAATTAAAGAAATAACTTGCCCCAAATTTTGAAATCTGGATACAGCAGGCAGAATAATGCCTCCCCTGCCCCACTCTGAGATCCCACCCTAATCTCTGGAACCTGCAAATATGTTCCCTTATTTGGCAAAAGGGACTTAGTTACTGTGATTAAATTAAGCATTTTTAAAAGGGGGGTGGGATTTTCCTGGATTATCCAGGTGGACCGACTGTAATCACAATGTAGTCATTTTAAAGTTTTTTTCTGATAGTTCCAACATCTGGGTCTGGTTCTGTTGCCTTCTTAATGTCTTAACCATGTTTTTATTTTTTAATTTTCTTGCTCATTTGTGTATCATTTTTTAAAATCGAATTCCAAACACTGTGTATAAAAGAATAGGAGAGAATCAGATAAATAGCATCCATGGTCAAAATGTGTTCATCTCTTCTTTTACCAGGGTGTTAATGTAGACCCAGTTCAATGTAGTGAGCAGTTTGCCTGGATTTCATTGCACAGGCTTCATATTTTTCCTGTAGCAGACACACATGCTCTTGTGTTTAGTTAGAAGTTGGGGTGCCAGAAAGTTTTCCTGCTCCATATACAGTTCTCAAGGGGACCTGCACACCTGTGCCACCTGTTTCTCTCCTCACTCTTGCCCCTCCCAAAACATTGATTGTTGCTTGTTATTCAAGTAACAAGTGTATGATTCTGTGGGGGCAGAGGTGGTTCCTCCTTGTCCTCTATCTTCAGGACTGTGTACCAGAAACGAAAGGGTGGGGCTGCTTCCATGTTACAGCTCCTCTTCCAGTGGATGACAATGCCTTCTTTAGTCCATTTGGGCTGCTGTATAACAAAACACTATAACTGGGCGGCTTACAAACAATAGATATCTGTTTCTCAGAGTTCTGGAGGCTGGGAAGTCCAAGATCAAGGTGCCTGCAGATTTAGGGTCTTGTCAGGAACTGGTTTCTGTTTCATAAATGGTTGTTTCAAAAAATGTCATTTTGTGTATCCTCAAAAGGGGGAAGGGCAAGTGAGCCCTCTGGAGTCCCTGTTATCAGGGCACTAGTTCTATTTATGAGGGATCCACCTTAATAATCTACTCATATCCCAATTACATTGGGGATAAGAATTTCACTGTATAAATTTGGGTGGGGGGTGAGGGACACAAACATTCAGTCTCTAGTATCTTCCAAAACAGCTTAGGCTCTAGAAGGGCAGGCAGATTTCCCTCCTTGTCTCTGGCAGCCCACTGTGTCTTCTATCTCTGGTGCATTTGGCAAGTATAAATTTCCTGGCTCTCCCTAGTGTCCTTGCTGCTGCTGCTGCTGCTAAGTCGATTCAGTCGTGTCCGACTCTGTGCGACCCTAGAGACGGCAGCCCACCCATCCCTGTGATTCTCCAGGCAAGAACACTGGAGTGGGTTGCCATTTCCTTCTCCAATGCATGAAAGTGAAAAGTGAAAGTGAAGTCGTGCGGTCGTGTCCGACTCTTAGCGACCCCATGGACTGCAGCCTACCAGGCTCCTACTTCCATAGGATTTTCCAGGCAGGAGTACTGGAGTGGGGTGCCATTGCCTTCTCCACTAGTGTCCTTAGATATCTCTTTTATATCTGTGCAGGACACCGGAGAATGAGATTATTTCTGCTTCTCTCCACCATCAGATGAATTTTCTCAAGATCTCTGCAGGATGGTCGGGGAGGAATCAGGTGTTCTATCCTCTTTACACTCAGAAGCAGCTGATATTTCCCTGGAACAGGGAACCAAGAGATTTTCCTGTCCTTGCCTATCAATAGACCACTGGGTTTTTAAGTAGTATATAGCACTTTACATGGTACTGGTCTGAACTGGTCTGAATCCTGTCAGTTGGTCCCACCTAGGTCTAACGGGGAGACCTGGAAATGTAGTTTTCTGTGTATACAGTCAGAGAAGGCAATGGCACCCCACTCCAGTATTCTTGCCTGGAAAATCCCATAGATGGAGGAGCCTGGTAGGCTACAGTCCATGGGGTGCGAAGAGTCGGACACGACTGAGCGACTTCACTTTCACTTTTCACTTTCCTGCATTGGAGAAGGAAATGGCAACCCACTCCAGTGTTCTTGCCTGGAGAATCCCAGGGACAGGGGAGCCTGGTGGGCTGCCATCTATGGGGTCACACAGAGTTGGACACGACTGAAGCAACTTAGCATAAGCAGTGTACACAGTAAGAAAGTAAAGCAGTGTATAAGCACATGGCATTGTCTCTGCTTTACCATGATAATGGGAAAGGGACTCAACTTAGCATTCCCTATAATTTCAATCAATCTCCTTAGCTTTGTAATCATGACTCTTGAAAAATTGAACTTCTGTCTATGTCTCCAGCTTTAGTTTCCCCACATTCCACACATATGCTGAGGTGCAGGCTAACTATTTGCACTTTTCTTAAATGCTGTGCTCTCTCTCAAGCATTCTCTTTGCATGTGCTTTTCCCCTTTTCTTCACTGAGTTCCCCCTTTTACATTGTTAACTCCAGAGAATTTTCTCTGGACTTTCTTCTGTCACTGTAGAAATCCTACATTTTTCTATTATAGCAGTTATCAATCTGTATTATGATTGATTATAAATTCTTTGAATATAGGACAGAAAAGTGCAAAGACATGAGGATGGATAGCAGATTTCATTTTCATTCATGATGCTATAGCTGTTCCAGTGGTCGGGAAGCAGTCTGAATACTCCACTGACTACAATGTTTACTCAATTCCTGTGTTTCTGCTGTCCCCTCTGTCTCCTTTTGCATACATGCGTGCTAAGTCGCTTCAGTCATGTCCAGCTCTTTGCGACCCTATGGACTGTAGCTCACCAGGTTCCTTTGTCCATGGGATTCTCCAGGCAAGAATACTGGAGTAGGTTGCTGTGCCCTCCTCCAGGGGATCTTCCTGATCCAAGAATCGAATCCATGTTTCTGACATCTCCAGCATTGGCAGGTGGGTTCTTTGCCACTAGTGCCACTTGGGAACCTCTCTTTTGTATACTCTGCTACTCATTAAATGGTTTTTAAAAATATAACTCAAACTATTTAAAAAGGAATATTTTAATAACATATAATAGTTAACACATTGATAATTTTTATTCTAAGTATTTTGATATATCAATTCATTTAAATTTCAAAACAATCTTATGACTGTGGTATTATTATAATCCCTAGTTAATAAATGAAAGAAAGGGATGTTAACAAGCAAACAAGATTAGGAAGCTCCTTCTCTTGTCCTCTTGGCTTCTGGTTTCTCTCTAGTTTTCTCTGTTGGAAGAAACCACCAGGAAGCCAACTGGCAAAGAAGAAACGTAGCTTGCAGACAAAATGAAAAGAGGTTGGATTTACTAATCTAAAATCTCAGAGAAAGGACCTTACAAAACTGGGACTCAAAGTACTGAGCAGAAAGTATTAGCCATCTAGAGCTGGTAGCAATCTTGTCATCACTAAGCAGACTACAGAAGGGTACATTTGAAGCTGAGAAACAATAGTTTAATAACTAACACAGTGGCTTATGTGTGCAGAACCTACTAGAATGTGCTTCTGCATTTGGGGGTCCTGTCATGATTCTGAATTTAGGGGTGCTATTACGATTCTCACCAAGAGTTTGTATTATCTGCAACAGATACCTGAGTTGTTTGTCTGAAACACTTCTGAGAAATTTAAAGTCTTAATTTTGCTCCTTAAAACAACTAATAAGTTTTATTTTACTAATTTATCAAAGCTTCTTCTGGATATCTTCTCTGACTCCTATACGGAACCTGTTTTTACCTGTTAAACCACAGACAGGACAAACTCCACAAATGAAAATGGTGCAGCTGTAAAGCAGGCTCACTGATGACACTTATAGGCAGAAAGTAAACAAAACTCATGTAGTCTCCCTGAGTCTCACTGTCCAACAGAGAGTTGTTCTTGGCCTGGTGGGGCTGGATGTACAATGTGGGTACAGGCCGTTGTACCTTCCTTACACATATGCAGCTCTACATTTTTATGGAGAAGTTAAGGAGGAGGCAAGAAGGATCACCAGACTGACAGCCTAATAATGATGTCTCTGTCAACCAAAGTCCAGTCAGGCAATAGAAACTATACCAGTTATTTGAGCAGAGGAATCTAGTATAAAGAATTACTAACTTGGTATAAACTTGTTAACTATGTAATCTGTAGGTTAAAGAGAACTCTAGTCACTGGCTCGCTTCTGCTGGATTATTTGCTAAAGGGGAGAAGGGGAATGGTTGAAATCATCACAATTTAGAAAAGGAGGTTCAACCATTGGAATTTAGACAACAGAGCAGGATCCCCACAACCTGGGACCCAGACCACTGAGGAGGAGGTGTCATACTGGTGGTAGTGCTGTCTCATGGTGGGGGAGGGGATATCACAATGAATCTGGCTTTGTAAGTGTTTGAAAATCTATAAACCATGGAAAGAATCTTCTTATGGAAAGAATAACCATTGCCAGGATGAGAAGTCCTGGTACCATTGCTAGGATGGTGCTCAGAGAAACAGGAAGCATAAAGAAAACGAACCAGGAGAGACTTCTTCCTCCTTTTTTATCATAGAAGAATTCCTCTAGTGTTTTCTGTTACATAGCCTAATAGCCTTCACTATGGACAGAGATACAGAAATGTGTTTTGCAGAGCCTCAGCACTGGCATCACAAAGCCAAGTGTAGAATAGTGAGTTTAGCACTAAGAGAAAACAGCTTATAAGGGGCACAAATGGAAATGAGAAGGTCTTGGACTCTGTTTGGAGGAAGGGGCTTGCTAAAGAGAAGACCTTTCTAATTCTTGTTGTAATTCAGTGACTTGATGAGTTTTCCCACAAGCTTCAGTTTCAACTGGACACTGAGCAGTCCTTCCTGACGAGCCAGCTAGTCTGGAGGATAGCAGAGGGGCATCATTCATAGATAGAGGGATCCATCTCCTTAATGCTTTTGTAAATTTTGAAAATCTTAAGAGTGGGATGGTAAAAAATGTACTCTCTAAAATGCCAAGGAGTGTTCCTAGGAGAGGAAGCTTATCCTGAGATGCAGAAATTGCAAGACCTGGGTAACTCTTTGGCACACAGTGGTCTCAGTGGGTGGTATGATTGTGCATCTGAATTGTCTTTGGACACTGGGTCAAGAGATCTCTCTGGTAAAAGGGTCTTTAAGAAACAAAGATGGCTCAAAATTTTTTTAAGTAGTTCACATGATTAAAGTAGTCTATTGAAAAGATTTATCTAGCAGTGACATATTAGATGAAAAGGAGGAGTGAGAATACGGAGACAGGAAGCCCAGTTAAGACACCTAAGCCTATGATCTGACCTGTGGTTATGACTGGGGAGCTAGGAAGACAGAAACATAAATACCATACAAGAGGAAAAGGAGAACCAAGTAAAATTATAGCACATGAAACTTATCACATCATTTTATAGCCTGTTGTTAATACGTCCATCTTCTTTGCTAGATTCTGAGCAACAGGTTTACAAAAACATTTTCTCACTAATCACTGTTATGGGATGAGGAGGGAGAGAAACACTAATGGAATAGTTGTAACATTGTCAAAAACCAAGAGCAAGACTTGTCTGAGAGCAGCTTAGTGAGGAGAGTACCCTCGCTGGAGATTTGGGGCAGGCTGCCAAAATACTGTGTGAGTGGTGCTGGCAGCTGCTGGACAGTAACCTGAGCGATACTGGCAGGCTCAACCTAGAGCAATCGGGAAAGTCATGGAGTCCAGTGTCATCAGCATGTCATGCAATAATAGCTGAGTCTATGAGGCCGTCAAGTAGATAGAGAGGGGCACACATTTCTTCAGTGCCTCTAGTGGTGGCCAAAGAGAAGGCATCTATAAACTCCATGATCCTGTTCGTGGAAGGGACCACCTCAGGGATAGCACAATTACAGTGATGATGATGATGATAATGTAGCACCTAAATGCTAAGTTCCTTCCATGAGCCAGGAGCTAAATATTACACATATGTACCTTATGTAATCCTTATAGGTGACTATAAAGTATATATCATATTTTACTCTACAAATTATGGAACCTAGATTTAGTAAATTAAGTTAGTCAAGATTATATGGAAATAAATGGAAGACCCAAGTTTGCTGTTTCAAGACTATGATGTGAACTCTTGTGTTTTGTAAAGAGGCTCTGGACCAAGCATGACTTTTATTACCACAATCACTCCTGTGTTTGCTCACCGTTTGCTCCTAGGCTTTTGAAAGTTCTCTCTAATAGCTTGTAATGATGGAGCAGGCTTAATTAAACCCAAATTTCTAAATATGCTTGAAACTGTAGTGAAAAATAACATTTTATAACTTGTCAGAAAAATTACCATAGGTATTTTAGATCAAGTGTAATTAAACCCAAATTCCTAAATATATTTGGACCTGTAGTGAAAAATAATGTTCTATAATTTGTCAGAGAAATTACTACAGGTATTTTAGAATCTAATAAATTATTAGATGAAATGAAAATAAGTTATCATTGTTTGGTTTTATAATGCAGATATGAGTTATGTAAAATTGTGAATTGCAAATACTTGAAAAGAATGACACTTGTACCTTACAGAGAAAAGAAATTGGACACAAGTTGGAAAATAGCTTTGGCCTCTTTCTTTTGACCTCATAATCACTTGTGACCCTGGGGTAGCACTAAGCTTTCAAATATAAACTGATTTTCTCTGGTGTCTGATTGCAAGTTGTAGGCTTTCATTATGAATATGGCATTGAACATACCATTTCTTATCATTATCTGTCAAGAAGAAAAAGCAATGGGAGGATTAAGGAGGTCCTTAATGGATAGCTTAACACTGATGATAATTTATCAGATTTTCTATGTGCAACATTCCACACACTGCAAAGGTGTTGCCATAAGACCCTGAAGAACAGACATGGGAAAAATTCTGAATAGTGATAGGGAACTTATCACTCAACATAATATATAAGTGGCATTTAAAGTTCAGAACCAACAAACCACTTTAACCATCATATAAAAGATCGAATGCCTTTCTTAATTGGATATTACATTCTTTCTCTCAAGTGGACCTCAGCCTACTTAAGAATTATAGAAATGATTCCCCTATAGCTTTGGAAACTTGGTATAAGATGGTAGAGAGAAGAATAATGAGATAAATTGAGTTTCCAACTAATTTCCCTTTTTTACCTCTCTCTCTCTGTGTCTGCCTTTTTTTTTTTTTTTTCTTTATCTTCTCAACCCTTGCTCCCTACAAGATTGTGTGACCTTGGACAAGAGTGACCTTGTGTCACTCTTGGCTTTAATTTTCTCCTTACTAAAGCTGAGGCAGTTGGATTTGTGCTTTATTTCTATGATTTCAACCATTTGATGATTTCCTCTCTTCATTTACCAATCTGCAAAGCTGAAATTGGTTAAAATTTAAAAAACAGTAGAGGAGCAAAAGAGAGAAAATAGAGTAAATATTGCTACTCTTTAGTTTAGAAAAGTATTTGTTATTTTAAGAAATATTTGCTTAAAATATAAAATATTTTATATAAATAAATATTATAATTATTATAAAAAAACACAAAGGTACTTGCTTGTAATTTTTTTTAACATTAAGTGGCTTCTCTCCTTTAACCATCTGTTCCTCTTTTATACTATAATACTCTCTTTGAGGATATTAATTTTTGTCATTTTAAAATCCCATTCTGATTGCTCTATTAATTCTGTTTCTTCAGGTGTAAATTCAGATCAGTGGCTTTATTGCTTTGCTGTTCATGATGCTGGTGCTTCTTAAATATTTGTGATTTGTGATTCTTGATCATGAAATCAAATTTTAAACTGCTATTCCCCACTAGATTGTCCATGTTAACTTAAATCTGCTGTAGATTTCTGTAGGTGTTTTTCTGTAGATTTCTGTAGGTGTAGATTTCTGTAGGTGTTCTGTAGGTCTTTATCTGGTTAAGAAGCTCCTGTTTATTCTTTGATTGCTAGAAATTTTTATCATGAATTGATTTTATGTACTGTTTTTAATATCACTGACAATATTTTTTATTTTTAGTTCTATTGATCATTTTCCCCAATCTTTCCTTCTTTCTAGCCTCTATTATACTTCTATTTAATTTCTATTTCTTCATTTCTTTTGTTAATCATTTTAAAATTCAGTACTCAGCAAAATATTGCTTAACTTTCTCTGTCTGTTATGACTGTGTTTTCAAGGTCCATTTATATGAGTGCAGCTGCTCTCCTTGTGAGGTGTTTGCAGGACACAGGGTCCCAGCTACTTGCAGTGGTTTAATGGCACGCTTCTATTTCAAGTGTTAATAGCTCATTCTTCAGTGCCCTGGGGCTGTGTCATGTCCAGTACCCTATTGCCCATTTATGGTATCAATTGCACATATATGGCTTTCAGTTTCAGCAGTAAAGAAATTACTGTATTAGCAGCATCTCACAGGGCTGGCTCATGTGCCCTTGCTGCAAAGGAATCTGGGAAAACAAGCACTGGGTAAATTCAGCCTCTTTTGTAAAAGGTGGTTTCTTCCAGCAAGAAAGCAAGGTTGATACACAACTGAGAGTCTCTAGCAGGTAAGCATATGAAAATATTCTGGAGATAAATTCATCAAAACAATGACACATAGTAGATTATGACTGATTTGAAATGTTTGTTCTACATTTTCTAAATTTTCAGGAATATGATCATGATATTTTCATAAATAATTCATTTAACTGAACAAAAAGTATCTTGGTTGAGCTACACCTAATAGTTTATAAAAACTCAAATTCTTCTTTTTCCTTTCCAAAGATAATGAGGTCACCCTGGCTGTCTCCTTCACAAGAGGGACAGACAAGCAAATAATACATGCCCATCATCTGTTTCTAGTAAGTTCAGAAACTGAGATATGGAAGGTACTTTAATAGAGATAGTAATAATAGTAGTAATAACTGCTACTGCTACTACTACTGTTACTACTAGTGGCTAACATTTATTGAGTACTTGCTATATACAAGGAAATTTTCTAAGCACATCATTCATTTCATTGCTTTTAAAAATGAAATAATGTAAATGTATTATTTACCCATTTTACTGACCACAAACTAAAGCCCAGATATCTATTGTCAAGGTACTGATTTGGCACCATGGCCAGCTCTGTCTGGTCACATCAGGGAACATGTCCTGTGTGGACTAAACTCTGATGAGAGAACACAAGTTTATCAGGCTAAGAATCAAGGCCGTAGGTAAGTTAAGGGAACACTTAGTATAAAGATGCAGGAGGGATAAAAAGAAGAGAAGCTGTATTTCAGTCATTCTCAAGATCAGAGACAGGACAGAGAACAATGAAGTTGGAGAGGCAGATAGATGGCCAATCAGGGAAACAAGATATTTTTTGCAATACTGAGTCTGAATGACATAAAGAGAAGGGATTAGAGCAGGAGATATTTAAAAGATAAAGAGCACAGAATTTGGGGATGTAAGAAATAAGGAAGGGGGGCAGTCTGAGAAATTTTGGGTTTCTGGCTTGGGTCTGAGGAGGCCTTACAAATAGCTGTGAAAAGAAGAGCAGTGAAAAGCAAAGGAGAAAAGGAAAGATATACCCATTTGAATGCAGAGTTTCAAAGAATAGCAAGGAGAGATAAGAACGCCTTCCTCAGTGATCAATGCAAAGAAATAGAAGAAAACAACAGAATGGGAAAGAGTAGAGATTACTTCAAGAAAATTAGAGATACCAAGGGAACATTTCATGCAAAGATGGTCACAATAAAGGACAGAAACCATAGGGACGTAACAGAAGCAGACAATATTAAGAAGAGGTGGTAAGAATACACAGAAATACTATACAAAAGAGATCTTCATGACCCAGATAACCACGATGGTGTGATCACTCACCTAGAGCCAAACATCCTGGAGTGTGAAGTCAAGTGGGCCTTAGAATGCATCACTATGAACAAAGCTAGTGGAGGTGATGAAATTCCTGCTGAGCTATTTCAAATCCTAAAAGAGGAAGCTTGTGAAAGTGCTGCACTCAATATGCCAGGAAATTTGGAAAACTCAGCAGTGGCCACAGGACTGGAAAAGGTCAGTTTTCATTCCAGTCCCAAAGAAAGGCAATGCCAAAGAATGTTCAAACTACCGCACAATTTCACTCATTTCACACACTAGCAAAGTAATGCTAAAAATTCGCCAAGTGAGGTGTCAACAGTATGTGAACCGAGAACTTCCAGATGTTCAAGTTGGATTAGAAAAGGCAGAGGAACCAGAGATCAAATTGCAAACATCCGCTGGATCATCGAAAAAGCAAGAGAGTGCCAGAAAAGCATCCACTGCTTCATTGACTACGCTAAAACCTTTGACTATGTGGATCACAACAAACCGTGGAAAAATCTTCAAGAGATGGGAATACCAGACCACCTTATCTGCATCCCAAGAAACCTGTATACAGGTTAAGAAGCAACAGTTAGAACCAGACATGGAAAAATGATCTGGTTCCAAATTGGGGAAGGAGTACATCAAGGCTGTATATTGTCACCCTGCTTATTTAATTTACATGCAGAGTACATCATGCAAAATGCCAGGATGGATGAAACACAAGCTGGAATCAAGATTGCCTGGAGAAGTATCAATACTCTCAAATATGCAGATGACACCACCCTTATGGCAGAAAGCAAAGAGGAAGTAAAGAACCTCTTGATGAAGGTGAAAGAAGAGAGTGAAGAAGCTGGCTTAGAACTCAACATTCAAAAAATGAAGACCATGGCATCTGGTCCCATCATTTCATGGCAAATAGATGGGGAAACAATGGAAAGAGTGACAGAATTTATTTTCTTGGGCTCCAATATCAATGTAGATGGTGACTGCAGCCATGAAATTAAAAGATGCTTACTTCTTAGAAGAAAAACTATGACAAACTAGACAGCATATTAGAAAGCAGAGACCTGGAGACAAAGGTCCATCTAGTCCAAGCTATGGCTTTTCCAGTAGTCATATACAGATGTGAGAGTTGGACCATAAAGAAAACTGAACGCCAAAGAATAGATGCTTTTGAACTGTGGTGTTGGAGAAGAGTCTTGAGAGTCCCTTGGACTGCAAGGAGATCAAACCAGTCAATCCTAAAGGAAATCAGTCCTGAATATTCATTGGAAGGACTGATGTTGAGGCTGAAGCTCCAATACTTGCGTCACCTGATGTGAAGAGCTGACTCATTAGAAAAGACCCTGATGCTGGGAGAGGTAGAAGGCGGGAGGAGAAGGGGACGACAGAGGATGAGATGGTTGGATGGCATCACCAACTCAGTGGACATGATTTTGAGCAAACTCTGAGACTTGGTGATGGACAGGGAAGCCTGGTGTGCTGCAGTCCATGGGGTCTCAAGTAGTTGGACACAACGGAGTCATTGAACTGCACTGATTGTAAATCAAGTATACTTTAATAAAAATACAATTCCTTGCTATTTTAAAATAAAATTTATTCCTTTTATCACTTTGAGTATCTTAAATTTAGATATTTAAAATCTTCAGTGGAATACTCCATTTGTTTAAAGTGATTGTAACAGGTGTTGATTTTCAGACATGAGTTTGAGCAAGCTCCCGTGATGGTGAAGGACAGGGAAGCCTGGTGTGCTGCAGTTCATGGGGTCACAAAGTGTCGGACATGACTGAGCAACTGAACAACTGTCTTGGGTAAGTGGGTGGATCGTTTGTAAAGGCTCTATGCTTAAAGAATGAAGCATATTTAAAGCAAAATGGTCTAATCTCTATTTAGAATGATGCAAATCAACTACCCAATGAAAAATTTCAAATCTCACAATTTCTTTAGAAGTTAGAAAACCTAAGCACAATAAAAAGGTATATATTTTCCTGTGTGACATAAAATCACATGCATTTCAAATTTAGACATCTGATAAGAAAATGTTACCGTGTCTGTGGCAGGATTAATTTTTGTTCTGTCAGAACTGACCTAGTGCTATAGTTATTTTAAGCCCTAGAAATAAAAAAGTGCTATGGTTGCCAAATACTAGGTGCCATCTAGTGGCCATTGAGAGTTAAGACAAATGTTCAGAAGAACTCCAAAGTATTCTGATAATTTCCTTTACCTTTTTTAAAATTGTGAGTTATATTTATCGCTTTCTGAATGATATAATCCATTTTAACCATGTTTCTAACTCCTCAAATTTGTATTTGTACAAGTGAAATTATCTTTAGCGCTATTGGTGTCTGGTTAGAATTTTGATTGGTTTAACCTTTCAACTTTGTGTCAAGAGATTTTTCTTACTTCATTTTAGTTGAAGGGATATTCCCATTTAGAACATTCTAATTAAAATTAATGTTAGAGATTGTATTGTTTTCCAAAGGTCTCAATCTATGTTTTCATTTTCTTCCCCAAATTAAATCTAAGCTGGGGATGCCCCACAAAGGTAGACAAAGTGTCAAATAGAAGTATTTGACTGACATTAATAATGTTCATAGTTATTAATTTTGAATGTAGAAAATCAGTAGCTTTGGATCTACACAGAATATACATGTAAAGTCTCATAAAAATATTTAACATTTTAGAATTCCCATATTTAGAACTAGGGAGAAATATGGACAAAATCCAATTCTAGTGAATGTTAAGAATTCTATATCCAAAAATTTGTTAGAAATAAAAGATTAATAAGTTATAGTGCATCTAATGTTATGCCTTTAATAAGCATAATTATGTGATGTATTACTTGATATTGATACTTATTCTGATTATAACAAAAATCTATAAAGAAATGGTCAATGATATACTGCTTAGTTTGTCAAATCAAAGTGAAAATTGAGGAAAATTAATATTAATATCATCTTGACCTCTGGCACTTATATACATTTATTATATAGTTTTGATATAAAATATTCATTACATTTTGGTAACAGTTATCACTCATTTTTGATCAGTTACTTCTAACTTGGGAAATTCTACATTAACCTCATGATAATGCAAAGGTTTATCAAGTTTCACTAACCTGACCTGAAAGGACATCACTTTAGAGTAGCAATTCTGGTGAATTAATGGGGCATGAAACATTTAGAACTTATGAAATACCATTTGTTTAGCAGAAATTATATACAAAATGTATATAATGCATAGGTAAAGGTCACCTTCAATTAACAAGTATTTACTGAATATCTACTATAAACTAGGATCTGGGGATATATCTGTGAACAAGATAGACAAGGTTGTCACTAAAGGGATATTTAGTGACATGGTACTTTATTTATTTTTAGCTCAATTATCTTGATGCCATTGCTGTATTGAATCAGAGCCCACAAAATCTTTATGAATAACCTATTGGCACTCTAGATCACACCTGATCCCTCTCTTAAAGGGATATTTAGGAGAGATATTCAATGGATAATTGAAAAAAATTTTTTTAAAAAGAAAAAAAAAGAAAAAATTATGGTGGATTGGAAAATATGAGACTACTTAGATGCAAAATAGAAAAATAATTAAGGAGGGTCTTAATTTACTTGATACTTTGAAAAGGTTGGAAACTACTTATCTAGGCCCTTCTATAAGAACTTAAGGGATTTATATTCAGAGAGTGGTTTGGGGTAATATCCTTTCCTATCATAACTAGCTCCATTATAATGAGTTAACACCTGTTGCTGAGTTTTAAAAATAAAACACTAATGAAAACAGTAACCCATCACTATAACTGTGTCTCATTATCTAAAACTTTGAAGAGATTTGTTTAACCAGGATATTGAAATGTTTAACTCAGTAGAACATAACATGAAATTATTTTTTTTACCAATCACTGCCCTAATGAGAACAATGTTAAATCTTACCTTCCTTCTGGGTAACAGATCTCCTAAGGATATCTGAGCAGATTTCTATAGCTTTCCAGTCATTTCCAGTTATTAAAATCTCAGTCACTCTTAGTCCAATTTATTTTCTCTTGAGTAGACCCTGAATCAGGGAAAGGGGAAGAAAGCTGGTATGTTACTACACTCTTTATCTTGCCTTTCAATCTAGATTCTTAAATCTGGAATCGGGTAGAAGGATTATAGAGAAAGGGCAAAAATCTTTTCCCTAATTGGGCACATGGTGGAGTGCTCTGTTGAGTGCACTGTGTTCTTAGGTATCACTGGTTAACGCTGTATGGAGGGAGTGTTGATGCTGGTCCTCTTTTAGGAAATGTGCCTTAGCTGTGTTTTAATAGCTGCTCCAACACAGCCTTGCCAGATTCCCTTCTTCTTCCAGAATAAAACTTTAGCTCCAAAACCCACTCTCAGCTTGTATCACTGGGGTCTCAACAAGATGATTTACGTTCAGGTATCCTCATCTGTGTCCATTTAATCCCTAGGAAACTGATGCATCCTTGCCATGCCAAACAGTTTTGCTAGGTGGATACGGGGCATAACAAATGCTAAATTTAGAGAGTGTGAGGGAAACCTTACTTGAATACCAGTAATTTCAAAATTAGGGTAGTAATAGGTACTGTGGTATTGGAGAAGACTCT
The DNA here is from genome assembly GCF_003369695.1 of Bos indicus x Bos taurus. NCBI lineage: Eukaryota > Metazoa > Chordata > Mammalia > Artiodactyla > Bovidae > Bos > Bos indicus x Bos taurus. The sequence goes on along the minus strand of NC_040079.1, from coordinate 65,002,387 downwards.
TGAGAGTCCCTTGGACTGCAAGGAGATCCAACCAGTCCATTCTGAAGGAGATCAGCCCTGGGATTTCTTTGGAAGGAATGATGCTAAAGCTGAAACTCCAGTACTTTGGCCACCTCATGGGAAGAGTTGACTCATTGGAAAAGACTCTGATGCTGGGAGGGATTGGGGGCAGGAGGAGAAGGGGACGACAGAGGATGAGATGGCTGGATGGCATCACTGACTCGATGGACGTGAGTCTGAGTGAACTCTGGGAGTTGGTGATGGACAGGGAGGCCTGGCGTGCTGCGATTCATGGGGTCGCAAAGAATCAGACACGACTGAGCGACTGAACTGAACTGAACTGAATAGGTATTGTGAGGGCTTCCCTGCTGGCTTAGAGGGTAAAGTGTCTGCCTGCAATGCGGGAGACCTGGGTTCAATCCCTGAGTAGGGAAGATCCCCTGGAGAAGGAAATGACAACCCACTCCAGTGCTCATTCCTGGAAAATCCCATGGACGGAGGGGTCTGGGAGGCTCTAGTCCATGGGGTTGTGAAGAGTCGAAGATCAGGATGTGAGACATATGAAACCATTGCCTAATTTATGATTAAAGTGATCTTTGATTCCCCAATATTCTTAGGTATATTTAATGCCCAGCATAGCCTAGGGAAGGCAATAGAGAATAAGCAGTGTCATTTAAAATTTTTAAGTTGAAGACCCACTAGCTGTTTCCAGGTTCAAGATACTAGACTCAAGGGAGCAAAGAAATTTGAAGAGTGAGTGGAAAAGGGAGATATTTAATTCAGTTAAACAACCAGGTAAAGTATACCACTAACACTGTATGTATATACTTAGTCGCTCAGTCATGTCTGACTCTTTGCAACCCCATGGACTGTAGCTCACCAGGCTCTTCTGTTCATGGGGATTCTCCAGGCACTGGAGTGGGTTGCCATGCCCTTCTCCAGGGAATCTTTCCAACCCAGGGATCGAACCCAGATCTCCCACATTGCAGGTGGATTCTTTACCATCTGAGCCCCCAGGGAAATCCAAGAGTACTGGAGTGGGTAGCCTAACCCTCTCCAGGGGATCTTCCCAACTCAGGAATCAAACCAGGGTCTTCTGCATTGCAGGTGGATTCTTTACCAGCTGAGCTACCAGGGAAACCCATTGCTAATGCTGCTGCTGCTGCTAAGTCACTTCAGTCGTGTCCGACTCTGTGTAACCCCATAGACGGCAGCCACCAGGCTCCCCCGTCCCTGGGATTCTCCAGGCAAGAACACGAGTGGATTGCCATTTCCTTCTCCAATGCATGAAAGTGAAAAGTGAAAGTGAAAGTCGCTCAGTCGTGTCCAACTCTTAGCGACCCCATGGACTGCAGCCTACTAGGCTCCTCCATCCATGGGATTTTCCAGGCAAAGTACTGGAGTGGGGTACCACACTAGTAGCTGGTTATTTTAAACAAAACTGGTTATACAGATGCTACTTTAGGTGACATTCCATACCATATAAAATCATTTCTACAAAACCTAACATTTTTGTTGCAAAAAATGATTTTCTTATTAAAGAAATAATGGATAAATATAACCACTCTTTGAAATGATATGTTTCCTTTTTCTTCATGTCTTATTGTAAACTATAAAAAATGCATATTGAAAATCATCTATAAATACAGGGGCTTATTATGATTACTTGGTGGGCGTTAGACAATAAAAAAGCCCACATGATTTTTTAGTTGCATGGCACTTTATTTATTTTTAGCTTAATTATCTTGATGCCATTGTAGAAATGATGCTGTATTGAATTAGAGCCCACAAAATCTTTATGAATAACTTATTGGCACTCTAGATCACACCTGATTAATGCTAAAATAAATGTGAAAGCAGTTTTATTTCTGTTAGAAATGTTGGTTCTACTTATCTTTTTTTAAATGGTAGAAGAAAGAAACAGAAAGTTGGGTATGCATGAGACTGATTATGGAAATTTTGCTGGTAACATATTCAAATTTCTATTTCCATCAATGCTACACTACTTGTTCAAGTGAGGAAACACATGGATTCCTTTATTTTGAGATGTCTTGCCTCATCTGGCAATAGAGAAATGGGAAGCTCACTTAAATAATATCTACAAGTATGCTATAAATTTTATTCATTTTTTCTGGTGTTAATCTCTCTAAAGCATATTATACACATTCCAATATTTTTAAAATTAGATAAATATTTGCTTGAGATAAAGGCAATATAAAGTAAAACTATTAAAGGTAGTTATGGAAAGGGAGAAATATATGCCAAGAAGTGAAAAAGAAATACAAAAAATTATTTAAAACAAATCAATAAAAATTAAATTTAGTGGAAATAGTTGGTTGGAAAGGAAACTATATGCCAAGAAGTAGTAGCAGTAGGGAAAGAATGGCAAGAAGTATTGAGAAAGACATCTGCTTTAAAAAGTGTCCACACTATTGCCCTTTACCCTTCTCTTCATTGGAGTCTGACTGGAAATGAAGGCAAGGCTAGCACTGGAAAGGTTTAAGTTTGTTGATTCTTCCCTTTCAAAAATTAAATAGGGACATTGCTTAAACATAAAACATACACAGGCTTCTTGTATTTATTTCCTATACCTGTTCAAATGCCAATAAAATTACAGTAAAGAAACAATACATAATAGAGAGGGTGTGGAGAAAAGGGAACCTTCTTACACTGTTGGTGGGAATGCAAACTGGTACAGCCACTATGGAGAACAGTGTGAAGATTCCTTAAAAAGCCAGAAATAGAACTTCCATATGACCCAGCAATCCCACTGCTGGGCATACACACCGAGGAAACCAGAATTGAAAGAGACACATGTACCCCAATATTCATTGCAGCACTGTTTATAATAGCCAGGACATGGAAGCAACCTAGATGTCCATCCGGAAACAAATGGATAAGGAAGTCCTGGTATATATGTACAATGGAATATTATTCAGCGATAACAAGGAATGTATCTGAGTCAGTTCTAATGAGGTAGATGAATCTGAAGTCTATTATACAAAGTGAAGTAAGTCAGAAAGACAAACACAAATACTGTATGTTAATGCATATACATGGAATTTAGAAAGACAATAACGACAATCATATATGCAATGCAGCAAAAGAGATGTAAAGAACAGACTTTTTGGACTCTGGGAGAAGGCAAGGGTGGGATGCTTTGAGAAAACAGCACTGAAACATGTATATTACCATATGTAAAATAGATGACCAGTGCAAGTTTGATGCATGAAGCAGGGCACTCAAAGCCAGTGCTCTGGAGCAACCCGGAGGGATGGGGTGGGGAAGCAGGTGGGAGGGGGGTTCAGAATGGGGGGAACATGTGCACCCATGGCTGATTCATGTCAATGTATGGCAAAAACCATCACAATATTGTAAAGTAATTATCCTCCAATTAAAATAAATTAATTAATTTTAAAATTTACAGTAAAGAAATAGTGAAGTGTTGGAAACAAAGAAAAAATAAAGTTGGAGGAAGAAGAATGAATGAAAGCTTTCTACACAGTTCTATCTGTAAAGTGCAGGATTGGTAAAGATGGTAAAAATGCTGAGTAGGAAGCTGATAGCTTTGCAAACATAAGCAATTTGCTCTTTTTTTCAATGGCTAAGTCAGTTTGACTCTTTGAGATCCCACAGACTGTAGCATGCCAGGCTCCTCTGTCCTCCACTATCTCCTGGAGTTTGCTCACATTCATGTGCATTGAGTTGGTGATGTTGTCTAACCAATTTAGTCATTGCTAAATTGCTAACTATGAGTACATATCATTTAAAATAAAACTTATTTTATACAATTACAATTACTGATTTGAATATCTCCATTTGGGAGTTATTTCAACCACAAACTCAATGAAATATTACTTGCATGTGCTAAAGCTTTCTATATCATCAAACATGAAAGAAAAAAAAAAAAAACTCAGATGGCAAAGTATTAGATAATGTTTAGTAATGTGTTGTTGCAATTCTCTCCTAGTACTTGGGAGACTTCCACAAAGTAGAGCTATTCTATTTTCAGATATGATAACTTTGCCTGAAAATGTAATCACTTTAGAAGACTTCTAAATTGTCTTCTGGAACTATTCAGTTCAGTTCAGTAGCTCAGTCGTGTCTGACTCTTTGCGACCCCATAGACTGCAGCACACCAGGCTTCTCTGTCCATCACCAACTCCTGGAGTTCACCCAAACTCATGTCCATCGAGTCAGTGATGCCACCCAACCATCTCATCCTCTGTCACCCCATTCTCCTCCGCCCTCAAACTTTCCCAGCATCAGGGTCTTTTCCAATGAGTCAACTCTTTGCATAAGGTGGCCAAAGTATTGGAGTTTCAGCTTCAGCATCAGTCCTTCCAATGAACACCCAGGACTGATCTCCTTTAGGATGGACTGGTTGGATTTCCTTGCAGTCCAAGGGCCTCTCAAGAGTCTTCTCCAACACCACAGTTCAAAAGCATCAATTCTTCAGCGCTCAGCTTTCTTTACAGTCCAACTCTCACATCCATACATGAGCACTGGAAAAACCATAGCCTTGACTAGATGGACCTTTGTTGGCAAAGTAATGTCTCTGCTTTTTAATATGCGGTCTAGGTTGGCCATAACTTTCCTTCAAGAAGTAAGCATCTTTTAATTTCATGGCTGCAGTCACCATCTTCAGTGAATTTGGAGCCCCCCAAAAATAAAGTCAGCCACTGTTTCCCCATCTATTTGCCATGAGGTAATGCTATGCCATGATCTTAGTTTTCTGACTGTTGAGCTTTAAGCCAACTTTTCACTCTCCTCATTCACTTTCATCAAGAGGCTCTTTCTTCTTCTCTTTCTGCCATAAGGGTGATATCATCCACATATCTGATGTTATTGGTATTTCTCCCAGCAATCTTGATGCAAGCTTGTGCTTCTTCCAGCCCAGTGTTTCTCATGATGTACTCTGCATAGAAGTTAAATAAGCAGGGTGACAAAATACAGCCTTGACATACTCCTTTTCCTATTTGGAACCAGTCTGTTGTTCCATGTCCAGTTCTAATTGTTGCTTCCTGACCTGCATACAGATTTCTCAAGAGGCAGGTCAGATGGTCTGGTATTCCCATCTCTTTCAGAATTTTCCACAGTTTATTGTGATCCACACAGTCAAAGGCTTTAGCATAGTCAATAAATCAGAAATAGATGTTTTTCTGGAACTCTTGATGATCCAGCGGATGTTGGCAACTTGATCTCTTGTTCCTCTGCCTTTTTTAAAACCAGCTTGAACATCTGGAAGTTCACGGTTCAAGTATTGCTGAAGCCTGGCTTGGAGAATTTTGAGCATTACTTTACTAGCGTATGAGATGAGTTCAATTATGCAATAGTTTGAGCATTCTTTGGTATTGCCTTTCTTAGGGACTGGAATGAAAACTGACCTTTTCAAGTCCTGCTGACTTTCCCAAATTTGCTAGCATATTGAGTGCAGCACTTTCACAACTTCATCTTTTAAGATTTGAAATAGCTCCACTAGAATTCCATCACCTACACTGGCTTTGTTCGTGGTGATACTTCCTAAGGCCTACTTGACTCCACATTCCAGGATGTCTGGCTCTAGGTGAGTGATCACACCATCGTGATTATCTGGGTCATGAAGATATTTTTTGTACAGTTCTTCTGTGTATTCTTGCCACCTCTTCTTAATATCTTCTGCTTCTGTTAGGTCCATACCATTTCTGTCCTTTATTGAGCCCATCTTTGCATGAAATGTTCCCTTGGTATCTCTAATTTTCTTGAAGAGATCTCTAGTCTTTCCCACTCTATTGTTTTCTTCTATTTCTTTGCACTGATCACGGAGGAAGGCGTTCTTATCTCTCCTTGCTATTCTTTGGAACTCTGCCTTCAAATGGGTATATCTTTCCTTTTCTCCTTTGCTTTTGGCTTCTCGTCTTTTCTCAGCTATTTTTTGGCCTCCTCAGACAGCCATTTTCCTTTTTTTGAATTTCTTTTTCTTGGGGATGATCTTGATCCCTGTTTCCTGTACAATGTCATGAACCTCCATCCGTCCATAGTTCATCAGGCAGTTTGTCTATCAGATTTAGTCCTTTAAATCTATTTCTCACTTCCACTGTATCATCCTAAGGGATTTGATTTAGGTCATGCCTGAATGGTCTAGTGGTTTTCCCTACTCTCTTCAATTTAAGTCTGAATTTGGCAACAAGGAGTTCATGATCTGAGGAACTTTTAATGATGCATATTATTACAGTTTAAAAGAAAGAAGAAGAAGCTAGCGTGAAAGAAAGAAGGTAATGTTTAAAGATATGTTTCTCCTCAGGCTTCCAAGAATTACTTAAAGCCTACATTCTTGAAGATATTATATGACCTCTCTGATACCTGACCTCAGTGTTTTCTTAGTTTAATTGGACAAAGCCCTCTGCTAGGTGCTAAGTTTAAGCTCAGTGACAAAGTTTAGTCCAGTTACTTTATGCTCAAAAAGTACACTCCAGATATCACACTATCTTGACAAGATCTCATCAAAAATATTAAGGCATTACAAATAATTTTTTATAGAATAAAGATGTTCTTTTTGTCCCAAAGGATCTTATGGGCTAATTTCTGTTAAATTAATAAAACACTATTAGGCTGAGGTAGCTCTAACGCCATGGAGTGACCTATGTGAGGAAATCAAAACCTAAACCTGTTAATGCCTCAAGGTTACAACTTGAAACCTTAGGACAATCAATTGTGAACAGTCAACTAGGCTTTTATCTATAGCCAATCAATAATCATCTTACTTTGCTTTCGTCTTTTTACTATAAAATTCTCTCCTGATCTCCTGTGGGATGCAGTGCTCCTAACCACTTCCAGTTTGGCATTGCCCTATTCAAATCAATTTTTGTGGAAATAAACTCTTAACATTTTTAATAGCCCTCTATTTATCTTTCAACATTACCAATGAATTTTTTGGTCAATTTTAATTTGAAAATTAAACAGTTTGAACAATAGTTCTCTTGAAATTTTGAAATAGTTGTTGCATTAAATACATCAATCCATACAAAAAAAGGTTAGCTCAAAAAACTGTGTTCAACTGCTGACAATATTGTCCTATTATAGTTCAGTAGAAGGCCTGACATCTTATTTTTGTGCCACTATTCCAGTAATAGAGCTACTTGCTTCTAAAAATATTTAGTGGTTTCCTTTCTCATGAAACAGTATTTTTTTTTTATTCTTGCAGATAAGAAAAACAGCTAAACCCACTGAAAAATAATCCAAAATATTGTGCAAAGAGAAGTAAGATAAGACACAGGTTGATTCAGAAGGATTATTTGCAGAACAACCTTGTAAGAAATTTATTGAACTGCCTTATTGAGTGAATGCATTATTTGGGAGCAGAAAAACATAGAGTAAATAATCCAAGAATGTGATTGGGTTTACTGACTAAATAAATAAATAGTATGAGGCAAATTGAATTTTATTCAATGTCTTACTGAGGACTATAGCCCAGGAGACAGATACCTCTGAGGAACTGTTCCAAAAGGGAGAGACCAATATATAAGTGATTTTGTTTAAAGAGTGCCTGCACTCTATCTACCATACGTCTCAGTAGAAGGTCATTGCTTGTCACAATATTGGCACAGATATTTCAGTTAATAATTTTAGTGCTTTTGAAAGTAAGGAAAAATGAAAGGATCCATGTTCATAAATAATTTTTTCACTGAAATATAATTCTCTAAGGGTTTATACTGCTTGTTTGCCCTAAAGAACAGAGTGCTTCATCCTGAATTTCTTTCAGGACATACACTGTAGGTCAGCAGCTGCAATGGCTAATGACTTCATCCTTGTACAACAGGATGGTGAGCAACATTCTTTGTTTTACAGATTTAAAATTTTTGTCATCCTGAAAACTGGCTCAAACACTCCCCTTAGAAATATGTTTTACCTGGCTATTTAGTAGATTCTTTGAAGTATGTTCAAATGTTTCATTTTAATAAGAGTCTATGCAGAGTAAACACAGGTTGCCACTTTCTGGGATATGCGTTAATTTCATAGTGGGTTATAATTATAATTCAAAAGATGTCAGATTAATTCATCTCTTTTTTTCTGGTCATTTAGAATTTTTGTTGCTTATATGAAAGACATTAATGGCTGTAGCCAACTTAGCCATACCTTCTGTTTTATCTAACAGGATGGCAGTAAATTCTACCAATCAATTGTATCTCAAACACTAAAATATCTTGTTGGTTGTCTCAGAGACTAGAATCTTATGTTAGAAGAGATTGATTCTAACATGCCTGCTTTATTTTAACCTGTGCATCCTTGAACATAATTTAAACAAGATACTCTAAGAATCTCACTGATGGAAGGGGAATTGGAGGCCACCTACTACAAAACTATCCAACACTACAGTCTCCTTAAAGAGTTCAAGGGAACAGGGTGGGACAGCCAACCTCCCACAGAAAGTCCCTCTTAAAAGGAAAGAATATTCATTCATCAATTTCTCAATTCCTTTATTTACTCACTTACTTATTAACTAGTCAGTCTTAGATTGCCCAAGTCTAATAACACTTTGGGATTTGAATTTAAAGGTGTAATTAAAAATAACCATTATTTCATAGGTGATTTTGTTCATAGACCATCTTAAATGATAGGATTATGATATTGTATATTTTAAGGGCAAATGCAAATTCAAAATAAGGGGTTTAATTATCCCTGTTAAAAATTGGGAAAGATAGGCCCCGTTCCCATTTCTTAGTGCATTTTCTTTTGTAAACTTGCAATTGTAAATTCTTTCTCTGCCCCTTTGAGGTGTATGTAAATCTTTTTAAAAGTCTCTTGCTAGTTTTACAACCAAGAAATATCTTTCTTAGGGGCCTGGGATCCATCCCTTTGGAATGTAAACATCAAGGGAGAGAGTGCCTCTCAGTTTCTGTGGGAGATGCAATTCCAGTTGCAAAACTATCTCCTGTCATAAAGATATGAGAAATTTGTTTTTCCTTTGTACAGACCTAATTACCAGGTGAATTTAGCATAAACAGTGTGGTAAATGGCACTGTCAAGTTCTCTTACTTGAGAACTTGCTATTATGTATCTTGAGGCTCTATATATAATGGGTCATAACTGCTCAGCGATATAAAAGAATGAGATCTCTTTCTGTCTTTGCAGTCTCTTAGCGGATTGCTTCTGATGTGCATGCTATGCTGTTTACTGCTTATTCAATAATAAAATTGCTTTCTTTCTCTTCTACATTCATGGAGAGGTTTTCTGGCATGGGAAGATTTTGTTTTTAACTATATTTCTCAAGCAACACTTAAATACTTCCCAAGAAGAGCTGTTAATATGAGTCACTTGAGAGGCTTAATAAACAAATTCCTCCCACAGATCTGCTGAGTTAGAATTTCTTGGGGCCCAAGAATTTGTGTTTAAAAATAAATGCTCCCTGTTGATTCTAATGGATGGGCACTGAGATCCTGAACTAATTTGATTATTTGTATTGACTTATATAAACATCTGTTAAATTCATGCATGTGAGACATTTCATACCCAATGAAAAGACAAATTATTCAAGTTCAGGGACTCTACCTTATTTGAAATTTGACTTTTATATACAATGAGACCATAATGGTACTTGGTGTATAATGGTGACTCAATGAATCCTGCTTTGTTGGTTGGCATTTTGACAATGCCAAAGTGAAAAAAATTTTATAACCTTTCTCAGAATTCCATTTTAATTTCTCTCTTTTTTATTCATCCTTAGCTACTTACCCTCATGAGAAATGGAGTTATTTTCAGCCATATCAACAAACAAGGATGTCACTATCATCACAACTCCGGCCCTCCAAGGGTCAATTCCTGAGCCCTAAGGTAGTTTTCTACCAGGAATATGGTAGTCATCAGGCTAAAGCCACTCCCCATAATGAACACTGAGGAACTCAACATGTACCAGCCCAAGATAGCTGAGGTGCATATCAAAGGAATGATTTCAGTGAGCCCAGACTCTTGCATCTTCCCATACATAGAAAAGTGCTAAATTCCTTAACTTGGGATATTTGGTTTTAATTCACAAAAGATACTTTTGATGTTCAGACTACCTGTCCTTTGTTGCAAACTATATAACCTGACTCCTCCCCTGCGTCCTCAAAGCAGTTCTCTCAGGTTTACTAGAGATGCTGTCTCTTCGGTTTGAAGTCCTAAAAATTATGACTGAATAAAACATAACTCTCAACTTGTTAGGTTGTGACTATCTTCAAGTCAACACTAAATTTCTGATACTCCCTATAAAGTCCCATCATCTCTTGTTAGTATACTATTTAGCATGCTACATTATAAACTAAGTTTTCAAAATTTACATTCTACCCTGAATTATAATGCTCAAAATTCTACAAGTCAGGCTTCAACAGTACATGAACCATGAAGTACCAGATGTTCAAGCTGGATTTAGAAAAGGCAGAGGAATCAGAAATCAAATTGCCAACACCTGTTGGATCAAAAAAGCAAGGGAGTTCCAGAAAAACATCTACTTCTGCTCTATTGACTATGCCAAAGCCTTTGACTGTGTAGATCACAACAAATTGTGGAAAACTCTTAAAGAGATGGAAATACCAGACCACCTGACCTGCCTCCTGAGAAATCTGTATGCAGGTCAAGAAGCAACAGTTAGAACTGGACATGGAACAACAGGCTGGTTCCAATTTGGAAAAGGAGTACGCCAAGGCTGTATATTGTCACTCTGCTTATTTAACTTCTATGCAGAGTACATCATGAGAAATTCTGGGCTTGATGAAGCACAAGCTAGAATCATGATTGCTGGGAGAAATATCAATAACCTCAGATATGCAGATGACACCACCCTTATGGCAGAAAGTGAAGAACTAAAGAGCCTCTTGATGAAAGTGAAAGAAGAGAGTGAAAAACTTGGCTTAAACTCAACATTCAGAAAACTATAATCATGGCATCTGGTCCCATCACTTCTTGGCAAATAGATGGGGAAACAATGAAAAGAGTGACACAATTTATTTTCTTGGGCTCCAAAATCACTGCAGATGGTGACTGCAACCATGAAATTAAAAGACACTTGCTCCTTGGAAGAAAAGCTATGACAAACCTAGACAGCATATTAAAAAGCAGAGATATTACTTTGCTGAAAAAAGTCCATCTAGTTAGCTATGGTTTTTCCAGTAGTCATGTATGGATGTGAGAAATGGACTATAAAGAAAGCTGAGCCCTGAAGAATTGATGCTTTTGAACTGTGGTGTTGGAGAAGACTCCTGAGAGTCCCTTGCAACCTGTCAATCCTAAAGAAAATGAGTCCTGAATATTCATTGGAAGGACTGAATGCTGAAGCTGAAACTCCAATACTTTGGCCACCTGATGTGAAGTGCTGACTCACTGGAAAAGAGCCTGTGCTGGTGTTGTAGCCACGCGTTCCGGGAAACAAACTCACTCAGAAGGACAATGCAGATTTATTACACCGGCGGGCCCAAAGCAGAGTCTCCTCTTAGCCAAGGACCCCGACCAGCATTTGTGAAAATCTTTTATACCCCATGTGTACATGTCCGAACCCACCACCCCAAATTCCTTGAGACTTAAATAACCCCATCATTCATGTGCTATGTGCTCATGTGCTCAAACAGTCAAACAATTAGCCAATAATCAATAAACCTGAGGTCACACTCGAATAGATACAGAAAAACTTATGGCCTGTCTGGAGGAAGGGGTGATTAGTGTATGTTTTCTTAGGCGATGAGTAACCTAGATAGGATCTTCAAGGTTCCCCTGTCTGGAGGGGGTCTTATCCTTCTGTTGTTGTTTTCATAGGCACTAAACACAGAGTTCAGAGTCCATTGGAAAGGTGGCCGAGCATGATCAGCATGAACAGGCCTAAGATGGAGTCCAGGCCCTATGAATTCCTTCTTCACTGGGAAACACTGAGGGCAGGAGGAGAAGGGGACAACAGAAGATGAGATGGTTGGGTGGCATCACCGACTTGATGGACATGAGTTTGAGTAGGCTCCAGGAGTTGGTGATGGACAGGGAAGCCTGGTGTGTTGCAATCCATGGGTCGCAAAGAGTTGGGACTGAGTGACTGAACTGACCCTGAATTATTATTACTTAAATCTATTACGTTTGTTCATGTTTAATTACCATAAGAAAGCAAATCAAAACAAAACATTTGGATCATTTTTCTTAATTTTCTGGTGGTTGTAACAAGTGATAGTGCTATAAAATATTATCAGTTATGACATCTTTTATTTTAAAAAGTTTTCTCATTTATTAATGCAATATCATAACTTATGAGATTCATAGATACTATATTCTATGGATGGGCATATTTATTTTGCATAGTAACCTGTGTTAGGAATACAAATAAGAAAGAAATAGTTTATTTATTTAAATAATTAAATTAAAATTTTAACTGGCAATAGCTATGTTCAATATTCAAGTTTATTTCTAGATTTTTCTCATTCAGTTTATTACAATTCTTATTAGGACAATTTTCAAAAGAATGCATGTATTTACACCTGTGTTTATTATTAAGAATATGTGTTTATTATTCTGCCCCTATTGTTTTATAAACAATGGGGAAGCAGTCTTATAAAGAGAACTGAAGTGTTACAACCATTGATTGATTGGAAATAAACTACATTATGTAATTTTTGTTGGTTTTACTCAAAGATTTCCTGGGTGGAACTCATCAGAATTACTCATTGTTAAAGTACTGCCTCAGGGTTTAGTTCTCGGACTCTATTTTTTTAATAGTTATTTAAAACTTAGGTTCACTTGGAGGAAAGTCTAATTATTCAAAAATTTACTGATATATATATGTATGTATGTATGTGTTTTTATAAACTGGGCTTGCTTATGTAACTTCTGAAAGACCATTCAAATTCAGTATTACCAAGTTGAATATTATCTGACTAACCAACAATGCCTGACAGACTGGGAGGTTATTTGGAGATAATCACAGCCCTCGGGTCCCGTGAGGCACTGGGTGCGGCTAAGTGCCTTTAATTCCCCAAGGGTGTTATTAGCTCATGATAACAATACTTCCTTGAGTTGTTTCATTGCTTTTATAAAAAGTCTTCATTGTGAAGAAAATGTTTATTTTTATGCAGGAGGAGGATGAGGTTGACAGTTTAGACTGTTGAGTGAATAGAGTTACTTCAGACTTATGGTACATGCCATGACAAATTTGCTCATTTAGAATACTTCCCAGCCAGTCTGGATGCTTTGACTACCTCAGTACTGCTATGAAGCCCAACTTCCATATAAAACAGTTGTAAAATAGTGTTTTCAAGTTAATGTTGTGCATTCTCTAAAATTAAAAAATGACCCATTTTGTAGAAAAGCTGCATATGAAAAGCTGACCAATGATTCAGTGCAGAACAGTATTTGGGGTACAGGAATGAATGGTCTCAAGCCCCATGATTAAAGAGATCAATTGATGTGGAAAATATAAATAAATGCAGATGAAACTGTGACACACACAACAGAAAGTTTTCCTTTGATACCACCGTTTCTTCCCCATAAACCCTACTTGAGTGGTTTTCCAAGTAGAATAAAATCCAAACTTTTTATTATGACCTGGGAAGTCTTGTTGACTTGAGAAAATTTTTTAAAAAGCAACATTAAGAGTTGTGAGTTGAATTATTCAGTGTCTTATTAAAGACTATAGTCCAGGAAACACAGCCTCTCAGATAGCTCTGGGAAACTGCTCATAGATGTAACAAAGGAGGTCAGTATATACATGGTATTTGGTGAAGGGTACAGGTAATCGAGCATCCATTTCAGTAGGGGCTTGCTGCTAGTCTTAATGTTTTAGCACTTTTCTAAGTACTGGAAGATGTAAGAATTTGGGTTCATAAAATTTTGTTCTGAAAATATCTATGTGAAGGTCTGTTCTGCCAGTTTTCTCAGAGCACAGAGTGCCTCACTCCTGATCTGCACCCCCTGAATTCCTTTCAGGGTGTGTTGTAGGTCAGTAACTGCAGTGGCTAATGACTCAGTCCTTGTCGAACCGGATGGCAAGTGACATTTTTTTTGTTGGCAGCTGCAGCTAGTTCAATAGTCATTTTTTACCTCATTCTCAGGCTCATCTTTTACCTCCTTATAATACACTAACCCTGTCAATCTTCCTTCTCTCATTTGAAAAGACCAAGCTTATATTAAGATTTTGCACTTGCTTTTCTCTTTGAAATGGAATATTCTTTCCCCAGGTCTTCACCTAGCTGTCTTTTCTCATCATTCCAGTCTCAGCTAGGATATTACCACCTCCAAGAGGTCACCCCTCTAAAACAAATGTCTCCTACACATTCTACTCCATACTCTGTTTCAGTTTCTTCACTGCACATATTAATAACTGACATTATTTTATCAACTTAAATGTCTGAATTCACTAAGTAGAATAAGTTCATGAGGGTAGCAACTGACCTTCTTGTTTGCATAACCCCAGCTGCTAGAAGACTGTCTCACATACAATAAACAATCATATGAATATCTGTTTAATTAATATATATCCAACTTTACCATTACATACCTTTTTAGTCAACTGTCTGTCATCCATTTTCTTACTTCTTCCTAACAGAACTAAAAGGTTACATTTTTCATCTTCCCCCCTTCATCTGATCTGTCAGGCAAACTCGACCAATGTCACCTGTGGGCAATGAGTCCCCTTGGGCATGTGACCCTATCTGAACCAATGAGACTTGAGGAGGGGCTTGATAGAGACTTTTGAAAAAGTTCTTCCTCATTTTTTGTAAGAGCTTCAAGAACATCTTTCTCTTTGTTCCTCTGATCATGGTCAATGGAGTCATGAAATTCACTTGTGATGAGTGATCAAAAAACAAAGACAAAAACACACTTCACTTAAGCAAGAGTGTTTATATCATATGTTGGATATAATTTGTTCAATGTGAGGATTGATGAAATAGATTTTAATGAGAATACAAATTTATTATAGAGTTATTTTATGAAGCTTCTAGGATCCTCTGATTCAGAGAAGCAAGGAGTAATCTTACCTAGGCCACTCTGCATGCACTAATAAGATCAGGCAAATCAGACCATAAAAAATAATTATGCAGGCACTATTTTTTAATATATATAAACAGTGCTTCATATTTCATTCTATACACACTCAAATTTATTTACAATGCTTTGAGTTTCAATTTTTACTAGCAGAGTAGGTTACTAAATTAACTATTCAAGAGTACTGAATAAATGGTTTTAACTGCTACTACAGTGTACCAGAAAAGAATATTAAATTCTCTAGAATTTCTAAACCAGCCTTTGAATCTAAAAGTCAATATAAATAGGGAAAGTTTGGGTACCAAGAGGCTTGCTATCTAAAACTAAACATGATGTGTATGTTAGTAAAGTAAGTTAGAATTGAAAAAGGATGTATTTTGAAAAATAAATATTAATTTAGTCAAACAGGAAAGCATTTACTTTTGAAATATAGAGAAACATATATAATGGATGATATAAAAAAGGCTAGGCAAACTATACACAAAAGTACTTTTACTTGTATAATGCTCCTTTCCCCCTAAAAAGTTATATTCTTTACTTTTCTACACTAAAATGTCATATACAGAATATTTACTAAGAAAAAGCCTGGTACCTTTGAATAATAATAATAGTAGCTAACATGTATTAAGTACTCACTGTGAAGAAGGCTGAGTGCCGAAGAATTGATGCTTTTGAACTGTGGTGTTGGAGAAGACTCTTGAGAGTCCCTTGGACTGCAAGGAGATCCAACCAGTCCATTCTGAAGGAGATCAGCCCTGGGATTTCTTTGGAAGGAATGATGCTAAAGCTGAAACTCCAGTACTTTGGCCACCTCATGGGAAGAGTTGACTCATTGGAAAAGATTCTGATGCTGGGAGGGATTGGGGGCAGGAGGAGAAGGGGACGACAGAGGATGAGATGGCTGGATGGCATCACTGACTCGATGGACGTGAGTCTGAGTGAACTCTGGGAGTTGGTGATGGACAGGGAGGCCTGGCGTGCTTCGATTCATGGGGTGGCAAAGAGTCGGACACAACTGAGCGACCAATCTGATCTGATCTGATGTGCCAGGCATTGTTGCTCTAGGAATTTATGTGTATTAACTCAACTTAATCGTCTTAACAACCTTAGGAGAAAAGGAAATTCTCTAGGAAGGGGAATGATTTGGCAACTAAAAGAGGAAGGGCAAGATTTTAGCCCAAGTAGTTTGACTTCAAAGTTTATTTGTGGAACAAAATTATGTAAACCCCAAAGCTGATTTGTAAAATAAAGTAGCAAAGCAGATTTTCAGCCAAGGAAGAAAACTTTTAGGGTGTCTTTGACATGATCCTCACCATCTATCAGTTCAACTTCAGCAAATAAATTAAGTATTACCTTTCTCTTGATGCAGAGATTATTCTAGTGAGAATAATCATTGAACAGATTATAACAATATAATGACCACAGATATTATTTATTCTTAATTTAGTTGAAAAAGCCACAGCTATCATTTCACCATGGTGTATAAAATTACAATAGCATAAGATGATTTTTGATATTTTTTTAAAACAATTTTCAGAATTTCTTAGACCATGTTACTATGTTTTTGGTCCCCAAAATTGTCTTGACTTCTTCCAGTATTTTCAGTTACTCTTATTAGGCAAGAAAGACCAAGGACACAACCATATCTTGCGTACCTAGAGATCTGCACCACAAAAATAAGGTTCTCATGAAATCAGATTAAATTACATTTGAAAGGAGAGATTGACCTCAAATGATGCAATGAGAAGGGCACATCATATTTATTATATATCTTCTCTTAAATCTAATTAGCTCAATCCAATCAAGAGAAAACATCAAACAAACTGAGGGGTGTTTACAAAATACTAGACAATTCCCCTTCAAAAGTGTCAAAGTCATGAAAGATAAAGGAAAGATGGAGAAATCATCACAGATTAGAAGAGATTAAGGAGACATCATGACTAAACACAATGTGGTAATGTGAACTAGATCCTACAACAGAAAAAGGACATCAGCAGAAAAATGGGAGAAATATGAATAAAGTCTATAGTGAATAGCTTTATGTCAATGTTCATTTCTTAGTTTTAATAAATGTAACCTGGTTACATAGCTCATAGCTTCATTGACCATTTGTTATCTACTATTGTTGGCAAAAATCCCACAGAAGAAATGGAGTAGACCTCATAATCAACTAGAGTCTGAACTGCAGTACTTGGGTGTAACCTCAAAAATGACAGAATTATCTCAGTTCATTTCCAAGGAAAACCATTCATCATCATGGTAATTCAAGCCAAAGAAGCTGAAATTGATCAGTTCTATAAAGACCTAGAAGATCTCCTAGAACTAACTCCAAAAAAAAAAAGATGTCCTATTCATCACTGGGCATTGGAATGAAAAAGTAGGAAGTAAAGAGATAGCTGGAGTAATAGGCAAGTTTGACCTTGGAGTACAAAATGAAACAGGGCAAAGGCTAACAGAATTCTGCCAAGAGAATACATTGATCATAGCAAACATCCTTTTTCAACAACACAAGAGACTACTTTACACATGGACAAAACCTAATGGTCAATACCAAAATCAGATTGATTACACTCTTTGTAGTTGAAGATGGAGAAGCTGTATATAGTCAGCAAAAACAAGACCTGGAGCTGACTGTAGCTCAGATCATCAGCTTCTCATAGCAAAATTCTGGCTTAAACTACAGAAAGTGGGGAAAACCACTAGGCTAGCCAGGTATGACTTAAATCAAATATCCTATGAATACAGAGTGGAGGTAACAAATACAGATTCAAGGGATTAAATCTAGTAAACAGTGAGTCTAAAGAACTATGGACAGAAGTCCATAATAATATATAGGAGCCAGTGAACAAATCCATCCCAAAGAAAAACAAGAAAGCAAAGTGGTTATCTGAAAGGCTTTACAAATAGCTGAAGCAAGAAGAGAAGTGAAAAGCAAGGGAGAAAGGGAAAGGCACACCAATCTAAACCCAGAGTTCCAGAGAACAGCAAGGAGAAACAAGATGGCTTTCTTCAATGAACAATGCAAAGAAATAGAGGAAAATAATAGACAGGGAAAGACTAGGGATCTCTTCAAGAAAATTGGAAATATCAAAGGAATATTTCATCCAAAGATGGGCACAATAAAGGATAGAAATGGTAAAGACCTAATAGAAGTAGAAGAGATCAAGAAGAGATGGAAATAATCCACAGAAGCACTGTACAAAAAAGATTTTAATGACCCAGGATAACCATGATGGTGTGGTCACTAATCCAGAGCCAGACATTCTATAGTGTGAAGTCAAGTGGGCCTTAGGAAGAGCTGCTGTCAATAAAGCTAGTGGAGGCGATGGAATTCCAGCAGATCTATTTAAAATCCTAACACTACTTAAAATCCTAAAAGATGATGCTATCAAAGTGCTGCACTCAATATGTCATTATATCTGGAAAACCCAGCAGTGGCCACAGGACTGGAAAGGGTCAATCCTCATCTCAGCTCCCAAAAAAGGCAGTACTAAAGAATGTTCAAACTACTGGAAAATTGCTTTCATCTCCCATGCTAGCAAGGCCATACTCAAAATCCTGCAGCTGGGCTTCAGCATTGCATGAACTAAGATTTTTCAGATGTTCAAGCTGGGTTTAGAAAAGGCAGAGGAACCAGAGATCAAATTGTCAACACTCACTGGATCATAGAGAAAGCAAGAGAATAAAGTCTATATTTAATAATTTCATGTCAACGTTTCACTGACTATGCTAAAGCCTTTGATGTAGATCATAATAAATTGTGGAAAACTCTTAAAAGATGGACTACAAGACCATCTTATCTGTCTCCTGAAAAACCTGTATGTGGGTCAAGAGGCAACACTTAGAAACCTGTATGGAACAACTGACTGGTTCAGGATTGAGAAAGAAGTACGACAAGGCTGTTTATTGTCACCCTGTTTATTTAACTTATACACAGAGCACATCATGAGAAATGCCAGGCTGGATGAGTTACAAGCTGGAATCAACATCAGCGGGAGAAACATCAACATCCTTGGATATGTGAATGATATCACTTTAATGGCAGAAAGTAAGAGGAATAAGAGAACCTCTTGATGAGGGTAAAGGAGGACAGTGAAAAAGTTGACTTAAAACTAAATATTAAAAACTAAGATCATGGCATAGGGCCCCATCACTTCATGGCACATAAAAGGGGAAAAGGTGGAACCAATGACACATTTCCTCTTCTTGGGCTCCAAAATCACCACAGATAGTGACTGCAGCCATGAAATTAGAAGATGACTGCTTCTTGGCAGGAAAGTTACAACAAACCTAGACAGTGTGCGAAAAAGAAAAGACACTACTTTGCTGACCAAGATCCATGTAATCAAGGTTATGGTGTTTCCAGTAGTCATGTACAGTTGTGAGAGCTGAACTGTAAAGAAGGCAGAGCACCAAAGAACTGATGCTTTCGAACTGTGGAGCTGGAGAAGACTCTCGAGAGTCCCTTGGACAGCAAGGAGATCAAACCAGTTAATCTTGAAGGAAATCAACCCTGAATATTCATTGGAAGGACTGATGCTGAAGCTGAAGCTCCAATACTTTGGTCCCCTGATGCATACAGCCATCTCATTGGAAAAGACCCTGATGTGGGAAAAGATTGAAAGCAGAAGAAGAGGGCGACAGAAAATAAAATGGCTGGATGGCATCACCAATGCAATGGGCATAAACTTGGGCAAACTTCGGGAAATGGTGAAGGACTGGGAAGCCAGGTGTGGTGCAGTCCATGGGGTCATGAAGAGTCACACACGATGGATTACTGAACAACATCAGCAACATGGTTATATAAAGTGTCAACAATAGAAAAAGCTGAGGAAAGGCAATATTTTTGCAATACTTCTATAAATCTAATGTTATAGAAACAAAATGCTAAAATAAATATATACACAGATAAATAAATAAGTAATTATGTTGCCACCATCTCTCTCAGAAAAGGAGGGGTTGAGACTTTCACTAAATAGAGACTCAAAGTAACCTCTATGATTTGACTCCTCCACACAATGGTAAGTACCAAAGTAATGTGAAGACGATTTCCTTCTTCCCAAAGGATCAAAAGTCAATATTGGCTCTCTTATAAGTTGGTACCAGATTTATTGCCTGGCTTACCTTGGAGAGTATAGATACAGATTGTAAATTTTACTGCATGGTCCTAACAGTTGATTTATTTAGGATCTAAGCACATGTGCAATTGTACATGATTCAGTAAATAGAGGTTGCCCTGAGAAACAAAGAATGTTTATTCACTCTTCATATTTGTACTTCATTTAAATTATGATGATATGACTATTTTTTGTTGATGCTCTTAAGGATCTAGTAGTAACACTATGCCTGGATTCTCCAAAATGTGGCCATAAAATCAGATTTTTAAAATTTGTATGACACACATTGGTAATACTGAAATGCATGCTTGTCTTTTTTTTTTTTTTTCCTTCAACAGCATCTCACCACCTAAACTTCATACTTCTAAATTTACCTTATGTTCCACTCCCCAGCCCCACCCCTTATCTACGTTCTTTCAGAAAGAAATAATTTGTAAGAGTAAGCTAAAGTGGAAAAAAGTGAAAGTGAGGGTCACTCGGTGGTGTCCGACTCTTTGCATCTATTCTCCAGGCCAAGTACTGGAGTGGGTAGCCTTTCCCTTCTCCAGGGGAATCTTCCCGACCCAGGGATAGAACCTACGTCTCCCACATTGCCGGCGGATTCTTTACCAGCTGAGCCACAAGGGAAGCCCAAAAATACTGCACTGGGTAGCCTATCCCTTCTCCAGAGGATCTTCCTGACCCAGGAATCTAACCGGGGTCTCCTGCATTGCAGGCGGATCCTTTACCAACTAACTGAGCTATCAGGGAAGCCCTAAGAATACAATTTTCCCCTTTGATTTTATTATTCATTTTTCCTTACACTTATTTCCTTCTTGTAATACTTGAGAACATATAAAAATATTGCTTAGTCACTTAAGAGCTAAAAACAACCAAATAAAAATATAGTGGTAAACATTTAATATCAAGTTATAAAACTTTCATTTCTAAATTTCATCAAGTTCTCATTTCTGAAATGGCTGTTGAGAGAGGTTGTTTCCTGTATTATTGTTAAGTGACACTGTTTGCTTCACTATTAGTAACAATTTTATATCTCTTCTGAAAATTGCATAAATTATTGTGCAAATTTTCTAATGCATTTGCAAGAAAAAAATTTTCTTTTAATGACTATTAATGAACCCCTGTTTCATGCAGGGTGTGAAAAGTTGCCAAGATGTGTAAAACAATTATGATGACAAAAAGCATGAGTTTAAAAAGACTTTTCTTGTGTAATGTGTGTGAAAATCCAGAATAAGTCCTAAGGGAAAAATTAATTTTAATAAGTTTTTAGTCTTGCTTAAAGATTGTGTAAATTTCAGGCATGAAGACTTGTGTATTAATATATCAGGAATAATATGAAAGTTTCATCCTATAGAATAAATCTATTTCATCATCAACCTGATAGTTTACCCTTGAACTATAGGGACACTTGATCATTTACTAGAGAAAATATGTGTTATGTCTTCTAGGAGTGAAATACTGGGTAAAATGTTTAAAAAGGTGGAATCTTATATAATTTTAATGCAAATTTATTTATTATTAGAAAGCACTAAAAGACGCTTACTCCTTGGAAGGAAAGTTATGACCAACCTACATAGCATATTCAAAAGCAGAGACATTACTTTGCCAACAAAGGTTCGTCTAGTCAAGGCTATGGTTTTTCCTGTCGTCATGTATGGATGTGAGAGTTGGACTGTGAAGAAGGCTGAGTGCCGAAGAATTGATGCTTTTGAACTGTGGTGTTGGAGAAGACTCTTGAGAGTCCCTTGGACTGCAAGGAGATCCAACCAGTCCATTCTGAAGGAGATGAGCCCTGGGATTTCTTTGGAGGGAATGATGCTAAAGCTGAAACTCCAGTACTTTGGCCGCCTCATGCAAAGAGTTGACTCATTGGAAAAGACTCTGATGCTGGGAGGGAATGGGGGCAGGAGGAGAAGGGGATGACAGAGGATGAGATGGCTGGATGGCATCACTGACTCGATAGACGTGAGTCTGGGTGAACTCCGGGAGTTGGTGATGGACAGGGAGGCCTGGCGTGCTGCGATTCATGGGGTTGCAAAGAGTCGGACACGACTGAGCGACTGAACTGAACTGATTTCTGTTATAAACCCATTGATAACTGAAATCTAATCTTAAAAATTCCATTTTAATAGGTTCAGAGTTTACATTTTTAAAGTATGTAGATTTTAAATCTTTAAATATGAATAAACTATTTAATGATCTAGATCCAGGTAAACTTTGAAAAAGTCTAAAGATTCTAGAGGCTACAATACATTACTTTCTCATGAAATGGTCATTCCTGAACCCAAACATAATAACTAAGAGGAAATTTTATATAATTGTAATGGCTAAAAGTCAAGGATATATTCCAGCATTTAACGTGGAAGAGTCTCCATGAATATTTCCAGAACATTTGTTTTTACTGGGCTCATTATTGCTAATAGCTTTTTTCCTTGTCTTTGTTTCATATTTAACTTCCAAAAGACCCAAATTATGGGATAAATTTTCACAATTAACCCCTGAATGTGAAACAACTGAAACAAAATAAAGTGTTTCAATAATATCAGAGATATTATTGATATCTTTGAGAGAATATGAGAATAGAGTTGTGGTTAACAATCTAGGCTTTAGAATCAAAAATAGTTTGGTTTCTAAATAACCTAATCCTGATTCTGCCACTTATTAATGCTAAGACTTTGGCCAAGTAGCCCATCCTCAGTTTCCTCAACTCTATGTGTTAAATAATTATAAACAGTTCCCACTTCATTAGGTAATTTTGAGATTATATAAAGTACATTGGCACTTAATTAAAACTGTCTTTATACTGGCTATAGAATAGTTAAGATCTTAAGGGGCTGGGAGATGGGAATTTTAATGTTGCTATTGATGGGGATCAGAATATGTCCCCTAAAATACTACTTTGGCATATTAATTTATTTTGAATTAAAGTTACTTAAGAACCAGATGGTTCAAGAAGGTCATTCTGACCTCCTTTGTTCCCATGAAAGCAGGAAATAAATCTCTCATGTGAAAGGTACCCTCTCCATGCCAAGAGAATAGAAGGAAGGCATCTTTATCATCAGAGATAAGGAATTTAGGGCTGAGAAGGCTAATATAAACAAACTATAAAATGGATCACTTTGGTCACTTCTCTGAGACTCATATTTTAATAGACTCCCATATGAATGAAATTAGATTTTCTCCTCTATCTTATGTCAGTTTAATTATAGTGCAGCCAAAGAACCTGGAAAGGAAGAAGAGAAAAGTTTCCCTCCTCTACACTATATAATTGGAGAAGGCAATGGCACCCCACTCCAGTACTCTTGCCTGGAAAATCCCATGGATGGAGGAGCCTGGAAGGCTGCAGTCCATGGGGTCAACTGAGGGAGAGAAGCAACAGAGCATTCACAAAGCAAGAAAATCTTATCTCATCTCAGATTTCAAAAAGAATGTTCTCTTCTACCTAAAATCGCAGCCTATAGCTCTTGCTAGTGCAGCAGAGCTTCTAAATGAACATATGATAGTATTACCCCTGGGGCCAGTAGGGGCTCTGCCTATTAAGGGCCAGGAGGGACTACTGGAGCTCTCCTAATGTTCCACTTCTTGGTCTTAATAATGGCTTTATAAGTGCATTCACACTGAAAGTTCATTTAGCTGTGTACTTATAATTGTTATACTTTTCTGCATTTATACTGAAACAGGAAGGGGACAGGATACAACCTTTAAAAGGACACAGCCATTGAGGACATGACATAAACTCATTAGAACCAACTAGATTCAAGATGGTGGATGACTGACTTCCAGTAGACCTTGAGCCTTACCATATGCTCATTTTAATACATCAGTGTGCTAAATGACACACCCATAGGTGTCATGTTGGTTCCCAGATTATCCATAGAAGGCTAAAAAGTGGACGGTAACCAAATTCCTGGAAATATCCAACCCTTTCCCAAAATAGCTAGCATAATCTTTCCACTCATTAACCTATAAAATTACCCAACCTATGCAAACTAACCACCACATATTTCAGGGCCTCTCGCCTTCTGAAATGGCTCACGCTATGTCTGTGGGGTATGTATTTCCCTGAATGACTTCTTCCATTTTACTATGGCTGGCTCTTGAATTCTTTCCTGCTTGAAGCCAAGAACCCAACTCTTGATGGCCATCTCAAGGACTCCTCTGAGACCTGGGATGTAACCATCCTCTTGCACCCTACTTTCTTTCCTGAAATAATGCTATACTTTAGTAAAATTTATAATTCACACTCTCTAACAACCCTTGCACATTTATGTTCCCATAATTTATTTACCATCTATATTTCCCACTAGCATGTAAATTCTATACAATTCCTATTGGATTTTCAGGTCTGTGTTGTCTGTTTTGTGCACTGTTATATTTCCACCACCTGGAAAAATCTTCGGCACCTTACAGGGACTCAAACATAATTATAAACAAATAAATGAGACAGAATATTGGCTAGAGGATTAATGGTGTTATAGAGAAAATGAGAGAGATATAGACCAGATAATCTGGATAAGACCACTGGTTTAATATCAATAAGTAGAGAATTAAGAGATATATCTACATAGCTACTTAACAATGTTCTGGTCAAAATGCTTTTAAAATCTATTTATCTGAGATAGAGGATTTCCTGTCATTTATAGGTATGAACAAATCTGTATAGTAAGTATACTTTAGTTAAGTGGAAAAATCTCCATTTCAGAGCAAGTTTTGGCAAGCCGTGGGTAGCATACTTGCTTTCTTAAAATTAAATTATGCTCCTGGGGAGTAATTTACCTGCAAAAAGTTAGTTCCTCAGGTGGGGCATATAATGTTTCGATCAGTCATGAATATCTTTACTTTGGCTTGCACTCCTTAGAGTTCCTTTATGGGGAACTTTCTTACTGTTATAGGGGCAGAAACATTTTCTCTTCTTTCCTTTTAGTTTCTTTGGCTGGATTAAAAATTAAATTGATATAAAACAGATTAAGAGGAGGAAAACAATTTAAAGTTTGTATATACTGGAGCCCCAAAGACATAAGACTCAAAGGCAAGGCAGACAGACAGTTGAGCCTTACTTATATACAATCCCAGTGGCTCACATGCTAGTAAAGTAAAGCTCAAAATTCTCCAAGCCAGGCTTCAACAATATGTGAACATGAACTTCCAGATGTTCAAGCTGGTTTTAGAAAAGGCAGAGGAACCAGAGATCAAATTGCCAACATCTGCTGGATCATGGAAAAAGCAAGAGAGTTCCAGAAAAACATCTATTTCTTCTTTATTGACTATGCCAAAGCCTTTGACTGTGTGGATCACAATAAACTGTGGAAAATTCTGCAAGAGATGGGAATACCAGACCACCTGACTTGCTTCTTGAGAAATATATATGCAGGTCAGGAAGCAACAGTTAGAACTGGACATGGAACAACAGACTGGTTCCAAATAGGAAAAGGAGTACGTCAAGGCTGTATATTGTCACCCTGCTTATTTAACTTACATGCAAAGTACATCATGAGAAATGCTGGGCTGGAAGAAGCACAAGCTGGAATCAAGATTGCCAGGAGAAATATCAGTAACCTCAGATATGCAGATGACACCACCCTTATGACAGAAAGTGAAGAAGAACTAAAGAGTCTCTTGATTAAAGTGAATGAGGAGAGTGAAAAAGTTGGCTTAAAGCTCGACATTTAGAAAACTAAGACCATGGCATCTGGTCTTATCACTTCATGGCAAGTAGATGGGGAAACAGTGGCAGACTTTATTTTCTTGAGTTCCAAAATCACTGCAGATGGTGACTGCAGCCATGAAATTAAAAGATGTATACTCCTTGGAAGGAAAGTTATAACCAACTTAGACAGCATATTAAAAAACAGAGACATTACTTTGCCAACAAAGGTCCATCTAGTCAAGGCTATGGTTTTCCCACTAGTCCTATATAGATGTGAGAGTTGGACTATAAAGAAAGCTGAGTGCCGAAGAATTGGTGCTTTTGAACTGTGGTGTTGGAGAAGACTCCTGAGAGTCCCTTGGACTGCAAGGAGATCCAAACTGTCAATCGTAGAGGAAATCAGTCCTGAATATTCACTGGAAGGACTGATCCTGAAGCTGAAACTCCAATACTTTGGCCACCTGATGCAACGTACTGACTCATTTGAAAAGACGCTGATGCTGGGAAAGATTGAAGGCTGGAGGAGAAGGGGACAACAGAGGATGAGATGGTTGGACGGCATTACCGACTCAAGGGACATGAGTTTGAGTAAGCTCCAGGAGTTGGTGATGGACAGGGAGGCCTGGCATGCTGTAGTCCATGGGATCTCAAAGAGTTGGACACAACTGAGCGACTGAACTGAAGTGGCTCAGCAGTAAAGAATCTGCCCATTATGCAGGAGCTGCAGGAAATGCCGGCTCAATCCCTGGTCAGGAAGATCCCCTGGAGGAGGGCATGGCAACTCCAATATTCTTGCCTGGAGAATCTCATAGACAAAGGAGCCTGGTGGGTACAGTCTACACAGTTGCAAAGAATCGGACAGGACTGAAGTGACTTAGCATGCACAGCTTGAAAACCATCCTGAGCTAAAGAATGGGATATAGATGGATCTGGGTCTTCACAGGGGAGGAAGATGATTCATAGGATAAACAGCAGATGTTTGGTAGTCAGAAGTTTGTCCCACTATGCAGATAGGTCTTTCCAATAAAAATGTTATCTCTGTCAATAGCTTACTTACTGATGTAGGCTCCCTATTTACATGCTTTTAAGCAATTAAGAGCAAAATTAGTTTTTCTGGAGTTTGCTGGGTCTTGATTCCTTCAACTCAAAATAATTCGTATATCAAAGTGACATATTTTGAGTGGCATATTCTGCTTCCTTTCACTAATCAACATTATATTGAAATATAATACAATATTGGGCTTCCCAGGTGGTGCAGTGGTACAAAGTCTGCCTGCCAATACGGGAGATGTGGATTCAATTCCTGGGTCAGGAAGATCCCGTGGAGTAAGACAAGGCAACCACTCCAGTATTCAGAAATACAGAAAACAAAACAAAACCAGAGAACAATCATGCATACATTAGAAATGTGGAAAAGTTTTAAATCATTACTGTCAGGTCTCACCTAAAGACCCTAGAAAACCAAGAACAAAATGAACACACAGTGAAGAGATGGAAAAGAAGAATAAAAATAAGAGCAGGAACCAATGACACTTGAAACTGAGACAATGAGGAATGTCAATGAAATAAAGATTTTGTTTTTTGAAAAGATCTGTAAAATTGCCAAACCTACTGCTAGAATGACAAAGACAAACACAGTGAAGACGTAGCAGAGTAAAATCATATACAATTTTGCCAATGAGCACGGAAACAAAAATGTGTAACAAAACATCAGCAAAGCATCTTATATATCCTATGTACTTCTATACGGACACACACATGTATGTCCATGCGTGTATGGACACACACATGTATGCATGTATTTGAGTGTATGTATATATGTATGAATATACATAAACAAAGTTGCATTTTAACAACGAATTACTTATCATTGAGAAGTCTAATCATCTAATGTAATACATTAACAAATTAAAATTAAAATCTCATTAGGTACAGAACATTTTTGATAAATCTTCTCTCCTACATCTTTAGAGCAGTACCTCTGAGCTATCTAAGAGGCAGTTTCCCTGACTCTAACCCTCAGTAAAGTCCCAGAAGAAAATGTCACTGCTCTTACATTATATATGTGCATTATCATGTGTGTGTGTATTCAGTTGACACCATACTATTAAAGATTTCTACAGTAAAACTGAAAAAATAAGAGCACCGATTGTGATTACATTATATAATCTATAGATATTATCTATGTATGTACAGTAATATCTATAATTCCCCCAAAATTATATATACAGAAAGATCCATTCAAAAACACTATAACTAAATCAGAATAGAGGTCTTTTTAAGTGTTTAAATTTAGTAATCCACATCTGTTTGGATAAGTTTGCTTTTCTTCTGTTAATCTGTTTTTCATTATGGGGTGGGGAAATGTCAGCCGAGAACACAGAAGAGTAGAGGAAAATTTATTTTTCCTACCCTACAATTGATAATTGGACTACATTAAATTTAAGATTTTCATCAAATGATTACAAAGATAGTGAAAACACAAGCTAAAAAGTGAAAAGGTATATATCTTCACCAAAGAATGTCAATGATTAATAAGGAAAGAGGCAAACAATTGAGAAATAGGCACATGACAGAAAGTCATCTCATAAAAGAGGAAACTTGAATGACCAATAAACATTGAAGTATTTTTAAAGTTCCTGCTATTTAGGGAAATACAAAATTTTAAACGACTTGTGTCAAACCCGTGAGATTGGCAGAAATCATTCCCAGGAATTGGCAAAAACCTGAAACCAAAGGCACTCTCATATTTGCTAGTAAGAGTATAAAATAAACAACCATTTTGGAAAGCATTTTGGCAATAATCAGTAAAGTTGAAGTTCTTCAAACTTTGTAATCTAATAAATTCACTCTGGTATCTGCTCTTGTCCACGGGGTCACAAAGAGTTGGACACGACTGAGTGACTGAACTGAACTGAACTGATCTGCTCTTGGAGATACCAACAACACTGTGTGTAATGGTAAGAAAAAACAGAAATATAAATGATTATAAAGAGGAAAATGGACAAATACATTTAGAATTTCTACAATGAAACATCACATAGCAGTTAAAATGAAGAATAGAGTTAAGAAAACAATAGCAAAGAAGCAGATTGCAGAAGGATCTGTGCAGTGTTGCACACTTATGTAAAGATAAAAACATGCAGAATAATACCACAGCTTACACAAGCAGGATGGTGGCTACCTTTGAGTCAAAGAAGAGAAATGCATTCCTTCAGGAAGAAATAAAAGGGAATTTCAAAGGTATTTGTGATACTTTATTTCTTAAGGTGCTTAATTTATTATTTTCAATACTTTTTTGTATAGGTATATGAAATATTGCATGACAACAAAAGGAAAAAAGGAAAACTTTCCTTAACAGCTTCTGCTTGAAAGGTCAGGCTTCATTGGAATGTGATTAGGGTAAAATACGTCCAATCTAAGAATGTAAGCTACCAGAGAGATTCCTGGATGACGTCAAGTTTTCCTAGCTCAAAGGGCTTGAAACAAACTCTTACTCTCCCATAGTCTTATTTCAAAATATGGCTAGGAAAATATCTGAATCTGTGATGAAGGTGTTGAATGAATATTATATACCATTATTAAAGCTATAAATATCAATAGAGTTTAAGTGGTTTTAAAGCCACACCTTTGTTCTATAGCTGAAATACACTTCCAGTCTCCCAAGCTTACCACTATAAGATTTGGTTTCTTATCTTGGTTATTTCATTACTTCTCATGATTTGTTTGCATGTTTTGCAATTACATAGGGCATATCTCTGTCTTCTATTGTATTGTGACTTAATTGAGGAGAAGGACTGTGCTTCTGCTGTGTGGAAGAGAGGTGGCAAGTATGGTAATGCTGTCTGTGCAAAACCAAAAGTTCATGGGTCTTGTTTATTATGAAACCTCCTTTCATCATAAAGATTAATGCCATTTATTTTATAAAGAACACCCAGAGATAAAGTTATCTCATTTGGTAATGTGGATTTTGTTATTATTATTAATATTACAGATGCTATGGACCAAGATAGATGGTTTACACACCTCTAGGTAAGATCACTTTCCACATAAGCTGCTCTTACCCAGATACGTGAACTGTGGCAGTCATATTTCTCATGGACTTGGAACAGGGAGGACCTAGAGATATAAAAATAGTGCTTGACACTATGCCTGATTGTCACATGTTATAGACTGAAAGAGGATATTATTTTGAAATCAGGCATGTCTGAGCCCTCCTGCCCAAGCTGCTGCATGATGAAGCCCTGTCTTTGGAGACAGTGTCAATAACTGAGAACGTTAGAGGAAACGCACTTAGGAGTCAAGAGCATGTGACAATTTTTCCTACAGTGATTTTTATCTGGTTCCTCTGTTTTTAACATTGAAAACAATCTAATAATATCTCTGGTTTGCTACTAAAAAGACACAGTCTAGGAAAATGTAGATTTAGGGCAGTGGTTCTTAAGCAGGGTTGACATTGCCACCCCAAGAGAAACCTGGTAACTTCTGGAGACATTTTGTGGTTGTCACAAATTGGTGAAGGGGGAGGTTGTACTGGCATCTATTGGACAGAAACCAGAGACATTAATAAACATCTTATAATGAGCAGAGAAACCCAGCCAAATGATTATCCTTCAAAATAATCATTGGGGCAAATGCTGAAAAACCCTGCTCAGAGGCAGAACCTATAGTATTTTTGAAGGCTCTATGTGTCTGTATAATTTTCATAGTTATATGTATACAAACTCTCTATGAATTCATATCTCTGGTTTTCAACCTCCCGTCCCTGTGCTGTAACACACATATAAATCTTTGCTCTCTTACTATTTGGCCACTGACATGGAGACATTCTTTAAAATAAGAACAATATTTGGTTTGTCGTTTTTGCTGTTGTTCACACTACAAAGCAATACTTAGCTGTAGCATATTAAAGATTCACAAATGTATAAAGAACGGTCTTGAATGGTAGGAATTCATATAATTTTATTTATTTTGGAATTTTCCCCTGAATTTTCCCAATTAGAAATAAGACTGCTTATCCAGTTTTGTATCATTTTTAAAATTTTATATTAACCAGTCACATTTGGTCATCTATTATCTTTAAACCACAATTTTGATGCTTATAGAATTGCTCATTACAGGAGTCCTCAAAATGAACAGATATCATATTTTGGACATTTCTGTTGTTTCCAATCCCCCTCTACATGAGAAAGAGTGCTATATTTATATCTTTATATGCCCCTTCTGATATATCTTGAAAGCAAAGTCCTTAATGTTGACTTTCTGGGTCAAAGATTATGAAAAATATTGGAAAGCCTCTTGTTACTTATTATTGATTTACTATTTATAAAATTAGACTGATTTAAACTTCCATTGAGATGTATGAAAATGGAAGCTTTCTACACTACTGAATATTAGTATTATTATATCAATAAAATACTTCTGAACTGGTGAAGGTGTTCGAGGAGCAGAAGACGATAAGGACAACTAGATATTTGGATATTGCTTTCATCTTAGGTTGCATTTATTGGAGGTCAGCATTATTTCAAGACAAAGCAGACACTGCCTAAGCTCAGAGTTCACCAGCTCAAAATTGTTGGGCAGGCAATTCATGATCAAGGAGGCCTTGGCACCATGAGTATACCAGGCACTTCCAGAAGAAGGAAAAAGACAAAGCTGCAAATGGAGATTCACTGGCATCAAACTACCTTTTCTCAATTCTGTTTAGAATTTTCTCAGTCATAGAGCTTTTGGATAGGAGGAAATGTTAGATAACTTAATCCAACTACTTTATGTTATCAACAAGGAAAATAAAATCCAGGGAATTTCAGGGATTATCAGAATACACAGTCAGGTAACGGTAGAATTAAAACAGCACTCCAGGCTGGCTGACTTAGCAGTGGACAATGCCTTGATTTGATTTGGCCCAGGATAGTGAAAGTACATTGTCACACACAAGCCCAGAACATGAAAGGACCCAGAAAGTCTTGCAGGAAATCAAGTTGTTTACTTTAAGTAAATTATTTCTACTAGGCATTTACTTGATTTCCTCAAAAGTATAGAGTCATGAATTTATTCTCTCAGACTGTCTGAAGAGTCAAGATTGACAGAGATTGAAGACAATCGGAATAGCCACAACAATGGAGGCGGCCACAACGGTGGTTTAAGGTCATACAGTTTAAAATAGAAGCAATACACACTTATAATTCATCAGACACATAGATCCATTATATAAGATCAAGGTAGAAGCCATCATTCCTTGAGCAGTATCAACTTTAGCTAAGAGACAATGAGTGTGGAAAGAAATATATATATATATATATATATATATATATATGAAATGTGCATGTGGTTGTGCTCAGTCTTGTCCAACTCTTTGTGACCCGTGGACTGTGGCCCATCAGGCTCCTCTGTGCATGGAATTTTCCAGGCAAGAATAATGGAGTGGGTTGCCATTTCCTACTTCAAAGGCTTTTCCCGACCCAGGGATGGAGGCTGCATCTCCTGTATTGGCAGGCAGATTCTTTATCAGTGCACCACAGGGGAAGCCCATATATATATATAATGGTTTTTGTTATTCAATCGGTAAGTCATGTCCAACTCTTTGCACCCCCCAATAGATTACAGCACGCCAGTCTTCCCTGTCCGTCACTATCTCCGAGTTTGCTCAACTTCATGGATTGACAGGTTCTATCTCCTTGTAGTCATATACATAATGCACACGTATAATCAACATGCACATATACACATACCTTTTTTTTTCTCTTCTTTTTTCTATCTTGTTCATGTATTAAGATACAGGTAGAACCTAACAGCAAAATAAAAACTTCCTGGCTAGGTTTTATCAACTATTATTTTATCCTATGGGAAAATCTCTAGGATATTGCAAAAACCTCCAAACTTATAGGTCAAAGGAATTAACAAGGGAAATGTTAAATTGCTTTGTTTCACCTGCCCTAAATTAGTATTCACCACACCTCACAAGAGAAAACAGCTATTATTAAGACTTTCCCATTACTTTCAAAATAGTTTATACATGTATTAGACTGTCAAGTTAAATAAAGTTATTTTTGGATGTGTATCAGACACTTAGAAAATGTTTTAACTCTTCCAGTAAAAATTTAATGATTGTACAACGGTCACAGTTGGTCTAGATTATATAATGTTCTAAGGATGACATCTCGGAGAAGGCAATGGCAACCCACTCCAGTACTCTTGCCTGGAAAATCCCATGGACGGAGAAGCCTGGTAGGCTGCAGTCCATGGGGTCAGTAGGAGTCGGACACGACTGGGTGACTTTACTTTCACTTTTCACTTTCATGCATTGGAGAAGGAAATGGCAACCCACTCCAGTGTTCTTGCCTGGAGAATCCCAAGGACGGGGGAGCTTGGTGGGCTGCCATCTCTGGGGTCGCACAGAGTCGGACATGACTGAAGCGACTTAGCAGCAGCAGCAGCAAGGATGACATTTAAATGGAAACACATTAATAATTCAGGAGATAGTTTAGTTTAATATCTGACTGTAGCACTTACCCTCTTAGTGTTTAAATAATGAAACTATTATTGTCCATTAAATAAATCCTCATTAACATTAAAAGTCTTTTATTTGATCATCTTGTAGCTATATATCATTATTTAGCCAAACATATAGCTACAAATTCAGTTAAGCCAACTGATAAGTATCTTACCTAAACAGTAAATATTAATTAGGATTTCTAAAATCTAGATAAATGAAATATAACCCTTCAGGTAGGATGATAATTTCAGTTCAGTTCAGTCTCTCAGTCGTGTCTGACTCTTTGTGACCCCATGAATCGCAGCACGCCAGGCCTCCCTGTCCATCACCAACTCCCAGAGTTCACTCAGACTCATGTCCATCCAGTCAGTGATGCCATCCAGCCATCTCATCCTCTGTCATCCCTTCTCCTCCTGCCCCCAATCCCTTCCAGCATCAGAGTCTTTTCCAACGAGTCAACTCTTTGCATGAGGTGGCCAAAGTACTGGAGTTTCAGCTTTAGCATCATTCCTTCCAAAGAAATCCCAGGGCTGATCTCCTTCAGAATGGACTGGCATGGACATAATTAAGGGATACATCTCATTCTGTTATTGTCATAAGCTGGGACAGAACTATTCTACCACTGATGATAATCAAGGACAGACAGTTTGGGAATAGCAGTGCCTGGAAAGGATAATTTAGGTTAAGACATATTTAGTATCAGTAGTGTCAGGTAGCAGGAAGATAAATATCAACAGGGGCATGAACTGTGGAAACTAACTTACAGAGAGAATCAAGACTAAAGAAAATTGATGGTCACTTAAATAATAAAATCTTTTTAAAATAATTGTACATCATTGTGAGAACTGTAGAACTGGGTATAATAAGGCAAATGATGACATTTGCAAATGTGGAAGATAAAGTTTTAGATAATCATGAGGATACACAGTTGCACAAACTGTGCCTCAATTAATTTTGAAAAAAAATCAAACAAGTCAACCAATAATATCAAACCATAATGCACAAAGATCATATTTTCTAATAAAATTACTTGAATATTTCTTCTGTTTTATGGAGAATGCAAATTAACAGTAAAATGGTTATAACTCAAGAGAAGTAAAAGGCAAATTGAAAAGACCAAAACTATCAACTGAATCTCTGAAAAATAAAATATGATAGGAGTGGCAAGAATAGTCATTTATCATGTCAGTTCAATTCTAATAGTTATATCCGTGAGTTAGAATGTTAAGGTCACCATTTGATATAGAAGAAATTGGAAACCACCAGTGAGAGCAAATGTTCAAGAGGTCAGCGCACATTAGATTTAAAGGTCTTTAACAACTGTGTGCAGATCGCACGTAGAAGGTGATGTAATATCATCCCCCTGTAAGGTTATATTAATACAGCTAGTCAACCTCAAGTGCAGAAGCAAAACTTCACAGTGATTTCCCAGAAACTGTAATGCCAGTTCATTTGTAAAAAAAATCACTGTGTTGTTAGCTACATATTTTTGGCAACTACTTTTGCTGCTTATTTGTTTTAGGAGATGTGTGCTCTCTCTTTCTGGCTCAGTGAATCTCTTACGTGATATTGAATCTAACCTCACAGGTTTCCAAAGTTGTACTCAGAAATGATACCTATTCTGAATAGGTTGTCTGGATGGGAAAGCCTATTTTTACTAAACAATTGGTTTGATTGGAAATCCAGCAAAATCTGGATACATATCCTAAGATTTTTACAGCATCCCAATGCCTTTAATGAGTTTTCGTTTAAAAGATTTCATATTATTTAATATCCTATGCATTTTTAAAGTTGGACATTCACAATAGGAGTTTTAATTAAAAATTTTTCAACAAATATTGAACAAGTATTCAGTATGGCCAAGGCTCAGAGTAGGAATTTCAGAGATACAAATAGGAACATAAAAAAAAAAAAAAAAAAAAAACTACTTTCATTATGTTCACCATCTCACCATGTCTAGAGATGAGAAGATGAGAGAATGTAGAAATAGTTGCAAGCAGAGTAAAATTGTGATGCTTGACTTTCTGGTATTGTGTTGTGTTTTATTATTTTCTGTGTCTTTTGGGGGGTTGTCTTCAGTAAATGTTCTGACCAAAATTATAAAATAGAAAACAAGCAAACAAGAGACTCTATGTCTCTAACTAAGAGATATTATGTAGGAAATCTGAAATAGTGACGAATTGGAAAACCATTTATATTGGTTCCAAGATTGTCTTTGTTCTTATGTATATATAGTCCTCTCATACTGCCTCCTAGGAATGAAACTCTAAACAAGTATTTAAAGCCACATCACAGTATCTAACCCACAAGTTACTGGAGAAATTGCTCTCACAACTTGCTCAGTTGCCCCACATTCTACAACAAAGACAACAACTACTTAAATATAAATAGTACTGAAAGTGATGGTATGGTCAACTTTGTGGTTTAAAAAATTGAGTTGTAGGACATAAACTGAAACAGTTTCACTAAAACACTGCATGGAGTGGTAAAAGAAACTAAATGCCAGGGAAGAGTGTGAATATATTCATGTCTAAATTACAGTAATATGAACAGGAAAGTAAGATTTTATCAGACTTTGTACTATGAACAATCTTCTTGAAAATACATTAGTCATCCAAATTCAGGAACAATATATTGAATAGGCAGGATTTGGCTAAGCATGTTTTTAATTCTTGATAACACTTTCTCCAGGTAGAAAAAGATATAACCTTAACTTACCATAATCAAAACCATTCTTCAGTTTTCTACATTATTTTATTTATGTGTAACAAAATTAACACATTAATTAAATTTACACATTAATTAATTGTCACCCTGCTTATTTAATTTATATGTAGAGTAACTCATGTGAAATACTGGGCTGGATGACTCACAAGCTGAAATAAAGATTGTTGGGAGAAACATCAAGAATCTCAGATATGCAGATGATACCACTTTAATGGCAGAAGGTGAAGAGGAACCAAAAGCCTCTTGATAAATGTGAAAGAGGACAGTGAAAAAGCGGCTTACAACTCAACATTCAAAAAACTAAAATCATGCTACCCAGTCCCATCACTTCATGGCAAATAGATGGGGAAAAAGTGGAAATAGTGACATTTTATTTTCTTTGGCTCCAAAATCACTGTGGATGGTGACTGCAGCCACGAAATTAAAAGATGCTTGCTCCTTGGAAGAAAAGTGAGAGTGAACCTTGCTGTGTATTAAAAAACAGAGCATCACTTTGCTGACAAAGGTCTGGACAATCAAAGCTACGGTATTCCCAGTAGTCAAGTATGGATTGTGACAGTTGGACCATAGAGAAGGCTGAGCACCAAAGAACTGATGCTTTCAAACTGTGGTGCTGGAGAATACTTTTGAGAGTTCCTCGGACAGCAAAGAGATCAAACCAGTCAATCCTAAAGGAAATCAACCCTGAATATTCATTGGAAGGACTGATGCTGAGGCTAAAGCTCCAATACTTTGGCCACCTGATGTGAAGAGCTGACTCACTGGAAAAGAACCTGATGCTAGGAAAGACTGAGAGCAAGAGGAGGAGGGGGCAACAGAGGATGAGATGATTGGATGGAATTCCCAACTCAGTGGACAGGAGTTTGAACGAACTCAAGGAGATAGTGAAGGACAGGGAAGCCTGGCATGCTTCAGTTCATGGAGTTGCCAAGAGTTGGACATGACTTAGCGACTGAACAATAACAACAATAAAACTTTTTAGGGAGACTAAACAATGGACAAACAAACCAATGTAGAAAGGTCTTAATGTTTATTATTAAACAAAATGATACATGCCTACTTTAACAAAGGAAAAATCTTTAAAAAGCCTTGAATAATAGGCTAATTACTAGAAAACTGTCTTAGTTTTTACTTAACATTGATGTAATCTCATAAGTATAGCTAGATACTATAATAATTTATTTGATAATTTTGAGCTGGTAGATGAGTTGAGAGATTCTTTGAGAGAAGTATCCATAAGTGGTAGAGATCAAGATCCCCAAAAAACACAAAGAAATTAACAAAATAAAGGTGAATTAAACTAACATTTGGAACCAGAGACCAAACTGCAAACATCTGCTGGATCATCGAAAAAGCAAGAGAGTTCCAGAAAAACATCTATTTCTGCTTTATTGACTATGCCAAAGCCTTTGACTGTGTGGATCACAATAAACTGTGGAAATTCTGAAAGAGATGGGAATACCAGACCACCTGACCTGCCTCTTGAGAAATCTGTATGCAGGTCAGGAAGCAGCAGTTAGAAGTGGACATGGAACAACAGACTGGTTCCAAATAGGAAAAGGAGTACGTCAAGGCTGTATTTTGTCACCCTGCTTATTTAACTTATATGCAGAGTACATCATGAGAAACACTGGGCTGGAGGAAGCACAAGCTGGAATAAAGATTGCGGGGATAAATATAAATAACCTCAGATATGCAGGCAGATGACACCACCCTTATGGCAGAAAGTGAAGAGGAATTAAAAAGCCTCTTGATGAAGGTGAAAGAGGAGAGTGAAAAAGTTGGCTTAAAACTCAACATTCAGAAAACGAAGATCATGGCATCTGGTCCCACCACTTCATGGGAAATAGATGGGGAAACAGTGGAAACAGTGTCAGACTTTATTTTTGGGGGCTCCAAAATCACTGCAGATGGTGACTGCAGCCATGAAATTAAAAGACGCTTGCTTACTCCTTGGAAGGAAAGTTATGACCAACCTAGATAGCATATTCAAAAGCAGAGACATTACTTTGCCAACAAAGGTACGTCTAGTCAAGGCTATGGTTTTTCCTGTGGTCATGTATGGATGTGAGAGTTGGACTGTAAAGAAAGCTGAGCACTGAAGAATTGATGCTTTTGAACTGTGGTGTTAGAGAAGACTCTTGAGAGTCTCTTGGACTGCAAGGAGATCCAACCAGTCCATTCTGAAGGAGATCAGCCCTGGGATTTCTTTGGAGGGAATGATGCTAAAGCTGAAACTCCAGTACTTTGGCCACCTCATGCGAAGAGTTGATTCATTGGAAAAGACTGATGCTGGGAGGGATTGGGGGCAGGAGGAGAAGGGGACAACAGAGGATGAGATGGCTGGATGGCATCACTGACTCGATGGACGTGAGTCTGAGTGAACTCTGGGAGTTGGTGATGGACAGGGAGGCCTGGCGTGCTGCGATTCATGGGGTCACAAAGAGTCGGATACAACTGAGTGACTGAACTGAACTGAAACTAACATATTTTAATATTTTTGTGATTAATTCCAAATGTTTATCACATTAGAGAATGATTTAATCACTATTGGAGAAATGGTCAAAAATAAAATGGATTGCAATAGAGAAAAATACCAAAACATTAAAACAAAACACATTGCAAGAATGAAGATAAAATTACATTGTAATACACAAAGTACTAGACAACAATTTAACCAGCTCAGATGAAAAGGGAAAATTAAAAAGGAACAAAGATATTTAAAGGAAACTTTCTGTTTATTAACTCCAAGTTGATAGGGGTTCATGCATTCATTCACTGTGCTAGATAATGGGACTCTATTGGACATGACCAACCTTATACCTCTATTCATGGAACTTAGAGTCGACAGAAACAGTCAACATGTGAGTTATCAAAGGAATATTCATGTAATTAAAAATACTATGAAGGTGATAAAGTATCAAGATGGAGAGTAATAGGTGGCTGCCTGATTTAAACAGAGTAATAAGGGAAGCGGAAAAGGCAATGGCACCCCACTCCAGTACTCTTGCCTGGAAAATCCCATGGACGGAGGAGCCTGGTAGGCTGCCATCCATGGGGTCGCTAAGAGTCGGACACGACTGAGCAACTTCACTTTCACTCTTCACTTTCATGCATTGGAGAAGGAAATGGCAACCCACTCCAGTGTTCTTGCCTGGAGAATCCCAGGGATGGGGGAGCCTGGTGGGCTGCCGTCTATGGGGTTGCACAGAGTCGGACACGACTGAAGCGACTTAGCAGCAGCAGCAGCAGTAAGGGAAGACTTGTCAGAGGAAATGGTGGTTAACTTACTAACTGCACGTCAAAAAGGAGCCAGAAACTTGAAGATCTGTGAAAAGGGAGTATTCCAGATAGAGGGAAGAACAAGAATTAGTCTTCAGATAGAAGAAACTAGATTGGTCCCTGGAAGAGGAAACAGTTGCTGTAGCAGATGATGTATTTAAGTAGAGAAAAGGGGAAGCATATTTTTGTATAAGAGGCAAGGGAAAGACATATGAACTAACATATCAATAAGTAATTATTAATGTAGATAACATTAATAGAGCTATTTCAAATCCTAAAAGATGATGTTGTGAAAGTGCTGCACTCAATATGCTAGCAAATTTGGAAAACTCAGCAGTGGCCACAGGACTGGAAAAGGTCAGTTTTCATTCCAGTCCCTAAGAAAGGCAATGCCAAAGAATGCTCAAAATACCACACAGTTGCATTCATCTCACATGCTAGTAAAGTAATGCTCAAAATTCTCCAAGCCAGGCTTCAGCAACACATGAACCGTGAACTTCAATATGTTCAAGCTAGTTTTAGAATAGGCAGAGGAACAAGAGATCAAATTGCCAACATCCGCTGGATCACTGAAAAAAGCAAGAGAGTTCCAGAAAAACATCTATTTCCGCTTTATTGACTATGCCAAAGCCTTTGACTGTGTGGATCACAATAAACTGTGGAAAATTCTGAAAGAGATGGGAATACCAGACCACCTGATCTGCCTCTTGAGAGACCTGTATGCAGGTCACGAGGCAACAGTTAGAATTGGACATGGAACAACACTGGTTCCAAATGGGAAAAGGAGTATGTCAAGGCTGTGTATTGTCACCCTGGTTATTTAACTTATATGCAGAGTACATCATGAGAAATGCTGGGCTGGAGGAGGCACAAGCTGGAATCAAGATTGCTGGGAGAAATATCAATAACCTCAGATATTCAGATGACACTACCCTTATGGCCGAAAGTGAGGAAGAACTAAAGAGCCTCTTGGTGAAAGTGAATGAGAAGAGTGAAAAAGTTGGCTTAAAGCTCAACGTTCAGAAAACTAAGATCATGGCATCCAGTCCCATCACTTCATGGAAAATAGATGGAGAAACAGTGGAAACAGTGGCAGACTTTATTTTTGGGGGCTCCAAAATCACTGCAGATGGTAACTGGAGCCATGAAATTAAAAGATGCTTACTCTTTGGAAGGAAAGATATGACCAACTTAGACAGCATATTAAAAAGCAGAGACATTACTTTGCCAACAAAGGTCTGTCTAGTCAAGGCTGTGGGTTTTCCAGTAATCATGTATGGATGTGAGAGTTGGACTATAAAGAAAGATGAATGCCGAAGAATTGATGCTTTTGAACTTTGGTGTTGGAGAAGACTCTTGAGAGTCCCTTGGATTGCAAGGAGATCCAACCAGTCCATCCTAAAGGAGATCAGTCCTGGGTGTTCATTGGAAGGACTGATGCTGAAGCTGAAACTCCAATACTTTGGCCACCTGATGAGAAGAGCTGACTCATTTGAAAAGACCTTGATGCTGGGAAAGATTGAAGGTGAGAGGAGAAGGGGACGACAGAGGATGAGATGGTTGGATGGCATCACCAACTCAATGAACATGAGAATGAGTAAGCTCCAGGAGTTGGTGATGGACAAGGGAAGCCTGGCGTGCTGCAGTCCATGGGATTGCAAAGAGTTAGACATGACTAAGAGACTGAACTGAACTGAATGTAGATAAATTCTAAAATTGATCCAGTCTAACCCCTTTCCTCGGAGAAGGCAATGGCACCCCACTCCAGTACTCTTGCCTGGAAAATCCCATGGACGGAGGAGCCTGGAGGGCTGCAGTCCATGGGGTCGCTAAGAGTCGGACACGACTGAGCGACTTCACTTTCACTTTTCACTTTCATGCATTGGAGAAGGAAATGGCAACCCACTCCAGTGTTCTTGCCTGGAGAATCCCAGGGACGGGGAGCCTGGTGGGCTGCAGTCTATGGGGTCGCACAGAGTTGGACACAACTGAAGTGACTTAGCAGCAACCCATTTCCTACTTAATGCAAGTCTCATTTCTCCTATTTGGATAGAACATTCATCTCCTATGTTAAGGAAAGAGACTAGACAAAGGAATTCTCAAAGGAAGGCATTTCTGTATTTGGTTTTCTGTGTGTTTTACCATATCTGAAACATTCAGCATTCCTGAAATTTATCTTTTGGAGAGTCATTGGAAGACCAGAGACCAATTTTACATAACTTACACAGACTGCATACATTTTTTAAATTATTTGTTTTCAAGTTTCTTGAGATGATGCATCAGTTTGGGTGGCTGTAACATATTAGACCTTCAAAGAAGTAGCCTAGGGTCCAGAATCACATTTTTCATTTGTATTAAAATTTCCACTAAGCTATGGTCCAAACTGTCTTATTTTTCTTAGGTACTGTGTCTGGGGGACTTAGATTTGCTAGGATGTCCTACTTCAAGCTGATTTCAGAGACAGAGTAATTTGTTACAT
Organism: Bos indicus x Bos taurus; assembly: GCF_003369695.1. Classification (NCBI taxonomy): domain Eukaryota; kingdom Metazoa; phylum Chordata; class Mammalia; order Artiodactyla; family Bovidae; genus Bos; species Bos indicus x Bos taurus. Next base: position 64,960,670 of record NC_040079.1, on the reverse strand, counting down.
TTTTAGAAACTAGGTGCATCTGCAGAATTGGGCCATGACAGCGTAATATAAATGACTTTCAAAGTAAAATAGAAATAAATAAAGCTTGTGGGTATATAAGAGAAATAGAGACAGAGACAAAGAGCAGACTCCATCTTTAAGTTTAGAAATTTAGATAAATGATTCTCCCTTCTATTTCCTTTGCCCCAGTGGTTTCTTATGTAGTAAGAATTTAGTTGCCTCTTTCATTATACTAACAAAGGAAATATGTGAAAAGCAGGAGTTTCAATTTCTCTGTGGAAATTGAAATATTGATAATCTGGCCTCTTACTAAGAATTATAAGTGATGAACTCTCTTCCTTCAAACCAGTTCTTTTCAATACATCAGAAAAGATACCTTTTTAGAGAAACTATCAGATAGACCTGAGTTCTGTTGATATCTGTTCTCTGGCAGAGGTTTCAGTTTATTCTTAACAAAAGTAAAGCCACCAAAATTTCTGGGCACAGTTTCTAAAGAAAACCTTCACAATCCCAGAGAAGGTTTGTAAGATGGTAATGGGTAGTTAACACAGGCAAGTCCTAAAACCATTACGGAGGATGCCTATCCTCCTCACCAGTGGGTCCCAGAGCATGCAGCCATGGCTGCTGACTGCACAGCTTTCAAAGATAAAATGGAACATGTGGACATTAAGGTGCTGACTCCAGCTAAATTGGTTAATGACTAGTATCATCTAAATGAGGTAGCAAGCTGAAAGACTCATAATCTCTCCCTGTGAGCAGATTTTAATTAAATAATTATAATGTCCTTGTTGTAATTATTTATCAGTAACTGTGCTCCTGAGTATTGCCTCTTTTGCCATCATCTGTTCTGTCAGCTCAGCTGAACAATGAGACATTCACTTGGCCATGATGAGGGGAAAATGAATGATTCTTATTCACCGCAAAATAACACTGGAAGAATTCTGGCAGTGAGGCAAGATTCTGGGCTCTCCATTTAAACTTTGTATTTTTAGGAGAGGAACTTCAGTATCCTGATTCAGATATTGAACTTCTGAGAGGTTTCAATAATATGATCAGAAAGAATGATTTTTTAGTATCTATAACTTAACATTACATATTATAGCAATGGTATTTAAAAAGTATATGTTATTTCCTATTTTGAGATTATGCAATCTATAGCATATAGTGTAATGTATGTTTCCAATAGCGAAAATTAGGAGTGATACAAAAAAAATAACTAAGTAACTCTTTATTGATAATACCTATAATTGTTCAAAATAACAGGAAGAGAAGGGACTCATTAAACAGTGAAGCTGATTCCTGAGTCAAAAATGGGACTACAAGAGAACATAGAGATGGATTTAAACCATGTAAAAGAAAGCAAGATCTTCACAGTAGACTTCCTCTAAAAAACTTACTCTAGTGAATAAGTATGTTTCTCTGTTTCTTCTGGGGATTCAGGAAAAAAAAAAGGGAATTTAACTGTAGTATGTGAGATTTAGCTTTAATAAAAAGAAATATATTATGAGTGTGATCAGGGTAATAGTAAAGCACTGTTACTCAACACTTGATGTTACAGGTCTCCTTCCTATAACCTTTCCAGTCTGCAAGCTTGCTAAGTCACTTCAGTTATGTCCAACTCGTTGCAACCCTATGAACCATAGCCTGCCAGGCTCCTCTGTCCATGGGATTCTCCAGTCAATAACACTGGAACGGGTTGCCATTTCCTTCTCCAGGTGATCTTCCCAACCCAGGAATCAAATTGGCATCTCTTGCGTCTCCAGCATTGGCAGGCAGTTTCTTTACCACTAGTGCCACCTGGGAATCCCAGTCTGCACCTCTTCCCATTCTGATTACATCTTCCTACTACATAAGGCATTTGAATAATATACCTTCAGATTTAAACCTCATAGGAGACTTTGCATTTAGTGTGAAAAATCTTAAAAACAAAAATACCTCAGAAGCAAAAAGAATATTTGGGAATGATGATTTTTCCAAAACAAACCAAAAAAGAGTTCAGTTCAGTCACTCAGTCGTGCCTGACTCTTTGCAACCCCACAAATCACAGTACGCCAGGCTTCCCTGTCCATCACTAACTCCAGGAGTCCACCCAAAACCATGTCCATTGAGTTAGTGATGCCATCCAACCATCTCATCCTCTGCTGTCCCCTTCTCCTCCTGCCCCCAATCTTTCCCAGCATCAGGGTCTTTACAAATAAGTCAGCTCTTCATATCAGGTGGCCAAAGTATTGGAGCTTCAGCTTTAGCATCAGTCCTTCCAATGAACACCCAGGACTGAGCTCCTTTAGGATGGACTGGTTGGATCTCCTTGCAGTCCAAGGAACTCTCAAGAAGAATCTTCTCCAACACCACAGTTCAAAAGCTTCAATTCTTCAGTGCTCAGCTTTCTTTACAGTCCAACTCTCACATCCATACATGACCACTGGAAAAACCATAGCCTTGACTAGATGGACTTTTGTTGGCAAAGTAATGTCTCTGCTTTTTAATATGCTGTCTAAGTTGGTCATAACTTTCCTTCCAAAAAGTAAGTGTCTTTTAATTTCATGGCTGAAATCACCATCTGCAGTGATTTTGGAGCCCAGAAAAATAAAGTCAGCCACTGTTCCCCATCTATTTGCCAGGAAGTGATGGAACCAGATACCATGATCTTAGTTTTCTGAATGTTGAGCTTCAAGCCAACATTTTCACTCTCCTCATTCACTTTCATCAAGAGACTCTTTAGTTCTTCACTTTCTGCCATAAGGGTGGTGTCATCTGCATATCTGAGATTATTGATATTTCTCCCAGCAATCTTGATTCCAGTTTGTGCTTCTTCCAGCCCAGCATTTCTCATGGTGTACTCTGCATAGAAGTTAAATAAGCAGCAGCAGCTGCTGCTGCTGCTAAATCGCTTCAGTTGTGTCCGACTCTGTGCGACCCCATAGACGGCAGCCCACCAGGCTCCCCTGTCCCAGGAATTCTCCAGGCAAGAACACTGGAGTGGGTTGCCATTGCATTCTCCGAGCTGTTTGTATAGATGTCTACAATTATCTATGTAAGTAACCATCTGTTAAGTAACCATTAATTTAAGCTAAATATGAGTCCATACTGATGTCCCTGACTCTCATCTAGTACCACCTGGTTAATTTTAGTCTTTGGCCTTTACTTATTTGTCACTTCTCACTCCAATCTTAATAAACCTGGATTCCATTATACATATCTATTAATTATTTATTTGCTTAATCCCAATATACATAGTGGTACCAGAACTGTTAACCTATAATCACATAGAAAATGTCTTTATTAACTACAGTACAGTGCTTATATATACTTTCTTTTCAGTCCTTAGCTTTATGCCATGCTAAGTTGCTTCAGTTGCGTCTGACTCTTTGTGACCCTATGGACTATAGCTCACCAGGCTCCTTTATCCATGGGATTCTCCAGGCAAAAATACTGTAGTGGGTTGCCATGCCCTCCTCCAGGGAATCTTCCCAACCCACTCACTGAACCCACATCTCTTACATCTCCTGCATTGGCAGGTGGATTCTTTACCACTAGTGCCATCTGCCTTAGTCTACTTATTTTCTAATGTACTTAGGTTAAATTTTCCCCACTCCCTTCATTGAAGTTATATCATACATCTGGAACTCAGTCAGACCCCTTTGTCACAATCTGCATTCCCTTGGACAGCAAGGAGATCCAACCAGTCCATCCTAAAAGAAATCAGTCCTGAATGTTCATTGGAAGGACTGATGTTGAAGCTGAAACTCCAATACTTTGGCCACCTGATGCAAAGAGCTGACTCATTTGAAAAGGTGTTGATGCTGGGAAAGATTGAAGGCGGGAGGATAAGGGACGACAGAGGATGAGATGGTTGGGTGGCATCACCAACTCAATGGACATGAGTCTGAGTAAGCTCCGGGAGTTGGTGATGGACAGGGAAGCCTGGCATGCTGCAGTCCATGCCGTCACAAAGAGTCAGACACAACCGAGTGACTAAATGGACCTGAACTGCATTCCACTCTAACCCCACAACAGCCAAATTGACCTTTTTAAATTGCATTCACTAAGGTCTTGCTTTTTGTGCTATAAGTCTCCATGAGTTCTGATAAGTGTATATTCCCCAATCTTCTGTATGTACGTAAAAGTCCATAAATAATTAGTCTTTATTTTGTATATTCAGTATTTTCATTTTCATTTAACCACATATTTACATTCCCCTTTGTCCTTCATTCTTTACTGAATTTCCCTGTTTTCATTTGTGATTTTTAATTTTCGGCCCAAAAAATCTTTTGAGTATTTTTTTTAGTGCTGGTTTACAAATAATTCCTTAGGTTTTTTTCTGGCCAGATCTTCATTTCACTTTCATTTTTGAAAGCTATTGTTGATGATTCCATTACTAAGATAACTCATCAGAGGTCTCAATTAAAAGCCTAATTACCAGGGCCCCTTTTTCTTTCTAAGGTCCATATGTCAGTTTTTGTCTCTCCATAACTGTAGTCTTCTATAAGCTTTGCTCAGCTTCTCAGCTGACTTAGGAACTGGCATATTGCCTTGAATGAAAAAGAGAAGTCAAATATCAGACTTACCTCTGTGCCTTCTTTTTCTCAGAGAACCTGCCCCTCAAATCACTTGTACTGCCTTGTGAACTTTCCAGTGACTTCAAACAGACCTCAAAAAGTATCCAGCTTCTCAAATTGCCCTCAATAAAACAGTTAATGTTATAACAACCAGTCTGCTATACAAAAATCCTAGAAGAGCAATTGAAATTCCAAGTGAGGAAATTTCTGTCTCATACTCAGCAGGGTTGAAGTTTCTGGAATTCTACAACATAATCTTAGTTTTTTAACCAGTGTGATATCATCCTCAGCTGGTTTGATTATAAAATAGTATTAATTTTATACTATTAATATTAGTATAAATATATACTAATATATATTAGTATATATTTAATATATATATTATATATTTATATATAAACAATATATATTAATATATAATTAATATATATAATAATATATGTATTATATATTATATAATATATATAATAAATTAATTATATATTAACATTTATACTATATTATATTAGTATAAATATATCTTATTATATTAATAAGATATATTAATTAATATATCTTATTAATTCAATATATATTGTCCAGCAATATTGTATCAGAAATGTGTTCTTATGAGTTTTAGTAGAATGTTTGCAAACTATATCTTCTTTCCAAGGTAGACATTCACTAAAAATTAGTTAATCTTTTATTTAATCTGGCATATCTGGTTGTTTTCTGATCATACCTGGTTTGAGAAACTTTTTGAAGGATTGATACTGAGAGTCTCAGGCATGGGAAAGTAGAATTCATTGCTTTTATCATTTTTTGTTTGTTTCTTTTTAAGGTCATATATAAATCACAAGTGTTTGAATTTCTAGAAATGTTATAATCATGATATCTGCAATGAATTAGTTAGTTAATGCTGACATATATTATCAACCATTTTCTCCTTTAGCTGTGGCCACTATTTCTTTATAATTTCAGCCTAATTTTGCAGAACACTGTCTAGGACACAGGCCAGACAGCATAGACACATGATTAAAGTTAATAGCCACACTACAAATAACACCTTGTTGATATTAAATAGTGTTGGCCTTAAAAACACAAAACACTGCTCTTTCTGTTGTTTTTAAATTATTTGAATTATTTTTAAATGAAAAATGTTATATAATAATGAATACTTTTATATTTTACATTACTGAGCCCTCTAAATTATTTTTGTTTTGTCCTGAATTAGCATACTTAAAATTAAATCATCTTATTTTGAATTATATCAGCTACTACTAGGATGATTGAAAAATATACCTGTATTCCATGACACATAGTATTAAAGATTAAACTTTGTTACTGTGCAATGGTCTCTTGAGCCTGGTCTATATGGTAAAATACTCTATAAAATTACAATTTGTTAAACATAGCCCAAATTCAATAAAAATGAAGGATGATATCTAGTTAGGGGCTGAGATGGTAGCATAATTTTGCTTTAAAACTAAGTCATATGTCAGGGTAAAAAGACTCCAAGTATCAATACATATCTGAACATTTCTAATTGCAAGAAAATTCCCTATTCAAGCAGACATTTCTGGTACAATATTACAAATATATGTTGTAGCACCACCTAGCAAACTCCTAGTGCATTTACCACATCACAAACATTTTGCTCTTTTTCCAGTAGTGAACATACTTTTCTAAATATCTGCAGAGTCATGGAAAATTACACATTTTATGCAGCAGGAAAAATAGAAAAATTTCAAGACCAGCTTATAAAAACATATTTCATGTTTATACTTTTAAATTCTGTTTATTATATATATGCCTGTGCATTAGAATAAAATTTACATGCTTTTTTCTTTATTAACAAAACTTATATAACTTATAATAACATATATAATTAACATATGCCAATATTTGACATTCTCAGTTGTTTATTTCACTGGTGGACAGACAAAATAAAATCAAAGCTTTGTCTATTATATCTAGGTAATGACAAAAACGGGAAGGTCCATACATTTTATTTTTTTTAATCACTATTTCTGATGGCAGTGCAGACATTTAGCAAATAGAAGAGAGTGTTTTAAGTGGAAAAACATGGTTAGAGAGAAACAAACTTACTATTTTTACAATGCTAAGCTAATTACATAACTGCCCTGAATCTTAGTTTCCTAAACTTTAATATGCCATGATGATAACAATAACAGGGTTATTGAGAAATGTTTCACACAGAATATAATTCAATAGATATTTATCTACCAATGAGTTTGCTTTCAGCTATTTGACAAGTTAACCTATTAAGAAAGTAAACAGAAAAATATCATTTATCAAATTCCTACTTTGTCTTGACTGGCTTGATTTATTTTGCCTGATCTTGGACAAAAAGGTCAGCACATTTTGTATATCAATTCTCCAACATAATCTTGGCAAAATAGTCATTTCTATTAGTTCAGAAAATTGCTTGCAAGTTTTCATCTAGAAAAATTAACTATTTGATTAACTGAATTTTTTTTTCAACTGCTCTGAGTCTAAAATTATATCTAGATGAACAAGTCACTTGTAAAGAAAAAAAGTTGCATTCCAACAGAACCAAGAGAACTCAATGAACTTGTCTGAGTTGTCTGATTCTAGAAATATAACTAACTTTACTGAGTTAAAATATTTTTCCACTAAGAAAATGCACAAATAAAACAACTCTGGATTTTTATGTATAGAAACTGTTCTCATCCTGCAGATTGATAGCTGATTTGAAGCTTGGGGCACAGGCTGGGTCACAAGCATCATAATGTCAGCCTGTCAACGATCACATTTCTCAAACACAGCATCTGGTTACTTTGGACAGGGACTGGCCTGCTGGAACCTGACAGTTCCATTACTGCCAGCAGTCTTATAATAGCTGATGGAAACTGCAAACAGTAACCTTTTCATTTAGCACTGACAAAGATTCTGCCCCAAAACCTAAAGCCTGAGAGACACCAAAAAAGATTTAGCTCAAGTCAAAGTTTTGGTTTTATTTTTATTTTATTTTTGGTCCTTTTTCTTTTTTAAAAAAAAATTAAGGGTGTTTGCAACCAAGTGGATTGTTTACAAACAAAAATACTAAGAGCTCTGAAATCATGAGTCCTGTAATTAAAAGTGCTGGGTCAACTGCTTTGCCTCCAGCATTAACATCTAAATAACACCATTCTGATGACACAGGAAGGAAAGGCTACCCTTTTCTCACTGGACTATATAAAAGTGACAGAAAGAAATTAGCAGTAAAGGCTTTTCAGAAGAAGGTTGGCCTCTTGGGTATAACTAAGCAACCTCTGAGAAACAGTCAGTGGTATTTCAGCACTTGAGTTCCATGCTTTGCTAGGTTATTTCAGACATTACAAGTAATGTATTGTTTAGTGGTACCCATGTACACCATTAAATGCATCACAGTGTGGCATGGATTCAGCAAGTTTTAGTCATAACATGCCAGCTGGAGAATATTAAGGGGGGAAAAATCCGTTTTCAATTTCTGCTTAATGTTCTGGTGAAAATAATGTAAGTCACTTCTGTGAAAGTATTTACCTTCCAAACACTCTTCAATACATAGGTACTAAAAGAGAATTTTCAGTAAAGCAGTATTTGCTCACTCCCTCTTCCTTACCCAGTTTTTGCATTCATTTCTTACTCTTCATTGATGCATATAAGTTTCAACATGTTTCTTTTACTTCTAGAGTTAATTAACCTTAACACTATACTGACATTGGCAAGTTTACGGAGCAACAAAAGTGTCCTTGTAGGCAAGAATTACACAAACACTGCGACTGTGTTTTGCAATTGTTTTCTTGAACATTTTATAGTTATTAAAACCTTATGGTGGTCTTTCACAATATGTACTGTGGACTATGAAAAAAATGTGTAATTTTCATTTCTGCCATTAAAAATAATTTTCATTTGCTTTGCTGCCCCAGTCATTAAAATCTACCCAGAGAATTCCTCTTTGTCTCATGAGCATGTCTACTAAGTACTGCTCCATATTTAACTCGCTCTTAGATCACCCCATGGCTTGAGAATTCTTTTAATCTCTTTTCCATTTATAACTGTACTGCTTGACCTTTCTTCAGCAAGGTGTCTTGTATATAAAATGTCAGTGAGAGGATTACAGACATGGGACAAAGATATAGTTTAATTAAAAAAGGTCCTGTGAGATTGAAAAAGGTTACTGGCCTAGATCACAAATATTTAATGCCAGATGACTATTTATGAGGTTAAAAGAAAAAAAGAAATTACTGGCCATTTGTAATTGACCAACCATTAAATTTACAATGATTAGATTATACTTCTGATTAAAACTTTTGTATTTATAATAGATTAAAGCTATGAGTTATAAGCTATGCCAGTTATAAAATAAAAATTAATTCAAGTTCCCTATAAGTGAGACAATACAACAGAGGTATATAGACCTGCTTATTTTTAATGTCAGAGTTTGAATATATAAAAACTCATTCATTGTTTGAAGCCACTATATGAAGCTATGTATGGATTGATTAAACCAAATGCATCCATGAAGCAAATGGCTTTCCCATTCATTTATCTTTCCATCCAACCTCATGTATATATACATATGTATACAAGTCAAAATACTGAACACCAAGTTATTTAACCACTGATTTGAAAAGGATGCCAATTATTCAGAAAGGATACCTAAACAATCAAAAAAGGATACTACTATTAAAATCTAGTCTGACTAAAACGTATAAGGCCAAAAGAAAACACACACACACACACACACACACACACCTACCTGTCAACATGAAGCTGAAACTGATATGTCAACAACTAGTAATTCAGCAAGGAGGGTGTTCGACTCCAGAATTTGATATTAAAACTACACTCCTTACTGATTATCATAGTACATGGGGATGTTGAAAAATGCTGAGAGCAGTCTCATAATTTTCTGAAACCAAAAATGGAAATATCTATTTGCTGTTTCAGTCCACAGTGTTGCAAAGAGTTGGACACAACTGAGCAACTGGACTGAACTGAACTGAATGATCTTAAGTTTTGAAAACAAACAAACACGGAGTATAATATTCAGATGAACATATTAAAAAAAACTTAATTAGATGCAAAAAATCTTAATTAGATGCAGATCAATATTAGTTATCAGTGTGATGAATCTGCCCAACAGGCTGGTGTTACTTTAAGCTCTATTAACAGAAGTGCATCTATAATAAGGGAAGTGTTAATTCTATCCTGTTTGGCTTAGGTCACATTTCAAGAGGAGTATCATGTTTGATTCCATGTGTAAACACTCTTAAAAGTTTACTGGCTATCATACTTTAGAATATAGAGACCCAAGGCCTGGGGGAGGCAGATAAGGGAGTTCCAAGGAAGCTAACAATCTGTGGGTTTGAGAAAGTCCACTTTGGTGGTCACGGTTTACTATTTGAAGGTCTCAGACAAGATCAATAGTCAAAACTGGGGCGGGTAGGTTAGGCTGCCAGATAAAATACAGGACACCCAGTTAAATCTGAATTTCTGATAAACAATAAGTATTTTTGCATTGGGCAAACTTACACTAAAATTATTTGTTGTTTATCTGATATTCAAATTTAACTGGGCATCCTGTATTTTTATCTGCTAACTTTGGCAAACCTAGGGGTGTGGATTAAAGAAAGGGGTGTTCAATCAACAGAAAACATAATGACAAGAATTTGAGAGGGGAGAGAGTTAAACTCCACATTAGTGAAGGCAATACTGTAGCAAAATGACTGTCAGTCAGTATTTAAATGATATTATTATAAATATTTCATTGACAATGGTCAGAATTTATAAAATTACATATAGTTTACTAAAACTTTTAGAAATGTTCCTCTGCTGCTACCAATCTGGCTGTGTTCACATTCTCTTCAGTTTTCAGTGCCAGGGGTCTATTCCAGCTGGGTATCTGCAAGGTACAGCTATTGGGCTCAACTCCTTCCCACCCTCTTAAGCTCCCCTGAGAGCCTTTGGGACCATTGTGCAGGAACAGCCAGTTCTCTCAGTTGCCTGTCTGACAGCTTGTCCAGCCTGGGACCTTATTCCTTCCCTTCCCTAGAGAAGACTGCAGGGACATTAGCACTCACAGTTGACAGTTACCAACTGAGCGCTAAAGAGGAAAGAGGGGTGCCTGTGCTTAAGGTGCCGATGTTGGAATGAATGCAAGGAGGCAAGAAAGGAGGATGAGAAAGAGATTATAGTGCACTACTAAAGGTGAATAGAACTGCCGACTGATGCCTAAAACAAGGATTCATAAAAGTGGGCAAGCAGTTCAGTTCAGTTCAGTCACTTAGTCATGTCTGACTCTTTGTGACCTCCATGAACTACAGCATGCCAGGTCTCCCTGTCCATCATCAACTTCCGGAGTTCACACAAACTCATGCCCATTGAGTTGGTGATCCATCCAACCATCTCATCCTCTGTTGTCCTCTTCTTCTCCTCCCCGCAATCTTTCCCAGCATCAGAGTCTTTTCCAATGAGTCAGCTCTTCGCATCAGGTGGCCAAAGTATTGGAGTTTCAGCTTTAGCATCAGTCCTTCCAATGAATATTCAGGACTCATCTTTAGAATGGACTAGTTGGATCTCTTTGCAGTCCAAGGGACTCTCAAGAGTCTTCTCCAACACCACAGTTCAAAAGCATCAATTCTTTGGTGCTCAGCTTTCTTTATAGTCCAACTCTCACATCCACACATGACTACTGGAAAAACCATAGCCTTGACTAGATGGACCTTTGTTGGTAAAGTAATGTCTCTGCTTTTTAATATGCTGTCTAGGTTGATCATAACTTTTCTTCCAAGGAGTAAGCATCTTTTAATTTCATGGCTGCATTCACCATCTGTAGTGATTTTGGAGCCCCCCGAAATTAAGTCTGCCACTGTTTCCACTGCACTTTTTATAAATGGAGTCCTGGGATATCAGAGTGAGAGAGTCAATTCCTGGGCAGATTGATAAGAAGTCTGGGGTCTCTGAGGAGGAAAAAGGAGTCTGGGGCTCTCAAGGAGGAGGAAAGGACAAATATCTTTTTTCTACATTCCTTAGTAAGGATTATATAACAATAATGTATCCTGCTTGAGGACAGTTTCTCCTTCTTGAAAACCTGACTAATCCTATTATCTTAGAATGTGTATTATGGGAGTGGCTGGTAAGATCTTTCTATTGTTAGTTCTAATCCTGTTATCTTAAAATGTAAATTGTGGGAGTGGGTCTAGAAAGATCTTTACAACCTTCAGACATTCTTTTGATTTATTGTGATAACCAATTGAAAAAATATATAACTCCCTCTTCTAAGACTAGTGAGGGGGACAGTTTTGTCTCCCTTCTAATATAATATCTATGTCAGAAGCTTTCTCTGCCCCTTTTCATACTTTAATAAAACTCTGCTACAAAAAGCTCTTGAGTGATCAAGCCTGGTCCGTGGTTCCAAAGCTAAATCTTGAATCTGACAGAGTAAGCTATCAAAAGCACTGAAAACAAACAGAAATTCAGCACCAGGAAATTCTGAGAGCAAAGTATAAGACACCAGCAATAACTACTGATAACTGCAATGTTGAAAAATTTTATAGCTAAAGATAAGTGAGATAAATACACATATTAACTGTAAGTAATTTTTTTAAGGTTCTCCAAATAAACAGAATCAATCTCTATGTGAAGAGATTTATTATAAGGAATTGGCTTGTGTGATTATGAAGGCTAAGAAGCCCAAAATTTGCAATTTTGGCATGTTCAAGACCCAGGAGAACCGATGGTGTGGATTCAGTCCTAAGGATGGCATACTGGACACTGAGGAGAATCAATGGTGCAGTTCCAATCTGAAGGGAGGAGATTTGGGAGAATTTATTGTACAGATGCCTCCAATGGATGGAGGAGCTTGGTGGGCTACAGTCCATGGGGTCGCAAAGAGTTGGGACACGACTGAGCGACTTCACTTCACTTCATTGTACAGATGAAGACAGAAGGCAGTTTGCTGGAAAATTCCCTTTTGCTCCGGAAGGTCAGTCTTTTTGCTCTAAGAGTTCCTTCAACTGACTGGATGAGACTCATCCATATTATGGAAGACAACCTACTTACTCAAAGTTAACCATTTTAAATGTCAATCTCATCCAAAATCATCCTGCAAGTTGACACATTGTTAACCATCACAGTAGGTAATACCACATTTTGTTTACCCATTCATCTATGGATGGACATTTGGATCTTTTCCATTTTTTGGCTGTTGTGAATAATACTGCTATGAACATGGTGGTAAAAATACCTGTTTGAGTCCCTTCTTTCAATTATTTTGTAATTTACATTCAGAAGTGGATTCGCTGGATCATATGCAAATCTATGTTTAATTTTTTGAGGAACTGGCATAATGCTTTCCACAGTATCTACATCATTTTACATTCCCACCAGCAGTGCACAAGTTTTCCAGTTTCTTGACATCCTGGTCAAAACCTAGTATTTTCTGTTTTTGTTTGTTTGTTTTGCTTTTTAAAGAATAGCCATTTTAATGGACTTAAAGTGGTGACTTACTGTGGTTTCTATTTTCATTTCCCTAATAAGAGTCAGTGTTGAACATCTTTTCATGTTCTTATTAGCCATTTGTATATATTCTTTGGAGAAATACCATTTCAGTTCTTTGTCCATTTTACAATTAGGTTGTTTATTTTTATACTTGAGTTATAGGAGTTTATTTATACATTTTTTAATATAAATTCCTTATCATATATTTTCTCCCATTCTGTGGACTGCTTTTTCAGCTCTCTTAATAATGTCCTTCAATGCACAAAGTTTTTATTTTTGGTTAAGTCCAAATTTATCTAGTTTTTCTTTTGTTGCCTGGGTTTTAGTATCATATCCAAAAATATCATGAAGCTTCTTCCTCCCTGTGTTTTCTTTCAAAAGTTTTATAGTTTTGGGTCCTCTTATGGTTATATCTTTTATCCATTTTGAGTTAATTTTTGTATATGGTGGAAGGTAAGGATCTCATTTCATTCCTTAGCATGTGAATATCCAGTTTTCCTAGTGCCACTTTTTGAAAAGACTGTCCTTTCTCAGGATTGAATTTTAGAAAGTAGAAAAATCAAGAAGAAAATTAACCTGTGGTTAAGAGAGATCAACTTCAAACTAATAAAAGATTCAACTTCTTAATCAGAAAGCTTACTAATTATTAATTGATTTTCTCAGTAAAAACTATGACATAAATAATTTAAATTAGTGCCAACTTTATACTGATTATTATACATATACTTTTGTTTTATTCTAAAGTCCCTGTAGTAATACTCTGCATATGCTTTTCCTAAATTATTATTGACTATTTCATATTTTACTGAATCATCCTCACTGTTTTTTTGTTACTTTTAAGAGGATCATATTTTTCAGCTTGTTTTTTTTCCTATAAATCTTTTTCCTATCAAATCCATTCTTTAAGCTCTCAAGTCAATTAGAATAGTTTTCTCATTTTAACTAACATACACTGAAGCTCTTACCTTTAGATCGTCTGCAAAAGTGTGCTAGTGTGTTATACTCCCTTTCTAGAACCATTACTGAAGATGATAAAATCATTAGCTGAAGAGCTGCTGCTGCTAAGTCGCTTCAGTCGTGTCCGACTCTGTATGACCCCAGAGACAGCAGCCCACCAGGCTCCCCTGTCCCTGGGATTCTCCAGGCAAGAACACTGGAGTGGGTTGCCATTTCCTTCTCCAATGCATGGAAGTGAAAAGTGAAAGTGAAAGTGAAGTCGCTCAGTCATGTCTAACTCTTGCGACCCCATGGACTGCAGCCTACCAGGCTTCTATGTCCATGGGATTTTCCAGGCAAGAGTACTGGAGTGGGGTGCCATTGCCTTCTCTGGCTGAAGAGCTAGGTAATTCCAAAGAGTGATGAATGTACAACAGTTCTTTAGACTGATGATATCTAGTTCTAGCAGAAGTTTATAAAGCTGTTGATCAAACATTGATGTCACCCCAAATGTAAAGACTGGAAAGGCATGAAGTTCTTAAGATTAATTTAAAAAATTCATTTCTCATACATTTATGTATCAACCTCACTTTAGATTCTTCCACTCAAAGACACTGGAGTGACTATGTTTGCTCCCATATCTTTATCCTCAAAGGACAAAATAATTTGCTTTATTGCTAACAATAGAGTCCCATCTTGTTTAAGAAAATAAATGATATCATAGCATTTTGTCTATCCCTATGCTTATTGGGATTAGTGTATTTGAAGGGAGAGTGAAAAAAAAAATGAGAACCTGAAATTGTGTACACTTTTTCAGCTGCCTACTTTTTAAAATATACATCCAGCAAGCCATTACAAAGGAAACTTCAAAGTTCAGTTCAATACAATCCATTTGTGTTTGTTTTCAAAGTAGCTGTATTTTAGACAGTTAATAAAGTGTCTATTTACCCTAGTAGGTGGAGGGACAGATATGTGTGAAAATCTAACTCTGCAACTGAATGAGAAGTCCAGTAGTCAGAAAGTCCATCTAGTCTGGTTTTAAAATTTTATCTAATACAGAGAGCAACTAAAAATCATACCAATGAAATTAGAGTGGAAACTTGTATGCAAAAATCTTCAGGAATGATGATTAAAATATATTTGGGGTAGGGGTGACCATATTTGTAATATTTCTATTGTAGTGAGATATCAACCAATAAGAAATCCTATGTACACATATTCAGAAGCCAACATTACCATGTACCAAGCACAGTCAAAACTTTTCTTTTAAATTTTACCTTAAAAATTAGCACAGGAAGCCAAAGTCTTATCCTAAAGTTTTAAGCAACAATAAAAGTAAATATGAACATAGATAAGACTCTGAAATATGCTGTAACTCCTTTGGGATCATGAAACAATACAAATAAATCAAATATATAGTTAGATTAATTCAGGTTATGGTGATTAACAGATAAAGTCCATGACTATTAGGTTATAAAATTATTGGTGCAAACATTAAAATATTTCAATAGTTACAGTGAGATTAAAGCTAATTTGTAATTGGTAGTAATGAGATCAGAATTTGCTTTACTATGAGATAACTAAAATGCACTAGAAAGGCAATCTAATATAATGAAATAGTGACATGGGGATTCCCTGACTTGATAAATTAATTGAAGGATTCTACAGGCAGAGTGAGCATTTACTATTGGAAGTACTGATGCTGAAGCTGAAGCTCCAACAGTTTGGCCACCTGATGCGAAGGGCCTACTCATTGGAAAAGACTCTGATGCAGAGAAAGATTGAGGGCAAGAGGAGAAAGGGAGGACATAGGATGTGATGGTTGGATGGCATCACTTACTCAATAGACATGAGTCTGAGCAAACTCCGGGAGAGTTTGGCAGTTCTTGGGGTCATGAAGAGTCGGACATGACTTAGCGACTGAACAACAATCCAGAAGAAAAGAGATAAACATACTCCAATGGTTTGTTAAACAAGAAATTCATAATAGGCAAACTTGAATATGAGGTATAATCTGTCATCTGATCCTGATCTATATAAACTAGCTCTTTCCATTGGAATATTGAAATACACATTTTAAGTAGATATTTATGGCTCAGCTGGTAAAGAATCTGCTTGCAATGCAGGAGACCTGGGTTCGATCCCTGGATTGGGAAGATCCCTTGGAAAAGGGAAAGGCTACCCACTCCCAGTTTTCTGGCCTGGAGAATTCCATGGACTGTATAGTCCACGGGGTCACAAAGGGTTGGACACGACTGAGTGACTCTTACTTTCACTATGGTTGAAGTGGAGAAAGGAGCAATGAATAGAGATTCAAAGTCTCATAGTTAAAAGCACAGCATTATCTATTTTGGACTTCCCTGGTGGCTCAGATGGTAAAGCATATGCCTACAATACAGGAGACCTAGGTTCGATCTCTGGGTTGGGAAGATCCTCTGGAGAAGGAAATGGCAACCCACTCCAGTACTCTTGCCTGGAAAATCCCATGGACGGAGGAGCGTTGTAGGCTACAGTCCATGGGGTCGCAAAGAGTTGGCTCAGACACAACTGAGAGACTTCACTTTCACTTTCTTTCTTTATTATCCATTTTATTCCTATTTAAACTAATCAAGTGTGACAGCACAACTTGCATATAATAACACTATAGCTGACATTTAATAAACAAATATTAATTGAATGAGTAAATAAAAAGCAGTACTTTTTCCTAATACAATTTTGTAGCCTTAAGGTTGTTAATTTATAAATTAACTTTATTCTTAATATCTGGCTATCCCAGTAAAAGAAATACAATTAACAAGAGTGAACCTCTCCCCTTCAAATTTTCTCTGACTCTGTTCTTTCTCTTAAATCACAACCCCAGCATGTAGTGTTATTTGGAAATGAATTCTGATGTTTTTATTAGTTTTTATTAACTGATCATTTGACATGTACCTGCATTATAGTTGAAAAATAAATAGAACATGTCATATTTGCTTTTCTGACACTTAAAAACGTGGAGTAGTTTTCAGGTGACGGGAGTAGAAAAATAGCTGTGAGAGGCAAGTAATATTTAATATTTTGCTCCATTTTTTTTCCCTGTGGTCACCCATCCCTAACTGAACTGACAGCTTAGAAATGTCAATTCTAAATAAAAATTTACCCACATGGGGCTTTAGTTAGCAATGTAGGGTCATGCAGATACTTTTGGTTGGAAATCTAGATAAGAATAGAAAAGGAAAATAGAAGAAATCCCAAATATTCCTACTTTCTCTTTTCATCCTTCATGTGGTAAAATTAGTCTAGTTCTCAGGACAAAGATCATAGCGCCTCAAAATCTTAGATATGTAGCCTGAGGTAAAAAAGAAAAACACAAAGTAACTTTTCTTATACCAACTTCATACAGATCAGATAAAATTAAATAATACAGGATAGTCATAGACAATAATGTCACTGTGTAATTTTTCACAGATTTTGTCTCATGAAATTTATCCTAAATTTCATTCTCTAGCATTCATTTTATTAAATAATAATTTTCAAAGTTCAATAAAGCTCTTAAAGTTACTTAGATATGCTTAAAATAATTCCCCATCTTTCTTTCCAGGTTTCATTGATTCTATTAATCAGTCAAATACAATAGATTTATTTTTCCAAAAAATATATCTTAACAGCTTATTTTTATAACACAACCAATCAATTTTCACACATGTGCATTGTGAAGGGCAAACTTTTGATTATGTGTGAAAAATCTATGGTAAATGAATAACAAGACACATGTATTCTTTAAAAAGGAAAACATGCACATTCAAAGGGTTCTGCAGGAAGGGCTAATGGTAAGGAACCTGCTTGCAATGCAGAAGACATAAGCAACACGGGTTTGATCCCTGGGTTGGGAAGATCCCCTGGAGAAGGGAATGGTAACCCACTTCAGTATTCTTGCCTGGAGAATCCCATGGACAGAGGAGCCTGGTGGGCTACAGTCCAAAGGGCACAAAGAGTTGGACACAACTGAAGTGACTTAGCAGATATGAGTGCACATTCAAAATAAAAGGGACACACTGATTATCAGGAAAGTAAATTTGATTCACAAAGAATTTGAATATTAATAGACTAAAATATGGAACATTTTACTCATTTTAAAAGCCAACCAAAGAGATGCATAATTATTTTAAAATATATTGATAAAATATTTAAATTATATGTCACAGAAATTAAAATATTTGGAATAAAAAGAACTACTAAATAATACAAACTTAAGTATTAGAATAAGTTATAATTGTTTATTTTTTATTATATTATGATACTATTGTCAAGAATCACTCATTCTTAAAAACAGTTTGTCTTTATAGAGTATAAGATATTTCTAAAATTACAATGCATGTGCTATGATGAGTTCTGTCCTCCAGAGGGCAGTGCAGTACAAACTCAGAGGGCACAGAGTGCACCAAAAAACCAAATGTTAAGTAATTTCATTTTATTCTAGTGGTAACAAAAATACAGAAAAAGTCCCAGGATCTGCTGTAATGCCAAAATTCCTGACTGCAAGATATAAAGTGTTGCAAATTCTCTAATTAGTTTGACCATGTGTCAATCATTTCAATTTCTTTTAACTGGAAATTGTTTTTCAAAATGAATTAATGGACAAAAATCGATCTTCTGTTGGTTGAACATCAGTAGATGTTTTTTTAAAGAAGATAAAATGGTCCTGGGACTCTTCAAGACTTTGATACACATCGTATGAGCTCCTTATAAAAGGAGTATTTCTCTACTTTCAATACACAATAGAAGGCACACACTTGATTTTATGAATTTGGTTTTTCCTGCTTATGGCTCTCCAAAAACATTTTCTAAGCTATAAGTTAAATCTGTTTATAGCAAATTATAAAGCAAATATAATTTTTATAGTTCTTGGAAAACTCCTAAAACCTCTGAACTACTATTGAGAACTATTCAGCAATACAAATAATACAAATAAAGAACTAGTGTCCAGCATACAAAAATGGCTCCATAAAGGCTGCATGTGTGAGCTGAGGCTTAGTCACTCAGCTGTGTCTGACTCTGTGACCCTATAGACTGCAGCTGCCAGGTTCCTCTGTTTATGGATTTTTCCAGGAAATAATACTGGAGTGGCTTGCCATTTCCTCCTCTTTGGGAACTTCCTGATCCAGGGATAGAACCCATGTCTCTTGCATTGGCAGTGGATTCTTTACCACTGAGCCACTGAGAAGCCCCCATAAATGTTAGTTATGGTTATTATTAAATATATATAGAGATTTTTAAAACTGTGATTAAAAAACTCCCAACAAACAAAAGTCCAGGGCCAGATGGCTTCACAGGTGAATTTTATCAAACATTTAGAGAAGAATTAACACCTATCTTCTGAAACTACTTCAAGAAATTTCAGAGGAAGGAATATGCTCAAATTCTTTCTATGAGGCCATCATTACCCTGATAACAGAACCAGATGAAAACACCACACACAATAAAAGAAAATTACCATTCGGTATTACTGGTGAACATAGATGCAAAAATCCTCAACAAAATACTAGCATTCTTAATCCAACAGAACATTGTCATACACCATGATCAAGTGGGATTTATCCCAGGGATGCATGGATTTTTCAGTATCTGCAAATCAGTGCGATGGCACCCCATTCCAGTACTATTGCCTGGTAAATCCCATGGACGGAGGAGCCTGGTAGGCTGCAGTCCATGGGGTTGCGAAGAGTCGGACACGACTGAGCGACTTCACTTTGACTTTTCACTTTCATGCATTGGAGAAGGGAATGGCAACCCACTCCAGTGTTCTTGCCTGGAGAATCCCAGGGACAGGGGGGCCTGGTGGGCTGCCGTCTATGGGGTTGCATAGAGTCAGACACGACTGAAGTGACTTAGCAGCAGCAGCAGCAGCAGCAAATCAGTGTGATATATCACAACAATAAATTGCATAAAAATCATATGATCATCTCAATAGATGCAGAAAAAGCTTTTCACAAAATTCAACAGCCATTTATGATAAAACTCTCCAGAAAGTGGACATAAAGGGAACATACCTCAACATAATAAAAGCCACCTATAACAAACCTACAGCTACCATCATACTCAATGGAGAAGATCTGAAAGCATTTCCTCTAAGATCAGGAACAGGACAAGGATGTTCACTCTTGCCACTTTTATCCAACATAGTTTGGAAGTCATAGCCATGGCAGTCAGAGAAGAAAAATAAATGAAAGTAATCCAAATAGGAAAAGAAGAAGGA
This sequence comes from Bos indicus x Bos taurus, assembly GCF_003369695.1. Taxonomy (NCBI): domain Eukaryota; kingdom Metazoa; phylum Chordata; class Mammalia; order Artiodactyla; family Bovidae; genus Bos; species Bos indicus x Bos taurus. Next base: position 64,940,453 of record NC_040079.1, on the reverse strand, counting down.
AAACATAACTGTTTGCAGATGACATAATACTAAATATAGAAAATCTGAAAGATAGTACCAGAAAACTACTGGAGTTCATCATTGAATTTTGTAAAGTTGCAGGATATAAAATTAATACATAGAAAGTTCTTGCATTCTATACACTAACAACAAAAGAACAGAAAGAGAAATTAAAGAAACAATCCCATTTACCATAATATCAAAAAGAATAAAATACCTGGGAATAAACCTACCTAAGGATGCAAAAGACCTGTAATCTGTAAACTATAAGATGCTGATGAAATAAATCAAAATGACACAGACAGATGAATATACCACGTTCTTAGAAGAATCAACATTGTTAAAATGACTATACTACCCAAGGCAATCTACATATTCAATGCAATTCTTATAAAATTATCAGTACCAAAAGCATTTTCACATGCTTCCTAGGTGGTGCTAGTGGTAAAGGATCTACTTGCCAATGCAAAAGATACAGGAGATGTGGGTTCAATCCCTGAGTCAGAAAGATACCCTGGAGGAGGAAATGATACCCCACTCCAGTATTCTTGCCTGAAAAATTCCATGGACAGAGGAGCCTGGTGGACTACAGTCCATGGGGCTGAAAGAGTCAGACACAACTGAGTCACTGAACACAAACACAGATTTAAAAAAAAAAAAAAAAACTTAAAATCTGTACAAAGACACAGAAGGCCCCAAATAGCCAAAGCAATCTTGAAAGAGAAAAATGGAGGTGGAGGTATCAGGCTCTCTGACTTCAGAGTATACTGCAAAGCTATAGTAACCAAAACCAAATGGTACTAACACAAAAACAGAAATACAGGTCAATGGAACAGGATAGAAAGCTGAGAAATAAGTCTACCCACCTATGGCCAGTTAGTCTATGACAAAGGAGGAATGACTGTGCAATGGAGAAAAGACAGTCTCTTCAATAAATGCTGCTGGGATAACTAGACATACATCTAAAAAGATAAAACTAGAACATTCTTTAACATCATATACAAAAAAAAAAAAACTCAGAATGGATTAGAACCTAAATGTAAAACCAGATACTATAAAACTCTTGAGAGGAAAATATAGGCAGAACACTCTTTGACACAAATCACATCTATATCTATTATAATGTCTCCCAGAGTGGTGGAAATAAAAACAAAAATTAACAAGTGAAACCTAATTAAACTCAAAAACTTTTGCACAGCAAAGGAAACCACAAATGAAATGGAAAAAAAAAAAAAACCACAACAGAATGGGAGAAAATATTCTCAACCAACAAGGGATCAGTCTCCAAAATTTACAAACAGCTCATGTGGTTCAGTATCCAAAATACAGACAATCCAATCAAAAACTGGACAGAAGACCTAGGTAGATATTTCTCCAAAGAGGGCACATAGATGGCCAACAGGTACATGGAAAGATGCTCAACCTTTGCTAATTATTAGAGACGCAAATCAAAACTACAATGAGATATCACTTCACAACAATCAGAATGGCCACCATCAAAAATTTACAAACAGTAAATCCTGGAGAGGGTGTGGGAAAACAAGAACTCTCCTAGAACGTTGGTGGGAATGAAAACTGATACAGCCACTATGGAGAATAGCACAGAGGTTTCTTAAAAAACTAAAAATACAGCTACCAGATGACTGAGTGGTCCCAGTCCTGGGCATGTATTTGCAGAAAAGCATAGTTTGAAAGGACACACGCACCCCAGTTCACTGCAGCACTGTTTACAATAGCCAAGACATGGAAGTAACCTAAATGTCTATTGATAGATGAATGGATAAAGAAGATGTGATACATATATACAATGGAACATTACTCAGCCTAGAAGGATGATGGCGAAAGTTGCACAATGATGTGGATGTACATAGTGTCACTTAAATGAACAGTTAAATGTGGTTAAAATAATGTTTTATATTATGTGATGTTTATTATAATAATAAAAAAAAGAATGAAATAATGCCATTTGCAGGAACATGGATGGACCTGGAGATTATCATAAGTGAATTAAGTCAGATAGAAAAAGGCAGACATCATATATCACTTATATGTAAATCTATAAAGAGATAATACAAACAAACTTATTTGTAAAGCAGAAATTGACTCAGAGAATGCTCTTATGGTTATCAGGGAGAATGGGTGAGGAGGAAGGATAGACTGAAAATTTATGATTTACATGTACACAATGCTATATTTAAAATGGATAGCCAACAGGACCTACTGTAAAGTTAATTAAAAATTTAAAAACTAGATATTTAAAAAATATATACCCATATCTGTCTATATATGTATACTTACACAGACAGATCTTAAAAAGCAAAACCCCCAAATGTCTCTATTTCCTTCTAGTCATTGTATTTTGCAAACATCAAATTAAACAAGTAATTTAGGTTTGTTGTAAAGAGTTTGACTATATTTTTTATTTAACTGTAACAGTATCTAAGCCCCACCCTATTTTTTCCCCTCTTGCCCCACACCTGAAAAAACCAATAAGAAAGCCAAGATGTCTTGAGTTCACATTATGCAAGAGGAATCCTCACTCCGTTGCCATTCCCTAACTACAATGAAATCAAAGCTACTGCCCCTCCCTACTCTTGCAAGTCATTTTTAGACCTACTGGAGAGCCTGCCCTGCTGTCCCCAGAAAGCCCCATTATGTGCATAATAAATCTTTTCATACCCTCTTGGTACAGTTGTGTGGCATTACCACTTTCCACATTCAGATTAAATTTTGGATGGGTGTTGATCCAATTCCCCATGGGTAAACCACAGACTAAGTTTGAGAGCTGTCTTTTTGATGCATTTCTCCAAATTTATGCATTTGCTCCTTTTGAAATAGACAGTTCATCTATTTGATAGGGAAGTTCATTTTTTATTATTGTTTTAATACAGTTTTCTCCCAAACTATGAAAATCCTATGAACAAGAGAGAACTGAAAAATTCTAGGGCCGAATTCTTATAGTGAAAAATATTTTGAACAAGTCTCATGAGAATCCATTTAAACATTTAATCCCTCAGTAAGCTTCAAATATCCTTTGAGAACTTGCACCATGATTTACCTCCATTTTCAGAGACTTACTTTATGAAGAATCTCTTTTGAGGTGTGATAAAATAACAGGACAGAGAGCCATAATGCAGAATTCTTGCTAAAAGACTTTGAGCTTGAATTATTAACATCTGCCTCTGATCACAAACTCATAAGGAGATCGAAGTGGAACATTTTAAAGAATATCACAAGAATAGTTATTAATATTTAGAATGTGTGAAATTTTACAGCACAAATGACCCAATTTCTTTAATAAATACACCTCATTAAAAGAGGGAATTGCTATCTTTTAAAATATGGTATACTTACATGGAATATTACTCAACCTTCAAAAAGAAGGGAATTCTACCATATGTGACAACATAGATGAACCTTAAGGACATAATGCTAAATGAAATGAATATGTCACAGAAGGACAAAGGCTGCATGCTTTCCACTCTTACCAGGTATCTAATGAAAGTAACAGAATATTTCACTCCCAAATATGCCTCCTTGGCATAAAGATTATTTGAACTGATAATTTTGAGAAAAAGCAGACACAGGAGGGGATCTGAAAATAGAGTAGAAGCTACTTTTTGGAAGAGAAATTTACATGTGTAAAGGAAATCTCCATTTGTGAGGATGTCTCCCTCTCCACAAGAAGAAGAGATGGATGACTATTTCACAGAAGAATCTTATCACTGGAAGAGACATTAACTTTTGTTGTGGTTGTTGTTCAGTCCCTAAATCCTGTCCAACTCCTTTGCAACCCCGTGAACTATAGTCCCCCAGGATCCTCTGTTCATGGGATTTCCCAGGCAAGAATACTGGAGTAGATATCCATTTCCTTCTCCAGAGAATCTTCCTGACCCAGGGATTGTCTCCTGCATTAGCAGGCAGATTCTTTACCACTGAGCAAACAGGGAAGCCCATGGTAAACATTACCTTCCTTGTTTAATGTGACTTTCCTGGTACCAGTTTCTTGTCCCTATCCCTCAAAGTTGCTCCTTTTGTATTTAGTCGAAGACAATATTTCAACTGCTGGCTTAGCCTACTTATGAGAGTTATTCATTTTCCCTTGGGTATCTCCCATGTGTACACAAAGTACTGTTGTTCACTCACCAAATCATGCATGACTCTTTGCAACCCCATGGATGGCAGCAAGCCAGGTTTCTCAGTAATTCACTATCGCCCAGAGTTTGCTCAAATTCATGTCCATTGAGTCAGTAATACTACCTAACCATTTCATCCTCTGCCAGCCCCTTTTCCTTTTCCCTTCAATGTTTCATAACATCAGGGGCTTCTCCAACAAGTCAGGTCTTCACATCAATAGCCAAAGTATTGGAGCTTCAGCTTCAGCATCAGTCTTCCTTCTAATTGGATACACAGGGTTGATTTCCTTTAGGATTGACTGATTTGAACTCTGTTCAGTCCAAGGGACTCTCAAGAGTCTTCTCCAACACCACACTTCAAAAGCATCAGTTCTTCAGCATTTAGCCTTCTTTATGGTCCAACTCTCACATCTGTACACGACTACTGGAAAAACCATAGCTTTGACTATATGCACATTTGTTGGCAAATGGTGTGTTTGCTTCTTAATATGCTGTCTAGGTTTGTCATAGCTTTCCTTCCAAAGAGCAAGCATCTTTTAATTTTATGGCTGTAGTCACCATCCCCAGTGATTGTGGAGCCCAAGAAAAAATCTGTCACAATTTTCACTTTTTCCCCATATTTTTGCCATGAAGTACTGGAACTGTATGCCATGATCTTAGTTTTTTGTTTGGTGAATTTTAAGCCAGTTTTTTCACTCTCCTCTTTCACACTCAATAAGAGGCTCTTTAGTTCCTCTTCAGTTTCTGCCATCAGGGTGGTATCATCTGCATATCTGAGGTTGTTGATATTTCTCCTAGCAATCTTGATTCCAGCTTTTGATTCAACCAGCCTGGCATTTCATATGATATACTTTGCATATAAGTTAAATAAGCAGGATGACAATACAGCTTTGATGTACTCCTTTTCCAATTTTGAACCAGTCTGTTGTACCATGTCTGGTTCTAACTGTGCTTCTTGACCTGCACACAGATTTCTCAGTAGACAGGTAGGGTGGTATTTCCACCTCTTTAAGAATTTTCCACAGTCTGTTGCTGTGACCCACACAGTCAAAGGCTTTAGTATAGGCAATGAAGCAGAAGCAGATGATTTTTCTGAAACTCCTTTGCTTTGACCATGATATAATGAATGTTGGCAATTTGATCTCTGGTTCCTCTGCCTTTTCTAAATCTAGCATGTACATCTGGAAGTTCTCCGTTCATGTACTTTGGAAGCCTAGCTTGAAGGATTTTAAGCAGAACCTTGCTAGCATGTGAAATGAGCACAAGTGCACAGTAGCTTGCACATTCATTGGCATGGTGCTTCTTTGGAATTGGAATGAAAACTAACCTTTTCCAGTCCTATGGCCACTGTTGAGTTTTTCAAATTTGATGACATGTTGAGTCCAGCACTTTAACAGCATCATCTCTTAGGATTTGAAATAACTTATCTGGAAGTCCATCACCTCCACTAGCCTTATTCATAGTAATGCTTCCTAAGCCCTATTTCGTTTCACACTCCAAGATGTCTGGCTCTAGGTAAGTGACCACACTACTGTGGTTATCTGGGTCATTAAGACCTTTCTTATATAGTTCTCATGAGTATTCTTGCCACCTCTTCTTAATCTCTTCTGCTTCTGTTAGGTCCATACCATTTCTGTCCTTTATTGAGCCTATCTTTGCATGAAATGTTTCCTTGGTATCTCCAATTTTCTTGAAGAGATCTCTAGTCCTTCTGATTCTACTCTTTTTCTCTATTTCTTTGTATCGTTCACTTAAGTAGACTTTCTTATCTCTCTTTGCTAATCTCTGGAACTCTGCATTCAGTTGGGCATAGCATAGCATAGCACAGCATAGCATAGTGAAGTTGCTCAGTAGTGTCCGACTCTTTGCAACTCCATGGACTGTAGCCTACCAGACTCCTCCATCCATGGGATTTTCCAGGCAAGAGTACTGGAGTGGGGTGCCATTTCCTTCTCCAGGGGATCTTCCTGACTCAGGGATCAAACCCAGGTCTCCCACATTGCAGGCAGACGCTTTACCGTCTGAGCCACCAGGGAAGTCTCAGTTGGGTATATCTTTCCCTTTCTCCTTTGCCTTTCACTTCTCTTCTTTTCTCAGCTATTTTTAAGGCCTTCTCAGACAACCACTTTGCCTTGTTACATTTCTTTTTTCTTTGGGATGATTTTAGTCACTGCCTCTTATACAGTGTAATGAACCTTTGTCCATAGTTCTTCAAGAACTCTGTCTACCAGATCTAATTCCTTGAATCCATTCCTCATCTCCACTGTATAATCTTAAGGGATTTGATTTAGGTCATACGTGAATGGCCTAGTGGCTTTGCCTACTTTCTTCAGTTTAACCCTGAACTTTGCAATGAGGAACTTATGAACTGAGCCACAGTCAGCTCCAAGTCTTGTTTTTGCTGACTGTATAGGGTTTCTCCATCTTTGGCTACAGAGAATATAATCAATTTGATTTCGGTATTGACCATCTGGTAAAGTCCATGTGTAAAGTCTTCTCTTGTGTTGTGGAAGTGGGTATTTGCTATGACCATCATAAAAGTTTAAATCAAATAAATATGCAAAGGACTCTTTTGCCATAACTCTTTGCAAATATTGGGGACTTATTAAAAAATGAACTATGAGCATGAAATTCATCAACAAAATATTTTCAGTATATATAACATTCCATTTCTAATGTCTGGTAAATTCAAATAATATGAAGGTATTGATATGCCAACTTAAACATAGACTTATCTTTGTTCACAAGACAATGTAAATGGGCAAAGTACATGGAGCTAGACTTAGTAAAAACACATAATTTGAGAATTCTGATAAGGAATGTTGAATCCAAAACCAGAATCCATTGTTACCATAGGCAGTCTGCCCTGTCTTTAGGAAAAAAAAGTTGCTGTTACACAGCCATCTGCTCACATCCCAAGCTGTTTACCTGGCTGTTTGCTCTACTTGTCAGAATAGCTCTTCAATATTCTCACCATGGCATGAGGGTCAGGTACCCACCTGGTGCTAGTGACCCAGGGTTGTTTTTCTTCTGCTGCTAAATTTTTTAACTTATATCAGCTTGGGACTTGGAGAATTCAGCTGTCCAGTTGCAGCATATTAGCCAGTCATCCCCCTCAGGGAGGCATCCCTTCTTCTGTGTCCCTGATCCAACTCTGTTGTTCTTTCCATTTAGAACTGACAATACAAAATGTTGATATGTGGGTTAGTCATAAATAAACTATCCAGGAAGTATAATGTTTACCAACCTGCATCTGCATTTTCCTTACATCAGCCTGACTTGAAAGGATGAAAACTGATTCATCTATGCAAGACATTATTATTGTTATGGTTGTTATTGTTTCTGTTTATTTGACCATTTCTTTTTGGTGGGATGAACACTAGTGGATATAGCCTACTGTTTTTGTTGTTCAATAGATAATGTTGTGTCCGACTCTTAGCGACACCATGGACTGCAGCATGCCAGGCTTCTCTGTCCTTAAGATAATGTTACATTAAATTTAATCCATTCATAACTAAGTCTTATTGAAATGAATACCCATAGGTTTATTTCTTCGCCAACTCAGTTCAATGAAATTGCATTGAGTACCATATACACACCAAACTTGGGATTAAGTGCATGGGAATACAAAGATCATTAAGATGTGATCTCTAACAAGACGCTTATAGTTAATCTTCCTGGGTTAGATTGATGGTGTTACATGATGGATTACAGCCATGTAATCAAATAACTGTGGTAGAATATGACAAATACATCCTAGGAATAGTGCAGGTCGTATACAAATAATTTAACAATACTTAGAAGTATCAGTGTCCTATAAGCCTATGACTAAACAAATGCACGGAGAAGGCAATGGCACCCCACTCCAGTACTCTTGCCTGGAAAATCCCATGGATGGAGAGGCCTGGAAGGCTGCAGTCCATGGGGTCGCTGAGGGTCGGACACGACTGAGTGACTTCACTTTCACTTTTCACTTTTATGCATTGGAGAGGGAAATGGCAACCCACTCTGGTGTTCTTGCCTGGACAATCCCAGGGACGGGGCAGCCTGGTGGGCTGCCGTCTATGGGGTCGCACAGAGTCATACACGGCTGAAGTGACTCAGCAGCAAACAAATGCAAATGATATAAAAAGAACAAACACCCCAAAGTTTCAGATGTCACATGCTGTTCTCATAAATACATTTGATTAAAAAGTTAAAGCTGCAATGTATAAACAGTATATACTGGACACCTTTGGCTATTTAGAATTATTTAAAGCTACATAAAATAAAAAGATCAATCTTAAATGGTCATTAGCCATATTTGAAGTGCTTAATGTGATTATTGGTTACTGCACTGGATGACACAGGCACAGGGCACTTCCATCATTACAGAAAGTTCTACTGGACAGTGCTAAATTACAGTGCCAGGGTCTATAGCAGCCCCTTTCAGCTTAATGTGCAAATGAATTCCCTTGGTATCTTGCTTACACGTTAATTCTGGTCAGACAGATGGCATAGGGTTTGAGATCCTGCAGATGGTGACTGCAGCCATGAAATGAAAAGACACTTACTTCTTGGAAGAAAAGTTATGACCAACCTACATAGCATATTCAAAAGCAGAGATATTACTTTGCCAACAAAGGTCCGTCTAGTCAAGGCTATGGTTTTTCCAGTGGTCAAGTATGGATGTGAGAGTTGGACTGTGAAGAAGGCTGAGTGCCGAAGAATTGATGCTTTTGAACTGTGGTGTTGGAGAAGACTCTTGAGAGGCCCTTGGACTGCAAGGAGATCCAACCAGTCCATTCTGAAGGAGATCAGCCCTGGGATTTCTTTGGAAGGAATGTTGCTAAAGCTGAAACTCCAGTACTTTGGCCACCTCATTCGAAGAGTTGACTCATTGGAAAAGACTCCGATGCTGGGAGGGATTGGGGGCATGAGGAGAAGGGGACGACACAGGATGAGATGACTGGATGGCATCACTGACTTGATGACATGAGTCTGAGTTAACTCCGGAAGTTGCTGATGGACAGGGAGGCCTGGCGTGCTGCGATTCATGGGGTCGCAAAGAGTCAGACACGACTGAGCGACTGAACTGAAATGCACTGCCAATAAGCTCCTGGATGACATTGATGTTGCTGGTTCTTTGATCAAACTTTGTGTAGCAAAGTTTTATATTATTCTATTAATACCAATGAGGTGGTAATGTGTCAAATGTTTTTTTCCCCTAGTTACCTCTTTTAATTAAAGCAAGGAAAAGTTAGATGATTACTATATTTTTAATAGAAACAGTTTTTCCTCTAAAATCTTTGATATTATATTCTACAACTCAAACATATCTATAATAAGGTCTCCACATGTTAAAGACTTTAGCCCTAAAACCTAAAATAGAGCAAAAAACCTAAAGTACAGCAAAAAACTTAAAGTATAGCAAATAACTATACACAATCTATATCCTTCCCATTCTGATTCTTGGCATTTATGAATCTATTAAAAAATCAAGAAAGTTTCAAATTATTTTTAAATTAAATTGAGTTATCCATCTTAAATACAATTCTAATGTATTTAACTAGTACTCTAATAATGCCACATGCAGTTTTCTCCTGTGATTAGTTCATTTCAAAGCTTTACTTTTCTCAATATAGTTTTTCCTAGTGAAATTACAAGTGATTTCAAAGAAAAATAATTTAAACTTAAAAGAGACTCATTTGTGTTCTAAAAAATAGGGCTGCTGTTATTTAAGAAGGAATGAGAAATGAAAATAGCCCAAATTCCTTGCTAGTAATAGAATGTGTGCCACTTCTATTTCTGTTCCCATTCACTGTCTTATAAAACTAAATGAGGAACACCATTTCAATATCAGTTCAATGCATCCAGTTCCCCAAAACAGATGAGGGATTGTATCAGTTTTCTCTCAATATTTCGGTTCCAACAAGATTCTCTGAAAAGCTCTTCATTAAGTTTTGATGTTGCACATTGCTTATCAGTGTGGCCTCTAATCCTATGTGGAAAAAAAGCAAAACAAACAAAAACTGTTTTCTTTTTATCCTTCTTTTATTTTGGAAGTGATTAGACATTAAGACTTCCAAAATCTCTTGGAGACATTGTAATGTCCTCAAATTGTGCCTTAAAGACCTGAGAGTATTAATGCAAATAACCCTTGTAATATATGCCCAAGAAAAATGGTTCTATTAATCATAGAGTCACAGAGAACTTTTATAAAGTCATATTATGTGTTTCCCATCTCTACTGAAATTATCCAGGTTAAAAAGTTAACACAAACAGGAATCTTGTTTCCTACTAACAAACTAAAACATAATCCATTAGTTCACTCTTCAAATGCTTTCCAATCCTATTAGAAATAGTTACTGATTTAGATGGGTTTCCTTGGTGGCTCAGTGGTAAAGAATCCATCTATCAATGAAGGAGATGTGGGGTCAATTCCTGGATAGGGAAGATCCCCGGGAGAAGAAAATGGTAACCCTCTCCAGTATTCTTGCCTAGGAAATCCCATGGACAGAGGAGCCTGGCAGGCTACAGTCCATGGAGTCACAAAATGAGTAAGACAGGACTTAGTGACTATAACAAAAACAACTGATTTAGATAAAATATCATGAAGAGGAAAGTGTTTAGGTATGTGTGTGTGCATGCTCAGTCATGTCTGAACACTCTTTGCAACCCCATGGACTGTAGCTCTCCAGGTTCCTCTGTCCATGGTATTCTCCAAGCAAGAATACTGGAGTTGCCATTTCCTTCTCCATGGGATCTTCCCAACCCATGGATAGAAACCATGTCTCTTGAGTCTCTAGTCTATTCCTTCTCCAGTGGATCTTCCTGACCTAGGAATAGAACTGGGGTCTCTGGCATTGCAGGTGGATTCTTTACCATCTGAGCCACCAGGATTTGGGGGATAGAGCCAATTATGGCTAGACTGGGGGAAGTTACAGTTAAGCCCTTAGTGAGAGAAAATATGCTTGAGGTGGTACAGAGAGCATTGCTTCCATTTGGTCTTCTGAAACAATCCTGCTCTTTCCATTTCTTTAAGCTGTCTAGGTTAGAAGAAGAAGCTGTGGGCCAAACTTCCTATTTATATTTGCCCATCTGAAGACATTCACAAAGACTTCTGTTTCATTTGTTTCTCAGTTTAATCAATAGATACAGGCCATTTTAGCATGAAAATAATGATGAAAAGGAACAAAGGGAAGCAAAGGTACAAAGAATAGAGACCAGGGGTGGATGGGAAGCAAGCAAGCAAACAAACAAAAACTCTGGAAGAATTTGTTTCTACAGGTTAAAAAACCAGAATGAAGATAAGGGAAGGGTGATTTACTAAATTAGGTTTCCTGAATAACCTGCTCTTTGTTCTTAGAAATAGGTAGGAGACAAGGTCTGAGACAAGTAGGATTCCCCTTCTTTAGCTGTGTTTCCTTACTGTTTTAATCTATATTAATCATTTTGTGGAACAGAAATAATTGATGAAAGAGTATAATTTTCAAAATGATTGACTATTACTTATGATGTAGAGAAAGAAGTTCTGTCAAGCTGACTGACTCACTAAAGGAGACAATTTTACTCTATAATAAATTGTTACGATAAAAGTGACCAGAAGTCAACATAATGTCTATTTCTTCAGGTCCTCAATAAACACAATTGAATGCTTCCCTTCCCCTTCAATGAATGACCAGGTTTGATAACCAGATAGAATAGAACAAGTATGGAGCAGTAAGTAGGATTTCCAATATGATCTATGATCTAGTAATTTTTTATATTCAGGTTGCCTATGAGCCACATTAATATTGATGATTCAGGGATTACAGACGTCTATTTTTTTTTCTTAAGAGTGTGCCAGCTAGTGGGATTCATAGCTGTTCTCCTTATGCAAGTAGGTATTTTCACACACACTTTGATTTGAGGGGTTTCTCAAGTTTCCTCCTATCCAACAGTAGTTTTCTATTTATTTATCAAAGTGCTACTGTACTTCACTACTTTAGGAATTCTATGATTTAAAAACAAAAACCAGATTATTGGAAGGCAAAAGGTAGAGTCTCTTCGTAGATAGAATAAGACAACCAAGATATTTGGCCAAGATCATGAAGCCAAAATTTATGTTTTTGAGGAAGATAAGGAAAGAGTGAAAATTTTGCTTCTTTATTATTAGCAAAGGCTTTAACCCAAACTCCCATATGTAGATAGCTGTGTTAGATCACTTGAGAGACTTGATTTATATTGATTGCTATTTATTTGTTTTAAACTCATTTGTTTTTGCCTCACAGACTCAGTGATTTCTTTTCCTTGGGGATAATATGAATCTTGCACAGCTTTCTCAAAACAGAAGGCCCCTCCCAGGTGGGATGTAGCCCTAGTCCAATTTACCTGAAGTGTGTAATACATTAGTAAAGCTGCTATGAGCACTCATGTATAAATATTTTTATGGGCATTTATTTTAACTTCTTTAGATAAACATCTAGGAAAGGAGCTGCTGGATCATGCAGTAAGCATGCATTTAACTTGAAAGACGCTGCCAAACTGTTTTCTAAAGTGGTTGTCCCACTTTAAGTAGCCTCACCAGCAGGTAGAGAGTTGCCTCACACCTTCAACAATACTTGTTACAGCAAGTGATAATTGGCAACAGATGAGTGGCTCTTTTATATTAATATAATGATTAATATAATTTTATATTAATATACTAATACTACTCAGCAACAAAAAGAAATAATCTACTGATACAAAACAACATGATTATATCTTAAAAAATCTTGCCAAGTGAAAGAAGCCAGACACAAAAGGATACAGAGTACATGAGTCCATATTTCTGAAGTCCATATTTCAGAAAAGGCAGAACTAACCTTCAGAGACCAGAAGCTTTTCAGTGGTTGCCTGAAGCATAAGGTATGCGGTGATGGAGGCAGAGACATAACTGGGAAGGACACAGGGACCTTGTGTGTGGGTTGATAGAAATAATCTATATTTTGAATGAGATGATAGTTACATAAGTATACATCTATCTCAAAATGTAACAAGTTTATAGTATTTATATAGTATTTATAGTATATAAATAAATTTTATATAAATATTCATTTTATTGTATGTATATTAATCTTAAAACAGTTTTGTTTTTAAATGAAAGGAAAATCAATCTAGTTTTGAAAGTTAAAGAAGGGGAGAAGAGAGAGAAGGCGAATCCAAAAAAGACCAGTATTCAAGAAAAGCTTCAGCTTGTAGCAGAGTGGCCCTAAGGAGGCTTGAACTGCTCTTGTTCCTAGAATGTGGTGTGGGAAGTGAAGCCCAAGCTCTCACTGGAAGCCAAATCTGTCTGAATTAGTTGACAAGATGGGTGTCTGGCTGTTAAGGTAGGAAAGATTCTGTGAAGGACAGAAGGGAAATCTCTAAAATCAACTTCTTCTGGTTCACACACGGGCTTTGTCTGAACCTAGTGGTATTAGCCTCTTCCATTGGCTTTGTTTCTTTGTTCTCTTTGGTTTTAAATACTTGCATCCTTTTGATGGATTTACCTAACCAGTCTCTCTCCCTAGTCCTGGTTTTTGTGTGCAATTTCCCTATTTTGTCATTTGGGATATGATAACAGAGCTTTGAAAATCGTTCTGCCATTGGTATATCCAAATATCTATTTTTGGGGTGCCTAATAATGCAAATCAAGTAATATCATTTTTATTATGATTCATGATAATTCATTTGATTCATGATAATTCATGAATAAGTCAGAGGAATTTTATACTACAGTCTTGATTTCAGCTAGAAAATACTGAGAAGCAAATATTTAGTTGTATACTTTCAAGAAATACCCTTTCAGAAATAAATACTGTTTCATAAATAAATTTTAATTAACTGTGGTACAAAAATGGAGTTAAACAGATTTATGTTTATTTTATCAGAAAATGAACATAAAATATTGGCCATATATTTATATCTAAAAAAGACTATTTTTCTGTATGATTTGTGTACATGTGTATAAATACTCTTTTTGCATTTGTAAATATTTTTATATGTACACATTTTCAGCATAACATTATTTGAATTTGTCATTATTTTCCAGTGTGACTGGAAAGTCACTTTAAAAGAAAAATACTGTTGACCTTTGTTTTTCTACTTTAGACTTTTAATTTTTCCTTGCATGATATTCAGACTTAATAAGTGATAAAGAATTATTAGTTTCAAACTTCCTATATTCAATGAATTTTAAATCTAAAATATCTATTATAAAAACTCAGTCTTTAACGATGCTATGTACAAACAAAATTGTAAGATTTATAAAAAGTAACTTTACCAACTCTCAGAGTTTTCTTGCTGCTGCTGCTGCTGCTGGTAAGTCACTTCAGTTGTGTCCGACTCTGTGCGACCCCAGAGATGGCAGCCCACCAGGCTCCCCCATCCCTGGGATTCTCCAGGCAAGAACACTGGAGTGGGTTGCCATTTCCTTCTCCAATGCATGAAAGTGAAAAGTGAAAGTGAAGTCACTCAGTCGTGTCCAACTCCTAGGACTGCAGTCTACCAGGCTCTTCCGTCCATGGGATTTACCAGGCAAGAGTACTGGAGTGGGTTGCCATTGCCTTCTTCCAGAGTTTTCTTAAATGACATTTGAACACCAAGTGATTATATTTTATTATTTATCAATTATTTACTAAATGAGACAGTATTGTTTGTTTGCTTTCTTCCTTCTTTCTTTCCTTCCTTCTTAAATTTCAAACAAGCGAGTTCAGTTCAGTTGCTCAGTCATGTCCATACTGCGACCCCATGGACAGCAGCAGGCTTCCCTGTCCATCACCAACTCCCAGAGCTTACTCAAACTCATGTCCATCGAGTCAGTGATGCCATCCAACCATCTCATCCTCTGTCGTCCCCTTCTCCTTCTGCCTTCAATCTTTCCCAGCATCAGGGTCTTTTCAAATGAGTCAGTTCTTCGCATTAGGTGGCCAAAGTATTGGAGTTTCAGCTTCAGCATCCATCCTTTCAATGAATATTGAGGACTGATTTCCTTTAGAATTGACTGGTTTGATCTCCTTGCAGACCAAGGGACTCTAAAGAGTCTTCTCCAACACCACAGTTCAAAAGCATCAATTCTTCGGTGCTCAGCTTTATAGTCCAACTCTCACATCCATACATGACTACTGGAAAAATCACATCTAGACTACCTGACAGAAATACAATTCCTTTCCATGCTCTTTTATATTATTTTTGCTCATCTGAATAGCCTGAAAAAGACAGTATAATTTAGAGAAACTTGCTAAAGTTCCTCTTTTGATTGCTTCTCATTTTATTAGAAAAGTGCTGAATCAACTTAATAGTCATTCTGGAGAAAGGTACCATATACATTATCAACACCAGCCTGCACCAAGGGAAAAAAAAATCTTTGAATGTTGAGATATTAATTAGCAAATATAGAACTAAAAATGATAGATGTACTTAAATGCTATTTTTGTTATATCAGTCCAATGCAAGCATTACCAGAGAACAAATGTAAGGGCTACTGAATACTTCTCCATTTAAATGTCATGTGTTATAGCCATCGTTAACCAAACTGATTGATATTGCTGATATCTGTATCTGAATATTATTATGCAAATGATTTTAAAATTCTTAAATGGAATAAAATTTCAAAAGGTGTAATCTGAGTTTCTGCCCACTAAGCTAGATTATCTAAACCTAGTGTTGTCCGTTTTAGGTTAAAGGAGACTCTCAACTCCTCTTCGTTATTTTTCCCTCAGAATTGTGTCACTTCTTTGATATCTACAAGTTGTACTGAAGGTTTTGTCAGAGCTGGTGTTGACGATAGTGTTGACACATTGTCTATATGAAGGTCTGTAAGGAATTCAGGGCTGGTGCTCAAAGGGTGGTGTATTCCACAGAAAAATACCAACAGGGTCAACATTATGTAAAAATGTACAGAAGGCGTACATAAGATAGAAGGAAAATTACAGATTGTTAATTCAAAGCCTTTATTTAATGTGAAAATATGTTAAGAAGCTGGCACAGGTCACAGAGCAAATTAGTGGCAGAACTGAGTTTGGAGTTGGGGGCTCATGAGGGTCTGCTGCCCTGATGGAAAAGTTTGTTGTTTAGCCCTTACCATCTCCCATGCTGTTACTGACTGTCCTATGCTCTGTTCAACACATGTCTTGATTATCTATTCCAAATTACTGATTAGAAGAAAACTTGACTACAGAAAGTCACAAAATTCTAAGGAGGCCTAAGAGTTTCCTAAACATTCTCCAGGACTAGACAATTCACTATCTTAAATATAACTGTGTAAAATCTGAGACAATGTAACAAGGATCTTCTATATAGATCTTGCATACATCCTTAAGATTCCCATATATCTATTGTCCTTCTCACAGTCTCCTAGAGTAACACAGCTCAATAGTCCTTCCAATATTTTCAAAATTGGGTCTTGTTTTTCGTTTCAGAATTCATCTCTCCAGACCTATTAAAAGTTATTCACACAATAGTGTCCATATATCTTTGTCATCGTCACTTCATTCTCGTGAATGTGCTTAATTGCTAATGTTGAACCTCTCACAATTTATTCTATAGTAATAATAATAATTTCAAACACAGACTTAAAATGCAATTTGCTTATGAAAGTTTACATGTGAATAAATACCCCATATAATCTAAATGAGATGGTTCTGAGCAGAAATGTTGATGACCCTTTATTTCTGCTGCTGCTAAGTCGCTTCAGTTGTTTCCGACTCTGTACGACCCCATAGGCGGCAGCCCACTAGGCTCCTCTGTCCCTGGGATTCTCCAGGCAAGAACACTGGAGTGGGTTGCCATTTCCTTCTCCAATGCATGAGAGTGAAAAGTGAAAGTGAAGTCGTTCAGTCGTGCCCAACTCTTAGCGACCCCATGGACTGCAGCCTACCAGGCTCCTCTGTCCATGGGATTTTCCAGGCAAGAGTACTGGAGTGGGTTGCCATTGCCTTCTCTGAACTCTTTATTTCTAGTCCTATCAATTTGTTTCTGCAAAATCACTCTAGCAGAAGACTTAAAGGGAAAAAAAAGAAAGGCAGGGGAAATTGGTGTTTTTTTTCCTCTATACAAATACAACCCAATCTTGATGATTGCTTCATGCTAAACTTATTTTACGTATATATTATTTAATATTTTAAGGACACTGACGGAGGAGAAAGAAGGAGAATATAAAAACAACATGCAGCCAGAAATGAAGAAAACTCTGAATCAACTGTCTTTGTGTAGGAGATGAAAGCACAAGAACCCTACCACCTTGGCATGCCATTCAGTTACATCACTGTAAATAAGAATATAAGATTTGAGTCAACATCTTGGAATTCAGATTTACACTTTCTTTTTTGGTTCTCAATTACCTTAAGAAAACTTATCCAGATTATCTACATTAGATCATACAGCCAGGCAACTGTTTTGTAGTATTTGTCATTGTTATCGTGTGTGTGTGGGTTGTCATTCCAGGTGGCAAGACTGGACAAAGGTAATAGTTCAATGTTTTGGATAATAAATCATGTAAGGCACTACTTCTTAAAGAAATATCTGTGCTCAGAGTGTCATAGTTGGGCTATGAAGTACACCATCATGGTCTCTCCATTTATGAAGTACATTTTAATTTCTGGTTCTAAGGGGAAGAAAATAAATACATGATGATACAATTTTGCATGTGCTTCAGTATTTAATTTGATTTGAAAATTAGATAGTAGAATATACTGTATTTTTTAAAGTCTTATTGCCTCCACTTAACTCATACAATTTAGGCATAAGAGTCATTTAGTCTCTGCATAATTTTTAATTAGCTCAACTTTCTCTAATTATTACATTAGCTGAAGTTCTTAAAGCCTTCCTGCTCCTTATCTCAGAAGGGTAGAGTATAACAAGGGTGAAGGACCCTTAGAGGACTAAGGAGATAGTAATTTATAATTAGTATGACAAGCTGACATTTCACTTATGATGAAATCATTTTTGAAAAAAGGATAAGTCATATTTTAAAAATACATGTATTAGTAAGTACAATTTTTAAAATTGCAATGAATACAATTAAATTGTGTATGTTCTCAAATTCTTTAGCCTTAGGAGAAGGATACTCCTCCTTTAATATTCAGATGAAGCCCCCAAGTCTCTACCCTGTATAATCAGGCTAGGAGTCCAATGATCTCTCTAAGTGCTGTATTTCATGAAGTATGAGGAGCATAACTGTTCACACTTTAAGATCACTGAAGTAGGATGTTTCCTGCTGTCAATGAAATCTTGCAGTCTTTGTCAGCCAGACAACAGTTATGAAATAGGTATCATTGTCAAGACATGTGTGACTTTACAGATATCCCTGGTGGCAAAACTGGCTAATGTACATTTCAACATTCTGAACACTTGAATGTAAGGACAATTTGAGGAAGAAATAGGATATCTATTTGTTGTACAGAACCCTCATTAATTCCACAGCAAGATTATAAAAAGTACCAGCTTCAAAATTAGCATCACTGGCTTGGAAAAAATATCCTAGAATCAATAGTATACTTAAATAGAAAGTTAAAATGTAAGTTATGAGAAAAATTGTATGATAACTTAATTGGCAGTATTTTTTTTTTCTTTGTGGTATATAAAATAACAGTGCACCTTAAAATAACACCATCTTAGAGTCAAAGAATACCATAATTCTAGAAATTTTCAGGGAGTCATTATATGCTCTACCATTTATATTGACTCTGGCTTTTTGATGATACCTGCCTTCACACACCTAACAGGGCCACTTCTTGCACTTCTTACAATGGCAGTTTGCCTTACGGGAGCCACAAAGCAGAGTTGCTATCAAGCTATGGCATTAAAAATTCTTCACTGAAGTCTTCGGATGTGAGGGAAAAAAACAAATAACATAATGCCACACAGCAAATTTTAACCTGGAATATCTGGTAGCATACTTTTCCCTGATTCTCCATTGAGATGTCCTTTCTAGATTTCTCCTTGATCTTGCTTCTCTCTATCATTGCAAGAAACAACTTGCCTAGCTAAGAAGGAAATACCTTAGCCAATACTGAAACCACACTGGTGTCTAAAAATTTGCTGAGTTCTCTCCCAGTTAAAAATAATGGTGGTCTTTCACATTATTACATAAAGTAGCTAATTTTCTTATTGACTCAAATTCCTTCCCTCTAGAATAGCATTTTTGCTTTACTATTTCATAGCTAAAGAGCCTATTAAAATGAAATGTCTCTTTGCAAGATGTCTGCATGCTTTCCAAAACCAAAGAACAGTATAGTCTTAAAGATAAATTCTTTTTCTATTGCTAAAACAGACAACAACAAAAAAACATTAGGCAGCTTGTTAAAATATCAGCTTGTTTATGACATATAAAAAATTTGCTGGAAGAAAATATAACAACAACAACAAAAAAAAACCCACTAAGATTTCAGAGACCATCTTGATGATTTGAACTTTGATGCTATTAATATATTTGTGACAGTGAAAGTGAAAGTCACTCAGTCGTGTCCGACTCTTTGCGACCCCATGGACTGACTATACAGGCCATGGAATTCTCCAGGCCAGAATACTGGAGTGGGCAGCCTTTCCCTTCTCTAGGGGATCTTCCCAACCCAGGGATCCAACCCACGTTTCCCGCATTGCAGGCGGATTCTTCACCAGCTGAGCCACAAGGGAAGCCCAATATATTTGTACTAAAAGCTTAATAACACAAATGATGGGTTTTAATAGACACTGATATCCTCTGAATATATGAATATCAGATACTCATTAGTGAGACAGATTTACAAGTGGGAATTGGTGAGACTCGAGTACAGATTCTACTTCCAAAGTCTCCAGAATGGAATACACTAAAGATAGGCAAAGTTACCAATAACTCAACGTGATCTATAAATCCTGCAAATAAAAAACAAAATACGGGCTACAAAGTAGAGCGGTAGTTTTCAAATTTCAGAGTGTTAAACTTTAGAAACATAAGCTTCACCCAAGGAGCTTGTTCAAAACTACAGAGTTCAAACTCCCAGCCTCTAATTATTCTGAGTAAGTAAGTCTTTGAGAAGTCTAGAAATTTACATTTTGTCACAAAAATATCAGGCAATTCTGAAGCAATAGTTTAAGGCATCATATTAAGGAAGGAAAAAAACTGCTATAATGTCTATATCTCAAATAGGAAAAAAAAAGACAAAAAACCCAAACACATGTTAAAATAATATGGCCAAATGGTCTGGATCATTTGCTTGGATATCTGGATACATAGTCCAACAATTAGCAGATTTATGATAAAAATAATTTACAATACTTTTAAGAATCTAATGGATAAATTAGTCCTTCATATTTAATGATCTTCAGAGAGAAAAAAGTCTTAGTATGATAATTTAATTGCATTACTTCAAAAAATGTCAGTTATTTAAAATATGCATACACAGAACATCACAGTCCTGATCTTGCACACTGTATTGGTGTTCAGTGGAAAGTAAATTTCAATAATTATCATCATTATACATTAGCTCCCTCATGCAAACACATGCCCCACATAACAAAATCAGAGTCACAAGCAAATGCAAGTTTCTGAGTGACTTTCTCTAGCAGCCCTTGTGATCACCACCCTCCTCTGTACAACCCTTAGGTAAGACTTCTGTGGAGTTTACCATTACCCTGCTTTTTCGATTGGAACTGACCGATTCACCTTAAGGCCAGGAATCTCAAAGCATTTTACCTATGGACCCTAAGACATGTGCCCCAGGTCTTATTCTCTGTCCGCACTCTGCTTTGACCTCCCCATGTAGCCCCTTAAAACATATTATGTACTTCCTCCAGGACCCATGAGTAATACATTGCTCTATTTGAATTTCTTTTATGATCTGTCATTGAACCTCTCCTCACCATATGGCACCTTGTGCTCCATTTAACAAGTGTTAATTGAACAAAGCCAGAACACAAGACAAAGGTTTTAGCATTTTAGGAATCTTTCTGAATATAATCTTGAATAAATACAAGTTTACCTTAATCTATTCCACTACACGCCTTTTTTACTGTAATCACTAAACTTCATCACTCTAAGTGTCATTAGTTTTTCCTTAACACATGACTTGAAGACCATGGTCTCTGTTTGATATTAGAAATGTTACATAATTAGGAGTTAAACCAACTGAAAGTATACTGCTCTTGTCAATTAATATCTTTCCTTTTCCCCAAATTTTTATTTAATAATATTACTTTGGGTAAGAATCAGAGCAAAGGTAGGCTGCATGACCTTTTAAATTTCCTTCCAACCTAATGATTCATGAATATATTACAATGCAGTAGAAAGTAAATAACTCTATCCTTAAAACACAAATAAATAAATTAATTAATTAAATAAATACTTTCTCCTTTTTATATTTAGGCTCAATTCATGTTTGCTCCATTGCTCCCAAATTACTTGGGGTTATTGCAAGGTTGTAAGAGGAAACTTGCTGATGGGTACACAGTAAAATTATACAGTAGCCAACCACCTGCCCTCCCACTGCCTGAAAACCAGAGAAGGAAGAATGTCAAAAATATGTGTAAGATAATTCAACTCATCACTATTTATGTACCTAGAAATATAAAGTTCCATACACACACACACACACACATATAAACAGAGAGAGAGAGAGGCTGATAGAGGTCATGTAAATCAATAACTGTAACAGGGCTACAAAAAATAGCACAAGAATTCATATTATTTCTAAGGAAAATCTTTTCAAGCCCACTCCCTGCCGTTCAACCTGTACAACTTAGTGTTAAGCCTTTATTGTGCTGATTTGATGCATAGAGAAGAGAGAACATAGAACATGAGAGCGTTAATTGCTTTACACTGGAAAAGGCACGGAGGTATCACTGAGGAAGAGAAGAGAGTGAGAAGGTGGGAGGGCAGGCATCAAAAAGTAGGTGGAGTAGATGGAGTACACTTGACTCAAAGCGTGAAAGGAGGAGAACGAAAAAGAAGAAATTTTGGAGTTGCCAAGGGAAATGGAATTTGGAGAGAAATGTATAAAGCATATTTTGTGAAGTTTTGAACTGTATTTTTGTTATTCTCTCTCTTGTTTCTTGTTTATTAAGAAACTTCAGTAAAGTCATTATCAAAGATAGAAATATTTCCCAATATTTTGTAATTTGGTTTGTGATTTTTTTAAACGCAATGAAATGGAACTTGAAGCAAGATAATGACTCAGATATTTTCAAGTTATATCTGAAACAGATATTATCTAAGCTCAGATAATACAAAACCCAAGTCAGGAATTTGTTCTTCCATCAGAAGTACAAATCTAGTTAATATAATCATTAGGGAGGGGGACTTCCCTGTAGATGGATTCTGGGTTATCAGTTTGTCTGAGATTTCAAACATAACAATTATTTACAGACGAACTTAGAAACGAGGAAAAAAGGAAAGAATGAGGTGTGTGTGTTCACACTTATAAAGACTGCCTCTCTGGTTAGATAAGTGCGACTATTCAGACTGCCAATAGGTCTCAAAGTGTCCAGAGTTACAGCCTTAAGTCACTAAACTCTTGAAATAGACTAATATTTAATGGATACATGGAAACTTACATATAAGCTTTCATAGGTTATACACATTATTAAGAGGATGTAAAGTTTTTCTCAGAGATCTCCTGTAAGGCAGTACTTTTATCAAATTTTATTTCCTTAACAACCCAATCACAACAAACAGAAGCACACAAAAGTGAACAGATTAACATGCCTCATTTGCTAAATCTCCTCTAAATATTTCTAATAACACAAGTAACTCATATTCATTGTGCAAAATAAAAAATTAAAAGGAAAATATCAATCAAAATATTCATAGTTGCTAAATATTTTGATATATATAATATATATAAGCATTAATATTTTTTCCTTAAAATTTTATATAAGCTATCTAATTTGCAGGCGTACAGTGGTTCACAGTATTCCTTTTTAATGCTTTTTATTTCTTAAGGTCAATAGTGATGTCCTTTCATCTATGAGTTCAGTAATTTAGTTTTTTCTTGGTTAGGATAATTTCTATTAGTTTCACTTAGTTCACTGAATCTTATGACTGTAGTGTCCTATGGGCTAAAAAATTAATTCAATAATTTTCAACTATTATACTTTTCACTTTTAGAATTTTATGTATGGTTCTTTTGTAGCTTTCTTTTATGTGCTCAATTCATATCTGTTTATCAATCTTTTCTATTAAATCATTAAAAATGTTTATAATAGCAGGCTTTTTAAAAATTGAAGTATAAGTGACATATAATATTATATTAGTTCTGGGTATACAACATAGTGATTTGATATTTTATAGATTACATGTCACACAAATTTATTATAAAATATTGAGTATATTTTCTGTGATGTATATTACATAAAATAAAGCCTGTGACTTTTGTAGTTTATAAATGTTAGTTTGTACCTTTTAATCCCATTCACATATTTTCCCCTACTCATATCCCTTCCCCTCTGGCAACTATTAATTGGTTCTTTGTGTCCTTGAGTCTGTTTCTGTTTTGTTATATTTTTTGTTTTACTTTTAGATCCAGTGAAAACACTATTTGTCTTTCTGTGCCTGACTTAACTTCACTAAGCACAATACCCTACAGATCCATCCATGTTGTTGCAAATGACAAGATATCATTCTTAATATGACTGAGGAATATTCCACAGTCTGTATATACCACATCTGCTTTATCCATTCATCTTGATGGACACTTTGGTTGTTTCCATATCTTGGCTAATATAAATAATGTTGCTTTGAACACTGGGGTGCGTGTATCTTTTGAAATTAGTGTTTTACATTTCTTTGAATAAACACCAAGGCATGAAATTCCTGGATCATATGGTAATAAAATTTTTATTTTTTGAGAACCCTCTATGTTGTTTGCTATAGTGACTTCACTAGTTTCCATTCCCAGCAACAGTGCCTGAGGGTTTCCTTTTCTCCACATCCTTGCCAACACTTGTTATTTCTTATGTTTTGGATGATAGCCATTCTGACAGGTGTGAAGGGATATGTCATTGTGGTTTTGACTTGCATTTTCCTGATGATTAGTGACATTGTTGAGCATACTCTCATGGGCCTGTTGGCCATCTGTATGCCTTCTTTGGGAAAATACCTATTCAGGTCCCCTGCCCATTTTTAAGCAGATTGTTTTTTGATATTGAGTTTATGAGTAATTTACATATTTTGGACATTTACGTGATATCAGACATATCATTTGCAAATATCTTCTCCCATTCAGTAGGCAGGTTTTTCACCTTATTGATGATTTCTTTCATTGTACAAAAGGTTTTTTGCTTCATGTAGTCCCACTTGTTTATTTTTTTTGTTGTCCTTGCTTGAGGAAAGAGATTAAAAAAATATATTGCTAAAACTGATGTCAAAAAGCATCCCATCTGTTTTCTTCTAGAAGTTTCAAGTCTTACATTGAAGCCTTTAAAAAATGGCCTTTATCACTATTTTTTGCATCTGATTGCTGTGGCTAGGACTCCCAACTCTATATTGAATAAAAGTGGTGAAAGTCGCATCCTTATTTTGTTCTGGATTTTGTAGGTAAAGCTTTCACTTTTTCACCATTGAGTGTAATGTTAACTGTGGGTTTGTTATAAATACTTTTTATTATGTTGAGGTAGTATGTTCCTGCTATATCAACTTTGTTGAGAGTTTTCATCATGAAGATGTGATAAACTTTATCAAATGATTTTTATGCATCTATTGAAATGCGCATGTGATCTTTATCCTTAGTTTTGTTAATGTGGTGTATCATGTTATTTGATTTGGGGATATTAAACAACTCTTGCATCCCTTCAATAAATTCACCTTGATCCTTTTAATGTATTGTTGAATTTGGTTTGCTAATATTTTGTTGAGGATTTTTACATCTATGTTCATCAGGGATATTGGCTTGTAATTTTCTTTTATTATAGTGTTTTTCTCCGGTTTTAGTATCAAGGTAATGCTGTCCTCATAGAAGCAGTTTGGAAGGATTCTCTCCTCTTCAATATTTTGGGATAGTTTGAGAAGGACAAGTATTAACTCTTCTCTAAATACTTGGTTGAATTTCCCTGTGAATCTGTCTGGTCCTGGACTTGTTTGGTGGGAGTTCTTTTTTGGTCACTGATTCAATTTTATTACTAGTAATCAGTCTATCCAGATTTTTTATTTCCTCTTGATATAGTCTGAAAAGATTGTATGTTTCCAGGAATTTACCAATTTCTTCTAAGTTGTTTAATTTGTTAGCATTGTTTATAATATTGTCTTAGAATTGTTCATATTTCTGTGACATCAGAATAAAAAGTCATTTCTAATTTTATTTCTTTGGTCCTTCCCTCTTTTTTTTTTTTCCTTTCCTTGATGAATTTGGCCAAAGTTTTATCAGTTCTTTAGATCTTTAAAAAACATCATATGAGTTTCATTAGTTTTTCTACTGTTTCTTTTTAAAGTCTATTTAATTTATTTGTGCTCTGATATTATTTCCTTCCTTCTAAAACCTGGCTTTGTTTCTTCTTATTTTTCTAATTCCTTTAGGTGTAGTTAGGTTGCTTATTTGAGATTTTCCTTGTTATCTAAGGGAGGCTTGATTATATAAACTTGCCTCTTAGAATTGCTTTTGATGCATCCCATATTTTGGAAAACTGTGTTTGTGTATTAATTCATCTCAAGTTATTCTTGATTTCTTTATTGACGCATTGGCTTTTTAGTAGCGTGTTGTTTAGTCTCCATGTGTTGTTTTTTCCAGCTTTCCTCCTGTAATGGATTTCTAGTTTCATACTGTTGTAGTTGGAAAAGATGCTTGATAAAATTTCAATCTTCTTAAATTAGTTGTGACTTGTTTTGTGACTTAGCATGGGATATATCTTAGAGAATGTTTCATCTGCACTTGAAATCAGATATGTGTTCTTCTGGTTTTGGATAGAATGTTCTATAGTAGATATCTATAGACAGTCTTTGTTCATTCTAAGCTCTGACTTTGCTTACTTGTTTATTTTCCTGTTAACTGCTTTTTATTTTGATTACAAGGCACTATTTCCTGCTTCTTTTTCTCTGTGTGCTAATTTTGAACTCTATTTTATTTTTGAGAGAGTCCTGATTATTTAGTATTCTTTTTAAGTGTTTTGAATTTTATTTTGACTTGAAGTTAGTTTACCAGCAGATTTTTAAAAATTTTGTCAAGCTTATTTTATGCTTATTAGAATTGATCTATTTTGCATTTTTCTTTAATCTTACCAATAATGTGTAGTCTTTACCTTAAGGATGGCCTTCTAGGATTTTACTTCAACATAAAAAGAGCTCAGCAGTATCTCTCCACTCTAGCTGGGCTGGAGGTCCAATATATCTTAGGATTTCATGACTTATGATATATCTGATTAGATCTCTCTTCCCCCACCAGCTGTTCTTTGCTAAAATTCATGGTGTCTTAATCTGTATGTGACCCCAGAATACATTCTTACGTAGGAACTGTTTTACTTATTTTTGTACCTTCAGAAGTGTGTCACAGAGTGCTTGACATATGGTTACATTCAGGAAATATGATTTTAAATTAATTAAACTGAGTGTCTATCCAAGAATAGATAATGATTAAAACTCAGTGTAAATAGATGAAGTGAGGCCCTGTTAAAGGATTTAAATAATAATTTTCCCATGCTATAAATAAACAAATATTTCAAAATAATTTGCAATATTTTTTTCAGTAAAATCATACAATATGAAAAAGAATCATGGAAAAGAAAAACTGCATCTACTGTTCTGGCATTTGGCTTGTCCTAATATGCTGAGCTCATCCTAGTACTATGTTTATTCATCTTGATTTATTAACACCAGTTGTACCCATCCAAAGTGCTGAAGATGGAGAGTTACACTTTACAAAAATGCTCAACAGTATATCTGCATCTACAGTTTCATCAAAATATTAAAATGTGAGTTATTTACTACAATTTTAGAAAACCATAGTATATCAGAAAATGTGCTTCTAGTTCTTGCTTTGACTGTTTATATCTGTTATACGCTTGTTGTTATTTAGCTCGACAAGACCTCGGATTTCGCACTGCCAAAAATGAAAGTCATATTAGTTTCTTAGAGTTGTTTTGGGTCTGTTAATTGTTCTAACATGCAAACATTTTTGTAGCATGATTTCTTACATGGTAGGCACTCATTAGTATAACCAATTTGAATTGAAAGTGAATCTCAATGAAAACATTACTTCTCCCACCGCTGGGCATACACACTGAGGAAACCAGAATTGAAAGAGACACATGTACCCCAATGTTCATCACAGCACTGTTTATATTAGCCAGGACATGGAAGCAACCTAGATGTCCATCAGCAGATGAATGGATAAGAAAGCTGTGGCACATATACACAATGGAGTATTACTCAGCCATTAAAAAGAATACATTTGAATCAGTTCTAATGAGGTGGATGAAACTGGAGCCTATTATACAGAGTGAAGTAAGCCAGAAAGAAAAACACCAATACAGTATACTAACGCATATATATGGAATTTAGAAAGATGGTAACGACAACCCTGTATGCGAGACAGCAAAAGAGACACAGATATAGAACAGTCTTTTGGACTCTGTGGGAGAGGGAGAGGGTGGGATGATTTGGGAAAATGGCATTAAAACATGTATAATATCATATAAGAAATGAATCGCCAGTCCAGGTTTAGATGCAGGATACAGGAAGCTTGGGGCTGGTGCACTGGGATGACCTAGAGGGATGATATGGGAGGGAGATGGGAGGAGGGTTCAGGATGGGGAACACATGTACACCCGTGGTGGATGCATGTTGATGTATGGCAAAACCAATACAATACTGTAAAGTAAAAAATAAATAAATAGAAAAAGTGATTAAAAAAATTACTTAAACTTGTAACAATATAAGCAAACTGGTTTGTGCATGTAATTATAGAAAAAATGGACAGTTTATAACAACATTTTCAAATAAACTAAGAAATTAATATTAAAATGTTTTACTTTCTCCAGTTGTTATAATTTTCTATATTAAATGTACATATATTTTAAGGCAATTTTTAAACTAAAAATGATATATTTTATCTCTATTTCATTGGTTGGTAACCTATTTCAAAAATGATTGATGAAGATTCATTTAGTTTTAAATTTCACTTGCATTTGTAAATATCAACCACAATTAGAAAATATTAACCATTGTATTTTCAATGGAAAACTTATTTTTTAAAAGCTTGTGTTCATTTTAATCTGTTTTTTCTGTTTTGCTGTTTTGATTTTCTATTGAGAATTAGCAGCCCCCAGCGCTATAGTGTGTCTGTGTGTTAGTCACTCAGTCATGTCCAGCTCTCTGTGACCCCGTGGACTGCAGCCTGTCAGGTTCCTCTGTCCATGGAATTCTCCATGCAAGAATACTGGAGTGGGTTGACATTTCCTTCTCCACAGTGCTGTAGAAGACTATGTAAATTATTTCCTGACAAGCCTTGGTAGCACATATGCTTCTTTTAAGAATAACTAAGAAGCAATTTGCTGATTAGTACACTATATTTCCTTGTGCCCAAGTCTTTCAAGAACATTCAATATCTGTTCCACTTAAATATGACAAATACTCTAAGTACTCAGTCTTATTTCCCCTGTAAGTCATTCAAAATCTGTAAAGCACAGATACATTTAAAATCAAGATGAAGTAATAATTTCTGTTTTATACCATATTGTAAATTAAAACAAGAGTATAAGTGGTTTTCAAATATCCACAGAGAAATTAATAATAAAACTACTAATTTTTTCTATCACAGAAATTAAACAAAAATGAATAAAAATGTTTACTCCAAAAAATTGAAAGAAAATCAGCTAACATAAACTCCATCATGAATATCATCTTAATTTATGTTCATTATAAAAATTAAAATCATAAAATTAAGAAGAAAAAAAATTTTATGTATCTCTTAAAACTGATGAACAAATACTAATATTTGTTCAGGTGAATTAAAGTATTTTATTAAACACACCCTTTGTACCTTTTAGATTCTCTATTTGTATTGGTGAAATCAAATTGCTCCTAGCTTCTCCAATACTAACTACAGATATAATATTTTAGCACTTAGGCTCAGAGTTTCCAGTTGCTTGGTCAATCCTATATAGCACAGTCTCCCACTTTCTTAAATATTGCAAAGACATTTATGTAAGTTGAAGAATCAGTCTTAGCCAGAGCCCATCTGGAACACCAATCTGGGACACATCTTAGACTTCACCAAATGCACTGGTCAAGAGGGTCTACTTCTGGTCCTTCCAACATTTCTTCTACTACAGCAGGACAAGACAACTGCTGCCCTTAATGTCAGAGTGCATCTTGAGCTGTTCATAAGTACCCTGGCAAAGTGAAAGGGAGAACATTCCTATTTTGATATGATCAACTAAAGGTCTCACAGCAAATTTGAGTGAAATACATTAAATTGTTTGAGAAACAGCTCTTTCATCAGCTGTGACACACAAATCTAAGGTCTAACAGCTTCAGGCCTCAAAAACTTCACCTGATC
The DNA here is from genome assembly GCF_003369695.1 of Bos indicus x Bos taurus. NCBI lineage: Eukaryota > Metazoa > Chordata > Mammalia > Artiodactyla > Bovidae > Bos > Bos indicus x Bos taurus. Next base: position 64,910,875 of record NC_040079.1, on the reverse strand, counting down.
ACTCTCATCTGAATCAATTTCATTAAGAAGTAAGATCAAACACTTTAAATATTTTTAATAGCTAGAGTTATATGAAATGAAACTTAAGGTCACACCAAAGTCAATGCAGGTGACACAAGAGATTAAGGTTCAATCCTTGGGTTGGCAAGACCCCAGAGAAGGGAGCAACAACCCAACCCAATATTCTTGCCTGGAGAATTCCGTGGACAGAGGAACCTGGCGGGCTACAGTCCATGAGGTCTCAAAGAGTCAGACACAACTGAGGGACTAACGCTTTCACTTTCACTTTCAAAGCTTAACTAAATTCTCTAGTAGTTTTGAATTTGAAGACTCATTTGAAAATTTCCTTGATTTTCTACGTAATATCTGGCACTTTCATTCTGAGTTCTAGTGTGAACTGCTGGCGATGGTGTTGGTGGGGAGCTTCACTAATTAAATTTTGCTATCTCCTCTCCAATTTTACCCTACACAGAAGAATAACATTCAAATAAAATGACAAAAGCACTAAAATGAAAAAAAGAATATTTAGAAGCTCTCATATCTTAACTCAATTTAGAAATGAAAAATAACTGCTGACAGAAGGGTAAAATTGTCTTTTTATCTGGTCTGGTCTGAAAATAGTTACTAGTAAACCATGTTATAGTCAATACCATTAAAGCTAACTTAAAAAAAATATCCTCATTACTATTCCTCTCCCACATGCAATCCATCTTTATTTCCTGTAGCTTCTATTACTTTATTTCTAAATTATAGTCTCAAATCCATTCATTTATTTTCATTTCAACTGATGGCAAATTAGTCCAAGCCTCTGGTGCCCTGCAGAGGGATTAATGCAATTGCTTCTCCAATTAAAATATTTTTAAGTGTAACAGTCCTTTTCATGAATAATCAGGGTTGATTTCCTTTAGGATCGACTGGTTTGATCTCCTTGCTGTCCAAGGGACTCTTAAGAGTCTTATCCAGCACCACAATTATAAAGCATCAATTCTTCAGCACTCAGTCTTCTTTATGGTTCAACTGTCACATCCATACACAAGTACTGGAAAAACCATAGCTCTGACTGTACAGACCTTAGCCAGCCAACTGATTTGATGTCTTTGCTTTTTAATATCCTGCCTATGTTTGTCATAGCTTTCCTTCCAAGGAGCAAGCGTCTTTCAATTTCATGGTTGCAGTAACCATCTGCAATGATTTTTGAGCCCAAGAAAATAAAGTCTGTCCCTGTTTACATTTATCCCCACCTATTTGCCATGAAGTTTTGGAACAAGATGCTATGATTTTCATTTTTTGAATGTTGAATTTTAAGCCAGCTTTTTCACTCTCCTCTTTCACTCTCATCAAGAGGCTCTTTAGTTCCTCTTCACTTTCCTTCATTAGAGTGGTATTATCTGCATTTCTAAGATTGTTAATATTTCTTCGGCAATCTTGATTCCAGTTTGTGCCTTTTTCTATTAGTTAATTTATTTTTGTTTCTTAGCTACATGGTGTGGCATGCAGGATCTTAGTTCCCTGGCCAGAGATCTAACCCATACCAGCCACACTGGAAGTGTTTAGTCTTAACCACTGATTCATGAGGGAAGTCTCTGCTCAATACCTTTGACAAATTGAACTGAATTATAAAATGCCCATGGTTGTGAAATTCATAGAGACTATGATATAGATATGATATATATATGTCTATAATATATATCCCTCCAAATCTATATATTTATATACCTATGTGAATGATATGACCATAACTATTACTATGAAAATACAAGTTACTAATATTCTTAAACACTTGTATAATTTTAACCAAACAGTGAATTTCACCTTTCACAGATTTTCACCAATAATTTTTTCTACAACTTTGAATATCTATTGTTACAGAACCAAAAAACATAATTTGGTCATGTTTCAAATATATAAGTAGAGAAGAAATATTTGATTTGAAGGAACTATTTAAAAAATACTGTTTTCAGACCAATTTACTTTTAATGTATATCAGTTATTTTTTAAACATATGCAAAATTACTTGAATAATTAATATTTTCCCTTTGTTGTATAGGAAGGTGTCAAATTGCTAATCTCTGACTCTGAATTTCCCAGCACTCACTGTGAATTTGTTAAAAAAAAAAAAATAGAAGCTAGAATGCTAAACTCTAAAAGGAACTTCTATTTTAACAAAAATACCAAAGAGTTAATTAAAAAACATAAACTTGGCTGGCACATTCTCTGAAACATACGAGCCTGCTAGTTAAGAGGTAGGTAGGTAGAAATTTTAACTATTCTATTTTCTCTGAATTTCATTTTAAAATAGATGTATTTGGCACCTATCTAAAGAGATAATTGGCTCACCTACTTAAAACTGCATGAAGATTTGGTTTACCCTTGTACTCACCCACAACCCATTATTACCTACCTTCCCATAGCGATTTAGATACTCTATTTGCCAATGAATGGCATGGAGGTTTGCTAGAATTGGCATGCTACACTTTTGGATGCATAGTCTCCATAGATGAGGGAAGAGACAGAAACCTGGGAACAAGTCATAATTGGAGTGGGAAAGTTTCACCAGCTGTACTGCTTTAAAGTACCCAAAAACTTTCATATGGACAGCAAAGGATTCCATCTGGTCAGTAAGGGTATAGCAGTAAATGCCAGAAGACATTGGAAAATTTGGGTACTGTCTAACAATAACAGCCACTCTCCATTCCATCTCAGGAGTGAGGATCTATGAGAAAGATGTTAATAGCAACCAAACAGAGACTAAGCGGGAGTAAGAGTATTACTGACATAATACTACTAACAGTTATGTTAGGAACACCAGAGCTGAGACGCAAGGACTGAGATGAAAATAAGACAAGCTTCAAGGATTATAGTACAAATTTTCAAGAATACAAGAATACAATATCAATATTAAAAATTGCTTTGGAGGTAATAAATAACAATACTGACATAGGGAAAAAAGTAAAGTGATGTGGAATATGAACATGAGGAGTTCAACCAGAAGATGGAGAATAGAAGATGAGTTAAAACATTAATGAAATATATTGTCCATGGGAAGATAACATAATCGAAATCTAACATAAAATTATTTATTTATAGCCTTAAGAAGCCAAACACTTAAACAGAATAAATATTCAAAACATAGCTGAAGAAAACATCTTGGAGATGAAACAGACAAAGCTGAACATATCAAAAACGTTCACCATTGTTTAGATCACAAAAAGTCAGACACAACTTAGTGACTGAACAACAACAGTGACAATTCAGGAAAATGTTTTTAATTGAAAAATAAGAGAACGTGGACTATAAGTAATAGACAAAAAACTAAGAAATCTAAGAAACAAAAATCACACTGGCTTAATGCTTCTAAATGTTAGTCAACAATGGTCAACATGTACAGCATCGAGAAAGTATCTTAATCCATTAATCAGATCAGCCACTCAGTTGTGTCTGACTCTTTGTGACCCCATGGACTACAGCACGCCAAGCTTCCCTGTCCATCACCAACTCCCAGAGTTTACTCAAACTCATGTCCATTGAGTCGGTGATGCCATCCAACCATCTCATCCTCTGTCATCCCCTTCTCCTCTCACCTTCAATCTTTCCCAGCATCAGAGTCTTTTCCAATGAGTCAGTTCTTTGCATCAGGTGGCCAAAGTACTGGAGTTTCAGCTTCAACATCAGACCTTCCAATGAATATTTCCTTTAGGATGGACTGGTTGGATCTCCTTGCAGTCCAAGAGACTCTCAATAGTCTTCTCCAACACCACAGTTCAAAAGCATCAATTCTTCTGTGCTCAGGCTTTCTTTATAGTCCAATTTTCACATCCATACATTACTACTGGAAAAACCATAGCTCTGACTAGACGGACCTTTGTTGGCAAAGTAACGTCTCTGCTTTTTAATATGCTGTCTAGGTTGGTCATAGCTTTTCTTCTAAGGAGCAAGTATCTTTTAACTTCATGGCTGCAGTCACCATCTGCACTGATTTTGGAGCCTGAAAATCAAAGTCTGTCACTGCTTTCATTGTTTCCCAATCTATTTTCAATGAAGTGATGGGACCAGATGATGATCTTAGTTTTCTGAATGTTGAGTTTTAAGCCAACTTTTTCACTCTCCTCTTACACTTTCATCAAGAGGCTCTTTAGTTCTTTGCTTTTTGCCATTAGGGTGGTGTCATTTACATATCTGAGATTATTGACATTTCTCCTGGCAATCTTGATTCCGGTATATGCTACATCCAGCCTAGCATTTCGCATGATGTGCTCTGCATATAAGGTAAATAAGCAGGGTGATAATACATAGCCTTGATGTATTCCTTTCCCGATTTGGAACCAGTCTGTTGTTCCATGTCCAGCTCTAACTGTTGCTTCTTGATCTGCATACAGATTTCTCAGGAGGCAGATTTAACCCATGAATGATATATTTAGCCAAATTACTATACATATAAGACAGTAAGATAATTTCATAAATCAAGGACTTAGAAAATATACTGACAATGAATTATTTCAGAAAATAAAATCATCAAAAAATTTAAGTTATTCATCAATGATTTCAAAACTAAAAACTAATGAATAGAGAACTTGTGGTGCAAAATTGTTAGTGGCATTCACTAAAACCATTTAAACAGTTGTTCAACTGATAGTACTAAATTTTTTGAAGCATCATTAAATGAGAAAATTGCCATCTAATATTCAGGATTTAAAACAAAAGCTAAAGTTCAAAATGGAGAGAGGGTAGATAATTTTTTAAAGGTCACTAATTTCATCCTATCATACAGAAAGATGTTAAAAGATACTGTTTCATTTTTTATTTGGGTAATTTAAAATTTTCATATCAAAGCATTTTAAATCCATTAAAGTATCATAAAGAAAGTGAGAGTTTAGTCTCTCAGTCATGTCTGATTCTTTGTGACCCCATGTACTGAAGCCCGCCAGGCTCCCCCAGGGCATCTTCAAGACCCAGGGATCAAACTCAGGTCTCCCACATGAACATTTAGCAAATCATAGGGAGTAATAAAACATCCATGTGCGTACTGCTGCTGCTGCTGAGTCGCTTCAGTCGTGTCCGACTCTGTGCAACCCCATAGACAGTAGCCCACCAGGCTACCCCATCCCTGGGATTCTCCAGGCAAGAACACTGGAGTGGGTTGCCATTTCCTTCTCCAATGCATGAAAGTGAGAAGTGAAAGTGAAGTCGCTCAGTTGTGTCTGACTCTTAGCGACCCCATGGACTGCAGCCCACCAGGCTCCTCCATCCATGGGATTTTCCAGGAAAGAATACTGGAGTGGGGTGCCATTGCCTTCTCCGTCCATGTGCCTACCACTCAGGTTAAACAGATTTTTTCTTTTTTTTTTTAAATTTTATTTTATTTAACTTTACAATATTGTATTGGTTTTGCCTTTTGTTATATGTGCTTCAGATTGCTTCCCCTTCATTTTCATTTTATTTTTTTAAATAAAATATTAAATAAGCAGTTCATGGTTCTTCGTATCGCTCCCCTATCCCTATTCGCTCACCTTCCTTTACAGTTTCTATTACTATCCTGAAGTATAACTTGCCTGCCTGCATTGTTTCTATGGTTACCAAATATGTTTTTATCTTTCACCAAAGCATAAAACTGATTTATATGTTTTAAAATTCTACAGAATGTATCATGATTTATGTATCATTTTAAAACAGTATTGAATGAAAAATGCAAATTATAGAATTATGGAAATCCTACAGCAGTTAAAATGAATGAAGTTGACTTATATATACTAACATAAGTAAATATTAGAAACATACAGTATAAAAGCTTGTATTCTGACATTAGGAACCAAGAACAACTGACACCTTCTGGTATTTTGTGTTTGTGAAATATTAAATTATGGTCCCTGCCAGCCACTTGGTGCAACAGCCAGTTTTTCCATGGCCTGTGAGAGGCACAGTGTCCTCAGGCTGTAAATCACTGGGTTCAACTGAGATTATATAACAGATGTTTGTAAAATGGGAGATAAGAGACTGAGAAGTCCTGCTCTTTTGGACATATAGAGTAGTCTGCACTCTCTTGCTTGCTTTGTAATTTATTACACAATGTAAATCTACAACTATTTGTTTGTTGTTTGATTTTTAAATTTTGTCAACAAACCATTTTTGCTCAATGAACTCAACATAAAAAGTACATATTTAATAAAATGTTAAGTATTACACTTCTATTTCTCAGTAAGTTTGATGATGAAGTGTGTGATTTGCAAGATAAATGTTTTAATATTTGTCATTCACTCTAGAGATCCTAAGGTTCCCCTGGTGGCTCAGATGGTAAAGAGTCTGCCTGCAATACAGGAGACCTGGGTTTGAACCCTGGGTCAGGAAGATCCCCTGGAGAAGGAAATGGAGAAGGCAACTCACTCCAGTATTCTAGCCTGGAAAATTCCATGGACAGAGGAAACTGGCAGACTACAGTCCATGGGGTCATGAAGAGCTGGACACAACTAAGCAACTTCACTTTCTTTCTAGAGACCCTAGTAATAATAACAACCACAAGAAAGCCAGAAGATATAAATCTGCTGAAGAAGTATCAAAATCTACTCAAAACTCAGTAGTTAATCAGAGAAGACTAAAGGTGACGATTTAAGATGTGCAGATGCAGAAGGTAGATTATGTGTCACTCTACAAATACTGACTTTTCGTGTAGATAAAATTACTATTTCCTAAATTGACTTCACTCATTTTCAAGTCAAGTTTCTTCATGTATGTGTAAAAACTGCATCAATATATTTTAATATGTTAATTTAATTGCCAGAAGTAAAATTTTGCAGTAGTTTTTTCTTTCCACTATTATCAAATGCACCAAGTAGAGGATCAGTTAATTTAATTTGAATAATATCTTTATTTATATCGTGTTATTGAAATCAAACTGAATGTTTGTTAATTCATTCTGTCTGAGGCAAAGCAACAGATCTTATTTTTACTGCTGTTATAAATTCAGTTAAACTAAACAAGAGTAAATATAAATAATATTACTCATTTGTGATAATAATGTGAAGACAAACCTTTGTGAAACACAGAACAATGCAAACTATGTCCTTACTAAATTGAGCACAGTGTTGATGGGAATGTAAAACAGTGCAGTCTCTATACTAGAAAACAGTATAGAAGTTCAAAAAAATTAAAAATACAACCACTAGCCGATCTAGCAATTCTACTTCTGAGTATTTGTCAGAAGAAATGAAAACTCTAACGTAAAAAGGTATTCTTACCTCATGTTCATTGCAACACTATTTAAAATAACCAAGTTTAAAAACAACTGAAATGTCCAACAACAGATGATTGGATGAAGAAAATATGGTACATATATATGATGTAACAGTATTCAGCTTTAAAAAGGAAGGAAATCCAACCATATGCAACAACATAGATGAACATGCAGGGTTATGCTAAATGAAAAAAGCCAATAACAGAAGGGCACACGCTGCATCATTCTATTTATATGAAGTATCTAAAACAGTCATATAAAACACCAGTAGAATGGTGATTGCCAGAGATTGAAGGGTGGGAAAATAAGAAGTTGCTGTCCAGTTGGTGTAGTCTCAGTTATATAAAATGAGTAAGTTCTAGAGATCTGCTGTACAGCATAGAACCTACAGTTCACAATCCTGTATTGTACACTGAGAAAGTAATTATATTGTGTTCTTGTTGTTCAGTCACTAAGTAATATCCAACTCTTTGTAACCGGGCTTCCCTGTCCTTTACCATCTCCCATGTGTGTTAGTCACTCAGTCATGTCCGATTCTTTGCAACCCATGGACGGTAGCCTACCAGGCTCCTCTGACCATGGAATTCTCCAGGCAAGAACACTGGAGTGGGTTTCCATTTTCTTCTCCAAGGAATCTTGCGAGCCAGGGATCAAACCTGGGTCTCCTGCATTGCAGGCAGATTCTTTACACTCTGAGCCACCTGGGAAGCCCTACCTCCTGGAGTTTGCTCAAATTCATATCCATTGAGTCAGTGATGCTATCCAACCATTGTATTCTTAGCAGAATAAAGAAGCTCATAAAACATTAAAGGTTAGTTAGTTATAGTATAAAAGTAACTGAACAACAAAATGTGATGATGCTAATATTGAATAAAATAATAGCTCAGACTGTCAGTATGTGATGTCTCCCTGCTCAGTTCAGTTCAGTTCAGTCACTCAGTTGTGTCCGACTCTTTGCGACCCCATGAATCGCAGCACGCCAGGCCTCCCTGTCCATCACCAACTCGCGGAGTTCATTCAAACTCATGTCCATCAAGTCAGTAATGCCATCCAGCCATCTCATCCTCCATCGTCCCCTTCTCCTCCTGCCCCCAATCCTTCCCAGCATCAGTCTTTTCCAATGAGTCAAACTTCACATGAGGTGGCCAAAGTATTGGAGATTCAGCTTCAGCATCAGTCCTTCCAATGAACACCCAAGACTGATCTCCTTTAGGATGGACTGGTTGGATCTCTTTGCAGTCCAAGGGACTCCCAAGAGTCTTCTCCAACACCACAGTTCAAAAGCATCAATTCTTCGGTGTTCAGCTTTCTTCACAGTCCAACTCTCACATCCATACATGACCACAGGAAAAACCATAGCCTTGACTAGATGGACCTTTGTTGGCAAAGTAATATCTCTGCTTTTCAATATATTATCTAGGTTGGTCATAACTTTCCTTCCAAGGAGTAAGCGCCTTTTAATTTCATGGCTGCAATCACCATCTGCAGTGATTATGGAGCCCCCCAAAATAAAGTCTGACACTTTTTCCACTGTTTCCCCATCTATTTTCCATTAAGTGATGGGACCAGATGCCATGATCTTTGTTTTCTGAATGTTGCGCTCTAAGCCAACTTTTTCACTCTCCTCTTTCACTTTCATCAAGAGGCTTCTTAGTTCCTCTTAACTTTCTGCCATAAGGGTGGTGTCATCTGCATATCTGAGGTTATTGATATTTCTCCCAGCAATCTTGATTCCAGCTTGTGCTTCTTCCGGCCCAGTGATAATCATCATCAAATGGATCTTAGAAGTACTAAAGTCTTTGAATACCTATTTCAGTCAAACTAGATGTTGTAAAAAGATATTTAACTTTAATATGACTTTATCTTGTAAAGTTTGGTTATATTTCATTCAAAATATTTTGGAAATCTCTATTCATAGTATTCCACAAAGAAATACTTCAAGTTTTAAGGATCTGGGCAAACTGAAACTAGTAAAAATAACTTGCAAATAAGCTCATCCTTATGAACTATATGGTAGACCAGAATAAATGAAGCCTCAGATGGCATACAAGTTTTATTTTTGAAATACTTTTTAATTATTTTGATATATGAAAAGAATATTTTTTAGGAAACTCCTTTTAAAGTTAGATGTAGTGTTGTCTCTATGTATCCATGGGGTATTAGTTCAAGGACCTGCCGCAGAAACCAAAATCTGCAGATACTCAAGATTCATAGTCAGTCCTTGGTCTCCTAGGCTCCTCATTCATGGGTTTAACCAATTTCAGGCCAGTGTAGTACTGCATGTATATATTGAAAAAAATTTGACTATAATTGGACACATAGAATTCAAATTGCTGTTGTTCAAGGGTCAGCTGTATTTATATTATCTAGGAATGAAAAAAAACTGATAAGATCTACAATTCTGGCACAACTTAAGTTGCTGAAATTTTAAAAATTTTCATAAGTTGAAACAACTTATGCTATAATTTTTAAAAATTTGACAAAAATTATATCCCCAATAAAGGTAAGGTGGTAGCATCCAAGAAAATACTCAGACTAAAGTGTTTCTATGCTGTAGTAAAAGGAGAAAACAAAGGAGAAAAAAAAAATAGCAAATTTAGTTCTTTGGTTATTCCACTAGGGAAACTGTTAGATATACAAAAATGGGTTTGGTAAATAAACATGCTAAGAAAGGGACATTATTTTTACAGAGTGTTAGTCTGACTCAAAAAAGGGGTCAGTTAAGGAAGAATACTTACAGCATTTCAGAAACTAGAGTTAGCCATGGATGATGGCTTCATGGCAGAAGTTAGTGAGCATGATCTGGGCAGAGAATTGTCAGATTTATAAACTAGGTGACTTGTTGAACAAGCCAGCAGTCTTTGGAACATTTGAATCTGGGTGGTATTACTGCTACTGATACCTTAGCTTGACACATAAACTGTAAAATGAGTTACAATATTTTATTTGTTCTTAGATTATCTGTGTTGCAGGTCACAGTTTGATACAGTTAATCTGTTTGCAAGTCACAGTTGTTTTTTTTTTCCCTTCCTTTTTCAGGTTGTCATTTTCTGGTTCAACTCTCATGTCTACACCAAGGAATACACATCTACAAAAAAATTTTAATGACAATAGTATTCTAAATGTGTGAATGAACCATACTTTTAAAAACAATCCATTATTATTTTGGACATAGATGATTTTCATTTTAATGTTAGATATTACTTATCCTTCTACATTTATGAGTGAGCACTTGCTCAGCTATTTCCTTAAATAAATTCCTAGAACTGGGATTTCTAGGTCAAGGAAAAGAACTTCTTAAAAAAGGCCTCTGATTAAAAAAAAACAAAACTATTGAAGTAGAGTTGGCTCTCCATACCCGTAGATACAGAATATGTGGATAAGAAGGACTCACTGTACTACACTGTCTTATATAAGAGACTTGAGCATCCTTGCATTTTGGTATTTGTGGGAACCAAGGGACAACTATAATCTCCAGAGCCTGCATCAGCTAAGCATGAGTTTTTGGTTTACCTCCACTAGGTCAAGGATAATTCATTCATTCATTTATTCAACAAATATTTATTTAATGTCTATTATGTAAGGGACTGAGTAATATCAGTGTACATGTTTTATGAATCATGGTGGTAAAGAACTTAGGAGAGCTTAATAAGTGCTCTGAGAGCATGTGGCTCCATCTCACTCAGTAAGGTGTGAAGGACATTCTGGCTACAGCTGCCTGTTGAGGCAAGATAAGGAGAGATTCACATGAAGAGCAGCTGGCACTTCTAATACTGGCTAGGACAGCGTGTTTGATATTCTCTGTGAGCCACTTGATACTGAAGGAGGCCAAGAGTCGTCTTGAGAAGGGAGAGGACCCTAACAAATACAGACTGGAGACAAACAACTAGAGGGAAAAACAAAGCTGAGAGGGAAGTGGGAATTGCAGGCAGTCAGTAGGAAGAGTGATTCATGTTTTTCAGAAAATTATATAGTGCAGTAGAGAGTCTCAAAAGAACCCACAAATCACCCTTTCAGTGAGAGCATGGGGCTGCCTGATATAATAAAATGTACCACCAGTCAAGCAATAACAGCACAAGTCTCAGAATTCCCTATCTTTTCTTTCAACTCTACTTTCTCTAAGAAAATTAGGAGAAGTAAAAAACTGACCATGCCCTCACTCCCTACTGTATGTCGTCCAGTTGAAAGTCAAGTCTGAGCCAAGAGAGGGAAACTACTTTGAATTGGAGGAAATTTTGAAATTTTAATTTAGTTTAGGCTAGAGTTTTTATTACCTGAATTTGAGGATATACCTATAGCTGGAAATGAATGCCAAGCTACAGGACCTGCCTGAGATATAGTCAAGGAACAACTCAAGATATCTAGCAGAGAGGACATCAGAAAGCAATAAATAGATAGAAATAAAGCTCTTTTATAATTGTACTTTAACAAGCTTGCTCTGTGCAATAAACTGGCTAAATAGGCACTTACAATAAGATCAACAAATCCTATTAAAGTAAGGTCACCTATATCAGCTATACAAGAAGAGTGCTAACCTAGATTCCAAAGTCCCATGAAAGCTTCCTGTGAAATGTAATTTTGCAATTTAATTGAAAAATTTTAAATGCAGTAGAAGGAATCCTGACAGTAGGAATCGGCCAATTATGTCACAGGCAGTGAGCAACCAACATTGCAGAGGTAAGAAATGCAGTACTTCATTACATCATCTCACTTGCAAGAATTTTCAGAAGTACAACAACCCTGAAAAGTGGCCTAGGTGAAAAAGTTCTCATTACTTTTTGACTGTGGCATGTTTGGCAAGAAGTATAGGAGCATGAGGCTCTCAATGCCCAAAGGTCCAGTTAATAAGAATGGATTCATTTCTTTGTTACCCTGAAAGTGGTCCTACAGTGAAAAGAATACATGCATCATAGGCTATCTGCTTCTTCAACTCTTCCCTCCTAGTGTGGGAAATAGAATATGAGCAAGGAGTTACCATCCCTCGCCAAAAAAAAAAAAAAGGCTGTTAGGCTTTAGAAGTGAACAGTGACTAGATGCTAAAGAGCATTACAGTGCATTTTTAAAGAATGCAGACTCTGTGTTTTGGAACTCCCTGGTGGCTCAGCTGGTTAAGAACCCACATGCCAATGTAGAACATGCAAGAGATGTGGGTTCGATCCCTGGTTGGGAAGATTCCCTGGAGACGGAAACAGCAACCCACTTCAGTATTCCTGTCCTGCCTGGAGAATCCCATGGACAGAGGAACCTGGCAGTTACAGTCCATGGGGTCACAAAGAGTCAGACATGACAGCACATACTCACACACAGACTCTATGTTTAGAGCAACAGGAGCTACTCAAATATTTTAAGCTTGACAGCTGTTCTGGGAACAACTGAGAAAACTGGACTGGAGGAAATTATCAGAGGCAGAGTGACCACTTAGAGGTTGTAGCAATAATTTAGCTGAGAAATTAGGAGAACCTGATCTAAGGTATTAGCAATTAGGGACATAAATATTGGACACGTAACTGGAAGCTAACTAACCAGGACATAAGTGACAATTTGGATACAGAGGAAGTAAGAGAATACTTGGTGGCAAGTTGCCAAGGGGGCCCTGCTACTCCTTACTAAGCCCGTGGCATGTAGCCAACAGAAATCATAAAGAGGAGGGCATACACAGATTTTTAAAAGAGTAACTTTCTCCACTGGCAAACACAGCCCTGTGGTGCCTTGGCATTACCCAACAGAATACTACTACCCTTCTTCTGTTGAGAGGATTAAGAAGAGAAAAAAGTGAAGACCCCTAAAAGATGGAGGGCATTTGAGGTGGGGTATAATTGAGAGGCAGGAGTTGTCTGGAATATTATTTTCCCTATCATTCTGTGTTAGACCTTTAGATTACCTGCTGAAAGGTAAAACTGACCTTTTCCAGTCCTGTGGTCACTGCTGAGTGGCTTAAAATAAAGCCACTTTAAAATAGGAGCTTAAAATTAAATTAGAATTTTATTATTTGTGAAGAATCAGCTCAACCTGAGGTTTATACTCTTTTGTCTTTGCCTAAAAGTGAATAAGCTCTGAAATTATTTTTTAAGTACAATTTGCAAATCCTGGAAAACACAATGACTAAGCAAACTCATGCACAAACAAGCAAATAAAAACAACAAACACACATGGAAAAAGATTTCAACAGTCCAGAAACTAATTATCTTACATGTCTTGGTCTATGACTTTCCTAATCATCACCCCTGCCAATAGAATCTTTTAGCCATATAGTTACATTATAGTTATATTTATTCAACTATGAATAGTGTTAAAGTCTATGATATCTATTCTTTGCACCATACATACTATTTGCTTTGGGACATCACATTATTTATTTAAAGAAAGAGCCATTTAAAAAACTTTTTATGAGACACACTGAAATGATCTGTGATTCATGACTCATGATCCAAAATTCCCACATCATCTGACTGCACTGTGCAAAATCTTGACACCCAAATAGAACATCAAAAATTGCCAATAGGTTGAGGAGCACCACCCTTTGATACTTCTATTCCACCTCTCCCTTTCATTCCACCACTGCCATTTGCAATGCTTAAAAGTGTTGTTGAAATGGATTGTAGATACCTATCTGTTGGATCATCGAAAAAGCAAGAGAGTTCCAGAAAAACATCTGCTGCTGATGCTGCTGCTGCTAAGTCGCTTCAGTCGTGTCCAACTCTGTGCGACCCCAGAGATGGCAGCCCACCAGGCTCCCCTGTCCCTGGGATTCTCCAGGCAAGAACCCTGGAGTGGGTTGCCATTTTACTTATCTACTTCTGCTTTATTGACTATGCCAAAGCCTTTGATGTGTGGGTCACAAAAAAAACTGTGGAAAATTCTGAAAGAGATGGGAATACCAGACCACCTAACCTGCCTCCTGAGAAATCTATATGCAGGTCAAGAAGCAACAGTTAGAATTGGACATGGAACAACAGACTGGTTCCAAATCGGGAAAGGAGTACGACAAGGCTATATATTGTCACCCTGCTTATTTAAGTTATATGCAGAGTACGTCATGAAAAATGCTGGGCTGGATGAAGCACAAGCTGGAATCAAGATTGATGGGAGAAATATCAATAACCTCAGATATGCAGATGACACGACACTAAGGGCATAAAGCGAAGAAAAACTAAAGAGCCTCTTGATGAAAGTGAAAGTGGAGAGTGAAAAAGTTGGGCTTAAAGCTCAACATTCAGAAAACTAAGATCATGGCATCTGGTCCCATCACTTCATGGGAAATAGATGGGGAAACTTGGAAACAGTGACAGACTTTATTTTGGGGGGCTCCAAAATCACTGCAGATGGTAACTGCAGCCATGAAATTAAAAGATGGTTGCTCCTTGGAAGAAAAGTTATGACTAACCTAGACAGCTTATTAAAAAGGAGAGACATTGCTTTGCCAACTATTATATCCATATATCAGTATCTAGGTTGAAAATTGTGTACTACAGGTATAGGCACTGAAAAGGGAAAATGATCAATGAGAGCAAGAGAAATGAAAGGAGACTCCATTTAAAAAGTGAGACATAAAAATGACTTTGAGGAATGAATAGAATTTACAAAAGGAGACTGACAATGCTTTATAAAGCAAGGAATCAAAAATGTGCAAGGTGTGCTTTATACATGAAGAAACATGTCAGACCAAAATTTGGGCATACCAGTTGTAGAGACAGTAGGAAACAAGATGACAGAGGTAAAATGAGGCCATATGGTCACATTGTTGCTGACTCTGAAAAACATAACTCTCTTCTATCATTCAAGCAGTAGACATTATGTACCTATGTGGCAGGCAAAGGGAATATTCGAGCAGCAGTGTAGGATAAACAATAAATAGTTTGTAAGAATGAAAATGTACCTAAAACAGTTATGTAGCACTACTCTGCAGAAAATAGGTGTCTACTAAGAAACAGTAATGTAAAGACGTCTCTAGAAGGACAGAAACATTTTAGGGTTCCAAATAATGCACTGCACTAATCAGGATGATTTATCATTTTGGGATCATTTGCTGGTTTTCTAACAACCAATTTATTCTCAGTTCTGAATCATCAGTGTTGCTCTCAGTTGCTGATTTGTATGGTGAGTTATGCTTAGGAATATATGTTGGTTTTCTTCTAGGGAAGGCATCCTGGCTAACTATTTCTTTATCTTTGATATTTCAGCTGTTATATCCTCTTACTTTCTAATGTATTTTCTAAAAAAAAAAAAAAAAGAAGAGCTTTCTTTCTGTCACTGAGCTAGCTGAAAGTTATAATTGTACTCAGGATTTTATAATACTACATAGTTTCTCAAAAGCAAAATGTAATGTAAACAAATATATTTCCACAGTTGGTGAGTGAGAGGATGAGGGGAGAGTGGAAGGGGCTAGGGAATATATTTATGCAGCTAAAGCAGAAATATTTGAGATGCTCAAAAGGAAAAGTAACAATTGAATCTTTTTTCAACTATTCTTTTTCTTTGCCTATAAATAAAACTAGGAATGGAATTAAAAATTATAAAAGTAATGTAGCTACACGATTGCACATGTTTCACATGAAAGCAGTTTAAAGTATCTTATCTGAAGAAATTTGCTGTGGCATTCTTCAACAGTGCAAATATACTCTGTATTAATGATCAATATTTCTTGATTTTCTAGTGACCAACTGGGCATTTGTGGGTTAATTGAAGAAAATAATTTTTAAATGACAGTATAATAGCTCCTGAGATATAGCCTTAGATGTTAGTAGGTGATGAGTTAATTTCTATCTGCAAAAACCTGCTTTCCATTTTCATTCACCTGGGGAGATGGGTCAGAGTAACTGGACAAGTCTGAAGTCCCTGGGCTTTGCAAGGGTCATAAGTGAAAATATAACTTGTGAAGATTGGAGGCTAATTATCTTTCTGCTATGAAATAGTGACCAGATGTTTTCTTCTGCATCAAGTGATAATTTGGGGACAGCTTAATGGAGCTGATTGTAAATAACACATTTTTAACAGTTTATAAAATCTCCAGATTATACTAATTTGGGTTATAATCCCTGATTTGATTGAGAGATCTTGTAAAACAAAGAAACTGGTAAATGGAAATGTCTGAAAGCAACCCACTTACTTTAAAAAGATTCTCCAGCTTTTGGCAATTTAGTAATCTCTGCATGAATAAACTATGTAAATTGGTGCCATTTTCATAAGCTAAAGCATAGATTACTCACTACACTGAATACTGCAAAAGGAAATAAATTTTGCTATCACTTTTCAGAATATTCTATAGGCAAGAAACAAAAGATGGAGCGTAATTTTCATGTAATGTTTGGCTAAAGGACCACTTACTGAGACATTATTATAGATTTTTAAGAAACAGCTTGTGTGCTAAGTTGCTTCAGTTGTGTTTGACTCTTTGCAACCCTGTGGACCATAGACCGCCAGGCTCCTCTGTCTATGGAATTCTCCAGGCATGAATACTAGAGTGGGTTGCCATGTACTCCTCCATGGGATCTTCCCCACCGAGGGATCTAACCTGTGTCTCTGACATCTCCTGCACTGGCAGGCAGGTTCTTTAGCACCACCTGGGAAGCCCCAAGAAACTGAGTGGGTGAAATTTACAGCATAGTGCCATGAAGAACCTTAAAGTACTTTGGAAACTCTGTTTCTAATCATGTTCACCATCTTAAACATGTAGAGAACTCACAACAGCTTTTAAGGATGAGAGTACCATTTAGGATGATAGAGAGGGTAGAAAAAGTTGATACAAAATATCTTAAAAACTATTCTAAGTTTTACAATTACATTTCTTTCATGATGAGAAAAATAGCGAAATGTATGTTTAGATAATTTGGCTAGGAAGTTTATATTTTCTGCATATGTTCATACTTAATATAGCATGATTTAAACTTAAGCCATGTTGGTAGGGACTAGTATTATTTAGCTAAACTATGGTAATGGAATTCCTGCATATCAAAACTTGCCAGTGTTTATATTTCCCTGGGTGGCATTTGCTCTCCCATTTCTTGAGGCTTTAAGTGTAGAAAGGTTGCAGAGAAAAAAGCTAGATTACTGAGATGGGAGAATTATTAGGAGGTAGTTCAAAAATACTGAAATCATTGTATTGAAATATATGGTATATACTTACTCACTTAACATGTTTATAATTTTCATATTACTAATATTTAACAACATGCTTTTATGATTTCATAAGGAGTGGGTAGCCTATCCCTTCTCCAGCAGACCTTCCCAACCCAGGGATTGAACCAGGGTCTCCTGCATTGCAGGCAGATTCTTTACCAACTGAGCTATAAGGGAAGCCCAACTTCATAATAGTTCATCAAAAATAGATAAATTTTACTGAGTGCTTCTACATGCTAATGCGAGCGTGCTCAGTCACAGCCTGAATCTTTGTGACTCCATGGACTGTAGCCTGCCAGGCTCCTCTGTCCATGGGATTTTCACAGCAAGAATCCTGGAATGGGTTGCCATGCCTTCCTGCTGTGGATCTGCCCAATCCAGGGACTGAACCCGCATCTCCTGTGTCTCCTGTCTTGCTGTCGAATTATTTACTGATACCCATGAGCCACCAGGGAAGTCCCCTATGGTTCCAAATCATTGTATATTATATCATTAGTCCCCTTAATATTTTGAGATAGGTACTATTATTATATTTTACTATATTTCATAAATGAGAAATACAAAGAGAGATGAAGTTAACACTGCACTATTCAGGGTGAGAAGCAAAGAGTTGGACACAACTGAGTGAATAGATTAGAATAAGAAAATAGAATAGAGTGGCCAGGTGCAGATAGGGGCCGCACTATACCCATATAAGATTTCCTTCTAAGTGCATTGGACTATAGCCCTAATTCATCTTCTTTTCTTATCATTCCTATTATCTAGTCAGAATGCTCATCATTCTCTATGTATTTATTGGCTACAGCATGCAGCTTGTGGGATTTTAGTCCCCCAACCAGGGATGGAACCCGAGTCCACAGCAGTGAAAGCCTGAGTCTTAACCTTCGAACTGACAGGGAATTCCCTCTTTTTTTTTTTTGGTTAACTACTTTAATAACTAACTGGCTCTCATTTCCTCTTTTACCCCTTCCAAGGCATGGCAACTACAGCTATATTTAAATATAGATATTGGATTGAGACCTCCCTCTATTTAAGATCACTCAGTGACTTCCTATTATGCTTAGAATACATTCTAACACCTTACTGTGACTAGAGTTAAGGTTGTAAAATATTAATATCAATAAACAGAAACTTCAATTAAATACAGTCAGGAAACCAGAAGGGGGAGCTCTTATGCCCTGCAATGATAGCAGATTCGACAGGAAGAAGAAAGTTCTCTTCTTTCCTGGAAAGGACTCAGCTAATGAAAAACCATGAGCTGCTGGTTTATCGGAGCCCTCTCAACCTTCTTGGTTGTTGTTTAGTCACTAAGTCATGCCCAACTCTTTTGCACCCCCATGGACTGTAGTCCACCAGGCTTCTCTGTCCATGGGCTTTCCCAGGCAAGAATATGGAGTGAGTTGTCATTTTCTTCTCCAGGGGATCTTCCTGACCCAGGGATCAAACCCACATCTCCCACACTGGCAGGCAGATTCTTTACTGCTGAGCCATTGGGGAAGCCCTATAAAGTGTTCCCCTTCTTTTCTAGAAAAATATCTGGCAGTCTACTATTTCAGGTCAATATTTTGGTGACTCATATGGAGACAACAGAAGACCCGCAAAAGCTCTGGGTCTGGTGAGCAAACAAGTGCAGTACCCGCAGTTGAGTCCATTATTGCTCCCGACTTTTCTCACTGACCTTGGCGTTTGAAGGTACGTCTTTTTTCTAGATCTGAGTTCACACTATCTTGGCATTTGAAGTTCTCCAGACTGTATTAGGAATCTACATTAAAGTTTTGTCTTTCTGGTTAAGGCCCTGTTCTGTATGTGAGTACTCATTTGGCACTTCAATCTGATTTTGAGTTGAGACTGTTTCAACTGGAGCTAGCTAAGAAGCTACTAGCCCATTCCTTCAGTAACAGGGCTGCTTCACTGCAGTGTGCTGGTTCAACTGTCAGCCCTTTCCTTTGGAACGGGGGCTGTTCTCTGGAAACTGGCTGAAAAAGCCCTTGGCCTGGCTCCTCTAGGACTAGGCTGTTTTCTTAGACTTGGCTAGCATTAGCTTGCAAGCTGTTTGGATTCAGCTGTAAGCTGTTTGAGCTGTTTGAAAATGATTCCTTTACTCCAGACAAAAAACTGAGAAATGGGATCTAAGTTATCTACATATTTTGAGGACAACACCCCTACAGGGACTTCAGGAAATTTTATGTTTGAAAATCATGGTCCCTCTGCATGTGCAATTCTAACTAAATGGGCTTACCTGACCAAAGGCAATTTAGAATATCAATGGACATTATGGAGAGATTTGAAATCCCCAACATTAAATTTCTTAAAATTGGATTGGAATGTAACAGCTCAGAAATTTCCATAACTGAATGGTTTACCTATATCAATCAGTATTTTTAGGCTTCCAAGTGTTTTCAGGAGCCTATAATTGCCTTTTTGCAAAATAAGATTGTAAGATTAGCAAAAGCATAATAGATCAAGATAGCAGAGTAATAAAACATAGAGGTCACTCCACCATCCTGCCAGGAACACATCAAAAATACATCAACATATGCAACAATTATCACTGAAAACTGGCAGAAGAACTGCTATACAACTAAGGCTACAAGAAAAATACACATATAATCAGGTAAAAAGGGAAGAAAAGTTATCGAGTCAAGACATATGCCTCTGAGAGGGGACTCGGACAAAAGGGGTGAATACACAGGTGACAGCTGCCCTGGAGAGTGAGGGATGAGGGACAAAGACGGTGCCCCAGTTCTGGGGTCCTACATGGGGGAGATGAGTCCCTTGACTGGTTCGAGAACCCGTGAGACTGACAGGAGGGCAGTTGGAAGCCTGGACCCCACTCGTGAGGAATGTGCCCAAGCTGGCTGCCCCCGAGGCAGGACTGAGAGGAGTCTGCTGTAGCAGCTGTCAGTTTCCCATAATCACCCTGGTATGAACCCCAGCTCCAGCAGGGCAAAAGCTCTGGCCTTGTTCACTCCATGTCACAGCGTGTCACTGGATCTGGAGTGGCCTCTGGTATACTACTAGAACACAGAAGAGTGGAGCCTGGCTGGGGCAGCAACAGCTATTGGTGTTTGTCCAAAATAGCACTTGAACTTGTCAGAACCTGTCTGGTTAAAATTAAGTCTTCTCATACAGTTGGCTAATAAACACATGAAAAGACGACCCTTATAATCACCTTTAGATTGTATTTTTAAAGAAAATTCTGGTCTTCCTTCAGATGTTAATTCCACCTGGGTAGTTTTTAATTTTGTTTATCAGTGGACTGAAATGGGACCTCTCCCCTTTAGTAAAAAGGACCAGAACAGAATAAAACTATGTCCACTCCAGATTTAGTTAATCTGGCAAACCAGCTCTCTCTCACTCAAGATAAATAACCTAATAAGACCAAAAAATTCTTAATCTTCAACTCCAGCAAATGAATGTTCCTTAACAAAACCAAAACTCTGCTAGTTTCTGCTATTATTGCAAAGAGCCAGAACAATGAAAGAACTTATTGCAAATTTATGTGCCTTAGGCGGCTTCATTCTCTAAACAGCCCTTCCTCCCAATTTTCATTGACAAGGCCCTGAGGAACTACAGGGCCTCTTCCCAATCCTCCCACTTCCTTGGCTTGAAGAAACATTTATCTCGATTGACTGATACTGAAGGCACACCACTGGTACTCAACCCACTAGTACAAAACAGCTCCTGCCTTGGAGGCCTGAAACCATTCACATAGTGGGGGATCTCTAATGAAACTGAGGAGTTTCTTATCTATGAATTGATTCCATTTTCTTGAGGCTCTTTGAGAGATATACACTCTTTTCTCCTTAGTTCCTCTTTCCCTATCCATTCGCTAGGCTGAGGCTTCTTAGAGAAGTATGATGCTGGAGTATCTTTCTCCTGAAAGGGAGAAATAATTCTACAATTTGACAGTATTCATCAAAGTACAGCCATACTTTGGAGATATTGGGGGTTCAGTTCAGACCAATGCAATAAGGCAAGCATAACAATAAATAGAGTAACATATTTTTTTGGTTTCCCAGTGCATATAAAAGCTGTATTTACACTATATTACTATACTATAATCTATTACGGAGAAGGCGATGGCACCCCACTCCAGTATTCTTGCCTGGAAAATCCCAAGGATGGAGGAGCCCTGTAGGCTGCAGTCCATGGGGTCTCGAAGAGTCGGACACGACTGAGTGACTTCACTTTTACTTTTCACCTTAATGCATTGGAGAAGGAAAGGCAACCCACTCCAATATTCTTGCCTGGACAATCCCAGGGACAGGGGAGCCTGGTGGGCTGCTGTCTATGGGGTCGCACAGAGTCGGACACGACTGAAGCGACTTAGCAGCAGCAGCAGCATAATCTATTAAGTGTGACGTTGCATGGTGGGAGGTGGGAGCGGGGATTGGGACAAGTGGACACGTGTACACCCGCGGATGATTCATGTCAATGTATGGCAAAAACCACCACAATATTGTAAAGTAATTAGCCACAAATTAGAATAAATAATTAATTTAAAAAAGGTTCAGTTCAGGTCAGTACAGTTGCTTGGCCATGTCCAACTCTTTGAGACCCCATGGACTGCAGCACACCAGGCCTCCCTATCCATCACCAACTCCCCGAGTTTACTAAAACCCATGTCCATTGAGTCAGTGATGCCATCCAACCATCTCATCCTGTCATCCCCTTCTTCTCCTGCCTTCAATCTTTCCCAGCATCAGGGTCCTTTCCAGTGAGTCAGTTCTTCGTGTTAGGTAGTAAGAATAGGAAACAGGAGTCCAGAATGGCGATGGCTAAAAGACAAGGAAGGGAAAAGCCCGCGAAAACAGAACAAAGGAAGGGCCAAGAACCGGAGTGAGGACCTCAGGTAGAACAAACAGCACTCCTGCCTAGCCCAATTTACATATGGCAGACCCAGGGGGAGGAAAAAGCATAAAAAGAGGAGCCAAAGGGCCAGGGGTCTCTCTCAAGCATGTTCGTTTTTTTTTTTTCTCTCTCTCTCTTCTCTTTGCATCTTTAGGTCGGCATGTCCTCATGCCTCGAGGATGTATTTTCCTATTATTTTCTAAATAAAACTGAGCTATAACACAGAGCAGTAACACTGATTTGTCCAAGAGCTATAACATGATCTGTTCAAGACCCAAGAGCTATAACACGGTCTGTCTGAGAGCTGTGACATGCCAAGGGATTTAACGTCAGTTGCTTCAAATTTTTGTTGAGACAAGACAGAACCGAGGAGATTACACTCCCTTGAAATTTGCTTCAGGTGGCCAAAATATTGGAGTTTCAGCTCCAGCATCAGTCCTTCCAATGAATATTCAGGACTGATTTCCTTCAGGATGGGCTGGTTGGATCTCCTTGCTGTCCAAGGGACTCTCAAGAGTCTTCTCCAACACCACAGTTCAAAAACATCAATTCTTCAGTGCTCAGCTTTCTTTATAGTCCAACTCTCACATCCATATATGACCACTGGAAAAACCACAGCCTTGACTAGACAGACGTTTGTTGGCAAAGTAATGTCTCTGCTTTTTAATAATGCTGTCTAGGTTGGTCATAACTTTTCTTCCAAGGAGCAAGTTTTTTAATTTCATGGCTGCAGTCACCATCTGCAGTGATTTTGGAGCCCCCAAAAATAGTCTGTCATAGTTTCCACTGTTTCCCCATCTAATTGCCAAGAGGTGATGAGATGGGATGCCATGATCTTAGTTTTCTGAATGTTGAGTTTTAAGCCAACTTTTTACTCTCTTTCACTTTCATCAAGAGGCTCTTTAGTTCTTCTTCTCTTTCTGCCATAAGGCTGATGCTATCTGCATATCTGAAGTTATTGATATTTCTTCTGGCAATCTTGATTCCAGTTTGTGCTTCATCCAGCCCAGCATTTCTCATAATGTACTCTGCATCTAAGTTAAATAAGCAGGGTAACAATATATAGCCTTGACGTACCGCTTTCCTGATTTGGAACCAGTCTGTTTTTCCAAGTCCAGTTCTAACTTTCGCTTCCTGACCTACATACAGATTTCTCAGGAGACAGGTCAGGTGGTCTGATATTCCCATCTCTTTAAGAATTTTCCACAGTTTATTGTGATCCACACAGTCAAGGCTTTGGCATAACCAATAAAGGAGATGCTTTTCTGGAACTCTCCTGCTTTTGTGATGATTCAATGGATGTTGGCAATTTCTAAATCCAGCTTGAACATGTATGTACTTTAATTTGAAAATATCTTATTGCTAAAAATGCTAACCATCATCTGACAATGAAGAGTTGCCATAAATTTTCAATTTGTAAAAAACACAATATCCGTGAAGCACAATAATGCAAACTGCAACAAAATAAGATATGCCTGCAACTAACCAGGTGAATTAAATGACCTTCTGACATCTTTTATTCTTTTCATCTATGGGGGCTTCCCTGGTGGCTTAGATGATAAAGAATCCACCTGCAACGCAGGAGACCTGGGTTCAAACCCTGGGTTGGGAAGATCCCCTGGAAAAGGGAATGGCTACCCACTCCAGTATTCTGGCCTGGAGAATTCCATGAATAGAGGAGCCTGGCAGGCTACAGTACATGGGGTTCCAAAGAGTCAGACATGACTTTCACTTTCATGGCAGTATTAGAGCAGATTCTTGAAACACTGATTATTTGTCCCAGTTGAATCAGCTACTGCTTTCCTTATGGGCAAAATCTCCAACTGAAATTTGGCAAAATTCACAGGGTACCTCCCATCAAAATTCAAATAGACCCCCCCAAAATTTCTTCCCAGAATTAATCAATACTTTATATGTAAAGGGGCTTCCTAGGTGGCGCTAGTGGTAAAGAACCCACCTGCCAGTGCAGGACACATGGGAGACAAAGGTTCAAGCCCTGGGTCAGGAAGATCCCTCCTTGCGGGAGGGCATGGCAACCCACTCCAGTATTCTTGCCTGGAGAATTCTATGGACAGAGGAGCCTGGTGGGCTACAGGCCAGAGGACTGCAAAGAGGGTTTCCCTGATTCTTTTCAGATAGGAAAGAATCTGCCTGTAATGCAGGAGACCTGGGTTCAATCCCTGGGTCAGGAAGATCCCCTGGAGAAGGGAATGGCTACCAGCTCCAGTATTCTTGCCTGGAGAATTCCATGGACAGAGGAGTCTGGAGGGCTACAGTCCATGGGGTCGCAGAGAGGTGGACATGACTGAGTGACTAACACTTTCACTATAAGAAGCTCCCCGAGGCATACCCATAATAGAATATTACAAGACTCGTGGTCTCATTATCCCTTGTACTAGCCCTCGTATCATTCCCTTTTCACTGATGAGAAAACTTAAAGATGAATGGTAAAGGATTGTCCAGGATCTGTGAGCAAGTAAACATGATTATCCCTGGACACCCTGTTATTTTTAACACTCTTACATTACTAACATCCATTCCTACTGATAGCTTATAGTGAACAGTGGAAGAAAGGCAAATTCCAAAGGAAATACATAGGTTCGTTAACATAGCTTAAGAAAAACACATTGGTTAGCTCAAGGTTTGAGAAAAGTTCAGGTGGAGCCAGGTGTCGTCAGGGCAACACAGAATTTTAAGAAAAAAAAATCTAACACTTGTAGTTTGTTTCCTTCTGCTGCTTAAGGGAGAGAGAAAAAATGTCTGACACTTGCAGCCTATTTCCTCCATTTGGAGAGCCCTGGCCTTCCTGCCTGTAACCCTCTCACTACTACTACTACTACTACTACTACTACCACTACACCAGAAGTCAATTCTTTACTGTAATGATTTATGCAATGCATTCTTTAGTATTCCACTTGATGAAATTAGCCAATACCTTTTCCCCCTCACCTGAGAAGAAAAACAATTCACCTGGACAGTATAGTCTCAGGGGTTTACTGAAAGTCACTCAGTTTTCATAAACTCTGAATGACATCAAGTTTCCTAGAGGTTCTACTTTCTTGCAACATGTGGATGATTGCCTTCTTTGCTCTTCTTTTCAAGCATCCTGATAGGAAGACAGCAACCACTTGCTAAAGTTTTTAGCCTTAAAAGGGCATAAGGTCATCAAACAAAATTGTAATCTGCCCCAATATTTAGGGCATTTGATATCAGAACAAGGGCTACACGTAGATTCAGACAGACTTTATGGTATCCTAAGTTTTCCCAAACCCCAAACTAAGCACCAATTGTGAGGTTTTTTTCAAGCTAGTTGATTTTTGCTAAACCCAGATTCCAAAGTTCTCTCTTATGGCCAAATCTTTGTATGTTTTATTCAAGAATAACAACCCCAACCCAATTTTACAGGAAAAACCAGATGACAGCCTTTGGGGCCTGAAAGGAGAGTTTGATGAACTCACCTGCCCTTGGGCATCCCAATTATCAGATTCCTTTTCTGGTTCCTTTTTGTATATGAAAAGGAAGAGAACGCTGCTGGGTTACTCACCCTTATACACAGGCACTACAGTTGCCCCATAGAGTGCTATAGCCAGCAACTGGACCCTGAGATATAAGCATACACCCTTAGCCTTAGAGCCATTATGGTGACTGCCCTTTTGGTTAAGAACACTGAGAAAATCATCATGGGATCCTCCTTTAACTATTTTTGAACCTCTTGCAATAAAAACTCTCTTAAATTCTCATCATGCTCAACATTTCTCAGCCAACTCTCCTCCTAAAGAAGTCCTTTTGTTAACTGCTCCTCACATAACTCTCTTACATAATAACCTTAACCTTGCTCCTCTTCTCCCCTCCATCTTTAATGCTGACAGACAACCTCCTGACTACTCATGATGATTTGCAGGAAATTCCTTTTGGCACCACTGACTTCCCACGGCTCACAGACTGTTCTTTTTAAAAGGTGACAATGGCAAATAATGTACTAGATTTGCTTTTGCAGCTCTTTTCAGTGTTGTTGAGGCAGCATCTTAATCTATGGATAAAGGCTGAATTATACACTCTTACATGGACTTGTACTTTAGCCAGGGACGAAACTGACTAAATACAGACTTATAGTACATATCAGAGTAGCTCATGATTTTGGAATGCTGTGGAAGCAAAGTGGTTTTCTTACTTCCATCAGAAATGAAAGTTTTAAACGGCCTTATATTCATGAATTTTTGGAAGCAATACTTTTACCTGCCTCCTTACCTATTATTAAGATTCTAGGACATTCTAAACTTGATTCTGGGAAGCTATGGAAAATCATTTTGCTGCCATTTCAGAAAGGAATACTGCCTTTAAAGGGACCCACATCAGCCAAATCTTTGTAATGGTCCAAAGAAATATTTCTGCAAATGATAATTTAGAAACACTAAGCAAAGAAACCTAATAACTGGTCTCAGAAAAGGGAAAAAAGGACTAGAAACTCAATAATTATTTAGTAAAACAACAAGGCTCATATTTGGATCAAATGACAACCATGTCCTCAGTTCAGTGCAGTCATTCAGTCATGTCCAACTCTTTGCAATCCCATGGACTGCAGCATGCCAGGCTTCCCTGTTCATCACCAACTCCTGGAGCTTGCTCAAACTCAAGTCCATTGAGACCGTGATGCCTTCCAATGATCTCATCCTCTGTCATCCTCTTCTCCTCTGTCCTACTGAAGACTAAAAGCTCATGTTTGGATCAAATGACAGCCATCCTCTACTGAAGACTAAAATCCCAGTCCTCAACATTGCACATGCATTAATCACTGAACTACTGACAAAATGACAGTTTTCACAAATTGATATTTGGCAGGGAAACAATAAGGCCACATAAAGTGCCTACTTCACTTGTCTGAAGTGTCTGAAGTACAACCCAGGGAAGCCTTTTCATCCTGCTCCCAACTTGCTGAACTGCCTAGTGGACGATGTGAGGTCTAGCAAATGGATTTAATATAACTTCCTCTGTCTCATGGATATCAGTATGTTTTAGTCATGGTATGCATGTTTTCACACTGGACTAAAGCCTCACCTTCAGGTTACTAACTCTTTCATGGCTAATTTCCTTTTGGAAAAAATGCTTCCTACCTAGGGAATTCCTCTTAAACTTCATAAAGATCAAGGAACCCACTTTTCTGACTAGATATTTCAACAAGTCTACATTGTTTGGTTTTACAACACTTTCACTGTGCTTACCACCCTCAGTCCTCTGGATTACTCAAATGTACTAAGGATATTATTCAGACTCAATTGGAAAAATCTGTAGAGTTCCTCCAACCACATGGTCCTAAAGCACTGCTGCAGTCCTTCTAAATCTCAGATTTGCCCTTCTGGAACCCATAAATTCTCACCCTTTGAGACAGTCACAGGATGCCCAATGTACTTGGCTCCTACTTCTTTCAGACTCACAACTTCATGATAAAAGGAGAAATACATCACTATTGCAAAGGCCTAATTGCTTCTTTAAAAATAACCATGCTTTAGTAGAGCAATCTTTTCATAGTACACTCTCTGGAGACAGACTTAAAGCATCACACCTTGCAACCTAGAAATTTCATCTATTTGAAAAGACCCTCCAGAGTCACTCTCTTCAGCCTCCTTGGAGAGGCTCCTTTCTGTTACTGCTAACCAACTCTTATGCTACCAAACTCCAAGGAATAGACTCTTGGATTCACGTGACATACCTAAAGAAAACACAGAACCATACTGTACCTGCACATCATTTGGTGGCCTGAAAGAAAAGATTTCACAGAACTGAACTAATGACATCTGATAAGACAGTTTTCCCAAGATATCTGGACCAGGCCTGTTGGAAGTTTGTCACCAAATCTTTGATGAAAACTCAACACTTCAGATGATCTACAATGTCTATGATCTTGATAACACATGGACTTCAGATAAAAGTTACCTAAGAGTTCTCCTTCCTATTCCTCCTTGTTACTCAAATGTGACCTCAGTAGGTTTTCAATCTGTATACTCTCTTTCTGATGTAAGATGCTACACTCAGGAAAGGCCCTTCCTGGTACTGAGGGACAGAAAAACACTGCAACTAAAAAAACCTCACTCTTGATCAGCAATGTGTTTAGAAAAAGATCTTGGTTAAAAGGGGAAAACGTAAAAAAATTAATGAAGAGAAACCTCAATTAAAGAGAATCAGGAGACAAGAAAGGGGAAGTCTCATGCTCTGTGATTACAGAAGAGCCCAACAGGAAAAATACAAACTCCTCTTCTATCCAAGCAAGGACTCAATGAAAAACCATAAACTCTTTGTTTACTGTATCCTTCCCAATTTTCTTTTTACCTTTAGTAAGTGTTCTCCTTTCCTTGCCACTTAGGAGACTTGCACATGGTTCATTGTGTTTGCAGACCCCAAATTATATTTTTTTGCTTATCTCCCCAAAATAACCCATCTTTTCCAGGAAAATTTCTGGAAATCTATTTGGTTTAGATCAACAAGGTCAAGTGAGTTAACAGACATTAGCACTAAAAGCAGTGGTGTGGCACAGGAATTAAGTGTCTTCTTAATTAGGACTTAAGAGTCAGTCAGGACTAACTCTTCAAAGGCACAAATAAGCTTGCTAAGAAAGACAACAGTGACACCTGAGTCACAAACTCACATATTCAGAGGGCCTGGGATGGCAATAAAAGGTGGATTAGATTGGGTTGTAAGGAAAAGTAAGGTAGAGTGAAGACTGGACAGTTGGGAGATATACACAGAATCAAAACAGGGCTGCTACCATATAATTCCAAGTGTTCTCATGTTGGGCTACTGCCACACAGTTGACATATCTTTTGACTTTTCCCCAAGGGAAGTCAGAGTTCATAATTTTATAAGAAATATCTGAATCTGTAAATAATTGCACTTGATTAAACCACTACAAAAGACTGTATAGGCCCAAAAGAATCATCTACACCCCATATCCAGATGTTAGCTACTGGTATGAGACTTTCAAAAATCTAGAATTGGGGGAAAGTCTCTGATGAAATGGCACACAAGACCAATAAATTTTGATGAGGGCACCAGAAAGAAAGAAATTTGAATTTTGTCCAAAGAGTCACTTGTTTTTTTTTCAAGTAACAAATATCACACATCAATATACACATAGGCCACTGTTCTAAAAGTGATACACATATTTACTTAATATTTAAAAGTATCCTGGGAAATTGATACTATTTTTATCTCTTTTTATTAATGAAGGAACTAAAAACCAGATAAGATATCAATATGTCCAAGACCCCACTACTAGAAAAGGATGAAAAAGGACTGTAGGGGAGTGTGAAAGTATTATTCACTCAGTCATATCTGACTCTTAGTGGGCCATGGACTGTAGCCCGCTAGGCTCCTCTATCCACAGAATTCTCCAGGCAAGCATACTGGAGTAGGTTGCCATTTCCTGCTTCGGGGGATCTTCCTGACCCAGGGATTGAACCTGGGTCTCACAGATTGCGGTCAGATTTTTTTTTTTTTTTTTTTTTATCATCTGAACCACCAGGGAAGCCTGCAGGGAACTGTGCTATGAGGCAAAAGAGCACCACAGGGAGACAGGTTTGAGACTGATGAGGCAACATGGAGCTTTGCCTAGGATATGCCTTATGCAGCATTCACTGGTAATTATCAGTCCCAGTAGGCCATTTCTAGGAATTTCAAAACATCACATAATGAGCCTGTCCTAGCTTTAATAGTAAATAGGCCAGCTTGTATGCTGTGTAGTTCTGCAAGTGCTTATATATATTGTCATCTTTCTTCCCTCATCTTCATGCTGTCCACACCAGGCCATCTGTTCCAACTCCCGCCCGCCACCCCCCAACCCCCTTCAGTATGAGGGTGTTACTCCATCCTCAAGGAAAGCAGCCACCAACACTAAAGCAGAAGAATGCAATGACATAATGGTGATTGTTTTTTTAAAAAATCAAGTTCACACAGAAAATGCAATGCTAGCAAGAATTCTGTCAGGTCACAGCTGTTTCACAGTGAGTCATCCATCATTCTGAGGACTATCCCACATGGACCAAAGTAATGAAATCCCACACACCAGGGAATAAATAAAGTTATACTAACTCAAGAATGCCTCCCATCAAATATTCACATGAAACTTTCACACTAGTTAGGTGGAGTATGAAGCATTCTTGCATCAATAGACTAAGAGTTTTTATTTTTTTATTTTTTAAAGGAACTCTGAGAATATGAGAATTTTGAAAATGAATGATTTGCCTCTTCATAGAGAGTACTGCATTCTACCAGAGCTTTGGAAAATTATGTAATTTCTTTTGCCAAACAATATAAAAGATTCAATAAATTAAATTGCATTTAATTGTACCCAGCAACAGAACCCAAATAGTAAATAGGCCCAGTAGGAGAAATAGACAGCTGTCAAGTAGTAAGATACAAATATGGTCCACAAATTCTGACATTCCCAGAGTGTATCAACCAATTGCCTGTCATGGAGCTGGAAATTTCAATTCTATAGGGATAAAGCATCATGCCCATGAAATAGTAGTAAAGGGTCATTAAATATATTAACACAGATTGACCTATTCTCTTGCAAAGGAAATCGTTGGTGGAGTACCAAATGGAGATTTTGGGTAGCCTAGACATTGGGTGTATTGGCAAAAGGAGAAAGGATAGCATCAAGAGAAAAAGAAGATGACAAATAAAACTTCTCCTTTCTGATACGTTTGCCTAGGGTTGGTCATGTTGCCTTGCTATTTTCTTGGAAAATAATACAAGCAGCGAAAGAAAGAAGAAAAAGAAAACACAGTGATAAACACACACTCACACACACAACCAAGCAAGCAAAATAGAACAAGTTCAGCTCAGTCGCTCAGTCCTGTCTGATTCTTTGAGACCCTATGAATAGCAGCACGCCAGGCCTCCCTGTCCATCACCAACTCCTAGAGTTTACTCAAACTCATGTCCATCGAGTCAGTGATGCCAACCAGCCATCTCATCCTCTGTCGTCCCCTTCTCCTCCTGCCCCCAATCCCTCCCAGCATCAGAGTCCTTTCCAATGAATCAACTCTTCGCATGAGGTGGCCAGAGTATTGGAGTTTCAGCTTCAGCATCAGTCCTTCCAATGAACATCCAGGGCTGATCTCCTTTAGGATGGACTGGTTGGATCTCCTTGCAGTCCAAGGGACTCTCAAGAGTCTTCTCCAACACCACAGTTCAAAAGCATCAATTCTTCGGCACTCAGCTTTCTTCACAGTCCAACTTTCACATCCATACATGACCACTGGAAAAACCATAGCCTTGACTAAACGGACCTTTGTTGGCAAAGTAATGTCTCTGATTTTAATATGCTATCTAGGTTGGTCATAACTTTCCTTCCAAGGAGTAAGCGTCTTTAAACAAAACTCAAAACATGGAAGGCCAATATGTATTTTAACTCTTGACCTGGAATGTACATACTACCAATTTGTCTTGCAAAGTTCCTGTGTAGATAGGTTTTGTCCTTAACTTTGAAACTAAGAAATTTCCTGGAAAGCTTTCACAAGACAAGTACTTATTTCTCTATCACGTCCCTATATTTTCTCTATCAGCAAGTACTGATTCAAGCTCTTCTTAAAACCATCCCCCCAAAAAGATCCCCTATCTTCTCTGGCAAACTTTATGTTGTTAGATGATTCTCTTTAAAAGGTAGTCCTAATCCCAGAGCTTCCATGTTAATTCTGAAGTCACAGAGTAAATAACTGAAGAGGCTGACCTAATACTCTTGGCCTCACTTAGACCAAAAGATATCTTACAATAGCAGCAACATATAGACCTTCCTATTCATCTGGCATTAACTTAATATTTAAAACTTAGAGCAATGTTGTAAAATAGAAATTAATGTGATTACATCTTTAATCTATAATTTCCTAGTGGCCACACTAAAAAATAAAATATATTTATTCTTACTATTTTAAATTTATTTACATAAAATATTTTTAACCCAATAAAATATTTTTATTTTGTCTATTAAACCAACTTATCACTTCAACAGTCAACATAAAGTTTATCAAGTTGATATTTCACCTTCTTTTTTCATATAAATCTTCAAATTCATTGTTTTTTTTATATACAGCTCATCTCAACTGTACACTAAATTTTCAATGGTTAAAGTGAACCATAGTCCTAGGGAAGCAATAAAGTTGTTTAATGAAAAAGTATTTCTAAATAATTCATTTTAAAATTTTAAATTAATTATAATTAAATGAAATTGAAAATCCAGTTTCTTGGTTGTATCAAGCACATCACAAGTATTGTTGGCTACCGCATGGGTAGCACAGACCTAAAGGATGGTCTTGTTGAAGTTTTCACATGAGGTAAGCGTGATGGCACTTCCCAGTAGCCTTACTAAGGAAAAACACTAACACTCAAGGAAGAAATCTAAAGCAAATCGAAACCATAACCAAAATGAAGCACTTCTAGGAGAGAAAATATCCGTTAGGACAAAGGGCTTTCTGTATGATCAAGCTTACATATAGAAATGAAAATTACCCTAGCTTTTGATTAGATAATATGCAAATGTGAGGAACTCACATTTGCAACACCTATGGTGTTGTGGGGAGGGGTGTAATTTCCTTGGTTCTGTCTCGTCACAACAAAAGTTTGAAGAAATGGGCCAGCATTACAGCCCTCGGACAGACCGTGTCACAGCTCTCAAACAGATCAGTGTTACAGCTCTGTTTTATTTAGAAAAAAGGAAAATATATCCTCGAGATGTGAGGGCGTACCTAACCAAAAGACGCAAAGAGGAGAGAGAGAGAGAGAGAGAGAGAGAGAGACCCTGGCCCTTTGGCTCCTCTTTTTATATATTGTTTCTTCTCCTCTTGGGCCTGCCCTACGTAAATTGGGCTAGCCAGGAGTGCTGTTTGTTCTACCTGAGGTCCCCACTCTGGTCCTCAGACTTTCCTTTGTTCTATTTTCGCAGGCTTTTCCCTTCCTTGTCTTTTAGCCACCGCCATTGTGGACTCCTTTTCCCTATTCTAACTACTTAACAGTGTCAATATCAGCAATAGAAAAGATTTACTCTTAAAAATCAAACTAGAGCTAAATCAAACTAAATCCTCTGTCTCTAAAACTCTGGGTTAGAATCAAAGAAGATTTGTCTGTAAATGATAATAAAAACATCAATATGTTTGCTATTAAAATAGATGAATGGAAAAAGGTTGCAGTGTCATTTATAATGCCCAAATATTTAGTTTAATCATGTAATAATTTACTTAATTCGATTTTTAATGACTGAAGATTCTCACGTATATAGATCACTGATTCAGTGAATCAATAATATTGATTCTTTCACCACACGGAGAAATAAATACACAAACTTGTGTTCCGTTAATAAAGTTTCATTAGCTTATATACAATACTTTCTCCCATCTTAAAAGAACAGCCCTCTTTGACACAAACCCTCCCTCTAGCTATTTCCCTATTTCACTGCTCCCCTTTTTTGAAAATTTCTTCAAAAAAAGTCCTCTAATCCAACTCTCCACAAATCCTCTCTGCCTATTTTCTCCTACTCTCTTGAACCCACCTGAATGATTCTCACACCTAGCACTTCCTTGAAACTTGTTTTTCTTGTCAGTAATCTCCATATTGGTGAATTCAATGATCAGTTCTTAGTAAGATCAGATCTTATTTAAATTATTTCTCTCCTTCCCGAGATTTTTTTTTTAACTTCAGAAAAACGACAGTCTCCTGAGTTTTATTCTGTCTCACAACTTCCTTTACTGATTCCCCCACTTTTCTCCACTTGTAAACATTCACATGCATTAGGATTGAATTTAGGATTCAATCCTTAGAACTGTTTTATATATACAGTCACTTACACAATGATTTTGTTTAAACTTTGAATATTATCTCTTTGTGGGCAACACTAGCCTTTATAGCTCCAGGAACTTTATCCTAGCTCCAGGCTCATACATCCAAAGGGCAGGTTGGGTTCTTACTTGGATGTTGTAAGGCATCTCAACTTAATATCAGACTTCTCATCTTCCTCCCTAAGGTGTTTGCCCTTGACTTGTCATCAATGACAAGTCATTCTTGCAGTTCCTCAAGGCAACACCTCAGATAATCCTTCACTTCTCTTACTCTCCTGCCCCACAGCTGTTGCCTTAGTTTTCATTTATTTGATTATTAAAGAATTAAAAGTTTCCAAATGTATATTTACTCTTTTTAACTTATTTACTGGGGTACAGTTGTTTCACAGCATAGCGCTAGTTTCTGCTGCACAGTGAAGTGAATGTCATATGTATACAGGTACGTAACCCCTCCCTTCTGGATCTCCTTCCCATCTAGGTAACCACAGAGCATCAGGTAGGGTTCCCTGTGCTCTACAGCAGGCTCTCACTAGTATATTTACTCTTTATATTTTATCTGTTAAGTTATTGTTCACATATTTGTGTCAAATATGTAAGGGAAGATATGTTCAGAGTTCTCTTTCTCCTCCTCCCCTTTCCCTCCACTCCACTCTAGGCAACTTTTTTTTTTTTCCACTTTTTGGCTCACTGTTATTTCTTTCCCACTTTTCTTAGATGAATACCAGTATATTATACATACTTTTCTCCAACTTGCTCCTTTTTTTTTTTTTTTTTACCTAAAAAGCTATCTTGGATACCACTATGTAGAATGTAGTGTAGAGCTCTACATCTTTTTTTAAAAGGAGCATAATACTCCATTGAGTGGATGTATTCTCATTTAAATTTAACTATTTCTTTGTTTATGGGCATTTGACCTTGTTTATATGTCTTTTATTTTTATAGTGTATCATTGGGATAGATCCCTAGAAATGGGATTGGAAGGTCAATAGGTAAACTCATGCACAATTTTGCTAGCTATTGCATATCACCTTTCTACCAAAAACATATGAGAATACCTATTTTCCCATACCCTTGGCAAGTATTTGTTTAAACATAACAAATTTCTCAATGAAGCTTCATTCTCTCTTATTAGTGCCTAAGAACACATTTTAATATGTTCAAGGGCCATTTGTATTTTTTCCCTATGAACTGTCCATTGCCTGTTTTTCTATCAGGATATAGTCTTTATTTTCTTACACTCTGCTTCTTGTTACATAGTTTTGAATATCACTGGCTTCTTCCTACTCTCAGTGGTTGGACTTCATCCACCACTTTTGGGGATTTCTTGTCATCTAGTCTGTTTGCTTGTAAACTTTTAATTTGATAATTTCAAATTTATATAAAAGTTACTAAGATAGCACAAGGAATTCCCATATGTCCTTTACCTACATCATCAGTTGGTATACTTTGCCCCATTTATTTTCTCTCTCTCTCTCTCTGCCCTATATATATACATGTATATTTATACATGTATATTTATACATGTAATTTGCTTAGAAACACATATACATACAACTTCAGTATATATTTCCTAAGAACAAAGACATTCTTTTGTATAACCACAGTAAAATTATCAAAAATCAGAAGAGATAAGATTGATAGAATGCTGGTATCTAATCCACAGTTTATATTCGAATTTTGCCAACTGTGTACATTTACTTCTTTTTCTCAATACAGTATGTCATCCAGGATCATGCATTGCCAACTATGTGTAAAAACTCTTGCCTAATTTAATCTTGTACAGCTTTTCAGTACTTTTTTTTTAATCTTAATATTTTTTGAGGAGTACAGACCAGTTATAGAATGTCTCTGCATTTAAATCTATCTGACATATTAGGCATTAGTTAAAGTATCTGACACATTCTTTTTAGATTAATAAACATATGCATTTATAGCAAGATCACAACAGAAAATACATATGCTTTTCACTATTGGGAGAAACATGAGGTTGGTTTATCCTGTAATTGGCATTATTATCTTATATTGCTTAAAGGAGTATCCACAAGATTTCTTCACTGTGAGGTTATTTTTCCCTTATATAATTAATAATTTATTTTGGAGAAAATATTTAATATTATATAAACACTGTTTTTCACCAAGCTTTCACTCACTAGCTTTAGCATCCAATGATTTTCTAATTGTATTACTTCTTCCTTATTCATACACTGACACTACTTAAGGGAGATCTTTCTCTTATCACTCCTTTATTTACTTATTTGTATTCTGATTTATATCAGCTTGGACAAATGGATTCTTACTTCATAATCTATTCCTATCATTATTTCAGTTCATTCTCAAATTCACCCAGATTTGTCCAAAAGAAGACATTTAAGTTGGCTCCTTTCCCTTTGGTTATATCCTCATCACATTATGAACACTTTACTAGATAAGAAAGCCTTTCTGAGTGATCAGTGCAAAGAAATAGACGAAAACAATACAATGGGAAAGATTAGAGCTCTCCAGTATTCTTGCCTGGAGAATCCCATGGAGGGAGGAGCCTGGTAGGCTACAGTCCACAGGGTTGCAAAGAGTCGGAAATGACTGAGCTACTTCACTTTCTTTCACTTTCAAGAAAATTAGAGATACCAAGTGAACATTTCATGCAAAGATGGGCTCAATAAAGGACAGAAATGATATGGACCTAACCGAAGCAAAAGATATCAAAAGAGGTGGCAAGAATACACAGAAGAACTATAAAAAACAGATTTTCATGACCCAGATAATTACGATGGTGTGATCACGAACAAAGCTAGTGAAGGTGATGGAATTCCATTTGAGCTATTTCAAATTCTAAAAGATGATGCTTTGGAAGTACTGCACTCAATATGCCAGCAAATTTGGAAAACAGCAGTGGCCACAGGACTGCAAAAGGTCAGTTTTCTTTCCAATCCCAAAGAAAGGCAATGCCAAAGAACGCTCAAACTACCACACAACTGCACTCATTTCACACATCAGTAAAGTAATGCTCAAAATTCTCCACGCAGGCTTCAGCAATACGTGAACCATGAACTTCCAGATGTTCAAGATGGTTGAATGGAGCACAAGCTGGAATCAAGATTGCTAGGAAAAATATCAATAACCTCAGATACACAGATGACACCACTCTTATGGCAGAAAGTAAAGAAGAACTAAAGAGCCTTTTGGTGAAAGTGAAAGAGGAGAGTGAAAAAGTTGGCTTAAAGCTCAACATCCAGAAAATTAAGATCATGGCATCTGGTCCCATCACTTCATGGCAAATAGATGGGGAAACAATGGAAACAGGGACAGATTTTATTTTGGGGGCTCCAAAAGTCACTGCAGATGGTGACTGCAGCCATGAAATTAAAAGACACCTACTCCTTGGAAGGAAAGTTATGACCAACCTAGACAGCATATTAAAAAGCAGGGACATTACTTTGCCAACAAAGGTCCATGTAGTCAAAGCTATGCTTTTCCAGTAGTCATGTATGGATGTGAGAGTTGGACCATAAAGAAAGCTGAGCGCCAAAGAATTGATGCTTTTGAACTGTGGTGTTGGAGAAGACTCTTGAGAGTCCCTTGGGCAGCAAGGAGATCCAACCAGTCCATCCTAAAGGAAATCAGTCCTGAATATTCATTGGAAGGACTGATGCTGAAGCTGAAACTCCAATACTTTGGCCACCTCATGTGAATAGATGACTCATTGGAAAAGACCCTGATTCTGGGAAAGATTGAGGGCAGGAGGAAAAGGGGACGACAGAGGATGAGATGGTTGGATGGCATTACCTACTCAATGGACATGAGTTTGAGTGGACTGTGGGAATTGGTGATGGACAGGGACACCTGGTGTGCTGCAGTCCATGGGGTTGCAAAGAGTTAGACATGACTGAGCAACTAAACTGAACTAACCAGTTTATAAAACAGCAAGATATTTCAGATTCATCTTATATCTTCCATGATTCATATCTGGAATCAATTCTTTCCCTCCAATGTGCCCTTTGGTAACCAGAAAGGTGTACCTACTTGGGCCAGGACTTTGGAGAAATTGCAGAGCACCTCAGCAGGTACTGAGGACATTTCTCAAAGAGGCTCTGTCTGATCTTCAATCTTCTGGGAACTCCTGTGGGAAAGCAATGGGGATAAATGAAGACAAATATCTTGGGAAAGAAAATTGGTTTCTTCTGTCAAAATTAGGAGGTGGTGCTGGCTGTCTTGTAGAAATTTCAAGAAATATGCTAGATTTTTATTTTTATAATTTTATACTTCTTATATTTCAAAATTATTTTTATATTTGCATTTCTCATTTTATGTTTTACTTCTAGATTTAAAAACATATAATTTCTTTTTTTTGCATTTTTTGTTGTTTAGTTTTTTTCAATTTTTCCCTTTTAATTTTGATTTATTTTGTGGACTAGATTATATTAAGTCAATCCTTCCACCAAGAATGACTGCTAAATCTGTGTAAAATGCTTTTAAAAAATCTGTTTGAAGGCATTAATTAAATTAAGAAATCAGCAAGGAATCAGAGAGTCAATGTTTCCAAAGAAGATGAACATGTAGGTGAATCTAATTTTCTATTTCTGAGGCATTTTTCCAATCTATAAAACATAGCTGAGAGACTGAGAAGTTCAGCATAAAATAGTAGCTAGGAAGCTGAAAAGCAGAACAGAGCTTTCAGAAGTTTTCTGGGGCTGGAGGAACAACATTTAGAGATTAGAACTCACAAAGAGGTGGGACATTGGTTAACAGTCCAGGATTTCACTGAGACTGAAATTGAAGATTTGCTACTTGGGTGGAGTAAGGGCAAGCCAGAAATAAAACACCCTTCACAAATATTGAAATATGTCTCTGAATTAAGGCACTACCTTATTGATTTAAGATTATCAACTCTTTATCATCTTTTGCCAACACAAAGGAAATCCTATGAAGAGAATTATAACATCATCAGAACTTCAAATTATATCTATTAGAATTCATAACAGTGTTCTTCCTTCCAGCAAAAGTTCTGCACACCAGGAGACAAGGCCAAACAACCAAAGCAAAAAGGAAAAAAAATGATGTAGAAATAAACCATATGAACCAGACATTGGATTTAATTAGATATCAACTCTAAAATAATTGGTATATTGAAATAATATGCTTGAAAAACTAAAGAATAAAATGAAGAATTTTAGCCCAGGACTGGAAACTCTGACACGAAATCAAATGGAAAATTTAGAAATAAAAATAAGAAAACTAAAAGTAAGATTCAATAAATGTGCTTGACAGAAGATGACCCAAAGTAAGGATAAGGATTAGTGAACTGGATTAGTGATCAGAAGAAAATAAATATTCACAACAAATCATAGAAAAAAAAAAAAACTGGAACATACAAAAATGAGGACAAGGGAATGGAAATAGAGAACATATAGTGTTACCACAGCCTAAAACCCCAGGATACCCCATGGGAGTTAGTGTCACAGTGAGGACCACCTGTTGACAGCTGGGACAAAAGTAGAGAAGAGGCATGTAAGCGGGAAGAGAAGTCATGGATGATACCCAGAAACTACAAAGATACCATACCGAGGAGACCTGCCCTGGTTTCTGTTCATCTTCTACCTACCAATATTTCAGGTATCCCACACAGAAGCCAATGTGCAGGGGAACATGGCAAATGTAGCTCCCTATGTTACTGTGTGTGTGTGTGTGTGTGTGAGAGAGAGAGAGCGAGAGAGAGACAGCAGATGGATATGAAAGCAAATTATCAGTTAACCTGCACAGACGCCAACTTTTCTAGTTTCCAGGGATAAAGCTAATTCCTCCATACCTATTTTCTTACTGTTGACCACTTTAATGGGGAACTGAGAAAAACAGAGATTTATGCCTGTGCTCAGGATGATATTTTACCCTGATTTCCAAGTTAGTTTATTTTAAAAAATACAAATAAAAAAAACATACTGAGATTAATCCAAAAACTACCAGCGAATCAAGCATTTTAACTGAGCTGATGAATTAACGTACTTTTGGGGACCATTTGGAGACTAGTGAGTGATTTTTTTCATCAGCAAAAATATGTAAACTAGTTTGTGTTCCTATTTACAACATAAGCCCAGGTACCTCAAAGAAGTTGCACTTATTTTAGCTCTTTGTATTTACTTTGTAAACATAGCTTCTCATAGAAAAATGGTTCATTGTTTTCTGATAAGATATTTTCAGATTTTCTCTCTTTCCTTGTTTTCTCTTTTCTTTTTTGTAAATATTATCCTCTGTCATACTGAATATTGAATTTCATGTACAAACTGAAATGTCACTCAGAAGCATTTGACTTGACACAATTTGCAGGAAATTATTTTAAGTGAAACTGTTTTTCAGGCAATTAAAATTACTAGAACAACTTTGGAAATTGACTAAATATATTATTTTTTTCAACTAGTGAGTTCTCTAAAGTGAACTGGTAATCAAAAATCATGCTATTCTTGTTTTTTGTATAACTGGCTAGCAGGTAATAAATATGATAATGTCTTCTTTGAACTAGAGCCAGGACTCTAAGCTACAACATTGATTAAACAGCGATTATGTACTTAAATTGTAAAACTGATTAAATAACTAGAGCCTATCATCTACCAGTTATGGTACTAAGACTTACAAAGATGAGTAAAACAGTATCCAGTCTCAAACTGAACACAATATAGTGGAAGGGGTAGATTAGTAATAGATATTTAATTTATGAGGTGTAACTAGTAAAATATAATGAAAGATAAATAAATATAAGGCTTTTTTTTCCTTTAAGAATTCATTTTATAATGCTAAGTAGAAAGA
Organism: Bos indicus x Bos taurus; assembly: GCF_003369695.1. NCBI lineage: Eukaryota > Metazoa > Chordata > Mammalia > Artiodactyla > Bovidae > Bos > Bos indicus x Bos taurus. The sequence continues at coordinate 64,870,060 of NC_040079.1, read as the reverse complement.
ATAGGAATTTAAATTATGTTCATGTATATTTCTAATTTGTTGGATAGGTAAATACAATTCTATAAATAAAATCAGCTGTTCACAGCAGGAACTCATGAGATATGTGGTTATAAATTATGTATATTTTTTAAACATTCTATATTTTTCATGTTATTTTATTTTTTTCCCCTTTGGCAGTGAGTTAAACTTTAATTAGAAAAAAGTAGAATATATAGAATATGTTAAAAGATAAATTTATCATTCACTAAAAATGGCATTTCTTTGTTCTAAGGCAGGATTTGGGAAATGACAACCAGCAGGCCTAATCCAGCCTATAGCCTGTTTTTATTTTATGGTTATAGATTATAGATAAAGGTTGGGGCTTCCCTGATGGTTCAGCAGATAAGAATCCACCTGCAATGCAGGAGATGCAGGTTCGATCTCAAGAGGGGAAGATCCCTTGGAGAAGGAAATGGCAACCCACTCCAGTATTCTTGCCTGGGAAATCCCATGGACAGAGGAGCCTGTCAGGCTTCAGATATGGATCACAAAGAATCAAACACAGCTGAGCAATAAAATTACAACAGTAGATAAAGGTTGCCATGATAAACTATGCCTAAAAACCACAACCAGTGAATAGGTATTTCATCAAGACCCTTTACTTGCGTCTACTTTATGGAGAAGAACCAGGGGAAAATCATCACGATATACTACAAGTTATTCAGAGTTCAGAAATTGCCCCAAGGTCATTTTTTCAGGCTACAGCTAATCCTTTATGAACATCACTTCAAGCCCAGTTTGTGTGGATTACTGGATTTAATTCTCAAAACAATATTGTGCAGCATATTTTTTATTCTACTTTTAATAATAATCAAACTGAGGCATGAATAGATCATAGCCATAGGAAGAAGTGAAGCCAAAATTTAAATCCGGACAGATTATTCCAGGGCTACATTATAGCCTTCTGCATCTGAAGGAATCTGAAATGCTATATATCTCCAAAATGGAATGGAGGTTGGCCTTGAATTTAAGCTTTACAAGGTAGTTATCTAAGAATCCACCACTGAACTTAACATCTCTATCTAACTGGAAGTACAATGCAGCTGTAACCACCTCTATATATCAAAAACTTTGTCTGCAAGTTGGCTGCATTATCCTAGTAGACCAACTTGGTAAAGTGCTCTGAGTTGATAGAATATACATAAAGATATTTTTTTCACCCTGGAGATTTCAATTTGAAGAAGCTAATAAATTACAAAGTTGCAAATCAAAATCATTATGCTTTTTTTTCATTAATAATTCATGTCTGATTAATGATAATAGAGAATGAAAATAGCATGATATTTATGTGGCTACTGAAAGCTTTTCCATGGAAATTTCATCATCTTTATTATAATCAAATGTAATAATACTATGATTTTAAAATCCTTCATTTGCTATTTCTATGCCCAACTCCTGAATTAAAAACATACAAGATAACTGTAAAACAACTAGGCGATCTCACATTTCCTTTTTTCCCCTTAAGATCCCACACAGATATGAGATGAATAAAATTATGCCAAAATACAAACATTAAAAAAAAAAATCTAGACAAAAATCACAGTAGGAAAACACAGTGTGTCACCATGTTATGAACTGTCAGCTCTCTTACCCAACAGCAATATAGAAGGGTTTTAATTTGGTTTATATAATTTGAATTTTTCTAATTTTATAACCCAGCAATGCTAATTATAAAGTGGCTAAAATTTTTCCATTTGAGTCACTGAAATTTCTTTTTATGAAGAATGACAAAGCATTGAATGGATATTTTTTCACATTTTCCCTGGCTATACTGCTGTCATAGATACAAACTGCATCATAGTTATTCCTTAAACATGCCAGATGATTCTTTTATGGATGAGATACAGTTTAGCATTATAATGTAAAGTCAAGGAAAAGAATTATTTGTCCCAGGGTTTAAGAAATTTCTGTTTGAAGCATTGTTAGTATAACATTTATAACACATAAGCATCTTCAAAATTACCTGAGACAAAATTCCAAGACATATACATATACTTCTCTTCCTTATAGTAATTTATGTCATGTTATAAAGGAGTGCTGTAAAAGCTGATAAGACGATATGCCAAAGTTTTGTGAATATCAAAATAAGTTGAATTAAGAAAAGTTTTCTTCCACATCTTGTTCTAAGAGAACTGTAAATCTTCATTCAAGGGTTTTTTTTTTTTTTTTTTTTTTTTTGAAAAATATATACATGATCATTTCTGGCAATCTAAAAATGAAAAGTTTAGTTGCTCAGTCGTTTCTGACTCTTTACTACCCCATGAGCTGTAACCCTCCAGGCTCCTCTGTCCATGGGATTTTCCAGGCAAGAATATTGGAGTGGTGGCCATTTCCTTCTCTGGGGAATCTTCCCGACCATTAACCATTAAAAAAAAAAACAAAAAAAAACTCCAAGATCTATGCTATTTTAAAATAATTTCCTGGTCCCCAAGCAATTTTTCATGCTTTATTTGTGACCTCACATGCATAACATAGGAACACTCACTATCTGTTTGCTTACTTATCTAAGATAAATGATAATTCTAACACCTACTAGTGACATTTTCAAACAGTCAATGATTTATTATGGAGTGTGAATAAATGGAGCAGAGGTTGAGATTTCAAGTGCACTTTACTCAATTTTTAAAATCCTTTACTTATCCTAATAATAATTATAGACCACTTCACACGCTTCTTAAATTTTTACCATTACTTAAGGTGAGCTTACCCCGTGGCTCAGCTGGTAAAGAACCTGTCTGCCAAAGCAAGAGGATGCAAGAGAAACAGGTTTGATCCCCAACTAGGGAAGATTCCCCGGAGAAGGAAATTGCAACCCACTCCAGTATTTCTGCCTGGAAAATTTCATAAAAAGAGGAGCCAGAGTTCATGGGGTTGTAGAGAGTCAGACACTATGGAGCACGCATGCACACACACAGCTCACATTCTTTTTAAATTTTTATCATTACATAAGGTACAGATATATACACAAACATATCAGGGTACTATTATTTTCTGTTATCTGCTCATTGATATATCTGATTTTTCAAAGCGTGTACATTTGACAACTTGATAACATAAAAATTAAAGAAAAATTAGCAGTCTTAGACTCAGGTAATAAAAATCTAGATCTCAGGAGGGAAAAGACTAAGGAATGCTAGTTATTTTATTGTAGGTTTTATTTATCCCATAAGGGATACTTACTTTGTTACCAAGGTTGCTATCGTCTTAAACACACACACACACAAACACATATAATAACATATATAAAATGCTATCCCATATTTAAATATGTACAGTATTTGCCACCATAGCAACTGAAATACAACAAAATAAATTTGAAAATCCTTTCTTCATTTTAATAACTTGTATAGTAGTCATGTATGGACGTGACAGCAGGACCATAAAGAAAGCTGAGCACTGAAGGACTGAATTGTGGTGCTGCAGAAGACTCTTGAGAGTCCCTTGGACTGCAAGGAGATCAAAGCTGTCAATCCTAAAGGAAATCAGTCCTGAATATTCATTGGAAGGGCTGATGCTGAAGCTGAAACTCCAATGCTCTTGCTACTTGATATGAAGAGCCGACTCATTGGAAAAGACCCTGATGCTGGGAAAGACTAAAGGCAAGAAGAGAAGGGGATGACAGAGGACGAGATGGTTGGATGGCATCATCAACTCAGTGGACATGAATTTGAGCAAACTACGGGAGATAGTGAAGGACAGGGAAGTCTGGTGTGCTACAGTTCATCGGGTCAATGGGGAGTTGGAGAAGACTCAGCAACTGAACAATGACAACATAGTATTAAAAGTGGAATTTCTTGAATATTTTATAGAAAACAACAGATCAAAGTAATATATTTTTCCTAACACCTTGTTTAAGACACATTAAATAGCACATCATGAAATTTCAAGAACAGTAACACAAATATCTTAAAAACAAAATAATTCTTCTAAGGGAAAACTGGTGGTTATTTTCTAATGTGTTGATTGTTTTTAAAGTCTAAATAATGTTCTACCATGGTTGTCTTCAGGCAAATGAAAAGAAATACATATTATATCAAAATATTGTTAACTTTCTCTTTTCTTGAAACCATTCAGTATCATTTCCAATGTATTCCTGTCAATGTGTGAACATATAGAATATATTTATATTCTATATAAATACTATAAATAATATAAATACTATATTTATATACTCTGTCCATAGTTCCTGGCACACAGCTTCTTAAACCTTTATAATTTCCTAACTGATAAAAGCACTTGGAGCATGTTTTGTTCTAATAGTTGGACTTTCCTGAGTGATAGCAATATCTTTTGTCAGGAGCCCTGTTAGGTGTTACTGACAAAATGGAGGCATGGCCCCAACCCCCTCTCCTTATCCCACATGCACCGTCCCAGGATGAAGGAGTTAGGCCTTGTGATTCTGACTTGTTCTTTCCTTTCTTTGGTTGAGTTGCCTGGAAAGAATGTTAAGGTGTTTATTGTTCTTGAGAGAAGCATGAAAAAGCACAAAGCCTTCTGCAGTTGTGCCCAGAAAATAATCTATAAAGTAACCGTTGACATTTGTTCAAGGATCTTTACAAAGAATGTTCCAGGATGAGCACATAGGCTGCAGCTTGAGGCCATGGGAAGCATTGTTATCTGAGACCTGTTTGTGAGGGGAATGTTTATGGCAAAAGAAGTTTGCTGAGCTTAGGGTTTAGGAATAATTAAGAATAGCTAGAAGCCTTTTTAGGAGATAGTGATCTTAAGATGTTAGGGGCAAACAAGATTTAGAAAGATAAGAAATAAACTGAGGAATGTAGCATGAGTTACAATGTAATCACAAGTTAAGTATAGGACACATAGGAGGAAGTAGATAATAGTAAAGGGATTCTGAGAGAATTGCTCAAGCAGGAACTCTGTTTGTAGGGCAACAATGACTTGTGGAAACAATAAATCTGGGTGGGGGAAACTAAAAATGTCAAACCTCTGACCTAATGCTTTTGTCAAAGTATAAAAGAAAACCTGAAGCTTGAAATAAACATGTAGTCCCATACCTTGAGTCAGAGGCTACACCATTGTCTGCCCACACCGCTCACTCCTTCAGGCTGATTCCCTGGCTGCTGGAGCTGGACTCCGGCAATCTTTTATTCTAATGAGGTGACTCTTGTAGAATCCTGGATGGGGTTGGTCACCAAAAAAATCAAGCCATAATTAGAAAAGTGGAATTTTCAATCCCAAGCCCCATTCTCCAGAGTGAGGAGAAGGGCTAGGAATAGAGTTAGAGATTTATCATGCCTATATAGTGAGTTTTCCTTTTAAAAAAATCATGAAAGTGTGGGGTTCAGAGAGCTTTTAGGTTAGTGAACACATCCACGTACAGGGAAAGTGATGCACCCCAACCAACTCCATGGGGAGAGAAACTCCTGTGCTCAAGACTCTCCAAGATCTTGCTCTATGTATCTCTTAATATGGCTGTTCATCTGTATCCTTCATCACATCCTTTATTATATAATGTTATAATATTATATAATAAATTGATAAGTGTAAGTAAGCGTTTCTCTGAGTTCTGTGAGCTGTTCCAGCAAATAATCAAATCCAAAAGGGAGGAGGTTATGGCAACTTCCTATTTTTAGCCAACTCAGACAGAAATTGTCAAAATTCTAGGGACATACTCCTTCTAATTGGGATCTGAAGCAGGGGGCAAAGTTGTGGGACTGAGCCCTTAACCTGTGGGATCTGAGGGTATTGCCAGGTAGAAAGTGTCAGAATTGAGTCAAATTGTAGGACACGTAGTTGGTGTCACAAAGAATTGCTTGTTGTGGAAAAAAATTGGTATCAGAAATGTTTTGAGTGTGGTAGTAGTGTGTCAGTAGAGGAAAAGCACACTGGAGGACTGAATTGTTCCTACTCACAATGCATATAAAATTGGCGTTTCCCTCATTAATGTCTCCCAAAGAGCAAATCAATTACTATGAAGAAAGACAAGAAGTTATAAAAATTGAGGGAAATAAAAATGTCTTTAATTTTTGGACATTATAAGTGATAATTTAGTAAACAGCCACTCCTTAAGAATTTTATATTACTAAAATATAAGGGGTGGTGGTGGTGGTTTAGTCGCTAAGTTGTGTTTGACTCTTGTGACACCATGGACTGTAGCCTGCCAGGCTCCTCTGTCCATGGGATTCTTCAGGCAAGAATACTGGAGTGGGTTGCTATTTCCTTCTCCAGGGGATTTTTTCAACCCAGGAATCGAACCCAGGTCTCCTGCATTACAGGCAGATTCTTAACCGGCTGAGCTATGAGGGAAGCCCAAAATATAAGGGGAGTAAGACAATTAATATGTATTTTAGATCAATGAAACTATTCTGTATACTACTACAGCGGTGGATACATTGTGTACTTGTCAAAACCATTAGAATGTACCACACCAGGATCGAATCTTAATATAAACCATGGATTTTGGATGATAAGGTGTCAATGAAGTTTAATCCATTATAACAAATGTAACATTCTGATTCAGGATATTGATAGTAGAGGAGGTTGTGCATGTGTAGAGCAGGGCTGTATGTACTTTCTGCGCAAGTTTTCAAGTTTTTACAAACCTAAAACTGCTCTAAAAAATAAAGTCTATAAAATACATGTAACAAAATGTTATATAAATGCCACCAAAAAATTCTATCAGGATTTAGTCACTTTATGGAAGGAGGAGCTGAGAAGAGTTTATGATGGAAGGATAAGTCTTGGCAGAGAGAAATTTGAAGGGCATTTGATAGGAACAAGAGTTTTTGATGACTCTTACCCTCCATCCTTCTGAGGCAAGGGTTTGTGGAACACACAGACAAGGATTTATAGCTAAATGAGAACTAAGGCATACTTTATTATACTGAACACTCATCTAAACAACACAGAAAATTCAAGCCTCCTATAAACAGTGTTGGAAAAAAAGATGCAAGATTGGGTTTTGTTATTCCTCCTACTCTTTGCCCCCAAATGAATTATCAACCCATGTGGAGGGGAAAATCTGGATAAGAGGCTAATGCTGCTCTCCAGTAGCAGGTGACCTTCTGAGTGTCAGGCTCTCCCTTTTGTCCTCTCAACACCTAGCAACTGATAGGAGGGACTTGTGCTGAATCTCTGATCTCCTCTTGCATTCAGGCAGAAGCATGAGATGAAACAAGACTAGTTGTTCCCAATATCAGATTCCTTTCCATCTTGCCTCTGATAATTCAATATTTGATTTGGTGGTAAAACTTCCAGAAAAAAAGTAAATATTTGCTTTCTGTGCTCATTAATTGTTTTAAATGTTGATACATACTTGCCTAAACTCCTCATGTTATGATAATTTTTAGACTTCAGTTCAATTCAGCTGCTCAGTTGTGTCCCACTATTTGCAACCCCATAGACTGCAGCGTGCCAGGCTTCCGTGTCCATCACCAACTCCCAGAGCTTGCCCAAACATGTCCACTGAGTCAGTAATGCCATCCAACCATCTCATCTTCTTTTGTCCCCTTCTCCTCCTGCCTTCAATCTTTCCCAGAATCAGGGTCTTTTCCAATAAGTCAGCTATTTGCATCAGGTGGCCAAAGTATTGGAGTTTCAGCTTCAGCATCAGTCCTTCCAATGAATATTCAGAATTGATTTCCTTTAGGATGGACTGGTTGGATCTCCTTTCTGTCCAAGGGACTCTCAAGAGTCTTCTCCAACACCACAGTTCAAAAGCATCAATTCTTTGGCGCTCAGCTTTGTTTATAATCCAACTCTTACATCCATACATGACTACTGGAGAAACCATAGCTTTGACTAGATGGACCTTTGTTGGCAAAGTAATGTCTCTGCTTTTTAATATGCTTTCTAGGTTTGTCATAACTTTTCTTGCAAGAAGCAAGCATCTTTTAATTTTATGGCTGCAGTCACCATCTGCAGTGATTTTGGAGCCCCCCAAAAATAAAGTCTCTCACTATTTACATAATTTCCCCATCTATTTGCCATAATGTGATGGAACCAGATGCCATGATCTTAGTTTTCTGAATGTTGAGTTTTAAGCCAGCATTTTCACTCTCCTCTTTGACTTTCATCAAAAGGCTCTTTAGTTCCTCTTCACTTTCTGCCATAAGTGTGGTGTCATCTGTATATCTGAGGTTATTGATATTTCTCCTGGCAATCTTGACTTCATTAAGGAAAATGTCCATGCTATACACTAAAATAAATATCCAATTTACCTTTTGCCTTATGATCAGTGAACTAAGTAAATTACTACCTTTTCATAAGATAGCAAAACAACAGTAGCAAGAACAACAGTGTTTTTTAATGTGAGTATTCTAGATTCAGACATAAGCATTCTTAGAAAATATAAAAAATAATGCACCTTGATAAAGACACTCTTTTAGGGTTAGAGAGCAAAAGTTATAGCATAGAAAAGCAGCCAAATGGGACAGAGAAGTCGGAACTAGCACAGGTTTTTGTTTTAAAGAAAAAGTCTGCAAGAGAGGGCACACAGACTTGAAGTAGGACAAGGACAGTTCTGAAATGAGGTTTTTAATGGGTAAGAAATGTTACTGCCTGGCTTTGGAAGAGCTGAATAGATCTGGCTAACAGAACAATTAAGAGCTATTTTAATAAGTTATCACCCAAATGCATATTAATAAAAATGCCATTTAGGATTTGTTTTACTATATGTATTTTAGAGCCAGAAGTTAGGACATACAGTTCATCATACCCCAAGCTCCTATGCCTTATTTCACCCTTATTTCACCCTTATTTCACTTATTAGTTTATCTAATCAAGCACCCAGGCTCTTAAGCAACCTGCAAGAAATAGGGATAATCATCCTTCACTCGTCTGTACAGACATAATGAATATTCCAAACAAAATAAATTCAATTGTTAAGTTGGAAAATGTATTCAACAAAACATAATACACATTTTAATTGTACAGATGAACAATTAAATATTCAGAATACTAGACCAAAAAGACCATGTTAAAAAAATACAAATAAATCTTGAGGAGGACCTGGAGAAAAGGGAACTCTCCAAAACTGTTATTGAGAATGTAATTTGGTACAGCCACCATGGAAAATGCTTTATTGACTACACTAAAGCCTTTGACTTTTTGTGTGGATCACAAAAAATCTATGGAAAATCCTTAAAGAGATGGAAATATCAGACCACCTTATCTGCCTCCTGAGAAATCTATATGCAGGTCAAGAAGCAACAGTTAGAACTGGACATGGAACAACAAACTGGCTCCAAATTGGGAAAAGGATACGTCAAGGTTGCATATTGTCACCCTACTTATTTAACTTATATGTAGAGTACATCAGGTAAAATGCCAGGCTAGATGAAGCACAAGCTAGAATCAAGATTGCTGGGAGAAATACCAATAACCTCAGATATGCAGATGACACCACACTTATGGCAGAAAGTGAAGAAGAACTAAAGACCCTCTTGATGAAGGTGAAAGAGGAGAGTGAAAAGCTGGCTGAAAATTCAACATTCAAAAAATGAAGATCATGACATCCAGTCTCCTTCATGGCAAATACATGGGCAAAGAATGGAAACAATGACTGACTTTCTTAGTCTCTGAAATCATTGCAGATGGTGACTGCAGCCATGAAATTAAAAGACACTTGCTCCTTGGAAGAAAAGCTATGAAAATCCTAGATAGTGTGCTAAAAATGCAGAGACATCACTTTGCTGACAAAGGTCCGTACAGTCAAAGCTATGGTTTTTCCAGTAGTCATGTACGGATGTGAGAGTTGGATCATAAAGAAGGCTCAGCACCAAAGAATGGATGTTTTTGAACTGTGGTGCTGGAGAAGACTCCTGAGAGTCCCTTGGACTGCAAGGAGATCAAATCAATAAATTTTAAAGGAAGTCAACCCTGAATACTCAGTGGAAGGACTGATGCTGAAGCAGAAGCTCCAATACTTTGGCCACCTGATGTGAAGAGCTGATTCACTGGAAAAGACCCTGATGCTGGGAAAGATTGAGGACATGAAAAGAAGGGATGACAGAGAATAATAGGGTTGGATGGCATCATTGACTCAATGGAAAAGAGTTTGAGCAAACTTCAGGAGACAGTGAAGGACAGGGAAGTCTGGTGTGGTTCAGTCCATGGGGTCACAAAGAGTTGGATACGACTGAGAGACTGAATAACAACAACTATGCAAAACTGTATGAATATTCCTCAAAAATATAAAAATAGAACTACCCTGAAACTCAGCAATTCTACTTCTGGGTATATAGCTAAAAAAAGAAAAACAACAAATTGAAAAAGAGACACACACTCCACAGTTCATAGCAGCATTATTTACAATTGCCAAGGTATGGAAGCAACCTGTGTCTATCAACAGATGAGTGGATGACGAAGATGTCATATATATGCACACACATACACACACTCATATATACACACAATGGAATACTACTCAGACATAATAAAAAATGACATTTTGCCATTTGCACAACATGAATGGACTTGGAGGGCATTACACTATGTGAAATAAGATAGAGAAAGACAAATATTATACCATTTATATGTGAAATCTAACAAGTAAAGCTAGTGAATAAAGGGCTTCCCTGGTGACTCAGACAGGAAAGAATCTACCTGCAATGCAGGAGATCTGGATTCGATCCCTGGGTTGGGAAGATCTCCTGGAGAAGGGAATGACTACCTATTCCAGTATTCTGGCCTAGAGAATTCCATGGACAGAGGAGTGTGGCAAGCTACAGTCCATGGGGATGCAGAGTTGGAAGGGCTTCCTTGGTAGCTCAACTGATAAAGAATCACCTGCAATTCAGGAGACCTGGGTCCAATTCCTGAGTCAGGAAGTTCCCCTGGAGAAGGGATAGGCTACCCACTCCAGTATTCTTGGGCTTCCCCTGGTGGGTTAGACAGTAAAGAATCCACCTTCAATGTGGGAGTCCTGGATTCAAACCCTGGGTTAGGAAGATCCCCTGAAGGAAAGCATGGCAACCCACTCCAGTATTCTTGCCTGGAGAATCTCCAGAAACAGAGGAGCCTGGCAGGTGACAGTCTATGGTGTCACAAAGAGTCGGACATGACTAGGCAACTAAGAACACACAGTGAATAAAACAAAAAAGAAGTAGACTAACGGATATAGAGAACAAACTAGTGGTTCCCAGTGGGGAGAGGCAAGAGGGGAAGGGGTAATATAGGGGCAAAATAGTCGTAAAAAAGGATTAGATGGAATCAAGTTTGTGAAACTTCTAAAAACTGTAAAGCACTAAAGAATTTAAATAACTTTTCATTCAATGAAAAAAAGGCTGTTTAAAATTTGTAAGTATATACAGATTAAAAAAACCTTACACTAGTTCAAAATGTTTACTAAAACATAGTACAGGTATAGAGATTTATGAAAGTCCTTTAACTAAATCCTATAGGCAAACCATTCTCAAATCAAGTTGTTTGCCCAGTCTCATGTGTCCTTTGGAATCAGATTGTATAGAATGGAGGAATGACACAGAAGAGACATGGAGAAAGGGTAGCTACCCAAAGAATGAAAGTCAGGAGAAATCAGTACCAAATAAAGATTCTAGGGGAACATCTTATTGGAGGGAATAAGGCTGTCTTCACTAATAATTCCCAAAGGTTTTAAAGGAATCCCTTTCTTAATACTTAGATCCATTATCTTACAAAGATCAGCTAAATGATAAGCTTGATTAGTGAGATGAACATTTTTCAGAAGCATTGCTTGCTGCAATTTCTGTGCTGACATATATTGATAAATGTCTTCAAATATACTCTCCCTCTCCCCATCCTTCATAGCTATTGACATATTTGTCCTCTTCCACAAGGAATCCTGAATAGAGAAGGCAAGAAAGCAAGTTTGGGGTTGGGCAATACTAAAACTAAGACCAGGTAGAATAGCACACTCAGAGTGGGTGTGGAAAAGAGATGAGCTTTGAAAATAATTTTATAATTGAGCTAGATGTGAAATCTGGTTTGGTGCAGGCACAGTGTTGACTGAGGAAACACTGTACCTGCAGTTTATTTTCAAGAGTCATTGCCCTTTATCTGCTTTATTTGTACTTCTGGGGACCTGGAGTACCTTTGTTCCCCATAACCTTCCATCTCTTTCTTTTTTCTACCCATTTGTCATCTCTTTATCCTCCTTCTAATTTCATTATTCTAATCTGGAATGGCCTTTCAATCTCTTTGCATCATTCTGGGTATTTGATTATCTCATAACTGAAGATATTGAAGCTGAATGAGTATAGGAGTCAGCAGTTCAACAATTCATTCTATTCTCCATTAAGACCACCACTAATTATGGTGCCTTTTTTTTATCTCCAGATTGTTTTCCCCTTAGTATAAAAGTACACATTTATGGATTAAAAAACATGTCATATACATCATACTTCATATCCTGAAAGGTTTTAGATAATTTATAATCGCTATCTGACTTTCCATTATAATCATGTATTATAATTCATATCATAATGCTTTATAATCTTACAGTTGTAACATTATAAAAACATCTCCAAGTTTGTAGTGCAATACTTAATTATACCTCTCACACTAAAAGATAATAAGAAATAATTAGCCTATTTTTCCAGAGAAAGATGCTTAACCATCCAAGGATAGCCATCATATTATTATGAGGGTGCACTGGAGCAGCATGGGAGTTTGAACAATGTTAGAAGGCATTGTTTGGGGTCAAGGCAAGATAATGAAGTGCACCAACAGAGCCTTTATACCAGCATTTTCTAAACTCGGTTCCACAAGTCTCAAGTATCACAAGAACATAGCAGTGGAATGTTTGGAAAATATTTTTGTTTCCAAAAGTTTAAGAAGTATACATTTACCTACATAAAGGCAATACGAGCTAAGTAAAGCACTATTTTTTTTTTTTTTTTTTGCTTTGCTAATACTATACTGATTAACTGTTGTTTAGAATTTTTTATTGGCATTTATATATAAGTAGTAAAATATTGTCTGATAAATTCATTAATTAAATAGTTTGAGGTAGGCAAAAATCTTTCAACTGTCATAAAGCTTATGCTAACCAAGTAGCCAAAAGTTTCTTGAAAATGGAAAGAGATTATTGGGAGTCACTAACTTAGGAAGAAGTCTAAAACAAATACTCATGGATGTTGGCTGAGCCTTTAAATATGTTCCTCTGTGAAAATCTGACTTTAGACCTTCTCCTGGACGTCTTACAGCAGGAGTGACAATGCACTAAGCCACCTATTGTAGTAGGACAGATAGCATGAGGACTGGTACTTGAGCAAATGGATGTGGAAAATAAAACTGTCAAGTTCCTGTGGACATGTTCATATTTGTGTTTGAAATTCAAATGATTTTTGGGCAGAGAATTTTATGCCTTTGAAAGGACAGAAGCAATCAATAAAATAAAAACAATAAAGGATAAATGCTATTGTGGAAAAAGCATTGGACTGGATTATATTCTAGGCTCCGAAATTCAGGTGACTAGGAATTTAATTCCACTTATCGCTTACGTGGGTTGGGAAGATCCCCTGGAGAAGGAAATGGCAACCCATTCCAATGTTCTTGCCTGAGAAATCCCATGACAGAGGAGCCTGGCAAGCTACAGTCCATGGGTTCACAAGAGTCAGACATGACTGAGCGACTAAACCATCACCACCATCACTTACCAGCAACATGGTTTTGAGATAGTTACTGAGTCACTTTGTTCCAAACGTCTCCATTTATAAAATACAGATAATAATATGTAATTTTAAGTGTATGCTTGTATATATTAAGGACTCCTAAAAGAAAGAGCTGTTACTATAATTATTTATTTTCTGGATGACCTTAGGCAAGGCACTTACATTTCTTTATTTTCTAAATGTAAAATAAGGAACTATGATTAGATGATCTGTAACTCCTTAGACATGGTCACTGAGATAGTCTTAGAGTGCTTACAGTTTTAAAATACTTAATAAATGAGAACATACTGAAAATTAAACCCAACAGGGACTGAATTTATAAGACTTACTCTCATTTCTCAATGGACTGAGATTTGCTTTTTCAAAACTAATATTGTATTTTTATACCTTGAACTTTATGATTACCCAAGTTTTTCAGAGGTGAGTTTTTTGTATTATTCTTCTGATTTCAAAATATAAATCCTGGACAGTCAGTCTTTCCTACCTTGTCCAACCAAAATGGACATAAGCCTCATGCTTATGTATCTAAATATATAAAAGTATACTGTTTTATTTTTTTAATTGGAACCCTGAAATCTTGGATATTAAGGATCAGGATCTGTCACTGAGTCATGTTCAACTCTTTGCAGCCTCATGGACTGTGGCCCAACAGGCTTCTTTGCTTATGGAATTTTCCAGGGAAGAATATTGGAGTAGGGTGTCATTTTCTACTCCAGGGGATCTTCCTGACCCAGAGATAGAACTCACATCCCTTGTATCTCCTGCATTGGCAGGTGGATTCTTTACCACTAGCATCACCTGAGAAGGCCTTGGGTATAAGAAATGTCAAATAAAGGTTGGTAATTGCTAGGCCAAACTTATCTAGTTCCTAGGTAGCGACTGTGATAAACTCAGTTGGTTAATGCTAGCATAGGCTGAAAGGGGACTGATTCCTCTTCTCTAGATGGAATAAAAAAACAATTTAATAGTGAATCAGTGGTGTTATCTCTCTTTAAAACAACCAGCATCTATTTTCTTGTTCTATGACGTGAAGTGTGTTTTATGGCATTTGACCAAGAGAGACTCTAACAAGCCATGGACTCATATACAGAGTATTCATCAATCCTTTCTTTGCTGTCTGAATGTTAGGTTTCCAAACCTCTCCAGCTGAATAAAAGGTGAAATGAATTGCCAGATTTAAATTTAATACCCAGTTTCCATGTAGAATAATTATGGCTGTGCTGAAAACCTTGATAGAGTGATAATGAGTGGCCCAATCTACAATGTGTAATAGATCAACTAAAATATTTTACTCAATTCTTTCAGCAGACTTGGCTCCTATATGGCTGTGAAATAGCAAAGACTTTAGGCACTAAAACCTGAATACTAGGCCTCAGCACTCTTCTCCCTCAGACACTTTTACCATCTGAGCCACCAGGGAAGATAGGCAAAATATACATACACACACACAATTTTTTTTTAATGGAACAAGATTATGATTTTGTTGAGAAAACATAAGCAAAGAAGTAAAATAATTTATAGAAATGTAGACAAGGAGAGTTTAAATATAGGCTTTCAGATGAAAAGGAAAAAGAAGCAATAAATAAATAAATAAATAGCATTTTGAAGTCTGCTGCATACTACACTCTGAAGCCAGACCCTCTTCTGTTTTCAGTGGCTCTCTGACACCACTAGAATGTTTAGCTCCTTTAATAAATAAACCATAATTTCTCATTTTGTGTGAGTTTAAGTATATGGAGTACTTATAATGTACCAAGTAATGTGCTAGAAGATCTAGGACTACAATGATTAACAGATAAACAACCTGCTTTCTTAGACTTTAATCTACCATAAGTGAGGAGAAAGGGACGACAGAGGATGAGATGGCTGGATGACATCACCGATTCAATGCACATGAGTTTGGGTGAACTCCGGGAGTTGGTGATGGACAGGGAGGCCTGGCGTGCTGCGATTCATGGGGTCACAAAGAGTTGGACATGACTGAGCGACTGAACTGAACTGAAGTGTTAGATATGAATCAAACAGTTAAACAAAGGAATGTGAAAGTACATATTAGTCAATTCTTTAAAAGAAAGAAACATGGCACATTTAACACGGGGCATTTAACATAGTCTAGAGTTTGGCGACAAAAGAAAAAGCAAAGACTAAGTTCCTGTAGCAGGAAGGAACAGGATATATTTGAGGAACTCCAAAAAGGATACCAAAATAAACAGATAAGGAAGGTACAGAAGAGATATAGGTAGGTGATAAGAATAGGTCAGTACTTTGGCCACCTCATGCGAAGAGTTGACTCATTGGAAAAGACTCTGATGCTGGGAGGGATTGGGGGCAGGAGGAGAAGGGGATGACAGAGGATGAGATGGCTGGATGGCATCACTGACTCGATGGATGTGAGTCTGAGTGAACTCCGGGAGTTGGTGATGGACAGGGAGGCCTGGCGTGCTGTGATTCATGGGGTCGCAAAGAGCTGGATACGACTGAGCGACTGAACTGAACTGAACTGAACTGAACATTTCTGAGCTAGGTACAATGGGATGTCCTACAAAGGGAAATAGGAAGGGAATGTATTATAGAAATATAGAAAGAAAAAGTCTGCTTTCAGAGAAACTTAGGGAAAATAATGTTTTATGAAATGCAAAGTGATCAACAGAGAATGAGAACTGAGCAAAAAGTACAACAAATGTAAGACAACAGAAATCATTGGTGGTCTGAGGGAGACCTGGAACTGCAGTGATGGTGGCTGAAGCAAGGCAGGCAAGATCAGAGGTTGAAAATGCAGATGTATAGACAGGTTGTATAGGTAATTCTTTTAAATAGTTGCCTGTGAAGAGGGAGAGATATTATTGAATAGCTCCATCCCACTGAGGATAACTGGTAGACTTATACATCACTTTTCCTGAAAAGATTTCTCTGACACTCCATCTTCAGCCTTGAGACTATATTAAAGTCTTCTTATATAAGTTCTTGCATTACTCTTATTGTAGCACATATTATACTCTTTTGCCACAGGTAGTCTCTTCTTATTAAATTGCAACCCATTTGAACAGTAGAGTTGAATCTTTTTTACAATTGTACCCTCAGCACTTAACTCTCAAAAAGTTTCTGTTGACTTTAAAAGCAGAATAACAAATAACGTGGTAACTTCTTAGATTTATATAAATATTATACATGTATGTATATGTATACATATACATATATATATGATAATGGTAAAAGAAGAGAGTGAAAAAGCTGGTTTGAAACTCAACATTCAAAAAACTAAGATCGTGGCATCCAGTCCCATCACCTCATGCCAAATAGAAGGTGAAAAAGTAGAAGCAGTGACAGATTTTATTTTTTTGGTCTCCAAAATCACTGCGGATGGTGACTGCAGCCATAAAATTAAAAGACCCTTGCTCTTTGGAAGGAAAGCTATGCAAAAACATTGACAGCATTATTAAAAAGCAGAGACATCACTTTGCTGACAAAGGTTCATAAAGTCAAAGCTATGGTTTTTCCAGTAGTTATGTACAAATGTAAGAGTTGGATGATAAAAAAGGTTCAGAGCCCAAAAATTGATGCTTCTGGATTGTGGTGCTAGAGAAGACTCTTGAAGTTCCTTAGATTGCAAGGAGATCAAACCAGTCAATCCTAAAGTAAATCAACTCTGAATATTCATTCATCAGTCCTTTGACTGATGCTGAAGCTGAAGGTCCAATACTTAGGACACTTGATGTAAAGAGTCAACTCATTGGAAGAGACCATGATGCTGGAAAAGACTGAAGGCAAAAGAAGAGGGTGGCAGAGGATGAGATGGTTAGATAGCATCACTGACCTAATGGACAAGAACTTGAGCAAACTCCGGGAGATAGTGAAGGACAGGGAAGCCTGGTGTGTTGCAGTCCATGGGGTCACAAAGAGTTGGACACAACTTAGCGACTGAATAATAACAACAAATATATATACGTATGTGTATGTGTAAGTGTGGTACACGATCATTCAAAAACTGATTCTGAATTAAACCAAAAGTAACTTCTGTGTGATAGGGATGTTAATGGCCTTAAAAATGTTAATGTCTTAACACAAACTTTGTTAAAGAAACTGTTTTTTATTGATGCTATAACTTAAAAATTCTAAAACTGAATTAAATATTTAAAATTTAAGATACTGAATAACATGCTATTAGATGATGATTACCTTTGATTATCCCTATATAAAGTATTATTTTTTCCAGTGGAATTAGTTACTAAAAACAGAACTATCTATAAGCATGCTTTTGTAAAGACTACACATTTTCCCAAATGTGAAAATATAAAATAATAATGAAGATGCATTCTTCAGACTTCTTAAATGAAGGCAAGTATACGAAATGTCAATATAAGAAATGTATTTCAAGAAAATCTAGGAATAACAACAAAGAAAGCAGAATCTGTTAGTGAAATTGTGCAAATTACCAACCAAATAATAGTGTGGATGCTATTATTCTTTTGTTATTTTTGAAAGCAAGGTGTTTTGTATCAGAGAATAAAACATCATTTTTTACTGTAGGAAACACACTTCCTCATGTATTAGAATGGAAATCATCTACCCATCA
The DNA here is from genome assembly GCF_003369695.1 of Bos indicus x Bos taurus. Classification (NCBI taxonomy): domain Eukaryota; kingdom Metazoa; phylum Chordata; class Mammalia; order Artiodactyla; family Bovidae; genus Bos; species Bos indicus x Bos taurus. The sequence goes on along the minus strand of NC_040079.1, from coordinate 64,851,835 downwards.
GCTGTCACTTCAGATCTGAAGCAGCATAGTAGTAGGCTCCCAGGCAACTGCTAGAAATATCTCGTAAATACCTTTTCAGAAGGATGTGGCCTGATGCACACACAATGCAGTGGTATGGCTGCTAACGTGATTTAGATGTAAATTAGTATTTCTCCCACTAGAACAGAACAGCTGGAGAAGCACCTATAACTTTCCTTGCCACTGCTCAGCACTCATCATCGCCTTGAGCTTTTTCTTTAGCCTTTAAATCACTTCATTTCTATTAAGGACTTTTTTTTTTTTCAGAGCAACTTTAGGTTTACAACAAAAATTGAGAATATTTCCTCTTTATTAGATGTAGATTGTGAATTTTGGCAGCAGTAGCAATATCTGGTTTTGTGTCCTTCCCAGGGTGACTTATGAGGCACATGCTGTTGATGGCTTACAATATTATTGATTTTAAAATTTGATCAGATGGTGCACACCAGGTGTACATACAGTTAAGCTACTATTATCTGCTTTGTAATTAATTATTTGTGGGAGATATTTTGATTCTTCATCAATCTTTCCTCCACTTCTATTGATGGTTTTCTGGCTCCATCATTACTTAGTCATTCATACAAGTAGGAGTTTTTACTTTCTCCTCATTTATTTATATCAGTTATATATTTATGGATTTCTACTTTACTCACTATAGTCCATTAATCTCATTATTCATTTTAATGCACAAAAATGTCCTAGATTTGAGAAGCCTCAGCCCCTTCAACCTGTGTCCTGTATTCTTTTGACATATCCCTCTTATTCTTTATTTCCTCACATTCTGTCACAATAATTTCTAGGTTCATTTTGAAACTTCCTTGTCCCTAGCCTTAGAATCAGATATTTCCACAAGGGATCTTGACTTCTTTCAGTGAAGAATAATATTTAGAAATCAAGGTCTGAGCACTTAGTGTGGTCCTTTGATTGATTCTTTAAGCATGCTTATAGTAGTTTAGTTGCTAAGTCATGTCCAACTCTTGCGATCCTATGGACTGTAGCCTGCCAGGCTCCTCTGTCCATGGGGTTCTCCAGGCAAGAATACTGGAGTGGGTTGCCATTTCCTTCTCCAGGGGATCTCCTGACCCAGTGATCGAACCCAGGTCTCCTGCATTGTAGGTAGATTCTTTACCAACTGAACTACAAGGGAAGCCCTAAATGTGCTTATAACATGTTTCTAACCCCTCTCAGTTAGGAAACACACACACATTAATACACTATGACACATACTCAAATAAACATTCACTCTTTGGAATTTAAGCTAATCCAATAAATAAAACACAAAAGTAGCTTAAAAAGGTAGAATTCTCATATAAATAACCTTGCAATCTCAGTACTTTTCCTGGTTAATATCTAATTCTTGAACCATAAGAAAAGCAAGACAAACTACAAACAAAAAATTAATAACAGTTGCTAACTGTTACCTAGGGAATTAATAAAAGAACGTATGGTGTGTTTCATTTGGCATGATCATCTTAATCCTGGTAGGGAAAGTTTTTCTTTAAATGAGGGCCTTAAAATTAAAGTCAGCATTTCAAAGAGATAGATTAACTTACATGCAGAGTACATCATGAGAAATGCTGGGCTGGGTGAAGCACAAGCTGGAATCAAGATTGCTGGGAGAAATATCAATAACCTCAGATATGAAGATGACACCACCCTTATGGAAGAAAGTGAAGAAGAACTAAAGAGCCTCTTGATGAAAGTGAAAGAGGAAAGTGAAAAAGTTGGCTTAAAGCTCATCATTCAGAAAGCTAAGATCATGGCATCCAGTTCCATCACTTCATGGGAAATAGATGGGGAAACAGTGGAAACAGTGGCTGACTTTATTTTTCTGGGCTCCAAAATCACTGCAGATGGTGACTGCAGCCATGAAATTAAGACGCTTACTCCTTGGAAGGAAAGTTATGACCAACCTAGACAGCATATTAAAAAGCAGAGACATTACTTTGTCATCAAAGGCCTGTCTAGTCAGGGCTATGGTTTTTCCAGTGGTCATGTATGGATGTGAGAGTTGGACTGTGAAGAAAGCTGAGCGCCGAAGAATTGATGCTTTTGAACTGTGGTGTTGGAGAAGACTCTTGAGAGTCCCTTGGACTGCAAGGAGATCCAAGCAGTCCATTTTAAAGGAGATCAGTCCTGGCTGTCTATTGATAGGACTGATGTTGAAGCTGAAACTCCAATACTTTGGCCACCTCATGTGAAGAGCTGACTCATTTGAAAAGACCCTGATGCTGGGAAAGATTGAGGGCAGGAGGAAAAGGGGATGACAGAAGATCAGATGGCTGGATGGCATCACCGACTCAATGGACATGGTTTGGGTGGACTCCGGGAATTGGTGATAGACAGGGAGGCCTGGCGTGCTGCAGTTCACGGGGTCACAAAGAGTTGGACACGACTAAATGACTGAACTGAACTGAACTGAAAGAGATAGGAATGCTATCATCACGACTTTTCATAGTAGCCTTCTAATCCTAATCATACAAACCAGATCTTGCCTTCTCTCCAATTTTGTTACTATATTAATAGTTTCAGGATGATAACATCAAACGGATGGAACAATGAGCACCTGAAAGTCTCAGAGTTTGTAATTTCAAATGCTGTCTTCAATGACCTCTCCATGACAAACTTCTGGAGCCATAGAGGAGATGAGAAAAATTACAACAGTGTGATAAGTTAAATTTATTTATCTTTTAATTTTGTATGTTTCTTGTTTTTATATTAAAATATCTTTTACTTTATAAAATTATAGTGAAAATTTACAAACACTACCAAAAAAGTGGCTGTGGGTCACTAAATTCAGGAAAGGAAAATTCTGAAACTTCTGATTTTAAGATATTCTTGGATGAATGCTAAAATGTCCCTTATAATATACATGATAATATATATATAATGTACATGATAATTGTGATTATATTGATTATAATATGCAAAATTCAAGTTTTATCTTACATATTTTACATATTCTTTTGGTAGAAGCAAGCTGATATGAGTATTGAGATAACTCTTCCAGAGCTCATCATGTACTTCATAAGCCAGACAATCTCTAGGAAGGACACTCCATACATATGTCATAGACTATGACTGCTAATACAGGGAATGCAACTTTTAAAACAATTATACTACAGTCTTCTCAAAGTCGTACGGTAGAAGTCAATTTCGGTCTCTCTAAGAAACAGCTCAACCCGAAGTCAGTGTTCAAAGAAAAATTGGTTTTGAAACTAGAAAGAAAAATAAACTGGAATCTGAGTTATAATGAAGTAAGGCTAATAATAATCCAGAAACTGTAGAAACTGATAGGAGAAAGACAGAGACATAGAGAGAGAAAGAGAGAGAGAGGCTGGGGAGACAAGGGGTGGACTTACAAATTAAAGTTCTTCCATTATTGCACCTTCTGAGCCACAACATTCTTCTTGAGAGAAAATTGTTTTATTTAGTACAGTATTTTAAATTTTTTGAAAGGTGACTTCCCACCCTCAACTCACAGTCTAATTAAGTCTGGAAAGTGATGTCAAAATAAGGAGAAGACTATGTATCTCTGCTTACAAAAGGAAAGAAAATCTGGAAGAAGAGAAGATGGAGAAGAGCATGAAAGGTGAAGCAAGTATGGAAGTATGAAAAGTAAAGACTTGAGCACCATGAAGACAGATACATACCCACTGAAAATCATATGACAGCCAGTATAGTCACTTTTCACAAAACAAGCTCTATTTTCACTTCAGTTCAGTCTCTCAGTCATGTCCAACTCCTTGCGATCCCATGGACTGCAGCACACCAGGCCTCCCTCTCCATGACCAACTCCGGGAGTTCACTCAAACTCATGTCCATTGAGTCAGTGAAGCCATCCAACCATCTCATGCTCTGTCATCCCCTTCTCCTCCTGCCTTCAATTTTCCCAACATCAGGGTGTTTTCCAGTAAGTCAGTTCTTCGTATCAGGCGGCCAAGGTATTGGACTTTCAGCTTCAGCATCAGTCCTTCCAATGAATATTCAGGACTGTTTTCCTTTAGGATGGACTGCTTGGATCTCCTTGCAGTCCAAGGTACTCTCAAGAGTCTTCTTCAACACCCCAAGTCAAAAGCATCAATTCTTCAGTGCTCAGCTTTCTTTATAGTCCAACTTTCATTTGGTGGTTTAGATTGTGGTTGTATTAAACAACTATGCTCTTTTACTCCAAATCTTTAGTTTGAGGCAAGATGACTTTAAGTCTGAGTTGCCATAGGCAGAGGGCAAAAAGACTAAAATTTTTCACTCTGCTGTGTGAAAAGGACCTTTGATTAACTCTATAGTTGTATATCTCCTAGTAATAAAATAGGAGTAAAATGTCAACAGTACATTAATTATAATGGAAATGACTCATGTTTGGTTAATTATATCTAAAGAGGAGGAAACTCTACGTGAACTATAAAATCTGAAAGGAAGGCATAATGAGAGATACATACTTGGAAAAGTCCTTGTAAACATGATGACCATCTCTCCACTGGAACATCTGCATGAGGAACACTTATTTCTCAGTTGATTGTGGGAGCTAACCTCCTCTGATATTACTTCCAAGTGACTTTAAATATAAGGGTTTCAAGGGATTAGAGAAGCCCTTCTTAGTGCTGAATATGATTACAGAAGGAGTCATTTATGTGAGGCATAGGACATAGTCTCAGACTTCAAGTCATAGGCCTGCCAAACAAAAATTTAATAGGAGAGATACCATGCTTGCTTCTGAGGGTCATTCTAATTTTTAACTAGGCTAGTGGTAAAGTTCTAGGCCATCTTAACCCAGCAGATTGCTGAATTTAAGCCAAGGAGTTTTTGTAGATTTTGACTCATTCACTCTTGTTCAGAGGACTGAAGGTTATAGGAATCTGCAAACATATGCATAGTTCCTGTACCCCAATGTTCATCGCAGCACTGTTTATAATAGCCAGGACATGGAAGCAACCTAGATGTCCATCAGCAGATGAATGGATAAGAAAGCTGTGGTACATATACACAATGGAGTATTACTCAGCCATTAAAAAGAATACATTTGAATCAGTTCTCATGAGGTGGATGAAACTGGAGCCTATTATACAGAGTGAAGTAAGCCAGAAGGAAAAACACCAATACAGTATACTAACGCATATATATGGAATTTAGAAAGATGATAACGATAACCCTGTGTACGAGACAGCAAAAGAGACACTGATGTATGGAACAGTCTTATGGACTCTGTGGGAGAGGGAGAGGGTGGGAAGATTTGGGAGAATGGCATTGAAACATGTAAAATATCATGCATGAAATGAGATGCCAGTCCAGGTTCGATGCATGATACTGGATGCTTGGGGCTGGTGCACTGGGACGACCCAGAGGGATGGTATGGGGAGGGAGGAGGGAGGCGGGTTCAGGATGGGGAGCACATGTATACCTGTGATGGATTCATTTTGATATTTGGCAAAACTAATACAATTATGTAAAGTTTAAAAATAAAATAAAATTAAAAAAAAAACAATGGAATTAAAAAGATCTTTTCTGTCTTAGTTAATGTGCTCTTGTATTCCCAAAATGGGAATTATATATAATAAGAGCATTTTTAGCATTGCCTGAGAATCAACTTTTGAAGAAGCAAAGACTTCAGGCCATCCAGACATTATACACACCTGAAGCAGACAAAAGTCTCTTACTTTTTCCTAGGTATGAATTCTATAAAAGCCAACTGCTATCTGGTTCCTGGTAAAGTTGACTAGGGCTTCCTGTACTCACATTAGGAAGAATTCTTCTGATAAATAGTACATTGTAAAAATATGTTTTGAATTATTTCATCTTTTTGGCAGGCATAGTAAGAGTCTAGTGTCTCTAATATCCCTCTTGTGTTAAGAAAATTTTGTTCATACCATGACATCAACCAAGCAAATCAGACTGTCGTATAGGAATTATATTGTTAGGTAATTCCCATGGTTCCCAAGGTTGTTCTAGTCCCTGTTATAATACATTTGTGAAGCATGGCTTTTAAAATGAACATTTAAAAAATTATTTTAAAAGTAGAGCTTTGACATCAGGCTCTGCCATATTTTAACAGCAGCTTTTGTTGCTTGGTGAACAAAAGGAAGTACTGATACCTGAGCAGGCAGTTGTAAAAATCCTAACAAATCAGCTATCCATTTTCATAGCTTTAAAAAAATTCTTATTGAAAGTAAAACTCTATTTCTAAAAATTTGCTCTACTGCATGTCAGACACTATGCATATATTTATTGGTAGTATATATATTGTGTATTTACTGATACTTCAAGAATCAAGACTTGTAGTTCCCGTAATTGTTATGAATTTGCCTAGTTATACACACAATTTCAGACAAAATATAATCTTCCAGGGTTTTAAAATAAATAGCTACAAATAGAAAGCCTTAAGTTGGCCATTTTATCTCAAGTATATGACTCATCAGTAAACATTATCAAGTATGCAATATAAACTGGAATATCAGTTACTTCAAGTTAGATTTTTTTTTTAAATTTTGGTATTCTCAAAAGGGAGAGACAATAGCCAATTTCAGTTGTGCAAAAGATATTATATATCAATATATAAATTGATATAATACCAAAAGATATTAGGAAGCAAGCCAGAAGATAAGAATTATCATGTAATAGCTTCATAAGAGGTTTCATAATATTTTGTAAAAGCTAGAATATTCTGTCTACAGTGCTACAATGTTTTACTAAACCCAAAAATTGTCTAATTTTTTTTCTCATACTAGGACATTTTGTCTGCAGAATGGGCCAATTCCCAGATTATAGCACTGTTGCCTACAGCTGAGAAAAGATGTCCTAAATGTTTTACCACAGATAATCAGAAGTGCAATTTGTCTATTGAGGTCTTATGCATCTGTAAAGCAAAGAAAATTTCACCAAAGTATTAATTTCACATTGTTCTTTAGTTTCAGAGGCTACCAGCAAATCATCTAGTTCAAATAGTTACAGATTCTACTGGTAAGATAAATTCCTCAAAGTTTTCCTATAAATGACTTGAGAAAATAGTAGAGGAATCTGAAAAATTGTGAGGAATTTTGTTGGGGTCCTTCATAAGTAAAATCAAATAAAAATAGATCCATGATCCATCTCTGAGAGAGAGAGAGGAAAAAAAAAAGTAGACTACAGATTGATCACAGAAAGACGGCAGACAATGGGATCAAAGTCAGCAGAGTTCTAATGAGATGGATGAAACTGGAACCTATTATACAGAGGGAAGTAAGCCAGAAAGAAAAACACCAATACAGTATACTAACGCATATATATGGAATTTAGAAAGATGTTAACAATAACCCTGTGTACGAGACAGCAAAAGAGACACCAATGTATAGATCAGTCTTGTGGACTCTGTGGGAGAGGGATAGGGTGGGAAGATTTGGGAGAAGAGCATTGAAACATGTATAATATCATGTATGAAACGAGTTGCCAGTCCAGGTTCGATGCACGGTACTGGATGCTTGGGGCTGGTGCACTGGGACGACCCAGAGGGAGGGTAGGGGAGGGAGGTGGGAGGAGGGTTCACGATGGGGAACGTGGGTATACCTGTGGCGGATTCATTTCGATATTTGGCAAAACTAATACAATATTGTAAAGTTTAAAAATAAAATAAAATTTAAAAAAAAAAAAAAGAAGAGCTGCAGGTTTAGGAATTACAGAGGTTAATGGGACAACAAATTGATCTTTTTGAAATCTCATACCAATCTATATGAACTTTCCTGGTGACTCAGCAGTAAAAAATTCTGCCTGCAATGATGGAGATGTGGGAAACGAGGGTTTGATCCCTGGGTCTGGAAGGGCCCTGGAGAAAGAAATGGCAACCCAATTCAGTATTCTTACCTGGGAAATCCTATAGACAGAGAAGCCTTGTCCATGGGGTTGCGAGAATCAGACAAAACACAACCATAGCCACCAATCTATGGTGCATGCTTAGGTGCTAAGTCGTTTCAGTTGTATCTGACTCTGCAATCCTGTGGACTGCAGCTTGCCAGGTTTCTCTGTCCATGGAATTCCCCAGGCAAGAATACTGAAGAGGTTGTCATGCCCTCCTCCAGGGGATCTTCCTGACCTAGGGATCCAACTCACTTTTCTCAGGTCTCCTGCATTGACCGGCAGGTTATTTACTACTCACACTACCTGGGGAGCCCATAATCTATCTAATGGTCAACCATTTTTGTCAAATTTACCTTCCTCTCTCACTGGAAATATGAGACTATTACAGAGTGAATGACCCTTTTGAAAACTATCTGTTGATTTTTTTTCTAATTCTTTTGTAGCCAGTTTTATTCTTTCTAATTGAGTTCTTGAAAAAGGGTGTTGTTTTACAAATAGCCAAAGCTTATTTTTTTTCCCAAGGGAGTTCCACAAACACTCCATCTGGAATACAGAATATGATAACTTGCATAGCAAGATTCAGCACAAAGAAGGCGTGTTTCTCAGTCAGAGAGCCTATCTGTATGGGAATACAGAATACACAGCAAGGAACAAATAAAGGATGACTTGAAATAGCAACAATCTGATCTGTTGCCAGATGGAAAGTGAGGATTTTCCAAGGAAATTGCACAATAAGGAGCTATCAGAAAAGGCAAGAATAAATTAGCCTGAGGAAAAGTTATTGACTCACATAGTTCATCATAGTTACCACCTCCAAGACTGTCTCAAACTGTTCATTTTGAGCCATTTGTCAAATATTTCCTAGCTGAGGGTTGTCCTTCGAGGCTCTTTGGACCCTCTTATACTTAAAATTCCTGCATCTTTCAGAGTCTCTTTCTGCGATTTCTCTTCCAATGTCCTAGCTTCTTACAATAGCAATTTGTCATCTTTTTTTTTCTTGATTTCTTCTCTTCATAGATTGACCAGAATAGGGATTAGTTCCTATAGAGTTCTAACTGAGCAATCTAATCTCTTCTTTGTCCTTCTCAAACTTAGTAATTACTACTGAAATTTGAGTATTAGTCTGTCCTTGCCATCCCACCACGTTTTGCCTAACCTCGACTTGGATAGTAGAGAATTGAACCTAGACAAAGGCAGTTTAGGCCAGTGGGAAATTGTGATTTGCCCTTTCATTTATGCCAATAAATTCTGAGACAGTCTTAACAAACCAGTGATGGAAACCAGTGGGAGATCTCACCTATCTTCTGAGCACACCACAGCAATTTCGCCCAGCTTAACTTTACCATAAAGATATCACGTATGACTGTTAGCTACCACTCTCAAAAAATATCTAACACTCATAGCTCTTCCACAGGTGTGAGGGGGATGGGGGACAAAGGGAGTGGCAGATAGTTAACTTCCCTTGGCCACTATTTCCCTTGATATGGTGATTGTCTGGACCACAAAATTTGGTCTATCAAAGGTAAAAATCTGTTGGTTGAAGAGATCCAAGCAGTAGTTAGTGCACATCTTCCATGTGTCTGACTGTAAACTGAAAATATGCTTCTGAGTATTTCCACAAACTATGAGGGCATAGGGAAAGGGAGCCTTTAAGTAAGTTATATCAACTGATGAGAAAGGCCCATAAATTACCTAGGATCTCTGTGTAGCTTCTAAATGGCAGTAGCTCTGCTGACGATCCAAATAGAAGGGGATAATTTTTTTCTCTTTGAGACAGGAAAAACAAACTACATGGCATTTTGCTCTTTTTTCTTGTGTTGGCATTCATCAGCTTAACACTTTGTTGGTTTTCCTTTTTCCAAATGACTAGGGCATTTACTCTCCATCCAGTTGCTTTCATAAAGGAACACTCTCTTACATCCAAATTCATAATCATTCCATGATTTTGTCTCTTTATTATGTCTGCCCTTCTAGCTAAGTGGTGTGTGAAAGCTAAAGGAATCCTGAAGGTAGAATCTGGTTTACAACATGGTGTGGACCCAGAACTATGCCTCAAGGTACATAATCCTATATTCTCAAATGGAGGAGGTCATTCATTAGCAGCTTCAAAAATAAATATATTCTCATTCTTCTTTATAAGGAAATCAGCTACTGACAGGAAGCACCCCTTTATAATATCATCACATCCCCCTCTGAGGTAGAAGGAGCAGAAAGAGCAGAGAAAAGAGGAGGAGGTTTCTGTGAAAGAGAAAGTAACTTTAATTCTCATTTCTTCTTCTACTTTTTCCAGCCTTCCCTTCTGTCTATGCAAATCATTTTTACTTTCCTCTTAGAATGATGTTCATTCCATAAATATCCATTTGCTTGGGATGAGTCCCTTCTAAGAATCTCTGCCAATGCGTTACTTTATCCAAATCAAAAGAACTGGATATTGTTAAAATAACTATACTACCCAAGACAATCTACAGGTTCAATTCCATCCCTATCAAATTACCAATGGCATTTCTCACAGAAATACAATAAAGAATTTTAAAATTTATATGGAAACACAAAAGAGCCTCAGTAGCCAAAGCAATTCTGTGAAAGAAAAATGGAGCTGGAGGAATCAGGCTTCCTGACTTCAGATTATACTATAAAGCTATAGTTACCAAAATAGTATGGTACTTGCACAAAGACAAACACGGATTGATGGAACAGGATAGAAAGCCCAGAAATAAACCCATGCATCTATGGTCAATTAACCTACCACAAAGGAGGCAAGAACATACAATGGAGAAAATACAGTCTCTTCAATAAGTGGTGCTGGGAAAATTGGACAGATATATGTAAAAGAATGAATTAGAATTTTCTAATACCATATACAAAAGTAAACTCAAAATGGATTAAAGACCTAAGTATAAGACTTGACACTATAAAACCCCTAGAAGAAAACATAGGCAGAACACTGACATAAATAACAGCAATATACTTTTGGATCTGTCTCCTGGAGCAATAAAAATAAAGATAAAAATTAACAAATGGAACTCAAACATTTTTGCACAGCAAAGACAGCCATGAGCAAAATGAACGATAACACACAGAATGGGAGAAAATATTTACAAATGGCGCAATTGATACAAAATATAAAATGAGTGCATACAGCTAAGCATCAAAAAAAAAAAAATCCAAAAATGAGCAGAAGATCCAAATAGCATATGAAAAGATTCTCAATACTGATAATTGCCAGAGAAATGCAAATCAAAATGAGATGTCACCGCATACCAGTCAGAATGGCTATCATCAAAAAGATAGGAAATAATAATTTTTGGAGAGGATGTAGAGAAAAGAAAATTCTTATACACTGTTGGTAGGGATGTCAATTGGTGAAGCCACCATGGAAAACAGTATGGATGTTTCTCAAAAAACTGAAAATAGAACCACCATTTGATTCAGCAGTTCCATTCCTGGTGTACATCTGAAAAAAATGAAAACTAACTTGAAAAGATACGTGCATCCCAATGTTCACAGCAGCATTATTTAAAGCAGCCAAGATATGGAAGCAACTTAACTGTCCACCAACAGATGAGTGGATAAAGAAACGTGGTGTGTATGTGTGTGTGTGTGTGTGTGTGTGTGTGTGTGTGTGTGTGTGTTGTGTGTGTGTGTGTGTACTACTCAGCCTAAAAAGGAATGAAATTTTGCCATTTACAATAACATGGATGAACACCTAGGGTATTATTTTTAGTCAAATAAAAGACAAATACTGTGAGACCTCATTATAGTTTTGATTTGCATTTTTCTAATAATTAGTGATGTTGAGCATCTTTTCATGTGCCTATTGGCCATCTATATGTCTTCTTTGAAAACATTTTTATTTGAATCTTGTGCCCATTTTTGATTGGATTATTGTCGAATTCCTTTTTTTATATTGAATTCTATGAACTGTTTATATATTGGATAATAAGCCTCTATTGATTGTATCATTTACAAAAAGTTTCTATCACTCAATAGGCTGTCTTTCTGTTTTGTTGACGGTTTCTATTGCTGTGCAAAAGCTTTTAGGTTTAATTAAGTCCAATTTGTTTATTTTTTGCTTTTATTCCCTTAATCTTAGATAGTTCTCTTCAAGAAGTAGTGCTGAATAAACTGGCTATTCTTTTACTATATGTAAAAGAGTGGAATTAGAACATTTTCTCATACTATTTTTCTCATACAAAAATAAACTCAAAATGGATTAAAGACATAAATATAAGACTGGAAACCATAAAACTCCTAGAGGAAAACATAGTTAGGACTCTCTTCAACTTAAATCATAGCAATATTTTTTTGAATCTGTCTCCTATGTCAAAGAAAGGAAGACTTCTTATAATTCAGGGTCTTTCCTCACTGTTTGTGTGGCCATGGGACTTCAATTGTCCACTCACTTCAGGGCTGGCCAAACATTTCCTGTGCCTGTTGTCAAAGCCATTGGAGAATATAATTAACAATAAACTCTCCCTCAAACCAAGAAATCCTCCTCACAGAAGTAGTAAAGAAAAAAGACACTTTTATTATTGGATGAGCATTCAACTAGAATATGCTTTCATCATAGACAATCTGCTAAGAGATTGCAAAGGCAGAAAGGAACTTCATCCTTGTATATAACCAAAAGGACACTATAATCACACATGTTTCCAAGATAAACAATAACAAGTCCTCAAGTAAGGATCATTTGTCACACTGAATTCATCCTGACTTGTATCTGTTAATTGGTATATTTAGCTAAAGGAAAGCAAACCTTTTTTGTCCTTATGATAGGAGGTAGTTTGGCAAATTGAAGCAAGACATGCATTGAAGTTAGGTTCCTACCCTCCTACGAAGCTGGATATAGGAATACAACCTCTCTTGATGTTTATATTTCACAGATATGATTCTCTTGTCCTTGTGAAAAACATTGCTAGAAATAAAGCTGACAAAAGGTCCATTTAGTTTTAAAAAGTATTCATAAACATTTTAAAGGAAGGAGAAAATGCTTGCAATTACCAGTTTTCTAAAATAAATGCTATAAGAAAAAATTGGGATAGGTCTCTTCCCTTCTTTTAAATAGGGAGAATTAAGGTTCTTATTTTTAATTTATTTGCCTTAAATGTATGCCAGGTTATTATTTTTTACTGTAAAATATAATTTCTCCATAACACATAAATAAGTAGGAAAGGAGGTTGATAAAAAGTCCAGGGTTCCTGAGGAGGAGAAAGGGGTCTGGGGCTCTCGGAGTGGAGACAGAGGTCTGGGGTTCTCAAGGAAGAGGAAAGGACAAACTTTTTTCTCCCCCTAAATATTCCTTAGTCTTAGCCATATAAAATGCTTTCTTTCTTTAAGCCTGGAACTTACACAACCAACAATTCAGTTTAAACTCTGGACTAAGGATTAGGGTTTGATGCTGAAACTCCAGTACTTTGGCCACCTTATGTGAAGAGTTGACCCACTGGAAAAGACTCTGATGCTGGGAGGGATTGGGGGCAGGAGGAGAAGGGAACGACAGAGGATGAGATGGCTGGATGGCATCACTGACTCGATGGAAGTGAGTCTGGGTGAACTCCGGGAGTTGGTGATGGACAGGGAGGCCTGGCATGCTGTGATTCATGTGGTCACAAAGAGTCGGACACGACTGAGCGACTGAACTGAACTGAACTGAAGGATTATATAACAACAATGTATATATAATCAAAATCAAGCAAAAACAATACCCAGTTGTGGATGTGGCTGGTGATAGAAGCAAGGTCTGATGCTGTAAAGAGCAATATTACATAGGAACCTGGAATGTTAGGTCCATGAATCAAGGCAAATTGGAAGTGGTCAAACAGCAGATGGCAAGAGTGAACATTGACATTCTAGGAATCAGCAAACTAAAATGCACTGGAATGGGTGAATTTAACTCAGATGACCATTATATCTACTACTGTGGGCAGCAATCCCTTAGAAGAAATGGAGTAGCCATCATGGTCAACAAAAGAGTCTGAATTGCAGTACTTGGATGCAATCTCAAAAACAACAGAATGATCTCTGTTTGTTTCCAAGGCAAACCATTCAATATCACAATAATCCAATTCTATGCCCCAACCAGTAATGCTGAAGAAGCTGAAGTTGAATGGTTCTATGAAGACCTACGAGACCTTTTAGAACTAACACCCAAAAAAGATGGGTGTAATGTCCTTTTCATTATAGGGTACTGGAATGCAAAAGTAGGAAGTCAAGAAACACCTGGAGTAACAGGCAAATTTGGCCTTGGAATACGGAATGAAGCAGGGCAAAGGCTAATAAAGTTTCACCAAGAAAATGCACTGGTCATAGCAAACACCCTCTTCCAACAACACAAGAGAAGACTCTACACATGGACATCACCAGATGGTCAACACTGAAATCAGTTTGATTATATTCTTTGCAGCCAAAGATGGAGAAGCTCTATACAGTCAGCAAAAACAAGACCAGGAGCTGACTGTGGCTCAGATCGTGAACTCCTTATTGCCAAATTCAGACTTAAATTGAAGAAAGTAGGGAAAACCACTAGACCATACAGGTATGACCTAAATCAAATCCCTTATGATTATACAGTGGAAGTGAGAAATAGATTTAAGGGACTAGATCTGATAGAGTGCCTGATGAACTATGGACAGAGGTTCATGATATTGTACAGGAGACAGGGATCAAGACGATCCCCATGGAAAAGAAATGCAAAAAAGCAAAATGGCTGTCTCGGGAGGCCTTACAAATAGCTGTGAAAAGAAGAGAAGCAAAGGAAAGGAGAAAAGGAAAGATATAAGCTTCTGAATGCAGAGTTTCAAAGAATAGCAAGGAGAAATAAGTCTTCCTCAGCAACCAATGCAAATAAATAGGGGGAAACAACAGAATGGGAAAGACTAGAGATCTCTTCAAGAAAATTAGAGATACCAAGGGAACATTTCATGCAAAGATGGGCTCGAAAAAGGACAGAAATGGTATGGACCTAACATAAGCAGAAGACATTAAGAAGAGGTGGCAAGAATACACAGAAGAACTGTACAAAATAAATCTTCATGACCCAGATAATCACGATGGTGTGATCACTCACCTAGAGCCAGACATCCTGGAATGTGACGTCAAGTGGGCCTTAGAAAGCATCACTGAACAAAGCTAGTGGAGGTGATGGAATTCCAGTTGAGCTCTTTCAAATCCTGAAAGATGATGCTGTGAAAGTGCTGCACTCAATATGCCAGCAAATTTGGAAAACTCAGCAGTGGCCATAGGACTGGAAAAGGTCAGTTTTCATTCCAATCCAAAGAAAGGCAATGCCAAAGAATGCTCAAACTACTGCACAATTGCACTCATCTCACATGCTAGTAAAGTATTGCTCAAAATTCTCCAAGCCAGGCTTCAGCAGTACGTGAACTGTGAACTTCCAGATGTTCAAGCTGGTTTTAGAAAAGGCAGAGGAACCAGATCAAATTGCCAACATCCGCTGGATCATAGAAAAAGCAAGAGAGTTCCAAAAAAACATCTATTTTTGCTTTATTGACTATGCCAAAGCCTTTGACTGTGTGGATCACAATAAACTGTGGAAAATTCTGAAAGAGATGGGAATACCAGACCAGCTGGCCAACGTATTGGAGTTTCAGCTGTAGCATCAGTCCTGAGTGTTCTTTGGAAGGACTGAGGCTACAGCTGAAACTCCAGTACTTTGGCCACCTCATACGAAGAGTTGACTCATTGGAAAAGACTCTGATGCTGGGAGGGATTGGGGGCAGGAGGAGAAGGGGACGACAGAGGATGAGATGGCTGTATGGCATCACTGACTCGATGGACGTGAGTTTGTGTGAACTCCGGGAGTTAGTAATGGACAGGGAGGCCTGGCATGCTGCAATTCATGGGGTGGCAAAAAGTCGGACACAACTGAGGGACTGAACTGAACTGAACTGAACAACCATGTAGCCTGCTTGAGGCCAGTTTCTCCTTCCTGAAAACCTTCTGGATAATCATGTTATCTTCAAATGTAAATTATGGGAGTGGGTCTAGTAAGATCTTTACAACCTCCAGACATTCTTTTGATTTTCTGTAATAACTAATCAAAAAGTATATAATTCCCTTGCTAACACTAGTGAGGGGGGCACTCTCTGTCCCCCTTCTGAAATCTATGTCATAAGTTTTCTCTGTCCCTTTTCATACTTTATAAAACTCTGTTACACAAAAGCTCTTGAGTGATCAAGCCTGGTCCCTGGTCCCGAAGCTAAATCTTCTTTGGATCAAGAATCTGACACCATTCACTGTAAGCTATCAATACTTTGGCCACCTGATGCGAAGAACTGACTCACTGGAAAAGACCCTGATCCTGGGAAAATTGAAGGCAGGAGGAGAAGGGGACGACAGGATGAAATGGTTGGATGGCATCACCTACTCAATGGACATGAGTTTGAGTGGACTCCAGGAGTTGGTGATGGACAGGAAAGCCTGGCGTGCTGCAGTCTATAGGGTCACAAAGAGTCAGACATGACTGAGTGACTGAACTGAACTGAACTCACTAACATTTCCAAGTTATTTGCATCTTCAACTTCAGTCATGGAATATATGAGAGAAAAGGAAAACGCAGGGACTATTATGCTGTGCTGTGCTTCGTCACTCAGTCATGTCCCATGGACCGTTAGTCCAAAATTTTTTGTTTGTTCAAAGAAAGCATTAACTTTTGTATTTTTTTGTTATTCAGTCGCTCAGTCATGTCCGACTCTTTGCAACCCCATGGACTGAAGACTCTAGGCTTCCCTGTTCTTCACTGTCTTCAGGAGCTTGCTCAAATTCATGTCCACTGAGTGAGTGATGCCATCCAACCATCTTGCCCTCTGTCATCCACTTCTCCTCTCGTTTCCATCTTTTCCAGCATCGGGGTCTTTTCCAATGAATTGGCTCTTCACATCAGGTGGCCTAAGTATCGAAGCTTCAGCTTCCATCCTTCCAGTGAATATTCAGGATTGATTTCCTTTAGGATTGACTGGTTTGATCTCCTTGCTGATCAAGGGACTCTCAGGAATCTTCTCCAACACTACAGTTTGAAAGCTTTACGTCAGCATCAAGAGGGATGACTGTAAAGCGCAACCTTCTTTATGGTCTGACTCTCACATCCATACATAATTACTGGAAAAACCATAGCTTTTACCAGCTGAACCTTTGTCGGCAAAGTAATGTCTCTGTTTTTTAATACGCTGTCTAGGTTTGTCATAGCTTTTCTTCCAAGGAGCAAGAGTCTTTTAATTTCATGACTGCAGTTACTGTTCACAGTGATTTTGGAGCCCAAGAAAATAGTCTTTCACTGTTTCCATTGTTTCCCCATTTATATGCCATGAAAGTTATGGGACTGGATGCAATAATCTTAGTTTTCTGAATGCTGAGTTTTAATCTATCTTTTTCTTAAATTTTGTATTATTTTGAAGAAAATAACTTCTTTTAAATGTTGAATTTCTCCATGCAAGAAAAAGATATATTAACTAATTATATAAAATATTTACTATTTTAATATTTTGAGCTATAAAAACTTCAATTTCACTTATTTATTTCCCAAGGTTAGTTACTTAAAAAAAAAAGTTTACCCATTGGGAAATTGATTAATCCTAATCAGGGCAATTTTTTTTTTCTTTTTCTCTTACAAGATGTCATTCTTTCTGAACATTTAGTACTCAAATTGACAGCTTTATATATTCTAAAACAAATAAAATATAACATATATAACAGTGGGATACTGAACCAACCTTACGTTATGCTACATCTCAAAGAAGGAATATGTACAGAAATGTCTGCTGGTAGTCTGTCCACCTAGCACCCTTAGATGGCTTTGCTAAGGATCCAAGTGGTATTATTAAGCTTCTCAATACATTTTCAAAGGATGGGGAAAGTGGAGGAGATAGTTATTATTTTTTGTGCAAATAAGGGGACTTGGTCTAAAAACTGTTCAGGCTATGTGTTTTAGGAACTGGCTGGAATATGTCATTGCATAGATGAGATGATGCCAGTTTGCTAGCTTCAGTTCAAGCTTTGGAAATAGCTGTTTCATTTTAACTGGTGCCAAGTCACATTAAAATTCCACTGCTTTGATTCTTCTAAAAGAATCTAGTAAATCTAAAAGAATCTAGTAATTGTCCCTCCAATTACTAAGATTCCTTACCTGGAACACGTCTGGGTAGTATCCAAAAGAGAAATGGTTCTGAAAAATTAGCTTTTCTAAGTTTTAATATTAGTGACTACTTATTCATGTCTTAAAAAGTCTATTTATTTCTCAAACTAAGAATTAAAAATTAGGCTTGACATAAAGAAAGGATGGCCACTGTGATGTTTATCAAACTCACCCAAATAGCCAGTTGTCACCTATTAAAGGAACATGTACCTCCAGCTTTTGTTTGATGGGTTGAAAACTGACTCCTATACACACAGGGCAAGGGAATACCAGAAAAAGAAGCACACTACTCCAGATTGATAGGTGGCAATTTTATTGACTATGCCAAAGCCTTTGACTGTGTGGATCACAATAAACTGTGGAAAATTCTGAAAGAGATGGGAATACCAGACCACCTGACCTGCCTCTTGAGAAATCTGTATGCAGGTCAGGAAGCAACAGTTAGAACTGGACATGGAACAACAGACTGGTTCCAAATAGGAAAAGGAGTACGTCAAGTCTGTATATTGTCACCCTGCTTATTTAACTTATATGCAGAGTACATCATGAGAAACGCTGGACTGGAAGAAGCACAAGCTGGAATCAAGATTGCCGGGAGAAATATCAATAACCTCAGATATGCAGATGACATCACCCTTATGGCAGAAAGTGAAGAGGAACTACAAAGCCTCTTGATGAAAGTTGAAGAGGAGAGTGAAAAAGTTGGCTTAAAGCTCATCATTCAGAAAACTAAGATCATGGCATCTGGTCCCATCACTTCATGGCAAATAGATGGGGAAACAGTGGAAACAGTGTCAGACTTTATTTTTGGGGGCTCCAAAATCACTGCAGATGGTGACTCAAGTCATGAGATTAAAAGACGCTTACTTCTTGGAAGGAAAGTTATGACCAACCTAGATAGCATATTCAAAAGCAGAGGCATTACTTTGTCAACAAAGGTTCGTCTAGTCAAGGCTATGGTTTTTCCTGTGGTCATGTATGGATGTGAGAGTTGGACTGTGAAGAAGGCTGAGCACCGAAAAATTGATGCTTTTGAACTGTGGTGTTGGAGAAGACTCTTGAGAGTCCCTTGGACTGCAAGGAGATCCAACCAGTCCATTCTGAAGGAGATCAGCCCTGGGATTTCTTTGGAAGGAATGATGCTAAAGCTGAAACTCCAGTACTTTGGCCACCTCATGGGAAGAGTTGACTCATTGGAAAAGACTCTGATGCTGGGAGGGATTGGGGGCAGGAGGAGAAGGGGACAACAGAGGATGAGATGGCTGGATGGCATCACCGACTCGCTGGACGTGAGTTTGAGTGAACTCCGGGAGATGGTGATGGACAGGGAGGCCTGGCGTGCTGCGATTCATGGGGTCACAAAGAGTCGGACATGACTGAGTGACTGAACTAAACTGAATTTTATAAAGCAAGGCAATTTACTTAAGGCATCTTGGGCTGCAATAAGATGAGTAGATCTCCTCACCCACCTCACCCACGTGTCCAACTCTTTGCGACCCCATGGACTATACAGTCCATGGAATTCTCCAGGCCAGAAGAATACTGGAGTGGGTAGCTTCCCTTCTCCAAGGGACCTTCCCAACCCAGGAATTGAACCCAGGTCTCTCTCATTGCAGGCAGATTCTTTACCAGCTGAGCCACAAGGGAAGCCCAAGAATACTGGAGTGCATAGTCTATCCTTTCTCCAATGGATCTTCCTGACCCAGGAA
Organism: Bos indicus x Bos taurus; assembly: GCF_003369695.1. Taxonomy (NCBI): domain Eukaryota; kingdom Metazoa; phylum Chordata; class Mammalia; order Artiodactyla; family Bovidae; genus Bos; species Bos indicus x Bos taurus. The sequence goes on along the minus strand of NC_040079.1, from coordinate 64,832,134 downwards.
TTGAACCAGAGTCCCCTGCATTGCAGGTGGATTCTTTACCAACTGAGCTATCAGGGAAGCCCCCTCTCACCCACCTACCAGAATCCTAAAGTTTATGTAGAGGTCTTAACTGGGCTCAGTCACTTGCACAGTCCAGATGGCCTCAACACTACATCACTATCTCAAGGCTGTGTCCTTGGGCAGCTTCTAACATGGGTAACACAAACAGAGGGCACATTCCAAGGACAGAACAGGATTGAGCAGCCTCTGATTATCCAGGTTCAGATTTTGGGTCAATGGGCAGTCATATCCTCTAAAAGACTTTCCCCAACACTGATAAATCATGTAAGATCTGCCTCTACATACACTATCCTGGAAGTTTTGAAACCTGTCTTTATATGCCTTGCTTTATTTTTTTAAAATTGTACTTATTCTACATTTTTCAATCATGCAAAACAGGATCCTTTGGTGAGTTGAAAGAATCCCTATTGAGAAAGACTAAAAACAGTGTTCTGTCCTTCAGACCATTTCTCTCCCAACAGATGTATCAGTTTAATTAGAAATATTTGATTAAACTTATTTCAGTGGGAGCTAATAGGAAATCCTAAAATGGGATTGTATCAGGATTACATCAATGTATCATAACATGCCCAGCCCTATTGTGCTTGGATTGGACACTCTGGACTGGGTGGAAAATATCATTTTCTGTCATCTCTTTATTTTCCCCCTTTAAAACAGGGTGGGGGGGAACCATGCTGATGGTATACTTCTACCATCAAATATAAAAGTAGTTTCAATTAAGCCTGCTTTCAATTACTCTCAGAAAGAATAATTTTAAGACTCAAATGAACATTTTGGCAGCTATCCTCTAACATTTAATTGGTATATATTTATGAATCCTGTAGAGTAGGTAAAATCACTCAGATACTTGAAGATATGTTTTGAAACCTGTTCTTCTTAGACTGTTTCACTACTTGACATTTTGCAACCCATGGGTATGATATTAAGAACTTTTAATGATTGGACTGGATGTTTGAAATGCTAAAATGTTCATGTAATACTACACAGCCCCAAACTTCGAGGTTTTGATTGACACATAGTCCAGGATTTGAGTAGCTTTATAGTTACATTTTGAAGAAATATTGGCCCTGCTTATAGACACAGCCTTGTCTTATCTTGTACCATATGTGAGTTGGCCCTCTACTCAGGCATGCATTCCAATTAGAGCATTTTATTTTCATAATATTTCATTCCAAACTTCAATACATCAACTATTTGCCAAAGAAAATTCATATGACATAAATTGTCAATTTAGATAATCCATAATTAAGTTTCATGGAAATGTGCCTAAGAGAAAATCAGTCTATTAGTTTCTAGGCACTTTAACTTTTAACTTTGAATCAAATTGTGTGATCAACAAGCTACAATCTTGAACTATACAATTTTGATGGTTTATAGAATTTTTATTTGACTTTTGATTAGTAGTTATTTCAGCTTCCATGGAGATATACCATATATGTAATCCGGCTGTCATCAGTTCCTACAGAGCATATTCTAAGTTGATATAAATTTTAAGTTTGTTGGCTTCACCAGCACAGCAACAGGCTGTCCAATCCCTTCAAGTGTCACAGCCCCTTACCACTCAGGTATATCTCTGAGTCCAGAAAAGATGTCTTATCTAAGTTCTACTTCAACAGTAGCTGTGATGCTGCTTTAGGAGCTATCACTTATCAGAACTGGCCTCAGGATGTCTTAGCCTTTCTGTCTCCTCCACCAAAGACAGTATTTCTTGTGGTCTGTGTCATCAAGACCTCTATCATACCCCTTCTTCTGTTCCACGTTAGGATGCCAAACCTGATGGGTAGTCTATAATAGTGCCAGACAGAGAACATGAGCCTCCTTTTTATATCTTTGTTATGTTTGAGGAATTTCAAAGCAGTATTGTTTGAATCACAACAAATTACATAAATAGCTATTTTGGTTTATTTACAAGCCTCTATATCCTTATGACCCAAACATATATTAAGGTGAATAGGAATATTATTATTAGTGCTTTTCTGCTTCAGTCACCTTGACAATAGTGATGGCTGGCTATTTTCAGAGTCATGTCTAGATCTTCTGTAGCACTTTCCTACATACCCAAAAGAAACACTATTCCTGCTTCTTCTCTGGACATGACACTATGGCCTCAAAGCTTCCCTACAGGTTGATGTGCAATGCAGGGAGGTAGAGGAGCTGATGGATCTCTCCTCAAGCACTTGTCCTGAAACTAATGCTTGTTCCCATGGTCAAGAGAAGTCATTTATGAACACATCTCATGTTTTTGATGCTAATTCATCTCCATATCAAGTTCTCCAAATCATCTCAAGAATGAGACAGTGTCTGTAATAAAAGCATTTTCATTCTCTCTGTTGGTCTTCCTGGTTGATGTTCCTATACCAAAACAAATCTCTTTCTAACCACACAAAAACTAAAGCATCTAAGCAGAACACCACATGCAAATCAACACCAGTAAGGTTACAGGCCCATAGGCACCAGAAACAGTAATTCATTTTTAGCTCAGTCCTAACTGGCCAGAAAACATAAATTGAAAAGTAATGAATAAAAAAACTGGAATCTGGTGTCTGCAGCTCTGTCTTCCCAGATTCTGTCTACATCAACTGGGTTTGTATTTCTGATCTTCCATTTGTTGTACTCACATGCTTATTTGCAGAATCAAACACTTTAATTTATTCTTTCTGGTTTAACATGTCTCAGACAAGGCTCTCATCCAGCTTAAAGGCCCCTTTTTCTGAACTGTCCCTCAGTGGCCACAGGCTGTCATTGCTGTGCCTATCCAGCCTTGGAAGTTTAGTGACCAAACACGTAATGGCAGTGGCAGGCACACAGTAGGCACATATGACAGGCACAGTAGGCACAGTGATAGGCACATATGTAGCAGCACAGTGGCAGGCACATAGTAGGTGCCTGATGAATGTCTGCTGATGATTCTGAAGTCAGTACCAATAATAAATTATTTTATTATAGAATTGCACTGTTCTCCATCTGTTTCTCATTGATTTCTGTCTCACTCTATCTTTAAGTCACATTCCCCAAGGCTTTGGCTGAGCTACAACCTGGTTGTAAGCTGGACATCTCTGGAAAATGTGCTAAATTTTTTTTAGGATAATAGTTCTTTTGGCGGGGGAATAAAGGAAGACAGTTGTTGTGTTAATGGTATTGTGCGAAAATGAATACAGTTCTGCCAATAGAAATCTGAGTCAGATAGCTCAAAATGCCACACTCACTGTGTACTAAAGGCTGAGACAGCATTACACACAGCCAAAGGCTTTCCTAGGTCCAGCTAAATACATTAACCAAAAAGCAACCTACTTGGAAGGAGTGTACACATGTGAATTAGATCTGTTCTAGTTATAATCAAACATATTGTAAGTAAATCTGTTGGTGTCCACAAAGATAAATGACACTCCTAAGCACTGTTTCTTTGAAAAAAAAATATCAATTATTTCAGAGTTATCAAAATTGCTTTGCCAAGAATATGCCTTATATTTTGAATTCCAGTTGAAGAACCCACTAAGCATCAGTGTAACTCTTATGAGTACCTACATCACTTGCAGACATAAAAAATGACTACATTAATGCCAAGGTATTAACAAGTTCTACTATTTACAAGACAGTGGCAACAGACCACTTCCCCTATCTAAGCTTAGACATTGCATACCCTTTGGAAATCCCCACGCCCCCACAAAATTAAAATAGACTTAAATAACTTATGAATGCTATGCAATGTCAGCATGTGCTACATCTCTATTTAACTGTTAACTCTTCAAGGGCAAAGACTGACTATACTTCTCCTGAATTATATTTTCCCAGGTTATCTTTGAGTTGACTTGTCAAACTCCATAAATCAGGAGTTCTTAAACTGAAGTTTTTGCACAGAATTCAGGGAAGGTAAGTATTCCGATATGGAAAAGGCTGACATTTTTATTTTCATAAACCTCTACTGAAATTTAGCATTTCCTTCAATTATGAAGGTGGGAAACAGCACAGAGTAGTATTAATAGTATCTAGTAGGAGCTTCCTGGGTAGCTCAAATGGTAAAGAATCTGCTTGTGATGTGGGAGACCTGGGTTCTATCCCTCGGTTGGGAACACCTCCTGGAGGAGGGCATGGCAACCCACTCCAATATTCTTGCCTGGAGAATTTCATGGACAGAGGAGCCTGATGGGCTACACTCCATGGGGTCACAAAGAGTAGGACATGACCAAGTCCTTTCACTTTCACTTTACCTTTGTAGGGCTTTCCAGGAGGCAGTAGTAGTAAAGAACCTGCCTGCCAATGCAGGAGACATAAGAAAAGGAGGTTAGATCCCTGGGTCAGGAAGATCCCCTGGGGGAGAGCATGGTAAACCCACTCCAGTATTCTTGCCTGGAGAATCCCCTGAACAGACAAGCCTGGTGGGCTACAGTCCATAGGGTTGCAAAGAGTTGGACATGACTGGAGCTACTTAGCAGGCCACACGCATACCTTTGTAACCAATACAAATCAGGGGGTATTTTACATCATTTTACAATAATTTCTGATATTTACATTTCCTTCATACCAAACTATTTTAAATTAAATGAATGACTGGAGCAGCCACTAAATTACACAGGATTAGAGTTGTCCATTTACAGATGATAGCGTAACCTAACTGCCAAATTGTGGGCAACTCTGTGCCTGGTGACCATTCAAGCAACTAACAATCAAGTTGTATGTTTATATTAGTAATTCAGATATCTATCTTCTTTTCAGTACTCTATGTTTTTATATATATATATATATATATATATATATATATTTTTTTTTTTTTACCACAAATAAGATCTTTTATTTGTCATCATTAAAAGCCTGAATTTTAAACAGATTCTTGGACCAGTGGCTTATATCCATCAGCTCATTTAGTCTCATCCCCAGTAGCTTTTCTAAAACTATTGCCTTCACCATATAGCTCCATGAATTTTCCCAATTGAAACTTAGGCTTCTTCAGCATTTTTACTTTTCTAACAAAGACATTATAGAGTGGATAAATAGATTAGTGAGTCTTTTCTATGTCTTTTCCAATACAGTTTGGAATCAATTTATTGACTACCTCTTCCAAGTCATTTGTCTGCCCCTCTCAGGTCATGATTTCCATCATCATCTTCTGGATCTAGCGGACCTTCTGGTGCTGGGCATAAGCAGTCTTCAGGATATGATTGCTGCATTTTTCAGTAAAGCCCACACAGAACAGACAAAGCAAGTAACCATCCATAGTCTTAACATCAACATAACTTCAATCATGATCTACCAGTATTAGATCATGGAGCACATTTTATCAAGGGAGTATCACCAACTCAATGAACATGAATCTGAGCAAACTCCAGGAGATACTGAAGGACAGAGAAGTCTGGCATTCTGCAGTCCATGGGGTCACAAAGAGTCAGACTCGACTTAGCGAGTGAACAACAAGATCCCCACCATGAAGTCTTCCCTAGAGGAAGAACTCTTTCCCCAAAGAGGAACCAGTTAGTCACCCTGAAGAGTCAGGAAACAAGAGAGTCCTCAAGAAAAGGAGGAAATTAACTTCCAGGGAGGAGCCACTCAGCAGTGGACCTGAAGAGGCTACTGCTAGCAAGAACAGAGCTCTAAGAAAAAGAAAATGTTCTGAAAGCTATCTTAGGAAAATTAGAATAAATTAACGCCTAATGAGGCATAACTTGGAAAGATAGTTCCCAACCCATCCTTTAGTGCTCAATAAAAAATCAAAAAGATCCATTCCATGGAAATTAGTAAGGCAGTTTTTTCCCTGAACAATCTCAGTAACTAGCCTGGATTGTCTAAATGCAACTTCATCTTTCTGCAGATCAGAAAGGCTCACTTCAAAAACATGACCCTAAAAAAAAAAAGAAAAAATATGACCCTTGAGGCGATCAGATACTGTTTTGGTTCCTTGAGTTCTCATGACTAGTGTTTTCATATAAGAAATATGTATTTCAGATAAGAAATACTGGGAAAACACTAGTGCTTTCACATAATGCCAATCTTTCTTAGAAAATCAGTCAACCACTTTCTTCTTGGGTCCCTTTTTGCCAACTTTCATAAGATGCTTGTTCTTGCCAACTACCATGGTGATGCTCAGAGAGCCAAAAGAGACAGTTTATATTTATTAAGATAAGGAATTAAGTTACTCAAAGTATACCTTAGCCCTCAACATTCTTTTACCTAAACTAAGCAACAACAGTTTGTACAATTGTGTCATTAAAACAAATAAATTTTACTTTTGTCTTGTTTTGTTCATTAATGGATTATAAAGAGATATATATTTTCAGTTCAGTTCAGTTCAGTTGCTCAGTCACGTCTGACTCTTTGCGACCCCATGAATCGCAGCACGCCAGGCCTCCCTGTCCATCACCATCTCCCAGAGGTCACTCAGACTCACGTCCATTGAGTCAGTGATGCCATCCAGCCATCTCATCCTCTGTCGTCCCCTTCTCCTCCTGCCCCCAATCCCTCCCAGCATCAGAGTCTTTTCCAATGAGTCAACTCTTCCCATGAGGTGGCCAAAGTATTGGGGTTTCAGTTTTGGCAGCATTCCTTCCAAAGAACACCCAGGACTGATCTCCTTTAGAATGGACTGGTTGGATCTCCTTGCAGTCCAAGGGACTCTCAAGAGTCTTCTCCAACACCACAGTTCAAAAGCATCAATTCTTCAGCGCTCAGCTTTCTTTATAGTCAAACTCTCACATCCATACATGACTACTGGAAAAACCATAGCCTTGACTAGACAGACCTTGGCTGGCAAAGGAATGTCTCTGCTTTTTAATATGTCATCTAGGTTGGTCATAACTTTCCTTCCAAGGAGTAAGCATCTTTTAATTTCATGGCTGAAATCACCATCTGCAGTGATTTTGGAGGCCCAAAGCATAAAGTCTGACACTGTTTCCACTGTTTCTCCATCTATTTGCCATGAAGTGATGGGGCCAGATGCCATGATCTTAGTTTTCTGAATGATGAGCTTTAAGCCAAGTTTTAAGCCTCATCAAGAGGCTTTTTAGTTCCTCTTCACTTTCTGCCATAAGGGTGGTGTCATATGCATATCTGAGGTTATTGATATTTCTCCTGGCAATCTTGATTCCAGCTTGTGCTTCTTCCAGCCCAGCATTTCTCATGATGTACGCTGCATATAAGTTAAGTAAGCAGGGTGACAATATACAGCCTTGACGTACTCCTTTTCCTATTTGGAACCAGGATATCTTCAGTTCAGTTCAGTTCAGTCGCTCAGTCATGTCCGACTCTTTGCGACCCCATGAATCGCAGCATGCCAGGCCTCCCTGTCCATCACAAATTCCCGGAGTTCACTCAGACTCATGTCCGTCGAGTCAGTGATGCCATCTAGCCATCTCATCCTCTGTCGTCCCCTTCTCCTCCAGGATATCTTAGTAAATCATAAAAATTTTTAAGCATCTTCTTAACTCTTTAGTATGCTATAATATTTCAATGAATATATGTTCCAAAGAATAGAAAATAATGGATGTGAAATCAAATCTAGATCTCTCATGTCAGTGATGATTCAGGATCCTTGATTAATTAAAGTTTTTCTTTCTCCTTCAATCTTCTATTTGATTAATTTGTCCATAAAAAAGAAAAACTTGTAGTCATGTGTTAGTATGATGCTATGAAGCCTGCACTGTATGGCTACCTTAAAAATGTTCAACTTTGAGAAGGGAGAATTGCTCTTTGCACCTATTAACCTTTCACAAAAGTGGATAGAGCGGTAAATGGCAAAAATAGAGAAGTACAGTTGAACCAAATATTTAACTTGTAGACAAAAGAAACATTTTCTCAAAGAAATGAGTCCAGCAAAATCAATTGTGGGGTATCAGATCAGTCACTCAGTTGTGTCCGAGTCTGCGAACCCACGAATGGCAGCACACCAGGCATCTCTGTCCGTCACCAACCCCCAGAGTTCACTGAGACTCACGTCCATCGAGTCAGTGATGCCATCCAGCCATGTCATCCTCTGTCATCCCCTTCTCCTCTTGCTCCCAATCCCTCCCAGCATCAGAGTCTTTTCCAATGAGTCAACTCTTCACATGAGGTGGCCAAAGTACTGGAGTTTCAGCTTTAGCATCATTCCTTCCAAAGAAATCCCAGGGCTGATCTCCTTCAGAATGGACTGGTTGGATCTCCTTGCAGTCCAAGGGACTCTCAAGAGTCTTCTCCAACACCACAGTTCAAAAGCATCAGTTCTTTGGCGCTCAGCCTTCTTCACAGTCCAACTCTCACATCCATACATGACCACAGGAAAAACCATAGCCTTGACTAGATGAACCTTTGTTGGCAAAGTAATGTCTCTGCTTTTGAATATGCTATTTAGGTTGCTCATAACTTTCCTTCCAAGGAGGAAGAGTCTTTTAATTTCATGGATGCAGTCACCATCTGCAGTGATATAGATGGAGTTTTAGCATCATTGGAATTAAATACACATTTAAGGGCCCTTTATTCAGGGATTCATTTCCAAAGTTTCTGTACTACATATCTAGAATTTTCCCAGTAAGAATTATCATTTATTCAAGCTGAGTCTTTGAACTGAACCGAATCTAATACTCTAGGAAACAAAGTCACACTGAGTAAGATTCAATTGCTGAGCAATCAGGTGAAACAGAAATTTTGTGTATGAGACCATTGATTATTTACTGTCAGGCTAGAGAGAAAAGACTTTGCCCTAAGTGGAAGATTTGGTCACACCATATAGGCATGATGGTTCTATATAGTTATTACCTTAACAATAGACTCTGCCATAAATAAACAAAAAGACAATTTATCTGAGGCACTAAGATTTATCCCAGTAGAACATTGTGATTATGCAGTTTCTCTGTGACAGAATTACTTTCATGAACTCATAAATCTATTATACACCATTTCCTATAATATTGCTTTCCCATAATTTCCTTTATCAGGTAAGACCTCACCTAGACAATTAATATAAACTGTGATGAGAGCATCTGGGTTACTAAGAAGTTCTAATAAGTCTTTGAAGATTATAGGAAATAAGTAAAACATAAAACAGTGTTTTTAGTTCTGGACTTTCTATTTTAGCAACTGAATAACAATTATACCACAGGGTGATAGATTTTTGAAAAATATTCACAATGAGAACAAATTTTATTTTACTAAATTTTGTATTTAGTTTCACTTACCATAACACTAGAATTTAAATTACAACAATTTTACTCATTTGGCTTCATTTCCCATTTAAGAGATGATGCAGATTTGAAAATCATACATGCAGCATAGAATTCAAATGTCATGCGTATGTTTTTGTTTGTTTGCTTTCTTTCCAAAACCCTTGGCAATTAGTAAACAATGGGTGAAGTATGTAGTTTAAAGATAGAGCTCACCAAATTGCCTAATAAGCTATAAGAAGATGTAAGAGAAAGTGTGGAGTCCAGATAACTTTACATTTTGGGTCTGAAAAAACTGGATGTCCAATAATGAAAATTCAGGAAGGAGATTTAGAAGTAGAGTTAATAATTCAGTTTTAGATACCTCAAATTTAGATGACTATTAGATATCTAAGTAGAGACAGTAAGAAGGAATTTGGTGGTAACAGTCAAGAGAAGGGTTAATACTTAGGATACATGTTGGAAATCACAGCACATAGAAATAAAACTTAAAGCCTTATTCAATGGATAGGGTCTCTTAGAGAATGAATGGTTAGATAGAAGAGAATAGGTTTCAGGCCTGAGAGAGACCACTTTTAAAACTTAGAAACGGTAAAGGTGAGGAGGTTCCAGCAAGACACTGGGAGGAGTGGTCATTGTGTTCCAAAAAATTTCTGGAGAATATGGTGTGAAGAAATGTTTAAGGAATAAAGATGAAACTGGAAGTTTCAAATGCCACATTGACTTTGGCAACAAGGATATTACCAGTAACCTTGATAAGAATGGCTTCAGTGGAGTAATGGAAAATAGAGCCTGACTGCAATGGTTCCATACAGCCTAGAAAACAAGGAACTGGGGAGAGTGACTATGCACAACTCTATCTAGAAGTGCTAATACAAAGGGAAACAGAGAGGAGAAGCCTGTGGGAAGAAGATAAAGTTTCAGGATCTGTACTTATAACAGTTGCTTTAAAATGGATGATATGTCCATTGTGATGGAAATGAAGCACAGTGAGAAACACTGATGATTTAATGAGTGGGATGATAGTTGGAGTATAAAAGTTTTCAGTAGGTGATGTGGGATAGAATCCAGTACACAAATAGAGTGACTTTAGATTGGGGGTGGAAAAGGAAGGCTGGGTGCAGAGCACATTCTTTGTAATGTAAGAAAAGGAAGTATACACAGTGTAGTATACATACAGTTCACTTACAGGAAGATGTAGAGGTTCTTTTATGATTATTTTAATTATTTTGTTCATTTAATAAGATAGGTTATCATCTGAGAATAGAGATGCAGAAGGGATCAAAGATTAAAAGAGAGTAGACAAGCTCTGAAATGTATCCTCAGAGAATAGGGATGTAAATTGTTTATGAAAATGTCATGGAAGTATTGAACAGCACTGGGGGCTCACTTGAATTCTGTGATTTAGAACCCAAAGTGAGATAAGTCTTTTTGGTTGTTATTTTCTCCAGTTATACTGTTCTGATGTGTATCTCAAGTAGGCAGAGAGTTTGATTTAACAAGTTTTGGAGTTTTGTCAAAAGGAAAGGAGAAATTTAAAAAATAATTACAGAAAAAAGCAAAACAGTGATTATAAAAGTGAATCATGAAATCTTATTAGGTATAAGAAAAGAAATGAGGATGTAACATGGGTGACAGTGAAAACCTAAAGAGAATATACTGGAGTAATGAGTAGTCAAAATTGACATGCTAGAAAAAACTAAGAGAAAGATATGGTTAGTTGCCTAAGACAGGGATACTTCAAGTTGAGATTTTAGATGGGTTGTAGTTATTGCAAGAGGAACTAAAGAGCCTCTTGGTAAGGGTGAAAAAGGAAAGTGCAAGAGCCAGATTAAAACTAAATATCAAAAATCTAAGATCATAGCATCTGGCCCCATTACCTCATGGCAACTAGAAGGGAAAAGGTGGATGTAGTGACAGATTTCCTCTTCTTGGGCTCTAAAATCACTGCAGATGGTGACTGCAGCCATTAAATCAGAAGACGATTGCTTCTTGGCAGGAAAGCTATGACAAATCCAGACAATGTGATGAAAAGCAGAGATATCACTATGCCGAGAAGGCTATATAGCCAAGGCTATGGTCTTCCCTGGAGAAGGAAATGTCAACCTACTCCAGTACTCTTGCCTGGAAAATCCCATGGACGGAGGAGCCTGGTAGGCTGCAGTCCATGGGGTCGCTAAGAGTCGGACGGGACTGAGCGATTTCACTTTCACTTTTCACTTTCATGCATTGAAGAAGGAAATGGCAACCCACTCCAGTGTTCTTGCCTGGAGAATCCCAGGGACAGGGGAGCCTGGTGGGCTGCAGTTCATGGGGTCACTAAGAGTCGGACATGACTGAAGCGACTTAGCAGCAGCAGCAGCATGGTCTTCCCAGTGGTCATGTACAGTTGTGATAGCTGAACCGTAAAGAAGGCTGAGCACCAGGTGCATGCAGAACACCATCTGAGAGCAGACAGGAGTACCTGACCAGTGGAAAAGAATATATAGAACCAGGCAAAACTCTGTAGGACAAAGGAACTAGGGGGAAAACAGGACAGTTAGTAGGGCAGGACCTGCCCTTAGTGGGTGGGGGAACTTAAGCAGGGGTCTGATCCCCACAGTGGGGCAATTGTCTGAGTCAGAGGAGAAACATTTAAGACTGAGAGTGAAACAGCTGATTTGTGGCAGCCTAAATGGAATGAGAATGAGACAGTCCTTGCTGCAGCCATACATACCCTGGACAGGAATGCTGGTCTCCTGTAAGGTGCAGTGGCTGGGAGCTGAAGTTTAGGGATTGTGGAGCAATCCCAGTGTGAGGGCTGCTGTTGTCTGTGGAGAGAAAGACTGAAGGGATGTGAAGAAAGTGATCGTGGTGGGAAATGCTGGTGGATAAAAGCTAGGCCACCATGGAAGCAAGACGATACTGCTGAGTCACATGCAGGGGATGGAGCCATCACCATAGCCTCTCTCTCTCCATACTCCAGCATCAGCAGCTGAACAATAGAGAGACTGGCCCATCAAACGCCTGATGTATTGAACTACAGAGTAGGATCACACCCACGGTGCTCGTTTCAGTGACTGATGCAAGGAACTACAGAGTAGGACCCTACCCAAGGGTGCCCCTTCAAGTGCCTGATGCACTAATCTATAGAGTAGGACCCCAGCCAGGGAGGCCCCTCTATGTGCCTGACACGAGGAACAACAGAGAAGGACCCCAGGCAAGGGAGCCCTCCAAGTGCCTGAAGGGGCGGAGTGATGGAGAAAGACTGGCCAAAAAGGCCTTCTGATCGCCAGCTACAAGAGGCATGAAAAAAGACTCTGATAGAGCCATAACTCCTGGGGCGGAAGCAGACCAAGTCCCTGCACACTTGGCACTGCCAGGGTACCCACAAGCCAAGCAGCTGTGCTACCTCTCACTAGGGCAGAGCTGCCACAAGCAAAAAAAAAAAAAAAGTCATGTCTGTGTGCACAGGGTTGCTTCAGTCCTGTCCAACTCTTTTTGACTCTGTAGACTGTGGCCTGCCAGGCTTCTCTGTCAGAAAGGGGGTTCTCCAGGCAAGAATACTGGATCCTATTGGACAATACTGGTTGCCATACCCTTCTAGAGCACTATATCTCTTGCTGCCCTAGCCCAACTCCCTGAGTACCTCGTGCTGTCAGAACCCCTGTGACCCAAGCAGCTGTACCACCTCCACACCTGGCCCTCACAGCGGCAAACCCAATCCCTCCAGGGCAGCCTCAGGAGCTAAACCCCAATGGACAACCCACATGTAGAGGTGGAAATAAAACTATAATTGAAACCCAAGGGCAGTGTGGCTAAGGAAGAAGACCCAAAATCTTCCCACCAGCTGTACAAGCTGCAGATTAAATTCACATGATCAACTAAGCAGACTGTGTTGATGGAATATAGGAAAGACCATTGAGAGCTCCCACAAAAGAAAAACACTAGCTCTGATAGCTGTGGACATTGGAGGCAAGAACACACAGGAGTAGGACCAGATTAGAATCTGAGCTGCCCCCACAGCAGGTCCAGAGATCAGCACAGTGTTGGAGGGCATCCTAGGGAGGTGAGGTGCCGGGGACCAGCCCCGGCTGAACCAGGGTATTCGAAGGAGAGACGGCGTAGGCGAAGATCAGGAAACAATTGCTTAATTAAATGTTAATTAAGGATATAAAGAGTAATAGAATGAGGATAGCTCAGTAGGAAAATTCAGTGAAGAAAAGAGGCTGAAATAAGGATAGCTCAGTGAGGAAATTTAGTGGAGAAAAGCTGTTGAAATAAGGATAGCTCAGTGAGGAAATTCAGTGGAGAAAATAGGCTGAATAATTCAGCCAGAAGGTAAGAGAAAGAACGACATGGTGAGACCAAGTTTCGGTGAACAAGGCCCGCACTTTATTTTTCAAAGTAGTTTTTATACCTTAAGTTATGCACAGAGGATAATGGGGGAAGGGGTAGAGTCTTGCAGCAAACCAGGCTTTCTTCCTGCAAACTTATCATATGCAAAAGCTTAGGTGATTTGCATCATCTTCTGGCCCGGAGGCCTGTTAACATTTTAAGACCTTTTCTTCAGAAAACTTATTTTTCTCTAAAGGTGATTGGTCAGGAGCCACCCTCCAAAAGCATTAGATAAAGTTGCATTCGTACAGCGCAAAGGTGTGGTGGGCTACAAAAAGAATTAACTCAAGGGTCCCAGGTTACAAACATTAAAGCTACTATTTACACCAATTATATTAACCAATACACTGCCAGGGACACAGCAGGTAAGGGATATGGAAACTTAGCAGCAAACATTGGCCCAACAAGTGAAAATCCCTTCACCAATACAATTTCTAATCAATCTTCTAACTACTCAAAAGAATCTGTGTTTAGACAGTTTAGAACATCTCCTGCCTCTCACAGTTGGGAGGCTCTGAACAATCACATGTGGCCGGAAAAACCTATTCAGGCAGGCTAGAGGATTTCCAAAGGAGTTTGTAGGTTAAACACTGTCACACCCAGGAATTATTAACTGGAACTGTAAGCTAACTTTTTTCAGAGAGGTAGTGGGGGACAGCCCCCCGTAAAGTCAGAGGTGTAGGTGAAAGCACAAAGCAGAAAGTAGGCAGACTCTGGTTTTGGGGGTATATGCTCGAGAATTTCCAGGGGGACTCCTGAAGCTCGATCCCGCCTTTGCGTATGCCGAGCCTCCTTCCTCATGACCTTTGTCATGGGCGGAGTTCCTCACGCTGGCTACCGGCAGTGATAGAATTCCAGTTGAGCTATTCCAGATCCTGAAAAGTGCTGCACTCAATATGCAATATGCACTCAATATGCAATATGCCGGCTCCCGGCAGTGAGGTGTGACTCCCAGCGAGGGAAAGGACGCTGACAACAGCGACTCAAGAAAAATATTTATTATTTTTATTTTTTCACTTGTTCTGTGGATTCTTTTGTATATTTTTTTCTTTTCTCTTTCCTTTTCTTCCCCCTCTTTTGTAGTTGTCGATTTTATTGGCACTAAGAAATCCAATTAACCTTTTGAGCTTCCCCCCCGCCCCTCAGTCACATTTATTATTGTTGTTATAAACGTCTGCCTCTACATTTGGCTTTTGCAGTTCTGTGGAGTTTTCCTTTTTTTTTTTTTCTTTTCTCCTTTTTTGATTTTAATTTTTTTAACCTATTATTATTTTTTATACATTTATTCCTTTGTTGCCTTTCCTACTATTCTTTTTCCCTTGCAGCTAATCTTTAATATATATAAATCTTCATCTACCTCTATTTAACTTTGCATATATATTCATTCTTTCTTTTCTTTCTTTCCTTTCCTCTCAACACATTTGTTAGTTTTGTTTTCATTGCTTTATTCCCCACTTGGCACCTTTCTTTAGTGTTGTTTTCCAGTCTGTGCTGAAGTTAGTTTTGTTCTTAACTAGTAAATATAATTTTTGATTTCCTTTGTTCACCAGGTCAGTCTACTGTACTTTATTTTTGTTGGACTGTTTTCACTTTGCTCATGGGTATACACCCATGATTTTGTAACTGCAATTTGTCTGGGGTTCATCTTTGGTTTCTTGTTTTTGGATATTTGTTTTAATCTAACTTAATGGCATAACAAACCACTTGTGGAATCTCCATTCCTGACAAAAGATCAAGCCCTGAGCCTTTGGAATAGGAGCACTGACGCCAAGACCCTAGACTACCAGAGAACTAACCCTAGGGAGTATCAAATAGTGAGAACTCACATAAAGGAACCCACTTGAAGACCCTGCATCACCCAGTAGCACCCTCATCTAAACAATAAACAAAACAAAAATACAAACCCAATCATCAGCAGATAGGTTTACCATCTCACTCAGCTTTGCCCATCAGAGGAAAAACTAACAAACAAACAAAAACTCGGCACAAATCTCACCCCATAGGAAGCTCACACAAAACACTGAGGGCAGAAACCAAAAGGAAGAAAGAATTCAACCTTTTTCACGGTAAGAATTCAACTTTCCTTGAAGCTTGGGAAAAGAGACCTCAAACACAAGAACTTAAAAAACAATAATAATGAAAAGGCAGACAAATACTGCACAAATAAAAGAACAAACTAGGAACACAGAAGTCCAAATAAATGAAGAGGAAATAGGCAAACTACCTGAAAAAGAATTCAGAATAATGATAGTAAACATGATCAAAAACCTTGAAAATGAAATGGAGAAAATGCAAGAATCAATTAACAAAGACCTAGAAGAATTAAATAATAAACACACAGAGACAAGCAACACAATTACTGAAATTAAAAATACTCTAAAGGTATAAATACCAGAATATTTGAAGCAGAAGAACCAATCAGTGAGCTGGAAGATAAAATGGTGGAAATAATTTCTGAAGAGCAGATTGAAGTATAAAGAATAAAAAGAGCTAAGGACATTGTCAGAGACCTCTGGGACAATATCAAATGCACCAACATTCAAATTATAGGGGTCCCAGAAGAAGAAGAGAAAAAGAAACTGTATGAGAAAATGTTTGGAAGATGGCGGAGGAATAGGACGGGGAGAACACTTTCTCCCCCACAAATTCATCAAAAGAGCATTTAAACATCGAGTAAATTCCACAAAACAACTTCTGAATGCCAGCAGAGGACATCAGGCACCCAGAAAAGCAACCCAACTCTTCGAAAGGAGGTAGGGAAAAAATATAAAAGACAAAAAAAAGGGACAAAAGAGGGAGGGGTGGAGTTCCATCCCGGGAAGGGAGTCTTAAAAAGAGAGAAGTTTCCAAACACCAGGAAACCTTCTCACTGCCGAATGTGTGCCGAGCTTTGGAAGCACAGAGGGCAACATAACAGAGAGAAAAAATAAATAAACAATTAAAACTCGCAGATTGCGAGCCCTACGGTAACTCCCCCAGTGGAGAAGCAGCGCAGACGCCTGCACACGCCATTAGCAAGCGGGGGCTGGGCAGGGAGGCGCAGCGCGGGCTGCATCGCTTAGAGTAAGAACCTGGCCTGAATACCCTTAGCACTATCTGAGCGAAATAATTTGGGCTAGCAAACCAGACTGTGGGACATCTACCACGTGAAAAGCCAGCCCCAACCTAAGACACCGCCAGGCCCGCGCACGGAACAAGGACTGAACAGAGATAGCCGGCTGCAGACCTTCCCCCTCCGGTGACAGGCAGCCAGAGCCAGAAGGGGTCAATCGCAGCCCCAGAGAGATATTATCTATAAAACTGTAAGCAGGCTTCTTTGCTAACTAAAACTTCTTGGGGGTCTGGACGGTCAACATCTGCCTGAGAAGGTGCACCGGTTTTACACTCAGATAACCGAGTGGCGGGGAGGCGATAAGTTGCAGCATTGGCGCTCGCCAAACACCTCATCACCTGAGCTGCTCGGACCTGGGAAGAGCACAAAACGCAGGCCCAACTGAGTCTGCGACTCTGAGGACTACCCGAGTGCCTGAACCCGAGCGGCTTGGACCTGGGAGGTGCATGCAGCCCAGGGCCAGCCTCGGATTGTTCCCGGCGGAACAACCTAGAGCCCGAGCAGTGTGGGCAGGGAGGCTACACGCGCCATGAGCGGGGGCATACCCAGTGTGGCTGAGGCACTGCGGGCGCACGCCAGTGTTATTTGTTTGCAGCATCCCTCCCTCCCTCCCCACAGCGCGACTGAACAAGTGAGCCTAAAAAAAAAAAAAGTGTCCCCCACCGTCCTCTTTGTGTCAGGGCGGTAACCAGACACTGAAGAGACCAGCAAACAGAAGTTATAACAGAGGGAAACGCCTTGGAAGCTACAGGCAATAGATTAAAACCCTTGGTTACTATGGGCTACATAGGAAGGGGCCTATAAATCTTGAGAAATATGTCGGACCAAGGAACTAGCCAAAAATTAACTGAACCCACAATACTCATAACAAAACCAGAGAAAGTCCTAGATATATTTTTACTATTTTTACAATCTTTCTTTCTTTTTTAATTAAAAAAAATTTTTTAAGTCCTCTATTGTTCCTTTAATTTTCACTTTTATAACCTATTACTTTGCAAAAAAAAAAAAAAAGACCCTATTTTTTTTCTTCTTCAGAAAACTTCATATATATATATTTTTTATAATTTTTTGACCTTGTTTTTTTTTTCTTTTCTTCTTTTCTTTAACATTGTATTTTTGAAATTCCAAACTCTACTCTAGTTTTTCAATTTTAGCTTTTTGGTATATGTTATCAATTTTGTACCTATAGTTTTTTTTTTATAATTTCTGTGGCTTTTTTTTTTTTTTTTCTGTTTCTTTCTCTTCTTCTTTTATATAACATTGTATATCTGAAATTCCAAACTGTACTCTAGATTTTTAATTTATGCTTTTTGGTATTTGATATCAATTTTGTACCTGTATTTTCTTTATAATTTTTACGACATTGTTTGTTTTTGTTTGTTTGTTTTATCTCTTTATGTTTCCTCTTCCTTTTTTTTTAACATTGTATTTTTGAAATTCCAAACTCTACTCTAGATTTTTAATTTTTGCTTTTTGGTATTAGTTATCAATTTTGTACCTGTATTTTCTTTATAATTTTTGCGACCTTGTTTGTTTTTCTGTGTTCATTTTTTCTCTCTTTCTTTTCCTTCTTCTTTTCTTTAACATCGTATTTTTGAAATTCTAAACACTACTCTAGATTTTTAATTTTTGCTTTTATGTATTTGTTACCAATTTTGTACCTTTAAGAACCCAATCTTCAGGACCCATTTTTCACTAGGGAGCGAGATTACTGGCTTGACTGCTCTCTCTCCCTTTGGACTCTCCTTTTTCTCCACCAGGTCACCTATGTCTCCTCCCTAACCCCTCTCTACTCTACCCAATTCTGTGAGTTTCTGTGTGTTCCAGACGGTGGAGAACACTTAGGGAACTGACTACTGGCTGAATCTGTCTCCCTCCTTTTCATTCCCCCCTTTTATCCTTCTGGCCACCTCTGTCTCCTTCCTCCTTCTTCTCTTCTCTGTATAACTCCGTGAACATCTCTGAGTGGTCCAGTTGTGGAGTGCACATAAGGAAGTGACTACTGGCTACCCCACTCTCTCCACTATTGATTCCACCTCATCTCATTTGGGTCACCTCTAACTCCCTCCTCCCTCTTCTCTTCTCCATGTAACGCTGTGAACCTCTCTGAGTGACCCTCACAGTAGAGAAACTTTTCATCTTTAACGTAGATGTTTTATCAATGGTGCTGTATAGAAGGAGAAGTTTTGAAACTACTGTAAAAATAAGACCGATAACTGGAAGCAGGAGGCTGAAGTCCAAACCCTGACTCCAGGGAACTCCTGACTCCAAGGAATATTAATTGACAGGAGCTCATCAAACGCCTCCATACCGACACTGAAACCAAGCACCACACAAGGGCCAACAAGTTCCAGGGCAAGACATACCAAGCAAATTCTCCAGCAACAAAGGAACACAGCCCTGAGCTTCAAAATACAAGCTGCCCAAAGTCACCCCAAAACCATAGACATCTCATAACTCATTACTGGACATTTCATTGCACTCCAGAGAGAAGAAATACAGCTCCACCCACCAGAACACCGACACAAGCTTCCCTAACCAAGAAACCTTGACAAGCCACCTGTACAAACCCACACACAGCGAGGAAATGCCACAATAAAGAGAACTCCACAAACTGCAAGAATACAGAAAGGACATCCCAAACTCAGCAATTTAAACAAGATGAAGAGACAGAGGAATACCCAGCAGATAAAGGAACAGGATAAATGCCCACCAAACCAAACAAAAGAGGAAGAGATAGGGAATCTACCTGATAAAGAATTCCGAATAATGATAGTGAAATTGATCCAAAATCTTGAAATTAAAATGGAATCACAGATAAATATCCTGGAGACAAGGATTGAGAAAATGAAAGAAAGGTTTAACAAGGACCTAGAAGAAATAAAAAAGAGTCAATATATAATGAATAATGCAATAAATGAAATTAAAAACACTCTGGAGGCAACAAATAGTAGAATAACAGAGGCAGAAGATAGGATTAGTGAATTAGAAGATAGAATGCTAGAAATAAATGAATCAGAGAGGATAAAAGAAAAACGAATTAAAAGAAATGAGGACAATCTCAGAGACCTCCAGGACAATATTAAACGCTACAACATTCGAATCATAGGGGTTCCAGAAGAAGAAGACAAAAAGAAAGACCATGAGAAAATACTTGAGGAGATAATAGTTGAAAACTTCCCTATAATGGGGAAGGAAATAATCACCCAAGTCCAAGAAGCCCAGAGAGTCCCAAACAGGATAAACCCAAGGCGAAACACCCCAAGACACATATTAATCAAATTAACAAAGATCAAACACAAAGAACAAATATTAAAAGCAGCAAGGGAAAAACAACAAATAACACACAAGGGAATTCCCATAAGGATAACAGCTGATCTTTCAATAGAAACTCTTCAAGCCAGGAGGGAATGGCAAGACATACTTAAAATGATGAAAGAAAATAACCTACAGCCCAGATTATTGTACCCAGCAAGGATTTCATTCAAGTATGAAGGAGAAATCAAAAGCTTTTCAGACAAGCAAAAGCTGAGAGAATTCTGCACCACCAAAGCAGCTCTCCAACAAATACTAAAGGATATTCTCTAGACAGGAAACACAAAACGGTGTATAAATTCGAACCCAAAACAATAAAGTAAATGGCAATGGGATCATACTTATCAGTAATTACCTTAAACGTAAATGGGTTGAATGCCCCAACCAAAAGACAAAGACTGGGTGAATGGATACAAAAACAAGACCCCTACATATGATGTCTACAAGAGACCCACCTCAAAACAGGGGACACATACAGACTGAAAGTGAAGGGCTGGAAAAAGATTTGCGATGCAAATAGGGACCAAAAGAAAGCAGGAGTAGCAATACTCATATCAGACAAAATAGATTTTAAAACAAAGGCTGTGAAAAGAGACAAAGAAGGTCACTACATAATGATCAAAGGATCAATCCAAGAAGAAGATATAACAATTATAAATATATATGCACCCAACATGGGATCACCACAGTATGTAAGACAAATGCTAACAAGTATGAAAGGAGAAATTAACAATAACACAATAATAGTGGGAGACTTTAATACCCCACTCACACCTATGGATAGATCAACTAAACAGAAAATTAACAAGGAAACACAAATTTTAAACGATACAATAGACCAGTTAGACCTAATTGATATCTATAGGACATTTCATCCCAAAACAATGAATTTCACCTTTTTCTCAAGCGCACATGGAACCTTCTCCAGGATAGATCACATCCTGGGCCATAAAGCTAGCCTTGGTAAATTCAAAAAACTAGAAATCATTCCAAGCATCTTTTCTGACCACAATGCAGTAAGATTAGATCTCAATTACAGGAGAAAAACTATTAAGAATTCCAACATATGGAGGCTGAACAACACGCTGCTGAATAACCAACAAATCACAGAAGAAATCAAAAAAGGAATCAAAATTTGCATAGAAACGAATGAAAATGAAAACACAACAACCCAAAACCTGTGGGACACTGTAAAAGCAGTCCTAAGAGGAAAGTTCATAGCAATACAGGCACACCTCAAGAAACAAGAAAAAAGTCAAATAAATAACCTAACTCTACACCTAAAGCAACTAGAAAAGGAAGAAATGAAGAACCCCAGGGTTAGTAGAAGGAAAGAAATCTTAAAATTAGGGCAGAAATAAATGCAAAGGAAACAAAAGAGACCATAGCAAAAATCAACAAAACCAAAAGCTGGTTCTTTGAAAGGATAAATAAAATTGACAAACCATTAGCCAGACTCATCAAGAAACAAAGGGAGAAAAATCAAATCAATAAAATTAGAAACGAAAATGGAGAGATCACAACAGACAACACAGAATTACAAAGGATCATAAGAGACTACTATCAACAATTATATGCCAGTAAAATGGACAACGAGGAAGAAATGGACAAATTCTTAGAAAAGTACAACTTTCCAAAACTCGACCAGGAAGAAATAGAAAATCTTAACAGACCCATCAGAAGCATGGAAATTGAAACTGTAATCAAAAATCTTCCAGCAAACAAAAGCCCAGGTCCAGACGGCTTCACAGCTGAATTCTATCAAAAATTTAGAGAACAGCTAACACCTATCCTGCTCAAACTCTTCCAGAAAATTGCAGAGGAAGGTAAACTTCCAAACTCATTATATGAGGCCATCATCACCCTAATACCAAAACCTGACAAAGATCCCACAAAAAAAGAAAACTACAGGCCAATATCACTGATGAACATAGATGCAAAAATCCTTAACAAAATTCTAGCAATCAGAATCCAACGACACATTAAAAAGATCATACACCATGACCAAGTGGGCTTTATCCCAGGGATGCAAGGATTCTTCAATATCCGCAAATCAATCATTGTAATACACCACATTAACAAATTGAAAAATAAAAACCATATGATTATCTCAATAGATGCAGAGAAAGCCTTTGACAAAATTCAACACCCATTTATGATAAAAATTCTCCAGAAAGCAGGAATAGAAGGAACATACCTCAACATAATAAAAGCTATATATGACAAACCCACAGCAAACATTATCCTCAATGGTGAAAAATTGAAAGCATTTCCTCTAAAGTCAGGAACAAGACAAGGGTGCCCACTTTCACCATTACTATTCAACATAGTTTTGGAAGTTTTGGCCACAGCAATCAGAGCAGAAAAAGAAATAACAGGAATCCAAATTGGAAAAGAAGAAGTAAAACTCTCACTATTTGCAGATGACATGATCCTCTACATAGAATACCCTAAAGACTCCACCAGAAAATTACTAGAACTAATCAATGAATATAGTAAAGTTGCAGGATATAAAATCAACACACAGAAATCCCTTGCATTCCTATACACTAATAATGAGAAAACTGAAAGAGAAATTCAGGAAACAATTCCATTCACCATTGCAATGGAAAGAATAAAATACTTAGGAATATATCTACCTAAAGAAACTAAAGACCTATATATAGAAAACTATAAAACACTGGTGAAAGAAATCAAAGAGGACACTAATAGATGGAGAAATATACCATGTTCATGGATTGGAAGAATCAATATAGTGAAAATGAGTATACTACCCAAAGCAATTTATAGATTCAATGCAATCCCTATCAAGCTACCAATGGTATTCTTCACAGAGCTAGAACAAATAATTTCACAATTTGTATGGAAATACAAAAAACCTCGAATAGCCAAAGCGATCTTGAGAAAGAAGAATGGAACTGGAGGAATCAACCTACCTGACTTCAGGCTCTACTACAAAGCCACAGTTATCAAGACAGTATGGTACTGGCACAAAGACAGAAATATAGATCAATGGAACAAAATAGAAAGCCCAGAGAAAAATCCACGCACATATGGACACCTTATCTTTGACAAAGGAGGCAAGAACATACAATGGATTAAAGACAATCTCTTTAACAAGTGGTGCTGGGAAATCTGGTCAACCACTTGTAAAAGAATGAAACTAGAACACTTTCTAACACCATACACAAAAATAAACTCAAAATGGATTAAAGATCTAAACATAAGACCAGAAACTATAAAACTCCTAGAGGAGAACATAGGCAAAACACTCTCTGACATACATCACAGCAGGGTCCTCTATGACCCATCTCCCAGAATATTGGAAATAAAAGCAAAAATAAACAAATGGGACCTAATTAAACTTAAAAGCTTCTGCACATCAAAGGAAACTATTAGCAAGGTGAAAAGACAGGCTTCAGGATGGGAGAAAATAATAGCAAATGAAGCAACTGACAAACAACTAACCTCAAAAATATACAAGCAACTCCTACAGCTCAACTCCAGAAAAAAATGACCCAATCAAAAAATGGGACAAAGAACTAAATAGACATTTCTCCAAAGAAGACGTGCAGATGGCTAACAAACACATGAAAAGATGCTCAACATCACTCATTATCAGAGAAATGCAAATCAAAACCACTATGAGGTACCATTTCACACCAGTCAGAATGGCTGTGATCCAAAAGTCTACAAATAATAAATGCTGGAGAGGGTGTGGAGAAAAGGGAACCCTCTTACACTGTTGGTGGGAATGCAAACTAGTACAGCCACTATGGAGAACAATGTGGAGATTCCTTAAAAAACTGGAAATAGAACTGCCTTATGATCCAGCAATCCCACTGCTGGGCATACACACTGAGGAAACCAGAAGGGAAAGAGACACGTGTACCCCAATGTTCATCGCAGCACTGTTTATAATAGCCAGGACATGGAAGCAACCTAGATGTCCATCAGCAGATGAATGGATAAGAAAGCTGTCGTACATATACACAATGGAGTATTACTCAGCCATTAAAAAGAATACATTTGAATCAGTTCTAATGAGGTAGATGAAACTGGAGCCTATTATACAGAGTGAAGTAAGCCAGAAGGAAAAACACCAATACAGTATACTAACGCATATATATGGAATTTAGAAAGATGGTAACAATAACCCTGTGTACGAGACAGCAAAAGAGACGCTGATGTATAGAACAGTCTTATGGACTCTGTGGGAGAGGAAGAGGGTGGGAAGATTTGGGAGAATGGCATTGAAACATGTAAAATATCATGTATGAAACGAGATGCCAGTCCAGGTTCGATGCACGATACTGGATGCTTGGAGCTAGTGCACTGGGACGACCCAGAGGGATGGTATGGGGAGGGAGGAGGGAGGAGGGTTCAGGATGGGGAACGCGGGTATACTTGTGGCGGATTCATTTTGATATTTGGCAAAACTAATACAATTATGTAAAGTTTAAGAATAAAATAAAATTAAAAAAAAAAGAAAGAAAATGTTTGGAGATTATAGTTGAAAATTTCCCCAACATGGAAAAGGAAATTGTCAATCAAGTCCAAGAGGCACAGAGTCCCATACAGGATAAACCCAAGGAGAAACATGTCAAGACACATATAATCAAACTAACAAATACTAAACACAAAAAAGGAATATTAAAATCAGTAAGGGATAAGCAACAAGTAACATACAAGGGAAACCCCATATGCTTAACAGCTGAACTTTCAGCAGAAACTGCAGGCCAGAAAGGAATGGCAGGATATATTTAAAGTACTGAAAGGCAAAAATCTGCAACCAAGATTACTGTACCCAGCAAGGATCTCATTCAAAATTGATGGAAAAATAAAAAGCTTTTTGACAATCAAATAGCTATGAAGAGAAGAGAAGTGAAAAGCAAAGGAGAAAAGGAAAGATACAAGCATCTGAATGCAGAGTTCCAGGAATAGCAAGGAGAGATAAGAAAGCCTTCCTCAGTGATCAATGCAAAGAAATAGAGGAAAACAACAGAATGGGAAAGACTGGAGATCTCTTCAAGAAAATTAGAGACACCAAGGGAACATTTCATGAAAAGATGGGCTCAATAAAGGACAGAAATGGTATGGACCTAACAGAAGCAGAAGATACTAAGAAGAGGTGTCAAGAATACACAGAAGAACTGTACATAAAAGATCTTCACGACCAAGATAATCATGATGATGTGATCACTTACCTAGAGCCAGACATCCTGGAATGTGAAGTCAAGTGGGCCTTAGATAGCATCACTACGAACAAAGCTGGTGGAGGTGATGGAATTTCAGTAGAACTATTTCAAATCCTGGAAGATGATGCTGTGAAAGTGCTGCACTCAATATACCAGCAAATCTGGAAAACTCAGCAGTGGCCATAGGACTGGAAAAGGTCAGTTTTCATTACAATCCCAAAGAAAGGCAATCTTATAGAATGTTCAAACTACCACACAGTTGCACTCATCTCACACGCTAGTAAAGTAATGCTCAAGATTCTCCAAGCTAGGCTTCAGCAATACATGAACCATGAACTTCCAGATGTTCAAGCTGGTTTTAGAAAAGGCAGAGGAACCAGAGATCAAATTGCCAACATCCACTAGATCATGGAAAAAGCAAGAGAGTTCCAGAAAACCATCTATTTCTGCTTTATTGACTATGCCAAAGACTTTGACTGTGTGGATCACAATAAACTGTGGAAAATTCTGAAAGAGATGGGAATACCAGACCACCTGACCTGCCTCTTGAGAAACCTATATGCAGGTGAGGAGGCAACAGTTAGAACTGGACATGAAACAACAGACTGGTTCCAAATAGGAAAAGGAATACATCAAGGCTGTATACTGTCACCCTGCTTATTTAACTTATATGCAGAGTACATCATGAGAAACGCTGGGCTGGAAGAAGCACAAGCTGGAATCAAGATTTCTGGGAGAAATATCAATAACCTCAGATATGCAGATAACACCACCCTTATGGCAGAAAGTGAAGAGGAACTCAAAAGCCTCTTGATGAAAGTCAAAGTGGAGAGTGAAAAAGTTGGCTTAAACCTAAACATTCAGAAAATTAAGATCATGGCATCTGGTCCCATCACTTCATGGCAAATAGATGGGGAAACAGTGGAAACAGTGTCAGACTTTATTTTTGGGGGCTCCAAAATCACTGCAGATGGTGACTGCAGCCATGAAATTAAAAGACGCTTACTCCTTGGAATGAAAGTTATGGCCAACCTAGATAGCATATTGAAAAGCACAGACATTACTTTGCCAACAAAAGTTCGTCTAGTCAAGGCTATGGTTTTGCCAGTGCGCATGTATGGATGTGAAAGTTGGACTGTGAAGAAAGCTGAACACCGAAGAATTGATGCTTTTGAACTGTGGTGTTGGAGAAGACTCTTGAGAGTCCCTTGGACTGCAAGGAGATCCAACCAGTCCATCCTAAAGGAGATCGGTCCTGGGTGTTCTTTGGAAGGACTGACGCTAAAGCCAAAACTCCAGTACTTTGGCCACCTCATGTGAAGAGTTGACTCATTGGAAAAGACTCTGATGCTGGGAGGGTTGGGGGCAGGAGAAGAAGGGGACGACAGAGGATGAGACGGTGGATGGCATCACCGACTCGATGGACAAGAGTTTGGGTGAACTCCGGCAGTTGGTGATGGACAGGGAGGCCTGGCGTGCTGCAATTCATGAGTTCGCAAAGAGTCGGACACGACTGAGTGACTGAACAGAACTGAGACAAGCAATAGTTAAGCGAATTCAGTACCACCAACCCAGCTTTAAAACAAACATTAAAGGGACTTAATATAGTCAAGAAATACAACAGAAGAAAAAAGATCTACAAAATCAACCGGAAACAATTAAGAAAATGACAATAGGAACATATATAAAAATAATTACCTTAAATGTAAATGGATTAAATGCTCCAACCAAAAGATACAGACTGGCTGAAAGGATACAAAAACAAGACCCAGATATAGGCTGTCTACAAGAAACCCACTTAAGATCTCAAGACATCTATGTGCTGAAAGTGAGAGGATGGAAAAATATATTCCATGCAAATGTGAAGCAAAAGAAAGCTGGACTAGCAATCCTCGTATCAGACAAAATAGACCTTAAAATAAAGATTACAAGAGATAAGGAAGGACACTTCCTAATAATTAAGGGATCAGTCCAAGAGGAAGACAGAACAATTATAAATATCTATGCACCCAACTTAGGAGCACCTCAATACATGAGACAAACACTAACAGACACGAAAGGAGAAATTGACAGTAACACAGTAATAGTAGGAGACTTTAACACCCCACTCACACCAATGGACAGATCATCAAAATAGAAGATTAATAAGGAAACACAAGTATTAAATAATACATTAGATGAGATGAATCTCAATATCTTCAGGACATTCCATCCAAATGCAGAATAATACACCTCCTTCTCAAGTGCACATGGAACATTCTCCAGGATAGACCACATCTTGGGTCACAAATCAAACCACAGTTAATTTAAGAAAACTTAAATGATATCAAACATCTTCTCTGACCTCAATGCTATGAGACTAAATATCAATTACAAGAAAAGAAAAAACTGTAAGAAATCAAACACATAGAGATTAAAAAACACGTTTCTAAATAACCAACAGGTTACTGAAGAAATCAAAAGGGAAATCAAAAAATTTCTAGAAACAAATGATAATGAAAACACGACAGCTCAAAACCTATGCGATGAAGCAAAAGCAATTCTAAGAGGGAAGTTTCATAGCAATACAATCCTACCTCAAGAAACAAGAAAAACATTGAATAGACAACCTAACTTTATACCTAAAACAACTGGAAAAAAGAACAAAAACCCCAAAAAATAAGTAGAAGGAAAGAAATCATAAAGATCCAAGCAGAAATAAATGAAAAAGAAATGAAATAAACAATAGTAATAAAACTAAAAGCTGGTTCTTTGAGAAGATAAACAAAATTGATAAACTTTTAGCCAGACTCATCAAGAAAAAAAGAGAGAAGAATCAAATCAACAAAATTATAAATGAAAAAAGAGAGGTTACAACAGACAATGCAGAAATACAAAGGATTATAAGAGACTATTATGAACAACTATATGGCAATAAAATAGATAACCTGGAAGAAATGGACAGAGTCTTAGAAAAGTTCAATCTTCCAAGACTGAACCAGGAAGAAATAAAAATTATGAACAACCCAATTACAAGCACTCAAATTGAAGCTGTGATCAAAAATCTCCCAAGAAACAAAAGCCCAGGACTAGACGGCTTCATAGGAGAATTCTATGAAACATTTAGAGAAGAGCTAGTGCTTATCCTTCTAAAACACTTTCAAAAAATTGCAGAGGAAGGAACAATTCCAAACTGATTCTACGAGGCTACCATCACCCTGATACCAAAACCAGACAAAGACAACACAGAAAAAGAAAACTACAGGCTAATAATATCACTGATGAACATAGATGCAAAAGTCCTCAACAAAATTTTAGCAAATAAAATTCAGCAACACATCAAAAAAACTCACACACTATGATCAAGTTGGGTTTATTCTACGGATGCAAGGATTCTTCAATATATGCAAAGCAATCAATGTGATACACCATATCAACAAATTGAAGGCTAAACACCATATGATAATCTCAGTAGATGCAGAAAAAGCCTTTGACAAAATTCAGCATCCATTTATGATAAGAACTCTTCAAATGATGGGCATAAAAGGAACCTACCTCAATATAGTAAAGGCCATATATGATAAACCTACAGCAAACATTATTCTCAATGGTGAAAAACTGAAAGCATTCTCCTTAAGATCAGGAACAAGACACGGGTGTCCACTTTCACCACTATTATTCAACATAGTTCTGGAAGTCCTAGTACAGCAATCAGAGAAGAAAAAGAAATAAAGGGAATCCAGACTGGAAAAGAAGAACTAAAGCTCTCACTGTTTGCAGATGACCTGATACTGTACATAGAAAACCCTAAAGATAGTATCAGAAGATTACTAGAGCTAATCAGTGAACTTAGCAAAGTTGCAGGAAATGAAATCAATACATAGGAATCACTTGCATTTCTATATACTAAGAATGAATAATCAGAAAGGGAAATTAAGGACTCAATCCCATTCACCATTGCAACAAAAAGAATTAAATATCTAGGAAAAAACCTATCTAAAAAGAACTGTACACAGAAATTATAAGACATTAATGAAAGAAATCAAAGATGACATAAACAGATGGAGACATATTCCATGTTCTTGGGTAGGAAAAATCAATACTGTGAAAATGACTATACTACCAAATGCAATCTACAGATTTAATGCAATCCCTATCAAATTACCAATGGCATTTTTCACAGAACTACAACAACAACAACAATGACAACAAAATCACAATTCATATAGAAAAACAAAAGACCCCTAATAGTTAAAGCAGTCTTAAGAAAGAAGAATGGAGCTGGAGGAATCAACCTTCCTGACTTCAGATTACACTGCAAAGCTACAGTCATCAAGAGACTATGGTACTGGCACAAAAACAGAAATATATACCAATGGAACAACATAGAAAGCCAAGAAATAAACCCATGCACCTATGGGTACCTTATTTTTGACCTTATTTTTGAAAGAATATACAGTAAAGCAAAGACAGCCTCTTCAATAAATGGTCCTGGGAAAACTGGACAGCTACATGTAAAAGGATGAAATTAGAATACTTCCTAACATTATACACAAAGATAAACTCAAAATGAATTAGAGACCTAAATGTAAGACCAGAAACTATAAAACTCTTATAGGAATACATAGGCAGAACAGTCTATGACATAAATCAAAGCAAGATCCTCTATGACCCACCTCCTAGAGTAATGGAAATAAAAACAAAAGTAAACAAGTGGGACCTAATTAAACTTAAAAGCCTTGCACAGCAAAGGAAACTATAATCAAGGTGAAAAGACAACCTAGACTTGGTTGACTAGGAGACTAGGAGAAATAATAGCAAATGAAACAACTGACAATGGATTAATTTTCAAAATATATAAACAGCTCATACAACTGAATACCAGAAAAACAAACAACCCAATGAAAAAGTGGGGGAAAGACCCAAAAAGACATTTCTCCAAAGAAGACATAACAGATGGCTAACAAACGCATGAAAAGACTCTCAACATCACTCATTATTAGAGAAATGCAAATCAAAACTACAATGAGATATCACCTCACACCATTCAGAATGGCCATCATCAAAAATTCTACAAATGATAAATGCTGAAGAGGGTGGGGAGATAAGGGAATGCTCTTGCTCTGTTGGTGGGAATGTAAATTTATACAGCCACTATGGAAGACGGTATGGAAATTCTTTAAGAAACTAGGAATAAAACCACCATATGACCCAGCAATCCCACTCCTAGGAAACCAAAGAAAAGAGGAAATCTGAGGAAACCAAAATTGAAAGAGACACAGGTATCCCATCGTTCATTGCAGCACTATTTACAATAGCTAGAACATGGAAGCAACCTAGATTTCCAACAACAGGTGAATGGATAAAGAAGTTGTGGTACATATACACAATGGAAGATACTCAGCCTTAAAAAGGAACACATTTGAGTCAGTTCTGATGAGGTGGATGAACCTAGAACCTATTATACAGAGTGAAGTGAGTCAGAAAGAAAGATAAATACCATATTCTAATGCATATATATGGAATCTAGAAAAATGGTAGTGAAGAATTTGTTTACAGGGCAACAACGGAGAAACAGAGATAGAGAACAGACATATGGACATGGAGAGAGGGAATTCGAGGGTGAGATGTATGGAAAGAGTAACATGGAAACTTATATTACCATATGTAAAATAGATATCCAATGGGAATTTGTTGTATGGCTCAGGAAACTCAAACAAGGGCTCTGAATCAAGCAAGGGGGTGAGATGGGGAAGGAGATGGGAAGGAGTTTCAAAAGGTAGGGGATATATGTATACCTATGGCTGATTCATTTTGAGGTTTGATAGAAAACAGCAAAATTCTATAAAGTGATTGTCCTTCAATAAAAAATAAATAAATTTTTAAAAATTAAATGAAATTAAAATTAAAAGGCTGAGCACCAAAGAATTGATGCCTTTGAACTGTGGTCCTGGAGAAGGTTCCTGAGAGTCGCTTGAACAGCAAGATCAAATCAGTCACTCTTAAGGGAAAACAACCCTGAATACTCATTGGAAGGACTGATACTGAAGCTGAAGCTCCCATACTTTGGCCACCTGATGCAAACAGCAGACTTACTGGAAAATCCCCTGATGCTGGGAAAGATTGAGGGCAGAAGCAAGGGTGTCAAGAGGGTGAGGTGGCTGGATAGCATCGTGGATGCAAAGGACATAAACTTGGGCAGACTTCGAGAGATGGTGACAGACAGGAAGGCCTGTCGTGCTGCAGTTCATGGTGTCCCAGAGTTGGGCATGACTGGGAGACTGAACAACAAAAACAAGTTATTGCATACCACAAGATCTGGAATTCATTAGATTATTTTGCTGTGGTAAGTGGAGGGATAAAATCATAGAAGTAAGCAGGTCAAGAAATTGATGTCAGAGTATTAAATTTATTATAAGGATAATGTACATGAAGTTGAAATTACTCAGGTTGAGAATGGGAATAATGGTGAAGAACAAGATCTTGAAACATTTGCTATTATCATTGGTAAGTAAGGATAAAGGACCATTAGGAATAAAGATGACTGGAACAAGGAGGTATAATAACATGAGAATCAAACCTGGGCTTTTTATAGAGGTTGAAAGAACAGGAGAAACAAAGACAGATGAATTTAACACATCACTAGTAGTTGGAGAAGGCAATGGCACCCCACTCCAGTACTCTTGCCTGGAAAATCCCATAGACGGAGGAGCCTGGTAGGCTGCAGTTCATGGGGTCGCTAAGAGTCGGACACGACTGAGCAACTTCACTTTCACTTTCATGTATTGGAGAAGGCAATGGCAATCCACTCCAGTGTTCTTGCCTGGAGAATCCCAGGGACGGGGGAGCCTGGTGGGCTGCCATCTATGGGGTCACACAGAGTCGGAAACTACTGAAGTGACTTAGCAGCAGCAGTAATCTGTAGAATGCCACCACCTTAGATGGCTGCAGAGGAAGCTAGCTTCCAATCAGACCAAAAATGGCTGCATAGGAAGCTAGCTTCCAATCAGAGCAAAAATGAGGGTCTGTTTATGGACTATGCAGAGCCAGGTGGTAAAGAGATTCTGGGTAATGAAAGATGCCTGTAAGCCTTGGACTTCTTAAGTGTGTTGACTAAAGTAAATAGAAAGGGGAGACATCATGGAGTCATTCTCTTAGGGAAAAGTTTCTATTCTAGTTTCTCTCTTGCAACAGTTCTCAAGCAGCTTATAGTGGTAAGCTGGGAGTATACCTGATGGTGATAAAATTGATCCTACCAAGAACATGGAGTACTCTATGTCCTACACCAGTTCTGTAGAAAGAGACTGTCAAGAGCAGGGGGACAGCCTCGCAGAAGCATAACAAAATAAAAGGTTATAAAATGTAGCATTTATATCTCAAAACTCATCAGATCCTATAGGGTTTTGGAATGACCCTGAAATGCATTAGCAGTATATGGTGAATATCTGTTACTGAATTTTCCAAGATAATTCTGAGTTGTTAAATTGAGGGTTGGTCTTTTATGGAAAATAGCAGACTTTTGCAGAAAAAAAAATTGTTTGCAAGTAAAATCCATGCTTTTTCCTTACTATATTCTGAGGTATAACTAAATATTCAGTGGAGGTAGCAAGAAGGAAATAGGTGATTATGGAGGGCAGTGGAAAGGCAATGAAGAATTCATTATTACAGGAGAAAAAAAGTGATCTGTAGGTAAACAAATCAGTTTCTGCCAAAAATTCAAGACTAAAATAAAAGTAATTTCATTATTTCAAAACCTAACAATATGTGAGTTTAAATAAAATGCCACCAAGAATAACTTCTGACAGCCGTCTACACAGTCTACCTCTCTGAACTGAATGACAAACTACAAGTCTAAAAACTTGTCCAAAGTTCTGTACCAATCTGCAGAAAGATTGTCTAACATTGGACAAATCATTACAGATGAGATGCAACTATCCATCAAGTGGATTTGTTGTTCCAAAAAAACATCTGAACCCATTATTTAAGAGGTAAGATTTCCATTTCCATTACTGTCTTTCTGCCTACAGGTCTGTGCTGCTCGGAATATAAGATGTATGTTAGAGGGAAATGCTCAGTTTAGAGAAATAGTTATCATTTTCTCTCTAACTCTCTAGGAACAGTATGGCAAATAATCAGTAAAACATAGACAGGATTTATAATGAAGTCTTACAAATTTTATTTCTATCATCCATATGAAGAAATCCTATAATTTATTTAATCCTTTAATATGATTCTTTAGTTAGGAAATAAATTTTCTAAATGTAATTATGAATTTATTCATTGATTCATTTATAATTATTTTATTAGCATCTACTCTATATCACACATTGTGCTAGGAACTGCAAATATAACAGTTAAAATAGACATAATTCATTCAGATAGATAGTCACAACAGACACAATGAATAAATAAATAATTGGATATTATAATTAATATATAGGTAAATACCAGATTGTCTCAAAAATTACAATGTTTTAGGGACACAGCTAAGACTGAAGTCAAGAAAGTTAAATTTAAGCTTATATTCCCACAGGTTACTTATTATTTACTTTTATTTACTAAACATACACCTGATGGATGGAAGAATGGATATTATCTGTATGAAAATTATTAGAGGCAAAAAGAAGAGGATGTGCCAAGGTTCTGAGGCAAGATAAAGGAAAGAAAATGTCCTGCAACTAAGCTATCTAAAAGGGCTTCTCTTACACTAGCAATCCAAACTAATACTGTTGGCCTTTATGCTATCTTGTGATACTTTAGAACAATACATCCAGATCTGAGTGTCACAGTAAAGGGTAACACGTCATATATTGAGACATTGCCCTAAGATGGTCCATGGTAGTTCTCAAATTTTTATTTTGAGGAAGGGAAGCCAGATGGTACCAGGAGGTGCAGTATATAACAAAGTCGGTAAGTAGAAGAATGAGCAGTTAAAACAGAAAATCAAATTTAACCTATACTATAAACAACCAGGACAATAGAAGGTGCCATAAAAAGACCAGAGTCATGATTACCACAGACTTATCAAGGCCTCAGATGCCAAGCCATCTGGTCTATTCTGTCATTTGAGTACAACACATTATCTGTATCTTCCTAACTCATAGAGTTCTGACTAAAGATTTGACTGATAAAATTGCAGGCTGTTTCTGGACACCTATGGATGTTCCCTGAAAGAACAAAAGACTAGAAATAAAACTTAGCTCTATGCTAAGTCGCTCAGTTGTGTCCAACTCTGAGACCCAGTGGACTGTAGCCCTCCAGGCACCTCTGTCCATGGGGATTTTCCAGGCAAGAATACTGGAGTGGGTTGCCATGCCTTCTTCCAGGGATCTTCCCCACCCAGGGGTTGAACCCAGGTCTCCCGTAATGCAGGTAGATTCTTTACTGTCTAAGCCACCCAAGGAAGCCCAGAAATAAAACAGAAAGTTCCAAAATAAAAAAATCACACCCAAGTATGGATGCAGCAATAAGGAGCCAACACCCTTAGTTAAATGATGTGTTAAGACAATCTAAAACCAGTGAAAGAAAGTGACAGTGAAAGTTGCTCAGTCGTGTCCAACTCTTTGTGATGCCATGGACTATACAGGCCATCATTCTCCAAGCCAGAATGCTGGAGTGGGTAGCCTTTCCCTTCTCCAAAGGATCTTCCTGACCCAGAAATTGAATTGGGGTCTCCTGCATTGCAGGCAGATTCTTTACCAGCTGAAACAGCTCATATGCATAGAATGTCAGTAAAGAAAAATGTCTTGAACAAATGCCCTGAAAATGGCTCAAGGAAGGAGAAGGAAGAATGAAAAAAGAATTCAGAACAAAAGTTAGTAAAAATAGTATGGTTTAAAAGCAAAAAGACATTAAAATAAGTTTAATGTCTTGATTGCAGTGAGGATCTCATACATATATCAAATGTGTGTGTGATATCACATATCATATTACATATATGTGTGTGTGTGTGTTAAAACATCAGATTATATACTTTAAATATATTCAAATTATTGTTTGTAATTATACCTCAATGAAACTGTTAAATACATTTGTCAAATATATATTTGTCTTCTTTTATCTGAGAGAGTTAGCTTGTGAAATATATGGTCTACATTCCTTATCCACTCTGCTAAATAAGCAAACCAATACTTTAGAAATTCTTAGTTCTAATGAGATAATAATCTGTACCTTTTGGAGTAAGAACTCTCATGTTGGCTGTAGGATTGATATCCTGAAAAGTTATAGAATTACAGAAAAATATCCTTTCCTCAAACACAATCTTTACAAAGTTATGTAAAAGAAAAAATAGAAATGTAGTTGAAGAAGTTGCCTTAAAAAAACTATTTAAAGATAATATCATTTCAGCTGATAATTATAGAGCTTTAATTGGTCTGCAAGCTTCCAAAATTCTCTGTAGGTTAAATGCAATAGCAACAGATGGCAGAAAATTTGGAAATCACAGTAACAGGCATAACATCTTAAAATATAGATATATACCTTGAAAAAATTTCAACAAAGCCTTACATGTAACATTCTTATCCAATGCACATATTTAAAGTAGGTTATTTTTCACTGATGAAGTAAATTTAATGTGGATTTCTCAAGAGAAACCTGTATCAATATTCTTTCTGAATCTAAAGGGAAAAAATCTATTTTAGCAGATTTGATATCTTTCATGATGATAAGCATTTGTTGATGTGTAAATTTTTTTCTCGGTTTATCATTTAATTAGAAACATTAAAAGAATTTACAATTCTTAAGCTAGACCTATATCACTCACTTACTGATCACTCACCCAATGAGTAAATTGCCTGACTTTTCTTTCTAGGAGACATTCAAGATAATCAGACTGAAGCTCATTGATTTGGTTGATTCATCCATTCATATATTCCTACAATACTGTTGAGTATTTTAATATATATCAAACACTAGAATAGACAGTGAGTATTTAAAGACAAGAAAGACACTTCTTGTGGTCCAGAAATCTGCTATCTATTCCTTTGCTTCATTCATCCCATTACTTCTTTGCCAAACTTTACTGAGCTCACCCCAGTCCACCACCCTAGAACAAGTGCAGCTGGCTCTGTTTACTTCATGAACTTGATATTGGGTAAACAGAGCCAGATGCACCTGTTCTAGGGTGGTGGACTGGGGTGAGCTCAGTAAAGTTTGGCAAAGAAGTAATGGGATGAATGAAGCAAATAAGGAGTGTTAGACGATACACAACATACAAAGTCAGGAATTTACCAAGCCCTTTTTCTCTCTTTACAACAAAATGTGACTGACCTTATATTACATTTTTCTATATTGCTTACAGATATGCCAGTGTGTTAGACTGAACTTCCAATAAAGCAGCTGAGTCATTTGATGGGAGCACTTGGCCAAAGCTTCATTGACAAAGCAATATAAGTGTCTGAGTGGTTAAATAGATATTCAATTAAAGTTCAGTGCAAAGGATATACTAAAATTTCTTTATCTGCTATTCCCTTCAATAAATTCCCAAATTGGGCTCATAATATTTCCTTCAGTGAAGTCTGTCGGGCTTTGGACTCAGAGAGACCTGGATTTATCTGCCAATATTGACATCAAAATTTGCTTGAATTTGGGTTTTGTCTGTATCATCTTTGGCATTATCATATGCACTGCAACATGAATATAAGTACTATCCACTTCATGTGGTTGTTGGCTGTTGTAAGAATTAAATGAGTTTTAAGTTTGTAAGGTACACTGGAGGTTACTTTTTAAATTTATTTTAATTGGAGGCTAATTACTTTACAATATTGTAGTGGTTTTTGCCATACATTGACATGAATCAGCCATGGGTGTACATGTGTTCCCCATCCTGAACCCCCTACCCACCTCCCTCCCCACCCCATCCCTCAGGGTCATCCCAGTGCACCAGCCCTGAGTATCCTGTCTCATGCATCAAACCTGGGCTGGTGATCTATTCCACATAGGATAATATACATGTTTCAATGCTATTCTCTCAAATCATCCCACCCTCACCTTCTCCCACAAACCAAAGTCTGTTCTTTACATCTGTGTCTCTTTTGCTGTCTCATATATAGGGTCATTGCTACCATCTTTCTAAATTCCATATATATGCGTTAATACACTGTATTGGTGTTTTTCTTTCTGACTTACTTCACTCTGTATAATAGGCTGCAGTTTCTTTCACCTCATTAGAACTGATTCAAATGCATTCTTTTTAATATCTGAGTTTGATGGACAGGGAGGTGTGGCGTGCTGCAATTCATGGGGTTGCAAAGAGTCGGACACGACTGAGCAACTGAACTGAATTGAACTGAACTGAATATTCCATTGTGTATACATACCATAGCTTTCTTATCCATTCAATTGCTAATGGACATCTAAGTTGCTTCCATGTCCTAGCTATTGTAAACAGTGCTGTAATGAACATTGGGGTACACGTGTCTGTTTCAATTCTGGTTTCCTCTGTGTGTATGCCCAGCAGTGGGATTGCTGGGTCATATGACAGTTTCTATCTCCAGTTTTTTAAGGACTCTCCACACTGTTCTCCATAGTGGCTGGCCTAGTTTGCATTCCCACCAACAGTGTAAGAGGGTTCCTTTCTCTCTGCACCCTCTCCAGCATTTATTGTTTGTAGACTTTTTGATAGCAGCCATTCTGACCAGTGTGAGATGGCACTTCATTGTGGTTTTGGTTTTCATTTCTTTGATAATGAGTGATGTTGAACATCTTTTCATGTGTTTGTTAGCCATCTGTATGTCTTCTTTGAAGAAAGGTCTGTTTAGTTCTTTGGCCCATTTTTTGATTGGGTCATTTATTTTTCTGGAATTGAGCTGCATGAGCTGCTTGTGTATTTTTGAGACTAATTCTTGTCAGTTGTTTCGTTTGCTATTGTTTTCTCCCATTCTGAAGGCTGTCTTTTCACCTTGCTTACAGTATCATTTGTT
Source organism: Bos indicus x Bos taurus (assembly GCF_003369695.1). Taxonomy (NCBI): domain Eukaryota; kingdom Metazoa; phylum Chordata; class Mammalia; order Artiodactyla; family Bovidae; genus Bos; species Bos indicus x Bos taurus. The sequence goes on along the minus strand of NC_040079.1, from coordinate 64,794,048 downwards.
GTGCAAAAGCTTTTAAGTTTAATTAGGTCCCATTTATTTTTGCTTTTATTTCCATTACTCTGGGAGGTGGGTCATAGAGGATCCTCTATGATTTACATCAGAAAGTGTTTTGCCTATGCTTTCTTCTAGGAGTTTTATAGTTTCCGGTCTTTAATACATTTTGAGTTTATTTTTGTGTATGGTGTTAGAACGTGTTCTAGTTTCATTCTTTTACAAGTGGTTGACCAGTTTTCTCAGCACCACTTGTTAAAGAGACTGTCTTTTCTCCATTGTATACTCTTGCCTCCTTTGTCAAAGATAAGGTGTCCATAGGTGCATGGGCTTATCTCTGGGCTTTCTATTTTGTTCCATTGACCTACATTTCTGTCTTGTGCCAGTACCATACTGTCTTGATGACTGTTGCTTTGTAGTATAGTCTGAAGTCAGGCAGGTGGATTCCTCCAGTTCCATTCTTCTTTCTCAAGATTGCTTTGGCTATTCGAGGTTTTTTGTATTTCCATACAAATTGTGAAATTATTTGTTCTAGTTCTCTGAAAAATACTGCTGGTAGCTTGAAAGGGATTGCACTGAATCTATAGATTGCTTTGGGTAGTATACTCATTTTCACTCTATTGATTCTTCTGATCCACAAACATGGTATATTTCTCCATCTATTTGTGTCATCTTTGATTTCTTTCATCAGTGTTTTATAGTTTTATATATATATATATATATATATATATATATATATATGCCTTTTGTTTCTTAGGTAGGTTTACTCCTAAGTATTTTATTCTTTTCATTGCAATGGTGAATGGAATTGTTTCCTTAATTTCTCTTTCTGTTTTCTCATTGTTAGTGTATAGGAATGCAAGGGATTTCTGTGTGTTAATTTTATACCCTGCAACTTTACTATATTCTTTCATTAGCTCTAGTAACTTTCTGATGGAGTGTTTAGGGTTTTCTATGTAGAGGATCATGTCATCTGCAAACAGTGAGAGTTTTACTTCTTTTCTAATCTGGATTCCTTTTATTTCTTTTTCTTGTCTGACTGCTGTGGCTAAAACTTCCAAAACTATGTTGAATAGTAGTGGTGAGAGTGGGCACCTTTGTCTTGTTCCTGACTTTAAGGGAAATGAGAGGTTACTTTAAGAGCTCAATGAATAGCTATAAGAATACACACTCTATAAAATGCACAGTTATACATTCCCAGCCAGAAAGCATTTGCTTTGACATGGTATTTAAAATCCAGATAAAATAGAAATAGGCTTGAGAATCTTTTCACTAAAGTGGAAAGTCCAGATATTTTGAACATGTGATACAACAGCCTAAGGACTTTTCTGTTTCACAAGAACATTCAGATTCTAATTTGAAATAACTGAAGCTCCATGATGTTTGTGCAAACCTAGAAAAACTGCATTTACTGGACTCTCTGTATATGCTGAATGAAGATCAATAGTGCAACTTGTTAAGAATGAATATATCATGTAGTTCTAACCATCATGGAGTGTCAAAATCAAGGTGGTGTCATAATCAGGTGTACCCATTTTTTATTCACTCTTCCACTCTGCTCAATGCCTTCTTCTATACTATGAGTGCCCAAGTGGTAAGTATATTTCATCAGAAGAAGTGATTTATGAAAGAAGTTTACTCAACTGGAGTAATTTTTCTATAATGTAGAGTGAGGTTGAAAATTCAACTGATACTACAATCTGGATATTAAAAAAAAAAAAAACCCTTATAGATTATCTATATACTTCTACACAGGCCCTCACACACTATTTAGCAGGGAAAAATTAACTCAGCATCATTTACATTTATCATAACTTAAGTAATAATTAAGCTAAGTAATTAGACTTCCTAGGATTAGCATATTTTCTTGGATGGTGATCTTCTTTCCTCAGTTCTTCCCCTAAGGTGGTATCTCAGAACATGAATAGAGGAATGTTTGCTTCATTAGATCTCTAAAGAGTGAATTATTGGGAATCTTTTTTCATGGCATCTTCTGATGTTTTGTGTGATGCTCAGACATGCTCTCTGAGCTCAAGATTTGTATGTCAAGGTGCTTACTTGACATTTTATATGTAATAAGCATCACAATCTGAAATGTCCAAAAGAGAACTCATGTTTTATTCCTTTGGGATGTTCCCCATTCATGTGAATGGTCCCATTATCACCTAGTTTCTCAAGACAAAACCCCAGGATTCATTTGCTTTCCTTTACCTCCCCCATCTAGTCTTTTCCATCCTACTGTTTTCCTCTATTTCTTTGCATTGATTGCTGAGGAAGGCTTTGTTATCTTTTCTTGCTATTCTTTGGACCTCTGCATTCAGATGCTTATATCTTTCCTTTTCTCCTTTGCTTTTTGCTTCTCTTCTTTTCACCTGACCTGCCTCTGAGAAACCTATATGCAGGTCAGGAAGCAACAGTTAGAACTGGACATGGAACAACAGACTGGTTCCAAATAGGAAAAGGAGTACGTTAAGGCTGTATATTGTCACCCTGTTTATTTAACTTATATGCAGAGTACATCATGAGAAATGCTGGGCTAGAAGAAGCACAAGCTGGAATCAAGATTGCTGGGAGAAATATCAATAACCTCAGATATGCAGATGACACCACCCTTATGGCAGAAAGTGAAGAGGAACTCAAAAGCCTCTTGATGAAGTGAAAATGGAGAGTGAAAAAGTTGGCTTAAAGCTAAACATTCAGAAAACGAAGATCATGGCATCTGGTCCCATCACTTCATGGGAAATAGATGTGGAAACAGTGGAAACAGTGTCAGACTTTATTTTTGGGGGCTCCAAAATCACTGCAGATGGTGACTGCAGCCATGAAGTTAAAAGACGCTTACTCCTTGGAAGAAAAGTTATGACCAACCTAGATAGCATATTCAAAAGCAGAGACATTACTTTGCCAACAGAGGTCCGTTTAGTCAAGGCTATGGTTTTTCCAGTGGTCATGTATGGATGGAAGAGTTGGACTGTGAAGAAAGCTGAGCACCGAAGAATTGATGCTTTTGAACTGTGGTGTTGGAGAAGACTCTTGAGAGTCCCTTGGACTGCAAAGAGATCCAACCAGTCCATTCTGAAAGAGATCAGCCTTGGGATTTCTTTGGAGGGAATGATGCTAAAGCTGAAACTCCAATACTTTGGCCACCTCATGCGAAGAGTTGACTCATTGGAAAAGACTCTGATGCTGGGAGGGATTGGGGGCAGGAGGAGAAGGGGACGACAGAGGATGAGATGGCTGGATGGCATCACTGACTCGATGGACATGGGTTTGGGTGTACTCCGGGAGTTGGCGATGGACAGGGAGGCCTGGCATGCTGCGATTCATGGGGTCGCAAAGAGTCGGACATGACCTATGACTGAACTGAACCGAACTGAACCTCCCCCATCTAATCATCAGAAGAGCCTACCAGCTCTGCTGAAAATGTAGCTAGGATCTATCCTTTTCTTTCCATCATCTTTACCATTATTCTGGCCCAACCCTCATTATGTCTTGACTAGACTCCTAAACTAACTTTTGTATCATTTCCACTTTGTTCTACTCTTGGAAGCAGACTGATATTGAAAATGTCAATGGCTATCATTCATATGGATTGAAATCTTTTTTAGTAACATCAAAACTGAAGTTAAACTGTTCTACCAGCCAGTATGATCCAGTTTCTGCTACATCTCCAATGTTATCACTCTCACTCTCAGCCACAATGATCTCTTTTCTGTTCCTTGAGAAAGACAAACTCTTATGTGCCTTTGAGCCTCTTCAATTCACCATTCTGTGTGCTTAGGCTGTTAGCAAGCCAAAATGTCACATTATCAAAGTGGCTTCTGATCATAGTGTCAAGAGTGGTAAGAACTCAGTTCTCTGCTTTCTATCACATTACCATTTTTAACTTGTACTATATATATCACAATTTGCAATTATATCATTAATTAATTAATGTGCTTATTTATTTTACTAGTTTTTTGTCTGTCTCCCCCTTTGTTATAAGCTCCATATGATGGGGACCTTATCTATTATAGTGCCGTCACTATTGTATCTTTCTCACTTAATATTTACTGAGCAGAATGGAAGAAGAATCATACTATATGTTGTAGTTTAAAATTTAGTCAGTTATGCTTAAATATTATTTTTAAATTACAAAATGCCTTCCATAGTTGGGATAATGTAGCTTTAGTCACTTAAAACATCTATTGCTACTACTACTATATTGTCTTTAAACATTCCATAATAAAAAACAACCATGCCAACAGATACTTCAAACAAAAGCATGGTGCTTTGACTGGGCAGACATGATAAGAATTACTGGAGTGTTGGTCATATCTCCAGCTCTCACTTAGGATTCTGCCAGGAGTATGTTAGGAGCTAGTGATGATGAATTCCTTGAAGCGCCAGTCATTCAGATAGTTGATATAAGCTACATTCACTTGGAAGAAATGTATAGCTTCTATACATAAATCAGTAACTTCTATGGAAAGTGCACTTTGTCTGTAACCATGCAGATTTAAATTTTATGCCCAAAGTGCTGATAAAACAGATAGTCCAGATATTCTTTGCATTTCCTTGGTGCTGGGCCATGAAGCATGATATTGCATGAGACCAGGTTCATCCAGAATTTTCACTTGTCCTGAGATCTGAAAAGACCTAATGAAATTTAATTTGATTTGCTGGGAGCCCTATTGGCTCAACCATATTGAATTCATCTAAAAGCTTATCTCTGAAAACCTAAAAGAGTTGCTTTGACATTAATTTTTTCATCTTGTTTTGTATCATTGTGAATATCATGAATATCTCCAGAAATTACTCAAAATTGCACCTGTAGTTGTTGAAGCTTTACATTAGACTCTTCAAACATGTGAACTTTCCTCAAATTTAAGCACAGAAAGAGAGTTCAAGAAAGTCTTCCTCACAGGAAGATTTCTTAGGAAATAAACTGAAGTTAAGCAATGGAGTGCTTGTCTTCTCTCTTATTAAAGATTCTCAGAATTAATTTTCAAAGACACTTCTCACCTTTACACCTTTTGCTGAACTTATTCAGGTCTGATTAATGTGTTAAATAACTCAAACCAGCTGATATTAGTGTGGAAACACATCCATTGGCCTTCGCTCCTACATTCATTGTGTGCTGTGTACTTTTGGTTAAGTTTTTTAACCTTTGTAAGCCTCTATTTTTCCCACTGTAAAAAAGGAATTCTAGCAATTGCTATGGTATATGATTTTCTAGAATTAACTGAAATAAAGCAAGTAAAAGCCTTAACTAGGGGCTTGGCACTGTGTGTCCAATATATGGTAACTACTATCATTAGCAATATCCATGGCTATCACCTTTAATTATTTAACTATTTGTGTCTAATATATATGTTTGGCTATAAATTTTTAATACATTTCTGCAGAAAGTTTGTTGTGTCTTCAATAGTTAAGTGACAAAATTACTCCATTTTACTCAAATTTTTCCTATTTTTATTACTTATTTTGTGCTGCTGCTGCTGCTGCTAAGTCGCTTCAGTTGTGTCCGACTCTGTGCGATCCCATAGACGGCAGCCCACCAGGCTCCCCCGTCCCTGGGATTCTCCAGGCAAGAACACTGGAGTGGGTTGCCATTTCCTTCTCCAATGCAGGAAAGTGAAAAGTGAAAGGGAAGTCGCTCAGTCATGTCCGACTCTTAGCGACCTCATGGACTGCAGCCTACCAGGCTCCTCCATCCATGGGATTTTCCAGGCAAGAGTACTGGAGTGGGGTGCCGTTGCTTATCTCTTAAATAGGTAAAATGTAAGGATATAGACATTATATGTTTTGACTGTTTTTTATGTTGAGCCTAATTTTTAAGATGACTCTCACCATGCTTCAACTGAGTACAGTTGTGTAACAGGGGCCATTCTTCCCTTTGGTTCAGGTTTCAGCCTTAAAAATACAAAATGCCTCGGCCTATAGTGAGAAGGAACTTAGGCCTTTTTTTTCCCCCCACCTAGGAGAGTATTAAAGAGTCTTCTTTCAACCCTATGTCCATCTCCTTACTAACTCCTAAGCAAAGGAGAGCCAGCAATGGAATTTGTTAGGGCCTATGATAGTCACTAGGCTTTCCAATTGAGAAGTGTTACTGCATCTTGTGTGGGTGCTTAGTCGCTCAGTCGTGTCAGACTCTTTGCAACCCCATGGACTGTAGCCCACCAGGCTCTTATGTCCATGGGGATTCTCTAAGCAAGAATACTAGAGCGGGTTGCCATGCCCTCTTCTAGGGGATCTTCTCAACCCAGGGATCAATCGAACCAGGTCTCCCACATTGCAGGCAGATTCTTTACCATCTGTGCCACCAGGGAATCCCAACTAAGGACAAAAGCAACCATATGGAAGCCTTTCTTACCCTTTGTTTTGTTGTTTGCTAAGAAGATTTAGACCTTATTTTGTGCCGTTTATCTTACTTTTTAATCTCCCTGATGGGAAGCAGCCATAAAAGTATTTCTGGTACAGAGAGGCAAGGTCACACACACACAGGCCCTCCCTGTTTCTGTCTCTTGCCTGTGGATGCGTGAAGTGAAAGTGAAGTCGCTCAGTCGTGTCCAACTCTTTGCGACCCCATGGACTGTAGCCTATCAGGCTCCTCCATCCATGGGATTTTCCAGGCAAGAGTGCTGGAGTAGATCACCATTTCCTTCTCCAGGGGATCTCCCCGACCCAGGAATCGAACCCTGGTCTCCCGCATTGCAGGCAGACGCATCACCGTCTGAGCCACCAGGGAAGCCCCATGGGTATCCCCAATTCCATAAGACTGATTCAGGAAGGGGATCTGGAGTCTGTTTCAAGATTCAAATGTTCTAAACGCAGTGGGTAGGGAGTGGGAAGCTTCTGTGTCTGACTTATCAGAGAAGCCTTGCTTTGAGAAAGTTGTAGCTTGCCTAGGAGTTAAGGCTTTAATTTGGCTATCACTTCTTATGTATAGCATGGCTTCAAAGGATACCCACAACAAGAGACAAGGTGAATGAAAGCTTTAAATTATCTGCAATCCATAACATTATGCTTTTTCTTCCAGAACAAGTCCAAGAATGTTTTCATACCTACAACAAAAAGAGTTATTAAAAAAAAAAGACAGTCTATTTGCATTCACAGATTTTCATTGAATATTTTTATTTTTCACCATGTATTATTCTCCTTAAGTTCAACCTAGAAAGGTTTATCAGTACAAAAATTTATTTTAAAAAAGACTCCTAACAGTGAAATAAACACTAGTTCTAAATATAACCTTCATGCTCTGCACAAAAAGTCACCCATAATCCCCTCAAGAACCGAGCCATGAAATCTGACCACTGTTTAATGTCAGTGAGACTTGCAGGCTCTATTTATATAAATTGGCAGACACTTATATAGTTTCTACATTTCTAAATGCGATGGCATGCCTCACTTATGTGCTAAAACTTCACAATCTCAAGAGTAAAAAGAAAATCAATTTTACTTTCAAAATCAAATTTGAAGACCACAAGAAACTACAATAACAAAATAACAATAACCAAATAGTCTGACTTGTTCCCAGAGCTGTTAGTGACATACTACTAAAAAAGCTAATTTTTAATATGAATTGCTGGAGAACAAATTACCACTTATATGAAATTCAACAGTAAAGTGCCTAAGAGCAAAGGCACAGGTTCTGGAGTGAAACAGAATTGGGTTTAAGTCCTTAGTTGGGTGAAGTCAAATGGGTTATACAATTATTATAGACCTAAATTTCTATAGACCTATAGGAAAGAGGTGAAAATTCTTTCCTTATAGGGTTATGAAAAGTATCAGTGAAAAAGTTGTCAAGCCCATAGAACAGTGCCTGACAGGAGAGCTAAAAAAACAGTAGTGATCTGTTAGATTAAGTACCTGGTTAGAAAGTACTAATCAATAAATACACTCACAACAAAAAAATGAGACAATATAAGAAAATTTATTTCCATTTTAATATGTATTTCACAGCTGCCTACAATATATTTTAAAAATATTTTCATTTTTATAAAAGAAGACAGTAATAATTTAACTAGGTATTTATTAGAACATATAGGATAATAAAAGGAATTAACAATCTAATTTACTCCCCAAGTTCTGTGTCTTTTCTTCCTCTCCCTTTTTCTTCCTCTGATTTACCTTCTGCTGGATTAATCTTTCCAAAGAACAACTATCATCTTTCTAGTCTCTTGTTCAAAATTCTTCACAGATTCCCAATTGCCCACTGAATAAAGTCCAAACTTACCTTGCTTTTCAATACTCTCCACAAATTTGGTCCTAACTCATCCTTCAGACATTATCCCTTACCCTTTTCCTTTATAAATCTTATGCTTCAGCCAAACTGAACTAGATTTTAAACTCCTCAAAGTCAGAGGAGTATTTGTCTTCATTTATTTGTCTTTGCAACCTTATTGTCTACTACACTACAGTGATCCGTGTCCTTCCCAGCCAATACCAATATGAGGAGTTTATAGGTTTGCTGATTTTGTCCTTGCCACTTTCAAAATTTGTATTGTCATCTGTCATCATTTTCAATGCTGTTTTAGTCTTCTGAAATGTTAATGATTCTCAAATAACTCTAGTGCACACCATTTCAACAGCAACATCAAATAGCTAATAATAATAATAACACATTCCCACAGAAAACATTCTGATATCACTCTGTTGATGCCTTCTTCATTTAAGACTTAACCCATGCCTTCCCTGAAAATACAGCTATCATAGACACTAAAATCTTTCGCTTAGCTTACTATGGCAGAATAGATGTTGAGATATTATTTTTTGAATAAAGGAATGAGTTAAAGGCCTCAATGAAGTACACAATATAGGCTTTCTATTTTTTTCCACTCATCTGTAGTATATCACTATTACAAAGAAAAAATTTGTTCTAAAGGCCATAATATTTTCCACTTAGTATATTTTTAAAAAGTAATGGCTTCTTACAAGAAATGGTATGCCTATTATTGCCCTCTTTTTTTTTTTCTTTAAAACATTGAGAGCTACAATTTTCTCTTATTTAAGTACTTACATTGTTAGTGTGTGTGTTAGTCACTCAGTTGTGTCCAACTCTTTGTGACCCCATGGACTGCAGGCCACCAGGCTCCTCTGTCCATGGAATTCTCCATGCAAAAATACTGGAGTGGGTTGTAAGTGGCAACTGATAAATATTACTTAGAATTGCATACATGTAGAGCACTTTGTTCGGAGAAGGCAATGGCACCCCACTCCAATACTCCTGCCTGGAAAATCCCATGGACGGAGGAGCCTGTAAGGCTGCAGTCCATGGGGTCACTGAGCGTCGGACACGACTGAGCAACTTTACTTTCACTTTTCACTTTCATGCATTGGAGAAGGAAATGGCAACCCACTCCAGTGTTCTTGCCTGGAGAATCCCAGGGACGGGGGAGCCCGGTGGGCTGCCGTCTATGGGGTCACACAGAGTCGGACACGACTGAAGTGACTTAGCAGCAGCAGCAGCAGCAGCAGAGCACTTTGTTAGATACTATAACAAATGGTTAAAGCAATAGTTCTAAAAACGTATTCACACTTGCTACCTATGCTCTCTCTTCTTTACCCAATTGGACCTTGCTCCTAATCACCCTGTTAAAATCACTCTTGTCAAGGTCAATCACCTCCCACTCACAAAATCTAATCCTTGTATTTCTCTTCTTAGCTCAGCAGCATTGCCATAACATAAAAAGGGGTCTCTTGATTTCCCCTGTGCCCTCTACACACTTCTCCAGACATTTCCTCAATTCTTCTCCAGCTCAGTAACAAATCACTGCCCATTTATTCAAGCCCAAAACTTAGAACTAATCCTTTTTTTTTCTTCCTTCACTTCCTGCATTTAAGCCAACAGAACTAAGTTCTGTTAATGCTTCCTACAAAATGCATCCTATTTCCTCGCATCTCCACTGCAACCATATTAAAGATAGATTTACTTAAAACTATTGAACTACTACTACTACTACTGTGTTGTGTTCAGTCATGTCTGACTTTTTGCAAGCCCATGAACTGTAGCCCAGCAGGCTCCTCTGTCCATGGGATTTCCCAGGCAAAAATACTGGAGTGGGTTGCCATTTCCTTCTGCAGGGGATTTTTCTGACCCAGGGATGGAACCCTCATCTCTTGCATCTCCTGAATTGGCAGGTGGATTCTTTACCACTAGCACCACCTGAGAAGCCCACTACTACTACAATATCCCCCTAATTGGTCTCCTGCCTACATACGTATCTTGACCATCTATTATTCATTTAAAGGTAATCAGAACTTCTCACTTCCCTTCTTTTAAGTCTTCTACCAATTTTTTATTGGATGTAGAGTAGAACCCCAAATGTTTACCATGGCCTGTGTAGAAGGCCTTCATGAGGTTCCCTCCAATACCAGAAATCTCTCTTAGCTCTTCTCCTACTAACATGTTCCTTAAATAAACCAATCTCCTTCACAGTATAAATTTTTGTATCATTTCCATCTCTGTTTGGATATACCTTCCTCTGAGTGTGTACATTATTTAGGTTTCAGTTCAAACATCACCTTCTCAAAAAAGCTTCCCTTGTCATGCAATCTAGAGAGAATTCTTATTTCATTGGTTTCATAACATTTACTACAGCAATGAAATGAGTCATAATCTTGATCATTTATTTTCTTCCTTCTTTATGTGTTGTCTTCTTATTTGTCTAAATTAGATGTTATCTGAGATCCAGGAATTGTCCTCTTGTAAACTGGTCTAGACCAGTGGTTGACAAACTATTACTTCAAAGCCAACCCAACCCACCACCTTTTTTACAAACAAAGTTTAACTGAAACACAACAATACCCATTCATTTAAGAACTGTTTGTGGCTGCTTTCACACTATAAGGACAGAGTCAAGTAGTTACAACAGAGACTATAGGGCTCTCAAGTCAAAAATATTTACTATGTGACCATTTACAGAAAAAAATTTGCCATTCATATGCTAGACTTATGGGAAGCCAAGGTAATTGAATCTGTTTAGAAAAATAGCTATATAGTCAAGGAGGAAACACATTTTGAGCATAAATAGCAGTAGACTATCAAAGAAGCAGAGAAATCATCCAGAGACAGAATACATAGAATTTGATGACTTCCTGGGTATAAGGAATAAAGAAAGAAAATGAAATGACTCCAGGGTTTTAAGTCTTGGTACTTAGAGAATATTAGTACCATTGGTGAAAACTGGGGTATAAGGAGAAGGATGTGATTGGGAAAAGGACAACAAACATGATACTGGACATGCTAAGCTCAAAGTCCCAGTAATACATTGTTGCAGAAATGGCTAGTGGACAGTCAATGATCTAAAGCTCAGAAGAGTGACTGAAGATAGAAATTGTACCTGAGATCCAGACATGCCCCAGTAATAATAATATAAAAAATTGCATATGTAGATAAAGATTTAGGAAAAGAATTTTTTAAACAAAAAGGTATTCAAGGATAGAACTTTAAGAATACATGTATTTTAAGGACGAGAAAAGAAGAGCCAAGAGAAAAAATAGTCATCTAAGAAGAAAAATTATAATAGCTTCTAGAAGAAATAGTTTTTCAGTCTTAACTGTTGGAAAAAAATTCTTAAACGTAAAAGAAAAAGGAAAAAATGGAGAAAATTTTTTCATATTTATAACAAATTTGGTAGTGGTAAGCACCATGTTCCTTCTAGTTGCGGTTCTGTTATTCTTAATTTGCATCTTCCACTTTGTGAGCTGAAATTGCTGTTCCAGTTTCTGCCATCATGTCCCATTCCAGCTGGCAAAAAGGAGGAAGGGGGGTAGACATGATCCTTCCCTCTTTCTCTTTATGGACACTCCCCAGATGTTGCGTACATCAATACTGCTCACATCTCACTAGCCAGAAAGCAGATATAAGATGCTGGAACTTATTATATCAATGACAATGTGCCCAAATAAAATATGTGGATTTACTCTCAACTTAAAAAGGAAAGACAATAGTGAGGATAGCTGGCAGCTCTGTCAAACACTGGCCCAACTAAAAAACAACAACAAAGCCATGGGATATGAGAAAAATAACAAAGAATACAAATGGCCATTAATAATAATCAAAGAAATGGAAATCATAACAATACACTAGACAATTCCACATCATTGACAATTAAAAAATGCTAACACAGTATTTTCAGGTAAATAGGCCTCACCTCCTATCCCTAGACTTCAGTCTTATGCAGACCAAATCACTGTCACACATAGACTAGTACAATTGCCTCACAACATTCTCCTTATTTCTGTTATTGCCATTTCTAGTCAATCTTCCAAACTGCTCTCAAGAAAACCAAACCAAAACCATTTTGGTCTTTAAGAAAACCAAAATCTTAATAAGCTTATTTTTTCCCATTTTGAGAGAGTGCTAGTGCTCAGTGGTATCTGACTCTTTGGACTCCATGGAATGTAGCCTGCCAGGCTCCTCTGTCCATGGGATTTTCCAGGCAAGAATACTGGAGTCGGTTGCCATTTCTTTCTCCAGAGGATCTTCCAGACCCAGGAATCGAGCATGCATCTCTTGTGTCTTCTGCATTGGCAGGCAGATTTTTGAAGACTGCACCACCTGGGAAGCCCAGCTTTTTTCCACAAGGGAAAAATAATCCAGGATTCTGACATGGTACAAGACCTGTGGATCTTGACCTTTATCCTACATACCAGCCATTAAGAACTGCTGACCATTCCCCTAATGCACCTGAATAATTCACACATCTTCTGATTCTGCTCACTTAGCCTGGAATGTTTTCCTGAGCCTCTCTGACAAATGCCTACTTATCTTTGAATTCAGCTCAAAAATAACTTCTATAGTTTCTGACCTCTCTTTTTACCACATATAGAATTGATTTCCTCAGATATGCCCCTTCTGCACCTTGTATATGTTTGTATTACTTTATCATGCATTTTTTTTTTTTGGTTTTGTCTACTTCACTTTTTAAGAAATTAACCTTTTTGCACCATCTCTTTTTTAGATTGCCTTTAAGTATTTTAGTGCTTGCCACAAAATAACCCCTCGCTAAATGTTACTGGTAAGAACGAGGACTCATCTAATAACAATGTCTCCTTAGATCCTGGATTAGAATAAAAAGGATCAATCTTACCTGAGGGTTCATGGGAAATGTTATGACACATAAGATGGCCCCATGACTTGACACTTGAACACTGTCCTGGCCTAACCTTTTCATGGAAAAAGGAAAAACCAAAAACACAACACCTTTCCTTCTTTAGGTTTTTAGAGATCCATTATTACAGTGTCTTTCAGTCTATTCTCAAATTAAAACCCTTCCCTATTTTCATCTGAGGTAGCATATTCAAAAGAATTAAGAGAGGTTCCAGGTGTTTATATGCCAGGAATCTGGTCTTCTCTTTTGAGTTCAAAATAGACCATGCACAGACTCCTACATGATCCAGGCTATATATCAATTATAAAAAGAGCCTACATTAATTTTCCATTGATTACCTTTACTAATCTGTAGTCTTTAGGGGAGGTAACATGAGAAAGTTAAAATTGAATAAACAGTAATATTCTCAAACCTAAGGAGATATTTTTTAATAACAATTAAATTAAAATAGGAGAGCCATTGGGCAATAATCTGACTAGCCATATTTATTTCCTGAGGAGGTAATGTCAGATGTTTAGTAGAGAATCTGGGATGAGGAAGGTTTAGAAGCCCTCAGAATTATTCTGCAACTCTTAGTTTTCTCTAATTTTATTTGTGTATGCAACTTCCACATGATTGATATCAAGCCTTTGTTTCATTAGGCCTCTGGAACCCCATAACTTGTTAATGTTTCTCAATAGACTGAAGAATGATTAATGAATTTGTGTGGCAAGGCAGGGGGTAAGAAGGAAGGCATGTCAAGAACAAATGACTAAGATCTCCAGCAGTTTTTCCAACAAGCAAATTCAATTAAAGGAATTCTTTTATACTTTATTATCTCGTTGTTCATCTGTTCACTTCTTTAAAAGCAATATATTGCTTCTTCATGAAGTCATTAGTTTTTCCTAAATTAAAAAAATGTGTTTTTCTGTATATTTTGAGATCATAGTTTTCTTATGGGTGACCTGTAAGCATCACCTAAGATTATAAATGAACAAAAGATTATCCCTCAGAATAAAAGCATGATATGAACATTTGTTTTTATGTTTGTCAATATTTGTTCTGGCCTAAGGCATCACTTCATGGGAAATAGATGGGGAAACAGTGGAAACAGTGTCAGACTTTATTTTTGGGGGCTCCAAAATCACTGCAGATGGTGATTGCAGCCACGAAATTAAAAGATGCTTACTCCTTGTAAGGAAAGTTATGACCAACCTAGATAGTATATTGAAAAGCTGAGAGATTACTTTGCCAACAAAGGTCCGTCTAGTCAAGGCTATGGTTTTTCCAGTGGTCATGTATGGATGTGAGAATTGGACCGTGAAGAAAGCTGAGACCGAAGAATTGATGCTTTTGAACTGTGGAGTCGGAGAAGACTCTTGAGAGTCCCTTGGACTGCAAGGAGATCCAACCAGTCCATTCTGAAGGAGATCAGTCCTGGGTGTTCATTGGAAGGACTGATGTTGAAGCTGAAACTCCAATACTTTGGCCACCTCATGCAAAGAGTTGACTAATTGGAAAAGACTCTGATGCTGGGAGGGATTGGAGGCAGGAGGAGAAGGGGACAACAGAGGATGAGATGGCTGGATGGCATCACTGACTCGAAGGACATGAGTTTGAGTGAACTCTGGGAGTTGGTGATTGACAGGGCACCTGGGGTGCTGTGATTCATGGGGTCGCAAGGAGTCAGACATGACTGAGCGACTGAGCTGAACTGAACTGAACTGAAGGCATTTCAAGTGTCTAGTCAGAGACCATTTCTATTCTCTTGTTCTTTGTTTCTTCCTTTAAATATTACCCAACTACAGTTGAAAGAGAAGCATCTTTCTTCTCCAGTTGCAAAATTATATAAGGTAAGTCGGGAGCTCCTGGAGGGCAAGTTCTTTACTTTGTGGCAAGCACTGATTTAAGACTGAAAACAAAAGAGAGAAAGGTGTAATAGGGTGTAGAGGAGGAGAGAGAGAGGGTAGGAAAAAGAGGATAGGCACACAGATCCTGAAACATGCAAATCCATGGTTCCAGTCATTCCCAGTGGCTATTTCACTCTAGCCTTCTTTATAGTTTTATAACTTGAATGAATATTTCACTTGAACTCCCTTCCATATGAAACTGCTTTGAATTTGGTTTCCACTCCTTGCAGTTGAGATAGCACTAACAAGTGCTATTCAAATTTTAATTATAATAATAAAATTAAAAATTTTTGTTTTATTCTCAGGAATAATTCAATCGATAAATGCAAAAATATTAATTCAGAAATGAACAAGAATGCCCTTGATTTTGTGAATTCAGAATATGCCAGCTTACCTCTGTCTACTGCTGAAGAGAATGATTATAGAGGAAACAAATCAGGGGTTGGGGCTGGGAGGACTACCTTGCCTCCACAATGTTGAAAGCTGCTGAAAGTGTTAACATTTCTCATGTCCTTACTTAAAATGCAAAGCTTGCAAAATGTCTAACTCCTGTTATTCTGCTTTCTTATAGGATCTGGCACACAACTATACATACAGAAACTGTGGGGAGGATATTCACGCTTTTGTCTAATTAATGCACAGCTTTACTGGACTTCTGTCCAATCCCTGACAATGCCAACAATGATAAGGGACCATTACAGTCTAATGAGCTTGGAAAAATCGGAAGCCCAAGTCGCCTGTAGAATGTTAAAGCTAATCTACTTGTGTGGAGGAGAAAATGTCTTAAGACATTAATTCTATTCATTAAAAATGTCTTTGTGAATTAGTAAAGAAATGTTCTTATCACTTGATAGCTCTATTATGTAAGTGTATTTTTCATTTTTTTTAGGCTGCAAGCTGTGTTGACTAAACGCAGCAGGAAGGAACAAATAAATTAATTCTTCTTTTCATCAAAAAGCAAAACTGAGTGTGCCTAAATCAAGCTTTTTGTCTTAGTAAGAGGTTCCTGAAGGATGTGCTATGTTTGATATTAGCAACTTGATGTAAAACTTAAGTGTATACATTTTTGTGCAATGTAAACATAGGTTAGTTACTGATGTTCATGCTGGGTAGTATTAATTTATATTTCATTAATACTTAAGCCATTACTCATAACTGGAAAATTATATAGAGGATATGGAATAAATGGGCTTCCCAGGTGGCTCAGGAGTAAAGAATCTGCCTGCTAATTCAGGAGACACAAGAGATGTGGGTTCAATCCCTGGGTCAAGAAGATCCCTTGGAGAAGGGATGGAAATGAACTCCAGTATTCTGGACCAGTGGACCAAGGAGTCTGGCAGGATACAGTCCACAGGGCTGCAGAGAGTCAGACATGACTGAGCTACTGAGCACACAGTAATTCCCTAATTATTCTTCCTTATCCTTGACACTGTAACTTGTATTGTTGTATTCTCTGTCTCTACCCCCGTAGAGAAAAGGCTTTAATGAAAGACTTCTTGTAAAATACTTTTCTATAGAATGGACTCATGCAATAAGTACGATAGCGTGCTACTATGAGGTACTCAGTAGTAAGTCTTCTCGAATAGATCAGTACCACTACTGCACAGTACCACTACTATGCTGAATACTGTTACAAAGAAACCCCTGTTTACTTCCAGAAAATGAATTACATTTAAGTTGAAGAAAAAGGCTTTCTTGAAAATGACTTCAAGTAAGACATTGTAAATTCACCATGACTTCTGCATCCTTCTGAGAGATTTTCCTCAGAAATTGACATGCAGCAAATCATCAGCGTCTATGTATAGCTCCCATTACTATACAAATTAGCAATTTTGTTCATCAGTAAAAACTCAATAAAACACATCTTGGATATTTGTTAAAAGTTTTTTTTTTTTTTTTTTTCTTTCTGAATCATTTCCCCTGAGCCAGTTTCTATTGATAGAATCTATCTACTCACATTAATGACAGGAAGAAATGATTAAGTTGTCACTAGTGATTGGATGATCCATGAAATAAAGGACACTAAGTGAGGCAGATGAAACCCAGGCTATCCTCCCCATGTCTGCTGGAATAGAATTAAGAAATAATCTCCGAAATATTACCACTTCTCATTTCTCAAATTTATGTGGATGAAAATGATAATAACCCATAACTCATATTTTGCAGGATATTTAAGAGACATTTTTTTACCCCTAATAACATCCCCTGGGGAACAGCCTACTATACTTTTAGGATGTGCCTGAGATAAGGATAAATCTATGTAATTGTAATTAGGGTAAGATCTTAGTAACTGGTAAATGTTACTATGTCTAACTGTAAAATGGGAATTGTTAGTGGATAAAAAGGAAAGAGCTATTTTGCACCCAATTCATTCATTTAACACATATTTAGTGAGGACCTTCCATAAATCAGAAGTTGTTCAAGTAATTGAGAAAATAAAAATGATTAAAATATAATCATTCTCCTCAAAGTAATCCCACTCTAGATAAAGATGAATTTGAAAATTGATGCTTAACATATACCACTATTAGGCTATGAAAGCGAAAAGAAGATCATAGGAAAAGGTTAGCAAATGTGAGCAAAGAGGGCTAAGAAAAGCTTTCAGGAGAATGTCATGCTTGATCTGAACCTTGAGCTATCTAGGAGACTAAGTGTAAAGGAGTCTCCTGAAACTACAGCAAAGTATGGCCGCTGATATGGACATAATTCCAGGAAAGATCAGAAACAGCAAACTCAAACACCGGTGGGATGTGGCCTGTAGAGTAGTTTACCTGGAGAGAAGGGTAAGAAACAAGGACTATTGTCTAAGGCAAAGCTAGAGAGAGGGTTGCTAGGGCCATAAAAGTCCTCAAATGTTTCCAGGAGAAATTTGAATTCTATTCTAAAGATCTGTAAGGGGACACTAAAAATGTTCAAACACAGCTAGATTTATATTTTGGAAAGATACTTAATACTCTGGCATTAAGAGTGGAGCAAGATTGCAGGCAGAAAACCAGTTAGCAAGAGAAAGAGAAGGAAGGAAAGATGCCCTTTCATCTCTGTTAGAAAACTGGAAAGATAGCTGTGCTTCTGCCTGGAAATGAAACACAAAGAATTTTCTTCCTTTGAAAGGTGAATAGTGAAGGAAAGGCCAAGTTCAATTTGGATGTTCTAGTTTCAAAGTCATGTACAACACAGAAATAGGGAACAGGAGCTCAGAAAAAATATCAATTAGAAATAGATTTGGAGAAGGAAATGGCAACCCACTCCAGTGTTCTTGCCTGGAGAATCCCAGGGACGGGGGAGCCTGGTGGGCTGCCGTCTGTGGGATCGCACAGAGTCGGACACGACTGAAGTGACTTAGCAGCAGCAGTAGCAGCAGAAATAGATTTTGGGCATCATGATGCTATGGGTATAAGTTTCCTTGGTCCTTATAACCTCCCCCTTAAGAGGACAATGCTGCACTGGATTCTCTGTTATAGGTTTGCCCACCTTTGGTGATCATATGGGTCTTTTGATATATTCATTAAGGAAATTTTTAAAAGAAATGATATTCCCAAGTCTTTTCCCACACTGAGTGGATCAGAATCTTCAAAGAAAGGCCTAGAGACCTGTTTGTCTTATTTTGTTTTAAAAAAAAAAATACTTTTAGACAATTCTTATCAGCATGGAATTGTGGAATCTGCTGGTCTAATAGCAACATTTGTTAAGCATTTATTATGTGTTAGGAACTCTAAGCTTTATGCTCATACAGTTTCTATATCTTACAACAACATAATAAAATAGATATCTTATCCCCAATTCCAACATGATGAAACTAACATTCATGGTCTTGTTCAAGGTCTCAAAACTAATGAGTGGAAATAGCATCTCCTACTGATTCCAGTTTCTGCACTCTTTACTTTAAAATATATCTTGCCCTACATTGTGTTGAAGGATGCCTAGCATGACACTTAAAATGTATTTTCTTAGTAAATTACCTATTATATTACAGAGAAAATTATAGAGAAAAATGAAAAAGTGTCAATAAAATTATCTTTGATGTTGAAGTTCCCAAATGTATCTTTTTTCCCATTGCTCTGCTAAGCAGCAACTTTACTCTCAAGTGCTGAGCTTCACACCTTTTATTTTCTCCACTACTTTCCTCTTTTCCTCCTCATCTATTTCCTCTTTGTTCTCTTGACAAAAGCTAGAAACAAATATCCACTGAATTCTGGTCTACTTTAAGCCAAGATGATTCAACAATTGGGATAATAAGAAGATCCTTTACCAAAATGGAGATGAAAAGAGAGAAACAGTACTGAATCTAATATAAATAGAATAGAAAACACAAAATATCTCATTAAGATATATTTCAATGTTAGACACATTTTTGTTCCACTAGTCTTCTGTTCAGCACGTGCAAACACATTTTCTTCACTACAGGTGTTCTAGTAACATTTAGACTCTTCTGAAAATTAATAATCCTAAGGCCTTCATTCAAAATCATGTGCCATTTAGGTTACTGTGGTCCTAACTATTGCAAAGATTAAGTCATGTTTTTAGCTTGCTCTTCTTCCTGAGGTTTATAATATAGCAAGCATTTCTGAGTATGACCATCTATCAACCAATACCTACTGAATGCCCACAGAATGTAGCATTATACAGAGTGCCAGAGTGGTATGTTAAAAAAAACTACAGATAATATCTGACAGGTTTCAAAATAGACAAGATAGAACACATACAAGCAGCATTCTGGAAGCATAGAGAAGGTTCTGGAAGCATAGAGAAGGTTCAAGAAGCCGGTAGAGATAAAGCTAAATAAGCATTTTTAGGTTCACAGATAGACAAAATGTCAGACAAGTGGCATCATAAACAGGCAACACCCAAGGCCAAGCAAGGAGTTCTATGCAACAAACTATAAAGCCCATTAGTGGAATATCTTGCATTGCAAGACAATAAGGAAGTACTGAAATAATAATGAAAATGGCAAAAGATCACAAAAGTCAACCTGAACATGTTCCCACCAGTTAAATCTGCAACAATCTGAACATCTGAATAATGACCATAACAAGTTATAGCCCATAACTAAAATAAGAATACATGAATACATATTGTTATCTGCCAATCAAAAAATCAATTAACCAATAAGAAAGAAATGTTCTTTCTTACAGAAGAACATTTAATAGCCATTAAATATAGAAGGAATGACAGAATTAGATAATCATCATTTGGCAACTACCAGCAAAATAACTGAGTCAAGGAAAACTCATCAATGGATGAGCTAAAACCAGAGGGTGAAAGTTTAATGAGGAATAAGATTTTTATATAGCCTCAAAGTGTCCCACCACAAGATACTTTTGTTTGTCATTTTCATTAATATATTTTTTAACTGAAGTATAGTTATCAGTATTGTATCAGATGTACAGAAATACAGTATTTCAGATGTACAATGTAATAATTCTGACCTTTTTATAGATTATATTCCATAACAAAGTTATTATAAAATATTGACAATATTCCCTGTGTTGTGTATTACATCGTTGTAACTTATTTATTTTATACCTAGTAGTTTATATCTTTTAATTAATTTCTTTCATCTATTTTGCCCTTTCCCCCACCCCTTTCCCTTCTGGCAACCACTGGTTTGTTCTCTGTATTTTTTTTTTTTTTTTATGTTTCTGTTTTGTTATATTTGTTCACTTGTTTTATCTTTTCACTCCACATATAAGTGAAAACATATGGTATTTCTTTTCACTGTCTGACTTATTTCACTAAGCTTAATGCCTTACAGGTCCATGAATATTGTTTCAAATGGCAAAATTTCATTCTTTTTATGAATTTGCAAGTTCCATTGTGAGTATGTGTGTATATACACACATACTCATATATATATATATATATATATAGAGAGAGAGAGAGAGAGAGAGAGAGCACATTTTTATCATTCATCTGGTGACGAACACTTATATTGCTTCTACATCTTGGCTATTATAAATAACGCTGCTGTGAACACTTGGATGCACATATATTTTTGAAAAGTGCTTTCATTTCTTTGGATAAATACACAGGAATGGATTGTTGTATCATATGTTAGTTCTGTCATTGTCCCACTCAAGATGGCTTCTTCCAACAACACAAGAGATGACTAGACACATGGACATCAAAGACAGTCAACACCAAAATCAGATTGATTATACTCTTTGCAGCTGAAGATGGAGAAGCTCTATAAAGTCAGCAAAAAAAAAAAGAAAAGAAAAGACCAGAAGTTGACTGTGGCTCAGATCATTAATTCCTTATTGCAAAATTCAGAATTTAATTGAAGAAAGTAGGGAAAACCACTAGACCATTCAGATATGACCTAAATCAAATCCCTTACAATTACAGTGGAAGTGACCAATAGATTCAAGGGATTAGATCTGAGAGACAGAGTGCCTGAAGAACTATGGATGGGGGATCATAACACTGTATAGGAGGTGGTGACCCAAACAATCCCCAAGAAAAAGAAATGCAAAAAAGGCAAAATGCTTGTCTGAGGAGGGCTTACAAGTAACCGAGAAATGAAGAGAAGTGAAAGGCAAAGGAGAAAAGGAAAGATATACCTGTCTGAATGGAGAGTTCCAAAGAACAGCAAGGAGAGATAAGAAAGCCTTCCTAAGTGATCAATGCAAAGAAATAGAGGAAAATAATAGAATGGAAGAGATCTCTTCAAGAAAATCAGCGATACCAAGGGAACATTTCATGCAAAGATGGGCTCGATAAAGGACAGAAATGGTATGGACGTAACAGAAGCAGAAGATATTAAGAAGAGGTGGTAGTTTGATAGGGATTGCATTGAATCTATAAATTGCTTTGGGTAGTATACTCATTTTCACTATATTGATTCTTCCAATCCATGAACATGGTATATTTCTCCATCTATTAGTGTCCTCTTTGATTTCTTTCACCAGTGTTTTATAGTTTTCTATATATAGGTCTTTGGTTTCTTTAGGTAGATATATTCCTAAGTATTTTATTTTTTCCGTTGCAATGGTGAATGGAATTGTTTCCTTAATTTCTCTTTCAGTTTTCTCATTATTAGTGTATAGGAATGCAAGGGATTTCTGTGTGTTGATTTTATATCCTGCAACTTTACTATAATCATTGATTAGTTCTAGTAATTTTCTGGTGGAGTCTTTAGGGTATTCTATGTAAAGGATCATGTCATCTGCAAACAGTGAGAGTTTTACTTCTTCTTTTCCAATTTGGATTCCTGTTATTTCTTTTTCTGCTCTGATTGCTGTGGCCAAAACTTCCAAAACTATGTTGAATAGTAGTGGTGAAAGTGGGCACCCTTGTCTTGTTCCTGACTTTAGAGGAAATGCTTTCAATTTTTCACCATTGAGGATAATGTTTGCTGTGGGTTTGTCATATATAGCTTTTATTATGTTGAGGTATGTTCCTTCTATTCCTGCTTTCTGGAGAGTTCTTATCATAAATGGATGTTGAATTTTGTCAAAGGCTTTCTCTGCATCTATTGAGCACAGCAGGATCCTCTAAGACCCACCTCCCAGAATATTGGAAATAAAAGCAAAAATAAACAAATGGGACCTAATTAAACTTAAAAGCTTCTGCACAACAAAGGAAACTATAAGCAAGGTGAAAAGGCAGCCTTCATAATGGGAGAAAATAATAGCAAATGAAGCAACTGACAAACAACTAATCTCAAAAATAAACAAGCAACTACTACAGCTCAACTCCAGAAAAATAAATGACCCAATCAAAAAATGGGCCAAAGAACTAAATAGACATTTCTCCAAAGAAGACGTGCAGATGGCTAACAAACACATGAAAAGATGCTCAACATCACTCATTATCAGAGAAATGCAAATCAAAACCACTATGAGGTACCATTTCACGCCAGTCAGAATGGCTGCAATCCATAAGTCTACAAGCAATAAATGCTGGAGAGGGTGTGGAGAGAAGGGAATTCTCTTGCACTGTTGGTGGGAATGCAAACTAGTACAGCCACTATGGAGAACAGTGTGGAGATTCCTTAAAAAACTGGAAATAGAACTGCCTTATGATCCAGCAATCCCACTGCTGGGCATACACACTGAGGAAACCAGAAGGGAAAGAGATACGTGTACCCCAGTGTTCATCGCAGCACTGTTTATAATAGCCAGGACATGGAAGCAACCTAGATGCCCATCAGCAGATGAATGGATAAGAAAGCTGTGGTACATATACACAATGGAGTATTACTCAGCCATTAAAAAGAATACATTTGAATCAGTTCTAATGAGATGGATGAAACTGGAACCTATTATACAGAGTGAAGTAAGCCAGAAAGAAAAACACCAATACAGTATACTAACGCATATATATGGAATTTAGAAAGATGGAAACAATAACCCTGTGTACGAGACAGCAAAAGAGACACCGATGTATAGATCAGTCTTATGGACTCTGTGGGAGAGGGAAAGGGTGGGGAGATTTGGGAAAATAGCATTGAAACATGTATAATATCAGGTATGAAACGAGTCACCAGTCCAGGTTCGATGCACGGTACTGGATGCTTGGGGCTGGTGCACTGGGATGACCCAGAGGGAGGGGAGGGGAGGGAGGAGGGTGGAGGGTTCAGGATGGGGAACGCGGGTATACTTGTGGCGGATTCATTTCGATATTTGGCAAAACTAATACAATTATGTAAAGTTTAAAAATAAAATAAAATTAAAAAAAAATAAAATAAAATAGTATCCTTGAGCAAAGTTGTAAGGTGGGTGAAAAAAAAAAAAAAACAAAGAGGTGGCAAGAATACACAGAAGAAATGTACAAAAAAGATCTTCACGACCATGATAATCACGATGGTGTGATCACTCACCTAGAGCCAGACATCCTGGAATGTGAAGTCAAGTGGGCCTAAGGAAGCATCACTATAAACAAAGCTAGTGGAAGTGATAGAACTCCAGTTGAACTATTTCAAATCCTGAAAGATGATGCTGTGAAAGTGCTACACTCAATATGCCAGCAAATTTGGAAAACTCAGCAGTGGCCACAGGGCTGGAAAAGGTCAGTTTTCATTCTAATCCCAAAGAAAGGCAATGCCAAAGAATGTTCAAACTACGGCAAAATTGCACTCATTTAACACTCTAGCAAAGCAATGCTCAAAATTCTCCAACCTAGGCTTCAACAGCACGTGAACTGAAAACTTCCAGATGTTCAAGCTGGATTTAGAAAAGGCAAAGGAACCAGACATCAAATTGCCAACATCCACTGGATCATCGAAAAAGCAAAACAATTCCAGAAAAATATCCACTTCTGCTACATTGACTATGCCAAAACCTTTGTGTGGATCACAACAAACCGTGGAAAATTCATAAAGAGATGGGAATACCAGACCACCTGACCTTCCTTCTGAGAAATCTGTATGTAGGTCAAGAAGCAACAGTTAAAATTGGACATGGAACAGACTGAGTAAATCAAGGCTATATATCATCACCTTGCTTGTTTAACTTATATGCAGAATACATCATGCAAAATGCCAGGCTGGATGAAGCACAAGCTGGAATTAATACTGCAGGAAGAAATATAAATAACCTCAGATATGCAGATGACACCACCCTTTTGGCAAAAAGCAAAGAGGAACTAAAGAGCATCTTGATGAAGGTGAAAGAGGAGAGTAAAAAAGCTGGCTTAAAATTCAACATTCAAAAAACTAAGATCATGGCATCTGATTCCATCACTTCATGGCAAATAGATGGGGAAACAATGGAAAGAATGACAGAATTTATTTTCTTGGGCTCCAAAACCATTGAAGATGGTGACTGCATCCATGAAATTAAAAGATACTTGCTCCTTTGAGGAAAAGCCATGATAAACCTAGACAGCTTATTAAAAAGCAGAGACATTACTTTGCCAACAAAGGTCCATATACTCAAAGCTGTGGTTTTTCCAGTAGTCTTGTATGGATGTGAGAGTTGGACTATAAAGAATGTTGAGTGCTGAAGAAGTGATGCTTTTGAACTGTGGTGTTTGAGAAGACTCTTCAGAGTCCCTTGGACTGCAAGGAGATCCAACCAGTCCATCCTAAAGGACATTAGTCCTGGGTGTTCATTGGAAGGACTGATGTTGAAGCTGAAACTCCAATACTTTGGCCACCTCATGCGAAAAGCTGACTCATTTGAAAAGACCCTGATGCTGGGAAAGATTGAGGGCAGGAGGAGAATGGGGTGACAGAGGATGAGATGGTTGGATGGCATCATCGACTCAATGGACATGGGTTTAGGTGTACTCTGGGAGTTGGTGATGGACAGGGAGGCCTGGTGTGTGGCAGTTCATGGGGTCGTAAAGAGTCAGACACGACTGAGAGACTGAACTGAACTGAAAAAATCATTATTTGTAAAATCAACATCTGCTGGATGAGGGAAAAAGCAAGAGAGCTCCACAAAAACATCTATTTCTGCTTTATTGACTATGCCAAAGCCTTTGACTGTGTGGATCACAATCAACTGTGGAAAATTCTGAAAGAGATGGGAATACCAGACCACCTGACCTGCCTCTTGAGAAATTTGTATGCAAGTCAGGAAGCAACAGTTAGAACTGGACATGGAACAACAGACTGGTTCCAAATAGGAAAAGCAGTACGTCAAGGCTGTATATTGTCACCCTGTTTATTTAACTTATATGCAGAGTACATCATGAGAAACACTGGACTGGAAGAAGCACAAGCTGGAATCAAGATTGCCAGGAGAAATATCAATAACCTCAGATATGCAGATGACACCACCCTTATGGCAGAAAGTGAAGAGGAACTCAAAAGCCTCTTGATGAAAGTGAAAGTGGAGAGTGAAAAAGTTGGCTTAAAGCTCAACATTCAGAAAACGAAGATCATGGCATCCAGTCCCATCACTTCATGGGAAATAGATGGAGAAACAGTGGAAACAGTGTCAGACTTTATTTTTCTGAGCTCCAAAATCACTGCAGATGGTGACTGAAGCCGTGAAATTAAAAGACATTTACTCCTTGGAAGGAAAGTTATGACCAACCTAGATAGCATATTCAAAAGCAGAGACATTATTTTGCCAACAAAGGTCCGTCTAGTCAAGGCTATGGTTTTTCCAGTGGTCATGTATGGATGTGAGATTTCGACTGTGAAGAAGGCTGAGTGCCGAAGAATTGATGCTTTTGAACTATGGTATTGGAGAAGATTCTTGAGAGTCCCTTGGACTGCAAGGAGATCCAACCAGTCCATTCTGAAAGAGATCAGCCCTGGGATTTCTTTGGAAGGAATGATGCTAAAGCTGAAACTCCAGTACTTTGGCCACCTCATGTGAAGAGTTGACTCATTGGAAAAGACTCTGATGCTGGGAGGGATTGGGGGCAAGAGGAGAAGGGGACGACAGAGGATGAGATGGCTGGATGGCATCACTGACTCAATGGACATGAGTCTGAGTGAACTCCGGGAGGTGGTGATGGACAGGGAGGCAATTCGTGGGGTCGCAAAGAGTCGGACATGACTGAGCGACTGATCTGATCTGATGTATGTAGTAGCAGGAAAAAATGTGAGTCTACAATTAATGTACATGTACATTACATGTATGGTTAGATCCCATAAACTGAAAGATACTGATACATTCTCCCCTATCTCTTGAAGGTTTTATATATTCTGCTTTTGAAAATTTTCTATTAATTTAAACACTGGATATATTAATATACAATCCTAAATTAACTAGCATTATGGTTTTATATAGATTTTTGTTCTCTCAATGGAAACTGGTTGTCTAATGCTAATAATAATAGCCATGTGCTAGGGACTAAAACAATGCAGAATACTACTCAATCCTCTGTTGGCTTGTCTTGATTCAAGACTCAATTTTATTTGAGTTGTAATGCATATATTTAATTTATTCCTTCAAGAGTAATATTTCAACAAAAGTTTTATAAATATTGGACAGCAGAGAGTTCAAGTTTATAGCATTTAATAAGTATCTAGAGTATATTTTATGTTACCACTTAGTATATACTGATTTATATACATTAATGATCAAACATTTAGGGAGAAATTCAGGTTAACAGAACCAAAGACATAAAGCATATGTTCCTAAAAAGAAGCATACATTAGCTCTTCGAGCGAATGAGTTGAAACATAAGAGAAATCTCACTTTTGTGTAAATGATTCTATGGGTAACCATGGGAGACAAAATACCCTTAGAAAACAACTTTGCATTCATTCCAACTTATATAAAAATGGATAATCTAGTGTCCAAAGGAAACATCAACAGAATGCCCATGATACATTTAAATAAAAAACAAAAAAACATTTAAGCAAGTGCTACTAAACACCTACTGTAGACATCAACTTTTTTTTCAAAAATTCTTTTAAAGTTTATTTCTATAGAAATCATGTGACTTTTTGATGGCCCTCTCATATTACATAACATGTCTTTAAATAATGAGCAATCTGGCTTGCTGAATACAGTAGTTACAAAACCTGGCTTTGTCTTAGCATCACTTAGAAGATTTTCTAAATCATTCCAACACATCCACTAACTGAGAATCTCTGTGGGTGGGTCCCCAGAGACTGTATGCCTAAAATGCTTCCTAAGTAATTCTGATGCATCCGGATTTAGGGAACACGGCAAGCCTGCTCACGATAAACTAGATGAAAGCTGGATGCTCATTACCTAAAATGATAACTCTCTTCTTGCAATAGTTGATGATTAGTCATTCTATCTGACATTAATTAGATAGCACTGCTAACACCACTCCTAATTTGTGACAGTAATATAATGTTCCCAAAACACACAAAAGAGATTATTTTCTTGTTCTCTCTAGTTGGAGAGCCAGCAGGTGTTTATTCCAAACTCACTCAAAAAAAGTATGGAGTTATTAAATAACTAGTTGAAGAGGAGGGAAGCCAGAACACAGCCATGTTTTATTCACTGGAAATTATTACATGACTCATCAGGAGACTGTTTCTAAGTGCAGGTTATATCAAAAGCTTCTGGCCTGTACTAAATTCATTTCGTTATACCTTTAACTGTGTAATTAGAGTCAAAGACCATAAAATGATCCATAAAAGTTATATATAATCATGTGTTGTTCCTGATAAATTTGTACCAGTGATGACAAAAACAGTAACAGAGCCTAAATCATAATTTATCCCTGGCATAAAAGGTCGATCTCAATAAGTTCAGTTTAATAATTTATCAAGAAGTAAAGTCTTGCAACAGAGAAGGCGATGGCACCCCACTTCAATACTCTTGCCTGGAAAATCCCATGGACGGAGGAGCCTGGTGGGCTGCAGTCCATGGGGTCGCTAAGAGTCAGGCACGACTGAGAGACTTAACTTTCACTTTTCTCTTTCATGCATTGGAGAAGGAAATGGCAACCCACTCCAGTGTTCTTGCCTGGAGAATCCCAGGGATTGGGGAGCCTGGTGGGCTGCCATCTATGGGGTCGTACAGAGTTGGACATGACTGAAGCAACTTAGCAGCAGCAGCAAGGTCTTGCAAAGCTTAAAAAAACTAAAATTTGCAGATACTGAAAGTTGTCCATTGTTTTTGTTTATTATGATGGAACTGTCTATATTAAGAGGAAGCCCCAAAGAGAGTCAATAGTGGTTAATAAATTGATGTAGGACTTAAATATGCTTACAAAACAGAATATTAATGTTTTTAGTCATAGGTCTGTGGAATTAATGGTGTAGCTGAGAGACTGAGAGTTATAATGGAAAGGCAAAGTGGAGAGAGCAGAGGGACATTAATAATCTCATGAAACAGTTGGGGGATGAGTGATCAACAGATGCTCTCTCAAGTTCGATGGAGCAAGAAATAGAGTTTTCACTTAAGATTTTACTTTTCAGAGAAGTTTTAGGTTCAAAGCAGATTGAGAGGAAGGTGTAGGGATATCCCATAAACCCATTTTCCCCTTACAACTACAGTCTCCTCCATTATCAAGATCCTCGCAGCAGAGTGGTACATTTGTTATAACTGATGACCCTACATTGGCATTTCATTATCACCCAAAGTCCATAGTTTACATTAACATTCACTTTTGGTGTTGTATCCTATGGGTTTGGACAAATGCATAGTGACATGCATCTATCATTATGCTGTCATACAAAGCATTTTCAATGCCCTAAATATCCTCCATCCTCTGCATATTCATCCCTTTCCCCATTGTTCCAGAATCCATGGCAACTACTCATCACTTCACTGTCTCCATAGTTTTGCCTTTTCCAGAATGTTGGAGTCATACAGTATGTAGCCTTTTCAGCTTGCCTTCTTTCACTTAGAAATAATTTAAGATTCTTCCGTATCTTTTCACAGTTTGATAATTCATTCTTTTTAGTCCTGAATAATATTACATTGCCTGGATGTACTACAGTTTATTTATCCACTCACCTACTGAAAAGGATGCTCGGTTGCCTCTAGCTTTGGGCATTTATGATTAAAGATGCTATAATCATCTGTGTGCAGGTTTTTGAGTACATATAAGCTATCAACTCCTTTGGGTAGGCACTAAGGTGTGCAATTGCTGGAACATATGGTGAGAATATGTTTACTATTTTAAGAAACTGCCAAACAGTCTTCCAAAGGAGCTGTACCATTTTTCATTACCACCAGAAAGGAAGATTTCTTGTTCTACATCCTTACCAGCATTTGTTGTTACAGTGTTCCAGATTTGGGCATACTAGTAGATTTGTATTGGTATCTCACAGTTGTTTTGATATGAATTTTAGGAATTTTATAGAAGTATAAATTTATACTTTTGCATTTTACATTTAGCTCTATGATTCATTTTGAGATCACTTTTGTGAAGGGTGTATGGTCTGTATACAGATTCATTTTCCTGCATGTAGATGTTAGATGTTCCAGCACCATTTGTTGAAAAGACTATCTTTGTTTCACTGATTTGCCTTTGTTCTTTTGTCAAACTAATTCTAAAATTTACTTGGAGAGGCAACAAACCCAGAATAGATGATACAATATTAAAGGAGAACAAAGATGGAGGACTGTCACAAACTAACTTTAAGACTTACTATAAAGCTAAAGTAATCAAGAAAGTGTAGCACTGGCAAAAGAATAAACACAAAGATTAGTGGAATGGAACAGAGAACACAGAAATAGACCCCCATAAATACAGTCATGTATTTATGACGGTGCTGTTGAGTTTAACTGTGTCCTTACTAATTTTCTATCTACTGTATCTGTCCATTTCTGAGGTGGTGAAATATACAGCTATGATAATGGAGTCATCTATTTCTCCATGCAGTTCCATTAGTTTTTGCCTCACATAATCTGATGCTCTGTTCTGAGGTGCAAACATGTTCAGGGTTGTTATGTTTTTGGTGAACTGATCCCTGATGAACTGAATTCATCACTATGAAATGCTTTTCTTTATCCCTGATAACTTTCCTTGCATTGAAATTTATGGTCTGAAATTAATATACCTACTCTTACTTTATTTTGATTAGTGATAGCATGGTGTACATTTCTCCATCCATTTACTTTTAGTCTATATGCATTTTTATATTTAAAGTGGTTTTATTATAGACAATATGTGCGTGCATGCTTAGTCATGTCTGACTATTTATAACTCCATGGACTGTAAACTCACCAGGGTCCTCTGTCCATAGAATTTTCTAGGCAAGAATACTGAAGTGGGTTGCCATTTCCTACTCCAGGGGATCTTCCTGACACAGGGATTGAACCTGCCTCTCATGCATTGGCAAGCAGATTCTTTACCACTGAGTCACCTGGGAAGTCCACTTTAATAATCACTGTCTTCTAACGTGAATTTAAACCACATACGTTCAAAGTAATTATTGATATCATTTGATTAATATCTACCATATTTGTTATTGTTTTCTATTTGCTACCCTTGTTCATTGTTTCTATTTTTGTCTCCCCTGTTTTTCTATCTTTTGTGTTTTTACCCAAATATTCTATATAATTCCATTTTCTTTCATTTCTAGGAGTATCATTTATGCTTTTAAAAAAAAAAAAAACTGTTTTTAGTGGTTGCTTTAGAGTTTGCAATATACATTCGCAATTAACTGAAGGCCACTTTTGAATAAAACCATATTGCTTCATAAGTATGGGAGTATCTTATAATAAAATAATCCTAATTTATCCTTCCTGACCTTGTATCATTACTGTCATTTATTTTTTTACATATAAGTATTTTTATCCAATATTTACTGAAAGATCTGATTGAGCTCCAGAGGTGAAACTAACAAAAGTATAGTGACCTCCAATTTCACTGGGTCCTTTGGGAATTTTTAACAGTCACAGTTGTCCACACTCACCTTCCAGCAATTCATCAATTACAGTTAGAGTTTTCCTGTCTTGTCACTGGTTCCCCTGGTAGTTTCCAATTGTGACTCTCTGCTACAGGAAGCCATGACTCCTTGTGTTGACCTGTTTATCTCTCCAACCTGGGCGGGGGGGCAGTGGTTTGCCCAGTGTCCTCCCCTCTCTTCTGATTCCAAGAAGAATTTATGTTTTTTTCAAAGTATTCAGCTTTTTACTAATTGTCAGGATGGAGTGGAAACTTCCATGAACCTTACATGTGAAACCAGAAACTGAAAATACAGAAATACAGTTTTATATTACAAAAGTAGTTAACAAATAAAAAACTCTAATAACTATTAAAATGGATAAGATTTTATTGAAATGAATCTTCAAATTTCACAATGCTAAGTCAATTCAATTCAGTTCAATTCAGTTCACTCAGTCGTGTGCGACTCTTTGAGACTCCATGGACTGAAGTATCCAAGGCTTCCTTGTCCATCACCAACTCCTGGAGCTTACTTAAACTCATGTCCATTGAGTCAGTGATGCCATCCAACCATCTCATCCTCTGTTATCCCCTTTTCCTCCCGCCTTCAATCTTTCCATGATCAGGGTCTTTTCTAGTGTCAGTTCTTTGAATCAGGTGGCCAGAGTATTGGAGTTTCAGCTTCAACATCAGTCCTTCCAATGAATATTCAGGACTGATTTCTTTTAGGATGGACTGGTTGGAACTCCTTGAAGTCCAAAATACTCTCAAAAATCTTCTCCAACAACACAATTCAAAAGCATCAATTCTTCAGCGCTCAGCTTTCTTTATAGTCCAACTCTCAAATCCATACATGACTACTGGAGAAACCATAGCTTTGACTAGTTGGATCTTTGATGGCAAAGTAATATCTCTGCTTTTTACTATGCTGTCTAGGTTGATAATAGCTTTCCTTCCAAGGAGCAAGTGTGTTTTAATTTCATAGCTGCAGTCACCATCTGCAGAGATTTTGGAGCCCAAGAAAATAAAGTCTCTCACTGTTTCCATTGTTTCCCCATCTATTTGCCATGAAGTGATGGGATCGGATGCCAAGATCTTAGTTTTCTGAATGTTGAGCTTTAAGCCAACTTTTTTACTCTCCTCTTTCTTTTTTTTTTTTTAACTTTTTTTCCTAATTTTATTTTATTTTTAAACTTTACATAATTGTATTAGTTTTGCCAAATATCAAAATGAATCCGCCAATTCATCAAGAAACTATTTAGTTCTTCTTTGCTTTCTGCCATAAGGATGGTGTCATCTGCATATCTGAAGTTGTAGATATTTCTCCCATCAAACTTGATTCCAGCTTGTGCTTCATCCAGCCCAGCATTTTGCATGATGTAGTCTGCATAAAAGTTAAATAAGCAGGGTGACAATATGCAGCCTTGATGTACTCCTTTCCCGATTTGGAAACTGTCTGTTGTTCCAATGTCTAGTTCTACCTGTTACCTCTTGACCTGCTTACAGATTTCTCAGGAGGCAGGTCAGGTGGTCTGGTATTCCCATCTCTTTCAGAATTTTCCACAGTTTGTTGTGATCCACACAGTCAAAGGCTTTGATATAGTCAATAAAGCAGAAGTAGATGTTTTTCTGGAACTCTCTTTCTTGTTTGATGATTCATAGGATACAGGCAATTTGATCTCTGGTTCCTCTGCCTTTTCTAAATCCAGCTTGAACATCTGGAAGTTCATAGTTCACATACTGTTAAAGCCTGGCTTGGAGAATTTTGAGCATTACTTTGCTAGTGTGTGAGATGAGTACAATTGTGTGATAGTTTAAGCATTCTTTGGCATTGTCTTTTTTGGGAATTGGAATGAAAACTGACCTCTTCCAGTCCTGTGGCCACTGCTGAGTTTTCCAAATTTGCTGGCATATTGAGTGCAGCACATTCACAACATCATCTTTTAGGATTTTAATAGCTCAACTTGAATTCCATCACCTCCACTACCTTGTTCATAGTGATGCTTCCTAAGGCCCACTTGACATCCCGTTCCAGGATGTCTGGCTCTAGGTGAGTGATCACACCATCATGGTTATCTGGTACATCAAGATCTGTTTTGCATAGTTTTTCTGTGTATTCTTGCCACCTCTTCTTAATATTCTGCTTCTGTTAGGTTCATACCATTTCTGTCTTTTATTGTGCCCATCTTTGCATGAAATATTCCCTTGGCACCTCTAATTTTCTTGAAGAGATCTCTAGTCTTTCCCATTCTATTATTTTCCTCTATTTCTTTGCACTGATCACTGAGGAAGCCTTTCTTATCTCTCCTTGCTATTCTTTGGAACTCTGCAGTCAAATGGGTATATCTTTCCATTTTTCCTTTGCCTTTAGCTTGTCTTCTTTTAAGGCCTCCTCAGACAACCATTTTTCCTTTTGCATTTCTTTTTCTTGGGGATGGTCTTGATCTCTGCCTCCTGTACAATGTCACAAACCTCCATCCATAAGTTTTCAGGCACTGCACCAGATCTAATCCCTTGGAACTATTTGTCACTTGCACTGTATAATTGCAAGGGATTTGCTTTAGGTCATACCTGAATGGTCTAGTGGTTTTCCTTTCCTTGCTTTCTTCAATTTAAGTCTGAATTCGGCTATAAGGAGTTCATAATCTGAGCCGCAGTCAGAGCTCCTGGTCTTGTTTTTGCTAACTGTATACAGCTTTTCCATCTTTGGCTGTAAAGAATATAATCAGTCTGATTCCAGTATTGACCACCTGGTAATGTCTATGTGTAGAGTCGTCTCTTACGTTGTTGGAAGAAGGTGTTTGCTATGACCAGTGCGTTCTCTTGGGAAACTCTGTTAGCCTTTGCACTGCTTCATTTTGTACTCCAAGACCAAATTTGCCTGTTACTTCAGGTATCTCTTGACTTCCTACTTTTGCATTCCAGTCCCCTATAATGAAAAGGACATCTTTTGGGGGGTGTTAGTTCTAGAAGGTCTTGTAGGTCTTCATAGAACCACTCAACTTCAGCTTCTGCAGCATTACTGGTCGGGGAATAGACATGGATTAGTATGATACTGAATGGTTTGTCTTGGAAATGAACAGAGATTCTTCTGTTGTTTTTCAGATTGCATCCAAGTACTGTATTTTGGACTCTTTTGTTGACTATGATGGCTACTCCATTTCTTCTAAGGGATTCTTGCCCACAGTAGTAGATATAATGGTCATCTGAATTAAATTTGCCCATTCCAGTCCATTTTAGTTCACTGAATCCTAAAATTTAGATATTTACTCTTGCCACCTCCTGTTTGACCACTTCCAATTTACCTTGATTCATGGACCTAACATTCCCCATTCCTATGCAACATTGTTCTTTACAGAATCAGACTTTACTTCCATCACCAGTCACATCCACAACTGTGTACTGTTTTTGCTTTGGTTCTGTCTCTTCATTCTTTCTGGAGTTATTTCTCCACTCTTCTCCAGTAGCATATTGGGCACCTACCTACCTGGGGAGTTCATCTTTCAGTGTCCTACCTTTTTGCCTTTTCATACTGTTCATGGGGTTCTCAAGGCAAGAATACTGAAGTGGTTTGCCATTCCCTTCTCCAGTGGGCCATGTTTTGTCAGAACTCTCCACCATGACCTGTCCATCTTGCGTGTCCCTATACAGCATGTCTCAAGGTTTTATTGACTTAGACAAGGCTGTGGTCCATGTGATCAATTTGGTCAATAGATAAACCAAATATCATACTAACATTAATAAATTATGTCTAATATTTAGTTGTTTTGTAATAACTTGCATAAAAGTTGAAAAGAGATATTTTTTATGATAGGAAGAACAAGGAATAGTATGAGTTTGTGAACTGAATGGGATGGTAGACAGTTACTCTTAATAATCTCTTCTGCACTACTTGATCCTTTTAACCCTTATGCAAGCACTACTGTGAAAAAAATATTAGAAGAGGAATAAGAAAGATAATTGAACTCTATATATTTTAAAGATGACTCTGGTTTATATAGCTGACAAAATTAAACCTCACAGATATTAATTCAAAATCAGGTTTCAATGATCTTTCTTGTAAATTTCAGGAAACTGAGTCCTAAAATCTCGCACTCAAGCTGCAGTTTCAATCTTGGATTTTTTGTTCATTTTTGAGAATATAATGTTTATAATTCTTTCAGCTTAATAGGCTCCAATATGGCTTCTTAAAATTTTACTTTCCACATTTCTTCCTAAATTACTAGAATTTTCTTTTGATTACTGAAGCTCATTTTCAGAATAACAGAAAGGCAAAGCTACGATTTGTGATGATCCTCCCATACAAGCACAGTCATTTAGACAAGAGCAAAAATGAATGGTCTAGATGGAAAGCCATGTCCCTACTGAGGAAGAAATTATTTGATTTGATTTCTGAATGTCTTAAATAGTATTTTTGATGCCTCTCAAGTTTTAGGCTGTTGAATATTCTTTCCTTCAGTCCCTCAGTTTGCACTCCTGTGCATGCCCCCTTGATACTGCAGCACATTATTTTGGATGATGCTTTAGTACCTGTTGGAATTCCTTTAAATGAGGTTTTGTGAAAAGATGTTATAAAGCCATACTCAAAGGATTTTTAAAATCCAAGATATTTAATTACATTTTTCCAGATGTGCTCAGTTTTTCTGTGAATAGACCAGACTGTTCCTATGAACTCTCTTAAAACTCAAAGGTAACTTACAGCATCAGAAACAAGTGATTCAGGCATATGCTTAATTGTACCCTACTAATCTTACTCTTTCATCTTTGAATGATTTTATACTTCAGTGACAATAGAAAAAGAGAGTTGGGGGAAATAATATTACCAGAACTTAGGGGGAAAAAAGAAGAAGAAAACCAGGAAGAACATTAAATGCATGCTAAGTGAAAGAAGCCAATCTGAAAAGGCTACATATGTTATGACTCCATCTATTGGCTTAAAGCTCAACAGTCAGAAATCTAAATCATGCCATTTGGTCCCATCACACTTCATAGGAAATAGATAGGGAAACCGTGGAAACAGTATAAGACTTTGTTTTTTTTTTTTTTTTTGGCTCCAAAATCACTGCAGATGGTGATTGCAGCCATGAAGTTAAAAGATGCTTACTCCTTGGAAGAAAAGTTATGACCAACCTAGATAGCATATTCAAAAGCAGAGCCATTACTTTGCCAACAAAGGTCCATCTAGTCAAGGCTATGGTTTTTCCGGTGGTCATGTATGGATGTGAGAATTGGACTGTGAAGAAAGCTGAGCACCGAAGAATTGATGCTTTTGAACTGTGGTGTTGGAGAAGACTCTTGAGAGTCCCTTGGACTGCAAGGAGATCCAACCAGTCCATCCTAAAGGAGACCAGTCCTGGGTGTTCATTGGAAGGACTGATGCTGAAGCTGAAACTCCAATACTTTGGCCACCTCATGCGAAGAGTTGACTCATTGGAAAAGGCCCTGATGCTGGGAGGGATTGGGGACAGGAGGAGAAGGGGACGACAGAGGATGAGATGGCTGGATGGCATCACCGACTCGATGGACATGAGTTTGGGTGAACTCTGGGAGTTGGTGATGGACAGGGAGGCCTGGCATGCTGCAATTCATGGGGTCGCAAAGAGTCGGACATGACTGAGCAACTGAACTGAACTGATATGACATTCTGGAAGAGGGAAAAATGGAGACAGTAAAAAAATCAGTGGTGTCCAGGGGCTGGTGGAGGAGAGGGAGGTATGAATAGGGAGAACATAGAGGATTTTTAGGGGAGTGAATCTATGTACATAGATACGATACTACACTAGGGGATAATGTCATTATGCTATGCTATGCTAAGTCACTTCAGTCGTATCCGACTCTGTGCGACCCCATAGATGGCAGCCCACCAGGCTCCCCCATCCCTGGGATTCTCCAGGCAAGAACACTGGAGTGGGCTGCCATTTCCTTCTCCAATGCATGAAAGTGAAAAGTGAAAGTGAAGTCGCTCAGTCGTGTCCGACTCTTAGTGACCCCATGGATTGCAGCCTAACAGGCTCCTCTGTCCATGGGATTTTCCAAGCAAGAGTACTGGAGTGGGGTGCCATTCAGGCCAAATCCATGAAACATATAACACCAATAGTGAATCCTAAAGTAAACAACAGACTTTGGGTGACAGTAAGTTGACAGTGTAGGTCTAACAATTGTGATAAATGTACCACTGTAATGTGGGGTGTCCATAGTGGAGGAAGTTGTGTATGTGTGGGGAACACACAGAAACTGTACTTCCTGGTCAGTTTTGCTGATAAACTAAAATGCTTAAAAAACAAAGTTTATTGATTTTTTTTTTAAACCAAGTTGTGATACAAGTTACTGTTAACATTTTAAAATTAAGGGAAAGAGTTGCATGTAAAACATCACAGAAATATTTTTTCCTTATTTAAATTTCCAACCACTCTCTCCCTAAATGTTTGATCCAACTGTAATTGCCCACTAGTTGACCTATAGTAGGTAGTTTTGATACTCTTTCTTCTTACTGTAAATTCAATGTTTATCTTTACACAACAACTATTAGTTATGATAATAAGTACAAGTAGGTAATTACAATTACATGTAAAAATTGAGTGTTTCTCAGCAATTCAGCGATTAGAAAAGGAGTAAATGGGATTCTGCTTAGGCATTAAGAATGAGACCTCTGCTAATACACAGGCATGTTGGGGCTCAATATCTTTCTTAATTAGAATCACTGGGATAAAAACAAATACTTTATTACTAAGGTTACTGCTAAACTAAACCTTCCGTTTCTCTCTCTCTCTCTTTTTTAAAAATATTTTTCTATACAAAATTCTTCCCTTGAATGAAAAAAGGATTGCTTTTTAGGAACCTGCTGTCATCTAATGCTTTACAAATAAGCTGAAGAGCCAGAAACTTGACTGGGGATGATCCTGCTGCCCTGTTCCAAATACATTAAAGTTAATGAAAGACGAGGCCAGAGCAAAAGTAGATAGACTAATTTTCTCCATGCATCCCTACTCTGTGAATTCTCAGACTACCAGACTGTCTGTGAAGACATGGTGATCAAGAAAGTATATTTTGGGTTGTCAGATTGCTAAAAGTGTAGTTGTGGTAATCAAGAGAATCTCAAGAAAAGGGAAAGCTGAAGGTCATGGTTTTACATAGGAAAAAAGTTCAGAGTAAGTGTGGACACAGTGGGAAAACAGTCACAGGGAGGAGAGTTTTTCTGCCTGCCATAAGGAGAAGCAGTATCATTGTGTCCTGCAGCCCCAGCCAGAAAGTGTGTAGCCTAAGGATCCTACTACCTTTTAAGTATAAAAGTATGTTACTGTTGGACAATTTTACTAGTTTAACATGTTAACTACTTTAGCAAAACCCATATAAAACATTTCTTAAAATCTTTATTTTCTCAAGACTAGTCAAATCTAAAAACCTATGTTTTGTATTTCACGTAAAACATTTTCTTCCTCAAATATTTCCTGTCTTGGTTCTTTGGAAATTACAGTGATGGGACTTCATGTGACGTTATTTTGCCTTTACTGAGGAATTAAATTCATGCATGAAGAGGCTATGAAATATTCCTGGAGGACAAGTCATCATTAATAGTGCATCTCTAAATCCCGTAGAAGTGGTGCCGGTCCAGGTTCGATTCATGCGACAGGGTGCTCAGGGCCGGTGCACTGGGATGACCCTGGGGGATGGGATGGGGAGGGAGTGAGGAGGGGGGTTCTGGATGGGGAACACATGTGCGCCCATGGCTGATTCATGTTGATGTATGGCAAAAAACCACTACAGTATTGGTAAAGTAATTAGCTTCCAATTAAAATAAATTAATTAATTTTTTAAAAAAGAGAGACTCACTGAAGATTTGTGGCTTGGAATTGTTGCTTTCTAATTGGAGACTGAGATGAAAGTAAGGATGCTGAGCCCACTAGTGTCACTCATCTTTAAGCGCTCCACTTGTCGATAGAATGTTTTATGGGAAAATAAGTAGGCGTGGGAGTGAACTTGGGTTACCATACTTGTGCATTTCACACCTATACAGCAAAAATGTCTTTGTCATCTCTTTGGGAAGAAACAAAATTGACAGGGACAGATGGAAGCTTCGCCTTCTTTCTCTGAAGAGGCGAATTAATACAATTAAAATGAGAGATGTGCTTACATGGACTGACTTGCTAAATAGGCTAACCTTGATATTTAAAACATATAAGTATTTTAAAAATATAGATAAATATTTATACAGGTTCAACATTAAAGGGAAAAATTAAATGAATCGATAAGTGGTAAGGGTGAGGGTCTTCACTAGGCTTCTAAATACTAGTAGACATCCATTTGAGAATATAGCTATAGCTTAATTTAATACAGGCAAACAAAATTTATGAAAATAGTAATACAGAATAAAAATCCTTAACAACATGAGAGAATTCAATCACCTAATAGTAACTGAAATAAAGCATTATAAAAATGCCTGCTTTAATATAGAAAATATTGTCTATTGACCACAATAATAAAGCCCTACTTGTTAATAGAAAAAATAAAAACAAA
This sequence comes from Bos indicus x Bos taurus, assembly GCF_003369695.1. Lineage (NCBI taxonomy): Eukaryota > Metazoa > Chordata > Mammalia > Artiodactyla > Bovidae > Bos > Bos indicus x Bos taurus. Next base: position 64,754,333 of record NC_040079.1, on the reverse strand, counting down.
ATTTTAATAAATGAATTCTAGCTTCTTAAGGTGATAAAGGGCAACATATAACAATTCAAGTCTATTTCAGTGTCAGAAATCTGTGTATAAAGAAAAAACATGTAAAGCCACCTTCCTTTGCACAAATGGGAACATTAAAGATAAATGTCTTGGGTATTTATCTAAGATCTTCAAGTTTACAAACTACAGTGTTAGGTGTGGCAGAAAGTGAAGAGGAACTAAAAAGCCTCTTGATGAAAGCGAAAGAGAAGAGTGAAAAAGTTGGCTTAAAGCTCAACATTCAGAAAATGAAGATCATGGCATCTGGTCCCATCACTTCATGGAAAATAGATGGGGAAACAGTGGAAACAGTGTCAGACTTTATTTTTTGGGGCCCCAAAATCACTGCAGATGGTGATTGCAGCCACAAAATTAAAAGATGCTTACTCCTTGGAAGGAAAGTTATGACCAACCTAGATAGCATATTCAAAAGCAGAGACATTATTTTGCCAACAAAGGTCCGTCTAGTCAAGGCTATGGTTTTTCCAGTGGTGATGTATGGATGTGAGAGTGGGACTGTGAAGAAAGCTGAGTGCTGGAGAATTGATACTTTTGAACTGTGGTGTTGGAGAAGACTCTTGAGAGTCCCTTGGACTGCAAGAAGATCCAACCAGTCCATTCTAAAGGAGATCAGCCCTGGGTGTTCTTTGGAGGGACTGATACTAAAGTTGAAACTCCAATACTTTGACCACCTCATGCAAAGAGTTGACTCATTGGAAAAGGCCCTGATGCTGGGAGGGATTGGTGGCAGGAGGAGAAGGGGATGACAGAGGATGAGATGGCTGGATGGCATTACCGACTTGATGCACATGAGTTTGGGTGAACTCCAGGAGTTGGTGATGGACAGGGAGGCCTGGTGTACTGCAATTCATGGGGTTGCAAAGACTCAGACACAACTGAGCGACTGAACTGAACTGAACTGATAAAGTCTTAAAATATCAAAGTCAGAGGAACTGATCGGCTTTGATTGATATTTCTTCTTTTACATTGCCAAGCCAGAAAGATGCACCTGGGTTCTCAATCCCATTGACATCTAGATATTTTTAAAATAGTTACTTATAATGGAACCTCATTTATTAACTACCTCAGCAGAGAATAGATATTTTGTTTCATATAAATATATTCCACCATATCTGATGCTGCAGGGGAAAATATAATAGACCTGCAATTTAAAAATTAAACAAAACAAAATCTGAAGTGCAATTCTATAAAAGCACAGTTTCAAATCAGTTTAACTTTCTTCCATTAAGAAATATTAAATATTCTTCATGAATTTCTAAAAAAAATGGATATTTATGCAGGCGGATTATATCTTTAATGTGTACATAAAATAAAATAAATGACTTCACTGAAAGTGACGACCATAAGTAAGTTTTTAACATCTAAATATGTTGCAATAAGTTCTTTCTCCATCACCTGTTTAGTAAGCAATAAAACCATCTGATGCATTTGGGTTTATATATTTTCCTATTTAGGAAGACCAAAGGAAACAGTGCCAGTAATTAAATGAACTTAGTACAGAAAAGTAATTTGTAGGTATATTAAGTAAAATATTGTTTACAAAAGTAGTATGATTATGAATAGAATTCATTTTAATAAGCTGCTGGTAGAATTTTCTTCCTCTTTTAGGTTATTAATTTATTATTTCACATCGGGAGTAAAGATGTTCCCATTTCCCCTCTTATTTTTCACAATTTCCCAAATGAAATGGTTATGAAACAGAATTCAGTATTACTATTTCTCCTGTAATAGTGTTCTTGGAGGAAGTTGACAGATCTTAAATTTGTGATGATGATGAAGGTTCCATCCATCCACAAATATACTAGTAAAGCCATTTTTGTGATACTGCTCTCTTTGTACTTTCCAGGTCACTGCAAACAGGACAGAAGGCTCTGAGCTATGTGCTCTGCTAAGTGGAACTATTCTGTTTACATGCACCAATGCCCCATATGTAGGAAACCACAGTGCAATCAGAGCAAGATACCAAAAGGATAGATTCATTTTATAGCCTGGCTTCAGAACAAAAAAGACAAGGCCTCTCAGTCTCAAATGTTTAATTTGATTGATCAAATATTAAGAGCTGTATTGCTCAATGGTCTTTATCATGTTTAGTGACCATGAAGGAAAGAATTCAGGTGATGCCTTCTCTTTATCTATTTAATAGAAGTATCCAGTATACGACAAAACTTAGATAGACTATTCAATAACAGCGAGTTTCTTGAAATGATTTTACAAAGATTATATTCTTGAAGAAAATGTTAAAATATGGTAAAAATATGCATCATTAGAATAACAGCTGTTTCAACTAGAAGCATCATCTGGTTGAACTTTGTTTTATGCAAATAAGGAAAATGCCACTCCAAAAGAGGAATGGATTTATCCAAGTGCCTGCAAGTAGTTGTATAAAACCATCTAATTCTGTGGCTGGCATTCTTTCTATCATACTTCATTGCCTCTCTTATACAAGTTAGTTGACAATGAAATGCAATATTTGCTTTCCCGGATCTTTCATTTCTATCCTGAAGCCACATTTTCATGTAAACTGATACTTCCTGAAAAAATGAACTAGTAAATAGGGTCAACTTAAATGTGCAGTTTTCCATATGGTGCATTTTGAGTAACTGAATGAGTTCACAGTCCAAAATTGATTCTCCAAGTCTATTGCTTTATATAAATATATGATCATTATATTTGCTGTTAAATATTAAGGTATTATTGGGAAAACTCTAGTTAACATGCAAACTTGTTTATACCCCATTACAGAACATACCTAGGGATTGATACCTACATAGGACCCACTGCAGAGAGCAGTGAACACAGAAAAATTCTGATTGTGGAACATGGTGACCACAGAGCTTAAACACATGTTGGTAATTACAGTCAGGAACTGTGGTAGATGACTGAGAGGAAGGGGGTGATTCAGTCAACAGAATAACGCACTGGGTATTCAGTGTTAGTTGTCATAAAACAAGAATCCAGGAGTGCTGAATAAAACTTCCTACCTTACTACACAGAATCATCAGTGCTAGACACATATTTGCAAGCTTCTTTGAAAACATGTGTTTCAGTCCTCTGGGCCCTACTATATGGAGAGATAATTTTTAATCAAACATTTTTTATATTGGGGAAAGAGGCTGATGAGAGAAAGGATATATATATATATATATGTAACTGATGCACATTCTTGTATGGCAGAAACCAACACAACATTGTAAAGTAATTACCCTCAAATTAAAAAAAAAATAAATGAAAAGAACAGGAATTTAAAAACCTATTGATATTTAACTATCCCTAACTTGATCATTTTGCAAAAATCTAAAATACAAAGATCTGAGATCCATATATTTGACTTTAGTTTCTAATTCCTTATTACATATATGTCAACTATGTTTCAGTTAGTTCAGTGCAGTCGCTCAGTTGTGTCCCACTCTTTGCACCCCATGGACTGCAGCACAACAGGCTTCCCAACTCACAGGGTTTGCTCAAACTCATGTCCATTGAGTCAGTGATGCCATCCAACCAGCTATTACTCTGTTGGTCACTTTTCCTCCTGCCTTCAATCTTTTCCAACATCAGGGTCTTTTCCAATGAGTCAATTCATTGCATCAGGTGGCCGAAGTATTGGAGTTTCAGCTTTAATGTCAGTCCTTCCAATGAATATTCAGGACTGATTTCCTTTAGGATTGACCGGTTTGATCTTCTTTCAGTCAAAGGGACTCTCAAGAGTCTTCTCCAACACCACAGTTCAAAAGCATCAATTCTTTGGCACTCAGCTTTCTTTGTAGTCCCAACTCTCACACCCATGCATGACTACTGGAAAAAATTACTTCCGCTTTTTGACTACACCAAAGCTTTTGTGTGGATCACAACAAACTGGAAAATTCTTCAAGAGATGGGAATGGCACACCACCTGATTTGCCTCCTGAGAAATTTGTATGCAGGTCAAGAAGCAACAGTTAGAACTAGACATGAAACAACAGACAGGTTCCAAATCAGAAAAGGAGTACGTCAAGACTATATATTGTCACCCTGTTTATTTGACTTATAGCAGATTACATCATGAGAAATGCCAGGTTGGATGAAGCACAAACTGGAATCAAGATTGCCGGGAGAAATATCAATAACCTCAGATATGCAGATGACACCACCCTTATAGCAGAAAGTGAAGAACATAGCTTTGACTAGACAGATCTTTGTCAGCCAAGTAATGTCTCTGCTTTTAAATATGCTGTCTAGGTTGGTCATAACTTTTCTTACAAGGAGCAAGCATCTTTTAATTTCATGGCTGCAGTCACCATCTGCAGTGATTTTGGAGCCCAAGAAAATAAAGTCTCTCACTGTTTCCATTGTTTCCCCATCTATCTGCCATGAAGTGATGGGATCAGATGCCATGACCTTAGTTTTTTGAATGTTGAGTTTTAAGCCAACTTTTTCACTCTCCTCTTTCACTTTCATCAAGAGGCTCTTTAGTTCTTCACTTTCTGCTATAAGGGTGGTGTCATCTGCATATCTGAGGTTATTGATATTTCTCCCGGCAATCTTGATTCCAGTTTGTGCTTCATCCAACCTGGCATTTCTCATGATGTAATCTGCTATAAGTCAAATAAACAGGGTGACAATATATAGTCTTGACGTACTCCTTTTCTGATTTGGAACCTGTCTGTTGTTTCATGTCTAGTTCTAACTGTTGCTTCTTGACCTGCATACAAATTTCTCAGGAGGCAAATCAGGTGGTGTGCCATTCCCATCTCTTGAAGAATTTTCCAGTTTGTTGTGATCCACACAAAAGCTTTGGTGTAGTCAAAAAGCGGAAGTAATGTTTTTCTGGAATTCTCTTGCTTTTTTGATGATCCAGCGAATGTTGGCAATTTGATCTCTGGTTCCTCTGCCTTTTCTAAAACCAGCTTGAACATCAGGAAGTTCACGGTTCATGTACCATTGAAGCCTGGCTTGGAGAATTTTGAGCATTACATTGCTAGGGTATGAGATGAGGACAACTGTGCAGTAGTTTGAGCATTCTTTGGCATTGCCTTTCTTTGGGATTGGAATGAAAACTGACCTTTTCCAGCCCATGGCCACTGCTGAGTTTTCCAAATTTGCTGGCATATTGAGTGCAGCACTTTCACAGCATCATCTTTTAGGATTTGAAATAGCTCAACTGGAGTTCCATCACCTCCACTAGCTTTGTTCATAGTGATGCTTCCTAAGGCCCATTTGACATCCCATTCCAGGACATCTGACTCTAGGAGAGTGATGATACCATCATGATTATCTGGATCATGAAGATCATTTTTGTATAGTTCTTCTGTGTATTCTTGCCACCTCTTCTAACTTCTGTTAGGTCCATACCATTTCTGTCCTTTATTGTGCCCATCTCTGCATAAAAATGTTCCCTTGGTATCTCTAGTTTTCTTGAAGAGATCTCTAGTCTTTCCCATTCTATTGCTTTCCTCTATTTCTTTGCACTGATCACTGAGGAAGGCTTTCTTATCTCTCCTTGCTATTCTTTGGAACTCTGCATTCAGATGGATGTATCTTTCCACTTCTCCTTCGCCTTTAGCTTGTCTTCTTTCCACAGCTATTTATAAGGCCTCCTCAGATAACCATTTTGTCTTCATGGATTTATTTATCTTGGGAATGATCTTGATCACTGCCTCCTACACAATGTCACAAACCTCTGTCCATAGTTCTTCAGGCACTCTACCAGATCTAGTCCCTAAAAATCTATTTCTCACTTCCACTGTATAATCATAAGGGATTTGATTTAGGTCATACCTGAATGGTCTAGAGGTTTTCCATACTTTATTCAACTTAAGCCTGTATTTGGCAATAAGGAGTTCATGATCTGAGCCACAGTCAGTGCTCCTTGTCTTATTTTTGCTAATTGTATAGATCTTCTCTATCTTTGGCTGCAAAGAATATAATCAATCTGATTTCGGTATTGACCATCTGGTGATGTCCATGTGTAGAGTCGTCTCTTATGTTGTTGGAAGAGGGTGTTTACTAGGGCCAGTGTGTTCTCTTGGCAAAACTCTGTTAGTCTTTGCACTGCTTCATTTTGTACTCCAAGACCAAATTTGCCTGTTACTTCAGGTATCTCTTGACTTCCTACTTTTGCATTCCAGTCCCCTATAATGAAAAGGACATCTTTTGGGGGGTGTTAGTTCTAGAAGGTCTTGTAGGTCTTCATAGAACCGCTCAACTTCAGTTTCTGCAGCATTACTGGTTGGGCATAGACTTGGATTACTGTGATATTGAATGGTTTGTCTTGGAAACGAACAGAGATCCTTCTGTTGTTTTCAGATTGCACCCAAGTACTGTTTGTTGGACTCTTTTGTTGACTATAATGGTTACTCCATTCTTCTAAGGGATTCTTGCCCACAGTAGTAGATATAATGGTCATCTGAATTAAATTTGCCCATTCCAGTCCATTTTAGTTCACTGAATCCTAAAATTTAGATATTTACTCTTGCCACCTCCTGTTTGACCACTTCCAATTTACCTTGATTCATGGACCTAACATTCCACGTTACTATGCGATATTGTTCTTTACAGAATCAGACTTTACTTCCATCACCAGTCACATCCACAACTGGGTGCTGTTTCTGCTTTGGTTCCATCTCTTCATTCTTTCTGTAGTTATATCTCCACTCTTTTCCAGTAGCATATTGGGCACCTACCGACCTGGGGAATTCATCTTTCAGTGTCCTACCTTTTTGCCTTTTCATACTGTTCATGGGGTTCTCAAGGCAAGAATACTGAAGTGGTTTGCCATCCCCTTTTCCAGTGGAACACGTTTTGTCAGAATTCTCCACCATGACCTGTCTGTCTTGGGTGCCCCTACATGCATGGCTCATAGTTTCACTGAATCAGACTAGACTGTAATCTACTCCTATTTCAAGACCCCTTATCTGTAAGCCTCTCTCTCTCCCTGATGCCTGAATTCCATTAATACTTCACTAAGAGGCCAGAGACTATAACAAGACACCAGGACATGGATAAGGTAAAAGAAGGTCCTCCTCTTCTGATCCAAAGATATTAAGGGAAGAAAAGGGAATAATGAGGAAAGAGAGACAGGAAATAATATGTACATGTTCTTATGAAGAAGGACAGGGTTTTGCTTTCTTGGTCTGCTCTTCATTTGCTTGTGTTGAGGACAGCACCCAGAAGGTCTCTGATCTTAGAAGGAGCAGATGAAAGTAGCTGTTCTGTGAGCCAGCAGGCCTGGCATGGTGTTTACTAGACCATGGGTAGGTTATAAAATGTGGCAGAGTTTCAGTGGGTACAGGAAATGGTAGGAGCCAAGCAAGATGAGGAAAGGGTGCCAAGCTCCTACCATTCTAGAAGAGGCCAGACCAGATATGCATATTGATACCCAAGTTCAGTCCGAGTGTTGGCAGGCTGACCAGAGCACAGGCAGATGAGGAACAATAACATGGTGGAGAAAGACAAGGGGATTACATGGAGATGACCTGCCCCCCCTCCCCCCACAGCAAAGGCACCAGTCACTTCTCATTTCCTAGAAATGAATAAGGGGAAAGAAACAGAGGTTTGTGGAAGACGAAGCAAGTATACAAATGAAACAGAGTGAAAACTAAAGGGACCACTTAAATGACTGCCTTGGACTAAATTGTAAACTGAATTAGATTACATGTATTTTTTCTTTGTTTTTTGCTATCCAGATCATTTACATGAGTGGGGTATGAGTAATTTTGTAAATCTACCATGCATTCATGCACAGTCAAACTGACCATGAATTCATTGAACCAGATTATATTCCTATTACTTAGTGAAGGAAAATAGATATTGCATTAATTTATATCTTATAGCCCCTCAATACAACCCTGGAATAATTGTGTTCCTTATAGAAGATAAGGAACAGATGTAAAGCATATTCAATTAATTCTATTTAAACTGTTTTTATTTACATAAACTTTAAAATAGGCATTCGGGATTATATTCTAAATAAAAATGTTGTAGATCAGAGATTGGGCTTCCCTGGTGGCTCAGTGGTAAAGAATTTGCCTGCCAGTGCAAGAGACGGGTTCTATCACTGGGTCAGGAAGATCCCTTGAGAAGGAATAGCAACCTGCTCCAGTATTCTTGCTGGGAAAATTCCATGGATAGATAGGCCTGATGGGCTACAGTCCACGGGCTCTCAAAAATCGGACACGATTTAGTGACTAAGCAACAACAACAAAGATCAGAGATTCCTAAACTTTCTTAGTTCAAAGCACCTTCACAGTTTTAGTGACTTTTCTAACAAGTGATCAAAATCAAACAAAATGATAATTAAAAATAAATAACAGTTCCTTTTATTAAGTAATTAGGGCCAGCAAGTTAATAATACATTTTTATACCTGAACAAAACCACTGCTATTTGGAAAAATAATGCAAAAAATTTGAAAGACAAAAATTTTAATTTTACCTTTAAATAACTGCAGTTACTTACTGACGAGATGTGTGTGTCTGTTGAGTACTGCACAGTTTCTCAAGCTGTGCATTCAGACTAAATAAGGTCAATCACCCTCTTTTTCTGTTCCATATTGATTTTTAAATAGTAACTACTTTTTATCAGAGAAATTGCTGAAAACCCAACTTTGCGAAGATACTATTTTAAAAACTTTTTATTTTTATTTATTTATTTTTGGTTGTGATGGGTCTTCATTGCTGTGAGGACTTTCTCTAATTATGGCAAGTTGGGGTTACTCTCTAGTTGCAGTGTGTGGGCTTCTCACTGCAGTGGCTTCTTTTGTTGGGGAGCATGGGCTCTGGGGTTCACGGGCTTCAGTGGTTGTGGCATGTGGGCTCAGTAGTTGTGGCTCCTGGGCTCCAGAGCACAGGTTCAATAGTTTTGGTGCATGGGTTTAATTGCTCCACGGCCTGTAGGATCTGCTTGATCAAGGATCAAACCCATGTCCCCTGCATTGGCAGGCAGATTCTTTACCACTGTGCCACCAGTGAAGACCCGGAGATATGACTTTAATTTTTAAAAGTTTAGTGTGATTTCATGAAGATATTGTGACATACCTCAACCTAGTATTTCATACAATGTCTGACACCTATTGGGCATCACTGTGTTTCCCTGAAAAAGCCAATATGCCTCCATGTTGCTGCTCCTGGGCACCTTGGAGTACAGAAGCTATGTTCCTTTAGCCCACTGATTTAAATTGGATAAGAAAAGCTAGATGAATATTACTTATAACATCTTTAGAACAATGTTTGGCACTCAGCAAGTACCTGGTAATCATTACCTATTATAGTCAGCTCTCTGTATCTGTGGGTTCCTCACCTGCAGATACAGAAGACTGACTGGACTATGCCATTTTATATAAAGAACTTGAGCATCCATGGATTTTTATGTCAGGGACCTAAGACCAATCTCCCTCTGCTCTCCATACCAAGGGACAGCTATTTAATTACTATTTCTAAGTAAGACTTTCTCTGATGAAAATAAGCCTATTTTAGTGACCAAGCACTTGAACTTTTGCTTCATCTCATTTACTGAAAGGTACCCCTTTCTACTCCTAGTCAATGACCTCATAGCACTTTTTCACATATCTACTGTAGCAGTTACATAGAACTGAAATTTCTTCGTGTCTGGATCTAATTGCAAGCAGTTCAAGGGTAAAGAACACTCTTACTCATTCAACATCCCAAAGCCTTGCACTTTGCGTGGCATAAAAACTGCTTAATAAACATGCATTGAATGAATGAATAACCAAATGCAGAACAGCTGTTCCCTGTGGTACTGAGCACTGAGTCATAAAGAACATGACATATTTAATTATCAAATACCACTTGATATTGTAGAGGATCTTTTCTTATAGAGTTTTGATCTTAGAATAGCAGGCCTAGCTTAAAGAGACTAGTCAATTGAAAGCAGATCATATCCAGACAAATGATTTAAGCTTCCAGATTTAAATCATTTGAAATTTTTCCTAGACCACTAAAAAAATCAATACGGTTGACAGAATGATCTTTATGCAGTCATGTCAAACATTAGATCTTTTCAAATCTGAGTATTAAGAGTTTAATAAAATGTAAACCAAGTGTCAGAGAAAGTGAAGACTTGACTAAATTTATTTCTGAGGTAGAATATATACTTACTATACCATCTGCCTGAAAATACTTGTCCAACACAGATCAAGGAATTAAACCAAGGATTTTCATTTCATGCATGCTTCAAATTTTTAAGGTTTCCCCAGGCACTTGAAGTTTTTTTTTAATTAGAAAAAATTTTACTGACCTATAAAACTGTTAGTTCCAGGTGCTCAGTGATTCACCATTTTTGTACATTATAAAATGATCACCACAGTAAGTCCCATTACCATTTCTTACCATACAGTGTTATTAAATTATTACTGACTGTATTTCCCAAGTTATATAATTCTTACCTGTGGCTCATTTACTTTGTAACAGAAAGTTTTCACCTCTGAATTTCCCTGACCTATTTCTCTTGTCCTCTCAAACTGCCTCCCCTCTGGCAATACCTGTTTGTTCTCTGTATCCATGACTCTGTTTCTGTTTTGTTATGTTTGTTCCTATGCTTTGGTTTTTAGATTCCACATATAAGTGAAATCATATGATATGTATCTTTGTCTGACTTATTTCACTTAGCATAATGCCTTCTAGGACCATACATGTTGTCAAAAATGGCAATACTTCATTCTTTCTTATGACTAATATTTCATTGTATTTGTATTCCACATCTTCTTTATCCATTCATCTATGGTTACTTCCATATCTCGGCTATTATAAATAATGCTGCAATGAACGCAGGGGTTACATATATTTTTTCAAACACTGTTTTTATTTTCTTTGAATAAATACCCAGGATTTGAAGTGCTGTGCCATACGGTAGTTTCTTTTTTTAATTTTTTGAGGAACCTCCACACTGATTCCCATAGTGGCCGCACCAATTTACAGTCCCACCAACAGTGCAGGAGCATTCTCTTTCCAACACCCTCGCCAGCACTTATTATTGGTTGCATTTTGGATAACAGCCATTGTGACAGGTGTGAGGTGACATCTCATTGTGGTTTTTATTTGCATTTCCCTGATGATTAGAGATGCTGAGCATCTTTTCATGGGCCTATTGGCCATCTGTATGCTTTTTTCAGAAAAATGTCTATTCAGGTCCTCTGCCCAATTTTTACCAGAATTTTTTTTTTCTTTTTTTGATGCTGAGTTGTATGAGTTCCCAGGAACTTTTAAACAGAATATCTTTGATGTTCAAATAAGTTGAATTTGACATAGTTAATAATATCTCTTAATTTATTATTTAATAATGAAAATGTTTGAGCAGTTGAGGAATATATAGCTAAACATCATTCAATTTATTTGGCTGTTGAAGATCTGTAAGTAAATTATACCAAAACAAAGTTGTTTTTAATAAATTTTGGCAAGCAAATCTGTCACAAATTTGGAAGATTTTAAGATTATCTTTTAGCATAAATGTTGATATACCAAAACATTAAACTATAGCAATTTTAATTTTCAAGTGAACCTACTGTCACCAATCTTTTCACTAAAACAGTGACTTCATGAAGGGACACAGATGAGGGGCTTGTGGAAATGGGAACTGGAATTCTTATTTTCTAATTTTAGACTTGCACACCATTGTATTCAGAAAATGTATGTCAATGAAGGTTATGAAGAAGATCAAAGAATCTTCCTCACTAGAACGTAATGTCCCACAATAGAATGGAATTTCATATATATCCTCCTTTTTATATCCCTAATAATATCAATAAGGCTCATCATTTAAAGAATTCTTATTTTTCAAAGAAAGATTATTTTAATCACAAACCAAAGTATATGAATTGTTTTAGAGTTTCCTTTAACCCTCAACTAACAATGCCCAAAGAAAATTAAATAACATAATCATGTATTGTTTCTGGGTATATAGCATTTGCAAGTTTTATACTAGTAAATTGGTGTGGTTCTCTCCTTAAATTGCTAAGCATTGTTCATGTATCCTAGAAAATGAATAAAACAATGAACTCAAAACAATACCTAATGTAGAATTTAAAATATTACCATGAACTAGTATTCTACCAAGTGTGTGTTTATTCTGATTTAATATTAAGCTGTTATGAAAATAGCAATTTTCTAAACATTTATAACTCTAGTTTCTTTAATCAAATGCCTCCTAATATTTTTTTTGTTTTCCATTTGTTTTTTAAAACAAAGTTATTAAAGGGCATGCTTTGCTTTAAAATTTTTTCAATGAATATACAGAATTATGATTCAAAATTTTAATCAGTAAACATATGGCTAAAATTAGTCATTTCAACAGGATAAATGCCTTTGTGCTCACTGGGAAAATGCACTATATTATTTATAAGTAATATGTTAATAGTGGGCTTCCCAGGTGGTGCAGTGGTAAAGAATCTGCCTACCAGTACAGGAGACTCAAGAGACATGGGTTCCATCCCTCTTTCAGGAAGATCTCCTGGAGAAGGAAATGGCAACCCACTCCAGTATTCTTGCCTGAAAAATTCCATGGACAGAGAAGTCTGGAGGGCTACAGTCCATGGGGTCACAAAGAGTCAGACACGACTGTGCATGCATGCACAAGCGTTAACACTGTAAATTTAAGTATTCATTCATACTGTAGTGGATAATGTCATTAGTAACCCTAAATGTTCATCTGCTTTATTGCCTTGCATTAAAAAAGGCCTGCAAGCATGCATATTGTCACTTCAGTCCTGTCCAACTCTTCCACTCTATGGACTGCAACCTGCCAGGGTCCTTTGTCCATGGGATTTTCCAGGCAAGAATACTGGAGTGAGTTGCCATGTCCTCCTCAAGGGTATCTGCCCGACCCAGAGTCTCGACCCTGACCCCCACTCATCTTTCCAAACCTGAGTATCCAGTGTCTCCTACATTGCAGACAGATTCTTTACTGCTGAGCCACTGGCAAAGCCCCAGTTATAGTCCATGGGGTCGCAAATGAGTCGGACATGACTTAGCTAAACAACAACATTAAAACTGAATCATTAGTTTATGAAGTGACTGGACAATAAAATACATAGTATAAAATAATCATACCTCAGAGCTTTTTCATTATATAGCTAACTACCAGGAATGAGCTGTAGGTGAAACTGGCCTAATTCAGTTCTGGAAAAACTGAAAATCACAGAGCCCTCTGACTTCTACTTACTGAAGAAAGTCCTTAAAACCTCACAATCACACAACCCTTATAAGTCATGTTAGAAAGAGGTAGAACTGATATTCCAACCTGAGTACACCCAAGAGCTGGTTGTCATTTCAGGCTATCTCCAGTTGCAGAGATCTGCTAACTACAGTTACTCATTTCCAGGACAGAATGAAAAAATTATTTTTATCTCTGACATGAGGAATGGGGTTGTACTTTACCCAAAAAACTGTGAGGTTGCTATCCTCCCAACATAGTGAGAGTAGAATGAGTAATTTTGATAGCTAGATTTCATGCCAAATCTTCCATCTAAATACTTTTAGAAGAATGGTACATCGTATACATGATAAAGTTTCTGTTCTGCAGCCTTAATTCCAATTTTACCTCAGAAGAAGTCAATGTCTTACGTTAGATATCCATCTATCTGGATTAATTTCTTTTTGCCTTATTATAAGATATTCACCATAATAAATTAAAAATGTTTCCTACAGGCTCATAAAAATCACCAGTGTGACAATGCAGCAAGTTTTTACTAAAGGGAAGAAAAATGAATGTCATGTTAGTCACTGTTCTTGCTTTTGTTGCTGAACAGAATCACTTACCTAAAGAGATTCTATAAACATTGAGGTCACTGCCATCTACTTTTTATTTTTAAAAAATCCACTCTCTCAGTCAAAAATATTTTTTAAATATCTTAAAATACATGAATAATGAGCATAATCTAAAATTAGAGACAGCTTTGTGGAGCAGATGACATGATATAGTTCTTGGAAGATGGGTAGAACCGTGACAGGTGGAGATACAGTGGAAAGATATTTTGGGCTAAGAAACTGACATGAGAAAATGGAGTATATTCAGAAAATGAGGAGTATACTGTTATGGAAGGAATGTAAGGCATTTAGGGTGAAGGAAGAGGAAAAGTATATATATATATAAGATTTAAAAAGTATATTGAGACCTGACTGATTCTAAAGAGTTTTGAACCCCAGGATAAGGTGTTTGCGCTGTATTCAATTGATAACCAGTTGGCGAGTTTTCTGGAACAAAGATATATTTAAAAGAACAAAATATTTACACATATTTTAAATAACTTCCTATAAGGGTCCAAGGAAAGGATTATATTCTGAAGAGTGGACATACATCACATTAAACAACTTTTTAAAAAGGAGCACAGATAAATACCCAACATTTTTCAAAAATTTTGCAGTTTTTCACATAAACATTTTTGACATAAGAACATCTACAACAGCCTGGAACATACACTTACTATAGATAGTGCTTGCTCAGATATTTGAAGATGAAATATGTCATTACTATGAGTTATTTATTCATGGGGTCACAAAGAGTCAGACACGACTGAGCGACTGAACTGAACTGATGTGTTATTTAGTGTCAATCTGCGCTGAAAATAACTAGATTAATATCATCACTAATAAACTTTTTAATTAAGTTGTACATCCCTTTTTCTTCACTAAGTACACATCAAAATAACAATATGACATACTTTTAAGTTACTTACATTTGGTAGAGATTTAATTTAAATCTCAATAGCTGATTGCTTTTCTTAAAAAAAAAAGAAAAAGAAAAAACTTCTTAAGCAACTTTTAGAAAAGAACTATTGAAAGCTTCAAGTTTCTATACAAATGTCAGATACAGTAAAGTATTCTGAAAGACTTCATTTGAATATAATAGACTAGTTAGTTCAGTCGTTCAGTCGTGTCTGACTCATTGTGACCCCATGAATCGCAGCACGCCAGGCCTCCCTGTCCATCACCAACTCCCGGAGTTTACTCAAATTCATCGGCATCGAGTCGGTGATGCCATCCAGCCATCTCATCCTCTGTTGTCCCCTTCTCCTCCTGCCCCCAATCCCTCCCAGCATCAGAGTCTTTTCCAATGAGTCAACTCTTCACATGAGGTGGCCAAAGTTTTGGAGTTTCAGCTTCGGCATCAGTCCTTCCAGTGAACACCCAAGACTGATCTCCTTTAGGATGGACTGGTTGGATCTCCTTGCAGTCTAAGGGACTCTCAAGAGTCTTCTCCAACACCATAGTTCAAATACTTGTCATTAAAATAAGTGGTAAAACATTGTCTTTATATATACTTAGAATCTATCACATCTCATTTGTTTCTACTTTTTCTATATTCTTATTTTCTGTCATTTTCTAGTTATATATTCAATCTTTTTTCCATATTTCTTTCCGTTATTTTTTCTTGTCTAGTGCTCTTTTTCTGCTAAGTTTTTAAAAAGAAGGTATGGAGGGAGAAACACCACTTTTAAAGTATACAATCTTTTTTAATGTAGTTTTTGTACTTGTAAATCACATTGGAAAATTCAGAAAAGCATAAGGAAGAAAAGAAAAGCCAACCATTCTCCCAATGCATAGCCATTAAGATACAACCAGTGACTATATTTGATGTATCTTATCATTTTTATAGTGTATAAATGTATGCAATGTCTTATAAAATCATAGTAATGTACTTTAATCTGCTTTTTTAAGCTTAAAATATATCATATATTTTACCAGTAATAATTTGAAAAACTAATTTTGATAGTGTAAGTAATTCTGCTATATATATTATAATTATCTCATTTCTAATAGAATGATCCAAATTCTTTCTGCAATCTTTATAAGAATCTCTTAAGCTATTCAGATAATATATCTATAAACTGTTCTAAACTTCATCAAATGCATAAACATTTTAAGAAGATATTGGCTAATGTATTAATTATAAAGAAAATATGTGTATTATAAGGAAAAAATGTTTGATGATACTATTCAAAGATAAAAGCTATTAACATTTGTCATATTTCCTTTAGACCTTTTTTTAATGTATCTTACACATATAGTTTATAAAAAACAGCTTTCTTGATTATATATTATATTAGAACAGTTTTCTTATAGCCATATATATTATTCAACTTATAACTGAGTGACTAGTAACTACTACCTAAACCATGTGATCAAGGTGAAAAAAGGAGAAAAATCTAGAATTCACAAAAATATTAAAAATCTAGAATTCACATTTAAAAATCTAGATTAAAAATTTTTTAATTCTAGATTAAAAATCTAGAATTCTATATTTCTAATGTATATTTCCATGTCTACATTTCTAATGTATATTTTCTTAACTTTTCCTTTTTTCTATTTAAACAGGTTTATCAAAATATTAAACTGTTATACTATTACATTCAAGAACTTTTTCTTCTATCTCTATGTAATCTTATGCGTTAATTTTAAATAGCATCTATGTACTAAAGTCTATAGGAACTATATTTTCAGAATGCAGATTTTCCTTGTCTTTCATAAACTTATGAAAGAATATCTCTTGGACACATATACCATGTACTTTTATACATATAATCTTATAAACATATATAAAATAATGTATATGTGATTACACTGTTGGATTAGAGGGCAGGGCAGTTTTACTGTTTAACAAGATTGGTCTCCAGAATTTCTATGCAAGTGTTTATGCTTGAACATTCACAAAGTTCCTCATTTCCTACATCTTCACCAACATTTAGTATTAAATTCCTTCCTACCACATTCTAATTCAGCCTGTCTACTAGTCTGTGCAGAAGATAGAGTAATTTTAGGGAATGACATTGAATTATCCTAAATTCAATCAGGTGATGGTGACACAAATTTGCAGTTGCAATTCCAGATGTTTTATTGCTTGAACAAATCAATACATCCCCTAACACCTTGTTTGCAACTACTGATCTGACCAACGCTTTTCAATCTGTACTTGTTCTGATGGCTTGTATAGACCATCTGAAGGTTTTTTTCAGTTGGCAAGACCAGCAATATACCTTCAGTGTCTTACCTCAGAGGTGTGTAAACTAACCAGACTTACATAATAATTTAGTCCACAGGAAGGAACTTGATCATCTTTTCCGTCCTTTACTTTTTCCATCATACTAATCCTTAATACTGATAGTATGGGAAGTCCTAGTGACAGCAATCAGACAAGAAAAATCAATAAAAGGAATCCAGATTGGAAAGGAAAAGGTAAAACTGGCATATGATACTATACATAGTAATCCTAAAGATCCACCAAAAAACTGTTAGAATTCACCAATGAATTCAGGAAAGTAGCAGGATTCAAAATTAATATGCATAAATCTGTTCAGTTCAGTCCCTCAGTCGTGTCCGACTCTTTGTGACCCCATGAATCACAGCACGCCAGGCCTCCCTGTCCATCACCAACTCCCGGAGTTGACTCAAACTTACATCCATCGGGTCGGTGATGCCATCCAGCCATCCCATCCTCTGTCGTCCCCTTCTCCTCCTGCCCCCAATCCCTCCCAGCATCAGAATCTTTTCCAATAAGTCAACTCTTCGCTTGAAGTGGCCAAAGTACTGGAGTTTCAGCTTTAGCATCATTCCTTCCAAAGAACACCCAGGGCTGATCTCCTTTAGAATGGACTAGTTGGATCTCCTTACAGTCCAAGGGACTCTCAAGAGTCTTCTCCAACACCACAGTTCAAAAGCATCAATTCTTCAGTGCTCAGCTTTCTTCACAGTCCAACTCTCACATCCATACATGACCACTGGAAAAACCATAGCCTTGACTAAACAGACCTTTGTTGGCAAAGTAATGTATCTGCTTTTCAATATGCTATCTAGGTTGGTCACAACTTTCCTTCCAAGGAGCAAGCATCTTCTAATTTCATGGCTGCAGTCACCATCTGCAGTGATTTGAAGTTGAACGGTTCTATGAAGTCCTACAAGACCTTTTAGAACTAACATCCAAAAAAGATGTCCTTTTCATTATAGAGGACTAGAATACAAAAGTAGGATGTCAAGAAACAGGAGTAACTGGAGTAACAGGCAAATTTGGCCTTGGAACACGGAATGAAGCAGGGCAAAGGATAATAGAGTTTTGCCAAGAGAACGCACTGGTCATAGCAAACACCTTCTTCCAAGAACACAAGAGAAGACTACAAATGGACATCACCAAATGGTCAACACCAAAATCAGATTGATTACATTCTTTTCAGCCAAAGATGGAGAAGCTCTATACTGTCAGCAAAAACAACACTGGGAGCTGACTGTGGCTCAGATCATGAGCTCCTTATTGCCAAATTCAGACTGAAATTGAAGAAAGTAGGGAAAACCACTAGATCATTCAGGTATGACCTAAAGCAAATCCCTTATGATTATACAATGGAAGTGAGAAATAGATTGAAGGGACTAGATCTGATAGATAGAGTGCCTGATGAACTATGGACAGAGGTTCAGGACATTGTACAGGAGACAGGGATCAAGACCATCCCCATGGAAAGGAAATGCAAAAAAGCAAAATGGCTGTCTGGGGAGACCTTACAAATAGCTGTGAAAAGAAGAGAAGTGAAAAGCAAAGGAGAAAAGGAAAGATAAAAGCATCTGAATGCGGAGTTCCAAAGAATAGCAAAAAGAGATAACAAAGCCCTCCTCAGCAATCAATGCAAAGAAATAGAGGAAAACAACAAAATGCAAAAGACTAGAGATCTCTTGAAGAAAATTAGAGACACCAAGGGAACATTTCATGAAAAGATGGGCTCGATAAAGGACAGAAATGGTATGGACCTAACAAAAGCAGAAATCTGTTACATTCCCACAAAATAACAACAAACTATCAGAAAGAGAAATTAAAAACAAATACAATTTATAATTTTATGAAGAAGAATAAATATCTAGGAATACATGTAACAAAGGAGGTAAAATACCTACACTTGGAAAACCATAAGACACTGATGAAAGAAAATAAAGACAACACAAGCAAATGGAAAGATTGTTCTCATGAATTTGAAGCATTAATATTGTTGAAATGACTAAAGCAATTACTCTTCAAGACAATCTACATATACAATGCAATCCGTATCAAAATACCAATGGCATTTTTTCACAGAGCTAGAAAAAATAATTCTAAATTTGAATGGAAACACAAAAGAGCCCAAATAGTCAAAACCATCTTGAAAAAAAAAAAAAAAACAGCTGGAGATATCACACTCCCTGATTTCAAACTTTACTACAAAGCTACAGTAATCAAAACAGTCTGGTACTGATGTCAAAACAGAACAAGAGAACAGAACAGAGGGTCCAGAATTGAACCCATACTTACACAGTCAATTAATCTATGACAAAAGAGGCAAAAACATTAAACGGTGGGAAAGACAGCTTCTTCAAGAAATGGTGTTCAGAAAACTGTACAGCTACATGTGAAAGAATTTAACTGGACTGCTTTTTCACATCATACAAAAATAAAGTCAAAATTGATTCAATACCTAAATATAAAATCTGAAACCATAAAACTCCTAGAAGAAAACATAGGCAGTATGCTGTTTAACATCAGTCTTAGCATTGTCTTGGGGCTATGTCCTGTTAAGCAAAATAAATAAAAGTAAAAATAAAGAAATGGGACTATATCAAACTAAAAATATTTTGCATAGCAAAGGAAGCTGTTGAGAAAACAAAAAGGTCACCTATTGAATGGGAGAAGATATTTGCAAATTGTAATCTTATAAAATAATAATATATCAAAAGTACCTAGAGAACTCATAAAATTCAACATCAAGAAAGCCAAACAACTCAAAAATGGGCAGAGGATCTAAATGGAGCATTTCTGCCAAAGCGTGTATACGGATGGCCAACAAGCACATGAAAAGATGTTCAGCATCACTAATCATCAAGGAAGTGTAAATCAGAACCACCACATCACCTCAGATCTTTCAGAGTAGTTACTATCAAAAAGACAACAAATAACAAGTATTAGAGAGAATGCAGAAAAAAGAGAATGCTCATTACTGTGGATTGAAAAAAGTCATACAGCTACTATGGAAAACAGTGCAAAGTTTCCTCAAAAACTGAAAAATAAAATTACCATCAGTTCAGTTCAGTTCAGTTCAGTGGCTCCGTCGTGTCCGACTCTTTGCAACCCCATGAATCTCAGCATGCCACGCCTCCCTGTCCATCATCATCTCCATATGACCCAGCAATTCCAACCCTGGGTATTTATTTATCCAAAGAAAACAAAAATAGTAATTTGAAGACATATATGCACCCCCATGTTCACTGAAGCATTATTTACAATAGCCAAGATACGGAAGCAATCTAAATGTTCATCAACAGACAAATGGATAAAGAAGGTGGGGTATTACACAGCCATAAGATAATGAAATATTGCCATTTGCACAACATGGATCGATCTAAAGTGCACTATATTATGTGAAGTAAATCAGACAAAGAAAGATACATATCATATGATTTCACTTATATGTGGAATCTAAAAACTAAACCAAATGAACAAACATAATAAAACAGAATTGTGGACATAAGAGAACAAACAGGGTTGCCAAAAGGGAAAGGTTTTAAGAGGATGAGAGAAATAGATCAGGGAAATTAAGATATACAAATGTTTAGTTATAAAATAAATCAGTTCTGGGTATGAAATGTACAGTGTGGGGAATATAGTCAATAATATTGTAATAACTGTATGCTGACAGAAGGTAACTGGACTTAATGTGGGGAAAAATAACAAACACAATATTAGAAGTATAAAAGCAAAAAAAGGGAAAGAGTAGATCACCTACAAACAAAAGTTAGAATAACATCAGATTTCTAGATGTTATTTCTATATGATGTCTCCACCACTAGAAACAAAAAAAACAGTGAAATAGTACATTTAAAATATTTAAGAACTTTATATCCTCAGGCATACAAGATTTTAGATACATTGCTACATATAAAGTCACAATGAGAATATTCCTGGAAGACACAATAAAATAAAAATGATACAAACCAAGATAGATGGTTCTCCAAGAGAGAACTAGTATAACATGTATATACTAGATACTTCATAATAGTTGTTGAATAAGGGGTTTTCCAGGTGGTGTCCTGGTAGAAAATCTGCTTGCCAATGCAGGAGAGGCAAGAGAGGCAAGTTCGATCCCTGGATCTGGAAGATCCTCTGCAATAGGAAATGGCAACTCACTCCAGTATTCTTACCTGGAAAATTCCATGGACAAGAGGACCCTGGCAGGCTACAGTTTGTTGTTATTGTTCAGTCGCCCAATCATGTCCGACTCTTGCGACCACATGGACTATAGCCCACCAGGCTCCTCTGTCCATGGGATTCTCCAGGCCTAAATACTGGAGTGGGTTGCCCTTTCCTTTTCTGGGGATCTTCCCAATTCAGGGATCAAACCTGGGTCTCCTACACTGCAGGCGGTCTCCTGCATTGCAAGTGGATTCTTTACCGACTGAGCCACCAGGGAATAGTTCATTGGGTCACAAAGAGTCAGACATGACTGAGCACACACATATACACAAACACACACAAGGTAGTGAAAGTTTTTATACATAAATTACTTTACAGTAATATGATCTATTAATCTCGGAGAAATTACAGCCCTATTTAAATATTGTAATAATATAATCTAGTATCCTGAAACATAGGGCAGGGAGGATGGAGGAGGGTTCAGGATGGGGAACATGTGTATACCTGTGGTGGATTCATGTTGATATATGGCAAAACCAATACAATATTGTAAAGTTAAAAAATAAAATAAAAATTTTTTAAAAATCTGCTGCTTAATTTGTTTCAAATAATGACAGAAAAACTGATATTGGATTTACCTCTTATATGTACACATTCATATGACTATGAAAACATATAAGGCAGAAATTACCAGGCATTGCTCAACAAGCAGAACAGAACTTGAGAGAAGGGAAAGAACACAGTAGGATAAGCAACATAATTAGTTATGCTCTCTTCTTGGAAACACACTGACTACTATGGTTAAGAAATAACAGCCAACATACATGCTGAGCTGATAAGGCACATGTATGGGCTAAAGGATCTTAAAAAGGTGGAATTTTCAGAACAGCATATCAGAACGGATGGAGTCACCTAGATGTGAGTCCCAGGAGTCAAGGGGATTACTCTGGAGTGCTTGACAAACATCTAAGCTGTACACCTAGAGAAAGACTTCAATATAGAGGCTGCTTCAGAGCTAAGAGATAAAAAAACAAGCCACTTGAAGTTTTGAAAGACTGCAACGTAGGGGAGTATTGTCTGAGTCAGAGTAAAGAGATTCTACTGAACCCTTTCCACATTCATCTGAGACCCCATAAATGATAAAATACAGGACTAAGGTACATGTACTAAAAGTAGATTAATGATAAAACAGTAATACATTTGCTTAAACAAAACGAAAGCTGAGTGACAGATTTAAGAAGATCTAGTAAATTTAACTGTCTGTCAAGACAAAATTTGACAAAATAAAAGCAACATCATCAAGAATCCCTACAATCTATCATCCATCAGATCAGATCAGATTAGTCACTCAGTCATGTCCGACTCTTTGCGACCCCATGAATTGCAGCACGCCAGGCCCCCCTGTCCATCACCAACTCCCAGAGTTCACTCAGACTCACGTCCATCGAGTCAGTGATGTCATCCAGCCATCTCATCCTCTGTCGTCCCCTTCTCCTCCTGCCCCCCAATCCCTCCCAGCATCAGAGTCTTTTCCAATGAGTCAATTCTTCACATGAGGTGGCCAAAGTACTGGAGTTTCAGCTTTAGCATCATTCCTTCCAAAGAAATCCCAGGGCTGATCTCTCTCAGAATGGACTGGTTGGATCTCCTTGCAGTCCAAGGGACTCTCAAGAGTCTTCTCCAACACCACAGTTCAAAAGCATCAATTCTTCGGCACTCAGCCTTCTTCACAGTCCAACTCTCACATCCATACATGATCACAGGAAAAACCATAGCCTTGACTAGACGAACCTTTGTTGGCAAAGTAATGTCTCTGCTTTTGAATAAGCTATCTAGGTTGGTCATAACTTTTCTTCCAAGGAGTAAGCGTCTTTTAATTTCATGGCTGCAGTCACCATCTGTAGTGATTTTGGAGCCCAGAAAAATAAAGTCTGACACTGTTTCCACTGTTTCCCCATCTATTTCCCAAGAAGTGGTGGGACCGGATGCCATGATCTTCATTTTCTGAATGTTGAGCTTTAAGCCAACTTTCTCACTCTCCACTTTCACTTTCATCAAGAGGCTTTTGAGTTCCTCTTCACTTTCTGCCATAAGGGTGGTGTCATCTGCATGTCTGAGGTTATTGATATTTCTCCTGGCAATCTTGATTCCAGCTTGTGTTTCTTCCAGTCCAGCGTTTCTCATGATGTACTCTGCATATAAGTTAAATAAACAGGGTGACAATATACAGCCTTGACGTACTCCTTTTCCTATTTGGAACCAGTCTGTAGTTCCAGGTCCAGTTCTAACTGTTGCTTCCTGACCTGCATACAAATTTCTCAAGAGGCAGATCAGGTGGTCTGGTATTCCCATCTCTTTCAGAATTTTCCACAGTTGATTGTGATCCACACAGTCAAAGGCTTTGGCATAGTCAATAAAGCAGAAATAGATGTTTTTCTGGAACTCTCTTGCTTTTTCTATGATCCAGCAGATGTTGGCAATTTGATCTCTGGTTCCTCTGCCTTTTCTAAAACCAGCTTGAACATCAGGAAGTTCACGGTTCACATATTGCTGAAGCCTGGCTTGGAGAATTTTGAGCATTATTTTACTAGCGTGTGAGATGAGTGCAATTGTGTGGTAGTTTGAGCATTCTTAGGCATTGCCTTTCTTTGGGATTGGAATGAAAACTGACCTTTTCCAGTCCTGTGGCCACTGCTGAGTTTTCCAAATTTGCTGGCATATTGAGTGCAGCACTTTCACAGCATCATCTTTCAGGATTTGGAATAGCTCAACTGGAATTCCATCACCTCCACTAGCTTTGTTCATAGTGATGCTTTCTAAGGCCCACTTGACTTCACATTCCAGGATGTCTGGCTCTAGGTCAGTGATCACACCGTGATTATCTGGGTTGTGAGATCTTTTTTGTATAGTTCTTCTGTGTATTCTTGCCATCTCTTCTTAATTAATATCTTCTGCTTCTGTTAGGTCCATACCATTTCTGTCCTTTAGCGAGCTCATCTTTGCATGAAATGTTCCTTTGGTATCTCTGATTTTCTTGAAGAGATCCCTAGTCTTTCCCGTTCTGTTGTTTTCCTCTATTTCTTTGCATTGATCGCTGAAGAAGGCTTTCTTATCTCTTCTTGCTATTCTTTGGAACTCTGCATTCAGATGTTTATCTCTTTGCTTTTCTCCTTTCCTTTTCGCTTCTCTTCTTTTCACAGCTTTTGTAAGGCCTCCCCAGACAGCCATTTTGCTTTTTTGCATTTCTTTTCTACGGGAATGGTCTTGTTCCCTGTCTCCTGTACAATGTCACGAACCTCATTCCATCTATAAAGCCCAGCAAATAATCTAAAATCATTGTATCTGCAAAGAAGTAGAGAAATATGAAATATTACTAAATAAAAAGGAGTCCGTAGAAAGAAACTTTGAGATGATCTCAATATTGAAATTATCAAACAAGGATGTTAAAACTACTTTTATTGATATGCTTAAGTATATACAAGAATAGAGTAAATGAATGTGTGGAGTCTTTCAGAAGAAAAATTGTAAATATTCAACAATAGCCATATAATGTTCTAGTGTTGAAAAATATAATAAGTGAAATGAAAGATCCACTGAATAAGCTTAACAGAAGTTAGGATATAGAAGAAGAAAAGGTCAATAGAATTTAGGACAAATAAAAATATTCAAGCTGAAGAACAGAGAGAAAAGACAAAACAAGCCAAAAAAAAAAAAAACAGAGCCACGTGAACAAAGAAGTGACATCAATTAGTCTAAGAAATGTGATTCAAGCTACAGATAAAGAATAAAACAAAATGAAAAAGCAAAAAGGAAGGCACTTAAAAATAGTAGCTGAAAATTTCTAAAATTTGGTAAAGATATCCAAGAAGCTCAGCAGACTCCAAATTTGATAAATACAAGTAAAGTAAAGTCATTCCCCAACACATCTTAGTCAGACTGCTGAAAGCAAAAGATAAAGGGAAAAAATGTAAAAAGCAACCAGAATTCAAGCCATATTAAATTAACTGACCTTACTGTGGTAATATAGGCATATATTGCAGCTTTCCAGGTGGCTTTAGTGGGCAAAGAACCTGCCAGCAATGCAGGAGATGCCAGATATGGGTTTGAGTCCAGGGTCAGGAAGATCCCCTAGAGGAGAGCACTCCAGTATTCTTAATCCCATGGACATAGGAGTCTGGCAGGCTACAGTCCATAGGTCACAAAGAGTCAGACACAGTGACTGAGCACACACACACTTTAAACTTATAAATGTTATATGTTAATTGCTGGATGGAAGAAAGATATATATAAAAGAACAAAAATAAGGATACATGAGACCTCTCATCATGAACAATGGCAGCCAGAGATAATGGCAAAACTAACTCTGAAGTACTAAATGTACTACATCCACTGAAAGCATCCTTCAAAAATGAGATTGAAGTAGTGATATTTCAGATTTTAAAAAAGCTGAGAAAATTAACCACCAGATGACTGTACTAGAAGAAATGTTAAAAAAAACATTGTTCAGGCTGAAGGCAAATCATGTCATATAGAAACTTGAACATAAAGGGGAAAAAGAAAGAACATAAAATCAAATAATAATAAAATAGAACATATCAAAAATAGAAAGATATAGCTAGACCACTCAATAGCTAAGAATTTATAACTTAAATGCAAAATGAAAGAGAAGATTTGAACTCAATTATATAAGATTTTAAAGAACAAATTAAACCTCAAAATAAGAAGACATAATAAATATAAATGCACAAACCTATGAAACAGAAAATAAAGAGGAAACATTAATGAAGCCAAAGCTAGTTTTTTGAAAGGTTAATAAACTAACAAACCTATGGCAAGATCAAATTAAAAAAAAAAAAAAGAAAAATCAAAAGAAGTATTGAGAGTATTACATTACAGACAATACAGATATTTTAAAAATAATTTAGAATATTATAAAAGACTTTCATAATAAATATGACAATTTAGGTTAAATGAATATATTTCTTATAAAACACAAATGACCAAATAAGACACTTGAAAAAATAGAAAAATAAAATTTTCATAAAATTTAAAAAAAAATTAAAAATAAGAAAATCTGATTACCTTTTTATATATTACAAAAACTGAATTTGAAATAATCTCAGCATGAAGATAGCTCTAGGCCAAGGTTATTTGTCAAATAAAATTCATCAAACATTTAAGGAAGAAATAACCCCAATACTACATAAATACTTTCAGAAAATAAAGGAGGGAATAATTACTAACCTGTGCTTTGAGTGAAACATAATACTGATACCATAATCTGATAAGGACATCATAAAAAAGAAAATTACACACCAATATCCCTCTAACCATAGGTACTGTCAAGAACTGTAAAAGCTACCAAGTTGGCCTGCCACAATTTATTGGATTCTAGAACAGAAGAGACTCTTCTATATTCAATACATTTGGGTCAGTTTCTTTTGTTGCCAAGTCCTTCACAGTTATGCTAATGGACTCATATGAAAGCATGCACAGACAGTGGATTATATTGCAGAAGAAAAATCCTAAGCTTAGGGAATCCAAGTCTTTTGCTATGGGCGTTAAAATATGCCAACCCTTTGTTCTGGGCTTCCCTGATGTGGCTCAGCGGTAAGAATCTGCCTGCCAGTGCAAAAGATGTATCCTTGATCCCTGGGTCTGGAAGATACCTTGGGGAAGGAAATAGCAACCCATTCCAATATTCTTGCCTGGGAAATCCCAAGGACAGAGAAGCTTGGTGGGCTACAGTCTATGATGTTGCAAAGTCAGACATGATTTAACAGCTGAACTCACACCCTTTGTTCCATGAAGAGACCCTATTTTTATTTTCCAAGGCTATATGCTTACAAATACCCTTGAAAACTGGAAACAATCCAGTTAGCCAACAATAGGAGAATTGAGAAAAAAACAGAAGACTGAATAAAAGTAGAATGTTATATTAATAACAAAATATAAAACTCTCAGCAATGAAAAGAATAAACAATTGATCAACAACATAAATGATATTTCTAATAAAAGCAGTTCAGAAGAAAAGATTAACAATTATATGATCATCTAAAGTTCAAACAACAACATAACAACATCCTCTTGCAACAACACAACAGAAGATTCTACACATGGAGATCACCAGATGGTCAAAACTGAAATCAGATTGATTATATTCTTTGCAGCCAGAGATGGAGAAGCTCTATACAGTCAACAAAAACAAGACCGGGAGCTGACTGTAGCTCAGATCATAAAGTCCCTATTGCCAAATTCAGACTTAAATTGAAGAAAGTAGGGAAAACCACTAGACCATTCAGGTATGACCTAAATCAAATCCCTTATGATTATACAGTGGAAGTGAGAAGTAGATTTAAGGGACTAATCTGATAGATAGAGTGCCTGATGAACTATGGACAGAGGTTCAGGACATTGTACAGGAGACAGGGATCAAGACCATCCCCATGGAAAAGAAATGCAAAAAAGCAAAATGGCTGTCTGGGGAGACCTTACAAAAGCTGTGAAAAGAAGAGAAGCAAAAAGCAAAGGAGAAAAGGAAAGATATAAGCATCTGAATGCAGAGTTCCAAGGAATAGCAAGGAGAGATAAGAAAGTCTTCCTCAGCAATCAATGCAAGGAAATAGAGGAAAACAACAGAAGGGGAAAGACCAGAGATCTCTTCAAGAAAATCAGAGATACCAAGGGAACATTTCATGCAAAGATGGGCTTGATAAAGGACAGAAATGGTATGGACCTAACAGAAGCAGAAGATATTAAGAAGAGGTGGCAAGAATACACAAAAGAATTGTACATAAAAGATCTTCACAACCCAGATAATCAGGATGGTGTGACCACTCACCTAGAGCCAGACATCTTGGAATGGGATGTCAAGTAGGCCTTAGGAAGCATCACTACGAACAAAGCTAGTGGAGGTGATGGAATTCCAGTTGAGCTATTTCAAATCCTGAAAGATGATGCTGTGAAAGTGCTGCACTCAATATGCCAGCAAATTTGGAAAACTCAGCAATGTCCACAGAGCTGGAAAAGGTCAGTTTTCATTTCAATCCCAAAGAAAGGCAATGCCAAAATCATGCTCAAACTACCGCACAATTGCACTCATCTCATACGCTAGTAATGCTCAAAACTCTTCAAGCCAGGCTTCAGCAGTACGTGAACCATGAACTTCCAGATGTTGAAGCTGGTTTAAGAAAAGGCAGAGGAAACAGAGATCAAATTGGCAACATCCATTGGATCATCGAAAAAGCAAGAGGGTTCCAGAAAAACATCTATTTCTGCTTTATTGACTATGCCAAAGCCTTTGACTGTGTGGATCACAAGAAACTGTGGAAAATTCTGAAGGAGATGGGAATACCAGACCATCTGACCTGCCTCTTGAGAAACCTATATGCAGGTGAGGAAGCAACAGTTAGAACTGGATATGGAACAACAGACTGGTTCCAAATAGGAAAAGGAGTATGTCAAGGCTGCATATTGTCACCCTGCTATTTAACTTATATGCAGAGGATATCATGAGAAACACTGGGCTGGAAGACGCACAAGCTGGAATCAAGATTGCTGGGAGAAATATCAATAACCTCAGATATGCAGATGATACCACCTTTATCGCAGAAAGTGAAGAGAAAGTAAAAAGCCTCTTGATGAAAGTGAAAGAGGAGAGTGAAAAAGTTGGCTTAAAGCTCAACATTCAGAATATGAAGATCATGGCATCTGGTCCCATCACTTCATGGGAAATAGATGGGGATACAGTGGAAACAGTGTCAGACTTTATTTTTGGGGGGCTCCAAAATCACTGCAGATGGTGATTGCAGCCATGAAATTAAAAGACGCTTACTCCTTGGAAGGGAAGTTATGAGCAACACAGATAGCATGTTAAAAAGCAGAGACATTACTTTGCCAACAAAGCAAAGTCTAGTCTGTCTAGTCAAGGCTATGGTTTTTCCTGTGGTCATGTATGGATGTGAGAGTTGGACTGTGAAGAAAGCTGAGTGCCGAAGAATGGATTGCAGTCCAAGAAGTTCCTTGGACTGCAAGGAGATCCAACCAGTCCATCCTAAAGGAGACCAGTCCTGGGTGTTCACTGGAAGGACTGATGCTAAAGTTGAAACTCCAATACTTTGGCCACCGCATGGGAAGAATTGACTCATTGGAAAAGACTCTGATGCTGGGAGGGATTAGGGGCAGGAGGAGAAGGGGACAACAGAGGATGAGATGGCTGGATGCATCACCAACTCAATGGACATGAGTTTGGGTAAATTCCGGGAGTTGGTGATGGACAGGGAGGCCTGGCATGCTGCAATTCATGGGGTCGCAAAGAGTCGCATACGACTGAGTGACTGAACTGAACTGAAAGTTCAAAAACTAACCTAAATAACGTGTTGAGAAAAAAAATAAACAAAACAGCATGATATTTGCCTATGGTGGGAATTGTGGGTGTGGGGAAGTTTGGAGATGAAAATTGATTTAAAGGAGGTATAAAATAAATAACTTTCTGGGAATAAAACAAATTGGGGTATTTTTTAATAATCTTAATGATTATGTCAAACATGATTGATCATAAATATAAGGTCTGTGTATTTCATTGAATATAATGTGGTAAATTGGGGAGAAGAAAACATCAAATTATTCTTTCAGTTGACATTTAGATTCATTATATCAAATTTCAAAAAGAAAAGCATCTCATTGGGATTGCTTTGAGTTGCTCTATTTTCTTAAGGAGAATTACCACGTTTATAATAACTGCACAATTTGAGGGTTCTCCACTCTTACTGAAAAGTTTTCCTACCCATTTTGCATCTATTGTTGCTGATATAATGTTTTCTTTTCTAATGTGTCATTGTTTCTCTGATGGAGTGCAACATATTTACTGTATAATCAGACTCTAATATCAAGATTGCTATCAGTTTTTATTTGTTTTGTGTTCTAGGCAAATAATCATATCTAAAAATAATAATACATTTATTTTCTTTCTGAAAATGCATTTTATATTGATGATTGATTATCTAATGGAAACTATCGGAAAATCCAGAGCAGTTATAAATTCTAACAGAGAGAGAGGACAGCTTTATTCAACACTGCATGATCTCTCTGGTTACTGCAGGATCCTTGCCACATTTCAGGTGCCCTGCTCTCAACTGTGGTTGATCAAATCAAAAGTTTTTTTTAAAAGTACTGTGTCTTTATTGTCTCTCTATTTATCTTTGCCTCTAAAACTCTCCTCAAATTAGGCAATTTATGTTCTCCAGGGTGTTCTCCATTTTCATCTTGGGAATACTGACTCATTTTTTCCTTGTAAGGCGGTGAGTCAACTTTCAACTAAGGACTCTAGTCTGGACTCATCCATTATTTTATATCAGAAATTCCTGGGAGTTTCTGACATCCTTATGGACCTTTCTCAGTTTTCAGACATGCTATATGTTTGCCCTTATTTTCATAGTTTGTTAGTAATTGAATTAGCAATCTAAGAAAGAGACAGTGAAAATTCTGTCATTAGTCACAGAACTCAGAAATCTTGATATATTTTATCTGGGGATGCTTCTTCTTCCTTATTTGAAAAGAAGAAAACATAATAAAGCAATCAGGTTCATTAGCCAGTGGATGCATTCATTTGGCCATATATTTGTGGCTGACAAATAGATTCAGCTACAAATGAGGACCAAATAATGATCATGTATTACCAGGAGAACGTGAGTGCCTGCTAAGTCACTTCAGTCGAGTCTGACTCTTTGCGACCTCATGGACTATAGTCTGCCAAGGCTCCACTGTCCATGGGAATCTCCAGGCAAGAATACTGGCGTGAGTTGCCATGTCCTCCTCCAGGGCATCTTCGGGACCTAGGGATGGAACCCCAGTCTCAGGTCTCCTGCATTGTCAGGAGGGTTCTTTACCACTAGCGCCACCTGGGAAGCCCTGTGAGACAACACTATGGGGCAAATGGAATTGGGGAATTCAATGGAGAAACTCCTGCTAAAATATTCTTGGTGAAGGGGTTAACATGGACTCTGGAGATGGTTGATGGTGTGAGAATGCAGAATTTCCTGTCTACTAATAGTTGCTTCTCCCAGTGGAGAAGTACAGGTTGCCTATTCTGAGGTACAAGCAGAATACCCCTTTCAAAATTTTCCCATCAGGATTTTTGACAGAGGTCTAGGCTTTCAGCTCATAAATTTCAAATACCTTTAAGTATGGATTACTTTTTCTTCTGAAGTACAGTAGGCATTTATGGCACCCCTTTAGTCATTTAAAATCAAATAGCTTTATTTGATCCCTTAGGCTTTCTGTTTGTTTTCATTGCTTTTACTGAAGTACAACATACATTCAGGAAAGTGTACAAATCACAAATACAGCTCACTGAAATTTCACACACCCTTATATAACAAATCTCCAGATCAAGTAATTAATATTACCAGTATTACTCTAGAAATGCCCTAGTGCCTTCTCCTGGGTACTTTTCCAATTTGACTTCTAGCTGAAGAATTGATGCTTTTGAACTGTGGTGTTGGAGAAGACTCTTGAGAGTTCCTTGGACTGCAAGGAGATCCAGCCAGTCCATTTTGAAGGAGATCAGCCCTGGGATTTCTTTGGAAGGAATGATGCTAAAGCTGAAACTCCAGTACTTTGGCCACCTCATGTGAAGAGTTGACTCATTGGAAAAGACTCTGATGCTGGGAGAGATTAGGGGCAGGAGGAGAAGGGGACGACAGAGGATGAGATGGCTGGATGGCATCACTGACTCGATGGACGTGAGTTTGAGTGAACTCCGGGAGTTGGTGATGGACAGGGAGGCCTGGCGTGCTGCGATTCATGGGGTCGCAAAGAGTCGGACACAACTGAGCGACTGAACTGAACTGAACTGATTGTAGGTTAGTTTTGTTTTTAAATTTTATGTCAATTAAGTAGCTCTCCCTTATTTGTGGAGCATATGTTTTTCCAAGATCACCAGTGAATTCTGGAAACCTCAGATTATACCAAACCATATATGTATTGCTTCTTCCTATAAATATATACCATGATAAAGTTTAACTTAAATTAGGCACAGTAATAAATTAATAAGAAAATAGAATAATTATAACAATATATTGTGATAAAAGTCATATGAATGTGGTCTCTCAGAATATCTTGTACAAAATAATGCCTTTTCCATCTTAACTTAGGGTTTATCGTACACTACAGTCATTAACTTTTGCAGTCTGAGATGTGACAGCAAAACTAGCATGAATTTCTCTTTCCTTTTCCACAATTTCAGGAACAGAGGATTTATTCTAACTATAGATCTTGGCAACTTCAGCATACAATTTTTTTTTTTTGGCCTTATTTAGGCCAAAAACTTCCAACTTTTCACTTAAAGGAAGCACTTTACAGTTTCTCTTTGGAATATGCAACAGTCAATCTGATAACCAAGATGGCTACTAAGTGATTAATAGCAGGATATGCTGAACAAAGGGATGATAGAAAATATAGGCTTTTAGATTTTACTAGTCTTGAAAAATAAAAATTTAAGAAATAATTTTTTAAATTCCAACCTGAAGTAACTGATATTCCAGTTTATACTGCACACTCGATAACATTTAGGACTTCCCAGGTGGCATTAGTGATAAAGAAGCCACCTGCCAATGCAGGAAACATAAGGGATACCAGTTCAATCCCTAGGTCTGGAAGATCTCCTAGAGATCCAAAAATATACCCCAGTATGTTTGCCAGAGAATCCTATGGACAGAGGAGCCTGGTGGGCTACAGTCCATGGGGATGCAAAAAATTGGACATGGCTGAGCACAGCACAACCTCAACCAGCTAAATCTTAATATCCATGTGTTCTCTAGTCCAAACAATTATATATTCAACAGATATGCCAAACTATGATTATTATAGTACATGTACAAGACTGCTCATAGGAGCATTACATTTTAACTGAAAACTGGGAAATGACTCAATTGTCTATTAATAGTAGGAAGAATAAATATATAAATTATATATGCTGCTGCTGCTAAGTCGCTTCAGTCGTGTCTGACTCTGTGCGACCCCATAGACTGCAGCCCACCAGGCTCCCCCGTCCCTGGGATTCTCCAGGCAAGAACACTGGAGTGGGTTGCCATTTCCTTCTCCAATGCAGGAACATGAAAAGTAAAAGTGAAGTCGCTCAGTCGTGTCTGACTCCTAGCGACCCCATGGACTGCAGCCCACCAGGCTCCTCCATCCATGGGATTTTCCAGGCAAGAGTACTGGAGTAGGGTGCCATTGCCTTCTCCATAAATTATATATATACACATATAAATATAAATATATATATATATATATATAATTCTATAAAATAATGAGAAGACACTAGTGCCACACAACTCTGGATTCAGAGGAATATATACTGTAGACTTGTATACTGGTTCCCCCTAATCTGTGGCTTTTCTTTCTTTGATTTCAGTAAGCTTTCAAGTGTGTGTGTGTATGACCATGTGCACACATGAACGCATGCTTAGTCACTCAGTCATGTCCGACTCTTTGCAACCCATGGACTGCACCCCACCAGGCTCCTCTGT
Source organism: Bos indicus x Bos taurus (assembly GCF_003369695.1). Lineage (NCBI taxonomy): Eukaryota > Metazoa > Chordata > Mammalia > Artiodactyla > Bovidae > Bos > Bos indicus x Bos taurus. Next base: position 64,720,616 of record NC_040079.1, on the reverse strand, counting down.
GTATGGAATTTTCCAGGCCAGAATACTGGAGTGGGTTGCCATTTCCTCCAGGGAATCTTTCCAACTCAGGGATCAAATCTGCATCTCTTGCCTCTCCTGCACTGGCAGGTGGATTCTTTACCACTGTGCCACCTGGGAAGCCAGTAAGCTTTAATATATGCTGTTAAACAGGAATTGGTTTTACCATTTTTCTACTCCTACCAGCTGTTTATGAGATTTCTAGCTCTCTATATACTCACCAATACTTGAAGTTGTCAGTCATTTTCATTTTAGCCCTTCTAGTGGATATATAGTGATATTACACTGTGGTCTTAATTTCTGTTTCCTTAATGACTCATCAATGTATGCATCTTTTTATGTCTCTCTGGCTTCTTAGGTATCCTCTTTATAAAGTATTTATTCAGGTGTTTGCCCATTTTTTCAACTCATTTATGAATTGTTAGTTTATATATTTTTAACAGAAGTGTTTTGTTAAGGATAGGCATTCATTTATTTATTTTTATTTGGAGGATAATTGCTTTACAATGTTGTGTTTGTTTCTGCTGTACAACAAATTGAATCAACTATAAGTATTCATTACCCCTTCCCTCTTGAGCCTCCCTCCCACCCAAAGTTATGTATTGAAAATATATTTTCCATTCTGGGGCTGCCCTCTCCAAATGTTAATAGTGTCTTTTAATGTGCATATATTCATAATTTTAACATACCAAATGTAATTAATGGAGAAATGTTGAAGCTTTCCTCTGGAATTGAAATATGACAAAGATGCCTACTAATACCGTTTCTATTCAACACTGAAACGAAGTTTGTAACAAGTGCCGTTAGGCAAAAAAGGAGGAGGAGGACTAGGAAAAAGAGAAAAGGGAGAGGAACGGAGATGCAGAGGAGGAGAGAGAAAAAAAAATTAAAAGAATTGTAAGGACTGGAAAGAAATTATTAAAGTTTTTATAATTCATAGACAAAAATAGTACTTTAGAAGGTTAGAAGGTCCAAAAGAACATGAAAACTATTAGACAATGGGGCGATTGACCAGATCACTGAACACAAGGTTAATATTTTAAAAGTCAATTGTTTTTTCTATATACAAGAAATGAGCAAATATAAAATGAAAATTTAAAACAATTCTATTTTTATAAAAGCAAAAAAAAATCAAATAGCTAGAAATAAATCTAACAAAGGGCTTCCTAGGTGGTGCAGTAGTAAAGAATCTGCCTGCAGGCACCCAAAACTGGTGCTACGTGACAACCTGGAGGGGCAGGGTGGGGAGGGTGGTGGGAGAGGGTTTCAGAATGGACAGGACACCTGCATACCTATGGCAAATTCATATGACAAAACCCCCCACAAGACTGTAAAGTAATTATCCTCCAATTAAAATTAATTAATTAATTAAAAAAAAAAGTCCACCTCCCAAGGCAGGAGACGCAAGAGATGTGGGTTTGATCCTCAGGTTGGGAAGATCCCCTGGAGGAAGAATCAGCAACTCACTTCAGTATTCTTGCCTGGGAAATCCCATGGATAGAAGAGCCTGGTAAGCTACAGTTTGTGGGGTTGTAAAGAGTCGGACATGACTGAGTGCATACACACACACACACACACACAAACACACACATATCTAACAAGAGATATGTAAGACTGCCAACTGATTGCATCATGGATTAAATTGCAAATACACTCAGTGGAAATTTATACATAAATTCTTTAAGTCTTATATTAGAATGCAAAGGGTCAAAAATAACCAAAGCAATGTAAAGAACAAACTTGGAAGTCTTTAAACGTCAACTTTTTAGTCCACAGAATTATTTCACTATCATATTTATTCTATCAGTGTGCTCTACTTAGCTGAGACAAACTGATGCTTTGCCTAAAGCCCTCCAGTTGTTTGAACTCATTGGTCCTGTACTATGTTACTAAAGATCTCTGAAGAACTGTGTAGCAGAGTAGTTAATACCATAGTTACAGTAGGGGACCCAACCCTTCAGGAAACCAGATATACCTTGAACTTTGTCTTGGGCATAAATACCTTATTTCATTTTGTAAGTTTTCCTTTTGATTTTTTTTCTCTTATAATCGCTAAGCTTCTTGCCTTTACTTTAGCCTTTTATCTTAACTTTAATATTTTTAATCTCATTGCTATCTCTTTTTTCTTCATTTTGAAGCTTAGCTATTTTTCCCATGATTATTTTCAACCCAAAGTTGGGGAATGAGAAGTTTGTTTTGTTGTGAGCTATCCCTTCAGTTATTAATTCCAACAAACTCATTTGTGAACAGAGCCATGAGAAGCTGAATGGTAAACAGTTTGAGAAGTCATACTCATTGAGGTATAAAAATTAAGCAGTTTATTTTTGAATATTTGCATCCTACTGTCTAACACCCTTTTTGCTGGGTAATGAGAACTCTAATTATTCCCATATTTCTCTGCTGTTAATCAATTAATTTATTGATTATTATTAATAATATTAACAATATTATTAACAATATCATATGAACTGTTTGATGTTCCAGTCCTTTTCTTAATTCCCTTATTTATTTTATAAATGAGGAAGCTTGGGCTAAGAAACTTGCCCAAGATCATACAGCTAATGAGTAATGTAGTTTGAAACTCAGCAGTCTGGTTTTGAGCCAATAACCCTAAAAAAAACCTCATTAAGAGAAATATTACTCCTTCAAGATAATTCCCCCAAAAAACTCAGTACATCCATTCTTCATTGAGGGCTCTTATCTAACACATACTCAGTATCTTATAAAATCCCTGAATCTGAAGGCAAATTTGGGGTATATACAGTCAGTTCTTGATATCTGGAGTAGTTATGTTTTATAATGTCATCTCAAAACACAGAATTAGTGACTACTGAATCATTGCTCTTAGGGGAAATGAAGGGTTACTTTCCTTGGGAAAATACAGAGAAAGGATTTTGCACACCTGTGGTCACAATATTGGTTTTCAACTTATTAATACATAATCTTGTTTTATGTGTGTTTCTATTTAAAGACACCTCATTTAATAAAGACACCTCATTTAATACAAAGGTCCATCTAGTCAAGGCTATGGTTTTTCCAGTAGTCATGTATGGATGTAAGAGTTGGACTATAAAGAAAGCTGACTGCTGAATAATTGATGCTTTTGAACTGTGGTGTTGGAGAAAACTCTTGAGAGCCCCTTGGACTGCAAGAAGAACCAACCAGTCCGTCCTAAAGGAAATCAGTCCTGAATATTCGGTGGAAGGACTGATGCTGAAGCTGAAACTCCAATACTTTGGCCACTTGATGGGAAGAGCTGACTCATTTGAAAAGATCCTGATGCTGGGAAAGATTGAAGGTGGGAGGAGAAGGGGAAGACAGAGGATGAGGTGGTTGGATGGCATCACTGACTCAATGGTCATGAGTTTGAATAAACTCCAGGAGTTGGTGATGGACAGGGAGGTTTGGCATGGTATGGTCCATAGGTTGCAAAGAGTTGGACACAGCTGAGCGACTGAACTGAACTGACTGAACATTTAATATTGGGCTTCTCTGGTGATTCAGATGCTAAGAATCTGCCTGCAGTGTGGGAGACCTGGGTTCAATCCCTGGATTGGGAAAATTCCCCTGGAGAAGGGCATGGCAACCCACTCCTGTATTCTTGCCTAGAGAATCCCATGGACAGAGGAGACTGGCAGGCTGCAGTCCATGGGGTCACAAAGAGTCAGACATTACTGAGCAACCTTCACTTTCTTTTTTTTTGTTTTACTTTCATTTAATATTTACTGTTAATTCATTAACATTGAACTAATGGCTAACCACACTCTAACTCATGCTTGAATGAAGCTAATAAAGAGTATCCAACACACATTTTTTCCATGAGGCACATCATGGCCTTCCTGTGCTTCGGGGTTATTTTAACCAGTGAAATAAAAAGAAAAAGCACAAAAATGTGAAAAACATGCCACTAAACGTGCTGTTAAAAATAACACTTGTTTACAGTGAGAGATGAAATACTGCCTGGTTCTACCACAACTGGAGTATTGACTTTAGGGTTACAAGTACATTTTAGCAAGGAACCAAGTCCATAAATTTGGAATTTATGAATAATTATGATCTGTATATTATTTTCTAGAAAGCAGGTGCTTTGTTATCACCAGATTCTCAAAAAGTTCTATGAGCTCTCACTCTCTAAGGTAAGAACCAAGATCCAAAATGAAGGAAAGTTCATCTGTGCTCCAGACCAACAAACTGAGAATGTTAAATCTGAACACTCTCATGTGTCCTCAGTATAACTGCTTCTGCTATATTTTGATGGGAATCAATAATTTATATTGAGGACTGAGGAGTCATTTAAATAAAAGTACTCTGAAACTCATTTAAGAAAAAAAAAAAAAACTCCAAATAACCTAGTGATCAAATTACCTAGTATTCTAATGTTATAATTAAGCTTTGATCAACAGAATATCTACATTTATTGTAATAATCATGAAGAGAAAAGATGTTATTCACAATGTCATATAGACTTATCTTGAAAGCAAATATAGAAGAAAGTTTCCTCTGATGTAAAGACAGTGATGTGTTTTTTTCTCTGAAGTACTGGCTTGTTTTCATCTCAGGAGCACTATAAATTTTGCTATGATTTTGTTTCCCTGTTTAATGTTCACTGTTGAAAGTTTACCAAATTTATGGTCCAACATCAGCAAATGTACATATGTATACCACCCTCTTAATTTTGTCTTTCCAGACATCATTTTACTCATGTTCTAAATTTTCTCCCCTTCTTTCCATTTATGTTTTATTTTATTGCACCTTAAATCACATCTTAAGAATGAGTGTAGCTAAATAATAAATTCTGCATAAATTTCATTTATAATCTTTTTGAAACTCAAATGGGAGAATGAAAAGTACCAGTATAAATATGGATGCTGCCTTCTGACCAAATAAAAGGTCTAGAGTTATTTTCCTCCAGAAGTTCTTTTAATACTCTATTACATTTCCTCTCCAAGTGTGGTCCCTGGACCAGTAACATTAGTAGGAATCAAGAACTTGTTAGAAATGCAAATTCTTTGGCATCACTCTGCAGCTTCTGACTCAGAAACTCTGAGAGAAGGGCACAGAAATCTGGGTTTCAACAAGCCCACATATCCAAGGTGACTGGGATACATGCTCCATACTGCTCTATTAAAAAGCATCACATGGCTTTCACTCATGCTCTTTTTTGCCCTAAAGACAGGTTTATAATTTAATAGTATTCAATTTTGAATGCATTATAATCATCCAGAAAGATTTTTAAAATCATGACGCACAGACTGTACTCCAAAACAATTACATGAGAAGCTGGGATCCAGTTATCAGTATTTTTAACTCTCTCCAAATGTTCTGATAGGCAGTCAAAGTTGACAATCACTACTCTTAACTCCAAAGACTGGTTCACAGGTCCCATCATGAAATCAGTGAATATTCCTGGCAAGTTGGATACTTGAGGCAAAATATCCCTCCAAGAACTCCAAACCACTAAGTTGCTATAGTATCATTTTGAGAAATTAGTAAACTGAATTCATATCTTGTGTATACTAAAATAGATGCAAGATAAGTCCAAGATTTATATGTTTAAAATGTTGTTCTATTAAAGTCCTAGAAGTATATGTGGATGAAATTTTGCAAAATTGTGATATAAAAAAGACATTAGAATTACTGTGACATAAGCCCAGAAGCAAAAGCAGAGGGATGGATGTATTTCACTGCATAAAAATGAACACAGGATGACACCTTTAACTTTGAGCAGGTGGATTATTTCCTGTGCTACCTTTGCCTTCACTGCAGTGTTAATCTAAACATCAGAACTGAGCACAAGGTCTTCACTAACACAAAGAGGGAAGATAATCTCCTCATAGGCAAAGAGAATTCTGTCAGTTTCTCAGCATTTCTGTGGCCCAGTTTCATGGCAGAAAAATATGGGAGAACAATGCTGAGACAGTTTTTGTCTGTCTAAAAGGAAATTAAAATTCTCTCAAGGGTAGAAGAAGGTTTGGATCTAAGAGCAGAGAAGACTGGTATACTGCTTCCTGTGTACCTTCCAGTGTTCCTTCTTGGAACACTAAGGAAAAGGCCTCTTCACAGGGGTCTCCATTTGCATCCTCATAAAGGAATGAGAGCAACTGGAATGTCTGAATGAAGAACCCAAAGAAATCCCACCAACCTTCTGTAGCCTCCAAGAATAATAAGAGAGAAGATGAAATTACCCTGAAAAGTATACAACTATGATATAAATTTCAGGAGCCATCTTGAACATCTAAGGTCTCACAGTAGTAACAAGAGGAAACACCAGATGGCAGCATGGACTACTGTACAGTTAGGGACCTCAACCATTGTAGTGAGGCCCACATCAGTGGGTGTTATAGTCATCTCAGCAGCACCAAACAGGACAAAACGCAGCTGAAGGACAATCACACTCCCCCAATGCCACGACCCTCTAAAAGGCCTCCAGAACTTACATGACTCTTGGGAGATACAGAGGGTAAAGGAATGGAGGGAATCCTGAGTTGCCATAGTTTAAACCTGAAATGATTGGAGTTACACTGAAGTGAATTAAAATCAGCTGTTATCAGGTGGAACAGGAGGTGGGGTTGAAAGAGTGCTGAAAACAGAAGTGAAATTGAGGTATTCAATAATGAAGGAAAATGCTACTAAATGCTACTATATTTTATTTTTTACACACATGACTATAGCTTAAGGAAATTATACGTTAAAAATTTCTGGCAAAAATTTATAAACAAAGTCAAAAGATAAATTATCAAGTGAGAGCAAAATATTTAAACAACATATTTGCCAAACAAAAGGCAAATTTCTTTCACACACACAAACATATATCCATATATGTGTGTATATATATATGTATGTATGTATATATGTATGTATGTGTATATATGTATGTATGTATATATGTATGTATCCATATATGTGTGTATATGTGTGTGTATATGTATGTACATACATATATGTATGTATGTACATACATATATATATGTATGTATGCTAAGAACTCTTAGCACCAAGGAAAAGATTATTTTTTATTATACAAAGAGAAATCTACAATAGTAACTGTACAATTCCTTTGTCTGGAATGTGTCCTGTTATTAGAATTCTATAATGGACTAAAAAAATAAAATAAAATAAAAGCAGTCAAATATTCAACCTCATATCAAGAAAACTTTTACCTCATTGACACATTTATTACTAAAAAACTGGTTTACTGGAAGACCTGAATCTACAATAAATTGTTTAAAACCTAGATAGTAAATCATTCCTCATTATATTGTACTATCATCATCACAGAATCCACTATTGACTGTCTTTTCTCATTCTACATGTTACCAGGAACTCCTTGGTTTCAGGTTCTCCTCTCTAGTAAGGCTGACTACAAAGCCAAACCCTTTCTACATAGTTCTCCCTCTTTTTTTCCTTCCTGTAAATAAACAGTTTTGGCCAGTCCAATTTTAATCTTTAGGAATTACCTTTGAATTACTTTTGGGAAGCAGATAAAACTAATATGGAGAGAACATAGCTCCCAAAGTCACTACTGTGTATGCCAGGCTTTAGGGTATTATTTCTAAATGGCATCACAGAAGACTACAGATATTTTAAACTTAAGGTAATTGGTAAATATTTTAAAAACAATTTTTTAGTAGTTTTCTTAAGTATAGTAAATGTATAAATTATAGAGAGGTAGAAGGAAGAAAAAGTGTCGTTTGTAGTTCTCCCATCTAATATCAGTGGTCAACATCTTACTGCATTTCCTTCAGTCCATAGCACATCCTTAAAAAAATGTTTCTTATTTTTGTACTTTACATTTTTATATCAGCAAGGTCTTTCCTGAGAACTTTAAACTTTCCTCAAGTATCTTTTATGATAATACAAAATGGATAATCTACTGGAATATTTTTCACTGTTATGACATGCTACCTCTACTTTTGACTTATTGAAAGTGTGGAAACTGGTTTTTTGTATACAAATTTGGGACTTTTTTTTTTCTGAAACTAAAACTGTTCAGGAGAGTAACCCAACTTACTAGATTAGAACATGTACATTTTTAAAGCTCTTTATTTATTTTGCAAAACTCTCATCTCAAGTGTTCAACTCCGCTTCCACTGGAAATGCACAAAACCGCAGTTTACTATTTACTGGGCAAGTATTGGATGTTAGGCACTGTGGTGAGTAATGGGAACACATTAACGAAACTGATTTGCAGTTCCCTCAGTGTGTACTGCTTTTATTTGTTCTAGGCCTTTGCACATGCTGTTGTTGCTACCTGAAATGCTCCTCCTTCTCTGGATAACTGTTGATTGCTTCTGCTTAGATTTTGTTACTATTAGAAACTCATCGTACGTGTGTTCTTTATGGAATCCATCCTTTCCCTGTCATAGGCATTATCGCTTTGAGTTATAATTTCATGTTTACTTCTCTGTCTCTTCCATGGATTGGAAGCTCCTTGAGGACAGGGTTCCACAGTCACATTTGCATATACACTATCTAAAAATGTTTGGTACCTAAATCACTGCAGATGGTGACTGCAGCCATGAAATTAAAAGACGCTTACTCCTTGGAAGGAAACTTATGACCAACCTAGATAGCATATTCAAAAGCAGAGACATTACTTTGCCAACAAAGGTTCATCTAGTCAAGGCTATGGTTTTTCCTGTGGTCATCTATGGATGTGAGAGTTGGACTGTGAAGAAGGCTGAGCGCTGAAGAATTGATGCTTTTGAATTGTGGTGTTGGAGAAGACTCTTGAGAGTGCCTTGGACTGCAAGGAGATCCAACCAGTCCATTCTGAAGGAGATCAGCCCTGGGATTTCTTTGGAAGGAATGATGCTAAAGCTGAAATTCCAGTACTTTGGCCACCTCATGGGAAGAGTTGACTCATTGGAAAAGACTCTGATGCTGGGAGGGATTGGGGGCAGGAGGAGAAGGGGACGACAGAGGATGAGATGGCTGGATGGCATCACTGACTCGATGGACGTGAGTCTGAGTGAACTCCGGGAGTTGGTGATGGACAGGGAGGCCTGGCGTGCTGAGATTCATGGGTTCGCAGAGTTGGACATGACTGAGCGACTGAACTGAACTGAACTGAACTGAACCACATAATAAATACATACATTTTTTAATGTTGAATGAATGAATTACTACTACTATCAGAATGTGTTCATTTTAACTATTAGAGTTGTCTGTGTGTGTGTGTGTGTGGTATATGATAGTTTCTGGTTCATTTTTCCTTCTACTTTATTTTTTTAAGTATTAATTTTATTTATATGGGTAGCATCTATCAGTATATTCCTTTTTGATTTGACGTATTTTAATTTTAAATTCAACAGATGTTTCTATAAAAAATTTCAAATAGCACTGAAGGATCCAAAGTGAAATACAGACATTCTCTCACACTTTCCCATGGACCATTTTTAAGTTAATGCATATTTTTTCAAATATTTTCTGTGAATACATACAAAAAAGTCATATGCATTCCTTTCTTCTTTTAATTAAGATAGTACTATGAATATAGTGTTCTGAGATTTCCTTTTTGTTCCTTAATCTTGGTTATGTATATTTATGAATGGTGTATTACTGTCAAATTAACATATTTGTGTGCATTATTTAAAATAATATTATTATCATAGATTTCCCATAATTTTTCTTTCTGGTTGTCCATCAGACATTTAACAGGTGTATATTTTTCTCTCAATAATGTATATATTACTGAAAAAAAGTATTACCCTTTCCTTTTTTGTTGTTGTTTAGTTGCTACACTCAGTTGCTCATTTGTGTCTAACTCTCTGAAACCCCAGGGACTACAGCCTGCCAGGCTCCTCTGTCCATGGAGTTTTCCAGGCAAGAATACTAAAGTGGGGCACCATTTTCTTCTCCAGGGGATCTTACTGAGCCAGGGATTGAACCGCATCTCCTGCATTGGTACATGGATTCTTCACTGCTGAGCCACCTACATTAAATTATAGTCTTTTCATTGTTTTATTCTATTTTTATCTTATTTTAATTTTAGCATATAACCATAACTCTCCCTCATGAGTTTAAGATAGTTCTACTTTTACCTAACATCCCATCCACTCTCAGCATGTTCAGACTTTGCATCTGTAATTATCCCTTTTCTCTTTTTTACTATTAATTTTTCCTTCTCTACTGGATCATTCACATCAGTTCAGAAAACATGCTATAATAATTACTTTCTTGAAAATAAAATAAAAATCTCTCCACCACCCATGTGTTACACCTTTTTATTGTAAATCTACTCAAAACAGTTGTCTGTACTCATTTTCCAGTTTCATCTCCCATTCTCTCTTGAAACTGTACAATAAGATACTCATTCACACTGCATTAAATCTACTCTGGTCAAAGCCACCCATCACTTTTAGATTATTAAACATAATTCTCTATATTCATTTACTTGAGAATCAATCTCTCTTTTTAAAAAATATTTTCTTTACTTAAATTCTAAGTCTTTATAGTCCCCTGATTCTCTTTGTATCTTTCTTTTTGCTGCTGCTGCTGCTGCTAAGTCACTTCAGTCGTGTCCGACTCTGTGCGACCCCATAGACGGCAGCCCACCAGGCTCCCCTGTCCCTGGGATTCTCCAGGCTAGAACACTGGAGTGGGTTGCCATTTCCTTCTCCAATGCATGAAAGTGAAAAGTGAAAGTGAAGTTGCTCAGTCATGTCCGACCCTTAGCGACCCCATGGACTGCAGCCTACCAGCCTCCTCTGTCCATGGAATTTTCCAGGCAAGAGTACTGGAGTGGGGCCCCATTGTCTTCTCTGACCTTCCTCTTTACTCCTTCTCAATCTTTTGCTAGATCCACTTTCTTATTCTGCAAAAACTGTGGATCACCTGGAGGCTCCATCTTTCAGATTCTTTTGTATTTACACTCACTTCCTCGATATCATTGTCTATTGTAAATGTATTCTATAAACAGGTGAGTCATTCCCTGTTCTCCAGAATTTATATACAACAACCAGAATATCTTCCTTACATGTCTAGTAGCCATCACAAAGATAACCAAAAAAGAGCTATTGATACCTCCTTAGCCATCTTCAACTATCTTCTGATGTACTCTTTCACTCTTGCAAATAACACCACCATTTGCTCAAAACCAAGACCTTACTATTGCCCTTAAATACTTCTCTCTCAAAGTATACATCCATTCCACCAGTAAATCCATCTGGCCTTTCAACATTCATAATCTGACCATTTAGCATAATCTTCACCACTCTCAACATTATCTAAGGCACCAGCATTTGTCTTCAAGAGTTATGCCATAGCCTCCCAACTGATTTTCCTCTTTTTAAGCTACTACCACCTCCCCCAACCCCATTCCATGCCCTGCCATGGTTTATCATCCACACAAAAACTGCAGTAATTATTTTCAAATGAGCTGCTTATTCTCTTTATTCAATAGCTTTTTATCATACTTAGAATAACACCCAAATCCTGCAGTATGACATACAAAACTCTACATGATCTGACCCCTGACAAGTTCTCATTTTCAACTCACTCTCTCTCTTTCTCTTTGTGACAGCCATGGTGGTCTTCTTGTTGCTCCTATATCATCACCTGCATATTCCTAATTCTAGCTCTAAGTGCTTGCTATTCTGTCTACCAAGAATGGTCTTCTCTCAGACATCTTGGTGGATTGCTCCTTTACTGAATTCAGATCTCTGTTCAAACGTCCTCTTCCCTTAGAAAGTGTCACTACTCCCTACCCCTATATCTGATATGGAATCTCCACTAGTTTTTATTGTCTTCTCCCACTTTATTTTTCTTCTTTATACTTACAACTATGTGGTATTATACTTTAGATATATTTGCTTGTTTACTTTCTTTCTCCTCCACTGACCTTAAGAGACAAGTTTTTTCTACTTTGTTTAATCCTTTAGCCAAGTGCCAAGAATACAACCTATGACGTAGTAAGTACTCCATAAATATATGCTGAATGAAAGAAATATTAAATATTTAACTCATTAGTCTAATAGGTATTTATTTTAGTATATGGTATAACAACTTGAATACTGTTGTTCTAATATAGTGAACTAACTTTATAAAATCAGTTTACTGTATGCTTTTTCATTTTATAGTGATTTATTAAAAATCCTCTCTCACATACTAAATTATTTTGTAAGTTATTTTTGGGGGTTCTTTAATATATTAGATTGGTTACTCTGCCAGTAGGACTTTTAAAATTAGTTCTATGATACACTTTTATATTTTATAATAATAATCCCTCCCTCTTACTTTGATTTATAGAAAGTTCTCCATTATAATAACTTTGTATTCTTTCAAAATACATTTAGAATACTTTGTTACATGGTAAAATGTCACTGGAATTTTTATTGAAACTATAATTGATGGGTGAATGATTGATACTTTAAAATAATTATTCTTCCTATTATAAGCATCTCTTACTAAAAAGCACTTAGGTAGAGTGTTATAGTTTTCCTCATGTGAATATCACATATTTTCTAATATTAAGGTCATTCTTTTGTCATGTATCTGCTTACAGGGATTGAAAATGAGATTTCTGAATTATACATTTTCATTTATTCTTATTTCAATTGAACAATTCCACTTAAAATTGCATTAAAATAAAAAAGTAACGAGATTTATTTAACTTTGGAGGTGAAAGGCTTAAAAAACTGAATTCTGAAAACTGAAATTCTATTGAACCTGAAAACTGAATTCTGAAAACTCTATTATTGAAGGAAAATAAAGATGATATAAATAAATGGGGAAATATCCCATGTTCAGGCTTCCCAGGTAGCTCAGATGGTAAAGAATCTGCCTGCAATGCAAGAGACCAGGTTCAATCCTTGGGTTAGGACGCTCCCTTGGAGAAGGCCATAGGAACCCACTCCAGGATTCTTGCTTAGAGAATTCAATGGACAGAAGAGCCTGGCGAGCTGCAGTCCATGTGGGCTGCAGTCCATGGGGTCACAGAGTCAGACACAGCTGAGCAACTAACACTTTTTTCTTTTAAGTTTTTATTTTTTATTTATTTATTTTAATTGGAGGCTAATTACTTTACAATATTGTACTGGCTTTGCCAAACATTGACATGAATCAGCCATGGGTGTACATGTGTTCCCCATTCTGAACCCCCTCCCACATCCCTCCCCATCCCATCCCTCAGGGTCATGCCAGTGCACCAGCCCTGAGCCCCCTGTCTCATGCATCAAACCTGTACTGGCGATCTGTTTCACATATGATAATATACATGTTTTAATTCTCTCAAATCATCTCACCCTTGCCTTCTCCCACAGAGTCCAAAAGACTGTTCTATACATCTGTGTCTCTTTTGCTGTCTAGCATAGGGGTTATCATTACCATCTTTCTAAATTCTATATATATGCATTAGTATACTGTATTGGTGTTTTTCTTTCTGGATTACTTCACTCTGTACACTTTCACAATCCTAAATTCACTGATTGGAAGAATTAGTACTTCTAATTCTTCCAATCTGCTAAATTTTCAATACTACCCAAAGCAATATACAGGTTTAATGTAATCCCTATCAAAACACACATGACATTTTTCACAGAACGAGAACAAATGGTTCTAAAATTTATACCCCAAATAGCCAGAGCAATCTTGAGAAAATAAGAACAAAGCTAGAGGTGTCATGCTCCCTGACTTCATATTGTATTGCAAAGCTAGAGTCACCCAAACAGTATACACAAAAGCAGACATATAGATCAATGGGACAGAACAGTGAGCCCAAAAATAAACCTATGCATCCATGATCAATTAATATATGACAAAGGAGGCAGGAATATACAATGGAGAAAAGATAGTCTCTTCAATGAGTGGTGCTGGGAAAACTGAACAGCTACACATAAAAAAATGAGATTACATTTTCTCATATCTTATACAAAAATAAACTCAAAATGGATTAAAGATCTAAATACAAACCTGGAAACCACAAAATTCCTAAAAAAAAATAGACAGAACACAATTTGACATAAATGGTAGCAATACTTCTTTTGATCTATCTCTTGAGGGAAAGGAAATAGAATCTAATTAAACCGAAGAGCTTTTACACAGAAAAGGAAACCACTGGCAAAATGAAAAGACAACCTACTGAATGGGAGAAAATATTTGCAAATATGAGTGATAAGGAGTTAATACCAAAAATACATAAACCACTCAGGTAACTCAACATCAAAAACCCAAACAACCCAATTAAAAAATGGGCAGATCTGAATAGACATTTTTTCTAATATACAGATGGCATATAGATATTCAAAAAGATGCTCAACATTGATAATCATCAGAGAAATGCAAATCAAAATCACAATGAGATATCACCACACACCTGTCAGAATGGCTATCATCTAAAAGTCTACAGATAACAAATGCTGGTGATGATGTGGAGAAAAGGGAACCCTAGTACACTGTTGCTAGGAAAATAAATTGGTACAGCCACTAAGGGAAGCAATACGGAGGTTTCTTAAAAAGCTGAAAATAGATCTATCATATGATCTAGAAATTCCACTGCTGGTATATATCTGAAGAAATTGAAAATGCTAATTCAAAATGGTACACGTACCCCAATATTCATACCAGTATTATTTATAATAGCCAAGATATGGAAGCAACCAAAGTGTCCCTCAGCAAATGAATGGATAAAGAAGATGTGATATATATACAATGGAATACTATTCATTCATAAAAATAGTGAAATTTTGCATCTACGATAACATGGATGGACCTGGAGGGTATTATTCTTAATGAAATAAGTCAACAGGGAAAGAAATAGTGCATGTTATCACCTACTTGTGAAATCTTAAAAAATTAGAATAATGTATATAACAAATCAGAAACAGACTCACATGTATAAATAACAAACTAATGATTACCAGAGGGGATGGGGGAGGGGAAAGATAAGGGTAATGAATTAACAGTGCAAACTACTATCTATAAAATAAAAAAGGTGCAAGGATATATTGTACAGCACAGGGAATATAGTCAACACTTTATAATAACTTTAAATAGAGTGTGTGTATACTCAGTCATACACTCTAGTCATGTCCAACTCTTGGCAATCCCATGGACTATAGTCCACCAGGCTCTCCTGTCCATGAGATTTTCCAGGCAAGAATACTGGAGTGGGTTGCTATTTGCTCCTCCAGGGATCTTCCCAACCCAGGGATTGAACCCGTGTCTCCTTCATTGGCAAGTGGATTATTTACTACTGAGTCACCTGGGAAACTGCTTAAATAAAGCATAATCTATAAAAACATATAATCATTATGTTGCAAACCTGAAACTAATATAATGTAAATCAACTGTACTTCAATAAAGAAATGGTAAAATAAAAGTAAAAAAAAGATTTTTCAGTAGTGCTGTTTTCATATGCTCAGCAGAAGTCAATCAAAGAAAACACAGTTAATTCATTAAGTAATATATCTGTTTCTCACAGATAAGACTCATTCTAAAATCAAGTTTCTGATGACAAAATAATAATGATAATAACAACAATAAAAACCACCCCCATTCAGTAAATGTTTCAAAATGGAAGAATTCAATTTTGGAGTTTTATTTTAATTTTTTCTACCTTAAGATGCTATAAAGTTAAACAGAAGTGCTTTGGTCTTAGTAGTCAAATTCTTATAATCAAAACTCATAGTTAAATTCTTAATTATTGCTTCTCAGATTCCTCCTCCTTTCTTCTACCACGTAAAGCTGGTTACCCTCTCTTCTAACCATTCTGCAGCCTGATTCATGCTTCCTGATTCAAAACTAAAATCCACCCAAGAAAGGCCAGAGCTGGAGAATAAGTAAGTATGGTAGTCAGGATTTGTGGAAAAATAATATGTACTATTTGTTAGGATCAGCATCACACTGTTTCTCTTTTCATTAAAAGGATAACCTAGAGTTGACTGCTGCTACTAAGAATGTCCCTGCCTGTGATTGATGTTACATATTTACACAGAAAAATATTTCCTTACAGCTGTTTTCCAACATTTAAATAAATCACACCTCCCACCATATGGTAGAGAAAAGGGGCCAGCACAGCTCTCAGTCGGCAATGCTCAGCTTAACCTGGTGGCATTTATTAGACCACATGGGTTTAGGCCACAGCATTTATTATAACCTGTGACAATAAGAAAACATGAGATGAAATACATTAAATAAGTTAAAAATACAATTTACATATCTGAATCACAGTTCAATTTCACTAAGTGAACAAACACTAAATTAGCTTATTCCCCTTTAAGAGAACAAAACAGTAACTGATTTCAGTGTACAAGGTAAATTAATCACTATATGCATTTCATTCATGAATTGCACATCTCAGACCTCACAGTGCCACTATACAATATTTTTTGACTTTAAAGTCTGTTCATTGGTTCCCATGAAACTGATAACTTGCACAAAATTGAAGACATGGGAAAGAAACCCCTGAAGTTTGAATAGTGTGGTGGGATGGATTTCTCTACAGACATGATCACATTGTGATGGGAATATCATGATGAACTCAGTTCCCAGGGGCCAGCACCAGCAATAAAAGTAAAAATGCCTTGGTAATCCTGCATTGGTTAAAATTATCTTAACAATAGCCCATTGTGGTATTATTTACAGTTCCCTTTGTTATTTAATAAAGAATATTCACCTTCCCCTAACCAAATAACTTACTGCACATTTTTAATTGTCTAAAGGGTTATGGTGTTGTGTGCACGTGCATATACGTACGTATGTGTGTCTATATGGCACAGGGAGGGGTAATTTTAAGATAAGACCTGTGAGATATCATCAGTCATTAATGTCTTTTTAAATACAGATAAGATAAATTATGGTAGAAAGTGAAGAGGAACTAAAAAGCCTCTTGATGAAGGTGAAAGTGGAGAGTGAAAAAGTTGGCTTAAAGCTCAACATTCAGAAAATGAAGATCATGGCATCTGGTCCCATCACTTCATGGCAAATAGATGGGGAAACAGTGGAAACAGTGTCAGACTTTATGCTTTGGGCCTCCAAAATCACTGCAGATGGTGACTGCAGCCATGAAATTAAAAGATGCTTACTCCTTGGAAGAAAAGTTATGACCAACCTAGATAGCATATTCAAAAGCAGAGACATTACTTTGCCAACAAAGGTTCCTCTAGTTAAGGCTATGATTTTTCCAGTGGTCATGTATGGATGAGAGAGTTGGACTGTGAAGAAAGCTGAGCGCTGAAGAACTGATGCTTTTGAACTATGGTGTTGGAGAAGACTCTTGAGAGTCCCTTGGACTGCAAGGAGATTCAACCAGTCCATTCTAAAGGAGATCAGCCCTGGGTGTTCTTTGGAAGGACTGATGGTGAGGCTGAAACTCCAATACTTTGGCCACCTCATGCAAAGATTTGACTCAATGGAAAAGACTCTGATGCTGGGAGGGATTAGGGGCAGGAGGAGAAGGGGACAACAGAGGATGAGATGGCTGGATGGCATCACTAACTCGATGGATGTGAGTTTGAGTGAACTCCGGGAGATGGTGATGGACAGGGAGGCCTGGTGTGCTGCAATTCATGGGGTCGCAAAGAGTCGGACACAACTGAGCGACTGAACTGAACTGAACTGAAGATAAATTTAGACCTCAAGGTATTATAGATTCCTTAATCCAGTGTTCCATTCTATGCATGCTACCTCTCCAAGGTGATTTTCTTTATACTACCATAGTAAAGAAAGAAACCCCCAGAGCAAGGAGCTGTAACTAAGGCAGAAGCTGAGCTATTGCTCTGCACTGTCTTCCTCACATGAAGCTGTTATGTACTGTACTGTGTCTGCTTACAGCAAATTCTTAAATTGAAGACCTATGCAATGTATTTGGAATCTCCAATGCAACTGTATTTGGAAATAGGGCCTTTAGAAATATAATTAAGATTAAATGATGTTATATGGATAGGGTCCCTACAGGATTGGTCTCCTCATAAGTAAAAAAGAGACACCAGAGATTGCTCTTATTCTCTCTATACACAAGCACAAAGGAAAGGCCATGTGAGCATATACCAAAAAAGTAGCCATTCACAAGCCAGAAAGAAAGCCTTCACCAGAAACCAAATTTGCTAGCAGCATGATCATGGACTTTTAGCTTCCACAACTTTTAGAAAATAAATGTCTGTTGTTTAAGCAGCCCACTCTATTGTATTTCCTTACGGCAGTCTGAGCTGACTAATACAGAAGGTCATCTTTTAATCATTTGCTCTCCTCTTTGTGGCCTCCAAATTTCACCTGTAACTTCCTACCTTCATTCATTTCTTAACTTCAGCATTCTCCCAAGTTAGAGAAATTAGAGATTTAGATACTGTCAGTGTTTTTGTCCCTAATGCAGTTGTGGATTTTTTTCTAATTCTGCAACATGTGACATTATTTTCTGCTAACCATTCAAACACAGCTGAGTGTTGGATCCATGTCTTCTGGTTTTGCCTCTGGACATATTGCTCCTATTATTGTCAGAAGTGTCAGTGGGAGTAGACAAAGATTGGACCCTAAATATTGTTTACTTTTCTCATTGGACTCCTAATTGGAAACACGTAATGTCACAGATGCATCAAACCCTCTCTGAACCAGTGTGGTGCCAGAATCTTTTAACATATATTAAGACTGTCTTTAAAACATATATTAAGATTGCCAAGTTTTAGGATGATAGGGATGACCTTGATGAAGGGCCCTCAGAATTTGAACTTGTGCCTGTGCCTTGAAGCTTAGGACATGCTTCATCTTCATCATATTCATCAAAAGCAGGGACATCACTTCAAAGAAAGTCCTGAGAGGTCACTTTTAATAATAGAAATAGTAGTAATAGTAGTAAAAAGTCTGTCTTGGTGGGTCATTTATGGGATGAGGGGGCTGTGTATTCTTCTTACATCAGTACATTTATTTCAGTTTCTTACTAATTCTTATAGTTTTCAGTTCATTCTTTTTTTCTTAGTATATAATTATACCATCTGCAAATGAGGATAATTTTACATTTCCTTTCTAATAATTATACCTCTTATTTCAGTTTCATAACTTATGGCTTTGATTAGTGCTTTCGGAACAATTAGATAACAATGATAATAACAGGCATTTTTGTTTTCCACCTGATTTTAACTGGATTCTATTAAGAATGAAGTCCACCACTGATTTGAGATGAATATTGCTACAAAAACAATATATGTTGATGAAATTTTATATGTGAGTCCAGAAAGATATTTTAAAAATAAGATATGAGTGTAAAGTTTTTCCAGGTTTTTTTCTGATATTATTGAAATTACCAAATTGCTTTTTTTCTTTTCTGTTCTGTTGTAGGAAGTAGTACACTAATTGTTTTCTTAATACTGAACTAATTTTGTATAACAATTATGATTTTGAATACAAAATGGATAAACCAGACCACCCTCTAAGGAATGTTTAATCACTAAACATGTTGAACATATTTGTGTCCTATAAAAGATTCATATTCAACTGTGATCCCAATCAGCAAGTTTTTCTTCCCACTAAAGGGAATAAATTATAACCCTTTCAATTGTGGCAGTAAATAGCAAACAGCCTGCTGAAAGACTTCTTTACACATAAAGACTTCTTTATACGTAAAGAAGAAAAACAGGCATAGGACAGCACATGCAAATCAGAAAGGAGCCATTCTCTGCTTAATACTAAGTAAATAGAAGGAGGCATTTTGTAAAGTACATTAAAGGAAACATTGCAGTACAAATCAACTGGTAAAGACTTATCAACTGAAAGCAAACTTTGAGCAATTACATTAGCAAATAATTAGAATAATTTGTAAACAGTAGTAAAGACCCTGCAACAAAGGAACCACATGGACCTATGTCCCTTTCTTTTGTGCCCACAGCATTCTGGGCTTATCTCTATTATTCAGTAGTATATCTAGTATTGGAAAAGATTCTACTGAACAATACGACTTATGATTGCAGTTATGAGAAACAACTCAATGGCATTAAATAAGAAGTAGCCTGACACTACACAGTGGGAGAAAATCTGTCTCCAGCTGAGATTCCTGCAACTAAATATTGATTCTTGTCCAGAGGAGATCTATTTAACTCTCCCCATATTATAAGCGCAACAGAGAAAGGCATGAACAGAAAGAACTCTTATCATGGCCAAATGCAGCAGGCAGAGACATTAAGTGGAAAGTAACTTATCATACATCATAGTTATTGGAAGTTCCCATACAGAGCTGGCATCATATATAATATATTGAAAAGTCAATCTATCCCCTAAGAAATACGTGATAAAGATTTGGAAGCGAGTATCCTGTAGTGAAAAGATGGTGGGAGTTAACCATCAGGGAGCTGAATCTTGACTGAGATATTTCTGCAAGTCCATAAGCAACTACATAAAATCTGAGACTATTTTTCTTCACCTGTAAAATAGAGATAAAAATATCTACGTTGAGAAGATACTGGAACTAGTTGAAATGTATATCTGTAGCTCAGAGCCATGGGAAGATCCCTTGGAGGAAGACATGGCAACATACTTGCCTCGGAAATTCCATGAACAGAGGAGCCAAGCAGGTTACAGTCCATGGGGTCACAAAAGAATCAGACACAACTTAGCAACTTCAAAAACAACAATATATGCTAAGGATTCAATAAGAAATGGTTTTTACTTTATTATTATTCATTCAATCTCCGAATGATGATAAACTGCCCATGAAAGAAGGAGACTGCATGACAATCATGCGCAGGGAAGATTAAGATGAGATTGAATGGTCTTAAGACCCATCTTAATGGGTATGCTTGAACGAAACAAAGAATACATTCCACACAATTTGCTGGGACTATACCCAAAAATTAAACCAAGACAAAGGAGCTTGGCCTGAAACTTTGCAGACTTTTTAGTTCATGAAGAATTAATCTCTGTTACCACTAAAAAGAAATAATACGACATTTGTGGCAGAAATTTCTCAAGACTCACTTTAATGACAGAGTAACTTGAAAGTCATGAAGAAGGTGCTCTGGAAGTAGATGTAACTTGGAGCAGTCACTGTTGGCAGAGGATGCTCAGCTTGGTGGAGCAGAGCTTGGCAGGAAGCTGATGCACTGCATGGGCACAGGTGCCCCATGTCACATTCAGAAAGATACACAGTGACAATCCTGTTCTGTGCAAGAACTGGGACCACTTATTGGACTACTGGGGCTTCCCTGGTGCCTCAGATGGTAAAGAATATGCCTGCAATGCAGGAGACCTGGGTTCAGTACCTGTGTTGGGAAGATCCCCTGGAGGAGGACATGGTTTTATTATTAATAAAGCTCCTTTGTCTTGGTTTAATTCATGGGTATAGTCCCAGCAAATTGTGTGAAATGTATCCTTCCTTGTCGTTCAAGTGGGCCCACCACTATTCAGTCTCATTTTCGTCTTCCCTGCACATGATTGTCATGGTCTGTTTCCATGGGTATCTCATCATCATTCTGAGATTGAATGAATAATAATAAAGTATTATTAATAATAAAATATCATTATTAATACCCACTTCAGTATTCTTGCCTGGAGGACCCCCAAGGACAGAGGAGCCTAGCGCGCTACAGTTCATGGAGTCACAAAGAGTCGGACACGACTGAGCAACTAAGCACATTCAATAAGAAATGGTTTTTACTTTATTATTATTGAAGCAAACCTAGAGAAATATAACAGATACTTTGAAATATATTTAAATAGAAATGAGACCTAACACAAAGAAGTGATATTTTCATTCACTGTGGAACAAGAATGCGGAACACAGAAAAATATGAATAAAACTTGGGAAAAGAGGACCTCAGTATGCATGAGGATGGAGATGGAAGGCTCTCCCCTAAGCTCTATTAGCTCTTAGTCAAACTTAGCCCCTCAGGTAGGAAAATGGGACAATTACATCTGAGTACACAACGTACTCAAGACAATTTCCCCATCAGTCAGTCCCTCCCATCAGGAAGCTTCCATAAGCCTCTTATCCTTCTCAAACAGAAGGCAGACATACTGAAAACCACAATCACAGAAAACTAACCAATCTGATCACATAGCCCACAGCCTTATCTAATATGAAACTATGAGCCAGGCCATGTAGAGCCACCGAAGATGGACAGGTCATGGTGGAGAGTTCTGACAAAATGTGGTCCACTGGAGAAGGGAATGGCAAACTACTTCAGTATTCTTGCCTTGAGAACCCCATGAACAGTATGAAAAGGCAAAAAGATAGGACATTGAAAGATGAATTTCCCAGGCCGGTAGGTGCCCAGTATGCTACTGGAGACCAGTGGAGAAATAACTCCAGAAAGAATGAAGAGACAGAGCCAAAGCAAAAACAACACCCAGTTGTGGATGTGACTGGTGATAGAAGCAATGTCCAATACTATAAAGAGCAATATTGCATAGGAACCTGGAATGTTAGGTCCTTGAATCAAGGCAAATTGGAAGTGGTCAAACAGGAGATTGCAAGAGTAAATGTCAACATTTTAGGAATCAGTGAGCTAAACAGGACTGGAATGGGTGAATTTAACTCAGCTGACCCTTATATCTATTACTGTGGGCAAGAATCCCTTCGAAGAAATGGAGTAGTCATCATAGTCAACAAGAGAGTCCGAAATGCAGTACTTAGATGCAATCTCAAAAATGACAGAATGACCTCTGTTCATTTCAAAGGCAAACCATTCAATATCACAGTAATCCAAGTCTATGCCCCAATCAATAATACTGCAGAAGCTGAAGTTGAGTGGTTCTATGAAGACCTACAAGACCTACTAGAACTAACACCCAAAAAGAAGTCCTTTTCATTACAGGGGACTGGAATGCAAAAGTAGGAAGTCAAGAAACACCTAGAGTAACAGGCAATTTTGGCCTTGAAGTACAAAATGAAGCAGGGCAAATGCTAATAGAATTTTGCCAAGAGAACGCACTGGCCATAGCAAACATCCTCCTCCAACAACACAAGAGAAGACTACACACGGACATCACCAGATGGTCAACACCGAAATCAGATTGATTATATTCTTTGTGGCTAAAGAGGGAGAAGGGCAATACTGTCAGCAAAATCAAGACCAGGAAATGATTGTGGCTTAGATCATGAACCCCTTATTGCCAAATTCAGTCTTAAATTGAATAAAGTAGGGAAAACCACTCGACTATTCAGGTATGACCCAAATCAAATTCCTTATGATTATACAGTGGAAGTGAGAAATACATTCAAGGGATTAAATCTGATAGAGTGCCTGAAGAATTATGGATGGAGGTTCGAGACATTGTACAGAAGACAGGGATCAAGACCACACCCAAGGGAAAAAAAATGCAAAAACTCAAAATGGCTGTCTGAGGAGGCCTTACCAATAGCTGTGAAAAGAGAAATGAAAGCAAAGAAGAAAAGGAAACATATACCCATTTGAATGAAGAGTTCCAATGAACAGCAAGGAGAGATAAGAAAGCCTGCCTCAGTGGTTAGTGCAAAGAAATAGAGGAAAACAATACAATGGGAAAGACTAGAGATCTCTTCAAGAAAATTAGAGATACCAAGGGAACATTTCATGCAAAGATGTGCACAATAAAGGACAAAAATGGTATGGACCTAACAGAAGCAGAAGATATTAAGAAGAGGTGGCAAGAATACACAGAAGAACTATACAGAAATGATCTTCACTTCCCAGATAAGCATGATGGTATGATCACTCTCTTAGAGCCAGACATCCTTGAATGGGAAGTCAAGTGGGCCTTAGAAAGCATCACTATGAACAAAGCTAGGGGAGGTGATGGAATTCTAGTTGAACTATTTCAAATCCTAAAAGATGATGCTGTGAATGTGCTGCACTCAATACGCCAGAAAATTTGGAAAATTCAGCAGTGGCCACGGGCTGGAAAAGGTCAGTTTTCATTCCAATCCCAAAGAAAGGCAATGCCAAAGAATGCTCAAGCTACCACACAATTGTGCTCATCTCACAAGCTAGCAAAGTAATGTTCAAAATTTTCCAAGCCAGGCTTCACCAGTACATGAACCGTGAACTTCCAGATGTTCAAGCTGGTTTTAGAAAAGGCAAGGAACCAGAGGTCAAATTGCCAACATCCGTTGGATCATCAAAAAAGCAAGACAGTTCCAGAAAAACATCTATTTCTGCTTTATTGACTATGCCAAAGCCTTTGACTGTGTTCAGTTCAGTTCAGTTCAGTTCAGTTGCTCAGTCGTGTCCAACTCTTTGTGACCCCATGAATCACAGCACGCCAGTCCTCCCTGTCCATCACCAACTCCTGGAGTTCACCCAAACTCATGTGCATCAAGTCGGTGATGCCATCCAGCCATCTCATTCTCTGTCATCCCCTTCTCCTCCTGCCCCCAATCCCTCCCAGCATTAGAGTCTTTTCCAATGAGTCAACTCTTCGCATGAGGTGGCCAAGGTGTTGGAGTTTCAGCCTCAGCATCAGTCCTTTTGACTGTGTGGATCACAACAAACTGTGGAAAATTCTGAAAGAGGTGGGAATATCAGTTCACCTGACTTGCCTCTTGAGATATATGCATGCAGGTCAGGAAGCAACAGTTAGAACTGGACACAGAAGAACAGACTGGTTCCATATAGGGAAGAGTACATCCAGGCTGTATATTGTCACCCTGCTTATTTAACTTCTATGCAGAGTACATTATGAGAAACGCTGGGCTGGAGGAAACACAAGCTGGACTCAAGATTGCCGGGAGAAATATCAATAACCTCAGATATGCAGATGACACCACCCTTATGGCAGACATTGAAGAGGAACTAAAGATCCTCTTGATGAAAGTGAAAGAGGAGAATAAAAAAGTTGGCTTAAAGCTAAACATTCAGAAAACTAAGATCATGGCATCTGGCCCCATCACTTCATGGTAAATAGATGTGGAAACAGTGGAAACAATTACAGACTTTATTTTGGGGGGCTCCAAAATTACTGCAGATGGTGATTGCAGCCATGAAATTAGAAGACATTTACTCCATCAAAGAAGAGTTATGACCAATCTAGACAGCATATTGAAAAGCAGAGACATTACTTTGCCAACAAAGATTCTTCTAGTCAAGGCTATGGTTTTTCCAGTAGTCATGTATGGAATGTGAGAGTTGTATTATGAAGAAAGCTGAGGGCCAAAGAATTGATGCTTTTGAACTGTGGTATTGGAGAAGACTCTTAAGAGTCTTTTGGACTGCAAGGAGATCCAACCAGTCTATCCTAAAGGAAAGCAGTCCTGAATATTCATTGGAAGGACTGATCCTGAAACTAAAACTCCAATACTTTGGCCACCTGATGTGAAGAACTGTCTCATTTGAAAAGACTCTGATGCTGGGAAAGATTGAAGGTGAGAGGAGAAGGGGACAACAGAGGATTAGATGGTTGGATGGCATCACTGACTCAATCACATGAGTTTGAGTAAACTCTGGGAGTTGGTGATGGATAGGGAGGCTTTGCATGCTGCAGTCCATGGGGTCACAAAGAGTCAGACACGAGTGAGCTACTGAACTGAACTTAACACGATGTAAGTTTTACAGGTATTTGCATTTATGTTCATGTTAAGGTATAATAATATATGCACTGTCAATTTGAAGTTGGGATCCACAATTCTCAAGGAATCTTCTTTTGATCTCCATGAAACTCTATGTTAGATAACCATATACAGACATAGCCTCAAAAGATACCCCAGAAATTCTGGAGTCCAGCATGAGTAGAATGAGTAAGCAGTACCTCTTTAAGAATCATGTTTTAACACTCATTTTTGTCTCGCTGAATTATGCATCTTATCGTATGTCACCTGGTCTTTTTGATGTTTGTTTCAGTGCCTATGACTTACTTGACTGTGAGTTCCCTGAAAAGAAGGGATAGACCTCCCATTCCAGTATTCTTGGGCTTCCCTTGTGGCTCAGCTTGTAAAGAATCCACGTGCAATGCAGGAGACCTGGGTTTGATCCCTGCGTTGGGAAGATTTCCTGGAGAAGGGAAAGGCTACCCACGTTCGTATTCTGGCCTGGAGAATTCCATGGACTGCAGTGCAGGGGTTCACAAATAGTCAGACACAACTGAGCAACTTTCATTTTCACTTTTCCCTGAAAATAGGTAGTTTTGCTCACCCTGTGTTTCCTGATACCATGTACAACAAGCATAGCTGCCTTAGGGCCACTGTAGGACTTAGATGTTTTTTAGAAGTGTCACTCCACATCATTTGAAACATGTTAAATTTTAAGAGCCACATTATGGCTCATTTAAAAGATTATTTTTAGTATAAAATCTTATAGATATGTATAATTTTATTTTTTAATTTGGCTATAAGCCAAACACCTGTGAATGGTGCTAAATTCTTCAGTCTCATAATGCATACCCAGGAATTCTTCCAATGTGAAATAATCTAAATAACAATTTTTTCAATAGTCATGAAATTTTAATGGGCAGGAAACTTAACTATTAATGAGGTTGTAACAATATTAATTTTGGTAGTTATTTAGACATTTACTATTTTTAATTCTTCTGGATTGTTTCCTTTTTTATATTTTGCAATCAAAGATTTTTTTCAGTTCTTTTATACTGTTGATGACCTTTGAAGAGCCAGAAGACCTAAGCAGAAGACATAGTAGGAAGCCAATTAGTGTTTTGGGGTTAGATTGGTAATTTGAGAATATACACATACCACTGCATATTAGCAAAAGCCATAGCACAATTTATGGTACAATTTTATTTAGTGCTATCATCACTAAGCCATTTATACACAGCAGTTGCTGGCCGTGTTGGTCATAATGTTGGCAAATCGAGAAAGAAACATTTCCAGGCCAGAGGCGGAAGTTATCCCATAGATGTCAGCAGGGGGAAACCAATGTGAAAGAAGATGAATAGAAGTCCAACACCCTCAAATTTTGGAGAGAGAAATTGGGCCTCACATGTATTAGCAATATTAGAGCCAGACCTTGTGGCTGATACTCATTAAGCGAGAAACAGCTGGCAAGTGGACTCAAACATTTCTCTGATCACATCTTCTCTAAGGATGCCTGCCTTGACAAACCCTGCTCTCCAAACCGTGTGTGAAAGACTGCAAAGAACAAATTCTCCTGAGCACAAGGGACCATCTTATTCCTCAGACGTACTGTGACAGAAAGCAAACACCTTTAAATAGTTGAGAGACATCCAAGGGAGCAGTTTGATCGATCCTACGTTGAGATGGCCCATGTTTGCTTAGTCACCATCACCCTGGTGGCAATTCTGTTACTTTTTAAAGATCCTTTACTTGTCCACACTGGACCTATAGGTCTCAACTGGGTCAGTATCTGCCCAGGAAGCAATACTGCAAGACTGCACTGTCATCACTAGGCAGGCTGAAAACAGATTTGAGAGTTTAAAGCATATCTGATTGAATAAGTTTCCTAAAGAAATTTGGTATTTTGACCTCAGACTGTTCTTTCAGTATTGTTCCAGGGTAAGGATCCTGGACACTAGACTTGGAACAGAGTCTTAGTAGGCAGTTAGTTACAACTGAAAATTTAATTTGCCTTAGTAATTTCCAAGTATACCTGAACTTTTATTGGGTATCTAACTCTGAATTATGGTTTTATTTAGTAAGTTATTAAAAATTTTTCTTAAAATGTGTTGAGTATAGAATTACCAGTCATCTGTTGGTATGAAGTGCAGATCTGTACAAAATACATCTCTCAGCAATATGTCTCCAGAAATTTGATAATTGTATCCATGTTTGGACACTCTCTTACTAAAGGTTTTTGTGAGACACACAAATGACAAGTATTGTATTATAACTGTCATACTTTATAAAAAATAACTATGTTCCTGGAGCAAAATTATCTAGCCCAAAGGTGCTAAGCCTTAGAGAGGAGGGCTAGAAACTAACATGCACTGAAGATATACTATGTGTTAACACATACGGTTTCTATCTCTCTCCTTCTCACTCTATAGAAACAGATATAGATTTAGACATAGGTATAGATAGATACATCTTTTATAAGCATTGCATCACAATTGTGTTTGTCCATAACTGACCATTTTCAAAGCAAAATCTGTTACCATGAATAACATAAGTCTGGATGATTTGGGAGCACTCTCTTACTTGCTTAATGATATTCAGTGACTCCCTGTCCCCCACTGGATAAAGTTTGAATAATTCTGCCTGCTTTTCAAGGTCCTCACTGGTCTTACTACCCAGTCTGTCTTATTTCTTCTTCTTTTCCACATAGTCCCTCTGAGCAATGTGGATCAGTATTTGCACTGTCCTATAAATATATTATACTCAATGTCACCCCAAGCTTTGTTATTTCCTCTTCTGTCCCCTAGGCAAATGTCACCAGTTCTCCAAGGATCCCTCCATAGTTCATCATTTAGCAGAGTTCAGTGAGCAGAAATGCTACAAAGACTATTGTTGTTGTCATCTTATAACATAATCTTACTTATAGTATTCACAAAGCATGGATTTAAAACAATGATATTATAAGGAAATCAGGGGACATTTATGGCAAAGGAAGCTCTGAGGCTTTTTCTCTTTAGAATAAAGCAAAATGCATAGCTGAAGCTAGACTGCAAATTCCAACACTATGCTCCTTAGAATATAAGGGGTCACATTTTTCATAAGACTTTAGGTCAACAATGTGGCTCCACTGAACTACTTGAATATAAGCTTAACAAACTCCACTCTTAAAGTTGTCAAGTTCTGAAAAACAATCCACAGTATTTGAGGGTTTCCCAGGTGATGCAGGGGTAAAGAATCTGCCTGTCAATGCAGGAGATTCAGGTGATGTGGGCTCAATCCCTAGGTCAAGAACATCCCCTGGAGGAGGAAATGGCAACCCACTCTAGTATTCTTGCCTGGAAAATTCCACGGGCAAAGGAACCTGGTGGGCTACATACAGTCCATGGAGTCGAAAAGAGTCAGATGCAACTGAGCACACATGCATGCAGTCACAATACTTGTATCTGTGATGCTTCCACATTCATAATAAATAAAACTTGAAGATAAATAAAATATCCATCTTGTTTTTCTTTTCATGAAGGGAAACTGTTCTCTAAAATGGCTTCATAATTCAGAATAAAACTCATAGATACTAAGCAGGATAGTTGGTATTTTTCAACATAGGCATTACAAGTAATTGTAGCCATCAAAGTCATACAACTTTTTAGTTCGAATGACATTCATTGTTTAGTAGATGTTTCCCACACTATGGTTTAACGAAATCAAGTGGTAAGAATTATTTATGGCAAGTTTCTTATATTTAAGAATTTTTAAGCACAATTTTTAAAACTATCAGTTTTGGAAGATTGAAGATAGTGTAATGGCCCATTCTTAGATACATAGAAACATACATGCAGTTATGCAAGATGATCTGGTTAGAATCTGCTACTTTTCATCTAACGTTGTTGATTGGATAATAATTTCCTTCTACATAATCAAAAGTTGCTTTTTAGTTTAAAAAAAAAATCCAACAAGGTAACACAGGCTCTGTGCTAGGTACCAAGTGGTCAAAGTCAGACACAGTTCCTGTCCTAGATCTTTCAGGTTTGTGGAGAAGACAGAAATGATGCAGCAGGAAAGTAACAGCAAAAATAGACATGTTTATGCCCTCAAGGAATTAGGCTACTGTTAGGGAGGGACAGTATTATGTAAGTAAACAAATGAATACATTATCCCAGATCACAGTTTATCTTATGGAGAAACCACAGTGTATAGTGCTGAAGAACAAGGAGGGGGCTAATTCTGAGAAAGAGCTAAGAGATGCTTTGAGAGATACATAAGCTGAGGGCTACAGTGTGAGAAGAATTCAGCCATTTAAGCAGTGTTGTGTGTGTGTGAGTGAGTTGCTCATTTGTGCCCAACTCTTTGTGACCCCATGGACTGTAGCCTACCAGGCTCCTCTACCCATGGGGATTCTCCAGGCAAGAATACTGGAGTGGGTTGCCATTTCCTTCTTCAGGTTAAGCAGTGTTAGAGAAAGACAAAACCATGTATAAAGGTCCTAAAACAAACAAACAAAAAGGTATATTTGTTCAAAGATCAGAGTGTATGCTAACTAGAACCAGAGTATGGAAAAGAAGAGAGATATGAAATAAATTTGTAAAAAAATAGATTGCAGGGGGAGGTCCAAAGATGGCAAAGGAATAGAAGAGGGAGATCACTTTCTCCCCCACTAATTCATCAAAAGATCATTTGACTGCTGAGCAACTTAAACAACTTCTGAACACTGGCGGAGGACACCAGGAACCCAGAAAGGCAGCCCATTCTCTTTGAAAGGAGGTAGGACAAAATATAAAAGACAAAAAGAGAGACAAAAGAGTTAGAGACAGAGACCCGTCCCAAAGACAGAGTCGTGAAGGAAGAAAAGTTTCCAAACATCAGGAAACCCTCTCACCGGCAGGTCTGTGGGGAGTTTTGGAATCTCAGAGGGCAACATAACTGGGAGGAATAAAAAAAGAAAAAACCCACAGAATATGCGCCTAACCACAACTTCCAGTGGAGAAGTAGCCCAGATGCTTGCGTCTGCCACCATTGAGTGGGGGCTGAACAGGGAGCCACGGGTTGCATGATTAGGGTGAGGACCAGGCCTGAATGCCCTAAGGACAATCTGAGGGAGCTAAGGTGAGATAGCCATCCAAACTGTAGGACAGCTGTGGACCTGCCCATTCCCCAGCCGGAGGCATAGAGGCAGGCGGGCGACAGCCAGAGCCAGAAGGCAAGAGGCAATCTTGGCCCCAGAGACAACATCCCTCACCAAACTGTAAGCAGGCTTCCAGTTCCTAACCAAGTCTTCCTGGGATCCTGGACAGGTGACATCTGCCAGGAGGGTTGCAGCCAGAGATCAACTCCCCAGAGGAGACACACAGCACACTTGAGTAGGCGCTCTCACTGTGCACCCGGGAAACTGAGCGGCTAGGACTGGGTAGGTAATAAGATGCACAGCCCACCTGGGACAGTGTGCTCGCCAAGCACCTGGTCACCTGAACTGCTTGGACCTGGGAATGGCACAAAACGTGCGCCCAACCGAGTCTGTGCCTTTGTGGAGTACCCGAGAACCTGAACCTGAGCAGCTTAGACCCAGGAAGTGCATGAAACCCAGGGCCTGCTTTGGACAGTTCCCCTGTAGAGCAACCTGGAGCCTGAGCTGTGTAGACAGGGAAAGGACACACGTCATGAGTGGGGGCAAACCCAGTGTGGTCCAGACATACTGTGAGCACTCCCCACACACACCAGTGATATTTGTTTGCAGTGTTCCCCCCTCCCCAGAGCACAACTGAACAAGTGAGCCTAAATAAGTGACCACCTTCACCCACTTGTGTCACGGCAGAAATTAGACACTAAAGACATCCGCAAACAGAGGAAGCCAAAATAAACAAAGAAGAGGGAACCGCTCTGAAAGTGATGGGTGCAACAGATTAAAACCCTGTAGTTAGCATTGTCTAAGCATTGGAAGGGGCCTACAGACCTTAAGAAGAAGCATCAGATCAGATCAGTCACTCAGTCATGTCCAACTCTTTGTGACCCCATGAATCGCAGCATGCCAGGCCTCCCTGTCCATCACCAACTCCCGGAGTTCACTCAGACTCATGTCCATCAAGTCAGTGATGCCATCCAGCCATCTCATCCTCTGTTGTCCCCTTCTCCTCCTGCCCCTAATCCCTCCCAGCATCAGAGTCTTTTCCAATGAGTCAATTCTTCACATGAGGTGGCCAAAGTACTGGAGTTTCAGCTTTAGCATCATTCCTTCCAAAGAAATCCCAGGGCTGATCTCTCTCAGAATGGACTGGTTGGATCTCCTTGCAGTCCAAGGGACTCTCAAGAGTATTCTCCAACACCACTCTCAAGAGCCTTCTCCAACACCACAGTTCAAAATCAATTCTTCAGCGCTCAGCCTTCTTCACAGTCCAACTCTCACATCCATACATGACCACAGGAAAAACCATAGCCTTGACTAGACGAACCTTTGTTGGCAAAGTAATGTCTTTGCTTTTGAATATGCTATCTAGGTTGGTCATAACTTTCCTTCCAAGGAGTAAGCGTCTTTTAATTTCATGGCTGCAGTCACCATCTGTAGTGATTTTGGAGCCCAGAAAAATAAAGTCTGACACTGTTTCCACTGTTTCCCCATCTATTTCCCATGAAGTGGTGGGACCGGATGCCAGAAGAAACATAAGCTGGAACAAAGAACTATCTGAAACTGAACTGACCCCACACTGCCCTCAACATCTCCAGAGAAATTCCTAGATATATTTTTACTATTATCATTTATTTTTTTATTTTAAAGTTCTTTATTACTCCTTTAATTTTCATTTTTATAAACTACTATTCAGTTCAGTTCAGTTCAGTTGCTCAGTCGTGTCCGACTCTTTGTGACCTCACGAATCACAGCACACCAGGCCTCCCTGTCCATCACCAACTCCAGGAGTTCACCCAGAAAAACCCCATTTTAGAGCAAATTTCATACATATATATTTTATAATTTTTGTGATTGATTTTGTTTTGTATTTTTAATATTGTATTTTTCAGAGTCTAACCTCTACTCTAGATTTTTAATCTTTGCTTTTTGGCATTTGTTATCAATTTTGTATCTTTAAGAATCTAATCTTCAGTACCCATTTTTACTCAGGAGTGTGATTACAGGCTTGATTGGTCTCGCCCCTTTAGACTCTCCCTTTTCTCCCCCAGGTCACCTCTATCTCCTCCCTCCCCCTTCTCTTCTCTACATAATTCTGTGAGTCTCTCTGGGTGTTCCAGGCTGTGGAGAACTCTAAGGGAACTGATTACTGGCTAGATTGCTCTCTCCTCTTTTGACTCCCCCTCTTCTCCTCCTGGTCACCTCTATCTCCCTCCTCCCTCTTCTCTTCTCCACATAACTCTGTGAACCTTTCTGAATGTCCCTCACTGTGGAGAATATTTTCACCATTAACCTAGAAGTTTTATCATCTGTGCTATATGGATGAAGAAGTCTCAAGGCTACTGTAAGAATAAGACTGAAAGCCAGAAGCAGGAGGCTTAAATCCAAAACTTTAGAACACCTGAAAACTCCTGACTCCAGGGAACATTAATCGACAAGAGCTCAACCAAAAGCCTTCATACCTACACTGAAACCAAGCTCCACCCAAGAGCCAACAAATTCCAGAGCGAGACATACCATGCTAATTCTTCAAGAACACAGGAACATAGCCCTGAGCATTAAAATACAGGCTGCCCAAAGTCACACCAAACTCATAGACACCTCAAAATTCACTACTGGACACTTTATTGTGCTCCAGAGAAAAGAGATCCAGCTCCACCCACCAGAACACTGATACAAGCTTCCCTAACCAGGAAACCTTGACAAGCCACTAGTCCAACCCCACCCACAGGGAGGAACCTCACAATAAAGAGGAACCACAAACTTCTAGTATACAGAAAGGCCACCCCAAAGAGAGCAATCTAAACAAAATGAAACGGCAGAGAAATATTCAGCAAGTAAAGGAACATGATCAATGCTCACCAAACCAAACAAAAGAAG
Source organism: Bos indicus x Bos taurus (assembly GCF_003369695.1). Lineage (NCBI taxonomy): Eukaryota > Metazoa > Chordata > Mammalia > Artiodactyla > Bovidae > Bos > Bos indicus x Bos taurus. The sequence goes on along the minus strand of NC_040079.1, from coordinate 64,687,182 downwards.
AGGAGATAGGGAGCCTACCTGAAAAAGAATTCAGAATAATGCTAGTAAAGATGATCCAAAATCGTGAAAACAAAATGGAGTTACAGATAAACAGACTAGAGACAAGGATTGAGAAGATGCAAGAAATGTTTAACAAGGACCTAGAAGAAATTTTTTAAAAAGTCAATCAATAATGAATAATAATGCAATAACTGAGATCAAAAGCAATCTGGAGGGGACCAACAGTAGAATAACAGAGGCAGAAGATAGGATAAGTGAGGTGGAAGATAGAATGGTGGAAATAAAGCAGAGAGGAAAAAAAGAATGAAAATAAATGAGGACAGCCACAGAGACATCTGGGACAATGTTAAATGCCCCAATTTGAAATCATAGGACTCCCAGAAGGAGAAGACAAAAATAAAGAGCATGACAAAATACTTGAGGAGATAATAGTTGAAAACTTCCCCATAAGGATACCAGGTGATTTTTCAATAGAAACTCTGCAAGCCAGAAGGCAATGGCAGGACATACTTAAAGGATGAAAGAGAAAAACCTAAAACCCAGATTACTATATCCAGCAATATATCTGCATATATTATCTCGTTCAGATATGAAGGAGAAATCAAAAGCTTTACAGATAAGAAAAAGTTGAGAGGGGGAGGAGCCAAGATGGCGGAGGAGTAGGACGGGGAGAACACTTTCTCCCCCACAAATTCATCCAAAGAGCATTTAAACATCGAGTAAAATCCATAAAACAACTTCTGAATGCCGGCAGAGGACATCAGACACCCAGAAAAGCAACCCAACTCTTCGAAAGGAGAGAGACGAAATACAGCTCCACCCACCAGAACACCGACACAAGCTTCCCTAACCAGGAAACCTTGACAAGTCACCTGTACAAACCCACACACAGCGAGGAAAAGCCACAATAAAGAGAACTCCACAAACTGCCAGGATACAGAAAGGACACCCAAAACTCAGAATTTAAACAAGATGAAGAGACAGAGGAATACTCAGCAGATAAAGGAACAGGATAAATGCCCACCAAACCAAACAAAAGAGGAAGAGATAGGGAATCTACCTGATAAAGAATTCCGAATAATGATAGTGTAATTGATCCAAAATCTTGAAACTAAAATGGAATCACAGATAAATAGCCTGGAGACAAGGACTGAGAAGATGCAAGAAAGGTTTAACAAGGACCTAGAAGAAATAAAAAAGAGTCAATATATAATGAATAATGCAATAAATGAAATTAAAAACACTCTGGAGGCAAAAAATAGTAGAAGAACAGAGGCAGAAGATAGGATTAGTGAATTAGAAGATAGAATGGTAGAAAAAAATGAATCAGAGAGGATAAAAGAAAAACGAATTAAAAGAAATGAGGACAATCTCAGAGACCTCCAGGACAATATTAAACGCTACAACATTCGAATCATAGGGGTTCCAGAAGAAGAAGACAAAAAGAAAGACCATGAGAAAATACTTGAGGAGATAATAGTTGAAAACTTCCCTAAAATGGGGAAGGAAATAATCACCCAAGTCCAAGAAACCCAGAGAGTCCCAAACAGGACCTGTGGGACACGGTAAAAGCAGTCCTAAGGGGAAAGTTCATAGCAATACAGGCACACCTCAAGAAACAAGAAAAAAGTCAAATAAATAACCTAACTCTACACCTAAAGCAACTAGAAAAGGAAGAAATGAAGAACCCCAGGGTTAGTAGCAGGAAAGAAATCTTAAAAATTAGGGCAGAAATAAATGCAAAAGAAACAAAAGAGACCATAGCAAAAATCAACAAAATCAAAAGCTGGTTCTTTGAAAGGATAAATAAAATTGACAAACCATTAGCCAGACTCATCAAGAAACAAAGGGAGAAAAATCAAATCAACAACATTAGAAACGAAAATGGAGAGATCACAACAGACAACACAGAAATACAAAGGATCATAAGAGACTACTATCAACAATTATATGCCAATAAAATGGACAACGTGGAAGAAATGGACAAATTCTTAGAAAAGTACAACTTTCCAAAACTCGACCAGGAAGAAATAGAAAATCTTAACAGACCCATCACAAGCATGGAAATTGAAACTGTAATCAAAAATCTTCCAGCAAACAAAAACCCCGGTCCAGACGGCTTCACAGCTGAATTCTACCAAAAATTTAGAGAAGAGCTGACACCTATCCTGCTCAAACTCTTCCAAAAAATTGCAGAGGAAGGTAAACTTCCAAACTCATTCTATGAGGCCACCATCACCCTAATACCAAAACCTGACAAAGATCCCACAAAAAAAGAAAACTACAGGCCAATATCACTGATGAACATAGATGCAAAAATCCTTAACAAAATTCTAGCAATCAGAATCCAACAACACATTAAAAAGATCATACACCATGATCAAGTGGGCTTTATCCCAGGGATGCAAGGATTCTTCAATATCCGCAAATCAATCAATGTAATACACCACATTAACAAATTGAAAAATAAAAACCATATGATTATCTCAATAGATGCAGAGAAAGCCTTTGACAAAATTCAACATCCATTTATGATAAAATCTCTCCAGAAAGCAGGAATAGAAGGAACATACCTCAACATAATAAAAGCTATATATGACAAACCCACAGCAAACATTATCCTCAATGGTGAAAAATTGAAAGCATTTCCTCTAAAGTCAGGAACAAGACAAGGGTGCCCACTTTCACCATTACTATTCAACATAGTTTTGGAAGTTTTGGCCACAGCAATCAGAGCAGAAAAAGAAATAAAAGGAATCCAAATTGGAAAAGAAGAAGTAAAACTCTCACTATTTGCAGATGACATGATCTTCTACATAGAAAACCCTAAAGATTCCACCAGAAAATTACTAGAAATAATCAATGACTATAGTAAAGTTGCAGGATATAAAATCAACACACAGAAATCCCTTGCATTCCTATACACTAATAATGAGAAAACAGAAAGAGAAATTCAGGAAACAATTCCATTCACCATTGCAACGGAAAGAATAAAATACTTAGGAATATATCTACCTAAAGAAACTAAAGACCTATATATAGAAAACTATAAAACACTGGTGAAAGAAATCAAAGAGGACACTAATAGATGGAGAAATATACCATGTTCATGGATTGGAAGAATCAATATAGTGAAAATGAGTATACTACCCAAAGCAATTTATAGATTCAACGCAATCCCTATCAAGCTACCAACAGTATTCTTCACAGAGCTAGAACAAATAATTTCACAATTTGTATGGAAATACAAAAAACCTCGAATAGCCAAAGCGATCTTGAGAAAGAAGAATGGAACTGGAGGAATCAACCTACCTGACTTTAGGCTCTACTACAAAGCCACAGTTATCAAGACAGTATGGTACTGGCACAAAGACAGAACTATAGATCAATGGAATAAAATAGAAAGCCCAGAGATAAATCCACGCACATATGGACACCTTATCTTTGACAAAGGAGGCAAGAATATGCAATGGATTAAAGACAATCTCTTTAACAAGTGGTGCTGGGAAATCTGGTCAACCACTTGTAAAAGAATGAAACTAGAACACTTTGTAACACCATACACAAAAATAAACTCAAAATGGATTAAAGATCTAAACGTAAGACCAGAAACTATAAAACTCCTAGAGGAGAACATAGGCAAAACACTCTCTGACATACATCACAGCAGGATCCTCTATGACCCACCTCCCAGAATATTGGAAATAAAAGCAAAAATAAACAAATGGGACCTAATTAACCTTAAAAGCTTCTGCACATCAAAGGAAACTATTAGCAAGGTGAAAAGACAGTCTTCAGAATGGGAGAAAATAATAGCAAATGAAGCAACTGACAAACAACTAATCTCAAAAATATACAAGCAATTCCTACAGCTCAACTCCAGAAAAATAAATGACCCAATCAAAAAATTGGCCAAAGAACTAAATAGACATTTCTCCAAAGAAGACATACTGATGGCTAACAAACACATGAAAAGATGCTCAACATCACTCATTATCAGAGAAATGCAAATCAAAACCACTATGAGGTACCATTTCACACCAGTCAGAATGGCTGCGATCCAAAAGTCTACAAATAATAAATGCTGGAGAGGGTGTGGAGAAAAGGGAACCCTCTTACACTGTTGGTGGGGATGCAAACTAGTACAGCCACTATGGAGAACAGTGTGGAGATTCCTTAAAAAACTGGAAACAGAACTGCCTTATGATCCAGCAATCCCACTGCTGGGCATACACACTGAGGAAACCAGAAGGGAAAGAGACACATGTACCCCAATGTTCATCGCAGCACTGTTTATAATAGCCAGGACATGGAAGCAACCTGGATGTCCATCAGCAGATGAATGGATAAGAAAGCAGTGGTACATATACACAATGGAGTATTACTCAGCCATTAAAAAGAATACATTTGAATCAGTTCTAATGAGGTGGATGAAACTGGAGCCTATTATACAGAGTGAAGTAAGCCAGAAGGAAAAACATAAATACAGTACACTAACACATATATATGGAATTTAGAAAGATGGTAACAATAACCCAGTGTACGAGACAGCAAAAGAGACACTGATGTATAGAACAGTCTTATGGACTCTGTGGGAGAGGGAGAGGGTGGGAAGACTTGGGAGAATGACATTGAAACATGTAAAATATCATGTAAGAAACGAGTTGCCAGTCCAGGTTCGATGCACGATACTGGGTGCTTGGGGCTAGTGCACTGGGACGACCCAGAGGGATGGTATGGGGAGGGAGGAGGGAGGAGGGTTCAGGATGGGGAACACATGTATACCTGTGGCGGATTCATTTTGATATTTGGCAAAACTAATACAATTATGTAAAGTTTAAAAATAAAATAAAATTTAAAAAAAGAAAAAAGAAAAAAAAAAAGAAAGAAAAAGCTGAGAGAATTCAGCACCACCAAACCAGTTCTTCAACAAATGCTAAAGGATCTTCTTTAGACAGGAAACACAGAAAAGGTTTATAAACTCAAACCCAAAACAACAAAGTAAATGGCAACGGGATCATACTTATCAATAATTACTTTAAATGTAAACGGGTTGAATGCCCCAACCAAAAGACAAAGACTGGCTGAATGGATACAAAAACAAGACCCCTATATATGTTGTTTACAAGAGACCCACCTCAAAACAAGGGACACAAACGTACTGAAAGTAAAGGGCTGGAAAAAGGTATTTCATGCAAATGGAGACCAAAACAAAGCAGGAGTAGCAATACTCATATCAGATGAAATAGACTTTGAAATAAAGGCCGTGAAAAGAGACAAAGAAGGACACTATATAATGATCAAAGGATCAATCCAAGAAGAATATATAACAATTATAAATATATAAGCACCCAACATAGGAGCACCACAATATGTAAGGCAAATGCTAACAAGTATGAAAGGGGAAATTAACAGTAACACAATAATAGTGGGGGACTTTAATACCCCACTCACACAATGGATAGATTAACTAAAAAGAAAATTAGCAAGGAAACACAAACTTTAAATGATGCAATGGACCAGTTAGACTTAATTGATATCTATAGGACATTTCTCCCCAAAACAATGAATTTCACCTTTTTCTCAAGTGCACATGGAACATTCTCTAGGATAGATCACATCCTGGGCCATAAATCTACCCTTGGTAAATTCAAAATACTGAATTCATTTCAAGCATCTTATCACAATGCAGTAAGATTAGATGTCAACTACAGGAGAAAAAAAACCTATTAAAAATACAAACATATGGAGGCTAAAAAACACACTTCTGAATAACCAAAAAATCTCATAAAAAAACTGAAAAGAAATAAAAATATGCATATAAATGAATGAAAATTAAAACACGACAACCCAAAACCTATGGAATTCAGTAAAAGCAGTGCTAAGGGGAAGGTTCATAGCAGTACAAGCTTCCCTCAAGAAACAAGAGAAAAATCAAATAAATAACCTAACTTTACTCCTGCTGCTGCTGAGTCACTTCAGTTGTGTCCGACTCAGTGCGACCCCATAGATGGCAGCCCACCAGGATGCCCCATCCCTGGGATTCTCCAGGCAAGAACACTGGAGTGGGTTGCCATTTCCTTCTCCAATGCATGAAAGTGAAAAGTGAAAGTGAAGTCGCTCAGTCGTGTCTGACTCTTAGCGACCCCATGGACTGCAGCCTCCAGGCTCCTCTGTCCATGGGATTTTCCAGGCAAGAGTATTGGAGTGGGGTGCCATTGCCTTCTCCAAACTTTACTCCTAAAGCAATACAAAAAGAAGAAATGAAGAACCCCAGGGTAAGTAGAAGGAAAGAAATCATAAAAATTAGGGGAGAAATAAATGAAAGAGAAAGAAAGGAGACTATAGCAAAAATCAACAAAACTAAAAGCTGGTTCTTTGATAAGATAAATAAAATAGACAAATCATTAGCCAGACTCATCAAGAAAAAAAGGGAGAAGAATCAAATCAACAGAAATAGAAATGAAAATGGAGAAATCGCAACAGACAACATAGAAATACAAAGGATCATGAGACTACTCTCACCAACTATATGCTAATAAAGTGGACAACTTGGAAGAAATGGATGAATTCTTAGAAAAATATAACCTTCCAAAACTGAACCAGGAGGAAATAGAAAATCTTAACAGATCCAACACAAGCATGGAAATCGAAACTTTAATCAAAAATCTTCCAACTAACAAAAGCCCAGGACCAAATGGCTTCACAGCTGAATTTTACCAAAAATTTAGAGAAGAACTAACACCTATCCTACTCAAACTCTTTTAGAAAATTGCAGAGGAAGGTAAACTGCCAAACTCATTATATGAAGCCACTATCACCCTAATCCCAAAACTAGACAAAGATGCCACAAAAAGAGAAAACTACAGGTCAATATCACTAATGAAAATAGATTCAAAAATCCTCAACAAAATTCTAGCAAACAGAATCCAACAACATATTAAAAAGATCATACAAAAGACCAAATGGGCTTTATTCCAGGGATGCAAGGATTCTTCAATATTCACAAATCAATCAATGTGATATATTATATATATAACAAATTGAAGGAAAATACCATATGATTATCTCAACAGATGCAGAGAAAGCCTTTGACAAAAATTCAACATCCATTTGTTTAAAAAAACCCTCCAGAAAGCAAGCATAGAAGGAACATACTTCGACATAATAAAAGCCATATATAATAAACCCACGGCAAACATTATACTCAATGGTGAAATATTGAAAGCATTTCCCCTAAAGCCAGGAACAAGACAAGGGTGCTCACTCTCACCACTACTATTAAACAGAGTTTTCAAAGTTTTAGTCACAGCAATCAGAGAAGAAAAATAAACAAAAGGAATCCAGATTGGAAAAGAGGAAGTAAAACTTTCTCTGTTTGCAGATGACATGATCCTCTATATAGAAAACCCTAAAGACTCCATCAGAAAATTACTAGAGCTAATCAATAAATATAGCAAAGTTGCAGGATATAAAATTAACACACAGAAATCCCTTGCATTCCTATACACTAACAATGAGAAAACAGAAAGAGAAATTAAAGAAAAAATTCCATTCACCATTGCAATGAAAAGAACAAAATGCTGCTGCTGCTGCTGCTGCCGCTGCTGCGTCGCTTCAGTCGTGTCCAACTCTGTGCGACCCCATAGATGGCAGCCCACAAGGCTCCCCTGTCCCTGGGATTCTCCAGGCAAGAATACTGGAGTGGGTTGCCATTTCCTTCTCCAATGCATGAAGTGAAAAGTGAAAGTGAAGTCACTCAGTCCTGCCCGACTCTTAGCGACCCCATCGACTGGAGCATACCAGGCTCCTCCGTCCATGGGATTTTCCAGGTAAGAGTACTGGAGTGGGGTGCCATTGCCTTCTCCAAAGAACAAAATACTTAGGAATAAATCTACATAAAGAAACAGAAGACCTATATATAGAAAACTATAAAATACTGATGAAAGAAATCAAAGATGACACAAATAGATGGAGAAATATACCATGTTTGTGGATTGGAAGAATCAATATAGTGAAAATGAGTATACAACCCAAAGCAATCTATAGATTCAATGCAATCCCTATCAAGCTACCAACGGTATTTTTCAGAGAACTAGAACAAAGAACTTCACGATTTGTATGGAAATACAAAAAACCTCGAATAGCCAAAACGATCTTGAGAAATAAGAATGGAATTGGAGGAATCAACCTGCTTGACTTCAGACTATACTACAAAGCAACAGTCATCAAGACAGTATGGTACTGGCACAAAGACAGAAATGTAGGTCAATGGAACAAAATAGAAAGCCCAGAGATAAGCCCATGCACCTATGGACACCTTATCTTTAACAAAGGAGGCAAGAATATACAATGGAGAAAAGACTATCTCTTTACCAAGTGGTGCTGGGAAAACTGGTCAACCATTTGTAAAAGAATGAAACTAGAACACTTTCTAATACCATACACAAAAATAAACTCAAAATGGATTAAAGATCTAAATGTAAGACCAGAAACTATAAAACTCCTAGAGGAAAACATAGGCAAAACATTCTCTGACATACATCACAGCAGGATCCTCTATGACCCACCTCCCAGGGTAATGGAAATAAAAGCAAAAATAAACAGGTGGGACCTAATTAAACTTAAAAGCTTTTGCACAACGAAGGATACTGTAATCAAGGTGAAAAGACAGCCTTCAGAATGGGAGAAAATAATAGCAAACAAAGCAACTGACAAAGAATTAATCTCAAAAATATTCAAGCAGCCCATGCATCTCATTCCGGAAAAACAAACGACCCAATCAAAAAATGGGACAAAGAACTAAAAAGACATTTCTCCAAAGAAGACATATAGATGGCTAACAAACACATGAAAAGATGCTCAACATCACTCATTATCAGAGAAATGCAAATCAAAACCACTATGAGGTACCATTTCACGCCAGTCAGAATGGCTGCTATCCAAAAGTCTACAAATAATAAATGCTGGAGAGGGTGTGGAGAAAAGGGAACCCTCTTACACTGTTGGTGGGAATGCAAACTAGGACAGCCACTATGGAGAACAGTGTGGAGAGTCCTTAAAAAAAACTGGAAATAGAACTGCCTTATGATCCAGCAATCCCACTGCTGGGCATACACACAGAGGAAACCAAAATTGAAAGAGACACATGTACCCCAGTGTTCATCACAGTACTGTTTATAATAGCCAGGACATGGAAGCAACCTAGATGCCCATCAGCAGATGAATGGACAAGAAAGCTGTGGTACATATACACAATGGAATAGACTCAGCTATTTAAAAGAATGCATTTGAATCAGTTCTAATAAGGTGGATGAAACTGGAACCTATTATACAGAGTGAAGTAAGTCAGAAAGAAAAACACCAATACAGTATATTAATGCATATAGATGGAATTTATAAAGATGGTAATGATGACCCTATATGCAAGACAGCAAAAGAGACACAGATGTAAAGTACAAACTTTTGGACTCTGTGGGAGAAGGCAAGGGTGGGATGATTTGAAAGAATAGCATTGAAACATGTATATTACCATATGTGAAATAGATCACCAGTCCAGGTTTGATGCATGAGACAGGGCGCTCAGGGCTGGAGCACTGGGATGACCCTGAGGGATGGGATGGGGGAGAGGTTGGAGCGGGGTTCGGATGGGGAACACATGTACACCCCTGGCTGATTCATGTGAATGTATGGCAAAAACCACTACAGTACTGTAAAATAATTAACCTCCAATTAAAATAATTTATTTAGAAAAAATATAGATTGTGGTCAGATCATCATAACCATATAAGATGTATCATGGAGTTTAAATTACATCCTAACTACAACAAGAGAACATACAGGGGTACTAAAATAATTTTAACTTTAAATCATTCTTCTTGGCAACTAAATAGACTATGAAATAAGGAAGTCCAGTATCGTGCATCAAACCTGGACTGGCAACTCGTTTCATACATGATATTATACATGTTTCAATGCCATTCTCCCAAATCTTCCCACCCTCTCCCTCTGCAACAGAGTCCATAAGACGACCCAGAGGGATGGTATGGGGAGGGAGGAGGCAGGAGGGTTCAGGATGGGGAACACATGTATACCTGTGGCAGATTCATTTTGATATTTGGCAAAACTAATACAATTTGTAAAGTTTAAAAATAAAATAAAATTAAAAAAAAAAGAAATAAGGAAGTCCAATTGGACACTATTACTGTCCTCCAAGGAAGAAGAGAGGGTATATTGTACCAGAGTGCTTGCAAGGAAGATAGAAACAAGGAAGATAGAGATCTGAGGTAGATTTTGAAGATAGACTTTAAAAATCTGTTGATGAATTGGCTTGGGTAATGCAAAGGATTAAGAAAAGTAAATTAAGGATGCTGCCCAGATTTCTGGCTTAAGTATTCTTCACATCTACTGAGTTGGGGAAGTATGAAAGCAGAATGAAATTTAAAGCAAGAAGGGGTGTTTGAGAGTGAAATTCAGTCATAGTCACAGAGATTTTGAGATGCTTATGAAATAGTCTTTTCAAAATGTCAAGTGGGCAGTTAAATATGTACATGAGGATACATTTGAAATGAGCATAACTGAAGAGTTCTCAGTTCATAGATGATATATAGAGTGATAGTAATGAGCAGTATTACCAAAAGAGAAAGTGCAAAGAAAGAAGAAAAGAGGATCTCACAAGTTCCAGGGCAAAAAGTAAAACTAAACAAGAGATTGAGTAGCCAATGAAATATGGGACAGTAGACATCATGCAAATAAAACAAGACAGTGTTTCAAGAAATGTGTTGCATTACTGAGAAGTCAGGTACTCTTTTGGTTTTTATTCATTTATTGATTAATACCTGGAAGTTTATTGTAAAAGGTAAATACTGTTACCAAATAATGTAACAGTAATAATAATTCAGATAGAGTTGGTAAACTACTTTCACATACTTTATCTGACTTGATTCCAACAACAAGTATATTTTATTACTGATTGTATTATACACTTAAAGACACCAGGGTTCTTGCAAGCAACTAATATTTAATAATACATTCAATATTTATTCAATAAGTTTTGTGGACTCCTGTTGTGAGAGGCAAGTTCTAGATTCTGTGGATATATCTGTGAACAAAAGAAATCACTTCCCTGCACTCACAGGGATAATATCCTTTGCAATAATTAAAGTGTACCACACAGGGCTAATTATTCAGATGTGCAGAGTTTTGACTTCAGATATTCACTTTTTAAAATTCTAATACATTTTATTAACAGTTCAGAAGAGTTAAGCATACACACATTGTTGTACAAGAGGTTCACTTTTTTGAATGGTTATCACTGTGGTTAATACAAAAATAATACAAGATTTATGAATCTGAAGACATACTACATTTAGTAAACTAATATATATGGCCACTCTGTGTTGATTTATGACATATTGAGGGAGATCTATTTGCATTTTAAATCTTTCAAGAATCTTACGTATGCTCAGAGAGTTCTTAATAACAGCAATGCTTGCCAAGTTAAAAAGCATGAAAGGCTGTCTTGTTTCTGTCTAACCATTTGGGCACTGTCCTGATAATCTATCAATGTAGTCACTGGAACGTACAGGCTCCCTGATCTCCCATGGTGGTAGTGGTGGTTTAGCAGCTAAGTCGTGTCCAAGTCTTTTGTGACCCCATGGATTATAGTTCATCAGGCTCCACTCATTCTCTGTTTTCATGGATGTCAAATCCTTTGACAAAATTCAAGGTTACTAAGTTGGTGCTTTTCTCAAACAATACAGAAAAAAAGAAATCTCAATGTATTTAACAGCATAAACTTTCTCTTCATTCTCTTATCCTCTTTTCCTTTAAGAATTTATTCCTGTCTAAAATAATCTATGAATGACACAAAACATGTGGCATCTTATCTTTGAGTCAGATAGCATTAGCACTTGGTGGATTTATCAATATGTCTGGCACTTAATGAGATTTATGGGTGGGTCATTATGACAGGACAATGAGATTTATGTGTGGGTCATTATGACAGGACATATGTAACATTGATTTTTGTGGCTGGATTCATGCTAACTGAACTTGACTGTATAATCTTGTGTAAGAGCTTCGGACCCTCTGAAAAACTGCTTTGCATTTGTGCTTGTGTATTGGATAAAATCCATAGTTTAGATTTATTTGCCCTTCAAAATGACCATAATGGTTTCTGCGGCTTTTTTTCTTTTTTTCCCTTCTGGAATTTACATTGGCTAAAGAACACTTTCTTTCTAAGAACTGAATTTCACTGTTGCCATAATGGAATCATTCATAAAGCAACTTCAGTTTTACAGAGAGATGTCTTGTTTAATGTCTTCCCTGGCATTTCATAGGGTTAAAGAAGACTTAAACAATAACCTTCATGTGCAGTACATACAGTCTGCAGTCACTGGTACATGAGAGCAGATAAATAACTATGCTATTTCCACTTTAAAATAAAATAAATAAAAGACTTAAATTCCACTGAAGCAAGTGTGAGCCAGACCAACGGTTCTCAGGATGGTGGTACTAAGAGTGGGATATTTTGAGTTGTCATAACAATGCTGGGCACCACTTGTTTTTCATGAGAGAGAGCCAAAAATGTGTGTTCTATAGTACATAATGTGGTATACTGACCAAACATTGTTCGACATTCCACATGACTTCCAAAAATATCCCACTGGTCACTTACACAGTAAACAGAAAAAGTCTGTTTATAACCTGAGTCTTTGGATTCTAAGTAAATTTTACAATAAGCATAGTGTATTTTACATGGTTTTCCCTATAGGGATTTTTCCAGGAATGCCAGTACTAAAAAAATTGTGGAAAATTTTATTTTGCTTTATCTGAATTTTAGCCAAGAATTGTTTATAATTTCATAAAACCATATCTCTGACAGCAATGTTACTTGTGACGTTTGAGTCACCAATATAACCAATTCAATATACCTGCCTCAATCTGCATTTGAAACAGTCACATTTCTGGAATCCCATGTAGAGATGCAAGCATCCCACCACTTTGATTTTCTTGTGTGGTCATGACTATTTTCATATTAAAGTATACCTTATTTCATTTATTTTTCTTTTATAATAAAACAGATCATTATATTGATTTTTAATATTATATACAGGATATGGTCATTGTCATTTAGTCATTCAGTCATATCTGACTCTTTGTGACCCCATGGACCATCAGGCTCCTCTGTCCATGGGATTCTCCAGGCAAGAATACTGAAGTGGGTTGTCATTCCCTTCTCCAGGTGATCTTCCAGATCCAGGGATTGAATCTGTGTCTCCTGTATTGGCAGGCAGATTCATTACCACTAAGCCACAAGGGAAGCCCCTATACATAGAATATAGTATCTACAATTTAATCTTGAAATTAAAAAGGAGCATTACAAAACATTTGTTATAAAAGGGTTACTAGTTGAATGATACAGAGAACCTTTGACTTCTGAAACTTACATGATAAGGGGAACTGTATCATCTCCTCGCTAGAGGGTTTTAGAGGCTCTTATTTAGGACAAATTACAGCAGATTCCCCACCAACTATTTGAGAGCACTGACTAGGTATATTAAGAGATGTACACCAGGAATTTACACTTTAGTATCTCTCTATATATGATACAATGGTTTGTTTCATGATAGTCCTGAGCATGAGAAACCCTACCCTGATCTCTTAGATCAGGTCATAGCCTGGAAGAAATCTCATTCTAATATAATGAGTTAACATATCAAAAGCAGAATACTGGCTTCAGTTTGTTCAGCCATGTGTTGGTCCTTGAATTGTATCTATCACCTAAGTGGTTTGAGGGCCCTGCTGCCTCAGACAGCTTAAACAAAGAAGCCTTTTCCCACAGATATATCAATATATCAAACTTCTTTTCTCATTCTGCTTGACACTCCCACTATGACTCAACCTGGTATTAAGAGTCCAGGAAAATTCAGTTGGCTGTGTGCCCTTAGTTCTCCTCTCCTTCACCTGTTCCCCTTCCTCCAAAGGCTTCCAGAACCATATACAAGTTTGCCCACTGATGTATGATGGTCATCTCTTATTGCTTTTGACATAGGTTCAGCTTTTCACTGTAGTCACTGAACTTTTAATTATATGAAATTCACATAATGAAAAGTAACTTTATAAGGTTATGATAAAATCCTGGCCAAAGGCAAGGAAGCATTTTTAAAAATCATCCTAATATATCTAGGTACTCTAGTGTGATGGTTTTTGTATACAGAATCTGAACCCCAAATTCTCAGGTTCCAATGATAGCTGTGCCATTTACCAGCTTTGTGACCTTGGTTTAGGTACTTAATCTCTGGTTTAGTTCTCCTGTACAATGGTGATTATAACAGTATATATCTATCACACAGGATTGCAAAGTGGATTAAACCAGTCAATTTACATAAAGTTCTTAAAACAACAGCACCTTGCACATAATAATTATTCAATAAATATTAATTATTATCTCACAAAGCTAGTGGAGGTGATGGAATTTCAGCTGAGCTACTTAGAATCCTAAAACATGATACTGTTAAAGTGCTGCACTCAGTATGTCAGCAAATTTGTAAAACTCTTCATGGTCACAGGACTGGAAAAGGTCAGTTTTCATTACAGTCCCAAAGAAGGGCGATGCCTAAGAATGTTCACACTACAGTAAAATTGCATTCATTTCAAATACTAGCAAGGTAATGCTCAAAATCCTTCCAGCTAGGCTTCAACAGTATGTGAACAAAGAACTTTCAGATGTACAAACTGGGTTTAGGAAAGGCAGAGGAACCAGAGATCAAAGGGCCAACATCTGCTGGATCATAGAAAAAGCAAAGGAATTCCACAAAAACATCTAATTCTGTTTCAATGATTACACAAAAGCCTTTGACTGTGTGGATCACAAGAAACTGGAAAATTCTTAAAGAAAGGAAATACCAGGCCAACTTACCCGTCTCCTGAAAAACCTGTACGCCAAGTCAAGAAGCAACAATTAGAACTGGACATGGAAAAACTGACTGGTTCAAAATCAGAAAAGGAGCACACCAAGACTATATATTGTCAACATGCTTATTTAACTTCTATGGAGAGCACTGATACATCATGTGACGTGCTGGGATGCATGAATCACAAGCTGGGATCAAGACTGCTGGGAGAAATATCAACAACCTCAGATATACAGATGATACCACTCTAGTGGCAGAAAGCAAAGAAAAACCAAAGAGCCTCTTGATGAGGGTGAAGGAGGAGAGCGAAAAAGCTGGCATGAAACTCAATATTCCAGAAGACTAAGATCGTGGCATCTGGTTCCATTACTGCATGGCAAAAAGAAGGGGAGGAGAAGGCAATGGCACCCCACTCCAGTACTCTTGCCTGGAAAATCCCATGGATGGAGGAGCCTGGAAGGCTGCAGTCCATGGGGTCGCTAGGAGTCGGATACGACTGAGCGACTTCACTTTCACTTTCCACTTTCATGCATTGGAGAAGGAAACGGCAACCCACTCCAGTGTTCTTGCCTGCAGAATCCCAGGGACAGGGGAGCCTGGTGGGCTGCCGTCTGTGGGTCGCACAGAGTCGGACACAACTGAAGTGACTTAGCAGCAAAAAGAGGGGGAAGAAGTGGAAACAGTGACAGATTTTATTTTGGGGGGCTCCAAAATCACTGTGGATAGTGACTGCAGCCATGAAATAAAAAGGTGCTTGTTCCTTGGAAGAAAAGCTATGACAAACCCATCGAGCATATTAAAAAAGCAGAGACATCACTTTCCTGACAAAGGTCCATATCATCAAAGCTATGGTTTTTCCAGTAGTCATGTACAGATGTGAGTTGGCTTATAAAGAAGGTGGAGTGCTAAAGAACTGATGCTTTTAAACTGTGGTGCAGAGAAGACTCTTAAGAGTCCCTTGGACTATGAGATCAAACAAGTCAATCCTAAAGGAAATCAACCCTGAATATTCATTGGAAGGACAGCTGCTGAAGCTGAAGCTCCAGTACTTTGACCACATGATGTGAACAGCCAACTCATTGGAAAAGAGTCACTCATGGTGGTAAAGACTGAAAGCAAAAGGAGAAGAGAGTGACAAAGAATGAAATGGTTAGATAGCATCGCAGACCCAAAGGACATGAAATTAAGCAAACTCCAGGAGATAGTGATACATGAGGGAGCCTGGCATGCTGCAGTCCATGCAGTCACAAAGAGTTGGACATGACTTAGTGACTGAACAAAAACAACAAATTATCCCTAGGATTGTGTTTCTGTATCTAGGAATATTCATTTATACTTTCAAAGACACTTACTTTCCCAGATTTTTCAAGTGAAAATGCTCCTATGTTCATCTTTCAATTGATCTGTACTTCAGCAAAAGCATGAGTCCCTTTTTTCTCAAAATCACAATTATGTAAAAATGTAATTTTCAATTACTTCATGTGTAATTTCCAATGACCTCATGTACTTTAAAGTGTATATTATGCCTTCCTTCTTGTAAAATGTGAACCAAGAGGTGCTTTGGGCATAGAAGGCAAAGGTAGTTTTTACTTAAAGGCTTAGTCATTTTGTTTAATTCTGATTCAAATATGGCCTAGATTTGTCTATAAATCCAGTGACACTACACATAATTCTGGGAACCTTACAGCACTATTTTTTTTTTTTTTTGAGTATTTGTTTCTTTCAACTAGAAGATAAGATTTCAACCTTCTATTCACATTGTTCTTCTGATATGTCTAATACCTCTTCATTATTGTTCAGAACACTAGTGATTACTACTGAACCCAAACATCAATTAATGCTTGATGATGATTATGATGTTATGTAGCCAAAACAGAAAAGTCCTTGATTATTCTCTGTCTCTGTGTCATATCTTCAGGGCATATATAAACAGAACACTAGATGATCCCTTCAGACTGACTTGCCTAATAATCAGTAAAATTGATTTTCTACCCTGAATTTACTGTAACTTTTTGTCTCACCTAGGAAGCACAGCCTAAAGGTTATAAAGTTCTAGCCTTCTCTCCTCCATATAAATTAATAACACTAGCATTACTCCCTTCTATTTATTTATATTTAAAATACCTGATATTGTTGTTTTCAGTCACTAAGTCATGTCTGACTCTTTGTGACCCCATGGACTGCAGCATGCCAGGCTTCCCTGTCCATCACCTATTCCTGGAACTTGTTCAAACTCAGGGCCATTGAGTTGGTTATCCCATTGAACCACCTCAACGTCTGTTGTCCCCTTATCCTCTTGCCCTCAATCTTTCCCAGCATCAGGGTCTTTTCCAATGAGTCAGCTCTTCATATCAGGTGGCCAAAATATTTTGGCCAAAGTATATTTTCTTTTACCTAACATGAGAGCTAAGAAAATTCAGCCAGATTTAATTCTTACACTCAACAGTTTACATTTCTTTATATTTACTTTTCTTTTCCCTTCTTTTTCTATTTTTACAGCAATCACTTTGTGGTTTTTATTCCTGGACATTGTTAATGGCTGAATTCTAATCACCTGTTTAGAACAATGGGGTTGATGACAGGTAAGGATGAGATCTGCTGCTGCTGCTGCTACGTGGCTTCAGTCGTGTCTGACTCTGTGCAACCCCATAGATGGCAGCCCATCGGGCTCCCCCGTCCCTGGGATTCTCCAGGCAAGAACACTGGAGTGGGTTGCCATTGCCTTCTCCAGTGCATGAAAGTGAAAAGGGAAAGTGAAGTTGCTCAGTCGTCTCCAACTCTTTGCGACCCCATGGACTGCAGCCCACCAGGCTTCTCCGTCCATGGGATTTTCCAGGCAAGAGTACTGGTGTGGGGTGCCATCACCTTCTCCAAAGGATGAGATCTACAGAGCCTGAAATCCTGTCCTCAGAAATTTTTCCTTTGTCTCCTGGGATCCATTTTAAGACAGTCTCATTTTATATAGTGTCACGTAATTGTTAAATAACACCAGGAATATACACTCAAATTTTCAAAGAACTAGAATAAATCTTCTATCCATATAGACATAATTAGAATGATACATTTTTATGTTTCCCCATTTCCCTTAGATATATTTGCCATATTCCCAAAAGAAAAGGAAACAAATCCTATGAAATCTGTCAGGGGGTTCCCAAAGGACATTCATTACTTGCTTTAAAAGCACCAAACTTCAGAGAAGCCTGTAGCTGTCCATAACTCAAAGGATTCCTCATTCAAAGATTAATGTCTCTGCTGCTGCACATCATTGTGATTTTGCACTTATAATAGAGGATTCAGAGGTATTAAAGAGGTCTCAGTAAATTAGCATTCTTTTATGATCAATTTTAATTAATCATTTGAGTAAGGCAGTGAGCCACTACATACATCATATGGAGGAATTTATCACAGTGTCACTTGCTTATTAAAAATTATTATTTAAAAATGACCCTTATTATCATATTGGCTCCTTAAGGTGGAGGAGGGAAAGATATAATATGAGGTAGAATGGAGAAAAGAAAGGAACTGAGATAAATAGAAATAAAATAGATGATAAAGACAGGGATGCATCATAATATTTAAATGCTAACAGTTTGTCTTTCTTTGTCACTCTTCATGCTTAGCAGAGCAAATGAACAAAAAAGTGGATAAAAGCACAGTATGTTAAATTATTATGGGTACATCACATAAGCAGTTTGTCGGATGTTTCCATCTCTGCTGGAAGGCTGGCTTAAAACTGTGTGACCTATTCTTCAGATGTCAAAGATAAACTTCAGCAATTGTGTGATTCCTCCCACTCTGCTAGAGATAAATATGTTCATATTTTTCCCAGCTAATCCTCCTTGTTGGGTGATAACATAAGATGGCATTCATATGACATACAGAGATTCAAGATAGGTAGACAAGCATCTGGCCATCTGTAATACTGTCTGCTCACTAGGTCATCTCGTTATCAGGGTCCTTTCAGATTAAATAAATTTGCTGCAAGTTAATGCAAAAATAAATCCACAAATCTGAATCCTCTAAGGCAGTGGTACCAGTCCTTTCTTGCACAAAAAAACTACATGGGAACATTTTTTAAAATGCTGATATCCATGTACTTTTTTTTTTTTTTTTAATAGATTTTGATTTATTTTGATTTATTTATTTATTTTACTTTACAATATTGTATTGGTTTTGCCATACATCAACATGAATCTGCCACGGGTATACACGTGTTCCCCATCCTGAACACCCCTCCCTCCTCCCTCCCCATACCATCCCTCTGGGTCGTCTCAGTGCACCAGCCCCAAGCATCCAGTATCAGGCATCGAACCTGGACTGGCGACTCGTTTCATATATGATATTATACATGTTTCAATGCCATTCTCCCAAATCATCCCACCCTCGCCCTCTCCCACAGAGTCCAAAAGACTGTTCTATATATGTACTTTTAAATATAAATTTAATCAGTCTCTCGAGGTTTGGGGTCTGGACATCAGTATCCTTTTTGTAAAAGCTTTGCAAGTAATTCTAAAAGTGCAACTAGATTTAAGAAACACTGTTTAAAGCCTTTGAGAATAGTAAGTGTACTCAAATCTTGTCAAATTTCAACCAAATTTGAAAAAAATGACAGGGCATTTTAAGCGGATCAGAGATTGAAATAAAAATATATGTGTTTAAAAGTGAGACATTAAAACCAAAAGTAAAGGAACTGTAGGAGAAAACAACTGTGAACTTGATTTTCAGCAAATGATTGTTTGAACACTCACTAAGTACAACAGGTTCTATTTTGGTTAAATGATAAACGTAGGTAAATAAGGTAAATAAAAGATCTCACTAGATAGTGTTACTTTACCATGGATAGTGACCGACGTTTTTACAAACACTTCCTGAACAAAGGATGAAGTGAGCAAAGTGAGTGTTGTAGGAAATGTAGGCAAATGTTAGGGAAAACATTTTGGAAGCAAGAATCTTCAACACTTCAATGAAAAAAAATACTAAAAACTGTGACTCTCTTGCATAGATTGTTTAAAACTCAAGTAGACTCACATCTGTCTGATGGAGTCATCATGTGTTATAGTTTTAGCACCCTATGATTTTCATCTGGTTTCTCTTTCTGAGGTCCTCCAAATTTCTCCAAATCCACCAGTTATTTACATTCTTGAGAAAAGAGGAAATTCTACTTGTTAGTCAAAATCAGAATTCTAGGTTATATCTTTCTCTCTACACTTCATATCATTACCCTCAGTATAAATTAGTCCTGAACCAGAGATAGTGAGTTATTTTGGTTGTTGTTCTTCATATTTACTTGGAAGAATGTATAGAAATATAATGAAATAATAATTTTTAAATTACTTGAAAAACTTAACCTACAGTTTACTTCATCTACAAGTTAAAAGAGCTTCCATGATGTATGCTGGTGAAATTTTAATTGCAATTGAGTTTGTTTTGTGTCTCCTCTTTTTAAAGAATTCTAAGTAACTTGCAGATGAATTAGTCCTTATGATGTATCCATATTGAAAAGAGCATAGGTAAAGAATCTTCCTGTGGTGCAGGAGACCAGGGTTCAATCCCTGGGTCAGGAAGATCTCCCGGAGAAGGGAATGGCAATCCACTCCAGTATTCTTGCCTGGAGAATTCCATGGGCAGAGAAGTCTGGAGGGCTACAGTTTGTGGGGTCGCAAAGAGTTGGACACAACTGAGCCACTAACACACACACATAGATGTTCACTTGATCTTTCACTGGCTTTCTTCTCATTATCCACTCATGCAAAAAAAAAAAAAAATGGAGCTACTAATATGTGCCAGAAACTGTGCTAGACGCTAAAAGTGTGTGCGTGTGCTCAGCCATGTCTAACTCTTTGCAGCCTCACAGACTGTAGCCTGTCAGGTTCCTCTGTCCATGGAATTCTCCAGGCAAGAATACTGAAGTGGGTTGCCATTTCCTGCTGCAGGGGATCTTCCCCATCCAGGGATTGAACTCATGTCTCCTGCAGCTCCTGCACTGCAGGCAGATTCTTTACCGCTAAGCCACTGGGGAAGTTCCTGATGCTAAAAAAAGTACCATAGAAAAAATATTCTAGTGAGAAGAGACAGACTATAAACACATAAATAAATAATGCAACTTGGAAATAAGCACAATAATTAAAATTAACTAGGGTACAACAATGGAGTCAAGAGTTGTGATTTTAACGGAGATGAACAAAGATGGCCTCTATAAAAATAAGGCTTTGGGGCATTGTCCTGAAGAAGTGAAGAGGCAAATCAAACACTTCTGTCAGATATTTCAGAGGAGTATCTACAGAAAACAGCAAATACAAAGACTTGAGGCAGAGGATTGCTCTGTGTATTGGAGAAAGAGTGAGGATGTGGGAAGGTTGGACAGGCAAGGGAGTGTACAGAAAAAGGACAGAATGATTCTCTACTCAAACATATTTACTTGTGATAAACTATTCCTCTCTTTTTCTGTGATATTCATCTTGATCCCTGACTCTATAAATGGGCATTTGAAAAAAGCTTAAGAGTTCCTGATTTTAGTTTGATATATTAATAATATAAAAAAGAAGGATAATTCACACATTAACAAGAAACAAGGCACATTCAAGTAGGATTGCTAAGAGTACATATGTAAAGGAGTATTTATAGAGGAGTGGGTTTCCAGAAGCTAACAACAGTAAGAAACCACCACCTGCAGTGTAAGGGGAGTAATGATGTTACAAGTCTAAAAACGGGAGCTGTAGCCATGCAAGAGGGATTGCTCACCACAAGTTATAGGTTAGGCACCCTCTGCAGATTAGAGACCCAAAGGAAAGGAACCAGGGGAAGTTAAGGCCCAGTCTCTTTCTTCTCACACACTCTCTTCTCACACCCATCAGTGCCTTCTATTGACCCACTTCACCTGGAATTCTAAGGGCAAGGAGCCTTGGTAACTTTGCTACAGAGTTCTGCAGTCTCAGGCATAAAGTAGAAAAAGAATTAGGGATAGGTAAGAAAAGTACATCATGAGAAACGCTGGGCTGGAAGAAGCACAAGCTGGAATCAAGATTGCCAGGAGAAATATCAATAACCTCATATATGCAGATGACACCACCCTTACGGTAGAAAGTGAAGAGGAACTAAAAAGCCTCTTGATGAAAGTGAAAGAGGAGAGTGAAAAAGTTGGCTTAAAACTCAACATTCAGAAAATGAAGATCATGGCATCTGGTCCCATCACTTCATGGCAAATAGATGGGGAAACAGTGGAAACAGTGTCAGACTTTATATTTTTGGGCTCCAAAATCATTGCAGATGGTGACTGAAGCCATGAAATTAAAAGATGCTTACTCCTTGGAAGGAAAGTTATGACCAACCTAGATAGCATATTCAAAAGCAGAGACAGTACTTTGCCAACAAAGGCAAAGTCAAGTCAACAAAGCCTAGTCAAGGCTATGGTTTTTCCAGTGGTCATGTATGGATGTGAGAGTTGGACTGTGAAGAAAGCTGAGCGCTGAAGAATTGATGCTTTTGAACTGTGGTGTTGGAGAAGACTCTTGAGAGTCCCTTGGACTGCAAGGAGATCCAACCAGTCCATTCTGAAGGAGATCAGCCCTGGGATTTCTTTGGAAGGAATGATGCTAAAGCTGAAACTCCAGTACTTTGGCCACCTCATGGGAAGAGTTGACTCATTGGAAAAGACTCTGATGCTGGGAGGGATTGGAGGCAGGAGGAGAAAGGGATGACAGAAGATGAGATGGCTGGATAGCATCACTGACTCCATGGACGTGAGTCTGAGTGAACTCCGGGAGTTGGTGATGGACAGGGAGGCCTGGCGTGCTGTGATTCATGGGATCTCAAAGAGTCGGACACGACTGAGCGACTGAACTGAACTGAACTGAAGAAAGGCCAATAGAGAGAAATCATCACATGCTATATGCACATTCATACTTTATCAAGCTTTTAGTTCAGAAGCAGTTACAGCAGTAATAGTTAACAAGAATCAAATATGTAAATATGCATGACTTGTAAGGAGGCAATAAGATATTCTACTCATTAAAGCCTATGAAGCTTCAAAGGAATTTACACATTTTTAATTTACCACCCCAAAGAGGAGTTTGTATGCATATACAAACCATGTATTATTTTTAAGCATGTATGTATTATGTCTATTATATTGCCTTAAGTGAAATTGAAGTCACTCAGTCGTGTCTGACTCTTTGCGACCCCATGGACTGTAGCCTACCAGGATCCTTAGTCCATGGGATTTTCCAGGCAAGAATACTGGAGTGGGTTGCCATTTCCTTCTCCAGGGGATCTTCCCGACCCGGGGATCGAACCTGGGTCTCCCACAGACTTTACCACAGATGGTAAAGTGTAGGCAGACACTTTACCATCTGAGCTACCAGGGAAGCCCCTAAGGATCAATGAAATTGCTATTCCATTCAACTGAGTCATCTCGGACATCACTTGTTATTCAAGACCTCAAGTGTGTTTTGGAGGACCCATCCATAGGGGCATTAGTGGTTCAGTGGTAGAATTCTTGCCTCCCATGCAGGAGACCCAGTTTCGATTCCCATGCATCATATGATGGTCCTGTTTGTTTGGGCTTCCCTTGTGACCCAACTGGTAAAAAATCCACCTGCAATGCAGGAGACCTGGGTTCAATCCCTGGGACATGGGTTCTATCAATGGGTTGGGAAGATCCACTGGAGAAGGGAAAGGCTACCCACTCCAGTATCCATTATTAGCTACCTATAAGGATGATTCCCTAGTACTTTGGAGGGCCAGATGCATACAATTGTGTCTCATTCTTGTTATCTAAAAAGAAACTATATATTCTGAATACCCTATGCCAGAGATCTCTGCAAATTTCCCACTAGGTATCAAAGTAGTTGTATTGCCACAGTGTTTGGAGCTATCACAATTTTACTCTCAAAACTCTTTTTTGGAGGCTATTAAAATCAGACGTGATGTCATACATTGACACATGTTCATACTTTTCATTAGAATGGGCTCTGGTTGACAAGGATTTGAACTAAACTTATTCTATCTTAAGTCATGATTATATTTCATTCATTATTACTCTTTTATTATATAAGTTTCAGGCATACAGCTTGTAGTTTAACATCTGTATACACTAGTGTGGTCACCACCACCAATCTAGTTACATCTATCACCATACAGTTGACTCTCCTTCACCAATTTTGCATACCCTCTCTCACCTCCTGCCCCTGTGGTAATCAATAATATTTTTTCTGCATCTATGAAATTGTTTCTGTGCTATTTTCTTTGTTGATTGACTTTGTTTTGTTGCTCTTTTTAGATTTCATTGTGGAATCTAAAAAGAGTAGGAGTAAAATCATAAAGCATTTGTCTTTCTTCATCTGAATTATTTCACTTAACATAATATCTCTACCCCTAGCAAGGTAGACTGATATCACAAAAACTGTTTCTGCCAGTGTCTTAGACCCCAAGGAGAATGTCATGTCACCTTGTTCCTGCCTCTCTGCCAGATGCTTCAACATTAGGAAGTGGGTCCTCTTCACTGAGGGTCCATGTGTGCTCAATCTGGTGTTTTTGAGCAAGCTTTTGAGTCAAGTGAGTTTGCATATAAGCCCCTTAAGAGCAAGTTTTACATTTGCTATATTTCTATAGTTTCTTATACATATCCCCCATTGGTTTTCAAACCTAGGTGCTTTCTGGACCCTTCTCTCCTATGCTGGATGTAAGGGTTGGGGTATCTGATGTGAAGGTCAAATCTCTCACTCACTGGGGATAATAACTGTACCTTTGTGATCCTTCCCATTGTGGATTACCACAGCTGGGATGTGTTATTTTTTTCCCTTGGCATGGCCATCTCACTGTTTTTCCTATTCATCTCAATATTCTCCTTTTACCCTTTAAAGAAGCTGTTCATCCTGTTTTCAGGTCCCCTTCAGAGAAAATTACTCCATATGTAGTTGTAGATTCACTGTGTATGTGGGAAGAGGAGAGTTCAACATCTTCCTATGCTACCATCTTGAACCCCTTTCTCTTGTGGTGTGATTTTAACCAGACAGTATAGAACTTAGCAGGAAATCATACAGAGGGTTTTCTGTTATAAGAATATTCTTCTAATATTTTATGATCCTTTATGTGGATGCTAATTCAGATCAACAGCTATACTGCTTTCCATGAGTGTTTCCATTTGTGTGTTATTTAATGATTGTATAGGATAAAAAAACATGAATTGTTTTTTCAATAACTTTCCAGAGTTAAAGAACAGCTGAGATGAGATCCCTTGCCTCCTCCCTTAGGGCCAATGTTATTGACAAACTCCAGGAGAAAGGAATTATCAATACATTCATGATCGCAGTGCTTTAAGATATGGTCCTCTCCACTCCAGAGGGTGTACATTTAAAGGCAGAAGAAAACAATTAAGGAAGAAAATTAGAATTAAATGACAACTTAGTTATTATCAATCTGCTTCAAAGATCAAAAATGCTCAGAATACACAGAAAATCTGGATCAGAAAAAAAATTGCTGAGAGAAAAGACCCAATACTTCTCCTTCCCCTGAAAAGAAAATTTTGGAGCTGGAAGGAAACAAAGTTATCATGAATCCTCTCACTTCACTAGTGAGAACACCAAGGCTAGTAGAGATCAGGCACCTGCTATATACTCTAAAGCTAATTGGTAAGCTAGCCACATTCAGGTGGCCTTCCGAGGAGCAAAGCCTTAGACAAAGAGTCAGGATGAAAGAAGTTTACTGAGGGAGTGATCTCAGAAGATATTTGAAACTGAATGAGGGATGCAGGAAAGGGAAAGAGCCCAGCAAGGATAAATCACAGGTAAGCCTAACCTTCTCCTGATCCATGATGGTGCTGGAGCAGTAAGCACTTTGCAGAACTGATCCCAACTCAGGCAAAGCAGCTGGAGTTTTGCATCCATTAGTCACTGGATGTGGGCTACCTGGAGGTAGGAAATAGGAATAACTTCCCAGGTGGGCCATCTCTTGGAGGCCTGCTGTGAGCCATGTGTATCCAACTCTGAAACTGACAGGTAGTGCACCAGTCCAGTAACAGAGTATTGAGCAGGGCATCAACAGCATCTTCTACAGAACCAAAATCCTAATTCAAGTATCCAGACTGCTACATACCTTCTGTTCAGCATATATATGATGTTGTTCATAGCTTATTTTTTTTCTAAGCAGTATACCTTAATTCAATCTCTTATGCTTTCTTTACTCTCATTCTAATCAGATCAGATCAGATCAGTCGCTCAGTTGTGTCCGACTCTTTGCAACCCCATGAATCGCAGCACGCCAGGCCTCCCTGTCCATCACCAACTCCCGGAGTTCACTGAGACTCATGTCCATCCAGTCAATGATGCCATCCAGCCATCTCATCCTCTGTCATCCCTTTCTCCTCGTGCCTCCAATCCCTCCCAGCATCAGAGTCTTTTCCAATGAGTCAATTCTTCGCATGAGGTGGCCAAAGTACTGGAGTTTCAGCTTTAGCTTCATTCCTTCCAAAGAAATCCCAGGGCTGATCTTCAGAATGGACTGGTTGGATCTCCTTGCAGTCCAAGGGACTCTCAAGAGTCTTCTCCAACACCACAGTTCAAAAGCATCAATTCTTCAGTGCTCAGCCTTCTTCACAGTCCAACTCTCCCATCCATACATGACCACAGGAAAAACCATAGCCTTGACTAGACGAACCTTTGTTGGCAAAGTAATGTCTCTGCTTTTGAATATGCTATCTAGGTTGGTCATAAGTTCCCTTCCAAGGAGTAAGCGTCTTTTAATTTCATGGCTGCAGTCACCATCTGCAGTGATTTTGGAGCCCAGAAAAATAAAGTCTGACACTGTTTCCACTATTTCCCCATCTATTTCCCATGAAGTGATGGGACATCAAGATAAGTCAAAAAATCACTAAATTTATTTCCTCCTGCCCTTTTCTTCCCACAGCTGCTCCGAGTTGCAAGAACTGATGTGCTCAATGTCCCTGATACTGTTTTGGCATACTGCACTATGTTGTGTCCTTGAATTAGTATGGGTTTTTATATTGTGTTAATTTGTTGTTCAGCCACCCAGTTGTGTCTGGTTCCTTGCGACCCCATGGACTGCGGCATGCCAGGCTTCCCTGTCCTTTACCATCTCCCGGAGCTTGCTCAAACTTGTGTCTATTGAGTCAGTGATGCTATCCAACCATCTCATCCTCTGTTGTCCCCTTCTCCTGCCTTCAATCTTTCCCAGCATCAGGGCCTTTTCTAATGAGTCAGCTCTTTGCATCAGGTAGCCAAAGTATTGGAGCTTCAGCATCAGTCCTTCCAATGAGTATTCATGACTGATTTCCTTTAGGATTGACTGGTTTGATCTTGCAGTTTAAGGGATTCTCAAGAGTCTTCTCTCATACCACAGTTCTAAAGCATCAGTTCTTCAATTGATGAGGAATGGTCTCACATACACACATGACTACCAGAAAAACCTTAGCTTTGATTATACAGACCACTATCAGCAAAGTAATGTCTTTTATTTTTAATATCCTGTCTAGGTTGGTCATAGCTTTTCTTTGAAGGAGCAAGTGTTTTTTAATTTCATGGCTGCAGTCACTATCTTCAGTGATTTTGGAGACAAAGAAAATAAACTCTCACTGTTTCCATTGTTTCCCCCTCTATTTACCATGAAGAGATGGACCCAGATGTCATAATCTTTGTTTTTTTAGAGATGAAGTTTTAAGCCAGCTTTTTCACTTTCACTGTCATCAAGAGGTTCTTTAGTTCCTCTTCACTCTCTGCCGTAAGGGTGGTGTCTCTGCATATCTGAGGTTATTAATATTTCTCCTAGCAATCCTGATTCCAGGTTGTGCTTCATCCAGCCAGGTATTTCAAATGACGTACTCTGCATATAAGTTAAATAAGCAGGGTGACAATATACAGCCTTGATGTACTCCATTCCCTATTTAGAACCAGTCCGTTCTTTCATGTCCAGTCATAACTGTTGCTTCTTGACCTGCATACAGGTTTCTCAGAAGGCAGGTAAGGTGGTCTGTTATTCCCATCTCTTTAAGAATTTTCATAGTTTGTTGTGATACACACAGTAAAAGGCTTTACTGTAGTCAATGAAGTAGAAATAGATGTTTATCTGGAACTCTCTTGCTTATTCTATGATCCAGTGGATGTTGGCAATTTGTTCTCTGGTTTCTCTGCCTTTTCTAAATCCAGCTTGAACATCTGGAAGTTCTCAGTTCATGTACTGTTGAAGCTTAGCTTGGAGAATTTTTACCATTACCTTGCTAGATTGTGAAATGAGTACATTTGTGCAGTAGTTTGAACATTCTTGCCAAATTCAGACTTAAATGGAAGAAAGTGGGGAAAACCACTTGACCATTCAGGTATGATCTAAATCAAATCCCTTATGATTATACAGTGGAAGTGAGAAATAGACTTAAGGGACTAAATCTGATAGAGTGCCTGATGAATTATGGATGGAGGTTTGTGACATTGTATAGGAGACAGGGAGTAAGACCATCCCCAAGAAAAACAAATGCCAAAAAGCAAAATGGCTGTCTGACAAGGCCTTACAAAAAGCTATGAAAAGAAGACAAGCAAAAAAACAAAGGAGAAAAGGAAAGATATACCTATTTGAATGCAGAGTCCCAAAGAATAACAAGGAGAGATAAGAAACCCTTCTTCAGTGATCACTGCAAAGAAATAGAGGAAAACAATAGAATGGGGAAGACTAGAGATCTCTTCTAGAATATTAGAGATACCAAGGGAACATTTCATGCAAAGATGGGCTCGATAAAGGACAGAAATGGTATGGATCTAACAGAAGCAGAAGATATTAAGAATAGGTGGCAAGAATACACAGAAGAACTATACAAAAAAGATCTTCATGACCCAGATAATCACAATGGTGTGATTACTCACTTAGAGCCAGACAACCTGGAATGTGAAGTCAAGTGGGCCTTAGGAAGCATCACTACAAACAAAGCTAGTGGAGGTGAAAGGATTCTGCTGCTGCTAAGTCACTTCAGTCGTGTCCGACTCTGTGCGACCCCATAGACAGCAACCCATGAGGCTACCCTGTCCCTGGGATTCTCCAGGCAAGAACACTGGAGTGGGTTGCCATCTCCTTCTCCAATGCATCAAAGTGAAAAGTGAAAGTGAAGTCTCTCAGTCATGTCTGACTCTTCGAGACCCCATGGACTGCAGCCTACCAGACTCCTCCATCCATGGAACTTCCCAGGCAAGAGTACTGGAGTGGGTTGCCATTGCCTTCTATGATAGGATTCTAGTTGAACTATTTCAAATCCTAAAAGATGATGTTCTGAAAGTGCTGCACTCAATATGCCAGCAAATTTGGAAAACTCAGCAGTGGCCATAGGACTGGAAAAGGTCAGTTTTCATTCAAATCCCAAAAAAAGGCAATGCCAAAGAATGTTCCAACTACCACACAATTGTACTCATCTCACATGCTAGCAAAGTAATGCTATGCTCCAAGCCAGGCTTCAGCAATATGTGAACTGTAAACTTCCAGATGTTCAAGCTGGTTTTAGAAAAGGCAGAGGAACCAGAGAGCAAATTGCCAACATCCGTTGGATCATGGAAAAAGCAAGAGAGTTCCAGAAAACATCTATTTCTGCTTTAATGACTATGCCAAAGCCTTTGACTGTGTGGATCACCATAAACTGTGGAAAATTCTGAAAGAGATGGGAATACCAGATCACCTGACCTGCCTCTTGAGAAACCTGTATGCAGGTCAGGAAGCAGCAGCTAGAACTGGACATGGAACAATGGACTGGTTCAGAATTGGGAAAACAGTACATCAAGGCTGTATACTGTCACCCTGCTTATTTAACTTATATGCAGAGTACATCATGAGAAATGCATGAAGCACAAGCTGGAATCATTTGCTGGAAGAAATATCAATAACCTCAGATATGCAGATGACACCATACTTATGGCAGAAAGTGAAGAAGAAGTAAAGAGCCTCTTGATGAAAGTGAAAGTGGAGAGTGAAAAAGTTGGCTTTAAGCTCAACATTCAGAAAACAAAGATCATGGCATCTGGTCCCATCACTTCATGGCAAATAGATGGCGAAACAGTGGAAACAGTGGCTGACTTTAATTGGGGGGCTCCAAAATTACAGCAGATGGTGACTGCCGCCATGAAATTAAAAGACCCTTACTCCTTGGAAGAAAAGGTATGACCAACCTAGACAGCTTATTAAAAAGCAGAGACATTACTTTGCCTACAAAGGTCTATTCAAAGCTATGGTTTTTCCAGTAGTTATATATGGATGTGAGAGTTGGACTATAAAGAAGTTTGAGTTCTGAAGAATTGATGCTTTTGAACTGTGGTATTGGAGAAGACCCTTGAGAGTCCCTTGGACTGCAAGGAGATCTAACCCGTCCATCCTAAATGAGATCAGTCCTCGGTGTTCATTGGAAGGACTGATGTTGAAGCTGAAACTCCAATACTTTGGCCACCTGATGTGAAGAGCTGATTCATTTGAAAAGACCCTGATGCTGGGAAAGAATGAGGGCAGGAGGAGAAGGGGATGACAGAGGATGAGATGGTTGGATGGCATCACCGACTCAATGGACATGAGTTTGGGTAAACTCTGGGAGTTAGTGATGGACAGGGAGGCCTGGTGTGCTGCAGTCCATGGGGTCACAAAGAGTTGGACACAACTGAGCAACTGAACTGAACTGAACTGAACCATTCTTTAGCACTGCCTTTCCTTGGGATTGGAATGTAAGCTGAGCTTTTGCAGTCCCGTGGCCACTGCTGACTTTTCCAAATTTGCTGGCATGTTGAGTGCAACACTTTCACAGCATCATCTTTTCAGATTTGAAATAGCTCAACTGGAATTCCATCACCTCCACTAGCTTTGTTCATAATGACATTTCTTAAGGCCCACTTAATTTCACACTCCAAGATGTCTTGCTCTAGGTGAGTGATCACACCATTGTGGTTACCTAGGTTATTAAGATTTTTTGGTATAGTTCTTCTGTGTATTCTTGCCACCTCTTTTTAATATCTTCTGCTTCTTTTAGGTCCATACCATTTCTGTCCTTGATTGTGCCCACATTTGCATGAAATGTTCCCTTGGTATCTCTAATTTTCTTGAAGAGATCTCTAGTCTTTCCCATTCTATTGTTTTCCTCTATTTCTTTGCATTGTTCACTTGGGTAGCCTTTCTTATCTCTCATTGCTATTCTTTGGAACTCTGCATTCATATGGGTGTATCTTTCTTTTTCTCCTTTAGTGATCACCTAAAATTCACTTTCACAGCCTAGGTACCCACTTTATTACTTCTTCCTTAAAGCTATTGAACAAAGTATTTAGAGTGAATAAATCCACTCAAAAAGGAAATACTGAAAATGTAAGGGAAAAAATACATAAAAAGCTGGACCTCAGGAGAAGAGTCAAAGAATCACACATCTTAAATACTAGAAGTGTGTGAATTCATGCTAGCACACTTAAGTAGGTCATCTAATCAGTTGTTTGCTGTGCTGTTGGATATGAAGCATGATAAAGTAAGCAAGGAAGAAAATGTGTGTGCTCCATCTCTATAATACTAGAGAACAATGAGAAGAGATCCTGACCAACCACCTCCACAAAAGCAGTTTTAACCTCAGACCAATGAGGAGTGACATAGCAAACTACTGCTGATGTCTGACTAGCACAGGGCATTGAGCCAGATAAAAACTTTCCCTTTACTGAAGATTTTGATCCTTGGACAGATCTGCTGAACCAGCTGAAACCTTGAAAGGACTAAGCTAACCACCTCAAGAATAACGTACAACAGCAGAATGAGTTTACAAATAATTTAATTGTAGTATATACTATAGTAAAGATCAGACAGCAACATACACTAGTAAATTTTAAGAGACTGGTACATTGTGAAAACTTGTCTATATTATGAAGGATGCATTTTGTCTCAGATACGGTACTGTAAATGATAACTTGTTCTTAAGGTCTAAATAATATTTTGAAATTAGTTTTTCTTTCTTTTCTCTACCTTAGTGAATCATTAAAACTGAAATTAAACCTACAAAGCAACAACTCTATCTATAAATTCATTCTAACACTGAATTCATTCATTCCCAGCTCCTAGAACATTATTCATGTCCTTCTATTCTTTGCAGCATACATAATTAAATTAATAAATTATAATTTAGGTTAGCCTATTATAAAGAGACTCAATTTAATGAAACAGTCTTTAGAAGAGACCTATTCCTAGTACCTTCTGTTGTCCTTTCGAGAGCATCAACCAGTATCTGAAGTGGGTTAGAGGAGAGCCTGTGACACTGGACTGAAAGCCCAGCCCAACTCACACCTATTAATTTGGATGAGTTCCTGAACCTCTCAAAGCACTAGCTTTCCTACCTCTTAAAGAGAGTCATAACAATAGTTACTTCAACAGGCATTAGTCAAGATCTAATGAATTAATGTGAGCAATGCCCTCTGCCCCATACCTGACAGAGTAAGTGCTCAATAAATGATTGCTTATTATCATGTTTGAAGAAGAAGTCATACAATAGTTTTACTATATACTGCTCTATTACAGAAATGTAACTGTATAATTAAAGTTGAAAGGAAATGCTCCTATTAATGAAAATTTTACATTTCCAGAATATAAAGCTGATTCTACTTCCTTGCATAAGATCCTTCAGTGATTCCCCATAATCTGGCTGACCATATGCAAATGCTTTGTCATGCTATACAAATTCTCTCATCATCTCCCTTCTTGCCCCACTACTCCCTGGCTTTACCTACTCTCTCTCTGACTTGAATAAATGCAACTATCATATTCACAGTCCCTGAATATTCCATGCTATCTGTGTCTCTGCACCTCTTTCTATACTGTGGCCCTTATGTGGAAGGCCTTCTCTTTTCCTTCCTTTAATCTCCTGCCAAATGTGCTCCTCCTTCATTACCCAACTCATGAATCTTTCCTTCTGGATAGTCTTTGCTGATGCTTCCCACTTTCTAAGCAAGAGTAATAACGCTTTCCTTTCTATTAGATTCATTTGTCTTACCAGGCATTAAAGGCAGGTGTTCACCTGTTTGCCCCTATTAAGCCATGAGTTTACTGATGGCAGGCATGGACTTTGTTCTGTTTGTTATCTCTCCAGCATGGAACATGATCTGTGACTTCTGTCACTAATATTTCCTTTAATAAATGAATTTGTGACCAAACATACGAACATTTTTTTTTTTTTTTTTTACCAATTCTTACCACCTCCATTGATCCACCCTGATCCCAATCCAAATCAATCACTAAGTTTCCTGGCACACATCTATCTTTCCATAGTCTTTGCCCAGCAAAGCCATCAGATTGCTACTCAGTACCCTCCAATGATTTCCCATCCCATTTAAAGTAAAGCCTGCTGCTGCTGCTAAGTCACTTTAGTCATGTCCAACTCTGTGCGACCCCATAGATGGCAGCCCACTAGGCTCCCCCGTCCCTGGGATTCTCCAGGCAAGAACACTGGAGTGGGTTGCCGTTTCCTTCTCCAATGCATGAAAGTGAAAAGAGAAAGTGAAGTCGCTCAGTCGTGTCCAACTCTTCGCAATTCCATGGACTGCAGCCTACCAGGCTCCTCTGTCCATGGGATTTTCCAGGCAAGAGTACTGGAGTGGGGTGCCATCACTTTCTCTGAAGTAAAGCCTAAGTAATTACAATTACCTCAAGGTATGAGTGACCAGGACGCTATTGCTTCATGAACCTCATTTACTCTCACTTCCATTCTCCACCACATCACTCCACTCATACTGGCCTCCTTTTCATTTCTTGAACATACTAAGCATACACTTGCCTCAGAGCCTTTGCACTTTACAGCTCTCTCTAACTGGAAATCTCTTTACTCACCTACCAACACAGCTCCTTCCCTCACTTTGTTTGACCCTAGGCCCCAATATCAGTTTATTTTAGAGCCCTCTCTGTCAATCCATATAAAATAACCCCAACAACAACAATCATGCCCCAATTCCCCCAACTTTCTTATCCCTCTTCTGCATTTTTCTTCCTAGCACTCATCTCTATCTTATTTGTATTTAATATACTTTTGCATGTGTTTATTGCTTGTCTTTCCCATTTGTATATAAGCAATTGATAAGTGTGCATTCAGTAAGTTAGTATTTTTAACGTTATGTTCAATATAGAATAATATTCTCTTCTTTCTGGCTAATTAATAGTTTTGGTTGAACTTCTGCCACCTCCATTTCTTTTCCTTTCTTTTCTTAACAGAAAAAACATGGAATGGGACAAAACTGAGAAATGTAAGTTAAAGAGCCACATTTAGAATGTTATTCTTTTTATAGTATGAAGGCAGAGGGCTTTGGGAAACTTTATATAGTAGGGAATGAGTCTTTGAGTCTATTTTTTATTCCTACATACATCACCTTCCCCATCATACTATTTTCCTTTCTCATCAGGTAGTCATTACTTTGTATTTTTTCTCCCCAGTTTGGAATTCTCAGTGATTTCACACCACTCCCCCATTCTGATCACTGGTCACTTTCTTCTATATTAGACACTCTCAAGAAAGAGCTTCTATCTTTCTTCCTACTTTAGAGACTTCTCAGGAAGCATCAGAAACTCATGCATGCTAAATCTTGAGAGGATTTGAATTTTGCCAGAGATTAAAGTCTTAAAATAGAACACTAAAGTTCTACCGTAGATTATGAAACACCAGCAAGAATGAGCAGGAGCTAAAAAATTTTATGTTAGTCTTGTTAACCCCTAAATTACACTTCTAGGAGGTCATCTCTGCAGTGCAACGTACTAGGTAAAACAGAAAACTAATTAGCCATCTCAAGAGTTGAACTCTAGCTTTTGCTAAATATCAAGCATATAGTGGACACCATGAAGACATGTGTTATTTCTTCAATTAAAGACTTTGTGTCTTAACTTAAAGGAGAATTTCACAAGGTCTCTGGGTCTCTACAATTATGATTTTACTGAGTTTTATTGTTTTACAGCTTCCTTGTTATTTTTCCTATACTTTCCATGTCTTCTCCTGGTCCAGAATTCCTAGCAAACTTCTAAGTATGTAGGCCATAATAAACTGACATTTTTTCCATAGGCAATGGGAACATTTTTATAGAACTTTTGAAAGTACTTACATATAACTACCAAATGGGCCCTCATATAGGGAAGTTGAGTGAGTCATCCAAGGTCACTGAACTGGCTAGTGACAAAAGATGGATGAATCATCTTTTGATTCACGTAGAATACCCATCTATGTGAGGGAGGGCTCTTGGTGCTGTATCATCCTCATATACAGGATGACATTACTGGCCTATGATTGTCAGGACTCGCACTTTGAGTTGCAGTTCCAATAATATTGATGGATTTGCTTTGATCCACTCACAAATTCCTAGCTTTATTCATGACCCACAGTATATGCTTTTTTTTTAAAAATATTCAGTTAATTATGAAAGTCTAATAATTACAGAAGATCCAGAAGTGGCCAAGTGTTTTGAAACCCTACAATAGGATTTTCTAACCAACTGATTTAAATTGAGACCTGGCATTCTGAGCAGCAATCAGCAGAGCACCAAGTAATGAGTTCCAGGAATACCTATCCAATTAGACATGCCTGGGCTTACAGTCCTAACAGGTGTTTAGTCTTTGTTTTTGTAATGCAGTTTGTTGTTGCTAAAATATTAAAATATTTTAATGTATTTTTTATCACACAAAGGTTTCTTGGTGAAGGGCATGGATTTTTTAAAGCAATTAATAAATTACGAAATTGTTTTATAAATATTTTATGATGACTGAGGTGATCAAGTCAAAATTGCACTTATGCATCATGTTTTTAAAACCAACATTTTACTTCATTATTTTTGACTCCTAATCCAGTAAGGACTCTAGGAAAATAGTTAACTGTAAAGGAAATACAGAGGGCTTCCCAGGTGGTTCGGTGGTAAAGAATCCACCTGCCAATGCAGGAAACTTGGGTTCGATCCCTGAGTAGGGAAGATCTCCTGGAGGAGGGATTGGCAACCTACTCCAGGATTCTTGCCTGGATAATCCCATGGACAGAGGAGCATGATGCACTACAGTCCATGGGTTCACAAAGAGTCAGACATGACTGGGCATGCACACACAAAAAGTAAGCAGAGGAACTGAGGCAGAAAAGCTAAATCAGTATTGAGACTCCAGATTGAATAACTGAACAAGCCTGTGACAAAGCAACTTTGTCCTTTCCTAATCCTCCCTTTACACTTGCCATTTGTTAGCATGGGTCACTGCTGTCACATTAACTACTATGTATTATGAATGCTATCAGCAGGTTGAACTAAATTCCTATGAAACCTTCATTTGGAGATTTGGGCCTTGTCTTCATTTCTCTGGGGTTGTGCTTAGATGTGTTGCCATGTAATTCGGGAAGGTAGGGATCAAAATGGTCCCAAATGTGTCTTTATTTCAGGCAGTGATCTGCAGATAGGATATGTTGTGTTTTCAATAAATACTTGATAACCAACACATATTTACTTAATGTTATCTTTTTCTTGCATGCGTGCATGCTAAGTCACTTCAGTTTTGTCTGATTCTGTGACACCCTATGGATTGTAGCCCACCAGGCTCCTCTGCCCCTGGGATTCTCCAGGCAAGAATACTGGAGTGGGTTGCCATTTCCTCCTCCAATATTAATACTAATACTCCAAAAGAAAGAGATCCTTTCACTGCTACATAAACTCTACCCTGTCCCCTTATATTCAGAGATCAGGGGAAGATAAAAGCCTACAGATATAGTCTTTTCTTTTTCAAAAATTTTTATGCAATTTTAAAGGTTACTTTCCATTTATAGTTATTAGAAGAGACTGACTAAATTCTCCATGTTGTACAATACATTCTTGTAGCCTATCTTACATCCAATAGTTTGTTCCTTCTACTTCCACCCTCCTATATTGCCCACTCCACCCTGGGAACCACTAATTCTATTCTCTATATCTGTGAGTCTGCTTCTTTTTTGTTATAGTCACTCATTTGCTCTATTTTTTAGAATCCACATGTAAGTGATATTATCTAGTATTTGTCATTTTTTGTCTGGTTTATTAAACTTAGCATAAGACCCTCCAAGTACATCCATGTGGCTGCAAATGGAAAAATTTCATTATTCTTTTTATTATTGAAACATAGTTTATTTACAATATTAGTTTCAGTTATACAGTAAAGCGATCTAGTTATACATATATAAATATATATATATTCTTTTTTACATTCTCTTTCATTATAGGTTATTATAAGAAATTCAGTATAGTTTCCTGTGTTATACTGTAGGTCCTTGTTGGTTGTCTATTTTATATATAATAGTGTATATATTTTAACCTCAAACTCCTAATTTATTCCTCTCCACCCTTCCCTTTGGTAACCATAAATTTGTTTTCTATGTCTGTGAATCTATTTCTGTTTTGTAAATAAGTTCATATTTATGCTTTTTTTTAATTTAGATTCTACATATAAGCAATATCATCTTGTATTTGTCTTTCTCTGGCTTACTTCACTTAGTTTGATAATCTCTAGGTCTATCCATGTTGTTACAAATGGCATGATCTCATTCTTTTTTATGGCTGAGTGATAGTCCATTATATGTGGTGGAGGTATACCACATCTTCTTTGTCCATCTATTGATGGACACTTAAGTTCCTTCCATATCTTTGCAATTGTAAATAATGCTGCTATGAACTTTGGGATCCATGTATCTTTTCAAACCCATGCTTCAGTTTTGTTTTTTTTTTTTAATGTATATATACTCAGAAGTGGAATTTCTGGATCACATAGTAGTTCTATTTTTATTTTTTGAAGAAACCCCATAGTGTTTTCCAAAGTGGCTGTAGCACTTTGGATATAGTCATTTCTTGACTATTGGCAGAAGATAATTTCAAATTAAACCAATTTGTTCTTTTCTTACTCCCATGGCATTTAGTGTAGATGTCACCCGTCATATCATACATTGGAACCTCTTTAGGAAATAAAGGGAAGGAGACTTAGCACTGGACACTGTGAAACACATTTTGCCAAGTGTCCTCCACAGAGCAAAAGCATTAGAATCACTGGTTATCAAAGACTAAACAACCAGAATGAAACAACTTGAACCAGATTTTCCAAGGCTGGAACCCAGTAACCTGCATTTTAAATAAGTTCCTGAATGAGTCACATGCTAGAGAACTACTGACTTGCTGGAGGGTAATTTATAACTCTCATTCTGCTCACTGCCTTTTAAGAGAGTTTAAAAAAGGAAAAGATTAAAGTACAGGAATTCACTGAAGCTATTTGCAGAAGCAGTGGGTAAACAGTGTCCAATGCAGCAAAGCCAAGAACAATCTAACTATAGTACAAATATAAAGTAAGGTAACCCTTTCCATAAATACTCTTAAAGACATATGTCTCCTGGTACAAAAATATCTTTGTGAGAAATAAACAGAAATTGAGAATGGAAAAGTTGGCAAGGAAATTTTAAAAAGCAATTGATCATTGACCACATATAACAGACCACTTCCCCTTTTGTTAACTTTTGCTCAATGTAAATCAAAAGTCCACAGGAATATCACTTAAAAACTGTATATTTTAAAAGTTTGCTTCCTGACTTTCTAATCTAAATCCTAGATGTGAAAATAATTAGCTTTTAATTGGGAAAATTCATCAGGTTATATATTGAGTTAGATAACATGAATTCTTGGCCTGAGTTAAGATAAATAGAAATACAGTGTATAAACAAAAACAAACAAGGCAATGTGAGGGGGGAAGAGACAGGGGATAGAGAAATAAATGGCTAAATTTACTTGGAAATATGTATTAAATACTTCACATCTACCCATAAGAGATTTCAGAGTACTATCTTCCAAGGAATAAAGTCATCCTGAAATATTTTTCTGTAGTAGAATTATGCAAAGAAAAATAGTATATGTTTGCATTTGGGGTGGGTATGGCCAGAAAGCATTTAAGAAAATGAAACACTTCACTCGCCCTAAGCACTGACTGTAATAAAATCTTGGCACTTATGGGTTTAACATTCATAGGTTTGACTACTGTAGACTGACCTGGGTCCCTTGCATGCAGTAATCTGTAATTTTGATGAGAAACAATTTGATTACATGTATTGAAAGGGCAGAATATCAGAGCGAGTCTTGCAGTCCATCAAGGCACCTGGGCAGCAGCTGAGCAATGAAAACATGACCATAATTATACATGTGGAATAATACTTATGCACCATCCCCCACTACCACATCAAAGTTAGTTTTTAAAATTGGTGATAGAAGTAAATAAAAAGTCAAAGAAACAGATAGATCTTTGCAGGAAAGAATTTTTAAAGAATAGCATATCATTGATAAGAAGAAATGTGTATGTGCTATAAACTCCTGGGCATAGCATAATTATTAAACATATAGACCTTGGAACCAGACTTCTTGAGTTTTAATCAAACTGATTTCTGGCAAATTCTCAGCAGTACCTGCTTATTTTTCTCATCTCTAAAGTGAAAATAATGATCTCTCAAAGTGTTATAATGAGGATTGAAGTTAGTTAATATTTATAAAGCGTTTACAGTAGTACTATATAAGTATTTGTTTAAATAAATTCAGATAGAATTAGCATGACTATTCCAGCTAGGACAGAGATAGCTCATTAAATGAGAGAGAAAGTCTTAGCAACATGTGAAAAGTCAACTTGCATAGCAGGCATGTGTAGCATAATGGAAATATGACTTTTAGGAAATCCAGGAGTATATAAACAATATATATATTTTTAATTTGGGGAGTTTTTATAAGGATCATCCTCTCTGAAGAGCAAACATCCACTATATTTTACATTGAACTGATAAAGACAATCAACTATTTCAATGGGGAAAAGCTTTATGTGCCAAAAAATATAAAACAACTTCACATAATACTCAACTGATAAAAAATAATGGCATGTATCTGTCTTGGGGATTCATACAAACTTTTATTCTATAGTAACATCATCTATGAAACAAGCATATTGTCTTGATCTTCTTCTTCTTTTTTTTTTTTTTTTTTTTTTTGCTTTTTCAAGTGTATTCCTTGGCACTTGACAAATAAATGAACCTAACCATAACTGTAATCATAACTTGACTATATATACTCCATTTCCTCAAGAAGCTGTATGAGCATAAAACATATATTCTCCCCTTCTATCCTGCAAGGCTGTCAGTGAGGCTGGCCTTTAAATAGGACTCTGGTGCACTCCAATTTATAAGCAAGCATTACTTATTGCTGGGAATGCTCTCTAAAAATGAAGAATGCAGGTTCTGTGCTATTGGGAAGAATAAAGCAGCTTTCAAAGAATGGTGACATCCACACAACAAACCTGCTGTCATTATACTGAAATAAATGTGAGAAATTCAATTAAACTCACAGTCTGAAAGGTAATTTAAAGGCCTCTTTCTTCAGCTTGGTGTGTATAAATGCTCAATTTTTATTCCTCACTTTGCTAGGATCAGTAATATCAAATACATAATAGAACCTGCAGCTAAATGCTACTTTTGTTCAGAGCAGACTATTTCTATGATTCTACACTCATAAACTACCCAGCCCCCAGTGTCAAACTGCAATTTCCCTCTTAAGCAATTCACCTTAAGATAATTATT
This sequence comes from Bos indicus x Bos taurus, assembly GCF_003369695.1. Lineage (NCBI taxonomy): Eukaryota > Metazoa > Chordata > Mammalia > Artiodactyla > Bovidae > Bos > Bos indicus x Bos taurus. The sequence continues at coordinate 64,646,700 of NC_040079.1, read as the reverse complement.
TCCCTGCAGTTTTGTTTAAATTCCAATTTTAACAGGTCCATGTGGCTTGTTTAAAAAAAAATGCAACTTGAGATATAAATGATACACGGTAGTTGATCTCATTTATCTTCATCACCAAGGTATCTCATTCCTCTTTACAGGCAAGGAAAAAGTAAATGTCATATGAGATACTAGATTTCTCTCAGAAGTCATAGGGTGCACATTATTACTGCTCTTTCTCTTCTCAGGGACTGAAACACTTTTAGAAAAATATTCTGAGTGACATAAAATAGGGAAATGACTTAAACTGTGATCCCTGCTAAATTCCTGTTATCATCTCTATGCAGTTAAATTATTAGCAGCAGGGCCAAATGACTACCATCTCTTTAGGCTGTTGGCTGCCTAGTTGGTTCCACTACTGCCAATGATGTGCTGCTTGAAAGACCAAAAAAGCAGCTGAGGTCATCCTGCCTTTGAGGTCTAAGTAAAATTCAATGTTAATTTTAATGTCTTTCCTCTGCTCCTGATAATTTCTAGGACCTAAAATTTCCTGGCCACTTTTGGCTTTGAATTTTTTCAGTTTCCAGTGGATTCAAAGACTTCTATCTTGTAGTCATTCTCTTCCTTCTGCTCTGTGAAAGCCCAGATCTGGAATTTATCCCTTTCTCCAATTTTTCCCAACCCACTCACTCAAGGTTATCATGTTGCGTACTAAAGGTTTGGAGGACCAGGACTTTAAGTTTTACCAAATTTGAACATTTTAATACAGACTAGGCACTGACCAGCCTTCTCTCTTCTAGAAGGCTTTTTCTCCTTTCAGATCCCCTCCATTTATTATGTACATCAATTTAGCTCATCACTGCCTATTCAGTCCAAAACTTGACACTAAATGTCTTCAGATCCTGAAAGTAAGGGTCCCATTCTTTCCATTCTTCAGTAGCACCTAAGAACTAGTTGATGGTTTGAGGGTTTAGAATTTTCATTCTCGCATACCAGTCTCTACGCATACTTTCCTAACCATTCCCTGCTCCTATATATATATATATATATATATATATATATAGGAGAAGGCAATGGCACCCCACTCCAGTACTCTTGCCTGGAAAATCCCATGGACAGAGGAGCCTGGTAGGCTGCAGTCCGTGGGGTCGCTAAGAGTCGGACACGACTGAGCGACTTCACTTTCGCTTCTCACTTTCATGCATTGGAGAAGGAAATGGCAACCCACGCCAGTGTTCTTGCCTGGAGAATCCCAGGGAAGGCGGAGCCTGGTGGGCTGCGGTCTCTGGGGTCGCACAGAGTCGGACACGACTGAAGCGATTTAGCAGCAGTAGCAGCAGTATATATATATGGAAATTCCCCGCTCCTATATATATATATATTATATATACATTATATATATGCAAACTCTACCATTCACATGAGGGATATTAAGTCCATCTGGGACCATTAGGACCAACAAAGTGGTTTTACTCCTTTGACTTAACCTGTCACGTCTGTTGAAAATATTTGAGGTGGTCCAAAACTAATTGAGCACCTCAAACAAACAACTAAGTAAACAACTAACTTGGTCCTCCTTCCTTTCTCTCCCTCCCTCCTTTTCTTTCCTTCTTGCCAGAACAGCTAAAACCAAAGTTTTACCAGAAACTCATGCTCATTTGTGAGAATGAAGGAAATCTGGGTCAATAAATTTATACTCATAATCATGAAACTTGCAGGTCCCTTCCAGAATACTACTGTTAATATTTTTTTCTCTAAATGCATAAAGCCTAGATTCAGGTACTGTGTTATATATCTTTGTGAATTGAATTTAAATCTCTGACTCCAAAGAGGTAAAATAAAATTTGCATTGTTTATGAATGCAAATATTTAAAACTGCACATCAGTTAAATGTCTTATGCTCTTTGTGTGTCCAGGCCATGAAATATAAAACAGACCCAGAATAACACTGGCAAAAATAATATTTCTCTAGTCCTGCTCCTCTTTGCCTAATTAAGAAAAAAAAGTAGGCTTCTCAAATCCCTTCTAAGTAATTCTAGAAGCCACCTCTCACTCTGTTCTCAAGAGCAACCAGACAGGAATTCTCATCCCTTTTCCTCAGGCCCTACTTCATGGAGCAATGTCTGCTACTGAAGATTCTGAAGCCAAAGCCAAAGGTATCATGATTTGTGCCTGGGCTCCCTGCTGTTCTACTGTCCCTTGATTCCAAATGTAGATGAGCATGGCTTCCTGTTCAGACATCTATCGTGTGCTCAAACAGTACCCCTTCTCTCATGTTGAAGTAAACATTTGTGACATAAGCAAGTAAGGTTTATTGCCTTATACTTTATCTATCTTGTTGTGATTTTAGTAAAGTATCTCTTCTTTTTAAATTCTCAAATATAATCTCCTCTCTGTAAGACATATAGTGTGTTAGGCTGGAATCCAAGCATAGATGCTACTCCCACCTCCAACTGGCTCACTGCTTATCTTTCTCTTTATTTAGGTAAGGTAAGGCCTATACCTTTCAGAGGTCCCTAGACATCCTTCCTCTCCGTGGAACTCTGAAAATATGCAGACCTTAAATTAGTAAAACAAAGACTCAAGCTGTGAGCCTACCTGCCATAGATTTGTCAACGGGTAAACACAGGATAGGGCAGAAATAAAAGCTGGAGATCAAGTCGTTCACTTGTTCTAAGACCCTAAATTTCCAGTTCTTGGAAAGAAAGATGATATTTTTAATGCTTCCCCTCTCTTCCTCCCTTCTCATTTTTGTCTTTCTTTCTGATTGTCTATGCTAAAGAGTACTGGCTTTTAAATTTTTCCTACAAAAGGTAGAGATAGGTCCAAAAATAAACTTGATCAGGAGGAATGGGTACTAAGTCAGGATTAACACTCTAAACCTGAGTAACAGAGGATCTTCAAAAACAACTTTAGTTTCAGTTCATGGTTAACAGCTGCACAGTTTAAAGAGAGCCTTCCAATAAGAAATCTGTGTGCTTAAAACCATCTGCTAGTGACTAATAACTAATGACTATTTTTGTAATTTTCTCATTAGTATCAGTATCTATTAAGAAAGTAGGTGATGGTAAGAGAATAAATAAAATAAAATATCTGTACAGAATATTTTTATCCCCTTAAAATTACTCCAGAAACATAAGATGGCATCTGACTTACACTATTGCTGGGAACATAGATAATAAGCTAGAGGGGCTCATTGCCCTCACTCTTTTGCCTCTCACAGTGGGACTACCTTCTGAGAACAGTGAGCATTTGGCATGCTGCCCTTCTCAAGAATAAAGTGCATCCTCAACTGTCAGTTGCTGACTGGTAGGCTTTAAAGCTAGGTGAGATCTTTGGACACATGAAAAGGTAATTTGCTGATGCACACTTTTCTCATAGTTTTTAAATTACTTTCTTTTATTCTTTTTCATTTTTCCCCAGTCATATGTTTCCTTTGATCTACTTTGAGGAAAGTTTATCTTCCTAATGTTGCTTAACTGTCAACAAGTCCCCCTCAAATGAGCCCAGAGATTAAGCCTTGATTATCTTTAGCATTGTAAGCTTAGAAAAAAGTGGTGGGAAAAGGAAGTAGCCTAAAATCAAAGCTTTCAAAATGCTTCACATTACCCTGGCATCACTGTGAAACTGTTTAAACAGTAGAAGTTATAAAGAAAGTTATCTCTGTGTCACTGTAATATATCTATATTTCTTCTTTAATGTCAAACACACCAAAAGTGTTTTTATTTTTTAAATGATTTATTTATTTTAATTGGAGGCTAATTACCTTAAAATATTGTAGTGGTTTTGCCATACATTTACATGAATGAGCCATTGGGGTACATATGTCCCCATGCTGAAACCCCCTCCAACCTCCCTCCCCATCCCATCCCTCAGGGTTATACCAGTGCACCGGCCATGAGCGCCCTGTCTCATGCATCAAATCTGGACTGGCTATCTACTTCACATATGGTAATATACATGTTTCAATGCTATTCTCTCAAATAATCCCACCCTCACCTTCTCCCAGAGTCCAAAAGTCTGTTCTTTATCGCTGTGTCTCTTTTGCTGTCTCGCATATAGGGTCATCATTACCATCTTTCTAAATTCCATATATATGCATTATTATACTGTATTGGTGTTTTTCTTTCTGACTTACTTCACTCTGTATAATAGGCTCCAGTTTCATCCACCTCAGTAAAAATGATTCAAATGCATTCTTTTTAATAGCTGAGTAATATTCCATTGTGTATATGTACCACAGCTTTCTTGTCCATTCGTCTGCCAATGGGGATCTACATTGCTTCCATGTCCTAGCTATTGTAAACAGTACCGTGATGAACACTGGGGTACACGTGTCTCTTTCAATTCTGGTTTCCTCAGTGTGTATGCCCAGCAGTGGGATTGCTGGGTCATATGACAGTTCTATTTCCAGTTTTTTAAGCAATCTCCACACTGTTCTCCATAGTAGCTGGCCTAGTTTGCATTCCCACCAATAGTGTAAGAAGGTTGCCTTTTCACCACACCCTCTCCAGCATTTATTGTTTTTAGACTTTTGGATAGCAGCCATTCTGACTGACATGAAATGGTACCTCATTGTGGTTTGATTTGCATTTCTCTGATAATGAGAGATGTTGAGCATCTTTTCATGTGTTTGTTACACATGTGTATGTCTTCTTTGGAGAAATGTCTATTTAGTTCTTTGGCCCATTTTTTGACTGGGTCATTTATTTTTCTGGAATTGAGCTGCATGGGCTGCTTGAATATTTTTGAGATTAATTCTTTGTCAGTTGCTTTTTTTGCTATTATTTTCTCCCATTCTGAAGGCTGTCTTTTCACCTTGCTTAGAGTATCCTTCATTGTGCAAAAGCTTTTAAGTTTAATTAGGTCCCACTTATTTATTTTGCTTTTATTTCCATTACTCTGGGAGGTGGGTCATAGAGGATCCTGCTGTGATGTATGTCAGAGAATGTTTTGCCTATGTTTTCCTCTAGGAGTTTTATAGTTTCTGGCCTTACATTTAGATCTTTAATCCATTTTGAGTTTATTTTTGTGTATGGTATTAGAAAGTGTTCTAGTTTCATTCTTTTACAAGTGGTTGACCAGTTTTCCCAGCACCACTTGGTAAAGAGATTGTCTTTTCTCCATTGTATATTCTTGCCTCCTTTGTCAAAGATAAGGTGTCCATAGGTGCATGGGCTTATCTCTGGGCTTTCTATTTTGTTCCATTGACCTACATTTCTGTCTTTGCGCCAGTAACATACTGTCTTGATGACTGTTGCTCTGTAGTACAGTCTGAAGTCAGGCAGGTTGATTCCTCCAATTCCATTCTTCTTTCTCAAGATTGTTTTGGCTATTCGAGGTTTTTTGTATCTCCACACAAATTGTGAAATTATTTGTTCTAGTTCTCTGAAAAATACCGTTGGTAGCTTGATAGGGATTGCATTGAATCTATAGATTGCTTTGGGTTGTATACTCATTTTCACTATATTGATTCTTCTGATCCACAAACACGGTATATTTCTCCATCTATTTGTGTCATCTTTGATTTCTTTCATCAGTGTTTTATAGTTTTCTATATAGTTTCCCACCACTTCATGGGAAATAGATGGGGAAACAGTGGAAACAGTGTCAGACTTTATTTTTCTGGGCTCCAAAATCACTGCAGATGGTGACTGCAGCCATGAAATTAAAAGACGCTTACTCCTTGGAAGGAAAGTTATGACCAACCTAGATAGCATATTCAAAAGCAGAGACATTACTTTGCCAACAAAGGTTCGTCTAGTCAAGGCTGTGGTTTTTCCTGTGGTCATGTATGGATGGGAGAGTTGGACTGTGAAGAAGGCTGAGCGCCGAAGAATTGATGCTTTTGAACTGTGGTGTTGGAGAAGACTCTTAAGAGTCTCTTGGACTGCAAGGAGATCCAACCAGTCCATTCTGAAGGACATCAGCCCTGGGATTTCTTTGAAAGGAATGATGCTAAAGCTGAAACTCCAGTACTTTGGCCACCTCATGCGAAGAGTTGACTCATTGGAAAAGACCCTGATGCTGGGAGGGATTGGGGGCAGGAGGAGAAGGGGACTACAGAGGATGAGATGGCTGGATGGCATCACTGACTCAATGGACGTGAGTCTGAGTGAACTCCAGCAGTTGGTGATGGACAGGGAGGCCTGGCGTGCTGCGATTCATGGAGTCGCATGCAGTCGGACACGACTGAGCGACTGATCTCTGATCTGATATATAGGTCTTCTGTTTCTTTATGTAGATTTATTCCTAAGTATTTTGTTCTTTTCATTGCAATGGTAAATGGAATTTTTTCTTTAATTTCTCTTTCTGTTTTCTCATTGTTAGTGTATAGGAATGCAAGGGATTTCTCTGTGCTGATTAATAACTAAATGTTAGAATTACAGAAGTGTTTATACATTTTCCCTTCAGTTCTATTTTTATCTTGGCAGTCTGACTGGTATGCCTTTGCATGTTTACAATATTTTTGCTTTTTTCTTTGTAGTCTCAAGAAACTGTAATAAGAGCCTGTGTATATACACCAAAACAAGTGATAAATTAAAAGACTAATGTTATCAGTTTTTTGGACAGCATTTTACCTATGACAAAATGAACTGATTAAACAGCTGTGTTTAAAAACAGAAAAAATAGAGCCAAAGTTTAAAAGGTTAAGAATGATAAAGGACTCATTTTCTATTTCCTAATATGTTGGATCATGGAAAAAAGAAGAGAGTTCCAGAAAAACATCTATTCCTGTTTATTGACTATGCCAAAACCTTTGACTGTGTGGATCACAATAAACCGTGGAAAATTCTGAAAGAGATGGGAATACCAGACCACCTGACCTTCCTCTTGAGCAACCTGTATGCAGGTCAGGAAGCAACAGTTAGAACTGGACATGGAACAATGGAATGGTTCAGAACTGGGAAAGGAGTACATCAAGGCTGTATACTGTCACTCTGCTTATTTAACTTCTATGCAGAGTACATCATGAGAAACGCTGGGCTGGAAGAAGCACAAGCTGAAATCAAGATTGCTGAGAGAAATATCAATAACCTCAGATGTTCACATGACACCACCCTTATGGCAGAAAGTGAAGAAGAACTAAAAGGCCTCTTGATGAAAGTGAAAGAGGAGAGTGAAAAAGTTGGCTTAGAGCTCAACATTCAGAGAACGATGATCATGGCATCTGGTCCCATCACTTCATGGGAAATAGATGGAGAAACAGTAGAAATAGTGTCAGAGTTTATTTTGGGGGGCTCCAAAATCACTGCAGATGGTGACTGCAGCCATGAAAATAAAAGACGCTTACTCCTTGGAAGGAACGTTATGACCAACCTAAATAGCATATTGAAAAGCAGAGACATTACTTTGCCAACAAAGGTCCATCTAGTCAAAGCTATGGTTTTTCCAGTGGTCATGTATGGATGTGAGTGTTGGACTGTGAAGAAACCTGAGTGCCTAAGAATTGATGCTTTTGAACTGTGGTGTTGGAAAAGACTCTTGGGAGTCCCTTGGACTGCAGGGAGATCCAACCAGTCCATTCTAAAGGAGATCAGTTCCGCATGTTCTTTTGAAGGACTGATGCTAAAGCTGAAACTCCAATACTTTGGCCACCTCGTATGAAGAGTTGACTCATTAGAAAAACTCTGATGCTGGGAGGGATTCTGGGCAGGAGGAGAAGGGGACAACAAAGCATGAGATGGCTGGATGGCGTCACTGACTCGATGGGCATGAGTTTGGGTGAACTCCAGGAGTTGGTGATGGACAGGGAGGCCTGGCGTGCTGCGATTCATGGGGTCGCAAAGAGTTGGACACGACTGAGTGACTGAAGTGAACTGAATATTGTTGTAAATAAGTAGGCAATATTGAATGTGTCGAAATTATTATTTCTATGAAACAACTTCAAAATGCTAATCTAGGGATTATGCATATTCTACTGTTTGTATGTTCAAAATGCAAAGGATATATTCTCCACACTTTGTGCTTTTGTGAATGTCACTGAAACTAATCTCTTCCTATTCACCTAACATGACTAACAGTTAAAGTTAGCTCAATACTACCTGGGCCTTCCCTGGTGGTTCAGTGGTAAATAATCTGCCTGCAGCCACAGGAGATGCAGGTTCAATCCCTGGGTCAGGAAGAATCACTGGAGGAGGGCATAACAAGGCACTCCAGTATTCTTGCCTGGAGAATCCCATGGACAGAGAAGCATTGGGACCCACAGTACATAGGGTTGCAAAGAGTCTGACATGATTGAAACAACTTAGCACACATGCATGCAATGACTACTTTCACCAGGCTTACCTGGTGGCTCAGTGGTAAAGAATCCGCCTGCCAATGCAGGAGACTGGGGTTAGATCTTTGGGTTGCGAAGAACCCCTGGAGGAGAAAATGGCAACCCACTCCAGTACACTTGCCTGGGATAATCCTGTGGACAAAGAAGCCTAGTGGGTTACAGTACCTGAGGTTGCAAAAGAGTCAGACATGACTTAGCAGCTAAACAATAACAACTATTGTATCTTACATGCAACACTTTCATAAAAGATACAGAGATTTTAAAGTAGATGTAATAGAAATTTCAGGCTTCCCTGGTAGCTCATCTGGTAGAGAATTCACCTGCAATGCAGGAAACCCAGGTTCAGTTCCTGGGTTGGGAATATCCACTGGAGAAGGTATAGGCTACCCACTCCAGTACTCTTGGGCTTCCCTGATGGCTCAGACAGTAAAGAATTCACCTGCAATGTAAGAGACCTGGGATTGATCCCTAGGTTGGTTGGATCCCCTGGAGAAGAAAATGGTTACCCACTCTAGTATTCTGGCGTGGAGAATTTCATGGACAGAGAAGCCTGGCAGGCTACAGTTCATGGTGTCCCAAAGAGTCAGACATGACTTAATGACTTTCACTTTCAATAGTAATTTCAAGTGGAGAAACCTGGCATATATCCACTTAACAAACTAATAAGTCACTTTGACAGCACACATCCCCAGTATGGTGTGACAAGAGCACATCACCTCTGTGGTATTCTCCAAACTCTACAATCTATCCATGAGAAAACATCAGGCAAACCAAAACTGAGGGTCAAAATACTTGACCAGTACTCTTCAAAGCTATCAAAACCATGAATGATAAGGGAAAGACCAAGAAATAACCACAGGTCAGAAGAGAATAAGGAGACACAATGCCTAAATGTAATGTGGTATTTTGGGTATCTCCCCCAAAAATGTTAGAACAACAATGGAAATTTGAATGAAGACTAGTCTAGTTAATAGTATTGTCAGTTCAGCTCAGTTGCTCAGTTGTGTCCAACTCTTTGCAACCCCATGGACTGCTGCATGACAGGCTTCCCTGTCTGTCACCAACTCCCAGAGCTTGCTCAAATTCATGTCCCTATGGACATGATGCCATCATCATTGGTGATGCCTTCCAATCATCTCATCCTCTGTTGTCCGCTTCTCCTCCTGCCTTCAATCTTTCCCAGCATCAGCATCTTTTCCAATGAGACAGTTCTTCACATCAATGGCCAGAGCCTCAGCTTCAGCATCAGTCCTTCCAATGAATATTAACGACTGATTTCTTTTAGGATTAATTGGTTGGATCTCCTTACAGTCTAAGGGATCTCAAGAGTCTTCTCCAACACCACAGTTCAAAAGCATCCATTCTTCAACATTCTTCTTTCTTTATGGTCCAACTTTCACATCCATACATGAGTACTGGAAAAACCATAGCTTTCATTAGACAGACCTTTGTTGGCAAAGTAATGCTCTTTAATATGCTGTCTAGGTTGGTCATAGCTTTTCTTCCAAGGAGCAAGTGTCTCTTAATTTCATGGCTGCAGTCACCATCTGCAGTAACTTTGGAGCCCAAGAAAATAAAGTCTGTCACTGTTTCCATTGTTTCCCCTACTATTTGCCATGAAGTGATGGGACCAGATGCCACGATCTTAGTTTTTTAAATGTTGATTTTAAAGCCAGCTTTTTCACTCTCCTCTTTCACTTTCATCAAGAGGCTCTCTAGTTCCTTTTCACTCTCTGCCATAAGGGTAGTATAATCTGCATATCTGAGCTTATTGACATTTCTCCCAGCAATCTTGATTCCAGCTTGTTCTTCATCCAACCAGGCATTTTGCATGATGTACTCTGCACATAAGTTAAATAAGCAGGATGACAATATACAGCTTTGACGTATTCCTTTCCCAATTTCAAACCAGTCCTTTGTTCCATGTCCGGTTCTAACTGTTGCTTCTTGACTGCATACAGAGATCTCAGGAGGTAGGTAAGACCAGAGATCTCAGGTCTGTTATTCCCATCTCTTTAAGAATTTTCAGTTTATTGTGATCCACACAGTCAAAGGCTTTGACATAGTCAATAAAGCAGAAGTAGATGTTTTTCTGGAACTCTCTTGCTTTTTCTATGATCCAACAGATGTTGGCAATTTGATCTCTGGTTCCTCTGCCTTTTCTAAATCTAGCTTGAACATCTGAAAGTTCTCGGTTCATGTACAGTTGAAGCCTGGCTTGGAGAATTTGGGGCATTACTTTGCTAGCATATGATGAGTAAAACTGTGCGGTAGTTTGAGCATTCTTTGGCATTGCCTTTTTTTGGGATTGGAATGAAAACTGACCTTTTCCAGTCCTGTGGCCACTGCTGAGTTTTCCAAATTTGCTGGCATATTGAGGATAGCACTTTCACAGCATCATCTTTTAGTATTTGAAATCGTTCAGCTGGAATTCCATCATCTCCACTAGCTTTGCTCATAGTGATGCTTCCTAAGGCCCACTTGACTTCGCATTCCAGGATGTCTGGCTCAAGGTGAGTGATCACATGATCATAGTTATCTGGGTCAAGTCTCTTTTGTATAGTTCTTCTGTGTATTCTAGGCTTCCTTGGTGGCTTATCTGGTAAAGAAACTGTGTACTATGTGGGAAACCTGGGTTCGATCCCTGGGTTGGGAAGATCCCTTAGAGAAGGAAACGTCTACCTACCCCAGTATTCTGGCCTGGAAAATTCCATGGACTATATAGTCCATGGGGTGGCAAAGACTTGGACAGGACTGAGCAATTTTCACTTTCTGTGTATTCTTACCACCTCTTCCTAACATCTTTTGCTTTTGTTAAGTCCATACCGTTTCTGTCCTTTATTGTGCCTATCTTTGCATGAAATGTTCCCTTGATATCTCTAATTTTCTTGAAGAGATCTGTAGTTTCCCATTCTATTGTTTTCCTCTATTTCTTTGCACTGATCAATGAGGAAGGCTTTTTTATCTCTCCTTGCTATTCTTTGGAACTCTGCATTCAGATGGGTATATCTTCCCTTTTCTCCTTTGCTTTTAGCTTCTCTTCTTTTCTCAGCTATTTGTAAGGCCTCCTCAGACAACCATTTTGCCTTTTTTGCATTTCTTTTTCTTGGGGATGGTCTTGATCACTGCATCTTATACAATGTTACAAACCTTCATGCATAGTTCTTCAGGTACTCTATCAGATCTAATCTCTTGAATCTATTTGTTATTTCCACTGTATAATTGTAAGGGATTTGATTTAGGTCATACCTGAATGGTTTAGTGGTTTTCTGTACTTTCTTCAATTTGTCTGGATTTTCCAATAAGGAGTTCATGATCTGAGCCACAGTCTTGTTTTTGCTGACTGTACAGAGCTTCTCTGTCTTCGGCTACAAAGAATATAATCAATCTGATTTTGGTATAATGGTATTATACCAACATTCATTGCTTAGTTGATAAATGTAATATAGAGTATATAAGAAATTGACTTTAAAGGAAGCTAGTGAATGATATACAGAAACATTCCATTCTACATGTTCGACTCTTCTATAAGACTAAAATTATTTTGAAATGAAAAGGATTAAAAATAAACTATAACTTTGAGAGCTTATATAAGTTTGTTAATTCAAGATATTTAAACAAAATATCTATAGTGATTAAAGGAGGTCAGTTTTGGCATCTATCTATCCGCAGCTAGATATGGAGACAAGATATATGCACATAAACAGTCACAAATACACATACACACACACACATTATCTTCCTCATTAAGCATGAGATGGCAGGGATGAGAGGTGTGTTCTGCTTTAGTGTAGACATTAAGATGCACACATATAAACTAAAAACTTCTGATGAAATCTGAGAAGTCAGTTTAATATTCATATTTCTCTTCCTGAGCCCATTAGCTCACTTCTCCATAATGTACTAGTTCATCTATATTAGTGCCATCTATAAAGGTAGTAAACAAACTATAAACAAACTGACATCTCCGGTCAGTTTGTTCCCTCTGAAATTCTTACTCCTTATCCAATCTGGCTTTGCAAATACATAAAATAATCTGTGTTGCATCACATTATTTAAAGCAGCTTCCAATGACATTCACTGACTTTAAGCGTGGCTTAACTGTTCCAACATCTGATGCAAATGGTTCTTTAATTCTCTTCAGATCAGGCCACCATCTTTGAGTCTAACTGTTGCTTATTATCATCTGTTTAGCAGTCTGCTCTACTTTTCTTCCGTCTGTTCAGGCTTAAGCAAGCTTATTGTTGAGCAATCGCATTCCTTACTATTTCTAAAACAGGTTTTATTTTATGTAATTTGACACAGCTGAACTACTCCCCTGGCAGTAACCACCCCGCTAAATCCAAGCTCATCAAGCTCAATGGTAATAGCAGAGGAGGATATTTAGCCAAGAATCTTTAAAGTGTTGACACTTTATAAAGTGTCAGAACACAAAGAAGCAAATCCTCAGGATACATGTTTCTACCTGTTTACCTTCCAGGATTGAAAGACCAATTCAGAAAAACTGGAGGTATTATCTCATCTTCTATGATATTTATTCAGTGGAATTTAAAATGTTATTAGGAAGGAGATTTTAGCCATAAGTGCCATATACTAGCCATGCACAGGGACTATAAAATTGTAATGTTTTTCATAAAGCCACAGAAATCTCTTTATAGCTCAAAGATTAAGATTAATTTGTGTCCATTTTAGGGGGCAATGGCAGGAAGAGGATGGAAGTGACTGCTCACTTTTTACATCACACTTTACAGCTTTCAAAATGATCTGGTTGTATGTATGCATGCAAAGAATTTGGGAATAAAATATTTTAGGAATTCAGCAAATGACTGGCAGCTCTGAAAGAACACACTGATGTAAGGATATTCTATTATACTAATTACATTTAAAAGAAGAGTGGAACAATCTCATTCTCTTCTCTAAGGCTGGAAAAGAAACTCTGCATTTTTTTTTTATTTTAACAAGATGAGATAAGAAGTCTGAGACTAGAAAAATATAGTGTTGTCATCTATGAAATACTACTCTTTCCCTCTGCCTATATCACATAAGAAAATAATGATGCTGCGAATGTCATTTGTTTCCATTTTGTCTTGCATTTTATGCTTAAATTCTCATATAAAATCACAAGATTTTATACTTAAAATTTCATTAGATTTTGGTGTAATCAGATCAGATCAGATCAGTCGCTCAGTCGTGTCCAACTCTTTGCGACCCCATGAATCGCAGCACGCCAGGCCTCCCTGTCCATCACCAACTCCCAGAGTTCACCCAGACTCACGTCCATCGAGTCAGTGATGCCATCCAGCCATCTCATCTTCTGTCGTCCCCTTCTCCTCCTGCCCCCAATCCCTCCCAGCATCAGGGTCTTTTCCAATGAGTCAACTCTTCGCATGAGGTAGCCAAAGTACTGGAGTTTCAGCTTTAGCATCATTCCTTTCAAAGAAATCCCAGAGCTGATGTCCTTCAGAATGGACTGGTTGGATCTCCTTGCAGTCCAGGGGACTCTCAAAAGTCTTCTCCAACACCACAGTGCAAAAGCATCAATTCTTCAGCGCTCAGCCTTCTTCACAGTCCAACTCTCCCATCCATACATGACCACAGGAAAAACCATAGCCTTGACTAGATGGACCTTTGTTGGCAAAGTAATGTCTCTGCTTTTGAATATGCTATCTAGGTTGGTCATAACTTTCCTTCCCAGGAGTAAGCGTCTTTTAATTTCATGGCTGCAGTCACCATCTGTAGTGATTTTGGAGCCCAGAAAAATAAAGTCTGACACTGTTTCCACTGTTTCCCCATCTATTTCCCATGAAGTGATGGGACCGGATGCCATGATCTTCGTTTTCTGAATGTTGAGTTTTAAGCCAACTTTTTCACTCTCCATTTTCACTTTCATCAAGAGGCTTTTGAGTTCCTCTTCACTTTCTGCCATAAGGGTGGTGTCATCTGCATATCTGAGGTTATTGATATTTCTCCCAGCAATCTTGATTCCAGCTTGTGTTTCTTCCAGTCCAGCGTTTCTCATGATGTACTCTGCATATAAGTTAAATAAACAGGGTGACAATATACAGCCTTGATGAACTCCTTTTCCTATTTGGAACCAGTCTGTTGTTCCAAGTCCAGTTCTAACTGTTGCTTCCTGACCTGCATACAGATTTCTCAAGAGGCAGATCAGGTGGTCTGGTATTCCCATCTCTTTCAGAATTTTCCACAGTTGATTGTGATCCACACAGTCAAAGGCTTTGGCATAGTCAATAAAGCAGAAATAGATGATTTTCTGGAACTCTCTTGCTTTTTCCATGATCCAGCAGATGTTGGCAATTTGATCTCTGGTTTCTCTGCCTTTTCTAAAACCAGCTTGAACATCAGGAAGTTCACGGTTCACATATTGCTGAAGCCTGGCTTGGAGAATTTTGAGCATTACTTTACTAGCGTGTCAGATGTGTGCAATTGTGCGGTAGTTTGAGCATTCTTTGGCATTGCCTTTCTTTGGGATTGGAATGAAAACTGACCTTTTCCAGTCCTGTGGCCACTGCTGAGTTTTCCAAATTTGCTGGCATGTTGAGTGCAGCACTTTCACAGCGTCATCTTTCAGGATTTGGAATAGTTCAACTGGAATTCCATCACCTCCACCAGCTTTGTTCGTAGTGATGCTTTCTAAGGCCCACTTGACTTCACATTCCAGGATGTCTGGCTGTAGGTCACTGATCACACCATCGTGATTATCTGGGTCGTGAAGATCTTTTTTGTACAGTTCTTCTGTGTATTCTTGCCATCTCTTCTTAATATCTTCTGATTCTGTTAGGTCCATACCATTTCTGTCCTTTATTGAGCTCATCTTTGCATGAAATGTTCCTTTGGTATCTCTGAGCTATTTGGTGTAATACAAATACAATAAAAAGAATCAATACTATATATTTCATCAAAATAAGCATGTGATTCTTGAATTGATTCAATAACTTTCTGGGAAAACGCAGAAAGACATAATTATTCCATGGGAGCAGATTTATATACTTAGAGTATATGCCCATATAACTGGAATACAGTGCAAAGAAACACTGCAGGGACATTCTTCCAGAAAAGAACGTCCTAATAGTGTGTGGTCTTATTACCTTGTTGGCCTATTTTACCTGGGGGAAGTAAACTAAAATGGGTCTCATGTATCCTATGCCTTATTCATTAATAGTGAGCACTTCATCTCTGTGCCAAAAGCAGAACCAACCAATCTGCCTAATATTCCTTACCATGTTGCCTTTAAAAGGGACTTACAGTCCTATAAGTAAATAATATGAGAAGTAAATGGTGATTTAGTAGCCAAGTAGTGTTCAACTCTTTGCTATCCCATGGACTATAGCCCACCAGGCTCCTCTGCCCATGGAATTCTCTATGCAATAATATTGGAATGGGTTGCCTTTTCCTTCTCCAGGGGATCTTCCTGACCCAGGGATTGAACCCATGTCTCCTGCACTGCGAGCAGATTCTCCACCACCAAGCCACCAGGGATTCCAAGAAATAAATAAGACATAAAGTTATTGGGGAACTGGTAATAAAATAGATTACTAACATTAAATAAAATAAATTTACTATGGATAATTATGTTATGCAGAGATCAAACTGGAATAAGGAAGTAAATATTTCTATTACACTTTTGGTCATTGTGGCATAAATGGCTGTGCATGTGTGTGTGCTCAGTCATATCCGACTCTTTGCAACCCCATGGACTGTAGTCCACCTGCCAGATTCCTCTGTCCATGGAAATTCCAGGTAAGAATATGGAGTGGGTTGTCATTTCCCACTCCAAGGTATCTTTCCGATTCAGGGATTGAATCCATATCTCCTCCCATTTCCTGCACTGGTAGGCAGATTCTTTACCACTGCACCACTCCAGAAGTTATAGATGGCTAATCTCCAACAAAATGCTGTATTTCCCTTGTATATGGAAGATTCAATGCTGTGAGCTATTAACTCACCCATAAACTACATTTCCCAGATTCCTCTTGCATCCAAGAACCACTGGTTTAGCTCTTACTCGTGGATGTGGGCAGATATGTTTGTCACCTTCATGGTATAGTTTTAAAAACACAAATGTTAATTATCCACTAACTCTTTGTCTTTTCACCTAAGATCCCCATGGGATGTAAAAACCACAAGATGGAAGGAGTGTGGATCCCAGAATTACCACATGGAGGAAACTCCAGCCCACCAGGAATATTTATGCATGTGTGCATGCTAAATCGCTTCAGTCATGTTCAATTATTTGAGACCTTATGGATTGTAGCCCACAAGGCTCCTCTGTCTATGGGATTCTCCAAGCAAGAATACTGGAGTGGGTTGCCATGCTCACCTCTAGGGGATCTTCCCAACCCAAGGGTCAAACTTGCATCTCCTATGACTCCTGTATTGGAGGCAGATTCTTTACCACTGAGCCACCAGAGAAGCCCAGGAATATTCATAGAGAGCCATTAAGTTTGTGAAACATAAACCACTAAGTTGTGAGAACTAAAACGTGAGTTTCATCACATCACATTAAAACTCTAAGGTTTAGCTGTTACAGCAACTAGCATTACCCTATTTTACATAGTCAGGTACAGATGAAGATACGTGAAAAGAAGTCAGCATCTTTGATAATTATGTCCTACAAAGGTGTCAGAGTAAGGAAGACACAACAAATAGAAAACAAACTCTCTTGGCAGAGATTGTTTGAGTTTTTATGCCTGATATTCTGAGCAGAAGAAAAATACAAGTCCACAATTACTAGACCTGCAAAGAGCTTGAAATAATGTTCTTTCTGAGACAGGAAAAATAACCAAACATGAAGTTTTCAAAGGGAGTAAATTAATTAAATTAGAAATAATGGCTGCCCACTCATTAGGAAAGATTCTAAACAGAGGATTAGAAAAAATTATAGAAGGGATATGTAACCCACAGTGACTTGCCTGGGTATCCATTGCTATAGATTTCATTTCCTACACATATATAGTTCCAGAGTCATGGTAGGAGTGGGCAGAAGGGACGGTCAGAGAATCACTCATATTCTTCTTAAGGGCTGAATCTTAGTCACAGAGAAGTTCCCTCTCTGTTAAAATATCAGTTAATAATGACATGTACTTAATTTCTCTATATTTCTCCATATGCTCCCTCCCTCTGTACACTTTCAGTTTCTTTTACATGCACAGAAATTTGTGTAAGCCTGTATTCAGCACTAAAGAGGTATGGGTTGGCTATTTCTGTAGGATTATTCTCTCACTCAGCAGTGATGGCTTGAATATAGGGGCTTTGTCTTACTCTTCTCTGTATCCCCAAGAGTCATTTATTCATAAAATATTCATGGAACATCTACTATGTGCCAGACCCTATGCTAGGTACAGAAGATAGGTGAACAAGACCACAAAGTCTCTAACCTTTTGTGTATTACATTCAACAGGGGATTTAAAACATTTAATTATTTCAAGATAAAATAATTTCTATGATTAAAAAAAGAGCAGAAATAGGGAATAGTAGAAGAGAGGCTTCTTTAGGTAGGGTAATCAAAGTATGTCCTTCTGAGAGAAGAAATTAAAAGATGGATCTGAAGGAAGAGAAATAGCTATCTATGTAAAAAGCGTGTGTGCATTTTGTGGTGGGAAACAGCTAACAGAAGAAAGAGTATGTGCTGGGGCTCTGAATCAGGAAATGCTTGGGGTATTTGCATAATTTTAAAAGGCCAGTGAGTGTGAATGCAATAAATGAAGAGAGCATGGTCTAGAATGAGGTAAGGAGGTAGATAGTTTTAGAAACTATAGTAAGAAATTTGGATTTTATTTTAAGTACAATAGAAGACCATTGCAGTGTTATACCCTAGTGCCACCTGGGAAGCCCAATGTTGCCCTGGTGGCTCAGTCAGTAAAGAATCTGCCAGCAATGCAGAAGACCAGGTTTGATCCCTGGGTCAGGAAGATCCCCTGGAGAAGGAAATGGGAACCCACTCCAGTATTCTTGCCTGGAAAGTCCCATGGACAGAAGATCCTGGCGGGCTACAGTCCATGGGGTCACAAGAGTCAGACACAACTTAGCGACTAAACCACCTGATATTACCTAATTTGAATTTTGAGAAGAGCACTTGTATGTGGGTAATGGATTGGTATGTCGGAAAGATTTAGCAGGTTATTTAACTGATCCCAAATGAGAGATGTTGAAGACTTAGACCAAGATGAAGGCAACAAAGATGGAGAGAAGAAGGCAGATCCAAGATGAATTTTAGCCATTTATTTCACAGAATGTACTGAGGACCTGAACATAAACACTGACAGTGTAAGGAATCCAGGATAATCTCAGGCTTGAGAAGCTACTTATAATGAGGAGATGGGGAAGATGTGTTATTGTAGTGGGAGGAACAGATGGATACAGGTTGGGGAGGGTGGAGTAGGAAGAAGTCAAGAGTTCCATTACCATGATTTGACAAGCGACTCAGATATCCAAGAGCAGATATCAAGTAAACAGTTATATGCTAGTCTAGAGTGGAGGAGATCTGAGTTAAGTCAGACACCTGGGACTACCAGCATTAGACATAATTGAACCTATGAGAATTATTCATAGGTAATTGAGGGGTAGAACATATGGAGAGAATTCAATATCATTTAGAGTACTTCATACACATTTGTTGAATAAGAATGAGAATCCTGACCTCGTTGCCAGTGCCCATAAACAGATCCCTGATTTGCTGCACCCTGTACCTACCACTTTTCCTTTTTGTATGCCAATTGCCTACTTTGATTTTCACATGGTGTCTGCTGTCTAACTTCCCAGATATCCCATCCATTCCTTCAACTCCCTCATATCTAAGGAGACCCTGCAGAACAAGTAGATTTACTTCCTGATGCCAGAATTCCTGTTAGTCATATTTTGATCTGATTTGTTGTGCCTTGCAAATGGTGTGATTTATATTCTGATAAGAGCAAAAACAAAAAATATGTGCCCAGATGGCTCCCAAACTAAGGGAGGGGTGAGATCTACTAGCAAAACTGTATAAAGAAAAAAGATAAAAAGAATAGAGTCTAGAATAACCAGGGTACTAGTATGTGTTTGGATATTTAAAGGAAAATATGTAAATTTAAACCTGTAAATTTTTTTTCAGGTTTAAAACATAATTGAATATACCTCATAAAATTCTGTGCCTTCCATTAGAAGTAAATCACTTTGTATATTCTTAAGCAATTATGTGACTTTAACTTCTTTTAATTGAAGCTTTTAAGATCTTAAAGGCTGTGCTTCACTTCTCAATCAAACATAGTGTATGTTTAAGGAAAAAACGATGCATAAAAGTTGTCTGGTGTAAAAGTACATATTACTCTTTACTGGCATTTTTTGTTAAAAACTTCACTTAAGTGGTCTAAATTTTTGAACATTAGCTTTACCTCATTACCATAGAATCATGATCTTTTGAAGGCAATTGAGAGTACAATTAACCTGAAGAAAAGGATGTCATCATTTTCTGATTGATTATCTCAGCTTTCAAAAGTCAGTCATCCAGAACCAGTGTTTCTAATAACATTTTCAGAAATTAGATTTGATCTATATTTTCTTGGCTTTCTGAATACAAAACAGACTTTGTGGGATGCATGCCTAATGAGTCATCCTTGTTTTTCATGAAAAACATGATTTTCCAGTACTGTAGCATTTTGCTCTTTACTGATGCATTTGCATAAAATGAATATATTACAACTTGGATGTTGTGATTTAGTTAATTATGACAGTCACACTGATGCCTTGATGATTTCACGAATCCGGAATGAACCCAAGTTCTTTAAGGGTCTTAGCTCTAATATTAAGAATTCTTATAGAGTGAATCTTTCTTAATTGTATTTGATTATGTTAACATTCTCTGAGTCCTGGAATGGACATGTTTACCATGGATATAAAAAGTATAAGGTCTCACTTTAGCAGCAAATCTGCCATGGAAGAATATGGAGCAGCACATAAAGGAATGACATGAAGTAATTAAATGTACTGTTGTATTATTGTTCCCACTCAATGTGCTTTAATACTTATTCATCGGTTTTCATTTAAGCAAATTTCAAATTAGTAGTCATTAATTCAGATTTTCAGTATTCTTGTACCATGGACATACATAAGCACACAAAGAAGTCTAGCTGCTGACCCAGTTGTTAATAACATTAATATGTACAGAATATCTCTATAAGACCCCACTTGCCTCTATGCCTACACTCATTCACTTATACATTAAATAAAATTTCTTGAGTACTTACTGTGTTCTAGGCACTGTCCAAGGAATTGAGGATATAACAAAGTCCCTCCTTTCATGTATTTTTAGTGGAATAGACAGAAAATAATTCAATAATTAACTACTTTTAAAATGCTATGAAGAAAATAACTGGAATGCTGTGATAAGGCATATTGGTGACCAACACTGAACATTCCCCTCTTCTTAACCAAGCTTTAGACCAGTTTCCTTCTGACTATAGTTAGCTGAATTCCCTTTCCTTAGAAGATTTACTTTAGAAAACTTGTAATTGCAATTCTTTCTCAGTCCCTTTGAGATGAAAATCTTCTCGCAGCCTCTGACCAGCTTTACAACCCAAGGATGTCTTCATCAAGGACCGGGGGTATCCCTTTGAACTGCAATGATCAAGAAAAATAGATACCCTATCTTCCAGGCTCTGTTGGAGGGTAGGAGCCTAACTTCACCAGTGAACACAGCTGGCCTGACAACCCTTCTCACCAAATTTCCTCCAAAAGCTATCCATTAGCTCACCTCCGAACTTAAACACTTCCCTGCTTTTTGTTTCAATGGAGTTCAATCTCTCTCCTTTATTGCAATAGTCTTGAACAAGTCTTCTTTGTCTGTTTAATTTCGCAGCACAATTTTTCTCTGAAAATAGGGAGAAGGAAATTCTGCCATCTACTTTAAGTAGAGTGAAGAAAAGGCATCCATGAAGGGAAGGCCTTTAAGCTCTGACCTAAATAATGAAAGCAGCAGCAATGGGTGGAATCAAGGAAGAGCAAGTACTTCAGAGCAGATGAAGCCAGAAGCATTAAAGCTCAGAGGCTCAAAAGAGCTTGCTATATTCTCAGAAGACCAGGGTGACAATGACACAGGAGTGAGAGACAGTGGTGTAAGACTGATGGCAAGCAGCGACCAGGTCACACTATATCTTATAGGTCAAGGTTGAAAGGTTAGATTTTATTGCAAGAGTATTGGGAAACCATTGAAAAGTTTTAAGAAAAGGAAAAATATGACCTAGTTTGGGTCAAAAAAAAAAAGTCCAGCAGCTCCAAGGAAGATAAATTGGATGCAGTTAAGAGTGGTTCCCAGTCGTGGAGTCAATCTTTCAATCTTCATTTTGGAAAATATAAGTACTTTCAAAGAGTTCAGATCTAAGAAATATAGGTCAGGCGACTTGGGAGTTTAGAGAACTGGGAATAAATGTAAGATTGATTTTTTCCTAAAGAAAATTTACTTGGCATTTGGTCTTCTAAGATAAAAGTAAAGAGAATTTAATTAAAATTAAATGTTTATTTAATATATTAAACCAAATGCAATGGTAAACTATTCCAGTTATACCAAAGAGCACTAAACATGTGTTAACTGATTTCTATGTTGATGGAGTTCTCTCAGAAGATGTGTGGACCTGACTGACTCACAATTGTGCTCTAAGAGAGTCACATATCCTTCTTTGTTTCTAGTTTCCCCCTTCCCCTACCACTAATCCAGTTAATGAAAAATGAAGGAGCAGGCATTGTTAGCACAATAGGCCTACATAACTGTTTCATGAATTTGGGAACTATAGACAAACTAAATCCAACCTACGGTTTATTCTGCCTAATGCTGCTTTTCACATTCCCACTTAGAACAAAGTGCAAAGAGAACATTTTCTTTTATGACACTGACCTCTAAAGTTTAAGAGTTAATTTGACCATTCAAATTTCTCTAGCTGGGAAAATAAGATGTAATTTCATGTAGTAAGTGTATAATGAATGTGGAATGATGATTAAATGAATGAATGAGTAAAATAAATAATACCCTCAAGATATTATAAATAAGAACATCCATCTTCTATAATCAGAAAATTGTGAACCAACATCTAAATGAGTTTAGCCATTCACAAGAGTAGCCCATTTCAAAAGATGCCTTGATTTGTTAAATAAATTTTACTTATCTACTGCTGGTTCAGCAAGCTTTCTCCCTAAAGGGCTAGACAGGAGACATTTGGACTTTGCCAATCAAAGTCTACAAAGTTGCTACTATTCAACTCTGCCATAAATGATTGTATTTCAATTAAACTTTATTTATGGACATATAAATTTAAACTTCATGTAATATCCATGTGTTCTGAAATATTCTTCTTTTGCATTTCTTCAATCATTTAAAAGTATAAAAGCCATTTCTGGCCCACAGGCTTTACAAAGCAGTCATGTAACCAATTTTCTGACCTCCTGATCTCCCTAATGTCAGGTACTGGAGAGACCATGGCAAGGAAGATAGTTTTGTAAAGGTGGTGATGATGGGACTAAGAAAGAAAGTGAAAGTGAAGTCGCTCAGTCGTGTCCAACTCTTTGCAACCCCATGAGCTGTAGCCTACCAGGTTCCTCCGTCCATGGGATTTTCCAGGCAAGAATACTGGAGTGGGTTGCCATTTCCTTCTCCAGGAGATCTTCCTGACCCAGGGGTTGAACCCAGGTCTCCCGCATTGTAGGCAGACGCTTTACTGTCTGAGCCACCAAGGAAGTTCTGATGGGACTAAGGTATCCACCAAATCCTATTTATTTGATCAAGGATTAACTTCAGTTAGACCAGTAAAATGTAATCCTGAAAATTTTGCGTTAGGTTCATTCAAGTCTAGCATGAAGTTGTGACAGTCTTGATAAGCAACAAGAAGTAAAGAATAATTTCTGAAGGAAAGTTACACAGCTCAAAATAGCCTGGAGTTAAAACTCCTCTCCGGGGCCTCCCCACCATTCTATGCAAAACAAAGAACTCTCTCACCCAAAGGGAAAAAAAAATGGACATTAAGATTGATTACAGCCAGCTCCCAGCCAGTCCAGCCTCTGGCTGATCTCCAGAATTCCTTGCCCCAGCCGTTTAAGAGATAACTACTCCGAACAATCTTAGAGAACAGGCCCCCTTAAGACAGTAGATTTCCACATATATGCCTATATATCCTATATATACTCTTTTCTTGGGTTAGTGCAGCAGCTCACTAATCTGACTGCTGCCCCTTTTCACATTATTAAAGGTGATCTGTTCCTGTAAAATGCCGGTCTCATTCTTTTTCTGAACCTCCCCTTCTCTAACTCCCTTACTCTAGAGTTTTAACATATTTAAAAGCCTGGTAAGGGGGAAACACTTTTATAAAGGAATTCTCTCTTTAGGAAGAAATGATATAGAATGAAGCAAAAGCAAGTTTTCAGTCTGACTTATGACTGAAATATCCCTACATCTGTTAACCTCCTTTGATTCTAGCATCACTAAGAAACTTCTGATTTCCAACTCAGTTTCCCAGGTATTCTGATATTACAAAGGTAATATGCTCAGTAGAGGATATAATTATTTCTACCACTGGAAATGAACTTCCTCAGTATGAATTAATAAACTGGTAAGCTTGGATAGTTTCAATCAAGTCCCCAGAGTTTTCTATGTAAAAATAACTTCCTGAACATGGAATACTAAGAACCAGATCCTAACTCCTCGTTGAGCCCACAAAGGTAGTGGTTTCCCTTGAGGCTCTGCCTACATAGCAGGGACATAGTTTTTAACTGCCAAGTTGTCAGTCAAGCATTATGTTTCTTTCCTGCAACATTTTCTTTTAAACACTTCTTATATTTATTTTTCATTTGTTCTGAGAATATTTCAATATGTATCTCTATAAGAGCTCTTTATAATCATAACCACAATACCATTGCATACATGAATGTGTTCAGTTGTGTCCAACTCTTTGTGACCCTGTGGACTGTAGCCTGCCAGGCTTCTCTGTCCATTAAATTTTCCTGACAAGAATACTAGAGCAGATTGCCATTTCCTACATTAAAGCTATGTCTCTTGTGTCTCCTGCATTGGCAGGTGGATTCTTTACCACCACACCACAATACCACTGCTGCTGCTGCTGCTAAGTCACGTCAGTCATGTCCGACTCTGTGCGACCCCATTGACGACAGCTCACCAGGCTCCTCCATCCCTGGGATTCTCCAGGCAAGAACACTGGAGTGGGTTGCCATTTCCTCCTCCAATGCATGAAAATGAAAAGCGAAAGTGAAGTCGCCCAGTCGTGTCCGACTCAGCGACCCCATGGACTGCAGCCCACCAGGTTCCTCCGTCCATGGGATTTTCCAGGCAAGAGTAACAGTACCACTACTATACTTAAATTCAGATTAATTCCATAATATCGATGAATATGCAGTGTTTGATTTTCAGTATCATAAATATTTTAAATTTATACTTTTCTATTTTATTTACATTAATATATACATTTTTCATTATTCTATATATGCATGCATTTACAGAGAAACAAATGATTACTCTCTATGGTAGAAAATAAAGTTCTGTAAAATTTGACCTAAAGCTCTTTTTTCCAGCCTCAACAACAGCCTTTCTCTGTAGTAAACAGAATGCTGGACTGAGAATCAAGAGACCAGTTTTGGGGTTTTCTCTGCCACTTAATATATGAGATTAGGAAAACAAAGGATCCCTCTAGGACATATTTCTTCACCTCATGAAACAAGCAGGTGAGTAAGTAGATGCTCTCAAAGAGCAAAATTCTTGGGTTTTATGATTCTGTAAGAGTGCCCTGTCTGAACCCTTTATAAATATTTAAACATGTGATATCCTTCTCAAGTCTAGGATTTAGTCTAGTGAAGAGTGAAAAATGTGTCATCAATCTTTAAATGGAGGGAGTCACATTCATTTGGGGCTTCCCTTAGGGCTCAGCTGGTAAAGAATCTACCCGCAATGTGGGAGACCTGGGTTTGATCCCTGGGTTGGGAAGATCCCCTGGAGAAGGGAAATGCTATCCACTCCAGTATTCTGGCCTGGAGAATTCCATGGACTGCATGTCATGGGGTCACAAAGAGTTGGACACAATTGAGCCACTTTCACTTTCACTTTCTTTTCACATTCACTTGACTAGTCACATACTCTGTGTATCTTTTCTAATTTACTGAATAATGATCCCTCCTACTCCTTAGTTTAGACAGCACAGAAAGAGCTACTTTAACCAATATATCAATGTTAATGGTTAAAATAACTGGATCTTTTCCTTAAAACTAAAGAATCTTCTAGAAGAGAAAGCAAAAACAAAATCAGTGTTAACAAAATACATATTTAAGGCCTTCCTTTTCTTTAAACTTTAGTCATCAAAATAAATACCTGCTAATTGTAAAAAATAAGAATGAGATATATGATGCATCCCCACAACTAACTTCATACTTTCTACATGTGTTTCAATATAGGAACTTGAAATTAAAGTTTCTCTTTTGCAGTTTAATATCTTTTTCTACTATCTTCTTCTTAGAAGGTAAAGACATTTCTCTTTTAAATGCAAAGATTAATTATAGTCCAAAGGCTTTAAGAAATCAACCTTCTAGTGATAATTAAAGGTTACAGTTTAGAAGAAGACTCACAACATAGCCACTTAAAGGCTAATTATGAAGATGTAAGAAGTGATCTATAATCAAAGCTAACACTTACAAGCATAACTAATAAAACAATTATTTCTAAAAAATGTATTAAAGCATAAAATTTTTATCATGATTTAAAATTAGATATAAAGCCTTTAAGTATATTTGAATCATTAACTGAATTACACAATTATTTAAAAGAGATTTCAGTCAATCGCCTATGCCTATCTCTGTGCTTCATCCAGAAATAAGGAAATGAGTATCCAATATTACTCTCTGTAAAAACTGTATTTTTTTTTTCTTCTTTTTACATAGTCCTTAAATTTAGAAGATAAGTGCTATAAAAATGACTAAAAAGTAATTTGGTGAGTTTGGTACAACATAAGTAAAACTAAAGAAACATTCTAACATTTGTTGGGGAGGAGCTAAATATGAGATACAAGAAAAAGAGGAGCCAATAATGATATCATAGTTTTTGGTGTGAACAACTGGAAGGATGGAACTGCCACTTACTAGACAGGGAAGAGTGCCAGTGTAGCACATTTCAGGTCGACACTTAGGAGTTTAATTTTGAAGAATATGAAATACTTTTTAGATATACACATGCGAAGTACCAAGTAGGTAGCTAGAAATAAAAACCTGGGAGTCAGGGAAAAGGTCAGGGTAGAAGGTATAATTGTGGGAATTGTGACCCAATAGGTGGTATTTGAATCCATAACAGATGTGATTGCCAAGTGTAAATAAGTGTAAATACAGAAAAGGACCAAGGAGCCAACATTAGGTATTCTTTGTTTAAAAGTAAGAGGCATTGACAGTGGAGACTGAGAAGGAATCACCTGTGTGAGAGGGGTACAGCCAACAGAGTGTGGCTGGAAGACAAATGAAGGCAATACTTGAGGGAGGAAGGCGTGCTCAGCCCTACTGACTGCTGATAAGTCAAATAGAATAAAGACAGAATTTTGACTTTACCTTCAAAATATGACCACATCTCACTACACCCAAGTGATCACTTTGATCCAAGTCGTCAGCATCTCAGCATTAGCTTCTGAACCAGTCTCTATGTTTCCACCCCTGCTCCCAACAATATATCATCAACACAGCAGCCAGAATATTCTTTAAAACAAAGTTTGGCCATGTTACTTCTCTACTCAAAACTCTCTAAAGACTTCCTATCTTATTCAAGGTAAAGTCAAAGCCTTACAATTACCTTCAAGGTTCTATGCCCCCTGGCCCTTCCATCTCTGGCTTACTCTACTAAAGCTAGATTGCCTCTTTGCTGTTCCTTGAACACACTATTTTATACTCATACCTCAAAACCTTTTTATTGGCATTTATGGTTTCTTCTACATGGAATGCTTTCCCCCGATATATCAACATGGCTTACTCCTTCACACTCTTTAAGTCTTTGCTTCAGCTTAAGTCATGCTGCTGCTGCTGCTACGTCACTTCAGTTGTGTCCGACTCTGTGCAACCCCATAGACGGTAGCCCACCAGGCTCCGCTGTCCCTGGGATTCTCCAGGCAAGAACACTAGAGTGGGTTGCCATTTCCTTCTCCAGTGCATGAAAATGAAAAGTGAAAGTGAAGTCGCTCAGCCGTGCCTGACTCTTCGCGACCCCATGGACTGCAGCCTACCAGGCTCCTCCGTCCATGGGATTTTCCAGGCAAGAGTACTGGAGTGGGGTGCCATTGCCCTCTCTGAAACTTAATCATGAGGTCTTTCCAAAATATTTAAAAATTTACCCCTACCATCCTACAGTCCTCTGTCCTTCATCTATGCTTTATTTTTATTTTTGGTATTATCATTTATTCATTTGTATTTATCTGACTTCCCTCACTATGATATGAGTTCCAGAAGGCACATATTTTTTTCTCTTGCTCAAGCCATAATTTTGTACCAGGAACATGCCTAAGACATAGTACATACTCTGTAAGAAAAAATAGCTGAATGGGCTTATCCAGAGCTTTGAGGGACACTCTGTATCATGAATCCATCCTATTTTAATTTCCCATAGTCCATATTTTCCTTTGATTTATATTTATTGGTCTTTTAATTAGCTGCAGGTGTCTAAAACATAAAAACATTCAAATATTTTCCTGGCTACCAATCCATATGCTCTGTTCCTAAGGGTACAGACCAAGCATACATTGGATAGGTCTTGGCTCCAAATCTCTACTTTGGCACTGTGCAGAAAACAGTTAACCACAGCTGACCTAAGACTGCTATTTTTAGAAAGGCCTGCTTGCAAATTTGACACTCAACTGGTATTATGGGAAGTTAGATTTTGGGAGATTTCTCACTGCCCTAACTGATAAGAATGGTGCGCTATGCCTAAATTGGCTGTGCAAACAATATGGTTTATGTAAAACACCTGCTTTCCTTCTGGAAGTTTGGAATGCCAAGAAAAAGCTAAGTGACCAATCTCTTAAGAAAAACCCTGGAAACTGAATGTCTAATGAGCTTCCTTGGTAGACAACACTTCACAACTCATCCCTGGGGCAATTAAGCTTGTCATGTATGATCCTTGAGGGGAAGAATTCTGGATTTTGCCTAGTTTTCTCTATACACCCCTCCATGAACCATTTCCATTTGGTAATTTTGCTTTGTATTCTCTCACTGTAAAACAAATAATAGCCATAGGTATGACTATATGCAGAGTTTTGTGAGTTCTCCCAGAAAGTCATCCAAAAGGTGTGTATACACCTGGGAGAGAATTCTTTGTGTACATCAGAGTACACTCTTAGGGGTTATATTAGAATTCTGCCTACCACAAAATCCTAATGCACAAGACTCATAAACTTGGGATTTTGTAACGTTTCTAATCCTTGGGAAGGGTGCTGGAGGCTCCTTATCTGGTCATTCACTGAATTCTTACTGCCTGCCTACTATGAGCTCAACCCTAGTGAGCTGAGCTAGACAATAAAAGAGCTTGTGGGTTTTATTTATTTTGCTTCTCTCCTTTAAGGTTTTGTCATACTGAACTAGCCTACTCCATGGATCCTTCTCCAGAGGCACCCTCTTATCAGGAAGCACTTCACAGCACCAGTCACGTGATAGAAATGGTGAAGAAGTAAACTGTGTGGAAGAGAAGAATCCCTGGGAACCAAGAGCAGCCCAGGCTCCAGAGCCAGCTCCACTGTAACTTCTTTACAGTTTTCTAAAGTGAACAAGTGGGTGGCTCTTGACACAGATTAGGCCTTTTTATTTTTCTTAAGATGTAGAATGAGGAGGTATCTTTCAGGTTTCCTTGCTGGCTTTTAGAATCTGTTATTAATACTAGTCTTTGTATTTGAAATAATCATTTCACGGTCCGATGAAAAAAACCTACATATATAGACCATTTCCCACCAAAAGCACAATAGTAACTATAAAAAATATATGTACATGTAAAACACATGTATGTGTTTGTTAAAGGAAGTGGTATGCCATTTACCTTTTATGTATTCTCCTAAAGCCCCATTTCTTTCTTTAATTCAGAAAAACTATCCTGCCTTTGTGGGCTTCCCCGGTGCCTCGGCAGTAAAATATCCACCTGTAATGCAGGAGCTGCAGGAGACATGGGTTCAGTCCCTGGGTCAAGAAGATCCCCTGGACGAGGGCATGGTAATCCACTCGAGTATTCATGCCTGGAGAATCCCATGGACAGAGGAGCCTGGTGAGCTACAGTCCATAGGGTAGCAAAGAGTCGGACACGACTAAAGCAACTTAGCACAGACACATGTATACTGCCTTTGTACAAAATGCTGATTTGTCTATCACATGCATTCCTATTCAGGTCTAATCACTGCTCCTCAGGTAAAATGAAATTTAAGAGACAAGCACAAATAATCAAGGAGATAGGTGCACTGAAGTACACAAATGGACTAAAGTGATTAGCATTCTTGGGCCTAGATATACAAAGTTTTAACAAATATATTAAATACTATGACAAATTCATCTACCAAATTCCTAAGTTATCAGTGGTAATCACATGAATTGAAAACAAGTGTTAACTTTTTGAGAGAATATAGCCAACATTATTTTCTGTCTTTCCTTATACACTAGCTTTTAAAAGAATCTGTGTATTTCCTCTTTCTGTCACCAGCTTGAATATGTGCTTAGTAAATAAATAAATACATTTTTAATAAACAGATTTGGATAAGAACTAATAAGTTCTTATCAGTGTTAGGAAAAATACAAATCCCAAAGAAAGGTAATGCCAAAGAATGCTCAAACTACCACACAATTGCACTCATCTCACATGCTAGTAAAGTAATGCTCAAAATTCTCCAAGCCAGGCTTCAGCAATATGTGAACTGTGAACTTTCAGATGTTCAAGCTGGTTTTAGAAAAGTCAGAGAAACCAGAGATCAAATTGCCAACATCCGCTGGATCATGGAAAAAGCAAGAGAGTTCCAGAAAAACATCTATTTCTGCTTTATTGACTATGCCAAAGCCTTTGACTGTGTGGATCACAATAAACTGTGGAAAATTCTGAAAGAGATGCGAATACCAGACCACCTGATCTGCCTCTTGAGAAACCTATACGCAGGTCAGGAAGCAACAGTTAGAACTGGACATGGAACAACAGACTGGTTCCAAATAGGAAAAGGAGTACGTTAAGGCTGTATATTGTCACCCTGTTTATTTAACTTATATGCAGAGTACATTATGAGAAACACTGGGCTAGAAGAAGCACAAGCTGGAATCAAGATTGCCAGGAGAAATATCAATAACCTCAGATATGCAGATGACACCACCCTTATGGCAGAAAGTGAAGAGGAACTCAAAAGCCTCTTGATGAAAGTGAAAGCGGAGAGTGAAAAAGTTGGCTTAAAGATCAACCTTCAGAAAACAAAGATCATGGCATCCTGTCCCATCACTTCATGGGAAATAGATGGGGAAACAGTGGAAACAGTGTCAGACTTTATTTTTCTGGGCTCCAAAATCACTGCAGATGGTGACTGCAGCCATGAAATTAAAAGCCACTTACTCTTTGGAAGGAAAGTTATGACCAACCTAGATAGCATATTCAAAAGCAGAGACATTACTTTGCCAACAAAGGTTCGTCTAGTCAAGGCTATGGTTTTTCAGTAGTCATGTATGGATATGAGAGTTGGACTGTGAAGAAAGCTGAGCACCAAAGAATTGATGCTTTTGAACTGTGGTGTTGGAGAAGACTCTTGAGAGTCCCTTGGACTGCAAGGAGATCCAACCAGTCCATTCTGAAGGACATCAGCCCTGGAATTTCTTTGGAAGGACTGATGCTAAAGTTGAAACTCCAATACTTTGGCCACTTCATGCGAAGAGCTGACTCATTGGAAAAGACTCTGATGCTGGGAGGGATTGATGGCAGGAGGAGAAGGGGACGACAGAGGATGAGATGGCTGGATGGCATCACCGACTTGACAGACATGAGTTTGGGTGAACTCTGGGAGTTGGTGATTGACAGGGAGGCTCAGCGTGCTGTGATTCATGGAGTCGCAAAGAGCCAGACACAACTGAGGGACTGAACTGAACTGAACTGAACCTTGGCAGAAGGAAATAAAAGGAAGCTATGGTAAGGAAGCAGTAAGGAAGATATATACAAAGATTAAAGGGAACAAATAGTTTGCTTTGGGCAACATCATCAATAAGGGTAATCATGTATCCCCCTCAGCTTCAGAGAGGAGTTTTCTAGGTACAAAGTTTTGACAAAACTATGGAGTGATATTAGAGAAATACCCAAACGCTGATTTTCTTAAATCTAATTGCTTCTGACTAGCATTTCAGAGTCGGAAACAACTGAGCAACTAAACTGAACTGAACTGAACTGAAGCATTTCAAAAAAGAGAAGTTTCATACTTCAAATAGATCATGACGTGTATTTCCTGTTTCTACCTGTGTCAGATGTATTTGTCCCCTTTACTATAAAGTAACACTAAAGGTAAATCAAGAGTTCAATTGGTTAGTCTCCTCAATACCATTAGCTTTAAATCTTCAATAAAACCAAAAATTCAGCACAGTTTGACCCACACAAAAACCTATTCTTTTTATCTAACTTCAAATCCGTCCTTCAAAAAATAGAGTAATTTGCCAAAGGTTTAACATTTGCTTTGCTATACCGTATGTTTAAAACAATGACCTATCTTGACACATTTTGCCTTGAGTTTAATAGAAGTAAAAAAATTATTTTATGAGTTAATTTTTAATATCTACCCTATAGAAAACCCCTCATATGCCATGCTGCTGCTGCTGCTGTTAAGTCGCATCAGTCATGTCCGACTCTGTGCAACCCCAGAGATGGCATGCCGCCCACCAGGCTCCCCCGTCCCTGGGATTCTCCAGGCAAGAACACTGGAGTGCGTTGCCATTTCCTTCTCCAATGCATGAAAGTGAAAAGTGAAAGTGAATTCGCTCAGTCGTGTCCGACTCTTAGTGACCCCATGGACTGCAGCCTACCAGGCTCCTGTGTCCATGGGATTTCCCAGGCAAGAGTACTGGAGTGGGGTGCCATTGCCTTCTCCACCTCATATGCCATGGTGAGGCCTAAATAAAAAATTTTAAACTCTTTAAGGTAGCTTGATAGAATCTAGGTCATAGAGTATCTTTTTGTTCCACATCTCTTATAATTCAATGTCTACAGTACAAACTTTAAAAAGGACACTTATTCTAGAATAGGCCATGTTCTGCAGAGCAAAGCAAAAATCAAGTGTTAGTAATTTTTATGTGCAAGTACAGATATTCAAAACCAGTACTGTAGTTGACCCAATTATTTTAAATATTAAGAGAAGAGGCTTGATGCCACTAATCTATTTTCTTAGAGCCTTCATAAGAAAGAACGTGGATCTTAGGGGCAGGTATTTCTACCTCCACTGTAACATGGACTGAAAGTGAAAGTGAAAGTTTCTCAGTCTTGTCCAATTCTTTGTGACCCCATCAACTACACAGTCCAAGCAATTCTCCAGGCCAGAATACTGAAGTGGGTACCCTTTCCTTTCTCCAGGGGATCTTCCCAACCCAGGGATTGAACCCAGGTCTCCCACATTGCAGGCAGATTCTTTACCAGTTGAGCCACAAGGGAAGCCCAAGAATACCAGAGTGGGTAGCCTCTCCCATCTTCAGCGGATCTTCCCGACCCAGGAATCGAACGGGGGGCTCCTGCATTGCAGGTGGATTCTTTACCAACTGACCTATCAGGGAAGCTCTGGACTAGTGACATGGACTAGTTTGCTCCAATTTTATCTGTAAAATGGGAATAATTAAAAGAGTGTTACTCCTGCTACTCAACTTTTCTCACACTATTTATTCTCCCTGAAAATATCCAGTAATTCCTGTATGTTTAAATTATTGTCTACATGTTGATATTGTCAATCCACAGCTACTGTCAACAAAATTTCCATGAGTTCCTGACACCTATGAAAAGTTAAAGTGTTAGTTGCTCAGTCATGTCTGACTCTTTGCAACTCCATGGACTGTAACCGGTCAGGCTCCTCTGTCCATGGAATCTTCAGGAAAAATACTGGAATGGGTAGCCATTTCCTTCTCCAGGGTATCTACCTGACCCAGGGATTGAACCTGGGTCTCCAGCATTGTAGATGGATTGTTTACCGTCTGAACCACCAGCCCAACTTCTATATCCACTTTCTATTGGTCCTAAACATTTTAATATCCTATAGTTTCCCAGATGACTCAATGGATAAATAATCTACCTACCAATCCAGGAGATGCAGAAGCTGTAGGTTTTATCCCTGGGTCAGGAAGATTCCCTGGAGTAGGAAATGGCAACCCACTCCAGTATCCTTGCCTAGAGAATCCCATGGACAGATAAGCCTGGTAGGCTACAGCCCATAAAGTTGCAAAGAGTCAGAAATGACTAAAGCGACTTAGCATACACAAGCAATCTTTACAAAGATGTAGAGAATTTTTCACTAGGCTCAATTTTTGTTCAGTGAAACTAATGAATTTTGCTTTCAGAGAGGCAGTATCTTTGGAGGAGTTAGACAACTCTGTGCTTTAATCATGGCCCATTACCCTCTAACTAGCTCTGCAGACAGACATGTTAAGTCTGACCTGGAAGACAGTAGGCCTAAAGGTTCCTGGCAAAAGGATCTTGGTATTTATTTTTTCTGGTATTGACGGCTACAGAAGCAAGAGAAAGTCTGACTACTGACTCTAAAAGACCTTTAGAGGGCAAATTCAACAATCAGATAAAAGTGAATGAATCAGAGAACCAGCCAAAATGTTGGAAGATTCCTAGGAAGGGTCATAGAAAAACTTCTAAACTTCGTCTATGTCAACATAGCCATAGAGCACATTGTACAAGGTGATTATTAAGGGTGAAGGGTGCAGAGGATGAAGAGAAAAGCTGTTGCCAAAAGTTCATGACCCACTAGAAGTAAACATACAATGGTTTAGCTTAGGTTGCTGGCTTAAATAAACAACATAGGTTATAGGGTCACAATGAAGAGAAACAAACGGGGCAAGGGAAAGACATAAGTTTTTTTTGAGTTTAAAAAAGTCTCTCTATGAGTCCTCCAATGGCACTACTCCAGTACTCTTGCCTGGAAAATCCCATGGACGGAGGAGCCTGGGAGGCTGCAGTCTATGAGGTCGCTGGGAGTCGGACAAAACTGAGCGACTTCACTTTCACTTTTCACTTTCATGCATTGGAGAAGGAAATGGCAACCCACTCCAGTGTTCTTGCCTAGAGAATCCCAGGGACGGGGAGCCTGGTGGGCTGCCATCTATGGGGTCGCACAGAGTCGGACACAACTGAAGCGACTTAGCAGCAGCAGCAGCAGCATGAGTCCTCCAAAACATGCAAGTAATTACTAGGGGACAGTAACACTTTGGGAACAGGAGTAATAAATACTGAAAGAGTTGAGAGAAGTAAAACAAGTATACTAGATCTCAGCAGAGAAACCATGTAAAAAGCTTTTCACTAATATGTAGAATCTTAAAAAAGCTAAACTCATAGAAATACAGAGGGACTGGAAGGTAGGGGAATTGGACAGATGTTATTAAAGGATATAAATCTGCAACCAGAGATGAGTAATTCCTGGAAATCTAATGCACAGCAGAGTGATTATAGTTAACAATACTGCATTACATGCTTCAAAGTTACTGAGGGACTAGATGTTAAATGATCTTACCACAAAAAAGAAATGATAATTCCATGATATAACAAAGATGTTTGCTAACACTATGGTGGTAATAATATTGCAATACATATATGTTTCAAATCAACACACTGTATACCTTAACACACACTGTTTTATATATGTGTGTGTATGTGTGTGAACCATATCTCACTTAAAAAACAAAGTTTCTTCAATGCAGCAGAGAGAATTGGCAGTTTTCAGTGTAAGAGATGATGTTTGGCAAAAACCAACACAATTCTATAAAGCAATTATCTTTCAATTAAAAATAAATAAATTTAAAATTTTTTTAAAAAACATCTAATTTGTCATAAAAGCAGTGACAGGAGAGTGACTGGGGGGCAATCAATCAAACCATGGTAGGGAGCAAATGAGAAGCAAGCAATAAAGGTAATGGGTGTAGAAGGCTGGCAGGAGAGAAAAGGAAGGAGTTGCCTTGGTAGCTTGAGGCATAAACAAAATTATAAATATATTTCTGAAGATTACCAAAAAGTATTGAGCAGCTTTTGAAGCTGAAAAATAAAAAAGGAAAGGGAGAAACAAGAGAAATTTAAGGTGCAAGAATATGATGAGATGATCTCAGAGCAATACAGAGATTGGAGGCAAGAATCCAGTGAGGTCAAAAGAATAGAAATAGCTGAGTTCCTGCTCTCAAAGACAAGATACAAAAATATACTTAAGTTTGTAGGATCAGCGTCTCTTTTCTTTAGGATGATTCAACAATAATGAAAACTACCTACAGATGTTTAACAGACTTAACTCTTTCATTTGAATTTCTATTAACTTAATGCTGAGGTGCCTCTTGAGAAATTTGTATGCAGGTCAGGAAGCAACAGTTAGAACTGGACATGGAACAACAGACTGGTTCCAAATAGGAAAGGAGTTCGTCAAGGCTGTATATTGTCACCCTGCTTATTTAACTTATATGCAGAGTACTTCATAAGAAACGCTGGGCTGGAAGAAGCACAAGCTGGAATCAAGATTGCTGGGAGAAATATCAATAACCTCAGATATGCAGATGACACCACCCTTATGGCAGAAAGTGAAGAGGAACTAAAAAGGCTCTTGATGAAGGTGAAAGAGCAGAGTGAAAAAGTTGGCTTAAAACTCAACATTCAGAAAACGAAGATCATGGCATCTGGTCCCATCACTTAATGGGAAACAGATGGGGAAACAGTGGAAACAGTGTCAGACTTTACTTTTTTGGGCTCCAAAATCACTGCAGATGGTGACTGCAGCCATGAAATTAAAAGATGCTTACTCCTTGGAAGAAAAGTTATGACCAACCTAGATAGCATATTCAAAAGCAGAGACATTACTTTGCCAACAAAGGTCCGTCTAGTCAAGGCTATGGTTTTTCCTGTAGTCATGTATGGATGTGAGAGTTGGACTGTGAAGAAAGCTGAGCGCCGAAAAATTGATGCTTTTGAACTGTGGTGTTGGAGAAGACTCTTGAGAGTCTCTTGGACTGCAAGGAGATCCAACCAGTCCATTCTGAAGGAGATCAGTCCTGGGATTTCTTTGGAAGGAATGATGCTAAAGCTGAAACTCCAGTACTTTGGCCACCTCATGCGAACAGTTGACTCATTGGAAAAGACTCTGATGCTGGGAGGGGTTGAGGGCAGGAGGAAAAGGGGACGACAGAGGATGAGATGGCTGGATGGCATCACTACTCGATGGATGTGAGTCTGAGTGAACTCTGGGAGTTGGTGATGGACAGGGTGGCCTGGCGTGCTGCGATTCTTGGGGTCGCAAAGAGTTGGACACGACTAAGCGACTGAACTGAACTGAACTGAAATGTTATTCAAGATATACTATATTTCATTTAATTTTAAACAGCAAAAATATTAATAGATTTGAATTTTATAATGCTTATCATAAGGTTAATCTTATAAGATAGATAACCTTCATGGAACCTTTATAGTCATTTTTATCTCAATAGTTCAAGGCTTATTATAAGATTTTACCAACTATCCCTTATATATAGCTGAATTTTTCTGTTAATGTAAAAAAAATTAAGAGAAAACCACAGCTTCACTTCCATGAAGACTGGAAAATCAATTTTCTCATTATTTATTGCCATTAAAATTCATTCTATTTTTTAAATTAATATTTTCCCAATAAAAATATAGATTATGAGCAACACTTTATTACACAGTATAAATCCAGGAACACAATGTAAGGCTGAACTTTACTCACTGCTATGTGAATTTATTTAGCCCTGGCTAATTAACAGATGGATTTTCTATAATCAGTATTTATTATACTATAATGCTTGCTAAAATGAATAAGTATTTTATATGTTATTCCAAATAGATATATAACCAAAAGGTAAAAATTCACTCAATTGATAGTCTAATTAAAATTCCATATTAACACTCGTTTTCTTATATTTATAAGAAATAAGCATTTCAAAATCTAAATAGCTTAAGATATACATGTTCTCCATACAAGTTTTTGCACATGTGTTTCATAGATAAAGTACTATATAAATTATAGAAAATGTTTTAGAGCTTCTATTGCCAGTACTCATTTATTAACTCATTTATTGCTCACAATAACTATCTAAAGGGGAATTTGTTATTGTCTCTGAAACTGAGTGCCCCAACAAGTTTATGATTAACTACTCTGTCTAAAAATTTACTCTCATTCTTGCCTGCACCTGTTCCCTCTGAAGACTGAGAAATATCAAAGAGGGGACTGTAACTAAGCAGGACCCTATGGGGCCTTCCTAGGACATGCCTCCTGCATCATGTCCTTTGCCTGCATCCTGTGAATAGAAAAACTAGCCTTCTGGGTCATCCCCAAGTGCCAAAGAAAAAATTTAATAAGATAAGTGAGAAAATGCAGAAAGAAAGGAAAACAAACAAGACAAAATAATAATAGTAGAGCCATTAAACAAAGTTAAGGACCTTTAGTTCCTCTTCAAGGGTTATAGATAATTATAGCCATATCTTGGAACTATTTTGCAGATACTGAAATTGCTACCAGGTGGAAGAAGTTAAGTGTATGTTGACCACAAGCACATAGACTCCAGATTGTTAGGAACAAGATTGATGATGCTGACTCTCAATCACATCACTACCAATCAGTCAGAAGAATGTCCATAAGCTGACCACATACCCCGCAGCCCTCTCCCTCATCCTGTCTTAAAAACCTTTCCCTCAAAGCTACTGGGGAATTTGGGTGTTTTGAACATTATCCATCCATATTCCTTGCTTGGCCTTACGATGAACTGCACTTTCCTTAATCATAACATGGTGTCAGAGATTGGCCTTAGGGTACACAGGCAAGCATATCCAAGTTTGGTTTGGTAACATCTCCCATTTTACAGATGAAAACATCAGAAAAAGAGGTTAATTTTCCCAAAGTCAAATACCAAATGGATGACAGAAGAGTTCAAACACAATCTGTTTGACTGCCAAGTCTAGTACTATGTCCACTGTGCTATTCTGTCTTCATTGTCTTTGACTATGGGTTAAATTTCTGGCTCAGGTTAATCCCAAGTGATCCCCCCCCCAAAAAAAAAATTAAAATAATAAATCTGTTTTACCTAATTTCAAACAGGTTGTTGAAATGAGTCAAATTTTGCATCATCTGAAACCTTAGGCAAGGCCTTATCTAGGCCACAAATGGACAATAACTTGAAAAAAAAAAAAAACTTCTGATTTCAATAAGCAGATATTTGGATTTGAATTCATGTTCCTATGAAGATTGTATTAAAACCTTCAAGACCTAAGGACTATCATTTAAAATGTAAATATACTGAAGAAGTAATTTACCTTACCCATCCTTGGAAGTATTTGAACAGATAATCTAATACTTGATTCATTGTGTATCTATACCATGTTAATCCCTTTCCGTAAAAAAGCTTGTGAAACTCTCAAATACCAACTTTCAATGGTAGATGTTTTCATGTACCCAAATAAGGTCCCAGCTCATTTCTGCCTTGGTAACAATGAACCCCAAAGCAATGTTTTGTGAGCATAAAATTGAGTCTCTGTGGTATCTCCTCTACCAGCCACAAGACAGCTGAACTCTCTGTACAAGTTGATCATCCTGTACACTGAAGTTGGAGAAATATGAGCAACCAAGGTTTCTAATAGTTCCTAGTCAGCAAATCTAACGATCTTTATTAGTCTTGCACACATATTCTACTATTTAATTTCTCAAGAGTTCTGAAAAAAGCCATTTTCATTTTCTTTAGTCTACTTAAGGAACATTGAAAGAGCTGTCATGTGTCACAAGCTCTGAACCATTTGAATTTCCCGACATTTTCCTTATATCTACTAGTTATAATCTAACATTGACAGCAGTATCATACCTTAAACTAATATTTAAAATAGTAGACAAAATACAGACAAAAATGTTATTTCAATCCATAAACTGCTGATAATGATTCATTCTGTGGGGGAAAACAAATTTCATATCAATGGGAAAACAGGCTCATTTTTCTTTGTACTGATGAGTGGGGAAAAAAGAAAAAGTGAGATTTTGAGCCAAGCCACTGTTGAATAAAGCATTTCACCAAACTTTTGGGTATAAAATAGAAGCCCAAGACTGAGCTTGGAGATGGGACTAAAGGGTTCTGAAATGATCTTTAAGCTAGAAACTAAAGTTCAGTTCAGTTCAGTCGCTCAGTCATGTCTGACTCTGTGACCGTATGACTCAGCACGCCAGGCCTCCCTGTCCATCACCAACTCCCAGAGTTTACTGAAACTCATGTCCATTTAGTCAGTGAAGCCATCCAACTATCTCATCCTCTGTCATCCCCTTCTCCTCCTGACCTCAATCTTTCCTAGCATCATGGTCTTTTCAAATGAGTCAGTTCTTTGCATCAGGTGATCAAGGTATTGGAGTTTCAGCTTCAGCATCAGTCCTTCCAATGAATATTGAGGACTGATATCCTTTAGGATGGACTAGTTGGATCTCCTTGCAGTCCAAGGGACTCTCAAGAGTCTTCTCCAACACCACAGTGCAAAAGCATCAATTCTTCAGTGCTCAACTTTCTTTATAGTCCAACTCTCATATCCATACATGACTACTGGAAAATCCATAGCCTTGACTAGATGGACCTTTGTTGGCAAAGTAATGTCTGCTTTTTAATATGCTATCTAGATTGGCCATAACTTTCCTTCCAAGGAGTAAGCATCTTTTAATTTCATGGCTGCAATCATCATCTGCAGTGATTTTGGAGCCCCCCAAAATAAAGTCAGCCACTGTTTCCACTATTTCCCCATCTATTTCCCATGAAGTGATGGGACCAGATGTCATGATCTTAGGTTTCTGAATATTGAGCTTTAAGCCAACTTTTTTACTCTCCTCTTTCACTTTCATCAAGAAGCTCTTTAGTTCTTCTTCACTTTCTGCCATAAGGGTGGTGTCATCTGCATATCTGAGGTTATTGATATCTCTCCCGGCAATCTTGATTTCAGCTTGTTCTTCATCCAGCCCAATGTTTCTCATGATGTACTCTGCATATAAGTTAAATAAGCAGGGTGACAATATACAGCCTTGACGTACTCCTTTCCCTATTTGGGACCAGTCTGTTGTTCCATTTCTAGTTCTAACTGTTGTTTCCTGACCTGCATACATATTTCTCAAGAGGCAGGTCAGCAGGTCTGGTATTCCTATCTCTTTAAGAGTGCCTGAAGAACTGTGGATGGAAGTTCATGACATTGTACAGGAGCCTGGGATCAAGACCATGCCCAAGGAAAAGAAATGGAAAAAGGCAAAATGGTTGTCTGAGGAGGCCTTACAAATAGTTGTGAATAGAAGACAAGTGAAAGGCAAAGGAGAATAGGAAAGATATACCTATTTGAATGCAGAGTTCCAAAGAATAGCAAGGAGAGATAAGAAAGCCTTTGTCTGTGATCAGTGCAAAGAAATAGAGGAAAACAATAGAATGGGAAAGACTAGAGGTCTCTTCCAGAAAATTAGAAATACCAAGGGAACATTTCATGCAAAGATGGGCACAATAAAAGACAGAAATGGTATGGACCAAACAGAAGCAGAAGATATTAAGAAGCGGTAGCAACAATACACAGAAGAGCTATACAAAAAAGATCTTCACAACCCAGATAATCACAATGGTGTGATCACCAACCTGGAGCCTGATATCCTGGAATAAGAAGTCAACTTGCCCTTAGGAAGCATCACGACAAACAAAGCTAGTGGAGGTGATGGAATTCCAGTTGAGGTACTTCAAATCCTAAAAGATGATGCTGTGAAAGTGCTGCACTCAATATGCCAGCAAATCTGGAAAACTCAGCAGTGGTCACAAGACTGAAAAAGGTCAGTTTTCATTCCAATCCCAAAGAAAGGCAATGCCAAAGAATGTTCAAACTACTGCACAATTGCACTCACATGCTAGTAAAGTCATCCTCAAAATTCTCCAAGCCAGACTTCATTAGTACGTGAACCATGAACTTCCAGATGTTCCAGCTGGATTTAGAAAAGGCGGAGGAACCAGAGACCAAATTGCCAACATCTGTTGGGTCATCAAAAAGGGAAGACAGTTCCAGAAAAATATCTACTTCTGCTTTACTCACTATGATAAACCCTTGACTGTGTTGACCACAACAAACTATGGAAAATTCTTAAAGTGACTAAAGTTAGCAAAAAATAACTAAAACACTTTTTTAAGTACAGGCACATCTAATATTCAATTACAAGTTCTTCATCCTACAGTTTAAAACCCTTTCGATAGGTACAAAAAAATCAAGGCTCACTCTCTATACTTGAAAACTTGACCTAATGAGACTATGGACATGAGTGTGTATGTATGTGTGTCTGTGTGTGTGTGTGTGTGAGCTTTAAGGGAAGGAATAGAGAT
The DNA here is from genome assembly GCF_003369695.1 of Bos indicus x Bos taurus. NCBI lineage: Eukaryota > Metazoa > Chordata > Mammalia > Artiodactyla > Bovidae > Bos > Bos indicus x Bos taurus. The sequence continues at coordinate 64,604,882 of NC_040079.1, read as the reverse complement.
CTTTCTGAGCATATTATGGGGCAGAAAAAGGAAAGCAAAGTGATCCAAAACCTAGGAAAAAGCATTTGTAACCAAAGACATCTAGGAGAAAGGTATACAGCCCCCTTGGGATTCAGGCACATTTCATTTGGATTTTAAGGACAAGAGCCTCTTGACAGTCAACTGAGTGACTCTATAAAGCCCACTATCTATAGCATTATTGTGTCATCTACTACAAATCTGAATTATACAAACAACTGCATACCTAATATCAGGATGACAAGCAGATATAATTCATTTATATTCACCAGTTCTGATTGATTTTGTTTTAGAAGAATATCTAATATTATTTGAAAATGAAAAATAAAAGTCATACGAAATTTAATTTTAAGTCCATCATCCACCTAGCCTAATATTATCTTTCATTAATACAGAGTTAGAAATTAGAAACAAAATATTTGTCCTAAATTACATACTTTAGAGATTTAATTATTTTTAGTCAAATTAAACATGTTCATTTTCATTCTTCAGCTCAATATACTTGTATTTGTGAAAAATAAAATCTAGAGTGACTGAAGCACTAATAATCCTTTCCCTTAATTTTATATTCTTTCCTCCTTTTATTTTCAGAAATGTTTATTAATTGTATCTCATGTGTCAGGAATATTATATGCAGTGGCAAGTAGATTCAGGGTAAGGTGTCTCTGGAGATCATCAAGGGAAGGCTAACTCTCTCTGCCTCCAACTACATGAAACTTACACACAATACACATCAGTCTCATGGTTTTTTCACTACGCTTATATTGTCCTAAGTTTCTACAAAAATCTCTCTCAAAAGAGTAGTTCAAGTTTCTAAAATTCTTTTCTCCCTCCTCTGATCAAAAATTATAGTGAATATATGACTGGTACATTTATATTTAGTCTTTTAGAATGATGACAGGGATATGATCAAATGCTCAAAATCTGGGTTCCAAAAATCACTGGCTTATTTTAGTTCATTATTTTCCAATATTACTTCAAAACTGAACAGTGACAAGAATCACTTTATATGTTTATATGAAAGAGCCATTTAAAACTTTCGACCATACTCCTTCAAACAAAGGAAAAAAAGTAAAACTCATCATATTCTTCCAGATGCTGTTATAAGAGATGCCAAAATGAGTTGCTGTAATGGCAGAGATACTGTTTTTTAAAAATATCAACTACAAGATATAGTTGAATCATCTTCAAAATATTATTTGAGATATTTTGGAGAACTGAATTGTGTTCTTATTCATATAATTACCTGAAGCAAATGTTTCCTTAGTGGTCAGTGAAGTAAACACAGTCCTTCTACGTGAAGGCGATGGTTCATATTCATATGTCTTCAAGTCAGACAAAAAGTAATCTTTCACAAAATCCCAAATTCATACAATTTACATTTCACCTGGAAATTAGATATCCTGTAAAAATACCCTTTGCTACTAGTTCTTGTTAAAAGAAGTGACAAGTAACTCTCTTTCTGATGTTCCACACCTGGAATAAGCCATGATTATATCTCTTCTTCCCTAGTTTTGAGTCAAGACTGATTTAAGTAAAATTGTCTCAGTCTAAATTGATTACTACAGTGGTCTCACAAAAAGGACCAAAGAGAATTTTCCTTCTTAGATTTAGTGTTTTTAATATAAGCACATATGTTTATGTTACCATTGTGGTAAACAAAATATGACATCCAAAGATGTCCGCATCCTAAACCCAGAAACTATGAATTTGTTACTTTACATGGCAAAAGCAATTTTGCAAATGTAATTAAAGACCTGGATGTAGGGAGATTATCCTGAATTACCCTGAAGGTTCTTATAAGAGGGAAACATAAGAATAAGTCAGAGAAAGATGTGAAAAAAATAGCAGCAGAGGTTGGAGTCAATACACAGTAAGGAATGCAGGCAGCCTCTATAAGTTGTAAAAGGCAAGGATAGATTTTCTCTTAAAGCTTCCAGAGAAACACAGTCCTGTCAATTCTTTTTAGACTTCTGACCTCCAGAAATGTAAGAGAATAAATGTGTGTTCCTTTAAGCCACTAAATTTATACTAATTTGTTACAGCAGCCATGGGAAATTTATACAACCATATCAGCATTTTAAAATCTGAATATCTTTTTATTTTTATTCAGATCACATTCCGCAGAGTCCACCAACATTTTATAATAGAATGAACTCTGACATTATATTTCTAGGAAAATATTATAGTGTTTAAAATTTGTGGCAAAATAACTACAGATATCATGATTACTTTTACCTAGCTTAACTTAATAAATACTCATACCATCTGTATCAGTCATATAATTAAAAACTCAACCTGTATGTACCATTTTCCTCCATTTTAAAGATGAAATAATAGCAAAGATGTTGTCCAGCTTTCACTAGGGATATACTCCAATAAACCATTTCTCCATTTCTAATAGTAATGAAAGGTTTTCCTTTAAAATAGGGGGTAAATTTTCTTGATTCACTGGAGGGGAAAAAAAAAGGCATTTGTATATGACCACTTTTTTTTTAGAATGACCATAATAGCCTCTCATAAGCAGAGTAAATGCATAAATATGTCTCAACAAAAGTAACTGACATTGGTAGTCCTTCAAAGAAGCTTGCATTCTTTGCAGTGACATTAAAATATTGTATACTCTCTTAAAGCTAAGATAACAATGTTTTAAATATATGTTAAAACCCTTTGAACATGCATAACATAAAAGGGATCACAGTTACAAGAGCATAAAGTATTCAGTGCTTAAGTGCTCTGAAATTAGTCAATGAAAAAGAGAAGAGATTTAAAATCTTGAATGACTGGGGGTATTTTTTAGGGAAGAGTTGGGAAATGTTAGAATATTGAAGAGAACAAAGATGAGATAATTTATTGCCAATGGTAAGAAGGAAAAAATGATACTCTATGAAGAGAAGCAAATGCATTTCTCAAAATGAGTAACAATTCTGAATTCAATGGTGAATTGGTATTCATGACCAGAATTAATTACAAGGACTAAATAGAAAATCAGTAATATTTTGAAGGGCTACTGAGTTTTTCTTGTTGCTTTTTCCTCTAACTATTTTAAAATAAAGTGTACTGAACTTTTGTACAGGTTTTTATTTTGTAGTAGATTTATTGTTGCCCCACAGAGGAATGTCCTTATGTTTTTGGAAGATACTCTTTGATATTTAAGGTTCTTTCTGGGATCAATTTCTTAGGTACCAGTTATGCAAAGAGCACCTCAATTCAACTACTTTATCTTGGTCAAAAAATACAATTTGGACCTCAACACAGTAAAGGCCATATAGTAGCCTTTTGCAGATAAGCCCACAGCAAACGTTATTCTTAATGGAGAAAAATGAAAGCATTCCTCCTAAAATCAGGAACAAGACAAGGGTGTCCACTTTCACCACTATTATTCAACATAGTTTTGGAAGTCCTAACTACATCAAGCAGAGAAGAAAAAGACATAAAAGGAATCCACATCAGAGAAGAAAAAGTAAAGCTCTCACTATTTGCAGATACTATATGATACTATACATAGAAAACCATAAAGATAATATCAGAAAATTACTAGAGCTAATCACTGAATTTAGCAAAGTTGCAGGATACAAAATCAATACAATTCCATCCCTATATACTAACAAAGAAAAATCAGAAAGAGAAACTAAGGAATCAATCCCATTCACCATTGCAAAAAAAGAATAAAATATTTAGGAGTAAACCTACCTAAGGAGATAAAAGAACTGCATACAGAAAACTATAAGACACTGATGAAACATATCAAAACAACATAAACAGATGGAGAGATATCTATGTTCCTGGGTAGGAAGAATCAGTATTGTGAAAAAGACTATCACCAAATGCAATCTACAGATTCAAAGCTATCCCTATCAAATTACCAATGGCATTTTTCAAGGAACTAGAACAAAAAATTTAACAACTCATATGGAAATACAAAAGACCCCCAAATAGCCAACGCAGTCTTCAGAAAGAAGAATGGAGCTGGAGGAATCAATCTTCCTGACTTCAGATTATACTACAAAGCAAAAATCATTAAGACAGTATGGTACTGGCACAAAAACAGAAATATAGACCAACACAACAAGATAGAAAGCCCAGAAATGAACCCACACACCTATGGGTAGCTTATATGTGGACAAAGGAGGCAAGAATATACAATGGGGCAAAGACAGCCTCTTAAGTAAGTGGTCTTGGGAAAACTGGACAGCAGCATGTAAAAGAATGAAAACAGAGTATTTTCTAATACTATAAACAAAGATAAATGAAAATTGGATTAAAGACCTAAATGTAAGACCAGAAACTATAAAAATCTTAGAGGAAAACATGAGCTGAACACTCAATGACATAAATCAAAGCAGGATCCTCTATGACCCACCTCCTAGAGTAATGGAAATAAAAACAAAGTAAACAAGTGGGGCCTGATTAAACTTAAAACTTTTGCACAGCAAGATCAGATCAGATCATATCAGTCACTCAGTCATGTCCGGCTCTTTGTGACCCCATGAATTGCAGCACACCAGGCCTCCCTGTCCATCACCAACTCCCGGAGTTCACTCAGACTCACGTCCATCGAATCAGTGATGCCATCCAGCCATCTCATCCTCTGTTGTCCCCTTCTCCTCTTGCCCCCAATCCCTCCCAGCATCAGAGTCTTTTCCAATGAGTCAACTCTTCACATGAGGTGGCCAAAGTACTGGAGTTTCCGCTTTAGCATCATTCTGTCCAAAGAAATCCCAGGGCTGATCTCCTTCAGAATGGACTGGTTGGATCTCCTTGCAGTCCAAGGGACTCTCAAGAGTCTTCTCCAACACCACAGTGCAAAAGCATCAATTCTTCAGCACTTAGCCTTCTTCACAGTCCAACTCTCACATCCATACATGACTACTGGAAAAACCATAGCCTTGACTAGATGGACCTTTGTTGGCAAAGTAATGTCTCTGCTTTTGAATATGCTATCTAGATTGGTCATAACTTTCCTTCCAAGGAGTAAGCATCTCTTAATTTCATGGCTGCAGTCACCATCTGCAGTGATTTTGGAGCCCAGAAAAATAAAGTCTGACACTGTTTCCACTGTTTCCCCATCTATTTCCCATGAAGTGATGGGACTGGATGCCATGATCTTCGTTTTCTGAATCTTGAGGTTTAAGCCAACTTTTTCACTCTCCACTTTCACTTTCATCAAGAGGCTTTTGAGTTCCTCTTCACTTTCTGCCATAAGGGTGGTGTCATCTGCATATCTGAGGTTATTGATATTTCTCCCAGCAATCTGATTCCAGCTTGTGTTTCTTCCAGTCCAGCGTTTCTCATGATGTACTCTGCATATAAGTTAAATAAGCAGGGTGACAATATACAGCCTTGACAAACTCTTTTTCCTATTTGGAACCAGTCTGTTGTTCCATGTCCAGTTCTAACTGTTGCTTTCTGACCTGCATATAGGTTTCTCAAGAGGCAGATCAGGTGGTCTGGTATTCGCATCTCTTTCAGAATTTTCCACAGTTTATTGTGATCCACACAGTCAAAGGCTTTGGCATAGTCAATAAAGCAGAAATAGATGATTTTCTGGAACTCTCTTGCTTTTTCCATGATCCAGCAGATGTTGGCAATTTGATCTCTGGTTCCTCTGCCTTTTCTAAAACCAGCTTGAACATCAGGAAGTTCACGGTTCACATATTGCTGAAGTCTGGCTTGGAGAATTTTCAGCATTACTTTACTAGCGTGTCAGCAGAGTACAATTGTGCGGTAGTTTGAGCATTCTTTGGCATTGCCTTTCTTTGGGATTGGAATGAAAACTGACCTTCTCCAGTCCTGTGGCCATTGCTGAGTTTTCCAAATTTGCTGGCATGTTGAGTGCAGCACTTTCAAAGCATCATCTTTCAGGATTTGAAATAGCTCAACTGGAATTCCATCACCTCCACTACCTTTGTTTGTAGTGATGCTTTCCAAGGCCCACTTGACTTCACATTCCAGGATGTCTGGCTGTAGGTCACTGATTACACCATGGTGATTATCTGGGTTGTGAAGATCTTTTTTGTACAGTTCTTCTGTGTATTCTTGCCACCTCTTCTTAATATCTTCTGCTTCTGTTAGGTCCAAACCATTTCTGTCCTTTATCGAGCCCATCTTTGCATGAAATGTTCCTTTGGTATCTTTGATTTTCTGGAAGAGATCTCTAGTCTTTCCCACTCTGTTGTTTTCCTCTATTTCTTTGCATTGATTGCTGAAGAAGACTTTCTTATCTCTTCTTGCTATTCTTTGGAACACTGCATTCAGATGTTTATATCTTTCCTTTTCTCCTTTGCTTTTTACTTCTCTTCTTTTCACAGCTATTTGTAAGGCCTCCCCAGACAGCCATTTTGCTTTTTTGCATTTCTTTTCCATGGGGATGGTCTTGATCCCTGTCTCCTGTACAATGTCATGAACCTCATTCCATAGTTCATCAGGTACTCTATCTATCTGATCTAGGCCCTTAAATCTATTTCTCACTTCCACTGTATAATCATACGGGATTTGATTTAGGTCATACCTGAATGGTCTAGTGGTTTTCCCTACTTTCTTCAATTTAAGTCTGAATTTGGCAATAAGGAGTTCATGGTCTGAGCCACAGTCAGCTCCTGGTCTTGTTTTTGCTGACTGTATAGAGCTTCTCCATCTTTGGCTGCAAAGAATATAATCAATCTGGTTTCGGTGTTGACCATCTGGTGATGTCCATGTATAGAGTCTTCTCTTGTGTTGTTGGAAGAGGGTGTTTGCTATGACCAGTGCATTTTCTTGGCAAAACTCTATTAGTCTTTGCCCTGCTTCATTCCGTATTCCAAGGCCAAATTTGCCTATTACTTCAGGTGTTTCTTGACTTCCTACTTTTGCATTCCAGTCCCCTATAATGAAAAGAACATCTTTTTTGGATGTTAGTTCTAAAAGGTTTTGTAGGTCTTCATAGAACCGTTCAACTTCAGCTTCTTCAGCATTACTGGTTGGGGCATAGACTTGGATTTTTTGTGATATTGAATGGTTTGCCTTGGAAACGAACAGAGATCATTCTGTCATTTTTGAGATTGCATCCAAGTACTGCATTTCGGACTCTTTTGTTGACCATGAAGGCTACTCCATTTCTTCTGTGGGATTCCTGCCCGCAGTAGTAGATATAATGGTCATCTGAGTTAAATTCACCCATTCCAAAGGAACCTATAAACAAGGTGAAGAGACAACACTCATAAAGGGAGAAAATAATAGCAAATGAAACAACTGACAAAGGATTAATTTCCAAAGTATACAAGCAGCTCATACAACTCAATGCCAGAAAAGCAAACAACCCAATCAAAGAGCGGGAAAAAGATCTAAACATTTCTCCAAAGAAGACAGACAGATGGCTAGCAAACACATGAGAAGATGCTCAACATTGCTCAGTATTAGAGAAATGAAAATCAAAACAACAATGAGATATCACCTAACACCAGTCAGAATGACCATCAACAAAAAGTCTACAAACAATAAATGCTGGAGTGAGTATGGAGAAAAAGGAACCCTCTTGCACTGTTGGTGGGAATGCAAATTGATATAGCTACTATGGAAGACGGTGCGGAGATTCCTTAAAAAACTAGGAATAAAACCACCATATGATCAGCAATCCCACTCCTAGGCATATACCTAGAGGAAACCAAAACTGAAAAGACACATATACCCCAGTGTTTATTGCAGCACTATTTACAATAGCTTTAACATGGAAGCAACGTAGATGTCCATCGACAGATGAGTGGATAAATAAGTAGTGGTACATACACACAATGGAATATTACTCCGCCATAAAAAGGAATGCATTTGAGTAAGTTCTAATGAGGTGGATGAACCTAGAGCTATTATACAGACAGAAGTAAGTCAAAAAGAAAAAGATAAATATTGCCGGGGTCCAGCCCCGGCTGATCCAGGGTATTCGAAGCGGGGACGGCGTCGGCGACCTATTTATTTAAATATTTTATCAAAGATAAAAAGAGTAATAGGATGAGGATAGCTCAGTAGGAAAATTCAGTGGAGAAAAGAGGCTGAGTAGCTTGGTTTACGCGGGGGACCAATAAAACTTCAAGACAAGAAGCTTGCACCACTTACGTAGGCCGCAGGCGTCCTTCCGTTCTCCCGAAGGAGAGGAGACACTGAGGCCTCCCCGGTCGGATCTTAGAAGCCCAGGCATAATTAGTAAGCATGGTGGGTTCCGCGCTCCAGATGGAGACTCAGCCAGAGTGAGAGAGAGAGCGACATGGGGAGACCAGTATTTCGAGAAACTGATCCCAATTCTTTATTTTCCAGAGTCTGTTTTTATACACTGAGATGTTATACAAAAGTCACGTGGGGACAGCAGTCCTGACTTTTATTAAAGTCAGGTGCTTCACACAAATGTATACAGAGGTCTTAGGGGTGTTACATCATCTTCTGGCCAGGGGGGCCTGCTGACAATTTACGACCCTCTCCTTGTGACAGCGGTCAGTCAATCAGGACACTTATTTCTCCAGGGCTGATTATTCTCAAAACAGACGCCACCCAAATAAAGTTACATTCCTACAGGGTGAGGGTGTAGTGGGTTTTAGTTAAGGAAAGAATTTACTTAGCCTAAGGTCTAACGTGATTAATATCAAAGGTTAATATTTATTTCTTCTATATATTCATTAATGTGTGTAAGGGCAGGGGATGTGGAGACTTAGCAACAAACATTGGCTCAACAAATGAAAAACCCTTCACCAATACAATTTCTAATCAGACCATTATACTTATACTAATAGTTTTCTAACTTTTCTAAAGAACCTGTTTTTAGAGGGTTTAAAGCATCTTGTGCCTCTCACGGTTAGGAGGCTGTGAGCAATCACATGTGGCTGGACGAGCCTGTCAGGCAGGCTAGAGAACCTTCAGAGGAGTTTGTAGGTTAAAACACTCTTGTCACACCCAAGAGTTTTTATTGACTGGAGCTCTAGGTTAACTCCTTCTCCGAAAGAGGTGGTGGGGGACAGCCCCCCGTAAAGTCAGAGGTGTAGGTGAGCACAAAGTAGTAAAGTAGGCAGGCTCTGGTTATGGGGGTAGATGCTCGAGGAGTTCCAGGGGGACTCCTGAGGCTCGATCCCGCCTTTGCGTATGTCGAGCCTCCTTCCTCATGACCTTTGCCATGGGCGGAGTACCTCACTCTGGCCCCCAACAAAATATCATATACTAAAGCATATATATGTAATCTAGAAAGATGGTACTGATGAATCTATTTGCAAGGCAGCAATGGAGAAACATAGAGAACAGACTTATGAACACGGGGAGAGGGGAGGAGAGGGTGAGATGTATGGATAGAGTAAGATGGAAACTAACATTACCATATGTAAAATAGATAGCCAGTGGGAATTTGCTGTATGTCTCAGAGAACTCAAACAGGGGCTCTGTATCAACCTAGAGGGGTGGGATGGGAAGGGAAATGGGAAGGAGGTTCAAAAGAGAGGGGACATATGTACTCCTATGGCTGATTCATGTTGAGGTTTGACAGAAAACAACAAAATTCTGTAAAGCAATTATCCTTCAATCAAATAATAAATAAATTAAAAATATATATTATTTGGGAGTGGAAGTTTAATATAGGATTAGCTATGTGTACTCTGTTTTATTTATCCTAGAAAATGACCCCTGCTTTTGTTCCTAATCCTTACCAGAAGTAAACATAGAGATCTAAATGTCTTGATGAGGACATTTAGAACAAATGTGGAAGTCACATGGAAACCAATTTTCAGAGAAAGGGGGAAAAATCCAAAATCTAAATCAGTATGTCACCATTAGAACAACTGTTGGCAACTATCACAAAAGTATAAATCAGTTATTGAGAATTCTCTCAATTTACCTTGGATGAGCATATGCAGGTGAAATGAAGAGAGTTAACCAAGCTGTTAAAGATAATTCTTTACAAAGCACTTTCACATTATTTTAACTGATTCTCAAAACCACCTTCTTAAATTTATATTACTAAACCTAAATAAACTGATGCCCAAAGAACCTAATCCAAAGTCACATATACAATAATTATAAGTATCCAGAGGGAAACTCATACCTGGACTTTAGAACTAGATTTCAAATTTCAGTTATTATTCATTTACTAGTAGGTTGTTTTGATCTTGTGGGATATAGCTAATGCTGCCAATTCAAATGCCAAGAATAACCACACAATAACCAATAACCACACAAGGTTGTTAACTCTTAGAGAAATATTGTGAGAAATTAAAGAAAAAAGGTGAAAATGCTTTGAAAATAGCACTCCCTAATATAATAGCCCAACTGTTAGATGGACTCAAGCTTAAGACCAGAAAATTAGATTGAACAATAAAGACAGGTTGCCTTTTCAGAGGTGACCTGAGATGAATGCTTCATTCTGATATCACAAATAGTTCTGCTGTGTAGCCATAAGCCCCATCGATGACATTGATAATGACATTGAAAAGTGATAAACAACAAAAAAGTTTATTTTATGGAACGACATACTTTCCAGAGTTGGCTTTATGCTCTGTTATTAATATTTCATCCAAAGATGGATGGATCAGTTGTGGAAAATTTTGTTGTGGGCCAGTGACAAATCTTCCAGGTGATGTTTAGGGGTCAGGGACCTTCACAGAAGGAATAGAAACTGTGACCGGGGTTAAGGAGAAGACTAGATTTTTTAGAAATACAGTTCCTTAATCCATTTGTCTCCATTCATTGTCAGAAACAATAAAAATGAATGTCACAACCAGTTTGACTCAACCAGTTTTAAAATAAACACTAGATTCTAAAAATACAGAAAGACTGACAATTAGTATTTAAAGAGGAAGGAGAGAAATTAAAAGGATCATTTGATAAGAAAGCATTGCAATAATTATAACAATGCATATTATTATCTTTTTTATTTCTAATCACTGTTCATTCTGACTGGATCATTTAACTGGTTATTTTTAATCACAACACTTTTTTCAAATTTAATTTAATAAAATGTAGTGATATCAATTAAAAGCAGTGAATCAGGGAGAAACTAATGATTATAGATAATGCAATTGTCCTGGTTAGGTGATCTAGGAGAATGTGCTAAATTGGTATGAATAGGAATGCATGAAGACTTTAAAAAGACAGTGAACATGAGTACAATACTATCATTTTTTCTTTCAGGTATACAAATTAAGTACCCAAAGTACATTATCTTCTGGTCAGAACATGCAAAATTCACCAGTAAGGACACTGAATAACAGTCATAAAGTACTTAAGTCATAGGTAGCTCTTGGTCCTGAGATTTCATTTCTAAAAGTATTTTAAAATATCAATTGTGTATGGTCACTATTAGCATAAGGACATACTTACCATTAGCATGAGAGTATAAAATATTACTAATTAAAAAGGGGATCTATTTAAGCTTACATTTTTCTTGTTAAAAAAAGAATTCAGACACTGACCATAGTCATCATGAAGATTCTCTATCCTTCTACTTCAATAACTCGCCTCAAATCTCAGTGTGACTGCATGCTAAATTGCTTCAGTGATGTCTGACTCTGCGACCCTATAGACTATAGCCCACCAGGCTCCTCTGTTCATGGGATTCTCCAGGCAAGAATACTGGAGTGGGTTGCCATGCCCTCCTCCAGGGGATCTTCCTGACCCAGGGATTGAACCCAGGTCTCCTGCATTGCGGCCAGTTTCTCTACCATCTGAGCCACCAGGGAAGCCCAAAATCTCAATATAATTGTTTAATAAATGGGGAAATCCCTGCTCCCTGTAATTCACCCCCTGTTTTGCCAGAACTAGGAGTAAGGCTAGCTGAGAGTCCTCCCACTTAGATAATGCATATATGTTGGCTCCAATAGAGCCCCCTCAGTTTAGGTCATTAATAATATTGTGTCTTCTATATACACAGCTGAAGTTCTGATTCTATATCAGTGGAACATGCTCTCTAAACTTATTTTTTATAGTAGAGGCAATACATTTATATTAACCTCAACTGTACTTTCTCCCCCAAGCAAGACAGCTGACCAGGGTTGGAAATGTAATTTGTGGTTCACATCAAGCCAACAAATATGTCTTGACTCAAGTGCCAACTGACATGTCTCAGTATTGAAGCCCAGGTAAAAAAATATTCCATAACTGATAATCATTGTCTGCCAGGATCTCAGAAGGGAAAAGTAATAGTAAATGCACAACACAACTTATTTATCATTCTTACTGACCCCCCAAATCAACTAATCATACTGATTTTATTTTTATATTGTTTTAGTCAGCTGAACCTATCACTCAGTTCATGAAATAACATTGATAACTATCCAGCAAAGATAAGACAGGTCACTAAAACACTGAGAAACTAATCATGGAATTTTTGAGATGTTGATTTAACATTAAAAAAAAAACTAGAGATATACAGCCTTAATTTTCTCTTAGAAATATTAGGGAAGAATGACAGTTAATTTTAATCCAATAGAAATAACAATCATGTTGATGTATGGCAAAACCAATACAATATTGTAAAGTAATTAGCCTCCAATTAAAACAGATAAATTTATATTAAAAAAAGTTTAGTTCTAAAGGTTACTACTTCATCAACAATACTAGCATTACTAAATTTTTATTCCCATTTGTTTGTGTGTATGTTTTCTTTTTCAAAGTTTCAGATCATCACAAGGCACACAAAGCACAAAGTAGCTTAATCTAATTCTAAATAAAGATTTAGAATTCTTAGGAATAAGAAACTATCAGTAAGCATTAATATGCCTTATAAAATTATACAATCTGAATTGGAGGAATATAATAGCCACCTGAGGGTAGTTTTTCAAATATAGAATTATTTTCATACCAAAATACAGTTAATAAAAATACATTTTCATGCTTATTTTATTTAAATTTGGAAAGAGGAATAAAAATGGTGTTTTATTTAAAAATAAATGAGAATATTGGGATTTAAAGCCTTCTCTTTCTCCCTCTGTTGCAATCTATATATGGAGTTGCTCTGTTTTATTTTCCAGTCATCCATTTCATTTTTTCAGCCTCCATACCTCCATAAAGTTGCTCAAGGGAAACAAGATCTTTATACATCCAAACAAATCTCACTCTCAGATTTTACCCCTAAGGCTATCATACTTAAAATCTGCAATCTGAAGACCAAAAGAATTTGCCAGTACCACAGTTCATTTACAAGAATGATTACATCAAAAGTATAACCTAAAAATTTCTATCTTGCCTCTGATGACAAGAAAGCAATAAAAGCATATTCAATAACAAAAACCAGAAGAAAATACACAACTAATGCTAGTTACATTATGGTTCCTGTTTTCTTTATATTCTATTTTTTAACATGACTATATTACATTTAAAATGAAAATTTTATGTCTCTAACAATATTTTTTGAAACATTGAAAATGCTGTTTCTAAAAATTAGTCTTAAAAATATGTCATTGGATATAGTTTTATTCTTTTTAAACCATTCTTTCAAAAAGATAAGCTAGTTCTAGCCTACCACTCCTAAACTGAAGTATGTAAAATACCTTAAGGATTTCAAGAAGAGCATGTCAAAATCCACCTGGTAAGCCAGAAATATTCATTAGAAGTAGCAAGGTTCGTTCCTTCTTAAAGGCCACATTATTAATAACTTTTTACTAAATGTATCTTATAATTTTATAACAAGAAAGTTATATATTGAGGTTGAATATGACAATTTTTTTTCTTTTTGTCAATCCTATGATGAATAATATAAATATTCCTAGAATTTATTCAGGTATAGGTTCTCTCAGATCTCAGATGGTATCACACATGTCCCAGGCAAGATGGCAAACTTTTAAGATGAAAAATTTTTGAAATTAGTTGCTGGAAATTGATTGGAGAAGGAAATGGCAACCCACTCCAATGTTCTTGCCTGGAGAATCCCAGGGACGGGGGAGCCTGGTGGGCTGCCATCTATGGGGTCGCACAGAGTCGGACATGACTGAAGCGACTCAGCAGCAGCAGCAGTTGGAAATTGACAACTTCCCAAATGATAATCAGCTTAGAAACTGTACACCTGAAACTCATCACCAGTTTTCTCAATGTACTGAAAAATTTACTGTAAAACTTTTATAAGTAGACATTTCCTAGGTACTGGAGACATAAAGAACTATGAGACACAGACTCTTTCTATTACTGTCCATTTGGTAGTTGCATCAGTTAGGCTATTTTCATTCGCAAGAATCAGAAAATTCAAGTAGTTTAAAAATTAAGATTTTTATTATCAATATCAATGAACAGATTTCAATTTTGATCAAGAATCTAGGCTGGCTTAACTCTTATGCTATATTTTCTTGTAGTGGTCAAATGGCTATAGTATTCCAGGTTTATATCTACATGTCACAAAAAGGAGCTCTTCTACACATTTAACCATCAAAGTCCTACTTGGATATGATTTGACCAAACCAAATAATCACCATGGCTATGAATATATCCTGTGCTGATCTGCTTAAGCGTTAGTTACTGCCAATCCCTGAACCAATTTTTAAGATTATATCAACCTGCAAATATCAATCATTGTCAATCACTGAGACTTGACTTGAAGCTAGTATCACCTGTACCTCATAGATACCAACCAAAGGCAGAGACTCAAAGGGGAGGAAACAAGTTTTATGAGAGTGATCAATACACTCTCAATGTATTGTAACAATGAAAAGTAACAATAGAGGTCAATAGAATGATGTCACAAAAATACTATGAACAATTCTGGAGGCCAAAGTCTTACATATGTTTTGGATTTTATGACTCTGTTGGCTTATCAAGCATTGAATTTAATTCACAACTGCTGAAATAAATAATTATTTTGTAGTTTAGAAAAACAAAAGTACATATGAGAGATGTATTGTTCTGGAAAGGAATCAGAAAAAGACCTTGAAAGGATTAGTGTGACGATACCTTGGCTTGCATGATTGAGGAATAAAGCACTCTAGTGGAAGAAATAGTTCAAGCAAAGAGAAGTGTGAAACACAGAACTTTGAAGAATAGTCTAACCTTAGATGATAAGAATCAATGCCTTAATCACATGATATCTCTTCAAAGTAACTATGAACACAGACTCCTATTCTCGCAAGATGATGCATTAATGATTAACTGAGGCTTGTAGTTTTTGCTGCAATTACACTTTCCTACCAAGATTGAATTAAATTTTAAAATTACACAGAAACTACACACACAACATATTTTTATTTTTACAATATTTTCAAAGAATATTTGACAACATATTCACATAGGCCATCCCATGTATATTGTTTTAGCCAAACAACATTGCAGCCACCTGGTGCTTAGAGCTGAATCATTGGAAAAGGCCCTGATGCTGAGAAAAAATGAGGGCAAGAGAAGGGAGTGTTGGAGGATGAGACAGTTGGATAGCAACACTGACTCAATGGACATGAATTTGAACAAACTCCAGGAGACCGTGAAGGACAGGGAAGCCTGGCATACTGCAGTCCATGGGGTCACAAAGAATCAGATACGAATTAGCTACTGAACAACAACATAGCAGAGATACTGAATGTTATTTTATTTAAAATCTTCCACTCAAGGAAACCTGGAACTCTCTAGGTCAATGACTTCCATATAGATACGACCACCTTATAGTTTATTTTTGTTGTTTTTCTAAAACAAGTTGGCTACTAAAATTGCAAAACAAGTTGGCTACTAAAATTACTCAGCATAATAAATTGTAAACTACATTCTAGATAATATTGTCTCAGAAACTGTTATCAAGTTGAGTCTATCTGAGTTTCTTTTTTTAATTTATTCATGACCATGGAAGTCTCCAGGCAAAAATACTGAATTGGGTTGCCATTTCCTTCTCCATATACATCACATGGAAATGACAAAACTGAAGCTACTTTTCTCTCATTTTACCATTTAATATTGTTTCTTCCTACCAAATCACTGCTCAAAAAGTGACCACCTGGAAAATAATTCAGTTAATTAATTCCCCAAATATGCTCTTCCGAGAAATTAGGATATATGTATAAGTTTCAATTAACAGCAGTTGAATTATAAACAATCCTCAACAAAAGGATCTCCATTTGGTAAAGCTTATTGAGGGGAAAATTAGAACTACAAGGAAACAAATTTTCATAACTGGTCAAGAAAGGTACATTACTTTCAAAGTAATGTCCAAGATAATTTGTCCAGTCCTCCATTCATTTACAAAACAAATTGCTTTTGAAAGTTCACTATGTGCCAGGCATGATGCAAGATATGAGGTGAACAACAAAACTAAAACTGATTATTGTTTCTGCTCCAACACAGGTGACACTAGTTGGAGAAACAAATAGGCGATAACAATACGCAGTTACATGAAACAGCAGGAACACACAGTACAGGTAACTAAACTGGGATTATAGAATTAAACAAGGTTATCCTAGAAATTTTTTTAAATGTCAAAGCTGAGAAATAAACAATGATTACAGTTAGCCAATCAAAGAAAAGGGATAAATATCAGAAATAAGGAACAGAATATGCAAAGTCCTAGAAGCTAGAGAGTGTGGTATAATCAGGAAATTTCTAGAACCTAAGAGAACTTACAAAAGGGGATCAGCCAGGCTTTTATTATATTCAGTAGGTTATGTCCTACTGTATTAAAAAGGAAAAAAAAAATTTTAAAGAAGAACTAGCCAACCATACCAGGAGTGTAGAGGGAAGTAGATATCATTCAATTCTTTCATATTCTACTGGCTATAACAGCTAGGGCTTTTTACTGCTAAAATTATTCTTCATTGGTTCAAGAATGAAATTAATTTCTTATAATTATTTAGGGAGAGGCTAAAGCTTTCTGTGCTATGCTTAGTCGTTCAGTCATGTCTGACACTTTGTGACACCATGGACTGCAGCCCATCAGGTTCCTGTATCCATGGGGATTCTCCAGGCAAGAATACTGGAGTGGGTTGTGATACCCTCCTCGAGGGGATCTTCCCAACCTAGGTATCAAACCCAGATATCCTGCACTGCAGATGGATTCTTTACCATCTGAGCCACCAGGGAAACCCAAGAATACTGGAGTGGGTAACCCATCCCTTCTGCATGGGATTTTCCTGACCCAGGAATTGAACCAGGGTCTCCTTCATTGCAGGCAGATGGTTTACCAGCTGAGCTACAAGCGAAGCCCAACTAAAGTGTGGACAAGTACTAAAAGAAGACAATAGAGCCAAATCTGCAATTACCCACTGACCAAAGAATCAAGTCCTATGGACATTTGTTCAATCTTGATACAGATATTTGAAGGTACAGACTAAATATGAACAAGTCTAAAGATAATGGACTAATTCGTTTCTTTAAAATTCTGGACCCCTTAGAGAATCACTGATCCAGCCTACCACCAAACAACTAGATTAGTCTAAGGCTTGTCCCAAACCTTTTTATCTATCAAAATAGAATGACCTCTCTTTTCTTCTCTAATATTATATTTTGAACCCCCAAATTATATATAATCTGCCAAGTTACTTTAAAAGATTAAATATATGTTCTTAAACAATTGATCTCTATATTAAAATCATTTTTAAATAAAATTCCATTGTAAGGGAATAAACAAATGTATATCATTATCTTCATTTAACAAAAAAACAATGATAGACTGAGACACAATTTAGTCTTTACTTAGAGTTCCAGATCTCATTTTAAAGATCTCACAATACTTCAAATTTAGTTTTGATATATAAACATATAGTCATTAAAACTAAATTACTAAATAAGTTGTCTTCATAGATTTATATCACCTCATGGAAGTAGACAAGTTACACTTAGTGTTGTGCTTAGCTTCTGAGAGCTGACTGATAAAATTTCAGAACTTTTGGAAACATGTCAACAGCAGCCATGGATTAAGTATTTATACCATATAAATTCACAAATTTTACAAATCAAAGTTGCCTCTCCCCCAAGAACCAGATAGTAAACATTTACCAAAACATGACTGGTTACATGCATTGGGAAGCATAATAGAAAGCCAATCGCAATCCGTATTATACAACTGTTTATAAATCACATATGCTAATGAAATGCAGCTTAAAAAAAAAAGCATTCTCAGTACCTTCCCAAGGTCACTTTATAAGATTGAATTAAATTATATTCTTATTGTCTAAGGCTCCCCTCACCCCAACTGCTATCCAATATGCAATGCAAATGACAATATTAAAAAGCTTTATTTCCAGATTTGCCTTTTCAGAAATTATCTAATGTGATTACTCCAGAATTTTGTGGTTTCAACGTATGTTTATCTATAATTTTTATTTAGGCCACTCAACTATCTGTCAAGTATATCAACCTGGGAAAGAACATTGACCTTTTCTGCTAAAATTAAGAGGGAAAAAAAAAAATATATATATATATATATAAAAATCTTCTAAAGCTATAAAATTCAAACTTGGCAGGTTTTTAGATCTTAGTGAATAAGGAAAATCAAGCCAACTCTTGGTAAAGCAGTTAGTAATTCTTAAGCAACAGTCTTGAAATGACATGTAAAAGTTTTTCTCTAAGTTTTAAGGTCAGGTGAGAAGATAAGGCTACTGCCATTGAGTTATACATTATTTAATATGCTGTAACCCAAAGCATAGAAAGCCAGCTATGCAGCTCACTTGGGCTCAGGTCAGATAGAAATGCAACAAATGGATGATTAAAAAAACTTAAAATTTCACTGTTTTACTTGCATTCATTCTTCATAAACTCAGAGCACAGTATTGAAATAAAGTAAGCAAGATTCAACCCAACAGAAGTGCACCAATTCTGAGAATTATCAACTTTAGAAATTCTCTGGAAAATGGATTACCCCTAGAGTACATAAAAAAAATTAAGTGTCTTGCTGATCATGATTTCAAAAGTTCTTTTCCTACATGAAGGACTTTAAAGAACAACTTTTAAAAGCATAATATATTTAAATAGCCACCCTACAATGCAGTCCTGATACTGTATGGAAAGGTCACCTTAACAAACCCTAGCATTGAAGGATAAATCCCTTTGAGACATGTTGGCATGCACTACCTCATTCCGCTGGTACATCTGGTCAACAAGGAAATGTCCAGGTCTTTATAAAAACCACATACACGTAGGAGTAACCCAGTCTACCAGAGAAGGCAATGGCAACCCACTCCAGTACTCTTGCCTGGAAAATCCCATGAATGGAGAAGGCTGGTAGGCTGCAGTCCATGAGGTCGCGAAGAGTTGGACACAACTGAGCGACTTCACTTTCACTTTTCATTTTCATACATTGGAGAAGGAAATGGCAACCCACTCCAGTGTTCTTGCCTGGAGAATCCCAGGGATGGCGGAGCCTGGTGGGTTGCCGTCTATGGGGTCGCACAGAGTTAAACACGACTGAAGTGACTTAGCAGCAGCAGCAGCAACCCAGTCTACTAATAAACCCGTTAAAGGTATCCTTTATTATTGTCACAGTGCTTTTGACCTCTAACATTTCTTTTTAGACTTTTCTTAGGATTTCATTTTCTGCTCAAATCACCCATCTCTTCTTGTATGCTGTCTACTTTATCCACTAAAGTCCTTAGCATATTAGTCAGTTGTTGTTGTTCAGCCACTAAGTTGTGTCCGACTCTTTGCAACTCCATGAATTGCAGCATGCCAGGCTTCCCTGTCCTTCACCAACTCCCGTAGCTTGCTCAAACTCATGTCCACTGAAGCAGTGATGCCATTCAACCATCTCATTCTCTGCCTCCACCTTATCCTCTTACCCTCAATCTTTCTTAGAATCAGGGTCTTTTCCAATGAGTCAACTCTTCACATCAGGTGGCCAAAGTATCATAGCTTCAGCTTCAGCATCACTCCTTCCAATGACTATTCAGAGTTGATTTTCCTTAATATTGATTGGTTTGATCTCCTTGCTGTCCAAGAGACTCTCAAGAGTCTTCTCCAGCACCACAGTTCAAAAGCATCAATTCTTTGGTTCTCATCCTTCTTCACAGTCCAAGTCTCACTTCCACACATAACTACTGGAAAAATTATAGCTTTGACTATATGGACCTTTGTCTGCAAAATAACGTCTTTGCTTTTAAATATACTCTCTAGGTTTGTCATAGATTTTCTTCCAAGGAGCTAGATTTTCTTTAAATTTCATGGCTTCAGTCACTGTCTGCTGTGATTTTGTGCATGCATGCATGTGTGCTAAGTTGCTTCAGTCATGTCTGACTCTGTGTGATGCTATAGACTGTAGCCTGCCAGTCTCCTCTGTCCATGAGATTTACCAGGCAATACTGGAGTGGGTTGCCAGGCCCTACTCCAGGTGATCTTCCCAACCCAGGGATTGAACCCACATCTTTTATATCCCCTGCCTTAGCAGGTGAGTTCTTTACCACTAGAACCATCCGGGAAGCCCCAGTGATTTTGAAGCCCAGCAAAATAAAATCTGTCACTATTTCCACTTTTCCCCATCTATTTGCCATGAAGTGATGGGACCAGATGTCATTAGTTTTTTGAATGTTGAGTCTTAAACCAGCTTTTTATCTCTTCTCTTTAACCTTCATCAATAGGCTCTTTAGTTCCTGCGGCTCAACAGAACTAGGCTAGGCAGGACACTTATTGTATCCTCTGGATTATTAATGGGAATGTTACCAGTGTTACAGGGAATGCTACAAGAGTGTTTCAGATCCATTAAACCTCCTCCATTCTCCTCCTAGACAAGGGAAGATGCTCTTACTGTATCTCTAAGATCCTAGGGTTCTCAGAGGAAAGGCCATGTGAAGACACAGCTAGGAGTCTACCATTGACAAGCTGAGAAG
The DNA here is from genome assembly GCF_003369695.1 of Bos indicus x Bos taurus. Lineage (NCBI taxonomy): Eukaryota > Metazoa > Chordata > Mammalia > Artiodactyla > Bovidae > Bos > Bos indicus x Bos taurus. Next base: position 64,584,141 of record NC_040079.1, on the reverse strand, counting down.
AGACCTCTCACAAAACCAATCCCACTGGCACCTTGATCGTGACTCTGGCCTCCAGAACTAGATCAAGTTCTGAACCTTTGAAGTGGGAACACTGACTCCAAGACCCTAGACTACTGGAGAACTAACCCTCAGTTTGGTTCAGTTCAGTTCAGTCGCTCAGTCATGTCCGACTCTTTGCAACCCCATGAATCACAGCATGCCAGGCCTCCCTGTCCATCACCAACTCCCGGAGTTTACTCAGACTCATGTCAATCAAGTTAGTGAAACCATCCAGCCATGTCATCCTCTGTCGTCCCCTTCTCCTCCTGCCCACAATCCCTCCCAGCATCAGGATCTTTTCCAATGAGTCAACTCTTCGCATGAGGTGGCCAAAGTATTGGGAGTTTCAGCTTCAGCATCAGTCCTTCCAATGAACACCCAGGACTGATCTCCTTTAGGATGGACTGGTTGGAGAACTAACCCTAGGGAGTATCAAATAGTGAGAACTCACACAAAGGAAACCAGTTGAATATAAGACCTGGCATCACCCAACCACCAGTAGCACCCTGTGCAGGACACTTCATCTAAACAACAAACAATACAAAAATATAAATCTAATCATTAGCAGACAGGATTACCATCTCAATCAGCCTTGCCCATCAGAGGAAAAACAAACATACAAAAACTCTGCACAAATCTCACCCTATAGGATGCTTACACAAACCACTGGGCCAATCCTAGCAGGGCAGAAACCAAAAGGAAGAAAGAATTCAACCTTGAAGCCTGGGAAAAGGAGACCTCCAAAAAATAAGTTTAAAAAAAATAATGAAAAGGCAGAGAAATACTGCACAAATGAAGGAACAAACTAGAAACACAGAAGTCCAAATAAATGAAGAGGAAATAGGCACACTACCTGAAAAAGAATTCAGAATAAAGATAATAAAGATGATCAAAAACTCTGAAAACAAAATGGAGAAAATTCAAGATGAATTAATAAAGACCTAGAAGAATTAAAGAATAAACATACAGAAAAAAACAACACAATTACTGAAATCAAAAATACTCTAGAAGGAATCAATAGCAGAATATCTTAAGCAGAAGAACGAATCAGTGAGCTGGAAGATAAAATGGTGGAAATAACTTCTGAAGAGCAGAACAAAGTAAAAACAATGAAAAGAACTCAGGATAGTCTCAGAGGCTTCTGGGACAATATCAAATGCACCAACATTCGAATTATAGGGTTCCCAGAAGAAGAAGAGAAAAAGAAAGGGTGTGAGAAAAGTTTGAAGAGGTTATAGTTGAAAATTCCCCAACATGGAAAAGGAAATAGTCAATCAAGTCCAAGAGGCACAGAGTCCCATACAGGTTAAACCCAAGGAGAAACATGCCAAGACATACAAACCAAACTAACAAAGACTAAACACAATGAAAGAATATTAAAAATCAAAAAAGGAAAAGCAAAAAGTAACATACACGGGAAACACCATATGCTTAACAGCTGACCTTTCAGTAGAAACTACAGGCCAGAGGGAATGGCAGATATATTTAAAGTACTGAAAGTGAAAAATCTACAAACAAGATTACTGTACCTAGCAAGGATCTCATTCAAAATTGATGGAGAAATAAAAAACTTTTCAGACAAGCAAAAGTTAAGAGAATTCAGTATCACCAAACAAGCTTTACAACAAATGTTAAAGGGACTGATATGGTCAAGAAATACAACAGAAGAAAACAGATCTATAAAATCAACCCCAAACAATTAAGAAAATGGCAATAGGAACATATATAAAAATAATTACCTTAAATGTAAGTGGATTAAATGCTCCAAGCAAAAGACACAGACTGACTGAATGGATACAAAAACAAGACCCATATATATGCTGTCTACAAGAAACCCACTTCAGACCTCAAGACATCTATGGGCTGAAAGTGAGAGGATGGAAAAATATATTCCATGCAAATGGGAAGCAAAAGAAAGCTGGACTAGCAATCCTCGTATCAGACAAAATAGACCTTAAAATAAAGAAGGTTACAAGAGATAAGGAAGGACATTACATAATGATCAAGGGATCAGTCCAAGAGGAAGACATAACAATTGTAAATATCTAAGCACCCAACATAGGAGCACCTCAATACATGAGACAAACACTAACAGACACAAAAGGAGAAATAGACAGTAACACAATAATAGTAGGAGACTTTAACACCCCACTCACACCAATGGACAGATCATCAAAATAGAAGATTAACAAGGAAACACAAGTCTTAAATGATACATTAGATGAGATGAATCTCAATATCTTCAGGACATTCCATCCAAATGCAGAATAATACACCTCATTCTCAAGTGTACATGGAACATTCTCCAGGATAGATCACATCTTGGGTCACAAATCAAACCACAGTTAATTTAAGAAAACTGAAATCATATCAAGCATCTTCTCCAACTTCAATGCTATGAGACTAGATATAAATTACAAGAAAACAAAAAACTGTAATAAACACAAACACATAGAGATTTAAAAACATGTTTCTAAATAACCAACAGGTTACTGAAGAAATCAAAAGGGAAATCAAAAAATTTATAGAAACAAATGATAATGAAAACATGACAACTCAAAACCTATGGGATGCAGCAAAAGCAGTTCTAAGAGGGAAGTTTTATAGCAATACAATCCTACCTCAAGAAACAAGGAAAACATCGAATAGACAACCTAACGTTACACCTAAAACAACTGGAAAAAAGAAGAACAAAAAAAAAACCCAAAAATTAGTAGAAGGAAAGAAATCATAAAGATCTGAGCAGAAATAAATGAAAAAGAAATGAAAGTAACAATAATAAAGACTAATAAAACTAAAAGCTGGTTCTTTAAAAAGATAAAGAAAATTGACAAATCTTAAGCTAGATTCATCAAGACAAAAAGAGAGAAGAATCAAATCAACAAAACTAGAAATGAAAAAGGAGAGGTTACAACAGACAATGAAGAAATACAAAGGATTATAAGAGACTATTATGAACAATTATATGGCAATAAAATGATAACCTGGAAGAAATGCACAGATTCTTAGAAAAGCTCAATCTTCTAAGACTGAATCAGGAAGAAATAGAAATTATAACCAACCCAATTACAAGCACTGAAATTGAAGCTGTGATCAAAAATCTCTCAGAAAACAAAAGCCCAGGACGAGACAGCTTCACAGGAAAATTCTATCAGAGAGGAGCTAATGCCTATCCTTCCAAAACACTTTCAAAAAAAATTGCAGAGGAAGGAACACTTTCAAACTCATTCTATGAGACCACCATTACCCTGATACCAAAACCAGACAAAGACAACACACAAAAAGAAAACTACAAGCAATACCACTGATGAACATAGATGCAAAAACCATCAACAAAATTTTAGCAAACAGAATTCAGCAACACATCAAGAAGCATGATCACACCATGATCAAGTTGGATTTATTCCAGGAATGCAAGAATTCTTCAATATATGCAAATCAATCAATGTGATATAACATATTAACAAATTGAAACATAAAAACCATATGATAATCTCAATAGATGCAGAAAAAGCCTTTGACAAAATTCAGCACCCATTTATGATTAAAACTCTTCAAATAATGGGCATAGAAAAAACCTACCTCAACATATTAAAGGCCATAGATGATAACCCTACAGCATACATTATTCTCAATGGTGAAAAAAAGCATTCCCCATAAGATCAGGAACAAAACAAGGGTGTCCACTTTTACCACTATTATTCAATGTAGTTTTGGACAATGTAGTTAGCTACAGCAATCAGAGAAGAAAAAGAAAGAAAAGGAATCCAGATCAGAAAAGAAGAATTAAAGGTCTCACTGTTTGTAGATGACATGATACTGTACGTAGGAAACCCTAATGATAGTACCAGAAAAAGACTAGAGCTAATCAGTGAATTTAGCAAAGTTGCAGGATACAAAATCAATACACAGAAATCACTTGCATCTCTATATACTAACAATGAAAAATCAGAAAGAGAAATTAAGGAATCAATCGCATTCACCATTGCAACAAAAAGAATTAAATATCTAGGAATAAACTTACCTAAGAAGATAAAAGAACTGTACACATAAAATTATAAGACACTAATGAAACAAGTCAAAGATGACATAAACAAATAGAGAGATATTCCATGTTCCTGGGTAGGAAGAATCAATATTGTGAAAACGACTATACTACCAAACACAATTTCCAGATTCAATGTGATCCCTATCAAATTACCAATGGCATTTTTCAAAGAATTGGAACAAAAAATTTCACAATTCATATGGAAACACAAAAGACCCCAAATAGCCAAAGCAGTTTTGAGAAAGAAGAATGGAGCTGGAATAATCAACGTTCCTGACTTCAGATCACACTACAAAGCTACAGTCATCAAGAGACTATGGTATTGGCACAAAAATAGAAATATAGACCAATGGAACAATATAGAAAACCAAGAAATACGGGAGACAGCAAAAGAGACACAGATGTATAGAACAGTCTTTTCGACTCTGTGGGAGAGGGAGGGGGGAATGATTTGGAAGAATGGCATTGAAACATGTATAATATCATATAAGAAACAAATCGCCAGTCCAGGTTTGATGCAGGATACAGGAAGCTTGGGCCTGGTGCACTGGGATGACCCAGAGGGATGGTACGGGGAGGGCGGTGGGAGGGGGGTTCAGGATGGGGAACACGTGTATACCTGTTGTGGATTCATGTTGATGTATGGCAAAACCAATACAATATTGTAAAGTAATTAGCCTCTAATTAAAATAAATAAATTTAATTAAAAAAAAAAGAAAACCAAGAAATAAACCCATGCACCTAGAGTTATCTTATTTTTGACAAAGGAGGCAAGAATATTACAATGGGGCAAAGACAGCCTCTTCAATAAATGACACTGGTAAAACTGGACAGTTACCCATAAAAGAATGAAATTAGAACATTTCCTAATACCTTACACAAAGATAAGCTCAAAATGGATTAAAGACATACCTGTAAGACCACAAACTATAAAACTCTTAGAGGAAAAGGTAGGCAGAATACTGGATGATATAAATCAAAGCAGGATAGAGTAATGGAAATAAAAACAAAAGTAAACAAATGAGACCTGATTAAATGTAAAAGCTTTTGCAGAGTAAAGGAAACACTAATCAAGGTGAAAAGACAATGCTCAGAATGGGAGAAAATAATAGCAAATGAAACAACTGACAAAGGATTAATTTCCAAAATATACAAGAAGCTCATACAACTCAATGCCAGAAAAGCAAACAACCCAATCAAAAAGTGGGAAAAAGATCTAAACATTTCTCCAAAGAAGACAGACAGATGGCTAGCAAACACATGAAAAGATGCTCAACATTGCTCAGTATTAGAGAAATGTAAATTAAAACTACATGAGATATCATCTCACACCAGTCAGAATGGCCATCATCAAAAAGTCTACAAACAAAAAATGCTGGAGAGGGGCTGGAGAAAAGGAAACACTCTTGCACTGTTGGTGGGAATGTAAATTGATACAGCCACTATGGAAGATGATATGACGATTCCTTAAAAAACTAGAAATAAAACCACCATATGAGCCAGCAATCCCACTTCTAGGCATATACCCTGAGAATACCAAAATTGACAAAGACAAAAATATCAGTTTGTTCACTGCAGCACTGTTTACAATTGCTAGAACATGGAAGCAATCTAGATGTTCATCAACAGATGAATGGATAAATAAGTAGTGGTACATACACACAATGGAATATTACTCAGCCAAAAAAAGGAATGCATTTGAATCAGTTCTTATGAGGTGGATGAACCTAGAACCTATTATACAGAGTGAAGTGAGTCAGAAAAAGAAAGATAAATATCGTATTCTAATGCATATATATGGAATCTAGAAAAAGAGTACTGAAGAATTTATTTATAAGGCAGCAGTGGAGAAACAGACATAGAGAACAGACTTATGGACATGTGGGGAAGGGAGGAGAGGGGGAGATGTATGGAAAAAGTAACATGGAAACTTACATTACCATATGTAAAATAGATAGCCAATGGGAATTTGCTGCATGGTTCAGGAAACTCAAACAGGGGCTCTGTATCAACCTAGCATGGTGGGGTAGGGAGGGAGATGGGAGGGAGATTCAAAAGGGAACAGATATATATATGATTCATGTTGAGGTTTGACAGAAAACAACAAAATTCTGTAAAGTAATTATCCTTCAATGAAAAAATAAATTATTAAAAGAAAAAGAGGCTCTTTAGTTCTTCTGTGATTTCTGCTGTTAAAGCGGTATCACCTGTGTATTCAAGATTGTTGATATTTCTCCTGGAAATCTTGATTCCAGCTTGCAATTCACCCAGCCTGGCATTTTGCATGATATACTATGAACAGAAGTTAAACAAGCTAGGTGACAATATATGGCCTTGACATACTCCTTTCCCAATGCGGAACCAGTCCTTTGTTCCATGTCCAGTTCTAACTGTTGCTCTTTGTCCTGCATATAGGTGTCCCAGAGGACAGGTAAGGTGGTCTGGTATTCCCATCTCTTTAAGAATTTACCAGTTTGTTGTAATCCGCACACAGTCAAAGGTTTTAGCATAGTCAATGATGCAGGAGTAGATGTTTTTTTGGAATTCCCTTACTTTTTCTATTATCCAGAGGATGTTGGCAATTTCATCTCTGGTTCCTCTTCCTTTCTAATTCCAATTTGTACATCTGGAATTTCTCAGTTCATGTACTGCTGAAGCCTAGCTTGAAGGATTTTGAGCATAATCTTGCTTTATTTTATATTCCCAATCTGATAATTCCAACATCCCTGCCATGTCTGGTTTTGATGCTTGCTGTTTCAAATTATGTTGCTTTGCCTTTGAGTATGCCTTGCAGTTTTTTTTGTTTTTTTTTTTCTTGCAGCTGGACATGATGTACTGGGTAAAAGGAACTGTGATAAACAGGCCTTTAGAAATGTGGTAGTAAGCAGTGGCAGGAGGGCAATCATTCAATAGTCCCATAATTAGGTCTCAGTCTTTTAGAGGTACAAGTCTTTAGAGCTTGTACCCCTAGACTGTGAACTTCACAAATGCGTCTCAATTCCCCCTCCATCTACCCCTACGGTGGGACCAGGATTGCTGAAGTGCGCTAAAATTAGATATTTCTCTTCTCTCATATGGAATCTAGGGCTGCCTGGAATTGAATCAAATCCCTCCTGCAAAGTTAGGCTCTGATAAAAACCCCAGCAAAGTAGGCTCCAGGTATTTAGTCTCTCCTGAGGGCAGGCCTTCTTAAGAACAGAGTGCTATGATATGTTTCATAACGGTTCCTTTCTGTCTTTCCCTCCTGGAAGCATAAGGAGAATTTTCTGCATTTATGGAAAACCTGATCAAGCTCCTGGAGATAATTCTCCTTATAGAAAAGAGGCCTCCTATGACCGGGTCCTCTAGAGTCTTTAAATCTTGGCGTTGTCCACACGGAGTACCCAGCAATTACAATTCAGGCTTTCCTACCCCGACACTGGTTCCCACATAGTTTCCACTCATAAGTCTATGCTCCAGGAAGCTGTAACCCTTTGTATCTGCCTATATGTCTCTTGGGTCTTGGGCACAGGATTTACTCTTTGTCATTCCCTGTCTTACAGATCCAAGAAGAGTTGCTGATTTTTGTCTCCTCGATTTTTTACTTTTTGTTAGGATGAAGTGGTGACTTCAAGCTTCTTATAAGCAGAATAGGAAACCAGTGGAGCAAACTAATTTAGAGGTCTTTTAGAGACAAAGGGAAAACCTATAACTTGACATAGATTTATTCTTCAGGTATGAATTGCCTTTTAGGGGAAAAAAATCCACCTGGCCTTTGCCAATATAGAATCAGATGGAATTGGAAAGGGAAGGAGAAAGGATAGCATCAGAAATGAAATAATAATAACATATACAATATTATATACCTATATTATTTTATTTAATCCTTACAATAATCTGATGAAATAGGTGTTTTATCTCCATTTAATAGATGAGGAAACTGAGGCTTAATAGTTTGAGCAAGATCACAGAGATAATAAGCACAGCAGCAAAAATGGGGCTCTTTACCACTCTGTAATACTGTGGCCAAAGTTTTCAAAAGAGTGGCTAAAGTTTTCAAAAGAGTGAATAAGGAACTAAATAAAAAGAATTACTATGGTAAGATTTTTTAGTAAATTTCTCAGCTTGTTATTTTCCTTATCCTGTCTGTTTCTCTGTAATAATTAGCAGCAAAGGACATTAGAAACCGGTTACAATAAGACATATTTGTTTTGAAGTTTAGATACTACTCAAGAACCATGTTTATAGAAAGTTCTTCCAAGGTGAAAAGTAAATGATGGTCAAAATTAACAGGGTAAAAAAAACAGGCTCATTCCTTAGGAAATATAAAAAGTAGTCAGAAAAATATGGGACATTCATGTGGTCCAGGATATGTAACCTGAGCCCAGGAGTTAAAAGTCCTATGAAAGTTCCCCAACATAAACAGCCCTCTATACTGTTTCAGCATCTCAATCTACAGTTGGACTATCAATTTATTTCTTAGGTCTGTGCATTTATCCAATCCTCCAAGTCATTCATTATCTGTGTTATAGTCCTGACTAATGTGTTTGTGAGCAGGCATTCTTGCAACATACTGTTCCTTTCAGCCTTGAAGCCCTTCTTTATAAAATTACCCCTCTCCCAAGTCTGTTATGGATTCACAACTGAGATGCAAACATGGACAAACAGGGATTGACTCAGAAAGACAGCCACTGAACAAAGAACCCTAATGTTCATAGTCTTGCAGTTAAGATAACTCTAATTAAGCATACCTTCCACTTCCTCCTCCCCTTGCCATTACAACATATTGGAAGAAAGGTAGAAAGGAGGGAATGAGGGATAAAAGAATAAGAGAAATTATTAAAAGTTACCAAATACCTTCCATATTTCAGATGCTGTGTTTTGACATGTCTATGGGCTTTAAGTTCATTTAATAGTCACAAAGGACCTCAGACTTCCCTTTTGTAGTTTATTTTCCTTTGTCTTCAGAATTGACTAGAGTTACTTCAACCACATATCCCTTGCATAAAAAGTATATTTGGGTTAGCTTCTGATCAAGATAATATAACAAGTTTATGCTTTGATATTACCCTCTGCTTTAATTACACAATGATGGGCAAAGTAGAAAAGCAGTAAAATAAGAGACATAATTGAAATCAGGTAAAATATAAGCAGCTCTGTGGTCAAGACATACAACAGAAACACTGTGTGAGACAGGATCTGAAAGCTGGAGAGTTTTAGAATTCAAAAACAAGCAGTTTGCCCAAAGTTCTATTCCTATAACTGGTACAGATCAACACTCATGAAGACAGAGACTAAACCCTCCACTATCCACTGGCAACAAATAGGGGAATTTCAGTGTTCCCAAAGAGTACTGAAAACATATATCTGATGCCTTGCCACATGAACAGGTGCAAAAGGGGGAAAAAGCTGCTTTGGCCATATCTAAGACTGTGTAACAAGTGTCATCAGTCTGCACAATAGATAAAGTTACAGTCACAATGTCTAAAACACTCAGGGCCCTGGGAGATACAGTTGAATTCTGTTGGCAATAATCCACTGTAAGCCTCTAGCTTCTGTTAGCTTGTTTAAGCGGCCATATTAAGATAAACATTTCTTAATGTTGCTTTGCCTTTAAGTTCTTAATTAAGAGAGATGTTAATTAAATAATGGTTTCCCTTTGTTTTCATGGGATTCCATATCATTTCTTTTGGACTATCATCAAGGGATAGGAAGAAAGTTTAGAAAATGATTTAAGTACAGAATGCCAGCATTTTTGTGATAATTCCCTGAGCTCAAATAACCACAGGCAACTAAAGAGAAGCAGATGACACATGCACATCCAGTGTATTGCATTACAGAAGAGGAACTCTAAGTTTAGGGAACCCAAATTGTTATAATATGTAGTAAACACGCCTGCTCTTCACTCTATAGGAAGACATATTATACTGGAAAGTAAGAAAACCTGTCCTTTGCACCAAAGGGAAATGGTGTCTCTAATATCCAATAATGAACATGATAAGCATCCGTTTATGTCCTAAATAAACAGCAGTCAGTGCCTCATGAAGGATGTTCAGAAACATAAAGGACCCATGGATAATTGTTTTCCAACAAATATGTAAAAAGATTATCAATATCATTAGTGAACTGTATGATATAAACCCATTGTTGTTTGTTGTTTAGAGGCTAAGTTGTGTCTTGACTCTTTTGCAACCCAATAGACAGTCGCCTTCCAGGCTTCTCTGTCCATAGGATTTCCCAAGCAAGAATACTGGAATGAGTTGCCACTTCCTTCTTTGGGTGTCTTCCCAACCCAAGGATCAAACCTGCATCTCCTGATTGACAGATCAGGTGGATTCTTTACCACTGAACCCTCTGGGAAGCCCAGTTACATTGGGTTAAAAAATTAAAGTCTCAAAACAGGACGTGTTGACTGAAGTATGTTGTTGGTGCTTAGTTACTAAGACATATCTGACTCTTTTGTGACCCCATGGACTGTAGCCCACCAGGCTCCTCTGTCCATGGGATTTCCCAGGTAAGAATACTGGAACGGGTTGCCATGCCCTCTTCCAGGGGATCTTCCCAACTCAGGAATCAAACCCATATGTCTTACATCTCCTGCCTTAACAGGCAGGTTCTTTACCACTAGCACCACCTGGGAAGCCTGTGTTAATCTCTATATCTAACCATTTAACTAACATTTTTAAGCTTCAGTCTATATGTAAATCTAGGAAAATAGTAAATGTTACATTCAACATCTCACTGCTCCCCAATCCACTCAGTTTAGTTTATGAGACTGTGATCATCCTCTTTACTCTGCCTTTAATATCATTCCATTCTCCATGGCTTATCTGTTATTTTCCTCTGAAGCCTGTATCAAGACCTATTTCCATAATGAGATTTTCCTAAATCTTACCAATACACTTTGCTCTAAAAAGCTTTGTCTGAATAAAAACATATTACTATAAATGACCAATAGTAATTTCAGTGTTTTATATTTTATGGCACTCTATAGTTTAAAATCATTTACACATTATGTCACTCATATGACATTCAGATGAAGATGAGCTACTGTGCAGAACTAATTTTATATCTGCTGACTCTAATATTTTGCATCTCCTCACACACTCAGCACTAAGATCTTTCAAAAAGTTCACATTTAAAGGTATACCTCAATATTGTTTTTTGTAAGTATTTTCCTGGTAGAAGGCTTTTTGTAAGAATGAAAACCAAAAGATGTTTTATTTGCAAGCATAAACTCATCAGTGATAATAAAAATGAAACATCTGTTAAGTCTTGCCTGTGCAGCATGTTCAGAGGCCCTGTTCTGTCCAGATACAACATAATCTGGTTGCCTAATAATGGGTAGATATGTAACAGTCCATAGAAAAACTCTGAGAGGGTAGAAAATGGTCAGTTACAACCTTATCTATACTACACAATTCTTCTGACATACAGAAATGAGCATTCTAACAGAAAGACCCTATGCAAGATGATAGGAGGATCCCATGTAGAAGGATCCCAATTAGAAGGATTCTATACACAAGCCTCTCACTTGCCAAGGGAGACCCATTCTGGCTCAAATCTAAATTTCTCTATACAAGTTTCCCCACAAGTTGGATTCACACGCTTAAAAGCCATGATCTTGAGGAGTCCTAATGGCCAAGGATTAGAGACTACACAGGACAGGGGAAGATGAGAAGAGCAAAACTGCTCTCTTCCTTTTTCACTACAGAAATCCTGTTACATATAAGCTCTATTTTTAAGGCCTAAATGTTAAGACTGCTTAATTTAATCAGTTCCATGTAGGGGAAGACATATATTAGAAATTTCAGCAAATGAAGAGAACTAAAATTTCTATTATCAAAAAAGACCTATTCAATAGCCACTTATTAATAATATTAATTCTTTATTCTGCTTTATGTTACTGTTTGTCTATCAGTGTGCATAATTCCTTATATTTCTGGTCTTTGCAATCCCATGGACTATACAGGAATTCTTCAGGCCAGAATACTGGAGTGGGTAGCTTTTCTCCAGGGGATCTTCCCAACCCAGGGATCGAACCCAGGTCTCCCACATTGCAGGTGGTTTCTTTATCTGCTGAGCCACAAGGGAAGCCCAAGAATACTGGAGTGGGTAGCCTATCCCTTTTCCAGAGGATCTTCCCAACCCAGGAATCAAACCAGGGTCTCCTGCATTGCAGGCGGATTCTTTACCAACTGAACTCCCGGGAAGCCCCATATTTCTGCTTACTTTGCAAATTACTTATGATAAATCATGTACTTTATATTTCTTCAAAACACTAATATAGCTATTTTAAAATTAGTTTAAAATACATGAATTTTTTAAAATCTTTATTTTCTCCATACAATTTTGGCTGTAGGAAGGCTTGATAATATTTAATGTCAAAAACCTGTTTCTAATTGTTAACTTTTATAAATAAGAGGGTGATTGGGGAAAAGAGAAAATAAGTGGATACCAGGTTGAATCCGGAGAAGGCAATGGCACCCCACTCCAGTACTTTTGCCTGGAAGATCCCATGGATGGAGAAGCCTGGTAGGCTGCAGTCCATGAGGTCGCTAGAGTCAGACACGACTGAGCGACTTCACTTTCACTTTTCACTTTCATGCATTTGGAGAAAGAAATGGCAACCCACTCCAGTGTTCTTGCCTGGAGAATCCCAGGGACAGGGAAGCCTGGTGGGCTGCCGTCTATGGGGTTGCACAGAGTCGGACGTGACTGAAGCGACTTAGCAGCAGGAGCAGCAGCAGGTTGAATCCAAGTTCCAGTGAAAAAGATAAGGCAGCAAAAGACAAAAAAGAACAGATGGGAGGAATCAAATTTTAAAAATCAAATAAAAAAAAAAGAGCTGTTAGCCAACCAAAACTGACTATAAAAATGAACGCAGCCAGGTTAGATATAAATACAAATGGAACTAAGATATACTCTGTAGGTAAATTCTTCATCTTATAACAGGAAAAAATGGATACAGTTATGTGCAACATACCATATGTAATTGGACTTCCCCAATAAATTAATAAAGTTTTATAAACTATAGATCTCTGTTAAAAATAACAGAGATTATAATGGAGATAAGGAAATTATATGTGTAAAAGGGACACATTACTAACAGGACTACTTAGAATGCAAACAGCAAGCAAAATTGGACTTCTGTGACATTCATGGATCAAACTCTAGGTAAAGAGAAGAAAATAAATTGGACTTTTGGCATTCACGAAAATTCTGAACTGATATTTCTTAGCCTTGGATAGCTGAACAGAATCATCCAGAAATTTTTTAAAATCTAAAACTTACTTCAGAATTATACAAAGTTGAATTAGGTAAATATGCAACTTTACAGACCCTTCCATGGATTTTTAGTTTGTGACTTATGATTCTGCTTTCTCTGTAATGCTGGTTATGATGATATTTACAACTGTTTACTATGGAAAAAGCAAATAGAAGTGGTAAGTGATTAGAGTTCCAAGTTCTTAAAGAAGTTGTATTCACTTCCACCCTCACCTCATTTTGAGCCTCTAGTTTAGGCATAAGAATGATGAAAAACTATTAAATTAGCATGATGAAGAAAGTCACTTCTAAAAATTAAGGGACTTGAATTCTAATGTATGTCAACACCTATTTCTTGGGGTACAATAAAGTCCAAAAGCTCAGAGAAGAATACTTCAATGAATGGGAACTCAAGATACCATAGAATAGACTCATATCCTTCTCAAGAAAGTTAACATTATCTACATTCAATGAAAACAACCATGAGCATCTCTTATGCTCAGATTTTGAAAGGGTCAGCTTTTGAAAGGCTGTAAAGGTAAAGTTATTAAGACTGACTTTTCATCAAAGGAGGCCAATGATTTCAGTAGTACAAAACTATCCATGATGTTGAAGTTCCAGTCTCTACACTTGATTGCACTAAGGATGATGAATTGGAGAACAAGGAATGAAGAGACTGAATGTTTGGAAGTTAATAACAAATATGACTACTTGTGATAATTTATGTAGGAACATGGTCAAAGTTTAAATGAAAAGACGGGTTGAAACATATGGTAAAATAAATTCCTTCAATACAGGGCAATAATTTTGCTGCAGAATCTTGGGGGTTAGCAATTGTGTTTCTGACCAGAGGTATAATATGATAAAAGTAATATATAGTACAAATTGTGGAGATTCTTTTCAATTCACAGAATCCATAAGAATATAACCTGTTTCCATTAGGACTTTTGTATACATCAATCTTTGTCCCCAATGAATCAGAAATAACCAAAAGGAATCATAAATGGTAAAATTTATATATAATACTTTTCAAGTTTCCATATAGCAGAATTAGTATAAACTGAGCCATCCCTGAAATTTGTCTACAAATGTTAAGTTTCCAAATAATCCATTTAATGATATTATCAACTATGAGTTCCCAGATTACATATGACCAAAGATACTGTGCTTAAAGCTATAGAAATTATTAACATTGCTTTTATGAGATTATTACAAAATATTCAAGGGTGTATTGACTAACACAAAGATTAATAAGGATAAAGACAAATAAACAGATACAAATTCAGATGCTTATATAGAATTATTCCTATAAAAGAAAGAAGTCAACTATCTATTAATTTGTTTTTTATCTTTGCTTATCTAAATTTGGACAAAAATCAAGAGACTTTTTGGTAAGGTTAAGAAATAATGATCATGAATATCTCTTTCTCTGAAAAAAAATTATATTTGTCATCTAACGACATTTTCCCCTTAGCTTTGGAAGATTTTATAACTAGTCTTTGGGAGAAAACTCTCAATTTTAAGAAAATTTCCTTTTTTCATTTAAAATTAAACAGTAAGTCAACCAATCCAAGCACTATAGGAATGATGTGAGGCCCTTAGAGTTTGCATATAATGATATGTATGTGTGGTAAGAAATTCATCTTTGCTAAATCTCAAGTTTTGTTTCAGAAGATAACAGTCTGATTTGGGCATTGTTCCCAGAAGTTCCTTTGGGGGAAATGACACATTTCAAAACTGCAGAGTTCCTGTTGTATTTGGTTAAAATAATGATTTTAGAATAGAGGTTTTCTGTGTCTGTTTAAAGAATTGTTCTGTGTGTCTGAGTTCACATTTGAGAGATATTAAAGTATGTGAACTCCAGGCTGTATATAGTTATAGCTAATAATAAACACAAAGTGTGTGAGTTGTAATATCAACTAAATGTATTCACATATCCTTATTTGAGTTTAGGACAGTACTTTCCTCACCAAAAATAATTAAAACCAGATAGCTAGGTAGCACAGCTGGATTTAGGACAAATATGTCACTAAAAAATATCTACTTCTACCCTGAAGCAGAAAGCAGTGTCTCCTTAAAAATAAAATTATCTTATGGCAGCAGAATGTACAATTATACCATAGTCTCTGTTGCAGTATCCAATTTTACAAGTGAATTAAGGGAAATAGAAGAGAAAAAAAAAAAAACAAAAACAAAAACACCCAGAAGAAAAACAAGGACTGAGTCCAGTAAGGCTGAAAGATGTAATTGTCCTTTTACATGACACCAGCATTTTTCACAGCAAAGACAGTATTGAAATATCTGTCATGATAAACACTATTAGTTTAAGTTCACCACTTGACCCAATATTGTTTTAAGTTGCATACAGAGTCAAGCACTTTGTAGTTAAAGTGGAAGTAGAATGTTAGGAACACCCTTAAAAGACTTTAATTTTCAGATATAAAGTCACTTAGAATGTATTATGAAACTTCAAACTCTTTACAGGTTCTAAATAAAACAAAAATGGCAAGGTATTAGACAGACTCATTTCTATACCCACTTAATCAAAAATCTGGTTAAAATTCTATTCTCCATTGCCAAGAGAAAAATGTTGAGGATAAAATGAGTGTATAAGTCATGTTTTAATAAGCCACTAGCTTCTAGAAGACAGTTTTTTTGTTTATTTTTAAAGGCAGCTCAGAAAAAGAGACTGAACTTAATGGTGCTAACATTGTTAGGAAGGCTGGTCCAACATTACTGGTGTTGTTCTCACTGTAAAATAAATGGATTATTATATTTAAAAAAGAAAAATAAAAAGTTCAGCTTTTCTGTTTGAAATAATGGCCAAAATAATTACATTCTATATATTTTTCTCTATTGTACACAAGTAAAATCACTGCAGATAGTGACTGCAGCCATGAAATTAAAAGATGCTTACTCCTCGGAAGGAAAGTTATGGCCAACCTAGATAGCATATTAAAAAGCACAGACATTACTTTGCCAACAAAGGTCCATCTACTCCAGGCTATGGTTTTTCCAGGGGTGATGTATGTATGTGAGAGTTGGACTGTGAAGAAGGCTGAGCGCCGAAGAATTGATGCTTTTGAATTGTAGTGTTGGAGAAGACTCTTGAGAGTCCCTTGGACTGCAAGATCCAACCAGTCCATTCTAAAAGGAGATCAGTCCTGAGTGTTCATTGGAAGGACTGATGCTAAAGCTGAAACTCCAATGCTTTGGCCACCTCATGCGAAGAGTTGACTCATTGGAAAAGACTCTGATGCTGGGAGGGATTGGGGGCAGGAGGAGAAGGGGACGACAGAGGATGAGATGCCTGGATGGCATCACTGACTCGATGGACGTAAGTCTGAGTGAACTCCGGGAGTAGGTGATGGACAGGGAGGCCTGGCGTGCTGTGATTCACGGGGTTGCGAAGAGTCGGACACGACTGACCAACTGATCTGATCTGATCTGAATAACTAGTATATCTGCAAAAAGTCAATAAATAGTTTAGAAGCCTTGTCAGTACAGGCTAAAAATATTCTGTCCTTTCATCTTCCCACTAAGCCCTAATTGTGACAGAAAATCTACTTAATAGTGAAATTCAAAATGGAAATATTGATGACTACATTAGCCTCTAATTAGAACACATCCTAGGTAGAGAAATAAAACCTAGTATAAGTGAAATACATTATGAACATTATCATGGTTAAACAAACTTGTATGTGCCTTATCCTGAAAGAAATAAAAAATGAGAAAAATATAGTCACTGCTCTCAAGATGTTTAAAACATATCTTGATCTAAAGATATGAGAAGTACAAATAATTTAAAAAATAACAATGTTAATTTCATTATAGAATATTTTCAACTATAATGTCCATTTTAGACATGACAATAGCAAGATTTCTGTGTTCCTATGAATATTCAGATACATTTCCAAACATTCCTAGGAGTGGAATAAAATAGCTGTCATCATTTTTTCATTTTGACATCATTTTCATATTGGAAAAACCAAGGAGAATTTTCATTCAACTTTATTCTGTTCTCTTCACCACCTCTCTTCTCAAATAAGACATTAATTTTAATGGGAGCATTTCACTAAACAGCAGTTCACTTATTATATTATTGCTTCTACTCTTTTTTTTTAAGCTTCTACTCTTTTATTAGCACTTTAGTTTATAAACATAAGCTTTGATTTTGAAACATTTCTTGAACTACTTATGTCCAACCATGCTAAGACATTTTGGTCTTCAAACAAGATATTTGTGACCAGTCAAACAGTAATACTAATAAAAACTAACAATGTGCCAACTAGATAAATCTTTTAATAATGAATACCATATGAATACTACGTTATCCATATATCCACATTGTGAAACCTGGGTCATTGAAAGCTTTTTAATGAAACTTCTTAAAATTGATAAAGATTAGTTTAATTTTCCCCGTCCTTTTCATCATCAGTGACCTTGTAATTGTATGCAAATTTTTGACTTTATTCAGAACAAAATAAGTCCAAATTTTCCAACTTTACTTTTGATTTTTGCCAGTAAATTATTTTTCTTTAGGGAGACTGTGTGCATAGTTTTTGCTAAATAATCATAAATTAAAA
Source organism: Bos indicus x Bos taurus (assembly GCF_003369695.1). Classification (NCBI taxonomy): domain Eukaryota; kingdom Metazoa; phylum Chordata; class Mammalia; order Artiodactyla; family Bovidae; genus Bos; species Bos indicus x Bos taurus. Next base: position 64,566,222 of record NC_040079.1, on the reverse strand, counting down.
CACTGAGCAATTAACATATGGCGGAGACTGTAGTTTATCTTATTGAACTCTTACAAACAGCCTATGAATTTGTAGCATTTCTCTCCCTAATCTAAATGTGAATAAATTAGACTTAACAAGATTAGGTAACTTGCCTAAAGTTCAAGCTAACAAATAGCACATGGAAGACTGGAACCCATTCCTTCTGAGACCTGAGTCATCACTCTTAGTCACTTAAACATGACAGTTCCCCTCAAAAATAAACATCCCTTTAATCTGATAAACTAATAAAGTTTCAACAACTGGACAATATACCATACAGGAGCAGACCTTGGTAAGATAAGAGGTGTTGCTTAGGTAAGAGGTGTTGCTTACTTCATGTATGCAATTGCTGGAAAAATCTAACCAACTCAGATATATTGGTAAAAGATCACTTGGAATATTATTTAAAATTTTCTAATTGAGAACAGAACCTACATTATAAAATCCATGTTTTATATAACTTTAATAGATACACATATATACTCACATGTATAATAAAATTTTTAAAACCTACATATAATAATATAAAAAACAATAGACTGTGGTTCTGTTCTGAATCATGAATCCCCATCACTTGCCAGAGGAGCTTGTGAAATGTCTTTCCTACTCCCTAAGGGAATCACTTTATGATAGCTTTTTCTATGTTATGCCCAGACCCACCTGAGTATATCACACCAGTTCATGGCTTGTCATTACCTCTGCAAGTTCACTCAGATCAGGTTATATCTGATATATCAGGCCTGTTATACCTGATGTATATTGTGTTATATCAGGCCTCATTTGCTAACCAGTGTAGCATCTTTTTACAGCTTTGTAATTGCTCAAAATTAAATCTTTAAAATTCAGACTTCAAGTATTTCTATTCCTATACAAAGATTCATATAATGCATCAACTTCCAGAGGTGCAGCTATTTTCCAACTCAAATCTTAAGAGTTACATATTTAAAATATAGTTTTTTTTTTCTTTGTACAACTGCAAAGAAAAAGATTTTATAAATCTTTCTGGATTTGGAAAGTAAGAGAACAAATTCCAGATTGAATGTTACATGAGGGTTGTTCCTTAGTGCTTTCAGCTCAAGTGCCATGACAACCTGGTTGCTGTAATCAGTTGTAAGGTTTCTCATTAACAGTATTAAAAATATGTTGTTTATGGGGCTTCCCAGGTGGCACTAGTGGTAAAGAACCAGCCTGCCAATGCAGGAGACATAAGAGAAGCAGGTTCAATCCTGGGTCGAGAAGATACCCCAGAGGAAGGCATGGCAACCCACTCCAGTATTTTAGCTTGGAGAATCCCATGGACAGAGAAGCTTGGTGGGCTAGAATCCATAGTGTCACAGAGTCAGACATAACTGAGACAACTTAACACACATGCATGCATATGTTGTTTACAGTAATGAAAGCTCTCAAGTCTCCTTTTCTGACTGTTCTGATAAAGCCCTTTCCTTTAACCAGTTTGTAATTTCTAAAAGGTATATATTTGCTTGAGTTTTGTACATCTTTCCCACAAGACTATAAGTTGCCCTGGCTATCCTTTCTGAGTGAACCCCGGGAGTGGGTGATGGACAGGGAGGCCTGGTGTGCTGTAATTCATGGGGTCGAAAAGAGTCAGACATGACTGAGAGACTGAACTGAACTCAACTGAACTGAAGCAGATTAGAATACAATAGCATATCTTTAAAGCACTGAAAGAAGAAAATCTATTGATTCTGAATTCCATTCCCAACATATTCTTTAAAACCGATAGCAAAATAGTCTTTTTTTGGATATAATAAAGATTAATTCATTAGCAATACACACCCACAGCAAGAAATGTTAAAGGAAATTCTTCAAGCAAAAGAAATGTGATACCAGAAGCAAACCTTGATGTACACAAAGAAATGAGGAGTGCCAGAAATGATCAAATAAAGGTAATCATTCAAGACTTTTTCTTATTTTTTATCACTTTAAAGATAAATTGACAGTCTAAAGCAAAAATAGTAACAAGACTGTGGGTTATAACATATGCAGAAGTAAAATGCATGACAATCACAGAACAAAAAATAAAAGAGCAAATATAATGGTAGTGGTACAAGCTGCTTAAACTTTACATGAAATGATATAGTAATATTTGGAGGTTGTGATATGTCACACATGTATACTGTAAACCCTAGAGCATTCACTATATATGTTTTCAAGTGTATCAACTAATAATCCAATAGTAGAAACAAAATAGAATCATAAAAATATTCAATTTTTAAAAAGCAAAGAACAGAGGAGAAAATAGAAAACTAGAAGGTGAGTATAAATTTTTTAAAAACAACATAAGTAACAATAACTACACTACATGAAAATGATGTGAAAACCATAATTAAAAGGCAGAAATTGTTAGATTGGACAATGCAATAAGGACGAAATAAAGAAATTATGAAACACTTTAAATATAAAATAACAAAGGGGTAAAAAGTAAAAGGATGGAAAAGATACGTCATGCAAACACTATGTAAAACAAAACTGAAGTGAATATACTGTCAGATAAAAATAGACTTCAAAACAAGGAATAGCACCATAACTTAGTTAGAAGGAAATTAATTCATCAAGAACTGATGAATTATATAGACTCATTACCATTGTATAGATCATAACAATCTTAAATGTTTATGCACCTAAAAACAAAACTTAACAATGCATCAAAGAATAACTGACTGAACTGTGGAAAAATAGGCAAATCCATTTTTATAGCTGGCAACTTCAACATTCTTCTCTTAGTAAAAAGCAGAAAAAGTAAGAAGAAATTCACAAAGATATAGTAGACCTGAAGAGCACCATCAACCAAGTTAACCTAGTTGATATTTATAGGGCACTCAAGAATGCACATTATTTTCAAATACAATGGAATGTTCACCAAGACAGACGATATTTTGGGCTAGGAAACAAACCTTAACAAATTGAAAAGAATTAAAATCATACAAAGTATGTTTTCAGACCACAATGGAATGAAACTTAAAATTAAAAAGAAAAAGAAATGTGAAAAAATTCAGAAATTAAATAACACATCGTAAATAATTCGTATATCACAGGTAATCATGAGAGAAATGATAAAAATATTCTGAATATAATGAAAATAGAAGCCTGATACAACAAAATTTGTGAGCTGCCATAAAAGCAGTAAGTTTATAGTAGTATATTCTTACATTAGAAAAACAGGAAATAGACCAAATAATTAATATAAGTTTTCATCTTGAGAAAGAAGGGCAAAACAAATTCAAAATAAGTACAAAGAAGGAAATAAAGATAAAGGCAGAAATAATGCAATACCAAGAAGAAAAATTTAGTGAACCATATTGTGTCATAAAAGTAATTTTTCAATGCCACAGGACTTAAATCAAGCTCGTGCATTACTATTAAGAGCAAAAAGATTAAATGACAGTGCTTATTAATTATAATTTCCACATATAATAGAATATGCCATTTCTACATTTATGTGCAGTATTATCTACTGACATTTTTTCCAAGCAATTATTTTAAAGAAAGAGTATATATATCCAGGTAATTTATCTTTTATCAGCTTCTTTATACCTTTTCTAAAATTGTGGTAGGAATTAGTGTTGGGAAAGGTAGTTTCATGCATGCAGTCTTTTGACATCCCACCACCCCTCCGTAACCCCCAACCACAGTCACATAAAAATGGGCCTTGGGCCTCAGACACTTCCTTGCTGCTAAGTCACTTCAGTAGTGTCCGACTCTGTGCGACCCCATAGACAGCAGCCCATCCCGTCCCTGGGATCCTCAAGGCAAGAACACTGGAGTGGGTTGCCATTTCCTTCTCCAATGCATGAAAGTGAAGTCGCTCAGTCGTGTCCGACTCTTAGCGACCCCATGGACTGCAGCCTACCAGGCTCCTCCGTCCATGGGATTTTCCAGGCAAAAGTACTGGAGTGGGGTGCCATTGCCTTCTCTGCAAACACTTCCTTACCAAGAGATAAAAAGTCCTCACAGTCTATGCTGGGCTTATCACCTTGTGTGAGAATATCTTTCCATATTACAAGCCTCACTTCATGGCAAATAGATGTGGAAATAGTGGAAATAATGGCTGACTTTATTTTTCTGGGCTCCAAAATCACTGCAGATGGTGATTACAGCCATGAAATTAAAAGACACATACTCCTTGGAAGGAAAGTTATGACCAACCTAGACAACATATTACTGTCAGAGACATCACTTTGTCAACAAAGTTCTGTCTAGTCAAGGCTATGGTTTTTCCAGTGGTCATGTATGGACGTGAGAGTTGGACTATAAAGAAACCTGAGTGTTGAAGAATTGATGCTTTTGAACTGTGGTATTGGAAAAGACTCTTGAGAGTCCCTTGGACTGCAAGGAGATCCAACCAGTCCATCCTAAAGGAGATCAGTCCTCGGTGTTCATTGGAAGGACTGATTTTGAAGCTAAAACTCCAATACTTTGGCCACCTGATACAAAGAGCTGACTCATTTGAAAAGACCCTGATGCTGGGAAAGACTGAGGGCAGGAGGAGAAGGGGACGATAGAGGATGAGACGGTTGGGTGGCATCACTGACTCAATGGACATGGGTTTGGGTGGACTTCAGGAGGCTTGGCGTGCTACAGTTCATGGGGTCACAAAGAGTCGGACCTGACTGAGCAACTGAACTGAACTGAACACATGCATGTGTGCTAAGTCACTTCAGCTGTATCCGATTCTTTGAGACACTGTGGACTATAGCTTGCCAGGCTCCTCTATCCATGGGATTCTCCAGGCAAAAAATACTGGAATGGGTTGCCATGCCCTTCTCCAGGGGATAGAACCCTCTTCTCTTATAGCTCCTGCACTGACATGAAGATTCTTTACCACTAGTGCCACCTGGGTACCCCCATAAGCCCAATACCTGCTCTTTTTTTCTCTGTAAGCACTTGGCAAACCCACTGCTATATATGTCCTCTGTGGAGAGTGCTCATGGTCCTTCCTCATAAGGTATGAGAGGGGGACACATAGGCCAATTGCCTTTCATTTGGTGCTGGGAAATACCAAGTGACCATGGAGGAATGATACTCACTATGAAGCAACTTCTCCAAAATAAGGTTATATGTCACTTCCCAAATAACACATTCAATAATGGAGAAGTACATCTAAATCTTTGGGGAGGTAATCTGATATTTATTAAAATATATTTATTAGTAATCTAGAATATGCTATACATTTAGCAATGTCCATCCACAAACCTCATTCCAGTATATATATCCTAATTTATGGTCCTCTTCAAATAACTATCTCCATCTACCTTTATCTTCAGCTACTTTCATTATTGAATGCTGTGTGTGCTCAGTCATGTCTAACTCTTTGTGACCCTTTGGACTGTAGCCGGCCCAGCTTCTCTGTCTATGGGATTTTTAAAAATACTGGAGTGAGTTGCCATGCCCTCCTCCAGGGGATCTTCCAGACCTAGGGATCAAACCTGAGTCTCCTGTGCCTCTTGCACTGCATGTGGATTCTTTACCTCTGAGTCATCGAGAAGCCCTTCAGTCTTGAAGCATGGCTTAAACTAAGACTGGAGTTTCTGTTCACCCAAAATTCAACTTTATATTTTTCAGATTCTGATAAGAATTTAGTCTTTCAAATTCTTATGCCTAATTAAATGCTCACATTAGTGTATTTATAATTCCGTTTATTAATATAGAATTAAACTCTACTTTGAATTTCCAAACTCTATTGTTCATATCAGCCTTAACAACGTCTATATCATTCTTCCTTGTATCATAGTCATTTTTCAAAATGATTTTTACTTCGTGGAAAATTCTCCCCATCTACATTCAGTACTACAATCTGAATCGGCTTCATAAACTATTTTCCATCTACCTTTTAATGTAGGTGTGCCCATATGAGAAAAATCTCATAAAAGGGAGGAAAACAGAAGTGAACAATTTCTATATCATGATTTTAAAAACAGTGATATGTTAGTCCTTCCACCCCTTCTTCCAGCATTCTATTACCAGAATGTGGTACTGTTTGTGAAATACTTTATTCCTAGAGATGATAAGGCAACTAGATAGACAACTGGGTCCTTGATATCATGGATCTACCATATCAACCATAAATCACTTAGATTATAATCTGAAGAATAAGTACTACTTTTCATTGAAGCCACTGCTATTTTGCTTTGTTAAAGCACTTAAATAAATTTCCATTAAAATAAACATATCCTACAAATTCCTTGGAGGCAGGAATCATATCTTCTTTTTAAATCTTTTTTATTCATTATCTTTCTTAGCAGAATGATTTATCCATAATGAGTATTCAATAAATATTTGTTGCATTGAACATACTTCCCCAAATGTTCACTAGATAACATCTTTTATATATAAGCAGACCAGTCACCAAAGGAATAAAACTGGATCACACGGTAGAGAAATAAAGATAAGCCTTCTCCTGTAAGCCTTGCACAAATTGAAAGCTTGTTATAAGAAAGTGGGGAGGGGCAGGGGGAAAGGAAAGGAAAGGAGGGAAAGAGAAGAGGAGAGGATGGGAGGAGAGGAAAGAAAAGGAAGGGAAGGGAAGAAAAATCACTGCTCTTTCACATGACCAAGTTTTAGGTGATTTGTTAAGCAGCACTATATAACCAGAACAATCGTAATTATACTCATCATCTTTATATTCTTATTAAAGTAACTTTTGGAAATTCCATGCCAGACTGGTAATTGGGACTCCAAGCTTCCACTGCAGGCCTGCAGGGGGCATGGATTCAATTTCTGGTCAGGGAACTAAGAACCCTTACGACATGTATGGCAAAAAAAAAAAAAAAAAAGACAATTCTTGCAAATGGTACCTGTCATGTAGTAAGCGCTCACTAAATGCTAGCTATTTTTTTTAAAGTAACTTTTAAACACAAATGAGTAAGATGATTATTTGACGTCTGTACTCTGCAGTTCAAAAATCATAAATTTGTACCAAATAGTTACTAAGTATGTGGAGAGAAGGGTTGAATAAATGAAGCTCAGGGGATTGCTATTTGGTATACTATTGTGATGGATATAGGACACTGTGTATTTTTCAAAACCCATAAAACTTTGCAATATCTTAATATATGCTAATTAAAGATAATCAAACATTTAGGAGTTCTGAGGATCTTAGGATGAAGTACAGAATGTGACAAAAGATCTAACTGTACTACAAATGTATGAAGCACCCCCACTGAAAAAGATGGGGCAAAAGGTGCTAATAAGAGTTTGTCCACTCCTGTATCTCCTGTACTCAGAATAATGCCCAACACCCAAGGGACATCATTCGTATGTATTAAATTAATTAAATAATATAAAGATAAACTTGGAAGGAAGGTGTGCTTCAGTCCATTTGATTGGTATGTCTAATTCTTAACTCTATCTTAACCAAGACAGCTTAAAACAATAAGTAATATGTCAAAAATATGTTTAGAATTATTACAGACCTATGTTTCAACAATTCTTGTAGATGTAGTTTGTTTTCATTTAAAAAGCATTCATTTTTAAATACAGTCAAATCTTATTAATTCAGATTACACTAATTTAAGATTTATGACAATTAAACCTGGAATACAACAATAACAAATACCACTGTTAATCAAATTAATAATGTAGACAAAGTTAAAGGAGATGATATTGGGTTTCTAAATAACATGATAATCATTTTTATAGATTTTTAACAAATGTTTACATAAATGGATACTCTTAATTACAAGTCATTCTCATTAATTCTTTAAATAAAGACCCATAGGTGTTCTCCTTGGAATGGTTTGAAAACAATGTGTTTAAATAACTGTGCATTCTATAGAAAAACCCAGCTGTATGTCTTCAAGAGAAGTCTAATCATTCAGGCTCTTTATGAATACAAGGTAGTCCTTCCTTCCATTAACCCAAAATCTTGAGTCTTAAAACATTTAGTTTTAGCTTCTCTGTTTTGTATTTTTTTGCAATTTGCTTGTGTTGTAAAATAAAACTCCTTACACTACTTTCATAAATTAAGACCTTAACACTACTCAAGGTGATGTAAGTAAGAGTCTAGAACTGATGAAGAAAACTTATACCCAGCATAACAATACTTTTTTTTCATGTGCTTTAATTGCCATTTATGTCGTGTCTCCATGGAACAAAACTTGGAAACAGCTACTGCTGTAAATAAGTTCTTTAAATTATTTTCCATTATATTAAAATTATTTAGGTTACCTGAATATTAGTTCAGTCTATTCTGTTGGATGAATCTTACAAACTCTGAAGATCAAAGAAAAAATAATGGCATGCTTTCTTAATATCTACACTATTTTTAAACAGTTTTCATGTTCTATAAATCAAAATTGTTCTAGAAAATAAACTATTTAATATGGAACCATGACCCACTACCATAAAGGGTAATGGGTTTACTCTGTATGCAGTCATCCTCTCTGTTTTCATAAATGGATTTTATTGCTATACTCTACCATGTTTGATTACAAACAAATCTTTCCCTTAATTAACAATATAGAATCTGGAATGCAAATGATGAAATAGTCATTTATGGCCAGCATCCATTCAGATGGTACCATCTTTAGACTGGTATATGCCAATGGTTGTTAATTATTTTTAATATCATGCCTACATGGAAAGTATTCTTTCCAGGTTCTTGACAAGAGGTACAATTTTTAATTGTCTTACCAGAAAATCCTAATTAAAAGCCTGCATTAGAGAAACAATATTTATAAATAGCTCTCCTAAATCTAGAGCTCTCAGGATTTGGGGACACAGATCCTTTGAGAATGTAGTAAGACATTTGGACCATCTCCTTAGAGAAAACCTCACATGTAGATCTATTAAAATTTACATGTAGATCTATGAACGTTCAAATGAAATTTCAAAAATTTTGAAGGTCCTTTGACGTTCATATAGTTCCCAGGCTAAGAACTTCTGGACGTATACACTAAAATTGACCCTTAGAACAGTACTCAAAGAGTTGTATACTTAGATGTCATTATTCTTACCACTTGTAGAATTTCTTTTATTGTTTAATATCATGCTATTCTTTACTTTCCACTTGTGCTCATTTCTACCACCATTTCTAGCTCAAGTCCCTGTTGTATCTTATTTCTAGGCTCTTATGATAAACCTTTTCTTCATTCTATTTTTTCTTCCTTCAAATCTATTACAAACAGCAATCAAAGTGATATTTTATAAGGTTACATCACCACTCAATGTAAAATCCTTTAAATGTTTTCCATCGCATTCATAACAAAATGAATTCCTTACAAAATTGACAAGGCCCTGAATGTCCTGATTCCCAATTTTTCTACAGGTTCACCTTTTAGTAGCTTTCCCTTTCCCAGGACACTCCAATTACACTGGTCTTATTTCAGTTCTTCAGTGGTATCATATTTTCTCCTATCTTTATGTATACTGTTCTTTCTGCCTAAGATGTTCTTTTTGACCCCTTAAGCTGATGAGTTCCTTCTTGTTGGCTTAAATATCACTTTTTGAGAAAGGGCTTTCTAACAAATCTCTCCAGTATTAAATAACTCCTTCAAAACATTCTGTAATTGTCATTTATGTGTAGGAATATTTATTTATGCTTTTCTCCCTAACTAGACAGTAAGCTCTATGAGAGTGAGCATAATTCATATGAAATGGATACACACCACAGTGTCTCACACAAATGACCTCTCAATAAATTAAGTATATAAAATAGTAATAAAATTATACAGTTTAAGAACAAAAAATATGCAATTCTTTATAAGATACATTATAGGGATAGGATGTTATCTACTGCAACACAAAGTTTCCTATATATGAAGAGTCTTGGAAAAGACATCTGATCAATATGTTTGATTTGCCATGTTCTAAATATATAAAAATGTTAAATAAATTGTAGTGAAAATGTTTTTAATTATGGTATAATTTGAATAAATGAAAGAAAAAAGGAAGGAAGAGAAAATTCCATGTTCCAGAAACAAAATGTATTTAAAGCAATAATTTGGAGTAAAAGCCAAATGGTTCATTAAGATCATAGAATACTGATCTTAATGCCAGGGACTGAAAATTTAATTCTTGTACATGCATGTAGCAGACATCTCTGGGCAATAAAAAGTAGAGAGTTGTACTTTAAACCCATATATAAAGCCGAGATCTATAAAGGCAACCCTACCAATGAACAGAAACTAGAGAAATTCTGTCTCCTATTTTCTATCTATTTACTATCTATTCCCAGCATGGATGAAAATACAGCTTTTCAAAAAAATTGAAATTCTAAGCTAAAAAGGTCAAAACATTGATGGTTGTCTGCTGCTGAAAACCAAAGAAAAGGAGTAAACATTTATTAAAATTTTTAACATAAAGTTGAATCAAACACCTTGGTGTTTACTTCTGAAGTCCAGGACATAACCAGTCCTCTACAAAAATTAACCACCACTAAAAATGAGCTCAGAGTCACAAAGTATATGAGTAGTACCCAGAAGAAGAGAGAGATAACAATACAGATGAAAAATTCTAAATTCAAAAAATGAATGAAACAAATATATATAGAATATAATTATATAATATTATATATAATATAAACAAATAATATAATCTGAAAGGTTAATTTTAATTACTACATATAAATTTCAAAGAGGTGAAAGAACAAAAACTATACTTGTAAAGCAAGTACAGTTATATGAAAATAGCAGACTGATTTGAAAACAGAGCCAAATAGAGATTGCAAAAATTGCCCATAATATATAATTATTTAAATTAAAAAAAAATCCTACTAGATGAATTCAACGGGTAAGTTAATGACTAGAATAGACAGCTAAAGTGGAAATAAGGTAGTTGAAGTTATAGCTGAGAAAATTATATGGAATGCCATGCAATAATTTAAAGAGATTGAAAATAGGGATGATAGGATAAAATTCATGGAGAAGGCAATAGCAACCCACTCCAGTACTCTTGCCTGGAAAATCCCATGGACAGAGGAGCCTGGTAGGCTGCAGTCCATGGGGTCACTAAGAGTCAGACATGATTGAGAGACTTCACTTTCACTTTTCCCTTTCGTGCATTGGAGAAGGAAATGGCAACCCACTCCAGTGTTCTTGCCTGGAGAATCCCAGGGTCGGGGGAGCCTGGTGGGCTGCCGTCTATGGGGTTGCACAGAGTTGGACATGACTGAAGTGACTTAGCAGCAGCAGCAGCAGCAGCAAGATAAAATTCAAGGAGGATGAAATACGAGGAGACAATTGATTCAAATAAGGATTATGAGAAAGCAATGATACTAGGCTAAAGTTTTCCAGAATTAAATTTTAAAAATTTTTAAACATTCTCAGATTGAAGAAAACCACCACATACTTAGCAGGACTGATGAAAGCAAAAATGCAAAGAGTATTTGATGGAACTTTAAGAATATAAAGTATACGAAGACTACCAATTACAAGGGGTTATTGTTAAAATAGCGTATCTGCAGGAAAACAATAGATTCCTTCCAACAGAACTATATAACAGACAGAAGATATTTTATTAATATCAAAAGAAATTAGAAGACAGTAGAAATAGGTCTTGAAAATACAGAAGAAAAATAACTGTCAAACCTAGAATTATAAATCCAGTTAAAAAAGAAATTCATAAAACGGTCAAAATAAAAACTATTTCTGACAAACATGGACTGAGAAACTTTACACATCACAAAACATAACACTGAAAGACACACTAAAGGAAGAAAATTAATTCTAGATGGAAAGAACTGAATATAAAAATCAGTGATAAGTAAATACATTACAAGGTAGAACAGTAAATCTAAATATAAAAACAGTATAAAAACTATTAACTGGGGAGAGGTTAAAAACAAGGTGGAAAACTGGTCAACCACCTGTTAAAGAATGAAACTAGAACACTTTCTAACACCATACACAAAAATAAACTCAAAATGTATTAAAGATCTAAATGTGAGACCAGAAACTATAAAACTCCTAGAGGAAAACATAGGCAAAATACTCTCTGACATACATCACAGCAGGATCCTCTATGACCCACCTCCCAGACTAATGGAAATAAAAGCAAAAATAAACAAATGGGACCAAATTAAAAGCTTTAGCACAATGAAGGAAACTATAAACAAGGTGAAAAGACAGCCTTCAAAATGGAAGAAAATAATAGCAAACAAACCAACTTATAAAGAATTAATCTCAAAAATATTCAAGCAGCCCATGCATCTCAATTTCTGAAAAATAAATGACCCAATCAAAAAATGGGCCAAAGTACCAAACAGACATTTTTCCAAAGAAGACATACAGATGGCTAACAAACTCATGAAAAGATGCTCAACATCACTCATTTACTCTTATCAGAGAAATGCAAATCAAAACCACAATGAGGTACCATCTCACACTGGTCAGAATGGCTGCTATCAAATGTCTACAAACAATAAATGCTGGAGAGGCTGCGGAGAAAAAGGAACCCTCTTACACTGTTGCTGGGAATGCAAACTAGGACAGCCACTATGGAGAACTGTGTGGAGAGTCCTAAAAAAACTGGAAATAGAACTGCCTTATGACCCAGCAATCCCACTGCTGGGCGTACACACTGAGGAAACCAGAATTGAAAGAGACACGTGTATCCCAATGTTCATCACAGCACTGTTTACAATAGCTAGGACATGGAAGCAACCTAGATGTCCATCAGCAAATGAATGGACGAGAAAGCTGTGGTACATATACACAATGGAATACTACTTAGCTATTAAAAAGAATGCATTTGAATCAGTTCTAATGAGGTGGATGAAACTGGAGCCTATGATACAGAGTGAAGTAAGTCAAAAAGAAAAACACCAATACAGTATATTAACGCATATATATGGAATTTAGAAAGATGGTAACAATGACCCTATATGCAAGACAGCAAAAGAGACACAGATATAAAGGACAGACTTTTGAACTCTGTGGGAGAAGGCGAGGGTGGGATGATTTGAGAGAATAGCATTGAAACATGTATATTACCATATGTGAAATAGATCGCCAGTCCAGGTTTGACGCATGAGACAGGGCGCTCAGGGCCGGTGCACTGGGATGACCCTGAGGGATGGGGCAGGCGGGCGGATGTGGAAAGGGGGTTTAGAATGGGGGACACATGTACACCCATGGCTGATTCATGTCCATGTATGGCAAAAACCACTACAATATTGTAAAGTAATTAGCCTCCAATTAAAACAAATTAATTAATTTTTTTTAAAAGGTGGTATGACAATAGCACAAAAGGTAAGAGTAGTATAATGCAAAGAAACATGAAACATTATTGAGAAAAAATAAAGGCTTAAATAAATTGAGGATTATGTCATGTTCATAAATTGTTAAACTCAATTTTGTAAATATTTTAAGCCATCCCAAAATGCTGTATAAATTTAATGAGATTCCATTCGAAATACTAGCCTGACTTTTTTTAAATCATCATAACAATTCAAAATTTGATGGAAAAGCAAATGGGTAAAAATAACCAGACAATCTTAAATAATACATAGAACAAATCTGGACTAACTTAGTTATCAAACTTGCTTTAAACCTATAGTAATTAAAGTACTGTCGTATTGGTTCAAGGATATGCAAAAAGGCCAGCAGAACAGAAGAAACAGTCCTGAAACAGGCCTACATTTATACAGGCTCTTGATTTATGTAAAATATAGCACTCCAGTACAGTGAAGAATAGGATCGTCTTTTCAGAAAATGGTACTAGATTAATTATATATCCAAACCAGAAAAGTAAAATGACCCATATTATACACCACTTATAAAAAAAAAAAATCACTTTCAGGTGGACCATAGATCTAAATGTGAAAGTTAATGCAGTCTCTAGAAAATAAAAATTTTAGTGTAGGGAAAGATTTTGTAAACAAGACAAAATGATAAACTGGACTACATTAAATTAAGAACTTCTGTTATGAAAAGTCACCATAAAGAGAATGAAAAGTCAAGGAGAATATATTTGCAATATATTCAAATTTTATCTGAAAATGGACTTGTATCCAGATCATATATATTAACAGAACTTCAACAAATCAATAACTTTTTTTAAAGACCCCACAGTTTAAAAGAGTCAAAGCACTTTAAAAGGGACTTTCCTGGTAGCTCAGATCGTAAAGAATCTTCCTGTGGTACAGGAGGCCCAGGTTCAATCTCTGGATCAGGAAGATTCCCCAGGAGAAGGGAATGGCTACCCATTCCAGTATTCTTGCCTGAAGAATTCCATGGACAGAGGAGCCTGGCGAGCTACAGTCCATGGGGTTGCAAAGAGTTGGACACAACTGACTGACTAACACTTTCAGACTAAAAAGGGTAAACAAATGGCCAATTTGAAAAGGTGTTCAATATTGCTACTGCTGCTGCTGCTGCTAAGACTCTTCAGTCGTGTCCGACTCTGTGTGACCCCATAGACGGCCTCCCACCCCGTCCCTGGGATTCTCCAGGCAAGAACACTGGAATGGGTTGCCATTTCCTTCTCCAATGCATGAAAGTGAAAAGTGAAAGTGAAGTCGTTCAGTCGTGTCCAACTCTTAGCGACCCCATGAACTGCAGCCTACCAGGCTCCTCCGTCCATGGGATTTTCCAGGCAAGAGTACTAGAGTGGGGTTCCATGGCCTTCTCCAACAACTACCAACACACCATGCTAAAATGAAAAAGACTGGCAACACCAAATATTGGAAAGGATGTGAAATAACTGATACTATTGAACACTTTTTATGTAAGAGTATAAATTGAAATAATCACTTTTGGTAGACTGCTTGGCAATGTCTAGCAAACGGAACATGTGCTTCCTTATGTTATAGTAATTCTACTCCAACAGAAATGCACACATATATGTGACCAAAAACATATATAAAATTTTTATAGCATTTTCACAGTATCATTGGTATCATGCTGACATAGCTATTAGCTTCAGCTAAAAACTGGAAACATCACAAATACTTCCTCAATATTAAAGTAGATAAATAAAAATACATATCCATACATTGCAAAACTTTACAACAATGAAAATAAACAGTCTACTGCCACACACAAAAATATTGATAAGCCATACAAATAATATTGAGTAAAAGATGCCAAATAAAAAAAATATTTTATTTACTCTATTTTTACAAAATTCAAAACCATAACTTAGTCAAAATTAATCAATGGAAAAAAAAAACTAGTTACATTTTAGAGAGGTAGTGACTGGGAGAGTATACAAGGGTCTCTGGAGTGCTATAAATATTATTTATATTCATAAATACTCTATTTATGATCTGAATAGTGAATACACAGCTGTGTTCACCCTGTAAAATCTTTATAAAATTTCACTGAGCAAGTACCTTAAGACAAGTTTATTTTTCTCTATGTATATTTCAATTAAAAGTTGAAGAAAAATTATAGCACCAAAAATGCTAAATAAAAATACATGGAAGATAGTAACAGAAGACTTACAGTTATACTGATACAATGTGCTTGTGTTAGTCCAAATGAGGACAGAAAGACTAAAGCGTTAAGTATGCATAATAAAATTTAAGGGTAATAGTGACAACAAAAGAATACAAATGGAATGTAAAACTTCCAAGGTAAGACTATAAAAATAGGAAAAGAAGGAAAATTCTATGTGTACAATAAAAGAAGATAATAGTACAACAACTATAAGTGAAAAAGCAACAAGAGCTTGGGCAAGATCAGTTCAGTTCAGTCACTCAGTCGTGTCCGACTCTTTCCAACCCCAAGAATTGCAGCACACCAGGCCTCCCTGTCCATCACCAACTCCCAGAGTTTACTCCAGGCAAGATAGAGCCCAGGCAAGATAGAGGCCCTCAAAGCTACAATCTCAATGAAATGATGAACTTAGAAAAATATCTACCTACAAGTAAAAGTAGCAGGAAAACTTTTCAGTCTCCTCCGGGGCTTTGGATTCTGGGATGCTAATGCAGCAGGCAAGGAAGTCACCTTTGATAATTTTGGCAATAGCTTCACCTTTGTGTGTGCGCTCAGTCACTTCAGTCATGTCGGACACTTTGCAACACTATGGACTACACCCCTCCAGGCTCCTCTTGTCCATGGGATTCTCAGAGCAAGAACACTGAAGTGGATTACCATGCCTTCTTCCATGGTATCTTCCAGACCCAAGAAATGAACCCACATCTTCTGTATTGCAGGAAGATTTTTTACCCACTGAGCCACCTGGAAAGCCCCAGTTTTACCTTTAGTTAGTGGTAATTAATTTAAAGGATCAGATATTGGGGTCTTCCAGATAACCCACCTGAAACAAATTCAAATCCTTTCTATAGGTATGATCTCAAGCTAGGTCACTGAAATGGGCCTAACTGAACATGTACTCCCCACTCCAGTACTCTTGCCTGGAAAATCCCATGGATGGAGGAGGCTGATAGGCTGCAGTCCATGGGGTTGCTAAGAGCCGGGCATGACTGAGCGACTTCAATTTCACTTTTCAGTTACATTCATTGGAGAAGGAAATGGAAAGCCACTCCAGTGTTCTTGCCTGGAGAATCCCAGGGATGGGGGAGTCTGAAGGGCTGCCGTCTATGGGGTCGCACAGAGTCGGACACGTCTGAAGCGACTTAGCAGCAGCAGCAGCAGAACATGCACTTACACTCCAAAATGGCCAAAGCATGAAAAAATAAGGCACCATGAGGAAGAGACAGCAAAGAAAACACATATGAAATTTCAAAAAATTCAGATATTGGAATTATAAGAAACAAAATTTTTAAGTGTACTTAAAAATGATTAAAATAAGTTAAAAATGAATTTGAAAACATGAGTAAGAGACAAGAGACTTTTTCTGGTCTGGCAGGTCTTTTTAAAAAATAGATGGAATTTCTGGAAAAACCATAATTGTCAATATCAAACACTCAATGGACAATTTAAACAGAATAATAAAAACAACTGAAAAGAGAATTAGCAAATGAGATAATAAGACAGTTCAGTTCAGTTCAATCGCTCAGTCGTGTCTAACTCTTTGCAACCCCATGAATTGCAGCACGCCAGGCCTCCCTGTCCATCACCAACTCCCGGAGTTCACCCAGACTCACATCCATCGAGTCAGTGATGACATCCAGCCATCTCATCCTCTGTCGTCCCCTTCTCCTCCTGCCCCCAATCCCTCGCAGCATCAGAGTCTTTTCCAATGAGTCAACTCTTCGCATGAGGTAGCCGAAGTACTGGAGTTTCAGCTTTAGCATCATTCCTTCCAAAGAAATCCCAGGGCTGATCTCCTTCAGAATGGACTGGTTGGATCTCCTTGCAGTCCAAGGGACTCTCAAGAGTCTTCTCCAACACTACAGTTCAAAGCATCAATTCTTCGGCGCTCAGCCTTCTTCACAGTCCAACTCTCACATCCATACATGACCACAGGAAAAACCATAGCCTTGACTAGACGAACCTTTGTTGGCAAAGTAATGTCTCTGCTTTTGAATATGCTATCTAGGTTGGTCATAACTTTCCTTCCCAGGAGTAAGCGTCTTTTAATTTCATGGCTGCAGTCACCATCTGCAGTGATTTTGGAGCCCCCAAAAATAAAGTCTGACACTGTTTCCCCATCTATTTCCCATGAAGTGGTGGGACCAGATGCCACGATCTTCGTTTTCTGAATGTTGAGCTTTAAGCCAACTTTTTCACTCTCCTCTTTCACTTTCATCAAGAGGCTTTTGAGTTCCTCTTCACTTTCTGCCATAAGGGTGGTGTCATCTGCATATCTGAGGTTACTGATATTTCTCCCAGAAATCTTGATTCCAGCTTGTGTTTCTTCCAGTCCAGCGTTTCTCATGATGTACTCTGCATAGAAGTTAAATAAGCAGGGTGACAATATACAGCCTTGATGTACGCCTTTTCCTATTTGGAACCAGTGTGTTGTTCCATGTCCAGTTCTAACTGTTGCTTCCTGACCTGCATACCAATTTCTCAAGAGGCAGATCAGGTGGTCTGGTATTCCCGTCTCTTTCAGAATTTTCCACAGTTGATTGTGATCCACACAGTCAAAGGCTTTGACATAGTCAATAAAGCAGAAATAGATGTTTTTCTGGAACTCTCTTGCTTTTTCCATGATCCAGTGGATATTGGCAATTTGATCTCAGAGGAAAAAGGTTCCTCTGCCTTTTCTAAAGCCAGCTTGAACAGGAAATTAAAAAGGTGGAAGAAATAGGCATTTAAATAAAATTGAAGAATATAAAAAGAAGGCCAATATATGGGGGGGGTGGGCGCGGTTTGCCAATATATGTGTAATCATAGTTTCAGAGTAGAAGAAAAAATTGGAAATCATCATTCTATTGGGATTTTATTCTGCTTAAATAAATATAATTATTTTGAGAAGAGCTAGAACCCAGGGAAAGTGTTAGTCACTCAGTCATTTCCAACTCTTTGTGACCCCATAGACTATAGCCTGCCAGGCTCCTCTGTCCCTGGAATTCTCCAAGCAAGAATACTGGAATGGGTAGTCATTTCACTTTCCAGGGGATCTTCCTGGCTCAGGGATTGAATCCAGGTCTCCTTCATTGCAGACAGATTCTTTACTATCTAAGACACCAGGGAAGCCTAAAACCTAGAGAATGCCCACCAAAATATCTGTACAAGCCTTCTACCATTCCACAGAAAGCTGATAGAAGACACAAGACTTCCAGACCACAGAAAAGGACTTGACTGCAGCAAAATAATACAAGGATTATCAGTCTAGTTGCAAAGATTCAATTCTACAGAGCAGCAAGGAGAGAGAGAGTAAACCCACACATATATGAGGATGTACTACAGGAGAGGGCTTCCCTGATAGCTCAGTTGGTAAAGAATCCACCTGCAATGCAGGAGACCCCAGTTTGATTCTTGGGCGGGAAGATCCACTAGAGAAGGGATAGACTACCCACTCCAGTATTCTTGGGCTTCCCTTGTGGCTCAGCTGGTAAAGAATCTGCCTGCAGTGCAAGAGACCTCAGTTTGATCCCTGGGTTGGGAAGAGCCCCTGGAGAAGAGAAAGGCTACTCACTCAAGTATTCTGGCCTGGAGAATTCCATGAACTGTATAATCCATGGGGTCTCAAAGAGTCAGACATGGCTGAGCAACTTGCACTTTCACTTCACTTTCACTATAGGAGGGGAAGCCTGAACTTGAGAATCCATTGCTTTTATGACAAGAAGTAAGCACAACTTATTTGTCCAGAGGCCTACCTCATGTAGAGAAAGAACCTCACTTTTCAAGACTGTCTTCAGCATACATTAATATATATATGTGGAATCTAGAAATATGGTATTGATGAACCTATCTGCAGGGCAGGAATAGAGATGCAGACATAGAGAATGGAGATTGGACATGAGATGCAGAGGGAGGATGGAATGACTTGGGAGATTGGGATTGACATATATACACCACCATGTGTAAAATAGATAACTAGTGGGAACTTGCTGTACAGCTAAGGGAGCTTGGTTCAGTGCTCTGTGGTCACTAGATGAGCGGGTAGGGGTTGAGAGTGAGTGAGAGGTCCAAGAGGGAGGAGATATATGTATACTGATGCAATTTAAAAAAAAATTCTGAGAAGCGCTCAATCAAGAACTTTCGTTTTGGCCTAACAAGACTTAGCAAGACATGGAGATGCACAAGAGGTTCAAAGCAGACAGATCCTCAACATCTCATCCCAACATAAAAATAATTTACTAGAAAAAAAGAAAAGACACTATTCCTCCAATGTAGCAGTCATAATGAATTTAGGAATTCCTGATTTCATTTTTATTACCTCTGCAAATTCCTAAGCTTTTTGTCAGATCATCAACTCATTTTAAAGTATTTCATGTCTGTTCAACCACATTTAAAATTTACATTTAACACTAATTTTAAATTTTCAGAAAAATTACTTACAAGCTAGCTTTAGGAATAAGGCAACAAACAAACAAGATAATTTCAAATTGAGCCAAGTGATGGCAGGAACTAAACAGAACAACATGAGAATATGATTGGGACTAGAATAAGCACTTAGATAGGGAAGTCTGGAAATAACTTTCTGAGAAGGAAACTTTCATGAAATGTCCTAAAGGACAAAAAAAGGATCAGCCATTATAAAAAATAAAAACAAAATTCAAAAACAATAATTGAGGAAAGAGTTTTTTTGCAAGGCTACAACAACAAAACTCAAAAGCTGGAAAGACTTTACATGTCTGAGAAACAGAAACAAGGAAGAAATTACATTAACAAGGCTAATCCATAACTTTGGAGTATAGCGAGCAAAAGAAAGTCACAATACGGTAAGGAGAGGTAGACAGGGCCAGATGGCATGGAGTGTTGGAACTCATGGCAACATTTGATTCCATTCTAAGTATAATGAAAAGAGTTTTGAGCAGGGACATTAGATGATGACCTATATTTTAAATGATCCTTGTACTGAGAACAAATTAAAGACAAGAGTAAAAGCAAAGAGACCAGTTACAAGGCTACTAAAGCAGTTCAGGCAAAAGACAATGGTTGCTTTTATGAGAATAGCAGCAGTGAAAAGAAGAAAAGTGAAGACATGTCATATATTTTTAAGATAAGATTAATGTGATTTTCTGAAAGAGAAAGATCTAAATCAAAGATGAAACAGTTTGGGGGATAGATTGTAATTGAATTGGGAAAACAATGAAAGGAGCAGGTTTGGGTGTGAGAGATGATTAGCAGCTCAGTTTTTAGACATGTTAAGTTTGAGATGCAGAGGAGAAGTCCAAATGGAAATATTAAAGATGTTGCTGAATAAATGATCCTGAAGCTCTAAAGAAATACGTGGATTATAAAGATACTTCAGAACTCTTGGCACAAAGACAATATTTAAAGTAATGGTGATTAATGTGATCACCCAGAAAGGACATGGTACATAAGACGAACCAATATGCCTGCCTGCCAGCATCTGAAGGTCAAGTACTGAGGAGCACCAGCAAAGAACATGGTGAGTCACTACAAGATGCAAAAGGAAAACCACAAGTGGTGATGTCCTTAAAACTAAGAAAAGAATGAAGAGAATCCTTTTGTATCTGATGGTACTGAGAAGTTTCTATTGAATTCCAACAAACTGGATATCACTGAGACCCTGAACATAATCAGGAGTGGAGTGGTGAGGCCAGAAGCTGTAGTGAAATTATTTAAAAAGTAGCCAGCCACAGGAAAAGAGTAACACCTCTGATATCTATTGGCAGTGAATCTTCACGTTTAGACAATGCTCCATATCTCTTTCAAAATTTCTGGTACCACCACCATGATATTAAAACTGGGAATCTATGGAAAGCTTCTTAATTTCGAAGTGATTCTTTCTGTAAGAAGTCTAATTCTTCCTTTGGCAGTGCTTGTGTGCTAAGTTACTTCAGTCACGTCCAACTATTTGCAACCCTGTGGACTGTAGCCTGCCAGGCTCCTGTCCATAGAATTCTCCAAGCAAGAAAACTGAAACTTATAACTGCAAATTAAAAGAGATGTCAATGGAGTCCACTTAAATTTGATTTCATTTTTACAAGACAGTGTATTCTAAATTATTAATAGAAATGTTATTTCTTACTGTAAGAAAAAAAGATGGAGTAAATTATTCTGAAATCTAGCCAATCTGAAATTCATAATCACTTCATTTGTATGCAATTAAAGCAAATATTTTGGTAGGTTTTAAAAAGTCATTATTACTTTTAGGAAAGAAAGAAATAAACTAATGCTGAGATTAATTAAGAACAGAAAAGAAATGAATCATCCAATAAATCTCTAGGGTTAATTATGTGAATATATTCCAAAGTTATCAAGATCATGCAAACCAAACACCAAAAAAAAAAAAAAAAAAATCAGTCTAGCAAAATTAGAATATCATACACTTCTTTACCAGGATTTACTAATAATTTAGAAGTTTGACAGTGTTTCTTAGTCTTGCTGATGGGGCAATAATGGGGTGACTGGAGGCAGTGGCTTTCTTCCCTGTGTCTCCTGTAATCAGCAGATTCCTCATTCTGCCACTTCATCTTGTGTAAATCTGAACTCCTTACTTAATCTTTTGAGTCTCGTTTTTCTCATTTAAAATAAAGATTTATTTATTTATACAACAGACATTTGTTGAACCCCTACAATTTACCAAAATTAGTATCTAAATCATAATATCCATATCATAGTCTGAGAATAAAAATTCCTGACTCAGAGTTAGTACTCAGGCATCATATCAATTCTCATTTTTTCCTATATCAGGGTCTTTACACAAGCTGTTTACTCTGCCTTGAATACTCTTCATCTCCTTATGCCCCAATTTTACCTAACTAACTTATATGAATCCTTCTGATATCAGTCTTCCCTGCTCCTCTCATACTACATGAGGTCCCCAAGTTATAAAATATTCTACTACCCTGTGCTTTTTCATCATACCATTTATCACAATTATAATTATTTGAGGAATTATTTACTTATTGTTTGCCTCCTCATTATTTTATTTACTTTGGTTAGGACATTATCTTGAGTAAGTGAATGAGCTGGAATTTCATTAGAGAAAAGGATGAAGGGGACTAATTCAAAGATGATTTCAAGCTTTCTAGATTGAACAATGTTGTCATTAATAAAAGAAAATAAGAGATAAGGGGGAAAAGATCATGAGCTTTTTTGTTTTAAACCTGCTGGAACAAAAGGGCCTGAAGAGAACATGGTCAGGGGCGGGGGGCAGATACTAAGGAGACAGCTGAAAATATGATAACAGATGAGAACTGAAGGTTTTATGTGGTAGATTAGTGTGGGAGATTGTGAAGGAAGGCTAAAAGCAGTATGTTGAAGAAAACAATGAAGCACATGTCAAGGGTTGTATAATGGTTAATTTGATGGGTCAACTTGGCTAGGTCATGATACTCAGCTACTTAGCCAAACAACAGTCTAGATATTTCTGTGAAAGTGTCTTGTCTTTTTAGATGAGAATAACATTTAAATCAGAGTGTCTCCTATTATGTGGGTGGGCCTCATTCAATCAGGCCTTAATAGGAACAAAACCCCTCGTACTCCCCAAAATAAGGAATTCTGCCAGCAGACTGCTTTCACACTCAAACTGCAACAATTCCATTCTCCAGCATGCCAGCTAACCCAAAGATTTGGGATTTGCCAGTCTCCACAACAAGCCTATTCCTTGTTTAAAAAAAAAAAAAAAAAAAAAAACTCTTTCTCTTTCTAGATAGAAGGATGGATGGATGGATGGATGGATGGACAGACAGGCAGACAGATATATATAGAGAGATATATAAACATTCTAATTGGTTCTGCTTCTCTGGAGAGCACTAATTAATACAGGTGATTTTGAAAAGAGTAAAAGGGATAACTGATTTAACATGATTCCAAATCACAAAAGAGGCAGAAAGTAAAATTCAAACAAATGACAATCAATCCAGAATCTATGGTTGTGGATTTTGAATTACTGATGATCTATGCCTGTGGCAACATTAGTATATAGGGGTTTCTGTGACAGATCTTTCATGAAAATAGAAAATAAAGTAAAAGAAAGGGTAAATTTAGGTGTTAGTTTGACTGATGAAATATTTACTCATAACTCTGTAAGCCTTAGGCAAAAACAAGCAAGAATCTCTATGACCAAAATAGTGAGGACTTTGTAACAGAATTTGTAACGTGAAGTAAACTGGACAGTGAAGCCAGTGACGGAGGCAACTTCAGTTCCATTCAGCCACAAGCACATAGGAACTGCTGAGTCTGAAGTCCTTTTACTGCCTGGTGTCCTAGATTTCAAAACAAAGAACGAGTGGCACAAATGTGGCAGAACACTGTAAGACTCGAATGGATGTTAATAACCATCTACTCCAAATACTTTGTGCTCCTATAAAGTAAGTTAGTTTTCCCAAGATACTAAGTGACTATAGCCAAAGTCATCAGTTCAGTTCAGTTCAGTCACTCAGTCGTGTCTGACTCTTTGCAACCCCATGAATCGCAGCACGCCAGGCCTCCCTGTCCATCACCCACTCCCGGGGTTCACTCAGACTCACGTCCATCGAGTCAGTGATGCCATCCAGCCATCTCATCCTCTGTCGTCCCCTTCTCCTCCTGCCCCCAATCCCTCCCAGCATCAGAGACTTTTCCAATGAGTCAACTCTTCGCATGAGGTGGCCAAAGTAGTACTGGAGTTTCAGCTTCAGCATCATTCCTTCCAAAGAACACCCAGGGCTGATCTCCTTCAGAATGGACTGGTTGGATCTCCTTGCAGTCAAGGGACTCTCAAGGGTCTTATCCAACACCACAGTTCCTAAGCATCAATTTTTTGGTGCTCAGCTTTCTTCACAGTCCAACTCTCACATCCATACATGACATACAGGTACAATTTTTAGAAATAAAAAAAATAAGATACTAGCAGATCTTTTACAAAACAGTCTTAAATTGCCAAAGATGAATTTAGGTAAATCCCATACAACTGGAAGAATTCAATGAACATATATTATTGGATGTAGAGCCCCAACACTCACTATCATCCAGTAATATTCTAGATTTTGTTGCCTTAATAATATGTAGATATATGACAAATAAAAGAATGAATATAATTTTCTAATTCACAAAAGATTGCAGTGCTCTTATTTTACTTACACCATGCTCAGGTGAAACGTAATGATTCTCTAAGGTCATTAAGTTCGGAAGACTTGAACTGGAACCCAGGTTTTCTGACCCTTATCCGCACCCTTTTTGACACATTCCTATTTAGACCTAAAGTCATATAATTAATCTGTATGACAGGATAAGACCTCAGGCTTGAGCAATGTGGACAAGTGGTTTAATTTCCTGGCTGACTTGATAAAACAGGACAGTTAAAAAAAAAAATAATAAAGCCTCTAACCAGTTTTATTATTTGGGTTTTGGAGTCTTCAACATCACCAAACTATTAAGTAAAAGGAGCCAAGCTTTTGTGTTCCTGATTTATGAGAAACTAAGACATAATTTTTTCTCAAAAGAAGTGCAATGAGTAAATGCAGAAGTAAATCTGTGTAAATGAAGCATATGTTTTTATAGCATTCAAAATCTTATTTCAGGTTATCAGAGAATATGAATCCATTCTTAAATTTTTTATTAAAAAAAAAAGTTCTTCCCTTGTTTCCTAATGAAGCAATAAATCCTTCAGGAAAGGCATATCCACAGAATGTGACACTTTGCCTTCAGATTCACATGGCATTGTGATAAATCCATCAGTATGTGCAGTGATGACAGATGTGATAAAGAGATCATCATGGTTTTCACTGCCTGTATTTTATTGTTTGTTACAGCCATCTTCTATTTCTGGAAAACATTCCCAGCTGCCTGCAGCAGAGCTAGGAGTCAGAGTTTGAAAATATGTTGTTTTTCTCACAGTTTAAAACCTATCTTGCCTACCACTAATTATGCAGTACAGATAGGCAGAAATAATACTAGAAAACATGTCTTGAACACTGGTTTCATTATAATAACCTTATTTCTGATCTTTCTTATTTCAGGGTTTTCGAAGACTCATTAAAAATGTCTTCTCTGCAGTGTTTTATAACCTTTTGACATTTTCTTCTTATACCAGTCATGTCAGTTTTTTTTTTTTTCCTTAAGCCTATAAATAGGAAGGTTGAGAAGGAAGAAATGGACACATTAACCCCTGTACATTTGGAACCTGACAATCAGATTTGAGGTAGGGAGATTATATCATTACTTTGGTTTTTGTTTTCTTTTAATGGTATATTGTAAGATGACTAAAGCATGCCATGTAAATTCTGTTATCATCTTAATCATCAGTGAAATACACATGCATTTCATATATAATATATTTACAACTGATACAAAAGTAACAGGGAACTGTGTTCTTTTGAATGATTTTTTTTCTAAGGACAACACTAGCTGCTTTTAAAATAATGAAGCATTTTCATAGTTGTTAGTATGATCTATAATTATATTTTTCCAGGGAAAAGAAGACAAACTATAAGTGACACAAAATCCTAGACCTTTTGATCACTTTTATGAGTCTAGCTTAACCCTGAAAGTGAAAGTTGCTCAGTTGCATCTGACTCTCTGTGACCCCATGGACTATACAATCCATGAAATTCTCCAGGCCAGAATACTGGAGTGGGTGGCCTTTTCCTTCTCTAGGGGATCTTTCCAACCCAGGGATTCAACCCAGGTTTCCCACATTGCAGATGGATTCTTTACCAGTTGAGCCACCAGGGAAGCCCACTTTAACCCTAGTTTATTATTATTGTTGCTTTATATTTCTATGTTTCAGTTATATTTCCCTCTATAAAATAATAAAATGTACTATAATAATTTGCTTTCTGTATTACTTGAATTTAGTTATAAATTTACTGTATTCTCATTTATATAAGAGATAATTTTTAATAAATAACCTATAAGGTTAATGTTAATCAATAGTTAAAACCTCCAGTCATCATCCTTTACCACAACTATTAGGCTGATTAAAATTTTCTTTCTTTTAATAACCCTTCCCCACCATTTCTTACAGGTTATATCTGATCAGACAAATGCATGCAAGAGAAATAATGAAGCAAAATACTTCACACACAGAGTTAATCAGCCCTAATTAAAAAGTTACTATCATACAGAAATATACTAATTGAAAATTCATATTTATTATTAGAATAACCTCTTTCTGAGTATCACATTCTCCTCAAAGATCATCATTTTTATTCATATAAGAACAGTACATTTTTGTATAACTTATAAATAGTCCTTAAGAAATGTATTATCATGTTAAAGAAGATATTTCTTATAAATAGAGACAGTTTGACATTTACAATTAACTGAATCACACATCAAAAAAGCGGAGCTAGGGTAGGGAGGTTTACTGAGTCTATAAACCATTTAAATGGATGCCTTGACTGAAGAAATAGGCATAACCTATGTTATCAAAGCTACATCAAACATCACTGTTGGAATGAAAGAAAAAAAGGCATTTCAATTAGAAATAGTGGTCTGCAGTCATTTAAATGTCTCTAATATCAAAACTAACTAATAAATTAACTGTATGAAATACTCATCTAAAATTAAGATTAAAAAAAATTAAAGTATCAGACTGGGTAGCTTAAACAACAGAAATTTATTTTTCACAGCTATGAAAGCTGAAAGTCCAAGATCAAGGTGCTGGCAGCTTTGGTTTATTGTGAGGGGCTCTCTCCTTTTCTAGCACGATGCCTTCTTGCTATGTCCTCAAATAATCTTTTCTCTATACACATCCATCCCTGGTGTCTCTTTGTTTGTACTAATTTTTTATAAGGACATTAGTCAGATTCAATTAGGGCTCACACTTATGGCCTCGTTTTAATTTAATTACTTCTTTAAAGATATTCTTTCCAAACAAAGTCACATTCTGAGATGCTGGAAATTAGGACTTTAATATATGAATTTTGAGGGAACACAATTCAGCCCATAAATAGAGATATACGCAATAATAAATGTTGTACTGCTTTTCCAAAATATTACTTGAACAACTTTTGCATATAATGAACTACTTTTTCAAAGACTCCGTTTGTAAAAGCATTCTGTAATTTTTTAAGTATAACTCTGTATGAACCCTTGCCTGGAAAATCCCAGGGATGGGGGAGCTTGGTGGGCTGCCGTCTATGGGGTCGCACAGAGTTGGACACGACTGAAGCAACTTAGCAGCAGCAGCAGCAGCTGTATGTACCCTAGAGTCAAACTGCAACATTACGTAAGCACACTTTTCATCAAGTTTTTGATTTTAGTGAAAGCTGTCTCTTCTTCGTGTTCAGTTTGCCTGTTTTGCTAATTTCCATTAGAGAAGTATTCCCAAATCCTGAAATCTTCTCTAATAGTCAAACATTATGACTTCTCCTTTATTTTCTTAAAAATTCAACAGCAATCTATGCTGAGCATTCCTTTAATATATTTCAGAATGCCTTTATCTCTAACCTGTAATAATGAAGTCTTTCCAATGATATGCAGACAATATTCCTTGCCACTGTGCTTCCCATATGTGATATTTTTAGTGACAATTTTTCAGATTATAATTATTTGGTCACCTTACTCATCTGGCCTTTCCAGTTTGAGCTGTTTTTTCTACTGAGTCTCATAAAATTCATAGGTTATATATTAAAATTACATTATCTAAATGAAGTGAGGATCACAGGTACAATATTAAGTTACTATATCAAAATAAGACAATTTTCACTGATAGGAAAAGTCAGATTAAATTATGCATAGCTGAAAATGCCTATACCTTTGAACTGAATTGGACTCAAAACAGCCAAAAACTGGCCTTTGTATGTCATTTACAGTGGGTTGCTCATGTATGATATATAATGCTTAATAGTACTTACATCAACTTAAAAGATACTATTTTTTATTCTTCTGAAACTGAGCAGGACCCTGCGGAGCCCTAAATACAAAAGCTCCTTTAGTTCCCCCTTTCTTTTTTGTAGAAAAAGGCTTTAGTCTCTGAGGTCTTCCCAGAGATCCAACAAGCAGTTAACTAAATAGAAAAATGAGGGAATGTAGAAACAAAAGAAAAGTAGCCAAACAAGAAAAGTACTGATATTTTAAACAAAAATTCAGGGAAAAAAAAAAAAACAACGAAGTCCTGGACAACTGCTCATAACAATCTGACTCATATCTGTGAGATATGCAGACACAATGACTCTCTGCAACCCAGGTGTATAATAGGGACTATGTACCAACCACAAGTACATAAACCCCAGACTGGTTGGTGCCAGAAGACTAACAATTAAGATTCCCAAAACATCACCTTGTTACCTCACTACCAACTAATCAGAAAGTAAAAGTGAAGTCGCTCAGTTGTGTCCGACTCTTTGCAACCCCATGGACTGTAGCCTACCAGGCTCCTCCGTCCATGCGATTTTCCAGGCAAGAGTGCTGGAGTGGATTGCCGTTTCCTTCTCCAGGGGATCTTCCCAAACCAGGAATAGAACCCAGGTCTCCCGCATTGCAGGCAGATCTTTTACCGTCTGAGCCACCAGGGACAAAACTAATCAGAGGAAAGTCATAATTCTGTAATAATCCTCACCTCAAATGTTGCCTTTAAAAACTCTTTCTTGGGGAGTTCCCTGGTGGTTCAGTGGTTAGGACTCAGCACTTTCAGTATCATATGTGTGTCAGCTGTTCAGTTGTGTCTGACTCTTTGCAACCCCACGGACTGTAACCCACCAGGCTCCTCTGACCATGGGGACACTCCAGGCAAGAATACTGGGGTGGGTTGCCATTTCCTTCTCCAGGGTATCTTCCCTACCCAAGGATTGAAACCGGGTCTCCTGCATTACAGACAGATTCTTTACCTCTGAGCCATAGCCCAGGTTCAATTCCTGATTGAGGAACAAAGATACTGCATGCTGCACAGCACAGCAAAAATAAATAAATAAATAAATAAAAACCTTCCCTGAAAGCCATTGAGAAGTTCAGGTTTTCTGAACACAGCTGCCTGTTTTCCTTGCTTGGCACTCTGTAATAAACACTGTACTTTACCACAGCCTGGTGTCAGTGGATTGGCTTTACTATATGGCAGGTGAGAGTACCCAAGTTCACATCAATAATAATTCTTTGCATGAAACTTAAAAAATCACATCTGTTTAACTTCAAACCATATGACAGTGAAGTGCCTAAGTTATAGGAAAAGGCAGGAAAAAAAATTAACTTCTGATATAGTTTGCTTTCTAATAGATTAAGGAGAGACCTATAGTTCAGGGCCACTGACTGACATTGTGTTGTGTTACAAGAGGGTGCTAAATTGTCCCATGTGTTTTTCTTGCAGCTTTTGCCAGTTGGAAAAAAAATTACTCCCTCCTCAAGTGTTGAATGACAAAGCCTCCTAACATCATAAAACAAAATATCTTTTACAAGTAAAATAATTCCTCTGAATGATTATTGTGCATGTGTGTGAAGTCACTCAATCGTGTTTGACTCTTGCAATCCCATGGACTGTGGTCTGCCAGGCTCTTCTGTTCATGGGATTATCCAGGCAAGAATATTGGAGTAGGTTACCATGTCCTCCTCCAGGAGATTTTCCCAATCAAGGAATCAAACCCATATCTCCTGAGTCTTCTGCATTGGCAGGTAGATTCTTTACCACTGAGCCACCTGAGAAGCCCCTGAATGATTACAGAAGTTTACAAATCAAAAGGGACTTCAGAAATACTGGTTGGAGGATACAGAGCCAACAAATTCTTCACATGGTAAATTTTAAACATTTCAAGTTTTAGTTTCCTTCTCTCAAGATAGTGTCACATGGTGCTCTACCAGTTCAACAGGGACACTGGGTAAGAAATTTTCAGTAAGGGGTACAGTAGAGCAGGTAATATTGGTTTCTGAAGAAATACTATAAAAAGATTCACAAGTTATAAAAATTTTGCATACAAAAGAACCCTTAGAGAATAATAAGTAGGTTATAAAAGATAGCAATAAAATGAACATTCATAAAGTCACCATCTAACTTAAGAAATGGAATATTATAAACACAATAGAAAGTGCTCCTTGATCTCATTTTCCAGCCTCCTTATCCCAAATTGTGTCTCAATTGATCCATCCTCATTGTTAGATATCTATCTTCCTTAATAAGACCTACTGCTAACTGCTAAGTCATCAGTCGTGGCTGACTCTGTGTGACCCCATAGACGGAAGCCCACCAGGCTCCCCCGTCCCTGGGATTCTCCAGGCAAGAACACTGGAGTGGGTTGCCATTTCCTTCTCCAAAGCATGAAAGTGAAAAGTGAAAGTGAAGTCGCTCAGTCCTGTCTGACTCTTCCTGACCCCATGGACTGCAGCCCACCAGGCTCCTCCATCCATGGGATTTTCCAGGCAAGAGCACTGGAGTGGGGTGCCATTGCCTTCTCCTATTAAGACCTAGTGCTGTATCTAATAAGCACTGCATTTCGAAGTAGTAGCAAATGAAAACATATTGAGATATTTACATAAGTTGTAATGTGATATGAAAACATCTCTGGTTTAAAATGGTGACAAACTCATAATTACTGCTAATACCACTGTGATCGATTATTTTCATTCATAATCAAATATTTAATTTCAGTTAGAATAAAAAAATATTTTTCCATTTAAAGATAAATTCTGTCTCCAGATGTCAGGTTAAGAAAATGTGCTCTAAATAGAGCAGAACTAGCAAAATCCCAGTTGATAAAAGAATCTAGCCCAGAGATTTGTCTTCTTTGTATATCAGAATTTACTAGATGCTGAAACGGAATACATGTTTAATATCTCTATGCAGGTTCTTCATACTCTACTAATAGACCTATCACTCTCTATTATATACAATGCCTTTTCTTAAGAAGCCCCCCAACATATTTGAGTGTGAGATTACTACTCTGGAAGAATGACGGGGAAACCTGGGGTAATACTGTCTGGTAATAGCGGGGGGCACAACTTAACAAAAGTGACTAAATATATACATGTTGATCTTAAGAGTAGAAGGCTGAGCAGCAGTTCAGAAAATTATTGATTGCACATACAACTGATATTCTCTATGTTAATTCTTTCTTAGAAATAAATTTAAAATGAAAAAGTTTAAGTGTTTTAACTTAAAATGCAAAATAAAACAAGATATTGAAAAATGTAAGTCTATTATCTTAACACTACAAATTTTGTCTATCAACTTTGCCCATATTTATTTAAATGATGGCTGTCATTATATATATAATTTTCATATTTTACTTTTATTTCCTGTATATTTCTCATTTGTATTTATCACAAACAGTTATAAATGGAAAATCAAAAAGAAAGGGAATTTCTATACATTTAGGAAAATAAAACCAATGACTGACCTCAGTTACATTTCTTGAAAGAAACCAAGCAAAGATTTAAAACCCTTCTCTCTTTATGCTCAAAGCTGAATCATCAACCATCAAAAATATTCTCTGCCATCTAGTCCATCAGTTTTCCACCATAGAGGCATTTCTTTCAAAATAAGGTTTGAGTCTAACAATGGTAATAGAAGCAAAATAATTTTTATGTCATGGAAATAAAAACATGCTTGAAATGATATTGAAGAATGTACACAACCTCACCTAGGTTGGAGGAAGGCAAATATTTATTCAGCATCTATTCTATATTAAACTATCACAAATTGATGACCTCACTTCTAAAAATTAGGAAATGCAATTTTTCTACCATATTGATCCTAAGTAGCAGAGTTGAGATTATATTTATATATTGTGTTGTAGTCCATCATCTGACTCGAAAATCAGTTAAGATTAGAATGCTTCACCTTAATTACCACGTAGGCAACAAGGAAAGAAAAACAAGATAAGAGTCTCTGTACTAAGTTCATTATACAACAGATAAAGAATACATAACAACAAATCCTTTCAATGTATGCTCAAGTTGCTATGGAAACACAGAAGCTCCATATGGTTCTCCAGAATCCTTTTTCTCTACATTATGCTGTCATTCACCAAAGAATATGCCTGCTAATGCATGCACTACAGACCACAGAGTATAAAAATAATTATGTGTCAGTCATAAGGTTCCTCCAAAAGGTGCTATTCTTCTTAAGATGATACCACTAGTGATGCAAAATCGAAGATATGTATATTTTCATTTATCTCAGGGTCATGAGTAAACTTAATCAACATTCTTATAAAGCTTGGAAAATTAAAGAAAAATTAGAATTGTAACTTACATATTTGGTAAAAATTTTCTGTATGGGAGGTATCACCTAATAGTCTGTTTTCAATCATAGCAGATATAATTTCTGAAACTACACATGATTCTATAATTACATGTCCTTTTTACAACTTTAAACAGAGATTGTCTCCAAGGTATATGCTGCATACAGAATCCCAAGCAATTTATATTCTAAGTAGTTATGTCTGATATTTATAAATGCACGTATTTCCCTCTTTAAGTTAGAGATGCTTCCACATTAGCTTTTTCCCATTACAAAGTTTTCAGATGGTTGGTCCTTTTCTTATTCCAGTATACCATATGATATTTTGATTAATTTTTCTTGGTACGTGAAATTAATAAAAAGAGAAATGTATTGGCATTGGTTACAGCTCGTCTTTATATGGGCATGGTGTCAGTTTCTTTGTTCCAGCATATTGCTAAATTACATTGAATGCCTGAGAAAGCATTAATAATAGTCTAGAAATAAATTTTCAACACCTACAAGAGGGATTGCCTAGCAAATGCATTTTTAATTAACTAAATCTATGTTTTAATTCATATTTCCTTCAGTTCAGTTCAGTTCAGTCGCTCAGTCATGTCCGACTCTTTGCGACCCCATGAATCGCAGCACGCCAGGCCTCCCTGTCCATCACCAACTCCTGGGGTTCACTCAGACTCACGTCCATCGAGTCAGTGATGCCATCCAGCCATCTCATCCTCTGTCGCCCCCTTCTCCTCCTGTCCCCAATCCCTCCCAGCATCAGAGTCTTTTCCAATGAGTCAGCTCTTCGCATGAGGGTGGCCAAAGTATTGGAGTTTCAGCTTTAGCATCATTCCTTCCAAAGAAATCCCAGGGCTGATCTCCTTCAGAATGGACTAGTTGGATCTCCTTGCAGTCCAAGGGACTCAAGAGTCTTCTCCAACACCACAGTTCAAAAGCATCAATTCTTCGGCGCTTAGTTTTTACCTAATGTTCTTTTTCTGTTCCAGGACACCACACTACATTTAGTTGTCATTCCTCCTTAGGTTCCTCTTGGCTGTGACATCTTCTCAGGCATTTTTTGTTTTTAATAACCTTGTCAGTTTTGAGGAGTACTGGTCAGGTAATTTTTTAGAATTTACCGCAATTGAGATTTTTCTAATGTTTTTCTTATGTTAGAAAGAAACATAAGTCTTAGGTTATAGATTGTAGACAGGAAGATTACAGACTGAAAGCGCCATTCTCAGTACATCATATCAAGAGCATATACTATTCAATATGACTTATCATGATTTTTAACTTTGACCACCTGGCTGAGATAATGTTTATTATATGGAGTAGCTGCATACTTACTTGGAATTCTTCTACACAGACTTCTCTATTTTCAACTTTTTAAAAGATTTATTCATTAATATCAGTACAGACTTAGGGATGGAGATGCAATTTTTATATCATAATTCTCATAGAAAAGAGGAATTTGAGTTTTCAAAAGTAAAAATTATCCTTAAAAAAATAAACATAATTAGAGGAAACCAGAATTGAAAGAGACACATGTACCCCAATGTTCACTGCAACACTGTTTATAATAGCCTGGACACAGAAGCAACCTAGATGTCCATCGGCAGACAAATGGATAAGAAAGCTGTGGTACATATACACAATGGAATATTACTCAGCCATTAAAAAGAATACATTTGAATCAGTTCTAATGAGGTGGATGAAACTGGAGCCTATTATACAGAGTGAAGTAAGTCAGAAAGAAAAACACCAATACAGTATACTAACACATATATATGGAATTTAGAAAGATGGTAATGATGACTCTATATGCAAGACAGCAAAAGAGACACAAATGTATAACACGGTCTTTTGGACTCTGTGGGAGAAGGCGAGGGTGGGATGATTTGAGAGAATAGCATTGAAACATGTATATTATCATATGTGAAACAGATCACCAGTCTAGGTTCGATGCATGAGACGGTGCTCAGTGCTGGTGCACTGGGATGACCATGAGGGATGCGATGGGGAGGGACGTAGGAGAGGGGTTCAGGATGGGGAACACATGTACACCCATGGTGGATTCATGTCAATGCAAGGCAAAAACCAAAAAAAGAAAAAAAGAAACATAAAATGACACCACTAAGGAATCCACCTTTTAAAATGCTGAGAGAAAAGTCTGAGGAAAAACTAATCTCAATTAACTCAGAAAAAATTACTTTTGCAACTTTTTAATATTCATAAGATATAATAAGAAAGCCAAGAGATGCAAGATACATCTCCAAAATGGAGATTTAAAAATTCTCTGACAAATCCAATCAGGAAGAAAAACACATGATTCAAGGTTCAGAATGCAGGTTTGAGCCTGCTTTTGCTTATTTATTGATAAAGTTCATTTAGTAATTTTAACTGTTAAAGCAATTATTTTAAAAGAGTGCAATTATCCAAAATTCTCTTTGTCTGTGTGTGTGTATGTCTTAGTCACTCAGTCATGTTCAACTCTTTGCAAAACCATGGACTAAAGCCCACCAGGCTCCTTTGTCCATGGGATTTTCTAGGAAAGAATACTGGATTGGGTTGCCATTTTCTTCTCCAACGAATCTTCCCAACCTGGGTCTCCTGCACTGCAGCCAGATCTTTACCATCTGAGCCAAACTATAACTCAGATGGTAAAGAGTCTGCTTGCAGTGTGGGAGAGCCAGGTTCAATTGCTGGTTTAGGAAGATCCCCTGGCAAAGGAAATGGCAACCCACTCCAGTATTCTTGCCTGGAAAATCCCATGGACGGAGGAGCCTGTCAAGACTACAGTCCACGGGGTCACAAAGAGTCGGAGATGATTAACTTCACTTTGTTTTTCTTCCTATTAATTCTATTTAATCACATTCAATACAACAAAATTTCAATGATTCAAAAAATAATAATATACCAAACAGAACACATACATGAAAAAATCATAGAAAACTTCAAAGCATTGTGTTTTACTTATTTCAAATATAGCCTATATAAATTAAGTACAAATGCATATTACAGTGTAAAGTGAGAGAAATTAATGCAAAATCACATTAATTAATGTCACTTGTTTCGAAGTACATAGTCATGTGTCCTAAAGGGAAATGTCTTAAAAGTCAAAAAATCAATTGCTTCACTCAGAATTAGAAATTACATTAAAGGAATAATTATATTGTTGACCTTTTTTAAGCTACTAATGGTAGTTTGGCTCTCCTTTATAGTTAAAATGCCAAAAATTTGAAAAGAAAGATATAATTTATATTTTTATACTACATAAAATTGTTATGTGAAAACCAAATTAATCTCTAGATGGGAAATCTCTTTGCTTTAATGAAGAGACACATGAACAGCTAAAATGTGTCCCAAACTTATATTCATACTTCACTATACCACACATGAAGAGCTTTAGGTTGTTTACTTCTATCTTAACTAATTTAAATCAACTATTCATAGACTGGGGCTTCCCTGGTGGCTCAGATGGTAAAGAATCTGCCTGCAATGCAGGAGACCCAGGTTTGATCCCTGGGTCAGGAAGATCCCCTGGAAAAGGCAATGGCAACCTACTCCAGTATTCTTTCCTGGAGAATTCCATGGACAGAGGAGCCTGGTGGGCTATAGTCCATGGGGTCACAAAGGGTCAGACATGACTAAGTGACTAACACATTCATAGACTACTCTATAATCAGAATTACTTGAGGAAAAATATGACGGAGTAACCCTCAAAAGCAATTCTGAGGCTTTGTAAACTCTGCTGCTGCTAAGTCACTTCAGTCGTGTCCGACTCTGTGCAACTCCATAGACGGCAGCCCACCAGGCTCCCCCATCCCTGGGATTCTCCAGGCAAAAACAATGGAATGGGTTGCCATTTACTTTTCCAATGCATGAAAGTGAAAAGTGAAAATGAAGTCACTCAGTCGTCGCCGACTCTTAGCGACCCCATGGACTGCAGCCTACCAGGCTCCTCCATCCATGGAATTTTCCAGGCAAGAGTATTGGAGTGGGATGCCATTGCCTTCTCCATGAACTCTAGATGCTAAATATTCCTACTACACTTTTTGACATTAAAGTATTTGTTCATCAAGGCCATAGTGCGAAATGGACAGCTTCTCCAGATCTTCAAAGCCACCATCAGCCTTAGTCCATGATAATGATTAGGATTTTATATACAAACATCAGAAGACACATAAGAGTCCCTTGACTGCAAGGAGATCAAAGCAGTCCATCCTAAAGGAAATCAACTCTGAATATTCATTGGAAGGACTGTTGTTGAAGCTGAACTTCCAATACTTTGGCCACCTGATGCAAAGAAGTTACTCATTGGAAAAGACACTGATGCTGGGGAAAATTGAAGGGAAAGGGAGAAGAGGGCAGCAGAGGATGAGATGGTTAGATAGCATCACGGACTCGATGGACATGATTTTGAGCAAATTCTAAGAGACAGTGAAGGACATGGGAGTCTGGTGTGCCACAGTCCATAGAGTTGCAAAGAGTCAGATATAACTTAGTGACTTAACAACAACAACCTAAAAGCTGAATTTTTACCTCACTCAAGATCTTAAACAACACCACCCATTGGCTCTTTTCTCACAAGGTCTAAACAACAATCTGGCCTAAACATCATTAGTTTTGTCCATTCTGTTGGACATCATCTTAGCTGTGACTCTCCAAAAGTGTGACTGTGCAAAACTTATCACTCAAATGGCAAGGGTAGAAAAGAGGAAATCTGTAAGAATCTTCCCTCCTTCCTAAAATACCCTAAGTCTCACACTGGATGTTTCTTTCTTCTTGGTTCTCACTTTTGTCCCACTTGATCTACAAGATAGAATTTTCTGAAATGGGAAGAACCTGTATATCCTCATTCACACTACCAAAATCATAAGTGGATAAAAATAAATAAATAAATAGCTAAATCTGATATTGTCACAGTTCATTAATCATTTCTTGAATATTTCCAATAAAACCAAATCCCCCAATAAAATTACTAATTTCTGAGTTATTGACAAATTAATTTTGTCTTTGAATAATATCAGAACAATATCAGAGAAAGAGGATTGCAAATCTTGATCTATAGAATATGTGGCCTAGAAGATCAGCAACACTCCTGACTCAATGCTTACACAGGTTATGTAGATACGGAAATTGGGTTAAGACCAGCTCCTGACAATTCTCAGACAAAACCCAGTTATTTATTATTGTTTCTATAATTGTAGTGGTGGTAATATTTAAGAAATTATATCTAACATTCACCCCAACTACAAAAAAATAACCCAAAATGTCTAGCCTTCACCTGTGTAACTCTCTCCTGTATCCTCCAAAATAAAATTATTGCAAATAAAATTAAATAAATAAAATTAAATCAAATACCTGACAGAATAGAGTTATTAAATGTTTGTATGATGTTTGTATGACATCTACCAAAAATGATTTTTTGGTTCAAGATTTATCTATGGTACTCCTCTCCACAATATAGTTAGAATTAAAGCTGCCATTACTTTATGAGGATAAATGAAATGACTTGTACACAGAATATTGCTAGTTACTTTTCCTTAAGCTAATAAAAATTTTATATTCAACAAGAAAAAACAACCAATAATTTAAAGCTAAGATTCTTTCAGCATAGCTTCAAATTCCAAATAATTTTGGATTGGACACTTTCTTATGGCTATGTGCATGCACTACTGGTCTACCAAGAATTAAAGCATTTATAATAACTTATGTAATTATGATGAATATATATATTCTGCATTTTGAAGAGACAATATAAAATTCTATGATGTGGTGATGAGAGAATTAATTATCTTTACAACTCATCCAAAAATGGCATCATAACTATAGATTAAAAAAAAAAGTCTTGACCATTTCCCTATTTTAATCCATTAGAAACTAATATCTGATTTCCCCAAATACTATTGTCAATGACCTTAATTGTAGTATTAAAAGGGCTTCTCAACCGGCGCTAGTGGTAAAGAACCTTCCTGCCAATGCAGAGACACAAGAAACATGGGTTTTCCCTGAGTCGGGAAGATCCCCTGGAGGGCATGACAACCCACTCCAGTATTCTTGCCTGGAGAATCCCATGAACAGAGGAATCTGGTGGGGTACAGTTCAGTTTAGTCCCTCAGTCGTGTCCGACTCTTTGCAACCTCGTGAACTGCAGTAGCCAGGCCTCCCTGTCCATCACCAACTCCCAGAGTCCACCCAAACCCATGTCCATTGTGTCGGTGATGCCATCCAACCATCTCATCCTTTGTCGTCCCCTTCTCCTCCTTCCCTCAATCTTTCCCAGCATCAGAGTCTTTTCCAATGAGTCAGCTCTCCACATCAGGTGGCCAAAGTATTGGAGTTTCAGATTCAACATCAGTCCCTCCAATGAACACCCAGGACTGATCTCCTTTAGGATGGACTGGTTGGATCTCCTTGCAGTCCAAGGGACTCTCAAGAGTCTTCTCCAACACCACAGTTCAAAAGCATCAATTCTTCAGCACTCAGCTTTCTTTATAGTCCAACTCTCACATCCATACATGACTACTGAAAAACCATAGCCTTGACTAGATAGACCTTTGTTGGCAAAGGAATGTCTCTGCTTTTGAATATTCTGTCTAGGTTGGTCATAACTTTCCTTCCAAGAGCAAGTGTCTTTTAATTTCATGGATGCAATCACCATCTGCAGTGATTTTGTAGGCCCCAAAAATAAAGTCAGAGGCTGTTTCCACTGTTTCCCCATCTATTTGCCATGAAGGGATGGGACCGGATGCCAAGATCTTAGTTTTCTGAATGTTGAGCTTTAAGCCAATTTTTTCACTCTCCTCTTTCACTTTCATCAAGAGGCTCTTTGGTTCTTCACTTTCTGCTATAAGGGTAGTGTCACCTACATATCTGAATTTATTGATATTTCTCCCAGCAATCTTGATTCCAGCTTGTGCTTCTCCCAGCCCAGCGTTTCTCATGATGTACTCTGCACAGAAGTTAAATAAGTAGGATGACAATATACAGCCTTGATGTACTCCTTTTCCTATTTGGAACCAGTCTGTTGTTCCATGTCCAGTTCTAACTGTTGCTTCCTGACCTGCATATAGGTGTCTCAAGAGGCAGGTCAGGTGGTCTGGTATTCCCATCTCTTTCAGAATTTTCCACAGTTTATTGTGATCCACACAGTCAAAGGCTTTGGCATAGTCAATAAAGCAGAAATAGATATTTTTCTGAAACTCTCTTGCTTTTTCGATGATCCAGCGGATGTTGGCAATTTGATCTCTAGTTCCTCTGCCTGTTCTAAATCCAGCTTGAACATCTGATAGTTCATGGTTCACAACTGTTTAAGCCTGGCTTGGAGAATTTTGAGCATTACTTTACTAGCATGTGAGATTACTGCACCAGTGTGGCAGTTTGAGCATTCTTTGGCATTACCTTTCTTTGGGATTGGAATGAAAACTGACCTTTTCCAGTCCTGTGGGGTACAGTCCAGAGGGTCACAAAAAGTCAGACATGACTAATGTGACTTAACACACATGCATGTAGCATTATAAAAATGCTGGCTCATCTAAGCATTATCAACACTTATATAGAGGAGGTCTGCACTGTGTTCACCACTGTATGCAATAAACAGAGTCAAAAGGAAAGGAAAAGCCATTAAACCTTACTTTATTATTAACTATGATTAGTAATTATTTTTAATCATTATGCATCCAAGCAATCATGTCTGTTTTCTTGTTTGGTAAATTAAATCTTAAATTTATGACACATCTTTACCCATTCAAATACATTCTAGAGTGAAAATTATTTCAATTATTTTTAGGTTCTTAAATGTTGCCTTTTTCTTTAAAGAACACAGAAGTTTCTTTGAGTATTAATTAAGTTAAAATATTATCCTCCCACATATTTACCAATAAAGTCCTCTGTAAGCTTCTCTCTCTTAACTAAAGCTGCATCTATACTAACAAAATGACAAGTGAGTTGGCCAGTTGGGCTGATTGGTGTGTGTGCTTTGTAACCCAACAAAAAGTTTATAATCAATGTCTATTTTAAGTAAAAATAGGAAGTCTATGCCTACATATTAGAAAGAAGAAAAGAATAGAAGTAATATGATTACAACCCAAATAATACAGATAAAATTTTGAGGAAAATCCAGAGTTGTTAAGTAGAAATCTTTTTTTTTTCTTCAAAAGATATACCTAAAATGAAGTTGGTATAGCCCACTCCAGTACTCTTGCCTGGAAAATCCCATGGATGGAGGAGCCTGGTGGGCTACAGTCATGGGGTCGCTAAGAGTCAGACACGACTGAGCGACTTCACTCTCACTTTTCACTTTCATGCATTGGAGAAGGAAATGGGAACCCAGTCCAGTGTTCTTGACTGGAGAATCCCAGGGACGGGGGAGCCTGGTGGGCTGCCGTCTATGGGAGTCGAACAGAGTTGGACATGACTGAAGCAACTTAGCAGCAGCAGCTTTAAGAAAGCCCTATAAACAAGGAAGATATGGAAGCAATGATTCCTATAAGGATCTGTTTTGAATATGCTTTTAAATATAATGTATATGATGAGTCAAGAGATGTTAAGATGACACAACAATCAAGGCAATAAGATTACAAATTGCCTTTTCAATACCTGTAATTTGAAACACAAAATACGAAAAAAATCTACTTCAGCCATTTTTATAGCACTTGTTATTGATAATAGCAAATTAACCTTATCCAAGCTTAACTTGAGATCAAACCAAATGGCTTTAGAGGTAAAATATGCTTTAATGTTCTATTAATTTTAAGTCAAATAGAAGGTATATGTCAGAAATAAGAAAAAATTCTAAATGTTTAGGAACTAAAAGAACATTTTCAAATTTTGCACTGAATTAAAACTTAGATATAACATTCAAAGGAGTTTAAATTTTTTATTTAAATTCATCAACCAGATTGAGCCCAGCCTTACTTCCTGTGTACTTTTTCTTTCTTCCCTGTGGATGTGTTGGTAAGAAGAATGCCATATCCATTCTGATTAGCCAGCAGATAAGCAATGTGGAAATTGATTTAAAGTCTCTACCACTAGAAATGTCAAAACAGATGTTACTTTCTCATAGGATGATAGCACCGCGCCTGAGATGTCAAACACAATTAAAATTTTTATTTTGAAATGTACTCCACAGTTTATACATGCTGAAAGTATGCCTTACCTTTCCAACTTGTAGAGTGCTATGCTTTGCAAAATGGGAAAAACTTTTAGTTTAGCCTCCATTTGGGAGTGAAATAATTTCATCAATCAGTACCCAGAGGTTTCCTTTAGTTTTTGGCATGAAAAGACTGGCATTGCATTAAAATGTGCTGTCAACTCAAAGAGCAATTCTAGCAGGACCAATTTCTCTCACCCTCCTATCTACAACTCTCAAAGTTTTTTTCCCAGTGGGTTACCCAAAATAGAGAATAAATTACTGTCTTTCTTTTTATGATACCATTCATTTCACTTTCTGAAAGGGGAGAGGGTCAGAAGTTGCATGCTACTTAGTCATATTTATTAATAAATTTACTTACTAAGTTTCTCCCAAAGTCTTTTCCATGGCCATATGAGTAATAAAATGCCTGGAGAGGTAGTCTCTGCCTTTTTAGGACATGCATTCAAAACACTGAAGGCATAGAACTCACCATATACTTCAGAGAACATCACTATAGGTTTGTGACTCATAAAGGGAAAAAAAAGGAATTCCAAAAGTATGGATATTCTGAAGAAGGTCTTCTGCCTCTACATCCCCAAAGCATAATTTGAGGAGCTGTGACCTACCCATGACCACAGTTGAGCACTCTACATCCAGCCTTGAAGTATATAACCTGTGTTGTCTCTTTTGCTAGAGAATTAGTTTCCTGAGGGCAAGAAATATGTCATATTCATGTGTTTATCAGCTACAGAGTTTTATGATACCTTGTATATAGGTTGCTCTAATTTTTAAAAATCAATTTTGTTGGAAGGTTGAAAAGCCAGACATAGAACAACTGCCTTCTGAAGACCTAAGCAACACAGTAGAGTGGCTCAGAGCAGCAGCCTGGGCAGTCAGCTGCTTGATTTTATACCTCAGCCTTACTATCTGAGTGTTTAATCATGTGCCAGGAATGATCTTATATATATTATCTCACTAAATCCTCACAAGAACCATAATAACATATGAAGAAACACAGGCACAGTAATGAGATATAAATCACCCAGAGTCACACAGCTAGTCAATACTTCTTCTATTTCACCTAAGAGTTATTTTGGAAAATTTTTTAAATTTTATATTTATTCTTCTCAAGGTTTGAAGTGTTAATTTTTTAATTGTTATTTAGTTTCTTAATTGCTTAAAAATAAATTTCCTTATTTATTTCTTTTTTTGTCATGAACTTCTAATTGTTACTGCATTGTGATCAGAAAGTATAGCTGCACTCTTCCCAATCCAAAGCATCTATTAAGGTTTCTTTGTGGATTAATGTATGGTTATTTTTGTAAATGTTTTATAGCATTTAAACTATTTGGCTTCCTTTAGAAAGGCATTAAGTATGATACATTCTACTAATGAATATATTTATAAAAACTCTTCAAATTCATTTTGTCTATTTTCCAATATTCCTGTTCTGTCTGGCCCAAATAACCAATGTAATACGTAGCTCTCTACAAATGAGAACACAATTGTTATCACTATTTAAATAAAAGCTATATAATAAGATAAGGGCAAAAAGATTAATGATGCACTAATAAGAGAATTAAAAAAAAGAAAACAAAACTACACATTTGCTAATTCCTCATCTATTATAAGAAGAAATCAATATGTATCATTTTATTCCTCAAGCTGTAAGATGAGAATATTTGTATTAATGGGGATGATTACTAGTAGACATAAAAATATGCTTCAGTATATACTTTCAAGTTACTGGTATGTGACAAAGGAGGTGGGAGTGGGTACAAAGGAGACAGATATTACGTATCAACAGAAAGGAAACAGAACACAGCAAGAAAGCCAAAAATAAGATACCTAAATAAACATGAATATAAGAGAATTAAGTTCAAATATCTATCATAGTAATAAAGGTAAGTGAGATAAAAACCACTTTTTAAAAGAAATTGACTCATACATTGAGAAGAGATAAAAGAAACAATAAGTCCCAAAAATATGCTGTACACAAGATGATATCTAAGACACTATAATTCATAGCATGAATATAAAAGAGTGGGCAAAGGAAAACCAGAAGTATAAAAACAAAAAGTGTTTGTTTTGTTTGACAAACCAATGTTTGCCAAAAGTGAACACAATATATAGAACATTAAACAAAAACAGAGTTGCTCTTTTTTGATGAAGGATTTTTTGCTTAGGTAAGTTTCTTAGCGAGAATATATAGATGATATATTTTAAGGTTCCTTGAATATTTAAATTTATTTTTAGGTTAATTCCATACATGAATGAAAACATGGCTAATATGAAATACTAGGGGTACATTAATTTACCCTTATCAACTCTTTATGTATTGCTCAGTTGACTACTGGTATCTAAAGTCCCCAGGAGAATACTGAAGCTAGCTTGATTTTTTATATAACACTT
This sequence comes from Bos indicus x Bos taurus, assembly GCF_003369695.1. Lineage (NCBI taxonomy): Eukaryota > Metazoa > Chordata > Mammalia > Artiodactyla > Bovidae > Bos > Bos indicus x Bos taurus. The sequence continues at coordinate 64,522,124 of NC_040079.1, read as the reverse complement.
TTGAATGAAGTGTTTCTTCTGATTGGATATTTAATATTAACAGCATAATATATACCTGGCATACATTGCTGCCTTTAATTCTTGTAGCAACTCTGTGATATTTGAGATTCACTGAAACACACTCAAAGTTATCAGCTGGTCTTAGTGATGATGAAGAAGGCAGACACTATGATACTTTGAATAAACTGCCCCCAAACTGTTCCACTTATACAGTACTTTCTGAGACAAATTCCAAGGAATTTGCTAACACCCTGTTGCTGATATAAAGATCTTCCTGACACTGCATTTTATCAGAGCCCATAATACTAATATCAAGCATATATCAATATATCATGATAAGACTTAGGACATACTATCTCAAAAACAAGTTTTCACCTACAAGTTAATTCTTCCACAGATTTTTTTCACACTTTAAAATACTTTTATATACTTAAACACACAGAAAATTTTAGTATAAGATAATCAATACTCACATAATCACAACCCAGAATTAATAATACGCTAATAACTGTTTACTATCTTTGCTTTATATTTCTCTTTGCTGCTACTGCTAAGTCGATTCAGTTGTATCCAACTGTTTGTGACCCCATAGACGGCAGCCCACCAGGCTCCCCTGTCCCTGGGATTCTCCAGGCAAGAACACTGGAGTGCGTTGCCATTGCCTTCTCCAATGCATGAAAGTGAAAAGTGAAAGTGAAATCGCTGAGTCGAGTCGGGCTCTTAGCAACCCCATGGACTGCAGCCCACCAGGCTCCTCCGTCCATGGGATTTTCCAGGCAAGAGTACTGGAGTGGGGTGCCATTGCCTTCTCCAATATTTCTCTTTAACTATTGTTAAAAAAAAAAAAACCACTCATTCCAGACTTTGAGTCTTTCTTTGAGTCATTCTGCTTCCTTTCATCTCAGAGAAAACTATCCAACTCATCTAGGTTTCTATACTTTCTTATATTCATTACCATATTAAATTTGCATTGCAGAAGATTGATTTATATATATATATATATAATAGTCATGCTGTACTTTGTAAAGACAACACTTTATTTTTTTTAAATCTATCAGATTTGAAATATTTTAACACACTTAAAAAGCAAGTTCAGGCTTTCTCTGCATCTATTGAGACCTAGATGTCCATCAGCAGATGAATGGATAAGAAAGCTATGGTACGTATACACAATGGAGTATTACTCAGCCATTAAAAAGAATTCATTTGAATCAGTTCTAATGAGATGGATGAAACTGGAGCCTATTATACAGAGTGAAGTAAGCCAGAAAGAAAAACACCAATACAGTATACTAACACATATATATGGAATTTAGAAAGATGGTAACAATAACCCTGTATACGAGACAGTAAAAGAGACACTGATGTATAGAACAGTCTTATGGACTCTGTGGGAGAGGGAGAGGGTGGGAAGATTTGGGAGAATGGCACTGAAACATGTACACTATCATGTATGAAACGAGTCGCCAGTCCAGGTTCGATGCACGATACTGGATGCTTGGGGCTGGTGCACTGGGACGACCCAGAGGGATGGTATGGGGAGGGAGGAGGGAGGAGGGTTCAGGATGGGGAACACATGTATACCTGAGATGGATTCATTTTGATATTTGGCAAAACTAATACAATATTGTAAAGTTTAAAAATAAAATAAAATTTTAAAAAAATAAAAGAGAAAAAGAGAGAAAAAAAAAAAAGGCAAGTTCATTAATCTCTGAGTACCTGAGAAAAACATGGGTTCTCTATTTGCTGTAGTCAAGAGCCATATGTATTAGGTCTTTTATATCTATTAGATCAAGCTTGTTAATTGAATTCTTCAGACTTTCTGTACCTTGAAAATTTTTTTGTCTCCTTGATTTACTAGTTACTAAAAAGGCATGCGCAAATCTCCTGCCATAACTATGGATTAGTCAAATTCTTTTTATAATTCTGTCAATTTTTTCTTTAAATATACACTTTTAAACAATTTTTTCCCTTGTGAAGAAAACTTTTAAGACTTACTCTCTTAGCAACTTTCAAATATACAATACAGTATTGTTAACTATCATCACCATGCTGTATATTACATCCCCAGGTCTTATTTATTTTAAACTGGAAGTTTGTACCTTTTGAACACCTTCACCTTTTCAATATTTAATACTAAAATATTTAAATATGCTTCAAATATTTTGAAGCCATGATATATAAAGTTTAATTTTATTCTTTATTGATAGAAGAGTCTTTTTACTTTGTATGTGACACCCCTTTTTGTCCCTATTAATAATTCACATGTTAAAACTTTTTTATTAATCAAAATATTTATTTGGCTGTTACTTCCTGGTATGTTTTTTTTCCCCAAAATGTATCTTACATATCTGGGTCACTATATAATATTTTGTGTCTAATACAAATGGAATATATCTAAAAAAGGTCTGAAAAATTTGAGTCTCCCTTTTACATATGTGAATTTAATCTATTTTTATAATGATTTATGGTATGTCTTATCCTATCTCCACTATCTTCTTTTGTGTTTTATTTTAATAATGATTTTTATTTGCTTCATTCTTTTTCTGCACTTGTACTGAATTACATGTTTCTTCTTTATTGTTCCCCTTCATTTTTATTGATTAGAAATAGATTTAGTAATATATTTGTTTTTATTTGTCCATCTCAGACTGAGCGACTGAACTGGACTGAACTGAAACAATTCTTTCAGTCTGTTTCATAAATCTGAAATTTCATTTTATCAAACCTGTTTTCAAACATTTTTTTCTCTCCAACTCTCTATTAATTTATAACTCATATATAGGTCTTCTCACTCCATATTCCCATGTCTTTTTATTTCTTCTTCCTATTTTCCAACACTTTTCTGTGTTGTATTCTAAATATCTTCCTCTCTTCAACTATAGCTAGTCTTTTCTTTGTCATATATATTATTATTTTAATTTCAAAAATCACGCATGTTTAATTTCTGAAATTTATATTTTGGTATTTTAAATTTTCCCTATACTTTTTCCATAATGTTCTGATTTTGTCTAATAATTGATTTTTTTTATTATTTTTAACACATGGAAAATAACCCTTTGGTTATTTCATACAGATTTTTCTTGGCATTTAAACCAAGCCATTTTGTACATATGTTATCATTTTGCACATATGCTATCATTTCTTCCTATTATATATTATTATGTTTTGTGATGTCATTCCCTGAGTGCTATTTCCTGGGATATCTATGGGGAAAAATAGTCTCCTACATTTATCTGAAAAAGACTTCATATTTAGAATGTGTAAAAAACTGTATACATCAAAATAAGACAAAAAAAGACACCAAATTTTTAAGAACTAACTATACAAAACATGATATATAAGTGGCCAATAAACAAGAAAGCATCATTACTCACAGTTGCTGCAGCTAGAGGTCTATGAGGCACATCTAATGGCTGCCACAGTTCACCACTTATGTCACTTCCACAGGCAATTCTTCCTGAGGAGAAATACAAAAAAAGAAAGTTAATGGTATGAACCACATCCCTGTAAAACCAATAAACTCAGGGCCATATTGCCATGCATGCTCTTCTTTATATGGTATTCATTCTAAATTACCTCACCTGTAGCTATCACTTCTGTTGGCCTAAGTGATGGGGTGATGCAAACTTTCAAAAAAGGTCATTAATGGAAAGAAATGACAATCCAACAGAATGGGAGGCAATATTCTCAATACATGAAACTGACAAGGCTTATATTAAGAATATATAAAGAAATTCTACAAACTAATAAGAAAAAGACAGATAACTCAATAATAAAGTAACATACTTCAATCAAATACTTTTTTTAAAAAAAGGCATACACCCCAAAGGCCAATCAGTCAGTTCAGCTCAGTCACTCAGTCATGTCCAATTCTTCACAACCCCATGGATTGCAGCATGCCAGGCTTCCCTGTCCATCACCAACTCCCAGAGCTTACTCAAACTCATGTCCATTGAGTCAGTGATACTATCCAGTCATCTCATTCTCTGTTGTCCCCTTCTCCTCCTGCCTTCAATCTTTCCCAGCATCACGGTCTTTTCCAATGAGTCAGTTGTTTTCATCAGGTGGCCAAAAATTTGGAGCTTCAGCTTTGGCATCAGTCCTCCCAATGAATATTCAGGACTTATTTCCTTTAGGATGGACTGGTTGAATCTCCTTGCAGTCCAAGGGACTCTCAGGAGTCCTCTCCAACACCGCAGTTCAAAAGCACCAATTCTTCGGCGCTCAGATTTCTTCATGGTTCAACTCTCACATCCATACATGACTACTGGAAAAACCATAACTTTAACTAGATGGACTTTTGTTGGCAAAGTAATGTCTCTGCTTTTTAATATGCTGTCTAGGTTGGTTATTGCTTTTCTTCCAAGGAGCAAGCATCCTTTAATTTCATAACTGCAATCACCATCTGCAGTGACTTTGGAGCCCCCAAAAACAAAGTCTCTCACAGTTTCCATTATTTCCCCGTCTATTTGCAATGAAGTGATGGGACCGGATGCCATGAACTTAGTTTCTGAATGTTGAGTTTTAAGCCAACTTTTTCACTCTCCTCTTTCACTTTCATCAAGAGGCTCTTTAGTTCTTCTTCACTTTCTGCCATAAAGGTGGTGTCATCTGAATATCCGAGGTTATTGATATATCTCCCGGCAAACTTGATTCCAGCTTGTGATTTATCCAGCCTGGTATTCTGCATGATGTACTCTGCACATAAGTTAAATAAGCAGGGTGACAATAAACAGCCTTGACCTACTCTTTTCCCAATTTGGAACCAGTCTGTTGTTCCAGGTACAATAAACATGTATTTGTTGTTCCAAAGGCCAATAAATATATGAAAAAGTAATCAACTCTTTAGTCATTAGAAGAATTAAAATTAAGTGTACTATGAGATACCACTCCCCACATACCAATAAGACTAAAATGAAAATAACAGACATTGCCAAGGATTAATGGCACTGTGGAGCAACTGGAACACTCCTACACTGCTGATGGAAGTATAAATTGGTACAGCCACTATGGGAAACTTTCTAGCAGTATCTATTAATACTGATCTTTTAAGTCTACTTTCAGGTATATATTCAACAGAAATGATACATATTTTTCCTAAAACATATCATAGTGTAACTATCTATAATAGCCCCAAACTGAAAAAAAATATCCATCATAATACAATGGATAAATAAATAAAGTCATATTTTTATATGTGCTATTTCAGTTATTCACTGTTGTTTAGCAAACTACCCTAGAACTTAGTGGCTTCAACCACGATTTATTATTTTTGAAAATTTTGTAGGTTGGCCAGGAGGTTCTTCTACTAGTCTCATCTAGATTCACTCATGTGGTTACAGTCATCTGATGTCTCACCTGAATCTGTAGGTCCCAGATGGCCTCTGGAACATGGTTCTGGTTGTCAGTGGGTAACCTCTACTCTCCCATCATGGATAGACTTTCATCTACAGTAGGCTACTTTAGGCTTCTTCACAGCATGGTAATAAAAGGACCTAAGAAGGCAAGAGAGAAATCTGCAAGTGTTCTTAGGGCTAAGCCCTAGAACTTACATAACATAATTTCCACCACAAACTATGCCAAAGCATTTATAAGACGAGCTCAGATTTAAGACACTGAAGGAATAGTCTCCTTTTTGTAAAGGAGAAGCAGCAATAACACATTGCAGAGGGGCATGAACACAGAGAGGCCTGATTTATTGGGAGCCATCGTTACAGCAATCTACCACAACCAATATACAGCAATGAAAATGAATCAATTACTGCTGTAAGCAACAACAGGGATGAACTTCACAATGTTGAGCAAATGATGCAAGTCACAAATATATATAACTTGTTACATTTATATAAAATGCAAAAATCTGCAAAACAAATACATGAAAGAGTCCAACAAATATATCTGTGGTGCTATTGATGTTTTATTCCTTGACCTATGTAGTCATCACATGTGAATTTTTACTTGTGATCATTTATTGTTTTGTTCTTTTGATTTCTGTAATTTTCTATACATTTGTTATACTTCAGGAGAAATTTTATAGACCAAAATAATAACCAAAAAAAAGCATTTTTAAAATAATGGACACAAATATTCTTTAATACCATTCAAGTAGTCCTAAAATATGAACTGATGGATTATTCATTTTACTGCAGCAAGACTGAGAAAGAGTCGAAGGCTGTGGGAGTCAGTCTTGGGGAAATTTGTCTCTATTCTCTTTCTACCTTATTTTGCTTAAGCCTCTACATTAAGGATCAGTTTCCTGGTCATCACTTCTTTTTGACATGGTGATTATTTTCCTCTGCTCACACTCCTCCATTTACTACTGCTGATCCTGGCTAAGGTAATTATTTCTAGGAGATTATTTCTTATGTCTTCTTGTTTATCTACCTTAGATAGTGTTCTAGTCCCAGAACTTCAGTCCTGCTTATCTAAGGAAGTAAAGAATATTTTTCATATTTTTCCTGGCAAGTCAGGTCATTTAACTCTGCTAAGCCCCAGATAATCATGATGGTGTGATCACTCACCTAAGCAACAACAGTCAGACATCCTGTAGTGTGAAGTCATCTGGGCCTTAGGAAGCGTCAGTACAAACAAAGCTAGTGGAGGTGATGGAATTCCAGCTGAGCTATTTCAAATCCTAAAAGAAGATGCTGTGAAAGTGCTGCACTCAATATGCCAACAAATTTGGAAAACTCAGCAGTGGCCACAAGACTGGAAAAACGTCAGTTTTCATTCCAATCCCAAGGAAAGGTAATGCCAAAGAATATTTAAACTACCGCACAACTGTACTCATCTCACACACTAGAAAAGTAATGTTCAAAATTTGCCAAGCCAGGCTTCAACAGTATGTGAACCGAGAACTTCAGATGTTCAAGTTGAATTTAGAAAAGGCAGAGGAAAAAGAGATCAAATTGCCAACCTCCATTGGATCATAGAAAAAGCAAAAGAATTCCAGAAGAACATCTCCTTCTGTTTCATTGACTACGCTAAAGCCTTTAAATGTGTGGATCACAACAAACTGTGGAAAATTCTTCAGGAGATGGGAATATCAGACTAACCTTACCTGCCTCCTGAAAAATCTGTTTGCAGGTCAAGAAGCAACAGTTAGAATCGGACATGGAACAATTGACTGGTTTAAAATTGGGAAAAGGAGTACGACAAGACTGTATATGGTCACCCTGATTATTTAACTTATATGCAGAGTATATCATGTGAAATGCTGGGCTGGATGAAGCACAAGCTGTAATCAAGATTGCTGGGAGAAATATCAATAACCTCAGATATGCAGATGACACCACATTTATGGCAGAAAGTGAAGAGGAACTTAAGAGCCTCTTGATGAGGGTGAAAGAGGAGAATGAAAAAGCTGGCTTGAAGCTCAACATTCAAAAAAGAAGATCATGGCATCTGGTCCCACCACTTTATGGTGAATAGATGAGGAAACAACAGAAACAGTGACAGACTATTTTCTTGGGCTCCAAAATCACTGCAGATGGTTACTGCAGCCATGAAATTAAAAGACACTTGCTCCTTGGAAGACAAGCTATGACCAACCTAGAGAGCATACTAAAAAGCAAAGACATTACTTTGCCAACAAAGGTCCATCTAGTCAAAGCTATGGTTTTTCCAGTAGTCACGCATGGATGTGAGAGTTGGACTATAAAGAAAGCTCAGCGCTGAAGAATTGATGCTTTTGAACTGTGGTGTTGGAGAACACTCTTGAGAGTCCCTTGGACTGCAAGGAGATCAAATCAGTCAATCCTAAAGGAAATCAGCCTTGAATATCATTGGAAGGACTAATGCTAAAGCTGAAGCTCCAATATTTTAGCCACCTGATGCAAAGAACTAACTCATTGGAAAAGCCTCTAATGTTGGGAAAGATTGAAGGCAGGAGAAGGGGATGACAGAGGATGAGATGGTTGGATGGTATCACCGACTCGATGGACATGAGTTTGAGCAATCTCTGGGAATTTTTGATGGACAGGGAAGCCTGGCGTACTGCAGTCCATGGGGTCGCAAAGAGTCAGACATGACTGAGCAACTGAAATGATTGACACTTCATGATTTCAATGAGATTTAAATGTGATTTAAATGAAATTTTCCAGAGGTTCCCCCATTTAGTTTGCCACCATATTGAGTCACTTTTCTCAGAAATGCAGCTTCTTGCAGCTTTTTCCTAAATGGGTTCAAATCATTTTGTATATAAGCAATACTGTGCAGAAGTTAACATTGTAGACTTTGGAATCTAAGTGTCTGGCCTTGACCTTAGACAGATTACTCTCCTGTTATCGGCCTTAACTTCCATGTTTATAAAATAGAGATACCTCCTGTTAATTGCCTCTGTGCCAAAATCTACTGGGCTTAAGTAGTTCTTTTAAAGAGGAGATGATATCCCCCAAACACATCTATGTGCCAAAACCTACAAAGAAGGTTTCAAGTATATGTCAATTGTATTCCCTGAAACTTACTTAATTATACATAAACCATTATTTCAGTATCAGCCTGATTATCTCTTCTTAAATATGAGTTCATGAGAACTGGCCTGGAAGCTAGCTATCAGTCAACACAGGAATTGCTTTTTATGCTAAATCTTTTATTTTCATTGAAGTTTAGAGTTTACAAATAATTAGTTGATTTTAAACTTAAAATATTATTAGGTAGGTAGGATAGATATTATTATCACTATTAGACCAGAAACCTGAAACTTAGAAAGCTGAATTTACTCAAGCCAGTAAATTACAGAGCTGAAACTCAAATCCAAGTTGTCTGAGTTCAGATCCAGTGTATTATGGTCAACTGTCTCCACAAAGATGGAGACATGCTACATGTTAAATGCGATCCTCTAATGTATCCAGACTGTAATCACAGAATGTCATCCCATCCTTAAGTGACAGTAGATTTCCTTCATAGGAACCTCATCAAAATCATGATTCCTCTTCCCAGAAAAACCCATATTAGTTGTCAGCCACATGTGCAGACACACACATGCACACACACACGCACACACACGTCACATCATTTTGCAAGTAGTTAAAAGAGTTTTAAGGATGCTCTGAACCACAAAGCCAAGTCTAGAGAAATGTCTCCCTTACTCGAATAGCCAAAGCAATCTTGAGAAAGAAGAATGGAACTGGAGGAATCAACCTACCTGACTTCAGGCTCTATTACAAAGCCACAGTTATCAAGACAGTATGGTACTGGCACAAAGACAGAAATATAGATCAATGGAACAAAATAGAAAACCCAGAGATAAATCCACGCACATATGGACACCTTATCTTTGACAAAGGAGGCAAGAATATACAATGGATTAAAGACAATCTCTTTAACAAGTGGTGCTGGGAAATCTGGTCAACCACTTGTAAAAGAATGAAACTAGAACACTTTCTAACACCATACACAAAAATAAACTCAAAATGGATTAAAGATCTCAACGTAAGACCAGAAACTATAAAACTCCTAGAGGAGAACATAGGCAAAACACTCTCTGACATACATCACAGCAGGATCCTCTATGACCCACCTCCCAGAATATTGGAAATAAAAGCAAAAATAAACAAATGGGACCTAATTAAACTTAAAAGCTTCTGCACATCAAAGGAAACTATTAGCAAGGTGAAAAGGCAGCCTTCAGAATGGGAGAAAATAATAGCAAATGAAGCAACTGACAAACAACTAATCTCAAAAATATACAAGCAACTCCTACAGCTCAACTCCAGAAAAATAAATGACCCAATCAAAAAATGGGCCAAAGAACTAAAAAGACATTTCTCCAAAGAAGACATACAGATGGCTAACAAACACATGAAAAGATGCTCAACATCACTCATTATCAGAGAAATGCAAATCAAAACCACTATGAGGTACCATTTCACACCAGTCAGAATGGCTGCAATCCAAAAGTCTACAAATAATAAATGCTGGAGAGGGTGTGGAGAAAAGGGAACCCTCTTACACTGTTGCTGGGAATGCAAACTAGTACAGCCACTATGGAGAACAGTGTGGAGATTCCTTAAAAAACTGGAAATAGAACTGCCTTATGATCCAGCAATCCCACTGCTGGGCATACACACTGAGGAAACCAGAAGGGAAAGAGACACGTGTACCCCAATGTTCATCGCAGCACTGTTTATAATAGCCAGGACATGGAAGCAACCTAGATGCCCATCAGCAGATGAATGGATAAGAAAGCTGTGGTACATATACACAATGGAGTATTACTCAGCCATTAAAAAGAAAACATTTGAATCAGTTCTAATGAGGTGGATGAAACTGGAGCCTATTATACAGAGTGAAGTAAGCCAGAAGGAAAAACACCAATACAGTATAATAACGCATATATATGGAATTTAGAAAGATGGTAAAAATAACCCTGTGTACGAGACAGCAAAAGAGACATTGATGTATAGAACAGTCTTATGGACTCTGTGGGAGAGGGAGAGGGTGGGAAGATTTGGGAGCATGGCATTGAAACATGTAAAATATCATGTATGAAACAAGATGCCAGTCCAGGTTCGATGTGCGATACTGGATGCTTGGGGCTAGTGCACTGGGACGACCCAGAGGGATGGTATGGGGAGAGAGGAGGGAGGAGGGTTCAGGATGGGGAACACAGGTATACCTGTGGCGGATTCATTTTGATATTTGGCAAAACTAATACAATTATGTAAAGTTTAAAAATAAAATTAAATTAAAAAAAAAAAAAAGAAATGTCTCCCTTATAGATGCTGATCCTGTCCTCCAAGGCTGGTTTTATAGGAGCTTTACTATGTACATTTTGGTTATAGTGCTATATATGTTTTATTTTCAAATTCTTTATCCAAGGCACATATCTTTATTTAAAAATATTTAAATATGCATATAAGTGATTTGGTCTACATGGTAAAAAAGAAATTTAAATGAAATACTCAAGAGTTCACTTCTATTTTCCTAGAAGCTATCTTAACACATTATGGTTTCTTATCATGTTACAGAATTGAATTGAATTGTTAAATAATAGTTATATATTTGAATTTAATTATATATATATGCAATATAATGTGCAATCAAATTGCCAACATCTGTTGGATCATCAAAAAAGCAAGAGAGTTCCAGAAAAAACATCTCTTTCTGCTTTAGTGACTACACCAAAGATTCTGACGGTGTGTTTCACAAAAAAATGTGGAAAATTCCTAGAGATGGGAATACAGACCACCTGATCTGCGTCCTGAGAAATCTGTATGCAGGTCAAGAAGCAACAGTTAGAACTGTACATGGAACAACAGACTGGTTCTAAATCAGGAAAGGAGTATGTCAAGGCTGCATATTGTCACCTTGCTTATTTAACTTATATGCAGAGTACATCATGCAAAATGCCAGGCTGGATGAAGCACAAGCTGGAATCAAGTTTGCCAAGAGAAATATCAATAACCTCAGATACGCAGATGACACCAGTCTTATGGCAAAAAGCAAAGAAGAACTAAAGAGCCTCTTGATGAAAGTGAAAGAGGAGAGTGAAAAAGTTGGCTTAAAACTCAACATTCAGAAAACTAAGATCATGGTGGCAGGTCCAATCACTTCATGGCAAATAGACAGGGAAATAATGGAAACAGTGAGAGACTATTTTTGGGGGCGCCAAGATCACTGCAGATGGTGACTACAGCCTTGAAATTAAAAGATGCTTGCTCCTTGGAAGGAAAGCTATGATCAACATAGACGGCATATTAAAAAGCAGAGACATTACTTTACCAACAAAAGTCCATCTATTCAAAGCTATGGTTTTTCCAGTAATCATGTATGGATGTGAGAGTTGGACTATAAAGAAAGCTGACTGCTGAAGAATTGATGCTTTTGAGCTGTGGAGTTGGAGAAGACTCCTGAGAGTCCCTTGGACTGCAAGGAGATCCAACCAGTCCTTCCTAAAGGAAATCCATGCTGAATATTCATTGGAAGGTCTGATGCTAAAGCTGAAACTCCATTACTTTGGCCACCTGATGAGAAGAACTGACTCATTGGAAAAGACCCTGATGCTGGGAAAGATTGAAGGCAGGAGGAGAAGGGGAAAACAGAGGATGAGATGGTTGGATGGCATCACTGACTCAATGGACATGAGTTTGAGTAAGCTCTGAGAGTTGGTGATGGACAGGGAAGCTGTCTGGCATGCTGCAGTCCATGGGGTTGTGAAGAGTTGAACACAACTGAGCAACTGAACTGAACTGAATGTGCAATGTGTTAGTCACTCAGTCATGTCTGACTCTGCGACTTCATGGACTGTAACCTACCAGGCACCCCTGTCCAGTGAATTTTCCAGGCAAAAATACTGCAGTGGGGAGCAGGGCATCTTTCTAACCCAGGGTTTGAAACCAGGTCTCCAGCATTGCAGGCAGATTCCTTACCGTCTGAGTCACCAGGGAAGCTGCATACACATATTTAATTACTTCTTCAAATCACTTAGATCAGATTTGAACAAACACTTCTTGAGCAAACTCTTAACAAAATATTTTAATATCTTAAAAGTATGTGTTCATGACCCTTTCGGTCAATTGAGTGACTGACTAGTTTCTGATCAATATCAAGTATGCATGTGAACATTAACGAGAATGGTAAAAGAGGCAAGGGCTCAAACTCTCAACCATGGCTGCACTTCTGAACCACCTGGGGGACCTTTTAAAACGCTTTATTCTGTGGCTCCAGTTTCAGGAATTTTGATATAATGTATAGAGTATGACCTGAACAATGGGATTTTTTTTAATCTAGTTAAGTTTGTACAAAAGTTAACAATCACTGCCCTAATGTATTTGTTTTCCTCCAGAATGGGACAATGCTCAGAAAGCACAAGAGATAATATACTTATTATATTATTATGATCTATCAAGCTAGGATAAATTGAGATTATTTTGAGGAGACGAGCTGAATTTAACTGAAGTATAGCTGATCAAAATGATAAATTCAGCCTTTCTAAATCAGTTTTCATTTTTTCTTATTATAAGTCATATATAATATATAAGCTCTGACTCTAGAAACATGCAGCTACATGCTGATGACATAGTCAATGTAATTAGCCTTTCTACCATGCCTGAAGAATCATAAGCCATGATTTTGCTTAATCAGAATCATGGAATGTAGTATCTGGAAGCCTCACCTGAGCTGTGATGCACTCGCTTATTCTTAACATATCACAAGATGTCATGTATACCAAGTTACATTTGTGAATCATAGTTTAATAAACCCTATCAAAGGTTTCATTAAGAAAACTTCAAGGATGAATTTCTGTCATCAGAGGAACTTTCAGGTTTTTTTGCACCAGATCTAGAGGCTTAGGGAGCTGGAATACTGCTGCTGCTGTTAAGTCACTTCAGTCGTGTCCGACTCTGTGCGACCCCATAGACGGCAGCCCACCAGGCTCCATTGTCCCTGGGATTCTCCAGGCAAGAACACTGGAGCAGGTTGCCATTTCCTTCTCCAATGCATGAAAGTGAAAAGTGAAAGTGAAGTCACTCAGTCATGTCCGACTCTTAGCAACCCCATGGACTGCAGCACACCAGGCTCCTCCATCCATGGGATTTTCCAGGCAAGAGTACTGGAATGGGGTGCCATAGTGAAGGGGAAAAAAGAGAAGAAATTTAGAGGAGCCCAGGGAATATGGGGCCAGCCTAATAATTATAAAGTCATATTTTAATGGTATTTTTCCTGGAAATCTCTTCCTCCTACACCCTCATTTCAGGAAATGCAACATAAACAACTGAAGACGGGCAGTCACCTGAGGAGCAAGAAGAGGAGAGTTGGGAGGATGGTTTCAGGGCTGACTCCTATTAAATTACCTTGTGACTCTCTCCACTCCTGCATTTAGCCAATGCAGTATAACAAGCAGAACTCTACCTGAAAAAACTGGGAGCAAAGACCTATCTCTGGAGAAGCTTTAGCTTTTAAAAGTAAACGATTAGATAAAAATGGAGTCAATGGGAAAAAATGCAAGTACATTATCATTTATTGTAGGCCTCCATTCTTTTTCCCTTCCTTCTCCAGACTCTCCCATAATGCTAGTTTAATGATGCAATGTTTTTCTTAAAATTTGGTGTTTTATTCAATGATGGGCAACAGATATCCCCCTTCCCCTAAATTAAAGTATACTCCCAAGCTTAGAAAACTGATAAAAATAATTAAGAGAAAATACCAAAGACTATAAAATAATCAATGTAGTAATTATGATAATGTGTCTGCATCCTGCCTGAAATGTTAATAACTATGTCTTAATAGGAAGAACTAACATTTATGAGTACTTAAGGGACGAAGCATATTTTAATAGTCAAGTTTATGGAAACAGGAAGTATCAATAGAACGGTGATTACTAATGGCTGAAAAGACAAAGAAATGGAAAGTTGCTATTTAATGGATATAGAACTTCAGATTTGAAAAAGTTCTGGAGGAACTTTTCTGATGTTCTGATGGAGTTACATCACAACAATGTGATGTACTTAGGGACGGCCCAGAGGGAGGGTATGGGGAGGGAGGAGGGAGGTGGGTTCAGGATGGGGAGCATGGGAATACCTGTGGTGGATTCATTTTGATGTTGGGCAAAACTAATACAATATTGTAAAGTTTAAAAATAAAATAAAATTTTAAAAAAAAGAAAATATTTAAAGTGATAAATTTCACATTATGTATTATTTACCACAATAAAAAGTAAATGTAATTTCAAAAAATATATAAAAGTGATTAGTAACTGGCAGAGTCAAGAGTTAGGTTGTGATTCAAAATCTCACATTCTTTTACTCTGAATTCCCCTGTAAGAACTATTCCCTAAATAATAGGTAATTAAACATTATCATGATCACAAGCCCATTGCAATCATGCATCAGCATTCCTTTGGGGGATGACAATCAGGAATAAGCATCAACCCTGGAAGGATAAAGCCTGAAGAACCAGTTTCTATCTGGCCATATTTGAACCCAGTTTCCAAGGGAAAACATCACAAGAATCTTTCTTTTAACACTGAAAACAAGTGTCCCATATGGCATGATCACAAAGAATGGTTCACTGACTTGACCATTTTATTCCCTTTTATAATGATTACTTATTGTCATAGAGACATAGCCACTGCAAAGTAATGCTTGGTAGAACACAGCCATCTCCAGGTAATGAGGCCTGAGGACATGCCTCACTCATGTGGTGAGAAAAAAGTAATTCTAACAGCGCTACACTCTAACCAATACTTTTATCTGTCAGTATTGTTACAAGGAAAGTGGAAACCAAATAAAGGATAATTGTCCATTCTCAACAGGATGTGACAACTTTCATCTGTGATCATTTTTTTGCAGGCAATAGCAAGACTTCCCAAACAAACTAAATGAGGAATGATTATGATGGAGAGATGATGTTAAGGCCTATGTCTGAGTTTCTCCCAGAAGCTGTATTAATTGCTGTAATATAAACCTGTGGCACAATGTATTCTCCACTGATACCACCCACTGATCTCCAGGCCTGTCTGCGAGATTTCCACTAAAAGCCAAACAGTGACCTGAATAACTCATTGAGTTGTACAAGATTAGTCCAAATTTAAATAAAGCTTATATCTGGTGAAGTTAAAATTTAAACTGTTAATAGACTCACTACATATTGAAGTTAAAAGACGCTTACTCCTTGGAAGGAAAGTTATGACCAACCTACATAGCATATTGAAAAGCAGAGACATTACTTTGCCAACAAAGGTTCGTCTAGTCAAGGTTATGGTTTTTCCTGTGGTCATGTATGGATGTGAGAATTGGACTGTGAAGAAGGCTGAGTGCCCAAGAATTGATGCTTTTGAACTGTGGTGTTGGAAAAGACTCTTGAGAGTCCCTTGGACTGCAAGGAGATCCAACCAGTCCATTCTGAAGGAGATCAACCCTGGGATTTCTTTGGAAGGAATGATGCTAAAGCTGAAACTCCAGTACTTTGGCCACCTCATGCAAAGAGTTGACTCATTGGAAAAGACTCTGATGCTGGAAGGGACTGGGGGCAGGAGGAGAAGGGGACGACAGAGGATGAGATGGCTGGATGGCATCACTGACTTGATGGACATGAGTCTGGGTGAACTCCGGGAGTTGGTGATGGACAGGGAGGCCTGGAGTGCTGCGATTCATGGGGTCACAAAGAGTCGGACATGACTGAGCGACTGATCTGATCTGACATACTGAACTCTGTAAGAACTATAAATACTTTTAATAAAAGAGAATTTGCTAGAGATAAATATTAATCTAGGAATAAATTTCTAACCCATAGCATCTAAGGGTAAGGTGCATCTCAAATTTATCCCCCAAATTTGTAGATTAATAAAAGTTGTATTTTGGAGACCTGGGGAGAAGGGAGCTGGTGTACCCACACCACTCATGCTTAAAATATTTTGTTGTATGATTAGAAAGCAAGGTGACTTTTTCTAGCAGGAGTGGCAAGTATATTTCAAATAAGATTACTTTTTGCAGGGAAGCTAAGTATTCAGCCAGCCTTGATGGAGTCCATTTTAGGAGACAGAGGAAAGGATCTGCAGGTTCTAATTACCAAGCCAAACTTCTTTATATATCTCACAGGGTTATCAAAAGATTGTTAAACAAATTAATGGTATTTTATCGACTTTATATACATTCTATTTCCACATCATTTTTGGATTTGAAGGTTCACTGAGAGTCCAACATGGATCACTCTGACTTCTGCATGTCACCAGCAGAGTTTCAGTGACCTCAAAGATTATTCTATGTTAAAAGCATCATTGACTATGCCAAGGATATGGGGTAATTGATCATGACTGAACAATATGAGTGCTATTCACTGCTCACATTTTCTTCCTAATTTAGAACTTAATCATTTGAAAACAATTATATCACTTGGGGGGAAAAATGACTCCTTTAAAAAAAATGTATTCTATCAAAAACTGAGTCCAAGCAATGCACAATTTCTCAACAGATCTTTCTCAATAGATACTAGGACCATACTTGTCAATGGTGCTGAATTGTATGGACATATCACATCACTGGAAAAAATGTGATTCATCTTCAAGTTGTGTCAGTATGTGTTGTATTTAACAGGATGAATAGTCCTAGTATACATATACTAGGGCAGAAACGGAAAGTGCCATTAAACAGAGCTCACAAGTCTTATTTTTACAGGTCTCCCTGAGGACAGAGAACATTCCTATTTAAGGTTATTCATGCTATTTCTACCACAGCCCCAGTAAGTCAAAACACTGAAGGAGTCCTGGAGTCAGAAGTGCACCATAATAAGGAGAGGCTTACCATTAGGGAATATACCAGACTCCCCCACAGAAGGTGTGCTTGTATACAGGCTACAAATTACTTCTCACCAGTTCTTTGAAGATTGGGAAATACTGGGATCAGAGTACAGAGGCTTATATCACCCTGGGCTCAGCCCTTTCTTTTTAGAAGACCTTTGTTTTCACCAAGCAGCAAATATGAGTTTTCATGATAGAGCCCCTGATGCGTGGCTTCTGAAAGGTGCCCTGCTGTGGTATCTTGGCTGGTTGAAAGCTTGGTGTTCTGTAGGGTCACTAGAGGACCCTGAGCTAACTGAGAGTGTAAATCAACTGAATTG
Source organism: Bos indicus x Bos taurus (assembly GCF_003369695.1). NCBI lineage: Eukaryota > Metazoa > Chordata > Mammalia > Artiodactyla > Bovidae > Bos > Bos indicus x Bos taurus. Next base: position 64,504,562 of record NC_040079.1, on the reverse strand, counting down.
TCTGACCCTTGGCATGTTCCAGAACATCCACAGAGGCCTCAGCCCTTGCAGGAACTGGTACAGCATGATTCTCTTAGACACTCAGGTATTTTGGTATCAGATAAGCATAAATATCATATATTTGAACCAGCAGAACAGTTAGACCTGATGTGATGCAGTTAAGAATCTGCCTTGCAATGCAGAGGATGTGGGTTTGATCCCTGGTCAGGAAACTAAGATATCAGACGCCTCAGAGTAACTGAGCCCGAGTGCTCTAACTACTGAGGCCCTGTGCCACAACTAGAGAATCCATGCACCACAGTGAAAAATCCAGCATGATGCAACAAAGATGCCGGGTGCCACAACTAAGACCCGAAGCAGTCAAATAAATAATTAAATATTTAAAATAATAATAACAAAATAATAGTAATAATAGTGTTAGTGCCACTATCCTAATATGACCATATTATTTTCCACATGATGGTAATTTACATAATTTATATATTAATAATTCACACATTTCAGTATTGTTATATTTCACTCAATATTACTCATTTTCAGTACTTTTCAGTAGTATTCATAATTATAATAATAGCTTCATGATATGCTATTTTCCTTCAAGCTTCTCTTTTTGAAAATGTTGTCTCTTTTCTGATATGGTTTTGAAATATGGATCATGTACTCTCTTTTTATGTTTTAGAGTGAAATGAAAGTTTTTATCACTGAGATTAATATGATAAATCTTATCATTGAGATTAATATGACAAATTTATAGAATGTTAGTCATTCTATAAATATTAATTCATAACTATATAATCAAGCACACATTTTAAAAAATATCCTTTATTTGAATTTTTTTAATTAGAGCCTTTTTCCTTTTCTGAAACTCATTCTCCTACTTCAAATTTACTACTTTGTACAAAGGTTTGTATTTCCATATTAAGTTTTTTTATCTTTTATGTTCTGCTTTTGTTTTCACAGGTAAGTGAATTAGAAATAATATACTTCCTTCATATCATGGTCATTTCAGCAACATTATCTCATCATACACACAGATGCACCTTTTATAAAAAAGGATGGTTCTTTAATATTGTAATCATACATCCATTTTCAATCAACCTCCTTAATCAAAAGTTTTCTTTCTCCTTCTTCATTTGACTCATCTACCTACTTCAATTTAATTTTTTTCTGTAGTTCCAGATAAATTTCCTTTAGTAATATCAACAAAAAAGATATTTATATCATAAGTATTCTGAATGGTTGTAAGTCAGAGAATATGTTTTCGTAGACTTTACCTATGAATAATAGCACAGCTGAAGAGCTACGTTAGAATACACTTTCTTCCCTTAAAGGTTTTAAAGTTATTATTCCATTTTAGCTTTAATTGATGCAGAGAAGAAATCCCAACTTTTTTTACTTAGGCTCCTATGATGGTCATTTGGGTTTTTTCTCAATAAAAGCGTGATGATTGTATATTTAAAGTTTAATGATTAAAGAATATACATTGCTGTAGGGATGTTTACATAACTATTTTCTTAAGGGCCCATATTAGACAATTTCATAAACTTATCCCAGCTGCCAGGAAGAAATTGATTGATGAGCACAGATTATTTACCAAAAGTGGCAGGGATTACAATAGAAACTGAGAACTATCTTCACCATATTATATATACAAGGCTGTAGTTCTTTGGGTATATGAATATATTTTCACAAATGCTTTGCATAGTTTGATAGCTTCTTTTATTCTCAAATTTCTATTCATTTCTTCCATTTTTGTAAGACTGAGGAAATACCTTCAGAGAAGTGGAAGCCTAAGCTTCCTTTTTTGTCATGAGTAATAAAGATAGACCTAGAAAGTAAAAGCAAGGGTGAGCCACTGGGTTACAAGGAAGAAATGGTCCAGCTGTTAAAAGGCCTCATTGATTAAACCATCCATAAATGAATAGACCAGTGCTTCAAGGTCAATGCTTTGTGTCCCAGACACATTGTCATAGGCAGAAATGATTTTTTTGATGTCAACTTAGCTTCTGCTGATTTTTCTCCTCTACTTAGAAAAGAAGCAAGAATAGACAGGCTGCTTTAAAGGCTGCTACAGTCACTAAATTCCCCTAAAATAGCCTTTAAAACCCACACATACATACTTTCTTTTCCTCACAAAGAAAGTCTGAGCCAAGCACAGACAGATTTCTGAATAAGAGAAGAATACTACTTTTCAGTTGTATAAGAGAACATGCACTGCCTTCTTCTGCCATGAAACTGATTAAGGAGCACAGAGACCTCATAAGGTAACTGAGAAATTCCTCCACACTTCAGATGAAAAGTCTTCAGTGTCACTTCAATGATTCTCTAAAAGTCTTGTAAATTCCCTAAGAACTATGTTAAAACCTAAATATTAAAGTAATACACTTTCTGAATGTTCTCAGACTAAGATTTCAAGCAGCAATTATAAAATTTCAAGCAGATTTTCAATTCATCTAATCTCCCTTAGCCAGCACAAGTCTTACAATAATATAGATATATCAAGCCAAAATATTTATTAACCTAAATCATTTCAGTTCAGATCAGTTCAGTCGCTCAGTTGTATCTGACTCTTTGCGACCCCATGAATTGCAGCACGCCAGGCCTCCCTGTCCATCACCAACTCCCAGAGTTCACTCAGACTCACGTCCATCAAGTCGGTGATGCCATCCAGCCATCTCATCCTCTGGCGTCCCCTCTCCTCCTGCCCCCAATCCCTCCCAGCATCAGAGTCTTTTCCAATGAGTCAACTCTTTGCATGAGGTGGCCAAAGTACTGGAGTTTCAGCTTTAGCATCATTCCTTCCAAAGAAATCCCAGGGCTGATCTCCTTCAGAATGGACTGGTTGGATCTCCTTGCAGTCCAAGGGACTCACAAGAATCTTCTCCAACACCACAGTTCAAAAGTATCAATTCTTCAGTGCTCAGCTTTCTTCAGAGTCCAACTATCACATCCATACATGACCACAGGAAAAACCATAGCCTTGACTAGACGGACCTTTGTTGGCAGTTATGTCTCTGCTTTTGAATATGCTGTCTAGGTTGGTCATAACTTTCCTTCCCAGAAGTAAGCGTCTTTTAATTTCATGGCTGCAATCACCATCTGCAGTGATTTTGGAGCCCAAAAAAATAAAGTTTGACACTGTTTCCACTGTTTCCCCATCTATTTCCCATGAAGTGATGGGACCGGATGCCATGATCTTCGTTTTCTGAATGTTGAGCTTTAAGCCAACTTTTTCACTCTCCGCTTTCACTTTCATCAAGAGGCTTTTGAGTTCCTCTTCACTTTCTGCCATAAGGGTGGTGTCATCTGCATATCTGAGGTTATTGATATTTCTCCCAGCAATCTTGATTCCAGCTTGTGCTTCTTCCAGTCTAGTGTTTCTCATGATGTACTCTGCATAGAAGTTAAATAAGCAGGGTGACAATATACAGCCTTGATGTACTCCTTTTCCTATTTGGAACCAGTCTGTTGTTTCATGTCCAGTTCTAACTGTTGCTTCCTGACCTGCATATAGGTTTCTCAAGAGGCAGGTCAGGTGGTCTGGTATTTCCATCTCTTTCAGAATTTTCCACAGTTTAATGTGATCCACACAGTCAAAGGCTTTGGCATAGTCAATAAAGCAGAAATAGATATTTTTCTGGAACTCTCTTGCTTTTTCCATGATCCAGCAGATGTTGGCCATTTTATCTCTGGTTCCTCTGCCTTTTCTAAAACTAGCTTGAATATCTGGAATTTCACGGTTCATGTATTGCTGAAACTTTATATATGTATATTTCCCATATCCTCTGCTCTTTCATGACTCAGTAGCAACTGAAGCTCTCACCAGAGCAGAAACAGAGATTTAAACATCTTTCTAATCTTGGCTGAATTCAATTTGTGGGGAAAACACTGTGATTGGAAAATATGAGTAAGACGAAGCAGAGGTAACTAGACCCAGAGAAACTCAAGAGAGAAAGGAAGTCTAATAGAAGAAAGAGACCTTCAGCTACAAGATTCAAAGTGTGAGAGGAAGAAGTTCAGTACTTGGATGAACTTGAGGGTGAACTGCTTCCTAATCTTTGCCTGGGAACCCCTCAATGTCTTGGAGATCTGGATACTTTTAAGTGCTAGACAATGATGATATGAATGCCTTTATTAAGATGGCAGGCAGTTTGACGTGAAAAACTTTTCCCGGTCAAAGTAGGTGGAAATCAATACCATTTGGCAGTCTTCCTCCATACTCTCAAATATGTATTCTTCAGAGCTGAATTTTTATTGCATATAGTAGTAGTAGTAGTAGTAATAGTAGTAGTAGTAGTAAAGTCGCTAAGTCGTGTCTGACTCTTGCGACCCTGTAGACTGTAGCCCGCCAGGCTCTTCTGTCCATGGGATTCTCCAGGCAAGAATACTGGAATGGGTTGGCATTTCCCTCTCCAGAGGATCTCCCCAACCCAGGAATCAAACCCGGGTCTCCTGCATTGCAGGCAGATTCTTTACCGACTGAGCTATGAGAGAAGCCCTTTATTGTATATATTGTATATAGATTTTATTAATTTTTTAATATAATAAACACTTCTTCTCACTGTTAAATTTTTTTACTAAATAGCATTCTTAATGGTCATATACCATTCCATCCCATCATTTACTATCACTATCCCTGTACTTGATTATTAATGAACATAAAAGGCTGCGATGAATATTTTAATACATAAATACTGAAACACTTCTCCAAGGTAGGACTTTGGAAATGTAATTGCTGGATGAGAATGTTTATTTTTATGACTTTTACTGCAGATTGCCAAAACGTTTTCTAGACAAGTCTTAAGGAATTATTTTCCCACCACGATTTATGTGAATGACCTTCTCATCCACCAGCATAAGCAATAAGTACCACTTTCTTTTAATATTTATTTGATAAGTTAAAATGGCATTTTTAGTCTTAATTTACATTTCTTTATTCATGAGATTAAACATTTTTCTTGTGTTATCTGTACCCATATCCTTTCTCACATGACTTGTTTCTGTACTAAAAAAAAATCTTATATGTATTCATTTGAAAGTATCGTGTATTAAGGGATAGAAATCCTTCACCTATTTTTTTTACAAATATTATCCCTTTTATTGTTCAAACTTTCATCTTATGACAGTTTGACACTAAAGAGTTTTTTAATCCCTTGATGTTTTCTCCTTTTGATTCCTCCCATTGTATACAGAGATCAAATAAGTAAATACCTCAACAATCTTACCCATATGGAGATCAAATAAATAAACACCTAAATCAAGTAATAAATTTTGCTTTGTTTTTTTATTTTATAACTTAATTTCCCAAAATTTTGATGTATTACCATTAATATTACTGTATAATAAACCATACCAGGGAAACTTATCTCTGTTCCAAGTAGGGTAGTGGGTCAGCAGGGAGAAACATGACCAAGATCCTCTTTTCAAAGGACTGGCTATCCAGCTATAAGGTATGCTATCAGCTCCTTCAGGGTCTGCCTCAGATACAGAGAGTTGCTTCATCCGAGGTCACATTATTTACAGAACAGCTCACATTTGATGACTGAGCAAGGCAGGAATATGAAGGAACAGCCATCTCAGATTGACCAGGACCAAATCTGATGGGCAAAATTCACTGTAGACCTTCACACAGGGTTAGTAAAGACTTTTATTGAAGTTAAGATTCTCTGCCAATCCTGCTGTTGCCCCTCCTTATACAGATGCTGAAGTCTACTAACTATTTATATCAACAATTCCATCTCAGTGCTTGCTTCCAGAGAAACTAACATGCAGTAGGCAGCTCAACTGACTGTTGGAAGATCCCTTTTCAAGATGGTTTACTTTTATAACTGGTAAATTAGGGTGGCTGGCCTGATGTGGGTTTCTTTTTGGGCTTTTGGGCTTCTCCTAGCATAATGTCTTATTTTTATAAAGGTACAATTTGAAAATGTGTATTATTTTTTTATGAATTGCAAAGCTGGGTTGATATTTCTTATTTGTGTATCAAGTATACTATCCAAAACCTCTCTATATTTTTTGGCTGGCTTGTATAAAACAAGGAATTTCTACTCTTTAGCTTCAGAGTTTATTTGATATGTACATTCCCCACTAATGAAACCTATCTGATGACAAAGTGAGCCCTTTTACAGACTATTATAAACTATGATAAAACTCTGTGCTTGTTTTAATTTTTACCAGTTCCATAATTTATTTAAAATTATTAACTAAATAATAGTTTTAATGAGTTAATGGCAGAGAAAAAATATTTTATTTCATTTCATATTGTATTTAATATTCAACATAAATTTTCCACAAGAGGTATATTAATTTTTTAAATTGTTACACATCTTTGAAATCCCATAGCATGTATAACTGAAGTTAATGAATATTTAGCATCATAGCTGCATACAGGTTGATAGTATGGGAATATATTACTGTTCTTAACACTACCAGAGGTATTACAAAGACAGGGAAAAGTCACTCTTCTTCACAAAGCAATGTTTCCTCTCTGTAGTGATTGTCACTTTTTATGGTTAAAAATGCAATGGATACATCATCTGCACTATAACCAATGCACTTGGGAATCTGAGAGCTTGGCTTGTGGATGAATGCTGCCATTATTTATAAAGAGACTTAATGGGCACAGTATTTTCAAGAATCTTTCACGGAAGACTCTCAAAATTAAAATATCAATTGGGTTTTTACTTCTTTAGCTTACAACGTATCTTCCAAGCTACCTCATGGAATTATGCCATTTTATGAGATAGACGTCAAGCCTAAATGTTGCCTACTATACTCCTTTTTAACAAAGCCTAGGGAAAATGCTCTATTTTTGAAAAGCACCATGTTGTTGACTCATGGAGACTCTTGTAATTCATTATGACTTTTAGATGTTTTTCTGAGATATTTGGATATAGCTCATTACTCACTTTAAAGTGGTTTTTGTCCTTTGAGTGTACTAGTAAACGTCCTTATATTTGTTTCTTGCTCATCAAGATCTTCTGAATACTGTTCCTAGTCTCCAGGGGCCTGGTGCTTCTGCCCACCACCACCCCTACACTCCACCCTACCTTATCACCAAGATGTTCTTTCATGTAAAACTTAATGAAGGTGCTGACTGTGAGAGAGTCAGCCTAACAATACCTTTGAAGTACCTGCTGGGTACATAGCACAGTATTCAAGTTAAAGGAAAATACAAAGGAAACAAATGATACAGCTCAGTTCTTTTAAAGGTTGTACTTGACATGAAGAGAATGACAGAAACTGAAGCATATTTTTCCAGGGCAACCGTTTCCATTGTGTCCAAGTACAGATTTCAAGTGAAAATTGAGCATATGTTAATGATAAAAAACTAACGAGATCATATGTGACCTATCAGGGGAGGTCCTAATGCATGTTACTGATGGGGTTATTAAAACTGGAGAACTAATCCCTGAAAAAAAAAAAAAACTATTTATCAAATCACCTTCCATTTTGACTCTGAACAACGAGTTTCAATCCTTTTTATCTAAAGCCCAAGTAACTGTGCACCTATAAAATTGTTCTTCAGGATTTTCACATGCTATAGATATATGTTTTTTATATATATATATATATATATATATGTTAAGCAAAATCACATAACAATTGAGAGAATGTTCATATAATATCCTATACAAAGAAAAATTATATAATATTGAGACATTCTATAATACATAACTGCAATTTAAACATTCAGAATGTAAAAAAAAAAAAAAAAAAATCTTGTAACAGTGCTTGACCTGCTGAGTATCCTTAAGATGTCTCCTGCAGCTCAAAACTCATGGCTGCAGCTGTGGGAAGATCAGAGCCCCCTCCAAATTCTGTTATAGATTTAATCTCTAATCTAGTTAACTCCTAGGCTATCTAGTTTGGAATTTGGAACTGTTCTCACCTCTAAGACAGGAACCAGCCAGTAGCACCTCAATCTGTGGATGAAGAGTCTGTGGCCAGGTAAGTTCAGAAATGCTAGGTACAATATTTCTTTAAAAAAAAAAAAAAACAGCATTCAAAGCTCCAAAGAGCATCTCAGATTTTTTGAAAGTGTGTTTAATTCTGTTTAACTCAGTATTTTCAAGCCTATTTGGCCAAAGAACTCATTTAATATAGTATCTCTGACACCTTACAGAAATAAGAGTTCAGAAGAATATTTATAGAAAAATACTAATTTATCAAACCTCCATTTAATAAAAACTTAGTATCTTCCTCATGAAGTTAGTGTTTTTTTCATCTATGCTTTGGAGGCAATTAAGATGAGTTAAAATTACCTGTGCCCTCAAGATACTTTCAAAGTAGAAGAAATGAGAGATTAGAAACTAACTGCATTCCCAAGCAGGAAGAGTTTAGTGCCACAGAGGTCCAAAAGAGCATGCAATTGGATTACCAAAAAAGGAAATAAATACCCCAACAAGATGAGAGAAGTCTTCAAAGATAATGTGGAATTAATTAAAAGCCTGTCTTAAAAAAACAGGTAAGATTTCGCTATGTATGAGAAGGCAACAGTACATAGAGAGAGTACCAAGGTGAAAAACCAAGAGTTCTGGGCAAGTGTTGAGAACAGATATACTGAAGTATGCATAAGAAGGGCAAGAAGTATAAAACTAAGCCTAATTAAGGCCCAAATGTTCCAGCACTTAACTTTCATATTTAATGAGCACCTACTATATAGCAGTGACCACCAGAAAGACTGATACAACTGGAAATGAGTCTGACCACGTAAGCACAGTAGGTCAATAATGAAATCAAGACTTTCAACACATTTTGGTTAAGATCTTATGACAAGTAAAATACAAAAATTTTTAAGGAAGCTCCAAACCATCTTTCCATAGTGGCTATATCAATTTACCTACCAACAGTGCAAGAATTTGCTATATGGCTCAGAAAACTCAAACAGGGGCTCTGTATCAACCTAGAGGGGTGGAATGGGGAGGGAGATGAAGGGAGTTTCAAAAGAGAGGGAATATATGTATACCTATGGCTGATTCATGTTAGGTTTAACAGAAAACAGCAAAATTCTGCAAAGCAATTATGCTTCAATAAAAAATAAATTAACAAAAAATAAATTAAAAAAACAAAAGAATATTAGAAGGGAAAAAAATTTTTTAAGAGCATGTGCTTCTGCTGCTACCAAGTTGCTTCAGTCGTGTCTGACTCTGTGCGACCCCAGAGATGGCAGCCCACCAGGCTCCGCCGTCTCTGGGATTCTCCAGGCAAGAACACTGGAGTGGGTTGCCATTTCCTTCTCCAGTGCATGGAAGTGAAAAGTGAAAGTGAAGTCACTCAGTCGTGTCCAACTCTTCGTGACCCCATGGACTGCAGCCTACCAGGCTCCTCTGTCCATGGGATTTTCCAGGCAAGAGTACTGGAGTGGGGTGCCATTGCCTTCTCTGAAGAGCATGTAACACTTATAACAAACATAGTCAAAGACTGCTTCTTAGAGGAATTTATAACTGTCAGCCATGGGGAGTCATCTAAGTTATCTGTTTTAATAATTGGATCAGACCTTTCTTTTCCAAAGAACTCATGGGCAATATGAAAGATCAAGTGGAAGAAGAACACACAAGAGACAAGAGACCTAGTTAGGAGTAAGCTATTCCATTACCTAGTAAAGTTCATAAGCTCCAAACTGAAGGCAGAGTTGGAAATTGAGGAGAGCAGATGGATATAAAAAAAGTTCAGCATGTTCTAATGACCAATCAAACACTGAGTTAAAGAAGAAGGAGAAAGAAAACTATTTCGCAATTTCCCTTCTGAGATCATCAAAGAGTTTTATTTCTACAATACTCTGAAACAAAATATCAGTAAGCAAAAAAACAGATCATATCAGTGGCTCAGTCCTGTCTGACTCTTTGTGACCCCATGAATCACAGCACGCCAGGCCTCCCTGTCCATCACCAACTCCCGGAGTTCACCCAGACTCACATCCATCGAGTCAGTGATGCCATCCAGCCATCTCATCCTCTGGCGTCCCCTTCTCCTCTTGCCCCCAATCCCTCCCAGCATCAGAGTCTTTTCCAATGAGTCAACTCTTTGCATGAGGTGGCCAAAGTACTGGAGTTTCAGCTTTAGCATCATTCCTTCCAAAGAAATCCCAGGGCTGATCTCCTTCAGAATGGACTGGTTGGATCTCCTTGTAGTCCAAGGGACTCACAAGAGTCTTTTCCAACACCACAGTTCAAAAGCATCAATTCTTCGGCACTCAGCCTTCTGCACAGTCCAACTCTCACATCATACATGACCACAGGAAAAACCATAGCCTTGACTAGACAAACCTTTGTTGGCAGAGTAATGTCTCTGCTTTTGAATATGCTATCTAGGTTGGTCATAACTTTCCTTCCAAGGAGTAAGCCTCTTTTAATTTCATGGCTGCAGTCACCATCTGCAGTGATTTTGGAGCCCAGAAAAATAAAGTCTGACACTGCTTCCACTGTTTCCCCATCTATTTCCCATGAAGTGATGGGACCAGATGCCATGGATCTTCGTTTTCTGAATGTTGAGCTTTAAGCCAACTTTTTCACTCTCCACTTTCACTTTCATCAAGAGGCTTTTGAGTTCCTCTTCGCTTTCTGCCTTAAGGGTGGTGTCATCTGCATATCTGAGGTTATTGATATTTCTCCCAGAAATCTTGATTCCAGCTTGTGTTTCTTCCAGTCCAGCGTTTCTCATGATGTACTCTGCATATAAGTTAAATAAGCAGGGTGACAATATACAGCCTTGATGTACTCCTTTTCCTATTTGGAACCAGTCTGTTGTTCCATGTCCAGTTCTAACTGTTGCTTCCTGACCTGCATACAGGTTTCTCAAGAGGCAGATCAGGTGGTCTGGTATTCCCATCTCTTGAAGGACTTTCCACAGTTGATTGTGATCCACACAGTCAAAGGCTTTGGCATAGTCAATAAAGCAGAAATAGATGTTTTTTCTGGAACTCTCTTGCTTTTTCCTTCAAAAGGTCCTGTGCAGGTGTGCCTTTCTCAGTGCCTCCAACCCTGCAGTAGTCCACCGCTGAGCCATGCCTCTGCTGGAAACTCCAGGACACAGGTGAGTCCATACCTTAGGAAAAAACATTTTGCTCAGCCAAGGAGGAAGTAGGCAACCTTCTATTTGTGGGACCTAGAATGGACTAGGCCAAGGTTGAATTCTTAGCTAACCTTGATTCTTAGAGATAAACACTCTTTCATTTTTAACTTTCTATTACATTTAAGCAAAACTGCTGGAGACTTCAGAAGCACTCAGCAGGCCTGAAGATTGTTGATGTATTTTAAGGTTTTGTTGAGTACTTTAAACTGTAATTAATTATAAGTAAATGTTCAAAAATTGATGTACAACACTATTTTAAAAATTAATTTGTATAAACAGATATCTAAGTTGCATTATGTTTTCTATGGTGTGTACATTCTTAAAATTTCACTACAGTTTTCAAGGTTTCACCTATGACATTAATGTCAACTTACCTATAATGTTTACACTTGAAAAATTGTAAATAGATCATCTAATTTTATTGTGGTTATCCTCACCTTATTCATGAACAAGATTTCTTAAGTGTTGCAAGGTTATTTTATTAACTAGTAAGAGAATCAGGATTAGAACAAGAGAAAAATATCAGTCTTTTTCCTAAGCCACACTTATTTTCTTTCCACATCATTTATAATATGGGAAAAATTGGGAAATAAATGTCCTTAAGCACTTATCACACCATTTTGTAAATCTCTCTTTCTAATCCATTGTCCCACTACCCTGTGGGGTCTTTGAAGATGGCAGTTTTTGTTCCTGGGTCTAGTATCATACTTGACACCTACTCATTACTAAACTAACAAGTTAAAAATTGAAAATACCGTAAGAGTAAAAATTGTTCCAAAATTATAAAATATCAAAGCTCTTGGTCTTTCTAGCACCATGTCATAAACTATAAAACATTATTTATGTATTTTCAAACTTGAAACTAATTATAAAACTCCTGAATTGGCATGAAATCAAGTTATTTCTCTTATATTTTCATTGCTTACATTATGTATATGTACACATAAAAATAGGAAAAAGTATTTACTGGAGAATATATTTAAACAGAAAAGAGCTATAAATCTTTGAAGTATCTTAAGAAATTTTCATTTTTCACACTTTTCCTCTCATTTTTTTTCATGAATACAGTATCTCAAGATTAGATAGAATGGCATAGATAATCCAAAGATAGTCTCTCTACTCTCTCAATGTGCACTGACAACGATGTCAAGGAATATGGAAGAAATAGAATCTTCCTGTTGATAAATCAACCCAGTTTAAAGTAATTTTTAAAGAGATTACTAGATAGAGGAATCAGTGCTCTCCAGGTCAAATCTGTTTAACCAGAATTGAATTAGATCAGAACAGAATTTGAAATGCCATTAACAGATTTCTAGTACTTAGACTGTATTGGCATAATATTTATCTTTTTAAGGAGGAAGCAAATAGGACCTGGTAAAATTTATTTAAACAATTATTGAGAAAACTGTCCTTTGGGGTATCCTTGTAACTGAAAGTGGTAATGCTGATTGCAATGCCTCCACATGCCAGGCAGGGCTGCCTTTATGGGGCTAGCTCCCGATGGGGAGCTCAGAAGGGTGTTCCAGTTCAGAGCTCCCTGCAGAAAAGGCTGAGACCACTTGTCACCACTGCACTGAAATCGTGGTCACTCTTTCTTGCTTCCCTCCCTTCACAAAAGGTGTTATTTCCAGGGCCCATTCCCCAAAACTTCCTGATCTCTGAGTTTGTTATAGGAACCAGTCCTACAATACCTACTAAGCCACATACTCCTCCCACTGGTAATACAGTTCTCTCAGCACTCTAGAAAGAAATGGTTTGCCTTGCTGGAAGCCCAATAAGACTCTGAAAAAACACTGCATTTTCCAGCAAGCTTGAGGCAGACAGTAAAGGTTACCTAAGCATTTTGGCAAAAACCAACAAAAATATTTCATTAGTATCGACACTGTTGTCAGCATGTCAGGGATTTGCTTTTTAACATTTTGAAATTAAGCAACTATGGAAAAGTTTTGAAAGCGTCTTTGAAGAGACTAATAAATGCAGAGCAACAGCATACTCAGGAGATTATATGTAAACTTGCTGATGATATTGTTCATCAAGCTTAGGTACTACAGGAAGACAACTGCCCAAATACTTTAGAGATTCTTCCTATTAGTGAAAATATTCTTTAATTTTCTGTGACTTATAAATTTGTTCTTACTATGTGGCAAATATTCCATAACATTAAGTAAAATGCTACATATCTGAGGCTTTATTTTCATAAGAGATCCATTACATACACATACAAAAGGAAATAATTTGGCTATTTCTTTCCAACAAATTTAGGACCCTATCAACTCAGCACCAAACAATTAATTGTAGCATCAGTCTTTCTCCAGATAGACTCCAAGAGGTAGGACTCACTGGGAATGTTCTGGAAGGAAAAGAGACAATGGGCTGTTCATGGTGCCTGTATCTTTATGCAAGAAAATAGACCAAAAAAAAAAAAAAGTGCTTTGGATCCATCTCCTGCCTTGTCATAGGTCCCATTTCTAGTTCTTCTTCCCTTGTTCTCAACATCCTGACTCCACCACAGTGGAATTTACCTATACTTATCATGTGCTGACTGACTGTAGAACTTAAGCTCTTACCCTCCCACACAGTCTTAGATCATCATCTAACATTGATGATTACTTTTCAGAGGGATGGCTCCTTGAGAAAGATACTCCTGAGTTCCAAAACTGGAAAGAGGCTGGGAGATTTACACCTCAAAGGAACAAAGGAATAATTTATAAGTGCAAGCTTTCTAGAGTAAGAGTTCTAAGAAAAGGGAGGTCAGGAGCCAATAGGAAGAAATTTTTATATGTAATTTTTAAAATGTTTATTTACACAAATCTTTAGAGTAACCTAAATGTTCAGCATTTTATTATGTTCTAATATATACCTTAACTACAGAAAACTACAGTATATTTACATAAAAACCTTGTTATAAAAATTAAGAATGAGTAGTTACTAAAGCATCATAGGAAAATTATATCCAACTTCCATTGTAGAAGAGCATTCAAAACTACTGAGCATTTTACAAGTGAATTAAATATAGATGTTTTATATTTATTCTTTCATAACAATAAATTACTTTATCATTTCTTAATATTACAAATTTTTCATAAAACTGAAATATGTCTTTTCTCATGATTTTATATTTTGCATATTTTGTTTTTCCAGCATGCATTTAAGATTTTGAGACATAAAAGTATAGTTGAATTGAGATTCTTTCACTTTTATATGTCTTTAAATATAAGAATTAAAAATTATTAGAATAAAGATAATGAGAAGAAAAACAATGTCTGTATCCAAGAATTCCTCTTCCTTCTCTCAGTCTATATTGCTCCAATGTCCTCCCCAAGGCTCATAAACTTCTGTTCAGCACTGACACCAGTGACTAGCTATTAGCAAATAAAACACTGAGATGTTATTTAATTAAATACCCTTAGCATTCAAGAAGTGTTATCCTGCTCTCTCAGTCTTTACTGTCCACTTCAGTGTTCTTATCCTACTCATTCAAAATTGAATATTTTATGTTAGGTTTTAGTTAATCTGATTCTTTCCTATTCTTGCCTAGATGTGAAAATTGCCATTTGTTACGAGTTAAAGTCCATTGTAAAGGAGATCAGTCCTGGGTGTTCTTTGGAAGGAATGATGCTAAAGCTGAAACTCCAATGCTTTGGCCACCTCATGCGAAGGGTTGACTCATTGGAAAAGACTCTGATGCTGGGAGGGATTGGGGGCAGGAGGAGAAGGGGACAACAGAGGATGAGATGGCTGGATGGCATCACCAACTCAATGGACATGAGTTTGAGTGAACTCTGGGAGTTGGTGATGGACAGGGAGGCCTGGTGTGCTGCGATTCATGGGGTCGCAAAGAGTCAGATACGACTGAGCGACTGAACTGAACTGAACTGAAGGCGAAAGTGGTTACATTTCTTATAAACAGAACTGGCACTTCTGTTAAGTGGTGCTTCCAGCAAGGTCCTTGCTTTTCATTTCCAGTGTATATTCTTTAGTCCAAAGCACTGCTAACCCCCAAGATGCGCATGGGGCAGCAGGAGTGAAAAGCAACATACACAAATTCCACTCAAACATAAAGAGAATAATAATAGGCTCCTGTGACTGGAGAGAGGATGAGAAAAAGAGTAGGGTCGCATAAGATACAAGCAGCAAAGAAGAGGACAGAGGACGACACAGATAGCTGTGAAGCTGAGGTTGCATTCATTCTGATGTGCTAATTCACTGGAAGATTGCCAGTGAAACCTAGGAAATTTATCTGAATCACTTTAAACCTCTCAGAGGAAATGTGCTATAAAAATTCAAGACATGTTGCCATTATTAAAGCTATTATTGCTAACATTTTTCATTATGAACACAAAGTCAGAAAAGGAAAAAGGGCTGATAAGGAAATAAGACAGATAATGGAGAGGAAGGCTGGCAATTATTATTCAGATAAGTAATGAATTTGGTAATATCTAATCTATATAGTGACAATGGATCTGTTATAATCTTTCTTAGATTGTGAGAAATAATAAGTTTTTATCTAAATGTAGGTATTTAAAATAAATAACTACCTCAAAGTCTTAAATATTAAGTTTAGCTCTCATAAGATCTGTGTGACAACATTCTATTCATCAGTTTGGGCTGCCGTAACAAAATACCATAGACTGGGTGCTTTAAACAACAGAAATTTATTTCCCACAGTTCTGAAGACTGGAAATCCAAGATCAAGATGCCTGCAAGACAGGTTTAATTCTGAAGTCCCTTCTCTTGACTTCCAGGGGGCTACAATCTCCCTGTGTGCTCTCATGACCTCCTTTAAGGACAGAGAAAACACATTCTCTAGTGTCCCTTCTTATAAGGACACTTATTTCAACATGAGAACTCACTTTCATGACCTAACAATCCTAATTACCTCTCAAAGTCCTCATCTTTACCATCACACTGGCCTTGGGGTTTCAACACAAGAATTTGAGAAGGACACAAACATTCAGATCATAAAAATTATTATATGCTCAGTCTCTATTTAAAGAGAGATTTAAAGGGGTGCTTTAATCTGAGTATATAAGTAAGTACAATATTTAAAAATTAAAAAAAAAGAATCCTATGTATTTATCTACCATATCCCAATAGAGTCATAGTGTTTAGTAGATGTTCTTCTTACTATTCAAACAAATCTGTTGATATACAAAAGTTAAGAACTCAAATGTTTTATTAAAGGACTTCATTTTGAACATCTACTTGAGTATAAATGAAAATAAAAAATTTTATAAATACAACCATACATGATGACAATATGAAGAAAGAAAAAGACAAGGGAAGAAAAATAGTCACATTGGAGTAATTAGTCAACAGGTTTAAGGTTTATCCAGGTAAAAATCCCTGCCCAAGTATAATTTACTTATCTACCATCAGGCCCAAGTACAATCAGATGGCAAACAAAAGCAGTCTAAACAAGAAAGGAAAAAATCAATGGTAGCTAAGGACTCTGTTTTTGGTTAATGATCTGGAGAGTTCAAGTCACCAACTTGCCTCTTCACTTTTCTTTGCCTAGCAAAACATTTTCTGGTTACCAAATGAATAAAAGCTACATTATCACTCACGCATAGTAAATTTCTATGTATAGGTCACTTTATATCTAAGCAGAATGTGCTTGCTCATCAAGGCACACTTTGAAGAGCCTTGTCATAATAGTAAGAGAGGCAGTGAATCAATTGAAAAGATAATATAGAGTCATATAGAGCTAGATATGAATTTTACCTCAACCATTACTAACCATTTACTATATTTGAGTCCTTGAGCAAATGTGGAATCTTTCTTATTCTGGCAGAATATTTGCATATTCTGGCCAATCCAATAGATTAAAGACTTAATATAAGACGTGAGCTTGTGAAAGTCCTAGAAGAAAAACACAGAGGAAAAGTTCCTTGATATTATTCTTTATAATTCTTGGATATGACACCAAAGCCTAGGCAAAAGAAGTACAAATAAACAAGTAACACTACATCAAACTTAAAACCTTCTGCACAGTAAACAATCAACAAAATGAAAAGGTAACCTACAGAATGGGAGAAAATACTGGCAAGTCATATATCTGATAACTATCCAAAACATATGAAGAACTCATCAAGTCAATAGCAATAGAAAGCCCAGATTTTTTATTTTTTAATATAATTTATTTATTTTAATTGGAGGCTAATTACTTTACAATATTGTATTGGTTTTGCCATACATCAACATGAATCCACCACGAGTGCACGTATTCCCCATCCTGAACCCTCCTCCCTCCTCCCTCCCTATACCATCCCTCCGGGTCATCCCAGTGCACCAGCCCCAAGCATCCTGTATCATGCATCGAACCTGAACTGGCGATTCATTTCATATATGATATTATACATGTTTCAATGCCATTCTCCCAAATCTTCCCACCCTCTCCCTCTCCCACAGAGTCCAAAAGATTGTTCTCTACATCTGTGTCTCTTTTGCTGTTTCACATACAGGGTTATCGTTATCATCTTTCTAAATTCCATATATATGCGTTAGTATACTGTAATGGTGTTTTTCCTTCTGGCTTACTTCACTCTGTATAATAGGCTCCAGTTTCATCCACCTCATTAGAACTGAGTCAAATGTATTCTTTTTAATGTCTGAGTAATATTCCATTGTGTATATGTACCACAGCTTTCTTATCCATTCATCTGCTGATGGACATCTAGGTTGCTTCCATGTCCTGGCTATTATAAACAGTGCTGCGATGAACATTGGGGTACACGTGTCTCTTTCAATTCTAGTTTCCTCAGTGTGTATGCCCAGCAGTGGGACTGCTGGATCATAAGGCAGTTCTACTTCCAGTTTTTTAAGGAATCTCCACACTGTTCTCCATAGTGGCTGTACTAGTTTGCATTCCCGCCAACAGTGTAAGAGGGTTCCCTTTTCTCCACACCCTCTCCAGCATTTATTGCTTGTAGACTTTTGGATCGCAGCCATTCTGACTGGCATGCAATGGTACCTCACTGTGTTTTGATTTGCATTTCTCTGATAATGAGTGATGTTGAGCATTTTTTCATGTGTTTGTTAGCCATCTATATGTCTTCTTTGGAGAAATGTCTGTTTAGTTCTTTGGCCCATTTTTTTGATTGGATCGTTTTTCTGGAATTGAGCTGCAAGAGTTGGAAAGCCCAGATTTTTTAAATGGGCAAACAACCTGAAAAGATTTTTCCAGAGAAAACATACAAATAGTCAACAGATATATGAAAAGGTGCTCAATATCACAAATCATCAGAAAAACTGAAGTCAAAACCATAATGAGGTATGACCTCCTATCTGTAAGAATAGTTATTATAAAAAAGACAAATGACACATATGCTGGTATAGAGAAAAGGGAACATTTGAGCACTGTTGGTAGAAATGTAAATTGGTACAAGCCAGTAAGAAAAACAATATGGTGGGTCCTCAAAAAATGGAATAATAACTACTATACAATCTAGCAATCCCACTTCTGGGTACACTTCAAAAGGATATAAAATGACTACTTAGAAGAGGTATCTACACTTCCATATTCATTACAGTATTATTCACAGTAAGCAAGATGTGGAAACAACCTAGAAATCCATTGACAGATGAATGGATAAAGAAAATGCACTACACACACATACACATGTGTGCATGCACAGAAATATTATTCAGCCCTAAAAAAGGAGAAAATCTTGTCATTTGCAATAACATGGATGACCTTGAGGGCATTATACTAAGTGAAATAAGTCAAAGAAGGACAAATACCATATGATCTCACTTACATGTAGAATCTAAAACAAAAACAAAAAAAGGAAGAGCTCATAGATACAGAGAATACATAGGCAGAGGGTAGGAGGTGGGTAAAATGGGTGAAGGGGGTTCAAAAGGTACAAACTTAAAGCTATAAAATAAGTCATGAGACATTATACACAATATAGTAACTATTGTTAACAACACATATTTGAAAGCTGCTAAGAGAGTAAATCTTAAAACTTCTCATGACAAGAAAAAAATTACAAATATGTATGCTGATGGATGTAAACTAGACTTATTGTGATCATTTCAAGTTCATATACATTTAATTACTATGTTATACACCTGAAAACTAATGTAATATTATATGTTAATTATACAGTGGAAAGTGTTAGTTGCTCGGTCGTGTCCAACTCTTTGTGACCCCATGGACTGCAGCCCGTCAGGCTCTTCTGTCCATGGGGCTTGGATTTTCCAGACAAGAATACCGGAGTGGGCTGCCATTTCCTTCTCCAGGGTATCTTCCTGAACCAGGGATTGAACCCTGGTCTCCTTATTGTGGTGATCATTTCACAGTTCATACGAATATTTAATCACTATGTTGTACATTTGAAAATTAATATAGTATTATATGTTAATTCAGAGAAGGCAATGGCACCCCACTCCAGTACTCTTACCTGGAAAATCCCATGGACAGCAGAGTCTGGTAGGCTGCAGTCCATGGGGTCTCTGAGGGTCGGACACGACTGAGTGACTTCACTTTCACTTTTCACTTTCATACATTGGAGAAGGAAATGGCAACCCACTCCAGTGTTCTTGCCTGGAGAATCCCAGGGACAGGGGAGCCTGGTGGGCTTCTGTCTATGGGGTCGCACAAAGTCAGACATGACTGAAGTGACTTAGCAGCAGCAGCAGCATATACCAGTTAGATCTCAATTTAAAAAGAGGAAATCCTTTCATATGTGGCTACATGGATAAAAATGGAGAATGTTATGCTAACCAAAACAAGCCAGACACAGAAAGACAAATGATGCATGATCTCACTTACATATAGAATCTTTTTAAAAAAGTTTCAACTCACAGTGACAGACAGTAGAATAGAGGCTACCAGAGGCTGGGGATTGGGACAGGGACAAGTAGATAGGGGAAAAGTGGAGCTAATGGTGGAAGGGTGCAAACTTTGAGTTACAAGATGAATAAATTCTGGAAACTAATGTACAGCATAGTGACCATAGTTAATGTATTTTGTACTTAAAATATGTGTATATATACACATACACAAAGTTTAACTACGTGAGGTGATGCATATGTTTATCAACTTGAGTGCAGTATCATTTCACAATGTATACATATATCGAAACACCACATTTTATCAGTTTTTGTCAATCATACCTCAATAAAGCTGGAAAAATAAACTAACTACATTTAAAATTAATCCATTAAATTCCTATTTGTTTAATGATAATTCAAAAAGACACACATACCTTAATGTTCACTGCAACACTATTTACAATAGCCAGGACCTGGAAGCAACCTAGATGTCCATCAACCAATGAATAGATAAAGAAGTTGTGGTACATATACACAATGGAATATTACTCGGGCATAAAAGGAACACATCTGAGTCAGTTGAAGTGAAGTGGATAAACCTAGAGCCTGTTATACAGTGTGAAGTAAGTCAGAAAGAGAAAAATATCATATATTAACACATACATATGGAATCTAGAAAAATGGTACTGATGAATCTACTGCAGGGCAGAAATAAAGACTCAGACGTAGAGGAAGGACTTGTGGACACAGCAGGGGAAGAAGAGGGTGGGACAAATTAAGATAGTAGCACTGACATATATATACTCTCATTTGTAAAATATATAACTAGTGGGAACCTGCTATATAGCACAAGGAGCTCTGTCTAGTGCTCTGTGATGACCTAAAGGGGTGGGATGGGGGGTGGTGGGGAGAGGGAGGGAAGCTCAAGAGGGAGGGGATATATGTATACATAAGACTGATTCACGTGGTTGTATAGCAGAAACTAACACAGCATTTTAAAACAATTATCTTCCAATTAAAACTTTTTAAAATGTATTTAAGTTCTAAACACAAAACATTTTTCATAACATTCTCCTTTTCCATATCCCCCAACACTCTCTGTTGTTAATACCTTCTCATTTTAGACACTATGTCCTCTGGACACCTGTCCACATGTCCATTCTGGATTCAGTCGCCTTTCTCTCTACTTGTACTTTATATTTCCCTTTATCAACTAACTATGTATTTGTGCATATTTCCATTCCATGAGACTGTAAATTCTATGCCTTATTCACCATACTAGGCATTTAACAATTATTTGTTGAATTAATAAACAAAAAATATTTCATATTTCAGAATGTCTCTTTGAAACCCTCAAAATACAGACTTTCTACTGTGCACTTAGTTTGCAACCTTCTTTCCCCTTTATTCTTTTATGTAACTAAGCTAGATAATTTATTGCTTATTATTTCATTGAATTGTTTTACTTTTCTTGATATGTTCTGTCAAAATACACTGTCCTTTTTAAAACTAGAATTTGAATATTAGGAAGCCAGGTAAAACTGTGATAATATTGATGAATAACTTGATGACATTCAGGTAGATGGAACAATCATCTGGATTGTGAGTAGCATTTCACCTCCTATTGTCTGTGCCTAAAATAGTCTACCTGAATCAGGCTTATAAGACAGAAAATCAATACCATAGAGTTATTTTGATGGTCAGTTCTAAATTAGATCAGCCATTTGGAAAAAGGATTGTTTGGCAATTCCTTTGACAGAATTAATACTTTAATAAAGTAACTGAATGTTCTAGAAATAAGGGACATGAAAGTTAATCCTCATCTAACAGACTCAGAATGACTAAGTCACATAATAGAGTAGTGGCAAAGTCAGACTTATGATCTTAGATTCAATTTTCTTTCTACATCAATATCAAATCAATAGTTAACATTAGTTGTTATACTGATTCAGTCTTTCTCGTCAATCATTATTGACAAATCCACTACTTCCTTCATGTTTCTGTTATAATAGGTTTATACCAATACAAATCCTCTGTGGAAGGAAAAATATCCTACTTTGTCCCCTAGTCTCTAGCTGTGTAGGCTCATAATAAATTCTTTGATAATAAGAAAATGAAAGAACTCCATCAATCAATCCACCCATCCCCCACCAAACCAGGCACAGACAAGCCTTCTTATCACAGAGGAAAGGTGAAAACAACTTATTCAGAAACCTGTTCTTCCTAAAAACAAATGAATCTTCCAGATAATCCTACTTCACTCTGCTCTTCAGCACTCAACTCTCACAACTCTAGTGTGAACCCTTGTCCCCTCCACCACCACCACTCGCCTAATGAGGGAGTTATTTTCATTTTTATCCAGAACAAAATAACCTGAGAAGTTTTCTGGATCATTATTCCCCGGGTGAAAATTCAGCTTAAAAAACAAAACAAAACAAAATTCATAGTTAGATAGATATTGTAGATAAATTTCAAGTTAGAGCTATTTATACAATTTGTTTTATGTATATAGTTAAAAGTTCACATGTTATCTGAGCAATATTATGATAGAATGTTATATTAAATCCTGTTAAGCTGTTGGTCCTTTTGGATTTTAACAAATTCACCATTCTTCCCAGGTTTATGTTATCTGCAAATTTGATGGGCATGTCACAAATGTCTGCATCAAAGTAACTGATGAAAATGTTGAATAGAAAAAGAAAAATTAGTTTATGTTCCAAAAACTTGCAAGGATAGGTGCAGGTCACTAAAGGTAGTAGGTAGAATTTATCTATGTCACTGATCAAAGAAGATAGTGATTTTTCAAAAAATGAAAAAACTTCTGATTTTCTATAAATAATACATTTATTAAATGAAGGTTAACTAAAAATTCTCAATCTACATGCTGTACTACAATTTTACACTATTAAATGCATTCAATATTATTTTTAATCACTGCTGCTAAGTCACTGTATAGCCCACCAGGCTCCCCTGTCCCTGGGATTCTCCAGGCAAGATCACTGGAGTGGGTTGCCATTTCCTTCTCCAATGCATGAAAGTGAAAAGTGAAAGTGAAGTCGCTCAGTCATGTCCAACTCTTCACGACCCCATGGACTGCAGCCTACCAGGCTCCTCCGTCCATGGGATTTTCCAGGCAAGAGTACAGGAGTGGGGTGCAATCGCCTTCTCCACAGCTTCAATAAAATATATACCTGATACTTCCTTCAAAAACAGTCCATAGAAATTTTGAAAACTGCCTGCAGGCCTGCAGTTGAGGATTTCCAGACCTGCAGAGTCTGAGTTCTCAAAATATCAGACTTCTCAGGGCAATATCCCCACTAAACCAGAGATTATCAGGAACAGGGCCCAGTACACACTCATTTCAGAATGTTTTATATGCTGTTCCTTTTCCTGTGAACGAATATGTATTATATTCTTACTGTGTACTAAGTACTGTTATCACTTAGAATATATGTAAATTCTAAAAACATATGCCCTATCTTCAAAGTTATCTCAATGTAGTTAGAAAGACAGAAAGGCATGTATATAAACAAATGAAATAAAGTATTATACATATAAGTATCCACATGGTATCAGAAATATACAAAGGGAAAAAGTATCAATTCTGCCAGAAAATATCAGAAAAGGATGTATAGAGTCCGAAACACTTTAATCAAGTTCTAAATAATAATAGCAATAATAACACCAGCAAGGTAGGTGAAATGTATTATGCCTATCTCACTTAATCTCTTTAACACCTTATATGATAAGTACAATTATCCCAATTTTACAAATTAGAAACTGAGGAACAGTACAGTTAATTAACATTAACCTATAGCTAGTAAACAATGGAGCTGAGACCTGAACCCAGGGTTTTCTAACTCCAGAGCTCACATTCTTAAGTATCACAGAGTCAGTGATATTTCCAATGACACACAAGTTGTAGGGGAAGGAAGCTTAGGGAAAGAGACCTAAAGACAGAGAAAGAAATTAAACACAATAATTTCTCTGGATACATGGTAGTACCGCTAACAGAAAACAGTATGAAAACAGAAACAATTTTTGTAGTGAAGAAAAGAAAGATGATGTGCCAGGTTTTGACCATATTGGATTTTAGTGTCTGTGAGATATCCAAGGGCAGTGTCTAGGATGCAGAGAATAAACAGGTTAGAGTTTAGGAGACACACTGAGCTCTGGCATGGGGTTTACTCTCTAAGTCCTAGATGTGTCTCACCCACACATACATGTGAAAGAAAAAAGCAGCTAAAACCACATTTTCAAGAAGAATATATAGCATGACAAGAGGGATAACAATTGGGATCTCAGAAATACCATTATTTAGACAAAACTAGAATAATAGTTATGAGTTATCACTATCTATATACTTTTTCTTTATAATATTATCATTGGTGCAAATTCACAATTATTGACAACTTATTTGAGAAATGTCTTATACTCAATGAGACAAGCAACCTGGGCTTAGGGGTTAGCTTTTGCTAACCACTGTATTTCAAGCACTTAGCATGATGTCAGCACATGATAGGTACTCAATAATGAATGAATAAGTGAGAAAAGGAAACATAAAACTCATCACAAATGGGGAGAGACATGATAGAGTGCTGTCAAGGGATTCCAAGGTTTCAAGAATAAAGCACACAGAATAGATGTAAATATTTGAAAACCATTACAAATATATATAAAAATCCTTTGATAATCCAGAAAATTTCCTTTAAATAGAAATGTAAAAGATATAAAATAAACATAATGAATAATACATAAAGAACATATTGTATCCAAACCTCTAGTTTTTTATCAGCTAGATATGTCGCAGGGAGAACAGGAGCGGGTTTCAGATGCAATTTCAAAAAATTTAATAAAATTCTTTATCTCGGGACTTCAAAGACCCTATTTGATTCTTGACTTTGATAACTAGGTAAATATAGCTTCAAAGAACTCCCCACTCCCCAATCAATTCCTAAAAGCAGAAACTGTACAGTTCACGTTTTCAATCGCAATCCACGAAGGCTTGAATCCTTTTTTGAAAATGTTTAATGGAGACAAATTAAATCATGGTGACTGAAAATACTCTAACACTCTCCAGAATAACCACTGATTCAAAGCAAAACTATAATGAGAGACTATTTGAAAAAAAAACAAAAATGGGGCCATCATATCAAAACCTGTGATTGGTTTCAAGGTTGGATTTCAGATATAAATTCAAAGCTTTCAATGCTTTTTCAGCATTATTTATAATATTAAAAATTGAAACAGAATAATAACAAAAAGGCAGAGGGCAATAACAATAATAACAGAGGGCAGAGAAGAGGGTGACAGAGGATGAGATGACTGAATAGCATCACCGATTTAATGAACATGAACTTGGGCAAATCCCAAGAGATGATGAGGGACAGGGAGGCCTGGTGTGCTGCAGTCCCTGGGATTGCAAAGGGTCAGACATGACTTGGTGACTGAATAACAACAACAATTCAAACATTAAAACATACTTTTAAATCTTTTTCAATGGCATAGAAAAAGTTCACACTATAATATGTGTAAAATGTAGTATCCAAAATTAAGTATATTATCATATGTGGTTAAATGAGAGATGATAGGCAATAATAACTTCTCTGATAATTCAGAGAGAAATAGAAAGTAAAGGAATAGAGATATAATGGCATAAATATATGTGAGAAAAGCAAATTTTATGACCAAACATACTTTCTATATGCAAAATCATTTTAAAAAATAGTTCAGATATGACTGATGTATGTTTCAAACATGAAACCCTCAATATAATCTTCTAAATAAGCATATAAAAATTTTAGTACTCAAACTGTTATTATTTTCTTTTCAATATGCTAAAATTAATCTATTATGACTGTGACCAACCTCAAGAAAATCATACAGCTAGTCTCTATGGGAGTTATAACAAAGACAATTGATTTGATTTCCATGGGTACAGATGTCACTGCACACTCTAAAGATAAGTTTTAAGAACAAGAACTGAAAATGGATAGGCCATATTAGGTCAAAACTATTAACTAATCTAGTAAGTATTTCTAAAAAAGAAAAAAGACCTATAAGATGAAAGTAAAAGTTAGTAAAAAAGAGAAATTGGACTTTTCTAATGAAATAGAATTCTGCAGTTCATATCACTTACGGCAATTCACCTATTTCACTTCAACCTGGTAGAAAGTCTTTGATAGCCAACAAATTTGACATGGAAATAAGTGCTGTTTCACAAAGAATCCAGAATTCACAATAATTCTAGCTTTTAAAATTTATACCAAAAAAATCATACATGAAACAGGTGATTACAGAGTATTCTGAAAGGTCATAATCTGCAATCCTTTTAAGAGTATAATGTAGATTTTAGTAATTATAGTAGATAAATATTACTTCTGGACTATTTACATGAAACATCACAAAAAACCAGCCTGTAAAGAAAAGCCTCAAAACATGCATTTTTTTTAATTCACTGGCATTATCTCTCCATTTCCAATAATTAAAGGAAATATCCTTAAAACAGCTAAAAAGGAAAAGACCATCACACCTTCAGAGTAAGCAGATAAAATTCAATAATACTGGTTTCCTCTACCTTCTGAAATAGTTGACAGAAAGATAGCCACATAAAGAATGCATGTCTAACGGTGAGTATAAGTTGCTCAGCAAAGGAAAATGCAGCAGATGCAATCAAACTTCCTAATCAGCTTGCTAACAAACTTGCTAACAAGATGGGAGATTATCCTGGACTATCTGAATGGGATTATCTGTAGTCACAGAGGTCCTTATAAGTGAAATAGGGAGGCATGACAATCAGTTAGAGAGAGATCTGAAGATGCTACACTGCTGGCTTTAAAAATAGGCTGGCAACCAGAGCAGAAAAAGAAATAAAAGGAATCCAAATTGGAAAAGAAGAAGTAAAACTCTCACTGTTTGCAGATGACATGATCCTCTACATAGAAAACCCTAAAGACTCCACCAGAAAATTACTAGAACTAATCAATGACTATAGTAAAGTTGCAGGATATAAAATCAACACACAGAAATCCCTTGCATTCCTATACACTAATAATGAGAAAACTGAAAGAGAAATTAAGGAAACAATTCCATTCACCATTGCAACGGAAAGAATAAAATACTTAGGAATATATCTACCTAAAGAAACTAAAGACCTATATATAGAAAACTATAAAACACTGGTGAAAAAAAATCAAAGAGGACACTAATAGATGGAGAAATATACCATGTTCATGGATTGAAAGAATCAATATAGTGAAAATGAGTATACTACCCAAAGCAATTTATAGATTCAATGCAATCCCTATCAAGCTACCAACGGTATTCTTCACAGAGCTAGAACAAATAATTTCACCATTTGTATGGAAATACAAAAAACCTCAAATAGCCAAAGCAATCTTGAGAAAGAAGAATGGAACTGGAGGAATCAACCTACCTGACTTCAGGCTCTACTACAAAGCCACAGTTATCAAGACAATATGGTACTGGCACAAAGACAGAAATATAGATCAATGGAACAAAACAGAAAGCCCAGAGATAAATCCACGCACATATGGACACCTTATCTTTGACAAAGGAGGCAAGAATATACAATGGATTAAAGACAATCTCTTTAACAAGTGGTGCTGGGAAATCTGGTCAACCACTTGTTAAAGAATGAAACTAGAACACTTTCTAACACCATACACAAAAATAAACTCAAAATGGATTAAAGATCTCAACGTAAGACCAGAAACTATAAAACTCCTAGAGGAGAACATAGGCAAAACACTCTCCGACATACATCACAGCAGGATCCTCTATGACCCACCTCCCAGAATATTGGAAATAAAAGCAAAAATAAACAAATGGGACCTAATTAAACTTAAAAGCTTCTGCACATCAAAGGAAACTATTAGCAAGGTGAAAAGGCAGCCTTCAGAATGGGAGAAAATAATAGCAAATGAAGCAACTGACAAACAACTAATCTCAAAAATATACAAGCAACTCCTACAGCTCAACTCCAGAAAAATAAATGACCCAATCAAAAAATGGGCCAAAGAACTAAAAAGACATTTCTCCAAAGAAGACATACAGGTGGCTAACAAACACATGAAAAGATGCTCAACATCACTCATTATCAGAGAAATGCAAATCAAAACCACTATGAGGTACCATTTCACACCAGTCAGAATGGCTGCAATCCAAAAGTCTACAAGCAATAAATGCTGGAGAGGGTGTGGAGAAAAGGGAACCTTCTTACACTGTTGCTGGGAATGCAAACTAGTACAGCCATTATGGAGAACAGTGTGGAGATTCCTTAAAAAACTGGAAATAGAACTGCCTTATGATCCAGCAATCCCACTGCTGGGCATACACACTGAGGAAACCAGAAGGGAAAGAGACACGTGTACCCCAATGTTCATCGCAGCACCGTTTATAATAGCCAGGACATGGAAGCAACCTAGATGCCCATCAGCAGATGAATGGATAAGGAAGCTGTGGTACATATACACAATGGAGTATTACTCAGCCATTAAAAAGAATACATTTGAATCAGTTCTAATGAGATGGATGAAAGTGGAACCTATTATACAGAGTGAAGTAAGCCAGAAAGAAAAACACCAATACAGTATACTAACGCATATATATGGAACTTAGAAAGATGGTAACAATAACCCTGTGTACGAGACAGCAAAAGAGACACTGATGTATAGATCAGTCTTATGGACTCTGTGGGAGAGGGAGAGGGTGGGGAGATTTGGGAGAATAGCATTGAAACATGTATAATATCATGTAAGAAATGAGTTGCCAGTCCAGGTTCGATGCACGATACTGGATGCTTGCGGCTGGTGCACTGGGAGGACCCAGAGGGAGGGTATGGGGAGGGAGGAGGGAGGAGGGTTCAGGATGGGGAACACAGGTATACCTGTGGCGGATTCATTTTGATATTTGGCAAAACTAATACAATATTGTAAAGTTTAAAAATAAAATTTAAAAAAATGAAATAAAAGCACTGAGATGTCAAAAAAATAAATTAATTTAAAAAAAAAAAATGGGCTGGCAACCATGAGCCAAGGAATGCAGGCAGCACATAAGGCAAGGAAGCAGATTCACTCTGAAAACCTTCAGGAGGAATTCAGCCACACCAATTTGATTTTAATCCAGTGAGACCTATGTCAGACTTCTGAACTTCACAGAACTGTGAGATAATAAATTTGTGTTGTTTAAGCCACTGTTCATAGTAATTTGTTACAACAACAATAGGAAGCAAAGCACTTCTCACATTAAAGGAGGATACTAATAAAAATCCTAGGGAAAATAACTCCAGAAGTTTGTCTTCTCTTCAAATAGAAACCATGAGAAAAGAAGGGTGTTTCTTGACATTATGACTATTTAGGAAAATTAAATAAATTTATAATTTTATGTGAGAACAGCAAGTAATATACAAACATATTTTAAAAAGGAAAATTACACTTTAATTATAGTTCATGTATATAGCAAATGCTTATTTAAATAAGATTAAACTTCACAGGAGATCAAACCAGTTTGTCCTAAAGAAAATAAACCCTGAATATTCATTGGAAGGACTGATGCTGAAGCTGAAGCTCCAATACTTTGGTCACCTCATGTAAAGAGCCAACTCATTGGAAAAGATACTGATGCTGGGAAAGATTGAGGGCAGGAGGAGAAGGGGATGACAGAGGATGAGATGGTTGGATGGCATCACCGACTCAATGGACATGGGTTTGGGTGGACTCCGGGAGATAGTGGATAGGGAACCCTACCATGCTGCAGTCCATGGGGTCACGAAGTGTTGGACACGACTTAGCAACTGATCAAAAAAAAAAAACAAAAAAATTTCACATAAAGTTACACTTACACAGAACAAATAAATTTTGAGTAAAATTTTTAGGTACTTTAAATCTAATTGTTACTCTGAATGTTTTAAAGTTTTAATCATTCTATACGAAAATGTTCCATTTTTACTTTCCCTCTACATTTTCATATCTTCTCCAATGGCTTCTCTTGTGTCTTTCCTCCTGTATTAGCCCTCTGAGACTCTATACCTACATTTTCTGAGACTTTATTTACACAAAATAACTTCTCTCATATTTTTGGTCTTCCCTTTCCTCTTCATACTTCCTGCTCACATTTCCTTGATCCTTCAACTTTATGCCTCCCCTTTGGCATCAAATATGGTTCTAAGTTTCCACCAACCAACCAATCAACAAATAAACAAAGTTTGGCTGATTTAAAGAGAAACAATTTACTAAAAACATATTATCAGAGATAATATCAAGTATTGTTGAAAGTGTAGAGCAACTCTCCTTGTAGAGTTGATAGAAATGCTAATTGGTAAAATTATTTTGGCAAATTGTTTATAAATGTATTTGTGGGCAATGAAGGAGAAAAAAAATCTAAAAGCATGCTGAAAACCTATTCCTCTGATGACACCTCTATAACTGGCCCTGCATAGAGACAACAGAACCCACAATGCCACCACTAAAAGCTAAGATTTCTGAACACTGTTCACAGAAAAAGGGTCACTGCTGCCTCTGTGGCCTGATGTAGCTACCTCTTCTAATGCCAACTCACCAGTGGTCCTGGATCCTTCCCCTTAATATAGAGATTATACCAAACACAGGAAAAGGTTTCAGAAGCCAAGCAACCAAAAATCAATCAAATATCCCATATTTCTCCTTGCTGTTGTTCAGTTGTTGTGTCTGGCTCTTTGAGACCCCATGAACTGCAGCATGCCGGGCTTCCCTGTCCTTCACTATCTAGCAGAGTTTGCTCAAATCCTTGTCCACTGATACACTGATGTCATCCAACTATTTCATGCTCTGTTGCCCCCTTCTCCTCCTGCCCTCAATCTTTCCCAGCATCAGGGTCTTTTCCAATGAGCTGGCTCTTCTTATTAGATAGCCAAAGTATTAACTTTGATCAAAGCTAAGCCTCAGCATCACTCTTTCCAATGAATATTCAAGGTTGATTTCCTTTAGGACTGACTGGTTTGACCTCCTTGCTGTCCAAAGACTCCCCGAGTCTTCTCCAGCACCACAATTCAAAGGTAGCAGTTCTTCAGTGTTCAGCCTTATTTATGGTCCAACTCTCACATCCATACATGACTACTGGAAAAACTCATAGCTTTGACCATATGGACCTTTGTCAGCAAAGTGATATCTCTGCTTTTTAATATACTGTCATAGCTTTTGCTCATCATAGCTTTTTAATATGTTCATCATAGCTTTTGTTCCAAGGAGCAAGCATCTTTTCATTTCATGACTGAAGTCATCGTTTGCAGTGATTTTGGAGCCCAAGAAAATAAAGTCTGTCACTGTTTCCATTGTTTCCCCATCTATTTGCCATGAAGTGATGGGACTAGGTGCCATGATCATAGCTTTTTTAATGTTGAGTTTTAAGCCAGTTTTTTCACTCTCCTCTTTCACCTTCATCAAGAGGCTTTGTCCAGACTTGCAGACACAGCAGGGGAAGGAGAGGGTGGAACAAATTGAAAAAGCAGCACTGAAACATATACATTCAGTTCAGTTCAGTTCAGTCGCTCAGTCGTGTCCAACTCTTTGAGACCCCATGAACTGCAGCACACCAGGCCTCCCTGTCCATCACCAACTCCCGGAGTTCACTCAAACCCACGTCCAGCGAGTCAGTGATGCCATCCAGCCATCTCATCCTCTGTCGTCCCCTTCTCCCCCTGCCCCCAATCCCTCCCAGCATCAGAGTCTTTTCCAATGAGTCAACTCTTCACATGAGGTGGCCAAAGTACTGGAGTTTCAGCTTTAGCATCAGTCCTTCCAAAGAACACCCAGGACTGATCTCCTTTAGAATGAACTGGTTGGATCTCCTTGCAGTCCAAGGGACTCTCAAGAGTCTTCTCCAACACCACAGTTCAAAAGCATCAATTCTTTGGCGCTAAGCTTTCTTCACAGTCCAACTCTCACATCCATACATAACTACTGGAAAAACCACAGCCTTGACTAGCCAGACCTTTGTTGGCAAAGTTATGTCTATACTTTTTAATATGCTATCTAGATTGGTCATAACTTTCCTTCCAAGGAGTAAGCGTCTTTTAATTTCATGGCTTCAGTCACCATCTGCAGTGCTTTTGGAGCCCCAAAAAATAAAGTCTGACACTGTTTCCACTCTTTCCCCATCTATTTCCCATGAAGTGATGGGACTGGATGCCATGATCTTAGCTTTCTGAATGTTGAGCTTTAAGCCAACTTTTTCACTCTCCACTTTCACTTTCATCAAGAAGCTTTTTAGTTCCTCTTCACTTTCTGCCATAAGGGTGGCATACATTACCATATATAAAATAGATGGCCAGCGGAAATTAGCTGTATGACAGACGGAGCTCAACCTGGTGCTCTGTGATGACCCAGAGAGGCCAAATGGAGTAAGAGATGGGAGAAGGTTCAAGAGGGAGGGGACATATGTATACCTATGACTGATTCATGGCAGAAATCAACATAACATTGTAAAGCAATTATCATCTAATTAAAAATACACAATTGAAAAAAAAGAAAGACCAAATCACATGAAGCCTTCTACTCTGAGATGGGAAGTCAATGAGGGGTTATGAATAGAGAAGCAACACAATAAGACTTGAGTTTTTAAAGAATAGGTCTGACTACTATGTGAAAA
Organism: Bos indicus x Bos taurus; assembly: GCF_003369695.1. Lineage (NCBI taxonomy): Eukaryota > Metazoa > Chordata > Mammalia > Artiodactyla > Bovidae > Bos > Bos indicus x Bos taurus. The sequence goes on along the minus strand of NC_040079.1, from coordinate 64,472,063 downwards.
CAAGCAGAAGCTGAAGGAGAGAGAAGAGTTAGAGGACAGCTGCAAATCAAGAGAGGCTTGGATCACAGAATGATATAATCAAGAAGAAAGTTGGATAAAATACAAAATAAGTAATGAAGATCCATGACAAATTTAAGGATGGGTAATGCTTAGAGGGAAGGGAAAATATCAGAAAACTAGAATGGCTTTAGATTTCTTTACAACACTATATGCCAGAAGAAAAATAGAGGAATGTGTTCAAAATTCTAGAGGAGCTTTCTTCAAACTAAACCCAATCCAAAAGCAGAATAAAAGATATCTTTAATATGGTAGAACCACCACACAGTCTCTCTTAGGGACAACAGGAGAATGTGCTTCAGCAAAATAAAGAACAAACCAAGAAAGCAGAAGACAGGGAATTTAGGAAATGATGGCTCAAACCAAGAGAGTAAGAAAGAACACCTAGAGCTTGACAGCAGTGCATCACAGCAGTCCCAGAAAGCAACAAGTCCAAATCAAGCATAAGGAAGGAGCTCTCCAAGGTTACACTCACAGAAATTAACAGATGACAAATTTATATGATAAATTATATAATGGAGTATATGGAAAAACAAGGATATATATGTAAAAAAGTAAGCAAATAAAAATTCAGTCAGTTCTGTTGCTCAGTTGTGTCTGACTCTTTCTGACCCTATGGACCACAGCATGCCAGGTTTCCCTGTCCATCACCAACTCCCAAAGCTTGTTCATACTCATGTCCATCGAGTCAATGATGCCATCCAACCATCTCATCCTCTGTCGTCTCCTTCTTCTCATGCCTTCAATCTTTCCCAGCATCAGGGTCTTTTCCAATGAGTCAGTTCTTCTCATCAGGTGGCCAAAGTATTAGAATTTCAGCTTTAGCATCAGTCCTTCCAATGAATATTTAGGACTAATTTCCTTTAGGGCTGACTGATTAAATAAAAATTAAAAATAGGCAAATAAAATATTTGCCTACTTTTTACACTTCGATACACTTTTATAGTATATAGAGGTATACTATAGTGTATTTCTTCACTTAAACTGTATTGATATTGTCATAATGATATATACATAGATTATTTATTTAACTAAGAACAGTAATAAAACTACATTAAGAGGATGGGGAAAGGAAGGTAGAAGTACAAGGGAGTCAAACACACAAATCACAAAAAGTAGCCAATATATAAAAACCAAAACTAATCAGTAAATATACAACAGTAAAAACGTCATATAGAAATACATGGAAATCACAGAAGAAAGCTAAAACTGTTGACCATAGGGATTGAAACTGGATGGGCAATAAAGAAAGATACTATTTTTCATCATAATCACTTTTGGTATTATTTGATTTTTTAAAAGCCATTGTTGTTCAGTTGCTAACGCATGTCTCACTCTTTGCAGTGACTGCACCATGCCAGGCTTTCTTGTCCTTCCCTATCTCCTGGAGTTTGCTCAAAGTCATGTCCATTGAGCTGGTGATGCCATCCAACCATCTTATCCACTGTCACCTCCTTCTCCTCCCTCCGTCAATCTTTCCCAGCATCAGGGTCTTTTCCAATGAATCAGCTCTTCGCATCAGGTGGCCAAACTACTGGAGCTCCTGCTTTAGCATCAGTCCTTCCAATGAACATTCAGGACTGATTTCCTTTAGGATTGACTGGTTTGATCACCTTGCAGTCCAAGGAATTCTCAAAAGTCTTCTCCAGCATTACAGTTCAAAAGCATCAAATCTTCAACACTCAGCTTTACAGTCCAACTCTAACATCCATACATAATTACTGGAAAAACCATAACTTTGACTATATGGACTGTTGTCAACAGAGTGATGTCTTTGCCTTTTAATATGCTGTCCACCTTTGTTATAGTTTGTTTTCCAAGGAGCAGTCTTCCTTAATTTCATGGCTACAGTCATGTCCACAGTGATTTTGGAGCCCAAGAAAATAAAATCTGTCACTGTAACCACTTTTGCCTATTTGCCATGAAGTGATGGGACAGGATGCCATGATCTTACTTTTTTGAATGTTGAGTTTCAAGAAAGCTTTTTCATTCTCCTCTTCCACCTTCATCAAGAGTCTCTTTAGTTCCCTTTCACTTTCTGCCACTAGAGTGGTATCACCTGTGTATCTGAGGTTGATTGATATTTCTCACAGCAATCTTGATTCCAGCTTGTGATTCATCCAGTCCAGCATTTTCCATGATATATTCTGCAAATCAGTTAAATAAGCAGAGTGACAATATACAGCCTTGATATACTCCTTTCCCAATTTGAAACCAGTCCATTGCTTCATGTGCATTTCTATTTGTTGCTTCTTGATTTCCATATAGGATTCTCAGGAAACAGGTAAGATGGTCTGGTAGTCCCGTTTTTTTAAGAATTTTCCACAGTTTGTTGTGATTCACACCATTAAATGCTTTAGTGTAGTCAATGAAGCAGAAGTAGATGTTTTTCTGGAATACCCTTGCTTTCTCTATGATCCAACAGATACTGGCAATTTGATCTCTGGTTCCTCTGCCTTTTCAAAATCCAGCTTATACATCTGGGAGTTCTTGGTTAATGTACTGCTAAAGCCTAGCCTGAAGAATTTTGAGTATTATTTTGCTAGCATGAGAAATGAGCACAACTGTGCAGCAGTTTAAATATTTTTTGGCATTGCCCCTTTTGGGTTGAAATTGGAAAACTGACCTTTTCCAGTCTTGTGGCGACTGCTGAGTTTTCCAAATTTGCTGACGTATTAAGGGCAGCAATTTAACAGCATCATCTTTTAGGATTTTTAAATAGCTCAGCTGGAATTCTATCACCTCCACTAGCTTTGCTCTTAGTAATGCTTCCTAAGATCCACTCCACTTCACACTCCAGGATTTCCAGTTCTAGGTGAGGGATCACACCATCGTGGTTATCCAGGTCATTAAAACCTTTTTGTATAATTCTTCTGTGTATTCTCGTCACCTCTTCTGCTTCTGTCAAGTCCATACCATTTCTGTCCTTGATTGTGTCCATCTTTGCATGAAATGTTTCCTTGGTATCTCTAATTTTCTTGAAGAGATCCCTAGTTTTTCCCATTCTATTGTTTTCCTCTATTTCTTTACATTGTTCACTTAGGAATGCTTTCTTATCTCTTCTTGCTATTCTCTGGAACTCTGCATTCAACTGAATATGTCTTACCCTTTCTCCTTTACCTTTCCCTTCTCTTCCTTTCTCAGCTGTTTGTAAGGACTCCTCAAATAATCATTTTGCCTTGTTACATTTCTTTTTCTTTGCGATGGTACAATATTACAAACCTCCTGTATATTTACAAACCTCCATCTACAGTTTTTTCAGGCACTGTCCACCAGATCTAATCCCTTTAATGCATTTATCACCTCCACTGTATAATCATAAAGATTTGATTTAGGTACACCAAATGGCCTAGTGGTTTTCTCATCTTTCTTAAACTAAAGCCTGAATTTGTCAATAAGGAGCTCATGATAGAGCCAGAGTCAGCTCTAAGTCTTATTTTTGCTGTCTGTGTAGAGCTTCTCCATCTTTGGCTACAAAGAATATAATCATATTTGGCAAAACTAATACAATTATGTAAAGTTTAAAAATAAAATAAAATTTAAAAAAAAAAGAATATAATCAATCTGATTTTGGTATTGACCACCTGGTGATGTCCATGTATAGTCGTCTCTTGTGTTGTCAGAAAAGTGTGTTTGCTATGACCAGTGTTCTGACAAAACTCTGCTAGCTTTTTCCCTGCTTCATTTTGTACTCCAAGGCCAAACTTGTGTGTTGCTTCAGGTATCTCTTGACTTTCTACTTTCTCATCCCAATCCTCTATGATGAAAAGGACATCTTCTCTTTGGTGTTGGTTCTAGAAGGTCTTATAGGTCTTCATAGAATCATTCAATTTCAGTTTCTTTGGCATTAGTGGTTGAGGCATAGACTTGGATTACTGTAATGTTGAATGGTTTGCCTTGGAAACAAACTGAGATCATCGGGTCATTTTTGAGATTGCACTCAAGTGCTGCATTTTGGACTTTTTAATTGACTATGAGGGCTAGTCCCCTTCTTCAAGGAGATTCTTACCCACAGTAGTAGATATAAATGCTCATCTGAATTAAATTCCCCCATTCCCATCCATTTTAGTTCACTGATTCTTAAAATGTCGATGTTCACTCTTGCCATCTCCTGCTTGAACATGTCCAATATACCTTGACTCATGGACCTAACATTCCAGGTTCCTATGCAATATTGTTCTTACAGCATCAGACTTTACTTTCACCACCAGACACATGCACAACTGAGCATCATTTCCACTTTGGCCCAGCCTCTTCATTCTTTCTGGAGCTATTTCTTCATAATTTCCCAGTAGCATATGGCACACCTATGGACCTGAGGAGGTCATCTTCCAGTGTCATATCTTTTTGCCTTTTCATACTATTCATGGAGTTCTCAAGGCAAGAATACTGAGTGGTTTGCCATTCTTTTCTCCAGTGGGCCACATTTTTTCAGAACTCTCCACCATGAGAGTTCTGTCCAATCGTGCGTAGCCCTACATGTCATAGCTCATAGCTTCATTGAGTTATGGAGGGCCTTTCACCATGACAAGGCTGTGATCCATGTGACAATTTTGGTTAGCTTTCTGTGATTGTGGTTTTTGGTCTGAAGACTGTGAAATTACAGTTTTAAAGTCGTGTGCATGCATTAATTTTAAAAAAGCTTTTATAAATTTCATGTTATGAAGTTAAACCTCTCATATTTATTAAACTAGAGTCCTATTTAGCATAAGAAATACAGTTCTAATAATAAAGTGTTTACATGTATGCACACATACAAATTCACACACACACACACACATACACTTCTAGGTGTGCTACTTACATGTGTTAATAAGGATACTAGCATAATTGGGGCTTCCCAGGGGCGCTAGTGGTAAAGGATCCACCTGCACTGGTTCAGTCTCTGGGCTGGGAAAATCTTCTGGAGGAAGAAATGGCACCGCACTCCAATATTCTTGCCAGGAGAATCCCATAGACAGAAGAGTCTGGCAAGCTACAGTCCGTGGAGTCACAAATAGTTGAACATAACTGAGCATCTGAGCACATCACATAATTGTTGCATCTTAGGAGACAGGAGCACCATTTCCACCATATACACAGTATAAACCAAATGAATGGATTTGATTCAGATTGTCCCCAGGTAACCACCCCTTCATAAGAAAATAGTAGGTTTCCTACACTAAAAACCTGTAGTTATTTTTCATCTCCATATGAATCTCTACTACCTTAGTATGAAATACTGAAAATGGGAGATTATTATAGGAAGGCTACATGGCTTTCTCCTATCCAGTAGTGATTAGAGTTTTCAGAATAACTTTCAAAAAAAAGATATAACACTTAGGTCAGCAAACTCAGTCATCTATTGAATGCAAATACAACTAAAAGCTTTGTATTCGCCATTTATTCTGTGAGGGCAAACATTCCGCAAGCCTCTGAAACAGATTTTAATGTCATCAAAAGCAAACTTGGAAAATTAATTCCTTCCATATAGATCTGTGGATTTTCACATTATAGTTTTCTAAATGTTAGAATAGCATGCCTGAAAGTTATAGGAAACCTAAAAACAACAATAAACTGACTTAATAAGAAAATGTATTGGTTCACATACTGAAAGAACAAAGAGTAACAAGGGTCACAGAAAATACAAATGAATCCATTCTGTTATCTTACAGTGTTTTCATGTCCACCCATCTCCCTGTCTCAGCTTCATCCTCAGGGTGGTAGCAAGACTGGCATCAGTTACAAGGCTCACATCTCCAAAAGGAGAGACAAGAGGATTTCCATAACCATACCAGAAGCACTCAAACTTACTACTTACTTGGTGAATGGATACTAGACATACCATCAGAAAGGAGAATAGTCCATTTGGTGTTATAAATCTTCTACAATGTCCCTCATTCTTATTATGGCTAAAAAAGGTCTCTCCTCAACTTTATCATTAACCAAAGATTCAAAATTATATAATAGCCAACTTCAGAGGGCCTAGGCTTCTTGACTTATAAAATGAGGGCACATTTTAATGCTAACAACATTCTGTCAAGCTCTAACAAAACAAAATTAAGTGAAATAAAATTTAATGCCCCTTTGTTAATTATACCTAATGCATAATGTAAAATTCTAATATAAAGAGATATAATCTTTTAAGGAAGCCAGGTGTCATCACACTTGCCCTTTACCATTGTCTATGCCCTTTTTGCCTTGAGAATCCCAGGGACGGGGGAGCCTTATGGGCTGCCATCTCTGGGGTTGCACAGAGTCGGACACGACCGAAGTGACTTAGCAGCAGCAGCATGCCCTTTTTAGAGCTTTTAAAATTTTATGTCCACTAACATGACTCTTTCAAGATTCTTCTGTATGGACCAAGGAATTATGTTTTGGATTTTTCATAATATAAAGGAAAAATAATGGACTTTGAGGTCAGAAAGAAAATGTTTTAATCCTGTCCTTTTTGTTTAACAAGGTGCTAATAAATTAATCTTTATGAACCTCAATTTCTTCATATGTAAAAGTGAGGGTAATGCTTTCAAGAATTTTTGTGAGGAAAAAAAACTTCATGATACTGGTAAGTACCTAGCATTTACAGGTACTCAGCAGACATGCCAAAAATATATCATGTTAGAATAGATTACTGGCACAACCTGTGAAATGAGGTTATGACATGGAACTTTTTGTAAAGGCCACAAAGAGTAAAAAGCCAAAGTTATACATCTCACCTCTGTCTGTCTTCATCTACATATTTCATTTAGTCAATAATCATTTGCTGAGTGGCTAGCATTTCACGGAAGACTAGGTGCTCGGAATTCAAAGATATCTATTTACTGACCTCAGAGGTAGAAAATATAGTTGTAGGAATAAATGCATGAGAATGAAATTATTTTAAAATGCAGTAAGAAACTCTTAGAGACTTCGTTACACTGACCAGATACACTGATCTTTTGTGATCAACTTTCTAATTCAAAAATGACTAAATTTATGTGCAGGTTATAAAGACTTGGCTCCTGAAGCTCAGAATCACTTAGGAGGACCACATAAAGGATGAGCAGTTGGGAATCTGGTTCCTCACACCTCACCTCATCCCAATGTAAGCAAAGCAATTCTGATTTTATCATTTTTCTACAATGAGGTTCATTATAATAACGTATTGACAGGTTCAACATAATATACTGTTGTCCAGGGAAAATAAATAAAGCTTAAAAGTCAATGATAAGAATAATTATTTCAGTAAAGCAAACTACTCAGGTTAAAATATCATAAAATTAATGCACATATAATCTTTAAATTTTACCACAGGTATTATGGGAAGATCATTCTGCACAAATGACATTTGATCTAAAATCTGAGAAATGAAAAGAAATACTTATTCAAAGAATTCAGGGAATAGCATTCCAGGCCACAGGAATAATCATGCAGAGGCTCTGAGTCAGTAAACAGTTTCAAGGAAGAAAAAAGACAGCAAGTGTGGCTGAATGATTATAGATGAAGGGGAAAGTGGAACAAGATGACACAGAATCAATTGGTGGGTTTTAGATAGGCACAGCTCTGCAGGTCACAGTACAGTTTGTATTTTATTCTACAAGCAATGATAAGTCACCAATGGAAATAAGCAGAGGAGACTTCATGAAAAATTACTGTGGCTTCTATGTGATAATGGACTATAAGGGAGCAAGGGGAGGAAAAAGAAACCAGTCTAGAGATAGCAAGTAAAGGGGAAAGCATGGTATCTGGGATTATGGTGTTAGCAATGGAGTTAGAGAGACATGGATATATTTTGAAGACAGAATCTTCATGAATTTGCTGTATTTGATGTACTGAATATGATAGATAAGAAAGGAGAAGAATCAAAGACATAATCCCCCAATTTTGTGAGCAACGGATAGTAACACTGACTGAGACAGTGAACACTAGAGAGGAAAAAAACAAGAAATCTGTTTTACACATTGTAAGTTTGAGATGCCTGTTTGACAACCCAGTAGATAAGTAGGTAGCTATATAGTTTAATAATAATAAAACAACAATAATAGCTAAGAATTATTGAGTACTTTTATTACTTAAGAAGCATCATTCTGAGTGTTTTGCATCTATGATTTACATTATAATTCATGCCTTAAAACAACATATGAAGTAAATATAATACCATCCTTATTTTATAAAGGCACAGCAAGATTAAGTGAGTGGGTCATACAATTGTATGGAGCTGGAAACAAACCCAGATAGTCAGGCCTCAGGGTCTATCGTCTAACTTCTACCTTTCATTGTTCACAAGACTCTGGGGCCCAGGAAAGCAGTCTCACTTATAAACAAATACAAAATTTATGAGTTTATTAATAAACTTTATGATTTATTTATGAGTTTATAAATTTGTTATCAACTTTTACATTCAAGATGTATTAACTGAGCACTTGCTATGTGCCAAGTTCTGCTCTAATGAATACAACGGTAAGAGTCTGGCCCTCAGGAAATTCACAATATATCAGAAGGTTATAAGCATTATGAAGAAGGCTAAAAATGTGTAAGGACAGTAGAAGTGTCTAGAGTTGGAATATTATTTTACACAGCAAAGCCAATATTCCCTCTCTAAGAGGGTGTCATCTGAGCAAAACGATAAAGGTGTAAGCTGTACGTGTATCTGATAGATGAAAGTATCACAGTAACTACAAAGGCCCTGGGGCAGAAGAAGTACACTTACCATGTTCTACCTTCTAGTACTAGGATCTAAAGAGAGGGCCTTTGAACTTGACCTATCCTGGCAGCATTCCTCCTTAAAGGTGAAATATGTACATGGATATGAGAGCAGGAAGTTGTAGGAATGGGGTAGGGGGTATAGGGATGGGGGAAATAGCCAAGAGCAGAACCCTGGGTTCCCCCTTAGAGGTCCATATGCCCCAGTTTGCTTAACTAGTTTTCTGCCTTGTTCTATTACGACTGTCTATGTTATGGTAACAACAACCCTGTATACGAGACCACAGAAGAGACACTGATGTATAGAACAGTCTTTTGGACTCTATGGGAGAGGGAGAGGGTGGGATGATTTGGGAGAATGGCATTGAAATATGTATAATATCATATATGAAACGAGTCGCCAGTCCAGGTTCGATGCACGATACTGGATGCTTGGGGCTGGTGCACTGGGACGACCTAGAGGGATGGTACGGGGAGGGAGGAGGGAGGAGGGTTCAGGATGGGGAACACATGTATACCTGTGGCAGATTCATTTTGATATATGGCAAAACCAAAACAATATTGTAAAGTTAAAAAATAAAATAAAATAAAAAAATATTATTAGAACCAGAAACATGCCATACTCTTTCCATTCTTTTCCCTTTCTACCTGCCCCAGGTTCAGTTGAGTTCCAGTTCACTTCAGTTGCTCAGTCGTGTCCGACTCTCAGCGACCCCATGGATGCAGCACGCCAGGCCTTCCTGTCCATCACCAACTGCCAAGTTTATTCTAACTCATGTCCATTGAGTCAGTGATGCCATCCAACCATCTCATCCTCTGTTGTCCCCTTCTCCTCCTGCCTTTAACCTCTCCCAGCATCAGGGTCTTTTCAAATGAGTCAGTTCTTATCAGGTGGCCAAAGTATTGGAGTTTCAGCTTCAGCATCAGTCCTTCCAATGAATATTCAGGGCAGATTTCCTTTAGTCTGGACTGGTTGGATCCCCTTGCAGTCCAAGGGACTCTTAAAAGTCTTCTCCAACACCACAGTTCAAAAGCATCAATTCTTCAGTGCTCAGCTGGAACAACAGACTGGTTCCAGATTGGGAAAGGAGTATGTCAAGGCTGTATATTGTCACTCTGCTTATTTAACTTATATGCACAATACATCATGAGAAACGCTGGGCTGGATGAAGCACAAGCTGGAATCAAGATTGCCAGGAGAAATAGCAGTAACCTCAGATATGCAGATGATACCACCCTGATGGCAGAAAGTGAAGAAGAACTAAAGAGCCTCTTGATGAAAGTGAAAGAAGAGAGTGAAAATGTTGGCTTAAAACTCAACATTCAGAAAACTAAGATCATGGCATCTGGTCCCATCACTTCATGGCAAATAGATGGGGAAACAGTGGAAACAGTGACAGATTTTATTCGGGGGGGGGGGGGGGGAGGGCTCCAAAATAACTGCAGATGGTGAATGCAGCCATGAAATTAAAAGACACTTGCTCCTTGGAAGAAAAGTTATGACCAACTTAGACAGCTTATTAAAAAGCAGAGACATTACTTTGCCAACCAAGTTCTGTCTAGTCAAAGCTATGGTTTTTCCAGTAGTCATGTATGGATGTGAGAGTTGGACTATAAAGAAAGCTGAGTCGAAGAATTGATGCCCCAGGTTAAACTCTCCCATATGAAGCAGCTCTGAAACCATGTCTTGTTCACTTCAATATCTGCTGACAAACTACTTGCACATGAACTGCCTGCCTGTCTGGACATCTAAGACTACTGATGTTGAACTCTCATTGTACATTCTCACTGATCACTGATTAGACCCTCCAGTAAGGACTCTGCCTATTCACTAACAGAGATTCTGGATACCATTTTTATCTCCTAAACTGGAATTTCTCCTAGTTTATGTATGCTTATGTATTCCAAACACCTGCTCCATTCCAGTGGTTCAATCTAATTTCCGGTTTCTGTTTTCCTATATAGCACTATCCTATTGCAGCAGATGGGCAATAACTGTCCCTACCTATATCTATTCTTAGAATTAATTTAACAAAATTATTTACCACTATTGAAAAGAGTAAAGCAAGTATGACTTCAAACTATGTGTTCTTGGAGAACAATATTATGTCTTAATTGCCTTTATTCCCCAGGACCTAGCCCACCTCTGGCATAGAGTAGATGCTCAGTAAATGCTTTTGGACAAACAGAATAAATGAATGGCACTTTCAGGCATTTTTGAAGTAAGCTAAATGCTTTCGGGATGGTAGCACAGTCTTGCCTAACTGACTTTATTTTTCAAGTGGTTAACATTAGGCCAAGAATTTTTTGAAATTTTCATCAGTCAAGCTGACTTAGTACTGCCCTTTCTAAAAGAAAGGTACGAGTGATCAACCTATAATTTAGAGGTTCAAGGATTGTCACTAACATCTTTTGAGGGTATGTCAGGTGTCATGAGGTGGAAGGAACTAAATGTGGACCATGAGATAACAAAATTACCTTCTTTCTAAGGAAAATAAAGGTTTTTTCGAGTGTGGTAATGCCTTTGTGACATTTTCCAAGTGCTTGAATGATCATTTCTCTTGCCAAAGGTTTCCTCAAGAGGGGGGAAAAAAGGTCCATAAAAGGGTCTGTTCACTTGACAATAAATTGCCTTTCATTCGATATGCATGTTTGCATTTAAAAAGGTAGTGGTTTAAATGGCAATTATAAGGATTGATATGAGTTCCTAGCAGGCAGAAAGGTAGTCAGATTTGTTTAAATAATTTACAAATTTATATCACAAGTCATGGGGGAAAAATAATTTTACTTGTAACTGGCAAAAATATGGCAAAAATGAATGTTCCTAGGAATTATTGCAAGCTTAAAGCATCATATTGGCTGTATGATTATGACGTGCATGCATGCTAAGTCATTTAATTTGTGTCTGACTCTTTGTGACCCTATGGACTGTAGCCTGCCAGGCTCCTCTGTCCATGAGATTCTCCAGACAAGAATACTAGAGTGGGTTGCCATGCCCTCCTCCAGGGTATCTTCCCAACCCAGGAAGAAACCTGCATCTCCTGAGGCTCCTACATTGCAGGCAGGTTCTTAACTGCTGAGTCATCAGGGAAGCATATGATTATGAAATCAGCTACTGATGTTTAAATGTCATTTTAAAATGAATTACTATGTTTTTTAACAAAAGACCTCTGTTTTGCCTGGTTTCCTTTTTACTCCTCTTATTCATCAAATCACTACCAAGAACCAGCTATGTAACAGGCACTCAGGTGAGCACTATAATAGGACAATGCCTCTAACCTCAACAATTCTCATTCCAGTTAAGTAAAAGAAATTATGAGACACTCTAATTGTTATCTCATATTTTATTAAATTAACAAAAATGATCAGCTATTTTGGAGACAGGGATCCAATCACTTGCTTATTCAAGAATTTTTGGTACAACACATGGATTATCTCTAAATGTTGTTATTTCTCCTCCTTTTTAGTCCTGCTGCTTAGTATTTCATTTTTTGCTACTCAATAATATGCTCATGAGCAAATAGGTTTAGAAAATTAAAGAGGTTAACTAAATCATTCATCTGATAGATTACAAAGAAATATTTTCATGTTTAATAAATATATATGTGTAAAATGTTTTTGAATATCAATAAGACTAAAAATAACTCAAAAGAAATTTAAATAAGAGATAAACCAATAATTCATGGAAGAAAAGATGTTTAGCCTTATTATAGTAAAGAAATGTAACTTTAAACAGTAGGATGTCATGTTTCACCTGTTACACTGATAACAATTTTCAAGATTGATAATGTCTATTTGAAGAGGCTATCAAGAACCCAGAGAACACCACAAGGTCTGGTTGCTCTCCTCCACCACCAGGAGGACATCCAAGCTCTCTCTTAAAGTGGGATGCCTTTATGAGGGGAGGTGGGGGAAGGGCTCGAAAAATTGAGGATTTCCTAAAATAAACCAAAAAGAAACTTTTTACTTTAAATCTGAAAAAAAAAAAAAGATTGATGTCTAGGTGGTAAAAATACAGCAAAATCAAAGCCTCTTGTGTATTACTGTAATTCTACTTCTGGGCTTCCCTGGTGGCTCAGACAGTAAAGAATCTACCTGCAATGCAGGAAACCTGGGTTCAATCCCTGGGTTGGGAATATCCCCTGGAGAAGGGAACCATTACCCACTCCAGTATTCTGGCCTGGAGAAGTTAATGGACAGAGGAGCCTAATAGGCTAGAGTCCATGAAGTCTCAGAGAGTCAGACACAACTAAGTGATTTTCATGATGCATGCTTATGTATTACTGTAGGAACAAACGATTTAGATAATGTTTTAGGAAGAGAATTTGGCAATATTTAACAAAAATATAAATGCATATATCTTTCACTAAGTAATTCTACTTTTAGAAATCCATCCGACTTACACCAGCTCTCAGAACAAGAGGCTGTTCATTTAGGCTTTGTTTCTAACAGCAAAACTGAAATGATCTAAATTGTGATTTTTTTAAATGGGAATGGCTAAATAAAACATTTCACATACCATATAATACTATATAGTGATTTAAAGGAATGAGATTGAGCCTGTGTGTTGACACAGAATGATATTCCTTCAGTTCAGTTCAGTCGCTCAGTCATGTCCAACTCTTTGAGACCCCATGAATCGCCAGGCCTCCCTGTCCATCACCAACTCCCGGAGTTCACTCAGACTCACGCCCATTGAGTCAGTGATGCCATCCAGCCATCTCATCCTCTGTCCTCCCCCTCTCCTCCTGCCCCCAATCCCTCCCAGCATCAGAGTCTTTTCCAAATCGTCAACTCTTCGCATGAGGTGGCCGAAGTACTGGAGTTTCAGCTTTAGCATCATTCCTTCCAAAGAACACCCAGGGCTATCTCCTTCAGAATGGACTGGTTGGATCTCCTTGCAGTCCAAGGGACTCTCAAGAGTCTTCTCCAACACCACAGTTCAAAAGCATCAATTCTTCAGCATTCAGCTTTCTTCACAGTCCAACTCTCACATCCATACATGACCAATGGAAAAATCATAGCCTTGACAAGAAGGACTTGTGTTGGCAAAGTAATGTTTCTGGTTTTGAATATGCTATATAGGTTGATCATAACTTTTCTTCCAAAGAGTAAGCGTCTTTTAATTTCATGGCTGCAGTCACCATCTGCAGTGATTTTGGAGCCCCAGAAAATAAAGTCTGACACTGTTTCCACTGTTTCCCCATCTATTTCCCATGAAGTGATGGGACCAGATGCCATGATCTTTGTTTTCTGAATGTTGAGCTTTAAGCCAACTTTTTCACTCTCCACTTTCACTTTTATCAAGAGGCTTTTTAGTTCCTCTTCACTTTCTGCCATAAGAGTGGTGTCATCTGCATATCTGAGGTTATTGATATTTCTCCCGGCAATCTTGATTCCAGCTTGTGCTTCTTCCAGCCCAGCATTTTTCATGATGTACTCTTCATATAAGTTAAATAAACAGGGTGACAATATACAGCCTTGACAAACTCCTTTTCCTATTTGGAACCAGTCTGTTGTTCCATGTCCCATTCTAACTGTTGCTTCTTAACCTGCATACAGGTTTCTCAAGAGGCAGGTCAGGTGGTCTGGTATTCCCATCTCTTTCATAATTTTCCACAGTTTATTGTGATCCACATAGTCAAAGGCTTTGGCATAGTCAATAAAGCAGAAATAAATGTTTTTCTGGAACTCTCTTGCTTTTTCCATGATCCAGCAGATGTTGGCAATTTGATCTCTGGTTCCTCTGCCTTTTCTAAAACCAGCTTGAACATCTGGAAGTTCACGGTTCACGTATTGCTGAAGTCTGGCTTGGAGAATTTTGAGCATTACTTTACTAGCGTGCGAGATGAGTGCAATTGTGCGGTAGTTTGAGCATTCTTTGGCATTGCCTTTCTTTGGGATTGGAATGAAACCTTTTCCAGTCCTGTGGCCACTGCTGAGTTTCCAAATTTGCTGGCATGTTGAGTGCAGCACTTTCACAGCCTCATCCTTCAGGATTTGAAATAGCTCAACTGGAATGCCATCACCTCCACTAGCTTTGATTGTAGTGATGCTTTCTAAGGCCCACTTGACTTCACATTCCAGGATGTGTGGCTCTGGGTGAGTGATCTCACCATCGTGATTATCTTGGTTGAGAAGATCTTTTTTGTGATATTCCTTATACAGCATTAAATAAATGGAAAACAATTTGCAAATGATGTTCTGTATGTTTTCATTTTTAAAAAGAAAAAAAGAAACAAGTTTATGTATGCATGAGCTTGCTTTTGTTTAGAATAAGTCTTGTTGTTTGGTCACTAAGTTGTGTCCAATCCTTCTGCAACCCCATGCACTGTAGCCCACCAGGCTCTTCTGTCCATGGGATTTCCCAGGCAAGAATACTGGAATGGTTACCATTTCCTTCTCCAGGGGATGTTCCTGACCCCGCAATCAAACCCCCTGTCTCCTGCACTGGCGGATTCTTTAGCACTAAGTTACCTGGGAAATCCAACTATAAAGTAAGCACAATTATTAAATATATAACAGATGAGAAAATTGATTCTTTAGTACCTTGTCCAAAACACACAACTAGAACTTACTGAGTCAGGGTTTGAATCCAATCTTTTTGATTCCTAGAGTTTTCTTCTTTAATATTGTTTCTCATTAAAAACACTGAGAGAAATGTAGGTCAAGAAATGGACACCAATCACAACTTGGTTAAGACTAAAAAAAGATATATACAATGAAATAAAGAAAAAGAATTTTTAATTAGGTTAAGGCAAAAATTTTTAGGGTTCAAAAGACAGCTACATATCTTATTAGATCTGTACAACAGAGAATTGTTTGGAGTGAAAGTCTATACCTCAATTTTATAGGAAAGCTTAAAATAATAAAGGAAAAAAAACCTGAGATTTAAAGCCAATTTTACTATTTTTTGTGCATACAGTAAGTCCCCTACATATGAATGAGTTCCATTACAAGAGCACATTCATAAGTCCAATTTGTTCAGAAGTCCAACAATGTTAGCCCAACTAACACGATCACCTATATAGTAGCGCACTAACTTATGTGATTGGACATGTGAATGCACACTCGTATCTTTGAAAGTTCACAACTTCACAGTTTGTATGTAGTGGACAAATTGTATTTGTTCCTATACGGAAATGGGTTCTACTCATGCAATTTTAAGTTCATGAGTTGAGGAATTCCCTGGTTGTCCAATGGTTAGAACTCTGTGCTTTCACTGATGAGGGTACTGGTCAATCCCTTGTAGAAGAACTGCTGTTGTTCAGTTGCTAAGTTTTGTCCGACTCCTTGCAACCCCATGGACTGCAACATGCCTGGCTCCTCTGTCCTCCACTATCTTCCGGAGTTTGTAGCCTGGTAGGCTAGAGTCCCCAGTGTCACAAAAGAGTCAGATAGGACCTAGCGACTAAAACAACAACAAAACAACTTTATAGTTGTCATGTAAATTCCCTTAAAGAATGCAAGCAAAAGACATCTCACACAGTAAATGTCTACTAAAGTACTATTTTAACCACTCCCCTCCTAGATAATGTAATTGTGCATTAGCTCACATAGGATATCATAATGGTTAGTTTTATCTTAAAAAATATAAAACATATTATACTAAGTGAGAGCTTTTTTTTTTTTTTAAAGCAATCTAATTGCCTGAATTCTTTAAAATATCTTAAAAATATCTGGAAATAATTTCTTCTAAAATTTTAAATGTTGGCAGGAGTTACACAGATGAATGGCAGTCTCTGAAGAAGCCTTAGTACATTCCTTTCCATTCCAACTGATTTACTATGAGTCAAGCTTCTGATATCACCAGTCCTCCCTAGCAGGCCCTCACTCATGTTCTCAGTGGATCTTGATTACAGAGAACAAATAAGACAGGCAAATGTAGGCAAAATTAAATGACAGAGTTAACTTCCATTTCCCAAGCCTGGAAATAGTCCACTGCCTTTTTCACATTCTCCTCCATGAGCAACTTTGTGCTCAAGCTTGGGGCTGGTGCACTGAGATAACCCAGAGGGATGGTATAGGGAGGGAGGTGGGAGGGGGGTTCAGGATGGGGAACACATGTACACCCATGGTGGATGCATGTTGATGTATGGCAAAACCAATACAATATTGTAAAGTAAAAAAATAATAATTTTTTAAAAATTTTTAAAAAGAAAAAAAAAAAAGAATGGGAGAGAAATTGGTGTTGTCTTCCAGCAGTTGGCCCAGATGCACTCCCCAAGAACTGCTGTATCATCCTTCTTGAGGTATGGGGTGAAATGTTATACAATCTAAGAAGGAGGGGCCACAGCCAAAAGTTGCATTACCCAATTCTATGTTACTAAAGACTAAAAAGTGGGACACAAAAGACCCTCCCAACTTTATCCTTATGAGGCATACTTGAAGTATTTGTACACAAAAGCATTACTGAATTTGTACAATCTTACCCTTTGTAAGATTATAGCAAGATTGCTTTTGTGAAGTATTTTTTAGACAGCTAGATATTTTTTCCTAAAATAGCTACTTATAAGATTTTAAGATAGGCAAATTCTAAGAAAATTCTTCCTTTCTAGCATCTTAAAAAACACCACGTCTCTTTTTTCAAATTCCATAAACTGAGCCATATTGTTAAATTAGATGACATCAGCCTTAATAATGTTCATATTCATCAGTCATAAGATTATTGTTCTACATTTTACTTTCTTCCTGACAGCAACATGAAAGATCAGTAAAAAATATCTTTTTTCCATAAAAGTTTAGCAGCTTTCAGAATTTTCTTGCATATTCTATAAAAATTATTATAATAGTTTTAACAGTGGCTAACATTTATCATGAGATTGAATTTCAAACTTCATCAAACTGCTTTATATAAATAAATGTATACAATCTTCAATAACAACCCTACCAAGTAGGCACTATTATTATTCCCATTTTACAGAGGAAGGAATTAAGGCACAAAGAGGTTTAGTAATTTCCCAAGTTACACAGCTGGTAGCTGGGGAAACCTGAATTCAAACCCAAGGAGTCTTACTCCAGAGTCTGCTGAAATTCTAGGCCATGCTGCCCAGCTGTTCACAGACAAGATGCACTTGTGATGAGACTAGGGTCTGAAAAGGTGAACACTACAGTGCTGGCTTTTGCTATATCACAAGCTATGCTATCCGCTACCCCCAAGAAGCCTAACTCCCAAAAAGTACAGTGAAGGAAATAAAAACCCATTTCAAATATGCATATTTTTAAAAATCTTACATTTTTCTGAATAGTATATGGCTTTGCCATTTTGATTCATATTTCCACCTTCTAAAAATATAAAAGTCAGACATGCATTCATTTTAAAAATTTACTCTGAATTTTATAAAAGTTCAGGATGTGACACTTTACCCAGTGTATTTTGAAACCATAAAATAGCATTAGTGTGTAAGATCAATTATTATGATTCACACTAAAACTTTAACAAGACCTCGGAGAAGGCCATGGCAACCCACTCCAGTACTCTTGCCTGGAAAATCCCATGGATGGAGGAGCCTGGTGGGCTGCAGTCCATGGGGTCACTGAGGGTTGGACACGACTGAGTGACTTCACTTTCACTTTTCACTTTCATGTATTGAAGAAGGAAATGGCAACCCACTCCAGTGTTCTTGCCTTGAGAATCCCAGGGACGGGGGAGCCTGGTGGGCTGCCGTCTATGGGGTGGCACATAGTCAGACACGACTGAAGTGACTTAGCAGTAGCAGTAGTAACAGGCTCAGAATACATCCTTCTCAACATGCCAGGGAACCTCCAAATCCTTGGAAACCTCTGAAACAGAGGTTGCGGACTCACAGTCCTAGAGGGCCCAGGCAGGTAACTTTAATACATAAATCCTATGGAATACAATATAATCTGCAGGAGGAGAACCTAGAGTTAACTAGAGAAGGCACAACCTATATAAAAACACTCAAATTCAACTTTAAAATATTGTGTCAAGTACATAAAATATGGCTAATAATACATTATGCTCTAAATGGAATCACACAATATGTTTCTTGAGCTGACCAACCTGGCCAGCACATAGGTTATGACACACTCTTTGCTATTATCACTTGTTTATTAGGTCTCAGTCTCCCAGTACAAGCTCCCTGAAGGGACAGAGTCTAGCTCTTTCACCCTTATATTCATTGTCATTCAAAAAAATATTTTTGAGCTCCTACTAAATATTCTAGAAACTGGTGTATATAACAGTGAACAAAACAAGTGAATTCTCTGTACTCATGCCTTTTTGATCTTAAGAGGAAATACAAAATAAATGAGTAAATAAATAAGAAAAATTAGACTATGTTACATGGCAATAAATAAGGAATATAAAGTATTCCTTTAGGACAGAGGGCTGTGGGGTGGGAGTGAGGGTTGATATTTTATAAATGATAACAGAGATCTCTCCAAGAAGGTGACATTTGAGTGAAGACATAAAAGAAATGGAGAGTGATCCACATAGATACCTAAGGAAGAGCTTCCCTTTTGTCATGTGCTTAACGTCAAAAGGAACATTAAGCACCTATGTCTTTGAGTAGGCAGTGCTTTGCCTGACTGAAGAACAGCAAAGAACCCAGTGTGGCTAAACGGGAGGAAGCAAGGGCAGGGATAGGATACTGCGCAGAAAGTAAGAGAAGAGGGTGCTATTCATGCAGGGTCTGGCACACTGTCGTGATGACTTTGGCTTCTACTCTGAATGAGATGGGAAGCCACTGAAGGAGGAATATTATCTGGCTTATGTTTTAATAATATCACTGTGGCTACAAAGTTAAGAATAGATGGAAGGAGAGTAAAACCTGACAAAGGTGACCAGTTAGGAGGGAACTTCCATAATGAAATGCAATAAATGACAGTGGAGTGGACCAGACTGGTAGCAGATAGGATGATAAAAGGCTATCGGATTCTGTATATATTTTGAAGGTGGAGCCAACAAGACTTGCTGATAGATTGGATGTAGGGTATGAGAAAAAGAGAGGAGTCAAAATTTTGGCCTAAGTACTAAACAGAAGAAGTTATGCATTTACTAAGATGGAAAAGACTACAGGAGAAATTGGTCTGGGGTGAGGGAACGGGAAGAATCAGGAGTTCAATGCTAGACAAAACCTGTGATGTCTACTAGGCATCCAAGTGGGAACGTCACAAAAACAACTGGATGTTTATGACTGAACTTTAGGGAAGACATGCAGACTGAAGACATAAACCTAGGATTGTCCAGGGCATAGGTAATATTTAGAAAGACAGATGGGATGAAATTACCAAGGACGTTATTATAGAAGGAGAAGAAGTCCAGAGACTCAGAGCTTGCCAAGGTTTAGATATCTGGGAGATGAAGAGAAATGAGCAGATGAAACAGGGTCATAATGAGGATAGTACCATGGAGATGCACCACTCAAATTCCTCCTTCAAGAAAGGACTTGCTTCCCAGTTTAAGGAAAGTCCAGTTGTCAGCTATTTTATGGTCAGCCTCAGCAGTACAGAATACCTTGGTCAAAAGCAAGCTTTTCTCTGATGAGCCTACTTAGGAAAATAATATTTTCTACATGGAGGCCTATTCTGGCAATTTTGAGTTAAGTGGTACTATAGTTAGTAACACTGAGGGAACTTTCAGATGAAGACCTTAAATGAAACCCCATAATCCAATTCAACTTTCTTCCTCTTTTGAATTGTATTATTTTTAAGTGGCACTTTAATTCCAGTAAGTTATATGTTTTCATCTAAATTAGTAACTATAAGTACTTCCCTACATTTTGGGGAAGTTCTAGCACTTCCTTGGTTATGCAATTATAGCAAAATAGGCAAAAATACAGATAAAAACAACTTGAAATGGCTTATTTTACCCAACGGCAATTATTTGCTAATTTGTCTATATTTACAACAGACAATGAGCTTCTTACAGTTAGGAACCACGTGTCTTTGTATTTGTGATATCTAAGCATGGACTAGTTCCAGTAAGTGCTCAATAAAACTTTGATTAATTAATTAATTAATTAATGTGCCCTCACAGAGCTATTGAGAAGTAAAATGAAAATCACATAAAATTTACCTTCTCTTCCTTCTTTTATGGTAGAAATGCAAAGAATGAAATAACAGAAAAATAAGAGGAGAGAAGCAGGAGGCATCAAAATTGTACACAACTAATTAATGACTGATTATATAATTATTTCTTTCACAATTTCTCAATTACACAAAAGCCTAAAAAGTGGTATGGTCAAACAATTTGTGCAACAGCATACAGATTTCTTTATCACCAGTGTAGGCACCATCCACCAGTGTCCAACCACAGTTGAACTGTTTCGGTCACTTTTGAGAAATTGCATTATGCATCTTTAATCTCAAACATTTATATATTAATTGAGGTTATGTATTTATAATGATCTTTTCTACTCATCATATTCCCAATCATTTAAAATGTTACCATGGAAACAATGTCATCAACTAAGGGCAAACCTCAGTGACATCCACAATCGATGAAATATGAAATCAATTAATATGATGGCTGTGCAATTTATAACAGTTACTTAGAAAGGGTTAGGTGATCTAGTGTAAAATAAACATCATAGAAGTTGGGGGGGAGGGCATGTAGTCACCATCAGAGTTTTTCACTTCTACAATCTCAGGTAAGTTCATTATCAGCCACCCTCTTAAAATGTATGCTTCTTTTGGAAAACTTTGCCAAATAAAACATCTCAGAAATGGTCCATAGATTTTAGTCATCCTCAGAAAAGATGGGAAATGAAACAAGGCAATTCATAGCCTATGCACTGCCCTTTCAAAGGATCTTTGCCTCCTCTGGCTGTGCCTTACACTGAAGTACTGATTTCTCTATCAGTGATTTCTTTATAGATGACTGACTCAGCTCAAGAAAAGCCAAAAGGTAAGCAAACAATCAGGTGGTGATATTTTAGGGCAACAGGAAAATCTCTTTATAAATATTACCCCTCACCCCATCGCCTCTTGTCCATGAAATTCCACCATTTATTTCCACTTTTTGAGTATTGTCTTCTCTAGAAGACATCTTTTAAACTGCAGAAATTTAAGACAAGAATATATCTCAAAGATCCTCATGAGGATCTATCTATAAGAGATGAATCAGCCTGCAGTACAGGAGATGTGGGTTCAATCCCTGGGTCAGGAAGATTCCCCTGGAGAAGGAAATGGCAACCCACTCCATTAGTCTTACCTGGAAAATCCCACAGACAGAGGAGCCTGGCAGGTTACAGCCCATGGGGTTGCAAGAGTCAGACACAACTTTGTGAATAAATCACCATAAGAGATGAGGAAAATTGAGCCCCTAAGTGATGAAGTGGCTTCCCTGGAATAATATCAAGTAAAGAACAGAGCTAAATCAAATCCCTATCTCCTAACTCATAGGAATAGCACTGGGAGCCTATAAAAGGGGTGTAGGGAGAGAAGGAAAAATGGGTACAGGTAGTATGAGATGTGATCTCAGGGAACATAACTGAAGAAGCATGGAGAGTAAAACAGGAAAGGAAGAAAGCCAATACAACAATGCTTAGTGAATTGTTTGATATAGGATACTACACAGCAGTGAAAAAGAACCAGCCACTAACACCTACAGTAACATAGGTGAACCCCACCAGCATAATACTGAGTGTCAGAAGTGAGACCCAAAATAGGATATAAAGTATGAATCTATTTATATAAAATTTTAAAACAGAGGGGGCACAAGCTAGTATTCCAAGATACTCTAAATATTCTTTATATTGAACTTTGTGGTAGCTACATGCATGTACACATATGTAAAAATCCATAAATCTATACATATAAGATGTGTGGAGTTTCATATAAATTTTGCCTGTTTTTTAAAAATCTTTTAAAAAAACTTTATTGAGTTGACCAACACTATAGGCAATAAATGTTTAATTCTGCCAGGATCTTCGAGGTGTTATTTGTAGACTATCTTAAACTCCAGTTTTCTTCCCTGGAGAATTCCACGGACAGCGAAGCCTTGTGGGCTGTAGTCCATGGGGGTCACAAACAGTCGGACACGACTGAGTGACTAACACACTTTATCTTATTTGTGGAAGGGTACAATATGGGTACACCCTTAATGAAGGATGACCTTAGTAAAAACAATGAAAAAAATGACAACACAATAAAGTTATGCTCCAAATAATATATATCCTACTTGGTCCTGTGATGTTCTAAACCCATTGATCTCCATAAGAAAAGCATTATGTGTGTGTGGAAAGTAGAAGAATGGAAGGGGTTGTACCGCCTTCTCCAGTTTTCCGTTTTCACTGCGAGACATGGTAGATTGGAACAAGATCAGTATTAGTGGAGATAACCTGACCAATGAGAAGATGTCTTTAATGATAGAGAGCTGAGAGACAATTAGGGGTTAAATTGAAGATTTTCCAGTAATCAAATACCCTTCAGTGCAAGCACTGAAACTCATTAACAACTTATGAAAGTTCCCTTTGAGGCAAGTAACTCTGAGCATTTTGGAACCTTCTTTAGAGAAGGGAAGGTCTGAGAAATGCCTTCTTTAGCAATAAAATTAAGTACACTTATATAAACTAGTCTCTCTAATGGACTCCAGTTACGTCATTGACCTGACTCTCGAGGAGGATTCAGCTGCAAGGATAACACCTTAAATTTGCTCTACCAAATCTTACCACAGGCAGAGAAAGTAACAGAGTCTGTATCCATCATAAAAGCAATGTTATAGATACTATCGATCCCTGACTAGAACCATCCTCCACTCTCTCCTTCCTCCTTTCTGTCAGGTAGCCCTTCCACAAACAGCAGATATGACTCAGTACCAGTATGACTATATATGGCTTAAACCAAACAGAACATTGTCTCTTCCCAGTCTTTATTACTGATTCAGTGTCATATGACCATGGCACACAAGCATTTCCTCTTTTTCCTTGGAATTCTCTCCTGGGTGATTTGTAAAGCCAGGAACTATAGTCGCCATCTTATTTACAGCCGGGAAGATCCCCTGGAGAAGGAAATGGCAACCCACTCCAGTATTCTTGCCTGGAGAATCCCATGGATAGAGGAGTTTGGTGGGCTATAGTCCACGGGTCGCAAAGAGTTGGACACGACTAAGCGACTTCATTTTTACTTTCACTAAAGAACCATACACATGGAGGAAAGTAGAAAAAAAAAAACTGCTTGAGGCAACTCAAGCTCACAACATCTTTTGACTTATAAATATGGGACCAACACTTTCTATGTTGTTTAAGACAATTTGAGCTGGATTTTCTGATGCTGCTGATTCAGTAATTTTTATTTGTTGTGTCTCTATTTTTCATAACTTTGAATCTTCACCAAATAAAATTCAGAGAAGGCAATGGCAACCCACTCCATACACTTGCCTGTAAAATCTCATGGATGGAGGAGCCTAGTGGGCTGCAGTCCATGGGGTCTCGAAGAGTCGGACACGACTGAGCGACTTCCCTTTCACTTTTCACTTACCTGCACTGGAGAAGGAAATGACAACCCACTCCAGTGTTCTTGCCTGGAGAATCCCAGGGAAGGCGGAGCCTGGTGGGCTGCCGTCTATGGGGTCGCACAGAGTCAGACACAGCTAAAGCAATTTAGCAGCAGCAGCAGCAAGCCAAATACCAACTGCCCCACTGAAACACAAGCAGGAAACCCTGGCATTTCCATTTTCTACTGAAGTTCACCATAATTTTCCATTTTTGTAGCTATATGGGATATTTGCAAGTTATCTGGAATAAAATATACATTCTTTTCAGATAAATTGACTTGTTTATCTGTTCCTATATTTTTAGAATATTGTTACGTAGTCTAGCTTCAGTGAACCTCTGAACCTACCCAAATTCATCTCAAAACATCTCTGAGGGTCTAAGCTATATCAGTATTCTGGCCTAGAACATCATCTAAGAAATTAGAAGACTAAAAGATGATGCATTATTCTTATTTTTCATTTGTTTTTAAACAATCTAGCAATTAAGTATATACAAGCATGATTCTGAGTGATGACTGAGTTTAAAGTAAGAGAGAACTTTTTGCCCTTCTTCCTCTTACAAAACTATTCATTTAGGAATGCTGTTAACTTAAGTGGAACAAAGACAATAAAACCTCTTATTATCAAATTGTTTTTATGAAGTTTGCATTCAGAACTATCCAGCTTTTTTTGTATAAATGTGTATTTCTATTTGTATATTAAAATTTGTATATGAAGCCATATTCACTTTCAGTTCAGTTCAGTCACTCAGTCATGTCTGACTCTTTGCAACCCGATGAACCACAGCACGCCAGGCTGCCATGTCCAATACCAACTCCTGGAGTCCACCCAAATCCATGTCCATTGAGTCGGTGATGCCATCTAATCATCTCATCCTCTGTCATCTCCTTCTCCTCCTGCCTTCAATCTTTCCCAAAATCAGGGTCTTTTCCAATGAGTCAGCTCTTCACATCAGGTGGCCAAAATATTGGAGTTTCAGCTTCAACATCAGTCCTTCCAATGAACACTCAGGACTGATCTCCTTTAGGATGGACTGGTTGGATCTCCTTGCAGTCCAAGGGACTCTCAAGAGTCTTCTCCAACACCACAGTTCAAAAGCATCAATTCTTCGGCGCTCAGCCTTCTTCACAGTCCAACTCTCACATCCATACATGACCACAGGAAAAACCATAGCCTTGCCTAGACGGACCTTTGTTGGCAAAGTAATGTCTCTGCTTTTAAATATGCTGTCTAGGTTGGTCATAACTTTCCTTCCAAGGAGTAAGCGTCTTTTAATTTCATGGCTGCAATCACTACCTGCAGTGATTTTGGAGACCCAGAAAATAAAGTCTGACATTGTTTCCACTGTTTCCCCATCTATTTCCCATGAAGTGACGGGACCAGATGCCATGATCTTAGTTTTCTGAATGTTGAGTTTTAAGCCAACTTTTTCACTCTCCTCTTTCACTTTCATCAAGAGGCTTTTGAGTTCCTCTTCACTTTCTGCCATAAGAGTGGTGTCATCTGCATATCTGAGGTTATTGATATTTCTCCCAGAAATCTTGATTCCAGCTTGTGTTTCTTCCAGTCCAGCGTTTCTCATGATGTACTCTGCATAGAAGTTAAATAAGCAGGATGACAATATACAGCCTTGACGTACTCCTTTTCACATTTGGAACTAGTCTGTTGTTCCATGTCCAGTTCTAACTGTTGCTTCCTGACCTGCATACATGTTTCTCAAGAGGCAGGTCAGGTGATCTGATATTCCCAGCTCTTTCAGAATTTTCCAGTTTGTTGTGATCCACACAGTCAAAGGCTTTGGCATAGTCAATAAAGCAGAAATAGATGTTTTTTCTGGAACTCTCTTGCTTTTTCGATGATCCAGCAGATGTTGGCAATTTGATCTCTGGTTCCTCTGACTTTTCTAAAACCAGCTTGAACATCATATATTGCTGAAGCCTGGCTTGGGGAATTTTGAGCATTACTTTACTAGCATGTGAGTTGAGTGCAATTGTGCGGTAGTTTGAGCATTCTTTGGCATTGCCTTTCTTTGGGACTGGAATGAAAACTGACCTTTTCCAGTTCTGTGGCCACTTCTGAGTTTTCCAAATTTGCTGGCATATTGACTGCAGCACTTTCACAGCATCAGCTTTCAGGATTTGAAATAGCTCGACTGGAAATCCATCACCTCCACTAGCTTTGTTCATAATAATAACTTCCTAAGGCCCACTTGACTTCACATTCCAGGATGTCTGGCTCCAGGTGAGTGATCACATCATCATGATTATCTGGGTTGTGAAGATCTTTTTTGTATAGTTCTTCTGTGTATTCTTGACATCTCTTCTTAGTATCTTCTGCTGCTGTTAGGTCCATACCATTTCTGTCCTTTATTGAGTCCATCTTTGCATGAAATGCTCCCTGGGTATCTCTAATTTTCTTGAAGAGATCTCTAGTCTTTCCTGTTCTATTGTTTTCCTCTATTTCTTTGCATTGATCACTGAGGAAGGCTTTCTTATCTCTCCTTGCTATTCATTATGTATTGAAATTGTTTTTAACTGGACACTAGTTAAAAAGATACTGTTGAAAATATTTTATAAAACCACTAGCTTTCACAAATTTTTATCATGAATCAAGTTCTAGTCTCTTCTAGCATCTTTTTCTGTCCTTAAATTCCTAACTGTGCCTTGATATTTTGGTAGAATAGCAAGTCTTCTTGATATCTTTAGGAACCTGTAAGTCTCTCAGTTTTCTCTCTCCATATTATGCTTTCATCTTTTTAGTCTATGATAATTTAGAAAGGGGATATTCTAAAGTAGGTTTTTAGCAATAAAACTTCCCTTCATCAATGGCCCACTTGTCCTTTACTTTTTTAAAATTACTCTGCACAAGGTAAAGAATCCACCTGCAATGTGGGAGACCTGGGTTCGATCTCTGGGTTGGTAACATCCCCTGGAGGAGGTCATGGCAACCCATTCCAGTATTCTTGCTTGGAGAATCTCCATGGAAAAAGGAGCCTGCCAAGCTACAGTCTATAGGCACAAAGAGCTGACCACAACTGAGCAACTAAGCACAGCACAAACACAGCAAACCACACAAGACATCTACTCTGTATATTTTTAAAAAGTGGTTCTATAATATTATAAATGAGTCATTACTGCTGCTATGTGAATAAAAATTAAAATCCTAAATAAGTGAACAAGTAATCATTTCTTTTGCTTTCAACTAAATGTGTAAAATTGATAAGTATGATTGATAACCTAGATTGACTTTAAAAGATAGTTTCACTTCAGGGCTCATCTTAGGATTTCCCTTCTTGCTTCTCAAAGAAAACACAAGCTACAATTACAGTTCTAATATACTACGTTATGTTGCCTTAACAAGCAATCCTAACATTTCAGTGGCTCAAAAAAAAAAAAAATCAAGATGTATTCTTTACTCATGCTATTCATCTGTAGATCACCTGAGTCTGCTCTGTGTTGTCTTCACTCAGAATGCTCGTTAATTGACCAGCAACTGTTTGGAATCACATTGGCAAAGGGAAAAGGACAGTGTGACAAATCACCCACTGGCTCTAGTAGTTTCAACCTAGAAGATTTTGCTCACATTTGAAGGACCAAAATAAGTGGCCCTGACAAAATACTTTATCATCAAGCTATTGTTGGTATATCTCTACTGTTTGGAAGTTATCCTAGAACTGCCTCTCATCCCAGCGCCTGCTCCTCCCCCACATATTTTGCTTCCTATTTGTCTGCCCATTTTGGGCTCATGACTACATCATCAGTTGTACCACTCTGCAGCCCACTTCCTAGTCCTTTTTTTAACTTTCTGATTCCTGGAGGTTATCCAGTGTTCTCTCTTGGTTTCATAAGTGACCCAGGTAGTGTTCAACAATTCACAATGAATCTATTTAGTCCTGAAATCACTGCTGATATCATCTTCCCATAACCTCCCCACCACAGTACCTTGGACAACAGCCATTAATCCCCTGTACCACTCCCATCCCAGCTCTTCTGTAGAGCAGCAGAGTGAAAGAAGTTGCTTTGTTATGAATGGGTTTAGTTTGATTCTTTTTGTTTCCATTTCTGACACTTCTTTATTGAAGTGGTTTCAGACATTCTTCCCACTTCCCAGTCAAGACAACAGTTCCTGGCTCATACCTTACCCTCACTATCTCAGTTAGGATCACAAAATACCTTCCAGCAGTGCCCTACTTCTTCTACCAAAAATTCAGCCACTTCCGCCCTGAGTCCTGTTGCAAACATTAACATAATTCTCGTGTTTCCTTTTCAACTTTGCTTACATCAGTGTGATTTTCCATTTCTTTAAATATTTTCTAAACTCTCTTGCATTTAAACCCAGGTTGTAATGTTGTAAGTAGTTAAAGCAAAACAAAACAAACAAAATAGCTTCAGGGTGTTGTTTTTTTAAAGCCTAAAAAAAAAAAAAAATCAAAACCATTGTTCCCAGAGTAGCACACTGAGGATGATCGGCATCTTGAAACATATATACAGTGTCATTCTATCTCAGAGACAGGCATCCGTGATAGCTCCTCTTAGCAGCTGCCTTTCCTGCTGTCTTGCTTCTGTGCAACGTTGGAGAAGGTCCCTACCCCTACCCTCAGAGGCACCCATTTCAGGTTGCCATCTCACAGTCACTGAGGTGTTCATTTGTCACTCATTCACCCCATGCATCCACGAGTATGATTACGATGCAGTTTTATCTTTGAACAAACAATGTAGATCTGCCAGTTTCTGAATTTGCCCTGAAAGTGGAGATCACTTTCAGAAAAACCTTTTGCTCTCTCTACAAAGCTTCTTTACTCAGACTTGTGCAAATAGCTACGGCTCATTGTTGCTCTTAGTAAAAGGAAGGAAAGGGGAAAAAATTTTAAAAAGTAACACATATATTGAGCAGAACACATATACTGACATCAAAAGCCTCCCTGTATGTTAAATGTTTGCACGTGCATTTTAATTTTTGCAGAAACTGAGTCTAATTTGAATACCAAATCCACATTTCTTCACATTATATCCCACTGCCATGACCCATATAGAGCCCCATATATTTTTAATAAATAGGCTGGGGAGTGGGGAATATATGGGATAAGTGACCATTGTGCTAAAAAGAATTGCTTATAACACATCTATGGCTGTTCTAGTCTCTCATTAACCTTGACTCATCAAGTCTCTTATTCATTTACCTTTCACCTACACAGTGTGATATGAGATACAAAAAAACATGTCCTTCCACCTTTTGAAGACAAAGCCTTAAACTTCAGCTTCACTCCCCTCCATTCATTTTGGATA
The DNA here is from genome assembly GCF_003369695.1 of Bos indicus x Bos taurus. Taxonomy (NCBI): domain Eukaryota; kingdom Metazoa; phylum Chordata; class Mammalia; order Artiodactyla; family Bovidae; genus Bos; species Bos indicus x Bos taurus. Next base: position 64,442,600 of record NC_040079.1, on the reverse strand, counting down.
AAGGATGTGTAATCATCAAGAACTCCTATTTAAAAATGCTACATAGATTCTGAACTATATTTGCTGATACCCAATATGAACACCTAATATACAAATAAACAGAATATCTGCTTGATTTAATAGCTAACAGAGTGAACCTCAGTAATAGGGCATTGGATAGCTTAGATTTGGTGAGGAAAATGAGGACAAGAACATGGAGGAAGTGAAAAATCTAAAGTCCAAAGCACTGAAGTAAGAACAGCTTGGGGAAGGCAGTCAAGTGGAAACAGAAGCCATTTTATAAGTCAGGGAAGAGTTGAAACCCTCAAGGCAGAAGAAGGTGGTAGAAAGAGAAAAACAGAAAAGTATCATATTGTCACCTTGCTTATTTCACTTATACGCAGAGTACATCATATGAAATGTCAGACTGGATGAAGCACAAGCTGGAATCAAGATTGCCAGAAGAAATATCAATAACCTCAGATATGCAGATGACACAACACCCTTATGGCAGAAAGCAAAGAGGAACTAAAGAGCCTCTTGATGAAAGTGAAAGAGGAGAGTGAAAAAGCTGGCTTAAAGCTCAACATTCAAAAAACTAAAGTCATGGCATCCAGTCCCATCACTTCGTGGCAAATAGATGGGGAAACAATGGAAATGGTGACAGACTTTATTTTCTTGGGCTCCAAAATCACTGCAGATGGTGACTGCAGTCATGAAATTAAAAGATGCTTGTCCCTTGGAAGAAAAGCTATGACAAACCTAGACAGCATATTAAAAAGTAGAGACATTACTTTACCAACAAAGGTCTGCACAGTCAAAGCTATGGTTTTTCCAATAGCCATGTAAAGATGTGGGAGTTGGACCACAAAAAATGCTGAGTGCTGAAGAATTGATGCTTTTGAACTGTGGTGTTGGAGAAGACTCTTGAGAGTCTCTTAGACTACAAGGAGATCGAATCAGTCAATCCTTAAGGAAAGCAGTCCTGAATATTCACCGGAAGGAAGGACTGATACTAAAGGTGAAGCTCCAATACTTTGGCCACCTGATGAGAAGAACTGACTCATTTGAAAGACGATGATGCTGGGAAAGATTGAAGGCAGGAGGAGAAGGAGACGATAGAGGATTAGATGATTGGATGGCATCACCGACTAGATGGACATGAGTTTGAGCAAGTTTGGGGAGTTGCGATGGACAGGGAAGCCTGGTGTGTTGTCCATGGGGTCACAAAGAGTCAGACATGACTGAGAGATTGAACTGACTGAAACCCAATATTGGCTTAAGAACAACCCCACCCAAGCTATTTAGAGGAAAGAACTGGAACAAATAATGAGAAACTAGTAAAAGAGAAGATAAATTGGCACAACAGACTCCGGAGCTTATTTCTATTATAGAATATACATCACATATCACTCTTTGATGAAACTATTTGTTTGTACCTTTCTCTGGGTCATAGGTTTTTAGAAGACAGGGAATCTGCATGGAACCAGAGCCTGGTGCACTGCCTGGCACATTATAGAGACTCAATTCACACCTGAAGGACAAATGAATGAAATCAATTTCCTTTATTTTCTATTACTCACACATAAAATCATCACTATGAAGAATCAGATATACTTCATATATGGTGACACTTCAGCTGTATACTCAGGATTCTTAGAGGTGCTAGGGCCTTTTGAAAAGTATAAACTATTTCATTTGCATAAAAGTAAATATCTTTTCTCAGAAATGTGGTAAGGTCTAACATCTAACATATACTGTTTTGGTAATAATTTTTATTATTTGTAGTGGGTATTTTACTTATTTTAGGGGTCTTTGTTTATGGTTAAACATGCTTCTTTACATATTCTATTTTATATAAATCATTTAAATTAAACTATCTCGATTTCTATTACAATTCAATATATGTCAGACAGACAGATTTAGATAAAATATAGTTAATTATTCCAAAACAGTCCCTGTAGACATACTATGTATTTTAAACTTAATTTCCTCCTTATGTACCTGGAGAAAAATGTATGAGTTTTTTTGCCCATGTATCTCTCTTTCCTCATTATTGAAGTATTCATACTGAATTATTTTAAAAAGACAGCAGTTAGTATTCAATCAAATAATAAGGGGAACGTGTTCCTTCCCAGTAGTTTAATAATAATTCTTGCATCACCAACCCTGAATATTCATGTTATGGAAATGTGTCCTACTTCTATAGATTTCATCACTGTCAGCTGGTACCACAGCAGAACACAGGGACAGTTAGTCAGTCTTAATACATTCAGGATTTCAGCAATTACCAAAATGTCTTCCCTGACTTACCATCAATAATTCAACTTTTGAGGAATATTATACTGAGATACAGGAGGCTGACCAATAAATACTCTGCTATTATTTGGGAAACAGGGACCTAACTGCATAAAATTGTGATATCACTTGACTCAAGTCTTACTTCAGTGGTATCTGCATGACATAAAGATGAATGATCAATTCTGTGAAGGAAATGAATCAATCAAGCCAGGTTTTTTTGTCTTCAGGTAATCGACTTACAGCATATTTATTTTTTCCTTCATTTTGCTGTTAGAACATAGTTTGTCACTGGTCTGATATTCATCATCCTCATTCCTCAAAATTTATTAATCAGGCTTTAACCTTAATTCTGACCTTAGGCTAGTCAATATGCCTAGTATTCAGTTTCTTCATCTGTAAAATGAGAAAGTTAGATTGGGTTGGGGTGAACAAATTTGCTCTATAAAGAGACAGATAAAAAGTGTTTTATGCTTTGAGGGACATGTAGGCTCTACAGCAAATAATCAACTCTACAGTTTTAACACAAAAGCAGCCATATGTAATAAGTAAATGTATAAGCATTTCTGTGTTCCAATAAAATGTTATTTACAAAAATAAGCAAGTAGAAGGACAGATTTAGCTCTGTCCAATAGCTTGCCAACCACTGTCAGATCTCTTTCAAATCGATGATTCTATATGTTAGATACATATAAGGCTCCTGAGTAGCACAAGGGGGAATGAACTCATCTAGTCCCTCAGTGACCCAGAATTAAAGGAGCACAGAAATTCCCCGTTGCCAAAAAATTCCTCTGATACAAATCAAGTAGACCAAAGTAAGCCCAGCTGATTAAAAGATTAACAAAGGTCCCACTACTGTCGTCAGTCAGTATACATTCTACTGGTAGCCCAAGATACGTACAGATACTAAAAAATTTAGGTCAAAATAAGTTGTTTCTAGATGAGGGGAGAATATCCACATGAGTTTACAAGAAAAAGGATTTCACTCCAGGTATTTTTTGCTTTTGACGGCACTGAAAGAACTCATCGGCATTAAAACAAATATTAGGTCACATTGCAGCTTCAAATTCACAAAGAACCATTTTGAATCTCTATATAGTTATCTATTTCACTGAGTAGCTCAAATGGTGAAAGCCTCAAAAGTCAAAGCCATGTGTTAATTTCTTGTGAATGGCTGTCTACAAAGGTCTCCAATTTCATACTGTTCCATCACTATGAATTAAGAACACACAAATACAAACACAGAGGGACCATAGCTTGAGAATGCTCATCTGTGGAGAACAAGTAGATAACTTGTGTGCTGAACATTCTGTAACATTCAAAATAATTTTTTTTTTAATTTGAGGATATTACTGCTTCCCAAGAAACAGGTACACAGTGACAAAAAAAAATCCTAGGATAATAAAAATAATAACAGAGTCCATTTGGTTGAGAAACAGATAGTTTCTCAACCTCAGCACTATTGACATTTGGGGAGCTCCTGTGCATTGTAGAATTCACAGCATCCCTGGCCTATATCCACTAGATGGAGTAACAGCAGTTCCCTTTTCTCCTCCTTCAGTCATGACAAACAAAAGGTCTCCAGGTTTTGACAGATGTTCTGGGTAGTGGGAAGAAGGGGCAAAATCACAATTTGTTGAGAACCCATGGATTATAGAAACTTGATATCAAATTAGCCATAAATCATCATCACTTCAGGAGTCAAGTGTTATTCCAGACTCAACTTGATATTCACAATATTTTATTACAATGACCTCTAAGTTCTCTTCTGACTAATTATTCCCTGCTCCCAATACATCAGACAATCACCCAGACGACAATGAGAGCAAAAGTGCAAGCAACAATATTTAGAGAAAGAGTACCACAGATGTGGGTTCAATTTATGGGTCAGGAAGATCCCCTGAAAGAGGAAATAGCAATCAACTCCAGTATTCTTGCCTGGGAAACTCCATGGACAGAGGAGCCTAGAGGGCTACAGTCCACAGGGTCGCAAAGAGGTGGATAGGACTGAGCAACTGAACACACACACACACACACACACACACACACACACCACTGTGTTAGTCCCTTGTCCTAATCCTAAACAGTATCTAACCCTTGTCCAGTGGCAATGTTACCATTTCTAAATTTTACACACAGGGAAGTAAGACCCAACTGTCTATGTATCCTACTTAACTCCTAAATTATCATTCATAAATGCCTGATTCAGTTACTGGTAAAAAATAGTTACAGAGCCTTAAGTCATAGCTCAATGACACAGAACTGAGTCGGTCTGTATGAATTTGAGCTCCTAAGTCCCTGATGTCAAACTCTGTTCTAGGACCTAGGCCTCCTATCTGCTCAGGATATGCTGTTATATCATATTACTATGAAATGAGGCTTTCCAACATTTAGTCATGCAGAAATTTCTACTGCTCTCTGGTATTACAGGTAGAGAAGGCAGAACCAGAAAGAAGTCAGTAAGGTGATATGATCCATGAATGGTTCTCCTCCGCCTGGAAAAGTAAAACGGTAGAGATAATAACAAGTGGAAACAAAACATGAGATATTCATTTTTATATCTTTTACAAAGTTATTTTAGCCCCAATTTGAGATAATTAAGTCATGTTTTGTTTCTTTAATTTCTTTTATTAATATTATACATTTTTCAGCATACAAGTATTTAATTTCCATTATTTACTTTATTCCTATATACATTATTCTTTTTTAACTTTATTATTTTTTTAACTTTTAATATATATTAAGTCATGTTTAAATATAAATATATCAATGTATATTAATGTACCCTTGCTTTAATGGTCATATACCCCAGAAAGTTTATTCAAGCATAAAAGTAACCAAGAAAAATTTAATCACTAAAGTGATTTTCATTTCACCTCTGAGGTGAGATTAAGGAGAAAGTCTGTCGTCCTTTTATTAGCTTGTACTGCACATGATAAGCACCAGTGGAAAAAATATCTGAAATATACACATCCTATACTGTGCAGCCTTAACCATATGACATATAGAATCTCCAAAGGCTGGCAGTGAGAAGCTGCCTACTGTGCAAATCCTAATGACACAGAGAACTGTCCAACTGCTCAGGGTGAGGTTACTTCCACAGATACACCTAGAGTTGAGCCTAGCAGCAGAGAGAGATCACAGTAATATTACAATTGAAGGAAGGTCCATCTGGTTGGAAGTAAATACCCAGCCACTAGCTCCAAGATTGGTGAAAGAATAAGAAGTGTAAGACTGACAAAATTCTAGAATGGCTATTATGCCTCAGTAAAACATCCTGGGTTCCAGATTAACAATTTAGTCCCAGATGGAAATAGAAGTGTAAATCAGAAATAAAGTCAGAAATCCAGAAAGTTAGTTTCCATAATCCATCCATTAGAAAGGATGAAGTTCTAGCCAAGTCTTGCTCATTCATTCGTTCATCTAATCCTTTGTTCAGCAAATTCACACTAAACACATACCAAACACTGCTAAACACTATTCCTGTCCCTACAGATTCAACAGGGGAAAATAAGCTTGTCCCTGCTCTTGTAAAGAGCTTTGCTAGTATCGTTTTGGTGTTTGAGTACTGGTGAATATTTAGGTTAAAAAACATCATCAAGACAGGGCTGTTGGACACTACTAGTGCTAGCAAGATTGAACTGCCTGTGTCCATGAAAAATTTTGATCCAGTCCACAGGCAGCCAGATCAGTAGCAAGAAAAGAAATGTAGTCCTGCCATCTTATAAACATATATTAAATAATAAATAGAGGCCGTGATGATGATGATAATGAGTAGTATATAACTGTTTCATGATTCAACCAAGAGACTGAAATTATACCAGCTATTTAAACAGAAATTAGTATAAAGTATTGTTATATTCACTACTTTGTTGTATTTTTTAGATTCCACATATAACTGATATCATATAGTATTTGTCTTTCAACAAGGTAGTGAATATAACAAAAAGAAGCAGACTCACAAATACAGAAAACAAACTAGTGGTTACCAATGGAAAGAGGGAAGGGAGAGAAGCAATAAAGGGGTAGGGAAATGAAGAAATATGGAGTATTATATATGAAATAAGCTACCAAGATATAGCATACAACATGGGGTATATGGACAATATTTTATAAGAACTATAAATAGAATATAACCTTTAAAAATTGTGGATCATTATATTATATACCTGTATCTTACATAATATTGAACAGCAACTATACAGCAACAAAAAAATGTTAATTCAATAAAAGTTGTTAATTAGCTAGTGAAAAAAAGAATTCTGAGGTATCACAGAAATAGTAACTGTAAGATGCAACTGCCACTCCTGAGTTTGAAGGAGTAAGGAAATAAGTGGGAATTATTAACAGAAACCTGAAGGACAGACCCCACGGTGCTAAAACTCACACTTCTTAGAAGGGTGGACACCCAGATAATGCTAGGTCCCTAAGTTCAGAAGTAGGAGGCATTCTAGACCTAGGAGGGAAATGCCCCAGATATCTGAAGATAGGGGACTGGCCAACTGTTTCTGGGGTTTCTAAGGGTTGGCTCTAGGGATTTTGAGACAAAACTGAAAACTGGACTCAACTGCTGCTATTGGAACAAACCACAGAGGGAAAGAAGCGTTTCTGGGGTGATGCTCACAGGGAAAATAAACAACAGTAAACAGGACGGAGAAGGCAATGGGCCCCCACTCCAGTACTCTTGCCTGGAAAATCCCATGGATGGAGGAGCCTGGAAGGCTGCAGTCCATGGGGTCGCTGAGGGTCGGACACGACTGAGCGACTTCACTTTCACTTTTCACTTACCTGCATTGGAGAAGGAAATGGCAACCCACTCCAGTGTTCTTGCCTGGAGAATCCCAGGGATGGCGGAGCCTGATGGGCTGCCATCTATGGGGTCACACAGAGTCGGACACGACTGAAGTGACTTAGCAGCAGTAGCAGCAAACAGATAGGAAGAAAAAGACAAAACAAGAGTAGAGAGGAAGAAGCACGTTCCATGTACTTCCTCCTGCTTGCAGTCTCCCTCTAGTACCTGCCACTGACAAATCAAACCAATTGACAAAGCAGAAATGTTATTTGCAGACACCCATCCTCAGTATCAAAAAGCAAAATACAGAAGAGTGGTTTTAAAGCTGAGATGATAGTTTAATAACCATCCCAGCAATCTAGAGCAAATTCTTTACCTTTTTGAGACACTGGCTTTTCAAATAAGGACATAATGCCTACCACAAGAATTAAGACAAAAAATATACACAAAGTACTTTACATACTGCCTGATAAATAAAATGTTGTGGGGTTTTTTGCAACAATTAATGGTTTCCACTCCTAATTCATCCTTTCAAGTACATCTGCCACTTGTGTCTTCCTTAAACAATTACTTTGTAGACCCCCACGTGTGGCCTAATCTATTACCAGAATGTATCTCAACAAGAAAATTCTATTTATAAGACCTCAATAAACAGGGAGCTCTCCTAAGTTGGGGACCGTATTTTGGCTCTTGTATTTTCACTTCCATTCCTCCCTATCATTCTGATAACCTGCCAAAAACATCACCCCCACACATCCTTGCCCCTGCCACCGTCAGTCCAATAGGGTGGCTTTCCATTAAGACACATTCAAGTTCCATCCTCCCACCTCATGTACAGCTCTAGCAATATTTCGAACTTGACCCAACATCTTTCACCCTAAAGAATTGTCTTCAATATCTTATGGCCTTGGAGGATCACATGCCTATAAAGCAGACATAAAGACTCACTATCTTTTTCCTGATGTTCTCTATCTAGCAGCCATTTTCCTCAGTGACATTGCAGATATCAGAGATCTAAGACCTAGGAAGGAGAATTACTGAAAATTGAGCAGTATTAGATGTTTTATGGCACATTTTTGAGGCAAGAGCCACCATGGCCATGAATGACCCATAAAAAACAACTACAGAAATCAAAATATAGTTCTCCAGGATCTCACCTAAAACTGTGGCTTCCTAATAGTTCATTCCCTCCCTGACCATGGTTCATGTTTCTATCTTTATTGACTGTAAGATCTTGGGAAATTTTCTTAAACCTCTAAGCCTCATTTAATTCCTTGTGAAATGGGATCCCTAACATCATCTCATAATTGTGTTGCAGGAATTAGATAAAGCCACACAAGTTCAAGGAGAATAAAGAAATGGGGAGTTGTTTATTCAGTATAGAGTTTTAGTTTTACAAGATGAAAGACCTCTGGGAAATATGTTGCACAGCAATGTGAATACATTTAACACTGCTGAACTATACATTTAAATGGTTACAAAGGCAAATTTTATGTTCTGTGTTTTTAACACAATTTTTAAAAAATGTTTGCTGAATGAATGAAAGAAAAGTTCCTATCATGTGCACAAGTGTGCTCACATACAACACAGGTTCATAACAATACCTGGCACATCATAAGCATTCAAATATCTATGGGCTTCTTTTCCCTCCTTTGAATCTCCCAGCAATCTCTTGACTTCAGCCTCACCTGCATGAATTCCTAATTTTCCTTCCTCTGAACACTGTGTAGACCTAATCATATTCTGTCCAGTGCTACTCCCTCACAGTTCAGTTTGGGCATGCTTTATCTTGCCAAATAGACTGCCAACTCCTGCAGAGAAGGCCTCATATCTTATACTTTTTTTATGTTCCACTTCACATCGAGTGCAATCTTTCCATTAACTGTTGGCTGAGATTCTACTTCAAATGACATGGACCTTCCCAGAGTCAAAATATTCCAGTTGCCACTGACTACTCTTAGTCCTCCATTCTTCACTACAGATCAACATTTATTGACTTGTTATTTATATAGAGATCTCTATTAGGAAGAGGGAATAAGAACAATGGATGGGAAAGATAGGAATAAAACTAAATAATATATATGATTGTCCTCAAAAGGCTTACAATCTATTTGCACAGACAAAGCAAACATAAAGAGGTTGGTAAAACTGCAAGGAAAAAATGCTAAGTGTCCACAGAGTGTTAAGCACAGCCATGGATACCTCTGGGAAATTAAATAAGAGATGATCTTTAGAAAAACGCAAGCACTAATGTATATGTTCTTTAGAATTAGATGATTCTGCAGGGGAAAAATGCATCAGCTTACTAACTCTGAGATAAAATTATTATATATTTTCAAGGTAATATTAATGATAACAACGTTATTTCAGGCAATGCAGTAGACTCTACATACTGTCACTAATTCTAAAAAAAAAGAAAAGAAAAAAAAGGAGGGGGTGGTATAATCCTTGTATAGATAGAAACAGTTAAAGAAACTAAGTACTTCTCTACAGATGTAGAGATAGTAAGTATTAGATTTGAACACATCTCACTCCAAAGCATGAATTCTTCCCATGATACAACTCATTCTTTCATCAAACATTTATTGAGCAAGTGTTGTGCTGAAGATAGAAAACTAAATAAAACATGATTTCTTCCTTCAAGTAGTTCTGGTCTGATGAGGAGGCAGTTATATAAAGAAACCACTTCAACAAAATGTGATGAGTCCAAAAATAGAGAATTGCTGAGTAAGTTATGGAGCACACAGGAAAGAAACCTAATCCATCCTGGGAAATCCTGGAAGATTTCCTGGAGGAATAGAATTCTTTATTAAGTCTTAAAAAATTAAAATTAAAAAAAAGCAATAATAGCTTACATTTGTGTATTTACTGTCAAGGTGTGAGTTGCTCAGTCATGTCCAACTCTGTGATCCCATGGACTGTAGCCCTCCAGGCTCCTCTGTCCATGGGATTTCCCAGGCAAGAGTACTGGAGTGGGTTGCCATTCCCTTCTCCAGGGGATCTTCCCGACCCAAGCACCGAACCCAGGTCTCCAACATTGCAGGCAGATTCTTTACCATAGGCATATACTATTATTAGCCCTGATTTACAGTTGAGAAAAATTGAAGTGAGCAACTTACATCATTTATAAATATGTGGCAGAACCAGGGTATGAACCTATTTTCTCTTAACCTCTACAGTATACTGCATATGAGTAGGAGTTTACTAGAAAAGTGGACTGAAGAGGAGCATTTTTTTGCAAAGGAAAACTGAGAGCAAGGTTCAGGCTGATAAACTGCACAGTATGGGTACAGTATAACTGAAGCAGAAAATAACAAGAGATGAAATTAGAGAATTATGGGCCAGACCACAAAAGGTCTTGTGTAACATCCTAGGCTCTTAGAATTTATCCTATAAATTATGGAGGAATATTTTCAGATTCATACATTAATAAACAATTATGCCAGCTATTTGAAGGATGAATGTCAGTTAAGACTGGAGGGAAGAGAGTCCATTAGGAGACAGTCATTATTATTATTACTATAAAAAACAAATAACATAAATTTACTAACAATTTTAAGTATACAGTACAGTAAGGAAATCTTTTTAATATGCAACAGAGAGAGGATAAAAACCTGAAATTGGGTAGAGAGAACAAGATGGAAAACTAGGAAATAAGACATGTCTGAATGGAATAATAGGCAGAACTTGGTGATGAACTGAATGTACCTAGCTTCCTGAGCATCACTTTCCTTTTTTAAATAATTTATTCAGGATAAGAGAAAGCATAAATGTATGCATTTATCCTTTCTGAACTGGTCTCACATAGCACTAGGCATGACAGTATTAAAAATGATTAAGACATACTTTCCATCCTAGAAGAACCTGCAGTCTGGAGCAGGGGTTAAGAACAAGATAAGCAATAATACAGGGTTTTGGGTATGAAAGAAACAGGTACAATATGCCCCAGGGATTCAAGGCAGGACTAATCAGCCCCAACCCAGAGAGATCAAAGAAGGGTTGACAGACAAGATGCCTCAAACGAATCTGAAGAAACAAGCAGGCACATTCAGTGGATCATGTATTACTTACAGTGAGTGTTTCTCCAGTGTAGTGTGGCCGGAACACAGCAGAACAAATAGTTTCCATGAATTATGCACAGGAGGTGATGGGAGGCAAGATGAATAGTGGACCCCTGAAGGTATCAGAAGTAGAACAGCAATCTGCTAGCTGCTAGTTCCTCAAAGTACAAGAGGGAAAGTGAGGTCACAAAAAGATGAAGGTGGAGGACAAGATAGTGATCTGCAATAAAATTACAAGAAGTGTTTTGGTTTTGTAGAGCCGTTTTATAGTGCCATCTGGGGCCGCGTGAGGGAGCTTCTCTGGTGGCTCAGATGGTAAAATCGTCTGCTTGCAATGCTGGAGACCCGGATTCAACCCCTGGGTCAGAAAGATGCCCTGGAGAAGGAAACGGCAACCCACTCCAGTACTCTTGCCAGGAAAATCCCATGGAGCGAGGAACTTCATAGGCTACAGTCCATGGGGTCGCAGAGTCAGACAAGACAGAGCGACTCTGCTTTCACTTTTTTCACTTTTTCAGGGGCCCTGTCATCACACTCCATCTAGCCCCACCTTGAGGCACAGTCAGAGCTCAGTATGCTTGGAGAAGTGTATAAGTCTGTTAGTTCTACCCGAAAACCTTGCATTTCCCATAACTGTAGGATGTTATCTTGAGAGTCACAGTTAAGGGTATGTGCATCAGGCAGTTTCTACTGCTCTTCTAAAGGACTTTAAAAGCCTCACTGCCTCAGTTACAAATATTGATCTTTGTGAAGAGAAGTGCCTTTTTTGACAAATGTGTTTATATAAGCATTATTTTTCCAAATGCAAGGCCCAATGTAAAAAAAGCAATATTATTTATGAATATAAACTCTCAGATTTGAATAAGAACATATTTGTTTAACCTGTTTAATATACAATACCTATACAAACAATTTCTAAATCTCAAGCATCTTTCTGGAAATGGCTCTTTATTCCCTTCTAAAGTCAAGTTTCTACTGCTGCCCCTAAGAATTAAATAAGAAAAAAGGAAATTCAGTTACTGAAATTGATCACAGACTTTCTAGCTCATTAAACATATTCTCTTCAACACAGCAGCATAAGCTATAAATCTAGTTCTTTGATTCTGAATAATCTCAATATTCTTTATAGGGAGGCTTAAAGGTATTTTTCTTTAAGAAAAATAAAATAATTTATCAAGTGGAAAAATGTCTAATAAAGTCATTTTAATTAGATACACACATTAATCATAAAATTGTACAAAATAGTTATAGTGACATTTCTCCATTTATTATAATGAAATCTAGTGAAAATGGTTAGAATATAAACAGATCAGAGAGACTATGAAAGTCAGTGTTATCTGAAGTAATTTTATCATTATTTGGTAAATGATATGTCTCCCAGGATAAACTATCCATGTCTCCCCGGATAGAACAACAGATTCTCATTATATAAGGGTGACTTACTTGGAATTGGGAACCAAAACTATTTCTCATGACCAGCCATCCCAAGTCCAATCCCCACATCCAGGAGTATCAAAATCTCTGATCACACTCCAAAATGAAGATAGATGGTGATAGAATTTTCACATATTCAGTACGTGCAAAAATATAAACTAGAGTTATGACATCAGAAGACAGGAGGCTAAGACCTAGTGATTCCTGCTTTTTCACACAAAATAGCATGTTTATTCATCCCACTGTACTTCTACAGTTGCCCAGAGGGAGAATAAAGTGCCTGAAGTTTCAACTGATAAAGATGACTCACCCTGAAACTTACTGAGTAGTTTATGAGGGTTTACAATGCATGTGAATTGTTGCTTACGTCTTGTATGCTGGGCAATGGTCAGGATGAAATGAGGCCAAAGAGTCAAATAAAATGGAAAATAAAAATCTAAGGCGGTCATATATAAAAATGACAATGTGTGTATCATAAATCTTTACACATTTTAGCATATGGTGCATATATATTCAAGTAATATAAATGTTGACCAGCTTCAACACTGGACAAAATAATAATTAACAAAAAAGAAATCCAAAGGAAAATAACAGATCTCATAAATGTCTCAAGGGTGAAAATACTGCTGTCTCCACAACATAGGAAAGAAACAAATTCTGGTAATAAATTCTACCAGATATTTTAGTGATAGTGTTATTTCTATTGCTTTTAAAAACATATTTTTAATTGTCCTACATATTTCCTTGAGCATACAAAAAAAAAAAAAAATCCGAGTCCTGGGGAATAGCCAAGATGACAGAGAAGGAAGGCCTGAGTGCACCTTCTCCCACAGGCACACCAAAATTACAACTATTTACAGAACAACTATCTATGAGAACCAGCTGATGACTACCAGAGAAGATTTTCCACAACTAAAGATAAAAACAAACCACAACCAGGTGGGTAGGAGGGGCAGAGATATGATGTAATCAAGACCCACAGTCCCAGGTAGGCAACCCACAAATGGGAAGATAACCACAATTGTGAAAGTTCTCCCTAAGAAGCAAGACCCAAGCTCCAGATCAGGCTCCTCAGCATGGGGATCCTGCTCCAGAATGAAGAACTCCCAAAACATCAAGCTTTGAAGGTTAGCAGAGCTTACACAGGACAGCCATAGAGGGCTGTTGGAAATGAGAGCTTTCAGGCACTCAAAAATCTCACATGCTTCAAGTTCTAGCACAGAGACTATAATTTGAAAGGAGCCTAGGTTAGACCACTTGCTAGTCTTGGAAAACCTCCTAAAGGGGTGGAAGCAACTGGGACTCCTCCTGAGGACACAGACACTGGTAGCAGCCAATTTGGGGAGCTTGATCTACCGGAAGGACACGGCTATGGCATGTACCATTTTGGAGTCCTCCTCCTAGCTTATTAGTGCTAAGGGCTTATCTGCCCACCAGTGGGCCAGTACCAACCTCAAGACCCACCAGACAATGGAGACAGCCATGCTGAGACCTAAGTGTCCATTGACAGATGAATGGATAAAGAAGATGTGGTATGCAACTGAGTATTTTTCAGCTATAAAAAATAATGAAACCACTTGCAACAATACAGATGTACCTAGAGGGTATTATGCTAAGTGAAATAACTCAGACAGAGAAAGACAAATACTATATGATTTCAGAGTCTAAAACAAACAAAACAGAAACAGACATAGAAAAAATTAGTCATTGCCACAGGGGAGAGAAATGATGGGATGAGTGAAATAGGTGAGGGAGATTAAGAAAGGTACAAACTTCCAGTTATCAAGTCACAGGGATGTAATGTACAGTATGGGGAATATAGTCAATAATACTGTAACAACTTTGTATGGTGACAGATGGTAACTATTTTATCATGGTGATCATTTTATAATACAAAAAAAATACTGAATCACTATGTTGTAGACTTGAAACTAATATAAATATTTTAAGTCAATTATACCTTCTCCGAAGAAAAACAAATTAAGAGACTCCACTTACCACAGAATAGCTCCAAAGCAAGCAATGCTATTTCTACTACTAAAAGTATTCGAAATGTGTACCAACATTCTAATACAAGAGAACTGTTCCCTACAAGGCTCTCTCAACAAAGTGAGGTGTTTTCACAAGTAGGATTCAAAGGAAACAGAAGTCATGATGGCTTTTGCAGTTTCTCAAAGTGTGATAAACAAAGGAACTCCCCATATCTGTGTCATGAGGCTAATTCCTACCAGTAGCAATGAAAATACTAATATATTACCTGCACTCATTTGATGTTATTTAAGTACCTCCGACTGATGTCTAATAAGATGAGGCTTTAAAAAAAATTCTAGTTAGGTCTCCTTTCCTCCTTCCTTCCTTCCTCTCACTCTATCCATTTCTCCATCATTTCATCTTGTCTTTTCTTTTGTCCAACAGTGGAAAAAATGGGTGCCAGTAGGTCTACATGTACCACAATCCCTATCACAGGCTACATTTGAAGACCAATGGATCATCGCCCAAAGTAAATCTGTCAATTTTTCACATAACCTACCTCCAGAGAAAAAATTCTATTTCATATTTATCTAGGTGTCTACATCAAAAGCGTAGGAAAACTTTATTTTCTTGGACTCCAAAATCACTGTACAGTGACTGCAGCCATAAAATTAAAAGACACCTGCTACTTAAAAGAAAAGCTATGATAAACCTAGATAGTATATTAAAAAACAGAGATATCACGTTGCCAACAAAGGTCAGTATAATCAAACTATGGTTTTTCCAGTAGTCACATATAGATGTGAGATGGGCCATTAAGAAGGTTGAGCACGGAAGAATTGATGCTTTTGAATTGTGGTGTCAGAGAAGACTCTTGAGAGTCTCTTGGACTGCAAGGAGATCAAACCAGTCTATGCTGAGGGAAATCAGTTCTGAATAATCACTGGAAGGACTGATGCTGAAGCTGAAGCTCCAAATCTTTGGCCACCTGATGTGAAGAGTTGACTCACTGGAAAAGACCCTGATGTTGAGAAAGACTGAAGGCAGGAGAAGAAGGGGACGACAGAGAACAAGATGGTTGGATGACATCACCAACTCAATGGACATGAATTTGAGCAAGCTCTGGGAGATGAAGGTCAGGGAAGCCTGGCGTGCTGCAGTCCATGGGGTCACAAAGAGTATGGCAGGACTGTGCAACTGAACAACAACAATACATCAGTAAGTCTATGTTGAAAAACACTTAAAAATTCAAATCATTTTGTTGCACAACTGGTTTGACTGTAGCATGTGTATATAAAGATCTAAATTAACTAACAATGAACTAAGCTGCTTAGCTCTACATCCCAACTTAAGTGCTTGGAAATACATAAACTAGGCAATTTTAATTTTATACTATTAAGGTCTGACAGGGACCCTGGTATCATTAAAGCCAAGTCCTATAAATATAAAAATATATGAGTTTATATTTTCCAGAAAACCCAGGTTTGAGTTTGTCAAGAGATCTCTCTAGTTTTATTAACATAAAAATCAATCTTTATTGTTTCAGGGTTATCTCAGTGACAGATAACTGTCTGAAAATTGATCATCTGCTTCCTTTTCACAGTCACTAAAAACTGCCTGGTTAACAGAAGGTAGAGAATTACATGGCTCTAACACGCTTAATGTTATCTGAATCTAAACAAATATGATAAGTGAAATCAAATTCAATCAAAAGAAACATTACCACTTTCTCAATGATTAAAGTAAAACCAGTGATCTAACAAAAAAAAATTAGAGCCCATTCAAAAGTGACTCAAAACTTAGGAGTTCCTAATGTTAAGGCTTAATTCTGTTCTGTCAGCTGGCATCAATATAAACTCTGTCCAATTTAGAGAATCTCTTGATTAAGAAATCTAAGGTTCAACTCTCACACACAGTATCTAAGCTTTGGTTTTTGAGTGTGATGGATGATGAAGGGGGTAAAATGTGAATACTCTCTGCTTGCCTCAATGATCCATAGCAAGCACAGTTCTAATTAATCTTGCCAGTAACAAAAGCCATGATCCACAAGAACTTACCTTCTCAGCCAAGCTGCTATTCTGTATCCTGTACAGCTGAGTGCAGAATTCTGTGCTACCTTATGGAGTATAGCTGGTACTGGATGCTTCACCCAGATTCCTTCCTCAAGGGTAAAGCATTCTTCTCTCAGCTGTTGGGAATACAATCTCTTGACAGTTCACATTTGGGTCCCTCACAGAGAAATGCCCTTGGCCACAAAGAACTACCTCACTTAAAGTTAAGCTCCCTCTCAGGGGAGAGCCCATAGTCAATGAGCTTGACTGTGAAACAAAGAACCCCTTGCTTCAATACAGAGTATCTCTGAAAGGACATCCCAGCTCCAGAGCTCCCTAGAGTCTCTACTGATGCTCAGTTGCATTGAGGGTCAGTGTCTCCCTCTTGCTGATCCTTTTCTCACTTCCTTACATATGCACTCTGGAGACCACTTGTCAAATAGCCTCTTCATCTCAGAATCTATTTCCATCCAGCCTAATCTAAGACTCAAGTCAATAATTATGAAAGGCAAATACACTAGTATACAGTAATTTTGCTGACTTCATAGATCTTGGTGTCAGTCTTGATCTTCTGTTATAGATGTCAACCTATTAATTGAGGCAGAGAAAAGATCTAAACTTTAATTCATCACTGACTGACTCCAGTTCCCATTTAATTGCAAAAAAATTCAGGAACCAAATTATTAGTATTATAGGTTACCTTATTTCTACCCTTTCTCCTGAACAATCCTGAATGTTTGGCAAAAATTATTGGATAATTTTGTTACTCAATTATAAGAGAAGAAATACTCTAGATGAAATTCTAATTGAAAGCATAAGAAGAAAAGGAGAATAAAAATGATTTGTCCACAATAGATCTCTATGTTCCCAAAGATGGGACAAATGTACTTTTGTTGGATTTACAAAGATTCAGGCCTTTTCTGATCAAAATACAAAAGAATTATTAGAACAGCATCTATTTTTTATGTTTTCAATCTCTTAAAATCTTCTTTGGAAAGGAATGAAAGGTTGCCATGGAATCAACTGATTCTTTTATTCTATTCACTTTTCAATCCAAAGAATATGAAAAGATCCTAAGTTTTGACTTCTTTGTTTTTCAGTTTGTTCATTTTTTTTTTAGTTTTGTTGTTGTTTTAGTACCACTATTTTGAAGAATAGAAATAAAATCAGTTGGTCTGCTTAACTGTAGTCTCATTTGTCTTAGTTAATACAAACTAAGTTTCTCTTCTAAACCATATGGACACACAGAAAATTAAATAGATAAGAGTACAACAGCAAATGCTGATGTGCCATTCTTTTTAAAAGATGTAACTATTATGTATAGATATAAGTTGTCACACAGAAAAGAAAGCTTGCCTACAGAAAACGCATCTTCTGTTTCCTTAAGTAGAAATTTCTGACAAGGACAAATAAAATAATTTGACAATGGTTTCCAATAACTGAATGACAAAAATCTGTTCCTGTTGGGGATAGGAAGATGCACATGTGGACAAAGATTCATTCTTTTATGTTTTAGGGGGAAAATAAAATGATATGCCTTTTTCTTTTACTCCTAGTGAATTAAACCTAGACTAGTATCTCCAGATTTTTCTACAGTTATCCCTCAGCATTCACAGGGAATTGGTTCAAGGACCCACCATAGACACAAATATCTGAGTATGCTTAACTCTCATAGTGGACCCTCTGTATCCAAGGGTGCTGAACCAGCAGATTCAGAACCAGCATATGTGGAAAGTCAACTGTATATTTGTTGAAAGAAATCTGCTTATAAGTGGACTTGAACAATTCAAACCCGTGTTGTTCAAGAGTCAACGGAACTATGTACTTCTACGAATAAAAATGTTTTAAATCTTCACATATATAACATAAATTATATCATTTACTGTGCTAGTAGGTACAAAACATACAATAACAGAAATATTATTAAAAATAAATAAAATGGAATTAAAATTTTATGTAATACCAGTTTATTAATTAGTGATCCAAAAATCTTTCCTCACACTAAAATATTATTAATAACTTCAAAATAAAGATCAATGCAATCAAATATACACCATCTCCTTCAAACTTAGCTTAACATTTACTGATGCTATGATTCAAAAGTCTGGCTCTTAATTCAATTCTGGTTGACATAATCTAGAAAGAAAATGCTACACAAAGATAAAAAGATCCAAATAGATGAGGCACATTATTGGCTGTGCTTATTAAATCATGAAATTCATTTTGTAATCATTTGAGTGGTTAGTATTATATTTAACCCATGGTGTTTTTTTGCAAGAATCTTTGAAAGTTATGTGAACCAAAACTAGATAGCACAATATGCTTGTCTACTAAACAAGAAAGACAGGCACCACAAAAAAACTATTATATGTTGAAAGTGAACTAATAAATATGGGCAGGATGTTTGACTCCCACTCTTTCTAGAATAGCTGGGAGACTCATTAGAACCCATGACTATTTGACAAGTGGGCGGTGTAAGGCACTAGTGTTAAACCATGTGATAAATGTTATAACATTTGTATTTCTTACTTTCCAGAGGAAGTTAATTATAAAAAGAATTTGAACATTTTTTTCCCAAACTCTCTGGCAATCCAGGGAGAAAATATATGACCTAAGAAAACTGATACTAAGGAATTGCTTCGAGAAGACATCAAAATTTTAACCTAGGTTTTCTTTCAGGCTTTGCTTCAAGCACCTAGATAGTTTAACAAGCAGGGTCAGCATGTTTCCAGATAAGCACATTACACATATTTTGGTACTCACATGCTCAAAAGTCAAATACACAGTTGACCCTTAAATGACATGGGGGTAAGGGCACCAACTCCCATGCAGTCAAAACTTTCTGACTCTCCAATATCTTAACTAAAACAGCCTATTGTTGAATAGAAGCCCTACCAACAACATGAACAGTCAATTAACACATATTTTGTATATGTTTTATACACTGTATTCTTAAAATAAAAAGAGAAAAGAAAATAGTAAGAAAACCAAAAGGAAAATAGATTTACAATACTGTATTTATAGATGTCATAAGTCTACATCATCTGTCTATAAAATGAATTGTCTGTCAGTACCAGATTGAGGGCAGGAGGAGAAGAGGGCGACAGAGGATGAGATGGTTCAGTGGCATCACTGACTCAATCAACATGAGTTTGAGCAAACTCCAGGAGACGGTGAAGGACAAGGAAGCCTGGTGTGCTGCAGTGATAGGTCACAGAGTTGGACACAACATAGTGACTGAACAACAATCTACATTAATACTGCATTATATGATACAAGATACTGTAGCTGTTTACAGAATACTAACACTACAAATCAAAAACAAAAAGATAATATGAAAAAGAAATTCCTATTTACAGGTATAGTGATTCAAGCATTCATAATGAAGCAGCAGCAATACGATTACTTTATAGTAGCCAGAGTAGCTAGTCTATATGGTAATGAATGAATTGTTATAAAATTTTCATGGCATACAGTATTACAGTCATATTCATAATATATTACCAGAAACATTATAACTTTAAAAAAACACAAAAATATCTCACAGAGTTCTTACTGCAAAACAAGTTCACCACAATAGCAACAGGAGGTAGCTATGAAATTATTACATTAGGAATAGTGTACTACATACCATGTGGCATGTGGGATCTTAGTTCCCCACCCAGGGATCAAACTCATGCCCCTGCAGTAGAAGCACAGATTCTTAATCACTGGATTATCAAGGAAGTCCCTTTTGTTGCTTGGGCTTCCCCTGTGGCTCAGCTGGTAAAGAATTCACTTGCAATGTGGGAGGCCTGGGTTTGACCCCTGAGTTGGGAAGATCCCGAGAAGGGTAAGGCTACCCACTCCAGTATTCTGACCTGGAAAACTGCATGGACTGTTTAGTCCATGGCATCGCAAGAGTCAGACACAGCTGAGCGACTTTCACTCCACTTTGTTGTTGCTCAGTTGTTAGACGAATCTGACTCTTTGTAGCCTCACGGACTGCAGCATGCCAGGCTTCCCTGTCCTTCACTATCTCCTGGAATTTGCTCACATTTACGTTCATTGAGTTGGTGATGCTCTCTAACCATCTCATTCTCTGTCGCCCCCTTCTCTTCCTGCCCTCAATCTTTCCCAGCATCAGGATCTTTTCCAAAGAGTTGGCTCTTCACATCAGGCGGCCAAAGTGTTGAAGCTTCAGCATCAGTCCTTCCAATGAATATTCAGGATTGATTTCCTTTAGGATTGACTGGTTTGATCTCCTTTCAGTCCAAGGGACTCTCAAGAGTCTTCTCTACCACCACAATTGGAAAGCATCAGTTCTTCGGCTATCAGCCTTCTTTATGATCCAACTCTCACATCTGTACATGACTACTGGAAAAATCATAGCTTTGGCTGTAGGGGCCTTTGTCAGCATAGTGATGTGTCTGCTTTTTAATATGCTGTCAAGTTTGTTATGAATTTCTTTCCAAGGAGCAAGCATCTTTTAATTTCGTGGCTGCAATCACCATCCACAGTGATTTTGCAGCCCAAGAAAAGAAAATCTGTCACTGCTCCCACTTTTTCCCCTTCTATTTGCCATGAAGTGGTGGGACTGGATGCCATAATCCTAGTTTTCTGAATGTTGAGTTTCAGGACAACTTTTTCACTCTTTCACCCTCATCAAGAGGCTTTCTAGTTCCTCTTTGCTTTCACCATTAGAGTGGTATCATCCTCATATCCACATCCAGTTGTTGATATTTCTCCCAGCAATCTTGATTCCAGCTTGTGATTCATCCAGCCCTGTATTTCACAGGATGTACTCTGCACAGAACTTAAATAAGCAGGGTGCCAATATACAGCCTTGTTGTACTCCTTTCCCAGTTTTGAACTAGTCAGTTGTTCCATATATGGTACTAATTGTTGCTTCCTAACTCATATATAGGTTTGGAGAGACAGGTAAGGCGGTCTGGTACTCCCGTATCTTTATAAGAATTTTCCACAGTTAGTTGTGATCCACAGAGTCAAAGGCTTTTGAATAGTCAATGAAACAGAAATAGATGTTTTTCTGGAATTCCTTTGCTTTCTCCATGATCCAACAAATGTTGGTAATTTCACCTCTGGCTCCTTTGCCTTTTCTAAACCCTGTTTTGTACATCTGGAAGTTCTCAGTTCATGTACTGCTAAAGCCTAGAAAACTGCATCTTTACATTTGTTTACATTTCTCTCCACTGCAAATGGTGCCATATATGGTCTGTAAGTGTATGTGTAATTTTTTATAAATTTTAAATCTTTATAATAGATTTGTGTATATTTTATGGTATTAAATGATAAAAGAGACTTGTATCTACATGTATTCTATGCATTCATTACATTTTTCTCTTAATTTTTTCTATATTTCTGGGCCATACAGTTCCTCTGAGTTTCATCAGATTGTTGAAAATCTCCACAAAATTTTCCAATATATTTATCGAGACGAATTCAAGTGGACCCCCACAGTTCAAACCCATATTGCTCAAGGGTTAACTGTACTTTGATATCCAGTGTTTAAGGGATTTACTCACTCAGAAACTAAATCAAAACAGTTAATTTCCCAGGAAAGCACAATTTGAAATTTAGAATAAAAAGAAATATGAAAACTTACTTTGGTCCAAGATTTAATCATCCAGCAAAATACAAATGTACAGTAAAATGACTTGTTAGTCACAAATCTGTTGAGAACATCTGACTAATGGCAGGAAGCAGTTTGTAGGTATTCCACAGTAAATCTATTTTTAAGACATATCACATTCAAAAAAGCTTGATTAAGCTTTTATCCTAATCTTCAGATTATAAACTTTTGCTGGTCTACATAAAATATACAGAATCTTCCATTCATCTGTTCACTTTAGCATTACGTATGAAATAGTATCAGTCGAACAAAGCTAGTGGAGGTGATGGAATTCCAGTTGAGCTATTTCAAATCCTGAAAGATGATGCTGTGAAAGTGCTGCCCTCAATATGCTAGCAAATTTGGAAAACACAGCAGTGGCCACAGGACTGGAAAAGGTCAGTTTTCATTCCAATCCCAAAGAAAGGCAATGCCAAAGAATGCTCAAACTACCGCACAATTGCACTCATCTCACAGGCTAGTAAAGTAATGCTCAAAATTCTCCAAGCCAGGCTTCAGCAATATGTGAACCATGAACTTCCAGATGTTCAAGCTGGTTTTAGAAAAGGCAGAGGAACCAGAGATCAAATTGCCAACATCTGCTGGATCATCAAAAAAGCAAAAGAGTTCCAGAAAAACATCTATTTCTGCTTTATTGACTATGCCAAAGCCTTTGACTGTGTGGATCACAATCAACTGTGGAAAATTCTGAAAGAGATGGGAATACCAGACCACCTGACCTGCCTCTTGAGAAACCTGTATGCAGGTCAGGAAGCAACAGTTAGAACTGGACATGGAACAACAGATTGGTTCCAAATAGGAAAAGGAGTACGTCAAGGCTGTATATTGTCACCCTGCTTATTTAACTTCTATGCAGAGGACATCATGAGAAACGCTAGACTGGAAGAAACACAAGCTGGAATCAAGATTTCTGGGAGAAATATCAATAACCTCAGATATGCAGATGACACCACCCTTATGGCAGAAAGTGAAGAGGAACTCAAAAGCCTCTTGATGAAAGTGAAAGAGGAGAGTGAAAAAGTTGGCTTAAAGCTCAACATTCAGAAAACTAAGATCATGGCATCCAGTCCCATCACTTCATGGGAAATAGATGGGGTAACAGTGGAAACAGTGTCAGACTTTATTTTGGGGGGCTCCAAAATCACTGCAGATGGTGACTGCAGCCATGAAATTAAAAGACGCTTACTCCTTGGAAGGAAAGTTATGACCAACCTAGGTAGTATATTCAAAAGCAGAGACATTACTTTGTCAACAAAGGTCCATCTCGTCAAGGCTATGGTTTTTCCTGTGGTCATGTATGGATGTGAGAATTGGACTGTGAAGAAGGCTGAGTGCCCAAGAATTGATGCTTTTGAACTGTGGTGTTGGAGAAGACTCTTGAGAGTCCCTTGGACTGCAAGGAGATCCAGCCAGTCCATTCTGAAGGAGATCAGCCCTGGGATT
Organism: Bos indicus x Bos taurus; assembly: GCF_003369695.1. Lineage (NCBI taxonomy): Eukaryota > Metazoa > Chordata > Mammalia > Artiodactyla > Bovidae > Bos > Bos indicus x Bos taurus. The sequence goes on along the minus strand of NC_040079.1, from coordinate 64,418,939 downwards.
TCTTTGGAAGGAATGATGCTAAAGCTGAAACTCCAGTACTTTGGCCACCTTATACAAAGAGTTGACTCATTGGAAAAGACTCTGATGCTGGGAGGGATTGGAGGCAGGAGGAGAAGGGGACGACAGAGGATGAGATGGCTGGATGGCATCACTGACTCGATGGACGTGAGTCTGGGTGAACTCCGGGAGTTGGTGATGGACAGGGAGGCCTGGCATGCTGCAATTCATGGGGTCGCAAAGAGTCGGACACGACTGAGCGACTGAACTGACTGAACTAACACTTACTGGTGATAAAATATAAGTAATAAATAATATATCATATTCTTATGTATTTACAAATATTGAGAAATCATTAACAAAGTTTTCTCTTCAGAAATAGAAGTCCAGTTTGCTCCCAACTTTAAATAAAGAAATACTAAAAATAAAGCCTTTGAAAAGATAAATAGCAGGGTCTTGGAGATTTCTTAAACAAACTCTTGTATTGAGCACTAGACAACTAGCATAAGACTTGGGGGTGGTAGGAGGAGATAAGAGAACAAGAGAATGTCAGGTTCATATGGAACCTTCAAGGACATCGAAGCTGATCATCCTTTTGAAGCATGGATTCTTTCTGTAACACCATGCAAAGTGTTCATTAAGCCAACCTACTGACTGATCAAGCGTTCACTGCTCACCAACGCAGCCACTTCTCTCTTAAAACATGAGAAAGCTTTCCATACATGAAAAGCTAATGAGCTAATACATGCCTCTCTCTCCCTGTCACCCACAGGCATCCAGAACAACTCCAACTCCTTCCCTCTAGGACCTCTCCTAAGGGATAGCTATCAAAAATACTAGTTAGTCTCAATGAATCTTTTTATTTACATTCCATTATTTTTCAACTACATTTTTCAATTAAAAATTGTAGTCTTATCATATCACACTATTAGTTAATATCCAGTTTATTAATGTTTCTCTGAAAGTGTGAAAATGCTCAGTTTCTCAGTCGTGTCCAACTCTTTGTGACACCTGGACTGTAGCCCACCAGGTTCCTCTGTCCATGGAATTTTCCAGGTAAGAATAATGGAGTGGATTGCCATGTTCTACTCCAGGGGAATCTTTCCAACCCAGGGATTGAATCTGCTGCATCAGCTGCATTGGCAGTCAGATTATTTACCATTGAGCCACCTGTGGGACCTATAAAAGAATACTATATTGCTAGACATGCCCCAAATTGGAAAGAGCAAAGTAATACTTACCCTCTCCATTCTAGATACTACACATCTATTCTTGAAGCCCAAGATTATATTCACTGTTTCCATGGCTATGTCACATATATTGATTCAAACTGAGCTTTATGCTGACTAAAACTTTAGCCTTATTTTGTCAACTAAAAATTGTCACTCATCATCTGCCTCTACAAGGATGAAGTCACTAGCCACTGCAGTTGCTGACCTCCAACATGCCCCGAAAGGAGTTTAGGGTGGAAATCAGGTATGAGGCATTCTGTGATCTGGGAAAACTGGCAGAACAGGCCTTCAGATAAAAGATTTTATGAGCCCAATTTCTTGCATCTTCTCATATCCAGAAAAGCACTAAAATCATTAAAAGAGACACCTGATCTTCATAACTAGCAACCACCTTCTTCCAAATGTGTGATTGGTTACTTCTATCCCTCTTCACCAGAATCACATATATATTGATGTCCCCTCCTCCACTTCTATGGAGCAGTTCTGAAAGGCCACATCCCAGGCTATAGTCATAATTTTGCTCCAAATAACTCTTAACTCACAATTCTCACATAGTGCATTTTTTTAAGTCGACAAATTATTCATTTACTCAACAAATATTTATGTAATGCTCAGAGGTAAAGAATCTGCCTGCAATGCAGGAGACCTGGGTTTGATTGCTGGGTGGGGAAGATCCCCTGGAGAAGGAGATGGCAACCCACTCCAGTGTTCTTGCCTGGAAAATCCCATGGACAGAGTTGCCTGGCAGACTTCAGTCCATGGGGTCACAAGAGTCAGACTCCACTTAGCAACTAAATAATAAAAAAACTGTTACTAAAAGTATATTACAATACTAGGAACAGTATGAAAAATCAGTGAGCTATAACTGAAAGAGGTTAAGACCTGGGCCCAAGCCCCACTTTATCCAGCTATACCTGGGAGAGAACACTTGTTCAGTTCACTTCAGTTGCTCAGTCGTGTCCGACTCTTTGTGACCCCATGAATTGCAGCACGCCAGGCCTCCCTGTCTATCACCAACTCCCGGAGTTCACCCAAACCCATGTCCATCGAGTCAGTGATGCCATCCAGCCATCTCATCCTCTGTCGTCCCCTTCTCCTCCTGCCCCCAATCCCTCCAAGCATCAGAGTCTTTTCCAATGAGTCAACTCTTTGTATAAGGTGGCCAAAGTACTGGAGTTTCAGCTTTAGCATCAGTCCTTTAGCATTAGTCCTTTAGCATCAGTCCAATGAACACCCAGGACTGATCTCCTTTAGAATTGACTGGTTGGATCTCCTTGCAGTCCAAGGGACTCTCAAGACTCTTCTCCAACACCATAGTCCAAAAGCATCAATTCTTCAGCACTCAGCTTTCTTCACAGTCTTTGTTAGAGCTACTCAATTTTCATAACAGGATAACTATCTTGCTACATCCTGGTAAGAGTTCCAAAACATATGACTAGGCCTTCAGCCAGAAATTTAGAATACCAGCACTCCAGGTTATCCAGTTCCCTTCCAAATACCTACTGAGAGAAGAAACGTTTAAAGAAGATAGGTCCAAGGCTTTAAAAAGTCAATCCTTGGTTAATGTTGAATTACCAGAAAGCTACATGTTAGGAACCAACCACATACCGTTCTGATCATCTTCAGTGAGTTGCATTTAATACTTTGTCCTAACCTTTAACAGATTATTGTAAGAAGTACTATGTGAAAGTCACAACTGCATTATGTTTTAAAGCTGCTAATACTATCCATTTTGCTAATGAGTTCCTTTTACTGATAGAAAAGGTTTTGTTTCTCTGAGGAATGAGATGTTTCTACAGTTCTAACAATGAAAATCATCAGCATGTTTTATACATTTTTTTTAAATAAGTTTTAGAGAGATAAAAGTAAGTTTATAAGAAATAATGAGAAAAAAATGCCATTTAATACATGAACAAATATCAAGAAATATTTGTATTTCCTGCTTCATCAGCAACCGGAAAAGGGTACATGAGAGCAGGATGGATAATTCAAATTGGGTCTTATTAAATTTATTATTAATTAAGTGAAAGATCATTATTCAGTTTCCTCTATATTTCCTCTTTCCAAATAATCAGGCCCAATAACTTACTTTCCCCAATGACAAAGGTTCTAAGATCTCATGAACCTAAGAACTATCTAGAGAATTTCTTTAAGAAATTTACATTTTTAAATAAACTCCCCACGTCATTTGGGAAGCAAGTGAGCCACATAATACATTTTGAGAACCCTCTTCCAGGACTAACTTTCGGATCACTTGAATCAACTCTTGTCCCTCATCTCTGGGCTCTCTGTTGTCTCTCTTGGTCCCTCTAAAAACCTGGTGACCAATGGTATAATGAGTATTCTTATGAAGGGTCCTACTAAAGCAGAGAATATAAAAGGATTACGTCCCTACTCCTATGCACCACAACCACATTCGCTTTAATACATCCTAGTGTTGATAGGCATGTTCACAAAGGCAATGCTTCACTTTGACTGTCTGATAGAGGTCACTTATTTTGACTCTCTTGAGAAATGGGAGCTAAAAATGAATTAAAGTAGGTCCAAATCACAATCAAATGAAACTGTGAAGAGCATTGTATCGGACCTTTTTCTCAATTAAACCAGTTGCAATCTTTTTTCAAAATATAATCTATTCTACTTTTAAAATTAAGAATTTTGCTTTGAACAGAAAATCTGGCAACCTCCTTGAGTAAAATTATTCTTCCTGAAAGTAAGACCTTTTTGTTATAATTTTTTAATTATTTATGATGATTTTAAATTCAAACAATACCACTTTCAGAATATCTACAGGCAAGTAACCTGTTGTCATAAAGGACTCAGGGAATAGATTTATAAACAATCAAAACATTACAGGCAAGAGTAAAGAAACTTTATTGTTGCTCTCCAGCTCACCATTTCATGGATGAACAAATCATTCCATGACAGAAACTGATGTTATACCATAAAGTTCTCTACCTGGACCATCTATATGATTTATCAAAAGAAACATTTGAAAAACTAAACATGACCAATCGCTTACAGTATGCCAACTGAAAATTCACAGTAAATGTCTACATAAAAGGTTCAGGTACTCATTTAAGTTACCAAGATCAATCTAAAAGTTACTGCTTTCAAGCTATTTCTTACTTATAAAAACTCTAACCCTACACACATTCTATCATGACTAAATTAACTTTAGATAAAAAACATTTTCAAAGAACAAGTTGAGATATCCAAAGCACAAACTCAGAGTCTGAAAAATGAGTGATTTTACTCAGAAAATGACCAGATAGAAATTCTTTAAGTCTTTATATTTGAGAGAAATCAAGCTAAGACCAGTTAGGGCATGATTCACTCTCCTATGCTACTTGCATTTTCTACCTGGTATGTTTTTAATTTTATAAATTTCATGCTGTCTCCATGGTTACCAGTGCTTAATCATAACAAGCACCTGGTCTATACACAGGTATTAATATTTCCCTATGAACTGCACATACTAACTTGCTCAAAACCTCTCTACACTTTCTCAATGACTAAGTTTTTCACTTCTAAGCAAAGATTTTCAAAAGGTTCTTTTTATTTTCTTTTTTTCCTTTTTAAATTTTGCACATTATATGGAATTCAGTAATTTCATGATAGTTAAGATTTGCCAACACATCACAATCTGTTATTTTACATATGATGTCTATACCCATCAGTAGGTACTCTTCTGAGATTAAGTCAGACATACCTTAATTTTTAAAAACTATATTTTGTATATACTTATAAAAGTCAAAATCAATTAACAAATTAGGTGAATACCGGTATTCATTCATTCACCAGACAAGAGCCTAGAGGGAAGTATATAAACACCAACAACTCCTCAGTGACTCACCACAGTTATGTTTCCTAAGCAACACTGGAACACTTTATTTCTAAGAAAATTAAAATGCAGTTTGATGTTGTGGACATTTTCCACATGAAAGCATGTGGGCAATGATTAAGAGGCAGACTTTGTCAAACTTCCTAGGTTCATATCCTAACTCACTCATGTGACCTTAGACAAATTATTTAACCATGCCTCAGTTTCCGCATCTGTATCAGGGGATAATAATAGTATCTGCCTCACAGGATTATTTTAGGGACTAAAGGGATCTACATTGATTAATGTGTAGAATAGCTCCTGACACACATTAGTTACTATATAAGCATTTATTAAATATAAATCAATCAAAGTCTTACCCCATGTATCATGAAAACATGCTTTCTAAGAAAATCTTTTTTTTTCCATGAGAAATATTTTTTTTACCCTCCCATAAGGCAAGATAGTCCTGACTTTAAATTTTCTTATGCAACTTAAATGTTATCTGATCAGCTAATCCCATATCTTTGAGAGTTCTAGACACTGACCATATGGAGCATTTTATATATCACTTCATTTAATCAACAATGGAAATCCTACAAAAGACTGGTGATTTCCCTATTACAAATGAGAAAACTCAGGTTTAATGAAGTTAGATTAATTTGCACAAATTCACTGAGTTGGTAAGTGGCAGAGATGGGTCAGCAGATGACATCTCCAAAGTCAATGTTTTTAATCAGTCCATTACCATCAACAAAATACTACATTAAAAGATAATTTCACAGGACTTGCCTGGTGGTACAGTGGCTAAGATTTCACACTCTCAATGCTGGGGGCCCCAGTTCAATCTCTGGTCAGGGACTTAGATCCCACATGTCACAGCTAAGAGCATGGTGCAACAAAGACCAAAGATCCTGTATGCTGCAACTAAGATCCAGCACAGCCAAACAAAATTTTTTTTAAAAGAGAGAATGTCACAACTCTTCAAAACTATAAATTTGTTCCATCCAGGTACTCTTAGCCTGCTCCTGGAACCCCAGCAATGTAAAATTTGAATTTGTCAGTGCCTGCGGGCGTGGTTCCTCTGCTTCCTGAACACCACAGACTTGTGTATGTGATTGATTCTCACAGATTACTAAGGTTCTTTGGTGGAAATCAAGCCTACATTGGCAGCAGGCTCTAGATGGTGCCTGGAACCATATGAAAAATGATCTTTTGCAGCTTGCCCATACATGTCTGTAAAATTCTGGCACTGGAGCGTTCAGACGCAGCAGGAGTTTTTTCTGAAGCCACTGAACAGCTTTGAAAAGTGCAGTTTATCTCATCCTGTTAGCCTAATGATTAGTCAGTTCTAATGCAGCAGTCTCAGTGATGAATGTCCTATTACTGATGGGAAATACTGACTAACTCTGGGATGGCCTTTTTTAATTCTGAAGCTCCAATAAAATGTCTCCACTCACTTGGCTGGGCTCAATCACTAATGAGGAAGTCTGGGTTTTATGAACTTCCTGATACACACCAGTCACTGCAATATCTTGATGTCAGCCTATCCTGCCTTCCCTGATGGATCCCAGAAGCCCCTTCCTTCAGGGACTACCAATGACCCACTTCGAACAGTTAAAATAAGCAGAAGCAACTTCTTCAATCATCACTGAAACCACTTCTCAGTAACAACTGACGTGACATTTTGCCCTCTACCACTCAGATGTGCGTCTAAAGTAATGTTCTTGGTCTCTGAGTATCATTACCTAGCAGTGACCTCCTCTGTTTCAGTGAAGGATGGTATAAGCTTAGGTTCTCCTAAACTGAAAGACTAAATTCTGGATCTGATAACACTAGATATTTAATGCCAAAAGAGGAACTATATAGAAGCCTGCAGGAGCATTCAGACAACTTGGGCAGGAGGTGGGGGTATGGAATATGGCACTGCTTCAGAAGAGCTGTGGTTCATGTTGCTACCAGAGATGTTCACAAGCAGAACCTGTAGCTAGCAGATGCTTGGCACAGGAGAAGCTGCTCATCTCTGTAGCACTGCTAAGGAAATGCTCATCTGTTTTAGAAGAGGGAACTACATATGTACAACATAGCACTCATTGTCCTTGTCAGTGATCTAGACAAAACATCTAAATCTGAGTTACAGTTAGGAAATAATAGTTTGTTAAGATAGTTTACAGGCACATCAGAAATTTAAAAAAAACAACTTCAGGTCAAAGGAATAGAGGGGATCATTATACTGACTGTATCTCAGAAATTAATCCCTGCCTCTACATCACTTGGGGGCTTCCCTGGTGGCTCAGAGGGTAAAAGCATCTGCTTGCATTGAAGGAGACCTGGGTTCGATCCCTGGGTCGGGAAGATCCCTTGAAGAAGGAAATGGCAACCCCACTCTAGTATTCTTGCCTGGAAAATCCCATGGACGGAGAAGCCTGGTAGACTTCAATCCATGGGGTCGCAGAGAGTCGGACATGACTGAGCGACTTCACTTTCACTACATCACTTAATACTAGCAAATCCTGAGTTGACATTTCCAATTACAGTATACATTATAAACTAATAAAAACCACATGTATGACCTTTGACTTAACAAGTCAAACTTTAAAGAGAAACAAACATGATTTTTAAAGCTATTTGGCAAAATAGAGTTCCCTCATCCATGAAGATAAGCAAATTAGTTGTAAGTAGGCGTTGTAAGAATAATGCTTATCCTATTCAAACAGTGGACCTCACAGAAGCAAAGGAGGTAAGATAAAAATCTTGGTACCATGTTCAACACTGTGTTGAGTGCCATCTCTCAGGAGTAAGACAGAAATATTTCCTTCTGTCCTGCAAGCTCTGCAATTAATTATATCATTAACAATCCATCAAGAGTAATATGTTTCTGGGCTTCCCTGGTGTCTCAGGGGTAAAGAATCTGCCTGCCCATGCAGGTGGATACAAGGTTCCATCCCCAGTCCAGGAAGAACCCACAGGCCATGGAGCAACTATGCCCATGCACAATAACTAGTGAACCCACACTCTAGAGCCTGTGTTCCACAAAGAAGTGTAGCCTCCGCTCCCCAGAACCAGAGAAAACCCTTTCACAACAACAAAGACCTAGCACAGTCAAAAATAAATAAATACATAAAAATTTTTTAGAGGGAGGGGATATATGTATACCTATGACTGATTCATGTTGAGGTTTGACAGAAAACAACAAAATTCTGTAAAACAATTATCCTTTGATTAAAAAATAAATTTTAAAAAAAGAAAGAATAATACATTTCTCTGAGCCCACAGTCTCAATTATTATATTCCCTTTTAGCAAAGCTTCTAACACTGCCATTTTCTTTGCTGAAATTTATAGAAAAAGCAATGCAGAGTTATAGATTAGCTGCTGTAATTAGAAATAGAATTCAAAAGTGTTTGTTGGGTTTTCTTCAGGTAGCCATAGAGTTCATTCCAGCTGAATGATTTCTTGGAGCTATTCACCCATATCTAGACCCTATTACCTATATTTTCAAAACCCTTTTGATCCAGTATGATGAATCAATGATGTGACAATCACTGAATAGAGAATATATTTTAAAGATAAATGTAACCACCAGTGGCTATGAAATAAATATTAAAATCCCATCAAAGGAACAAACAGACAGCCTTTGCCTAATAGGGGAATGTTTTCCAGTCAGCTCTGAAGCCAAAGCCTGAGTGTATGCGTGTTAAGTTGCTTCATTCATATCTGACTCTTTGCAACCCTGGGGGACTACAGCCCCCCAGGCTCCTCTGTTCACGGGATTCTCTAAGGAAGAATACTGGAGTGGGTTGCCATACCTAAAATGCCTCTGTATCAGGGGAGTTCCACAGACATTTTTTATTTACCATGTTTGTCTGCAGAAGAGCATATTCACAATGGAGAGAAGGCACATCTTGAAGACCCCAAATTTCATGGATTTTATTAACAGCTGCTGTTGCTGCATGCTAAGTCGCTTCAGTTGTGTCTGACTCTGTGCGACCCCATAGACGGCAGCCCACCAGGCTTCTCTGTCCCTGGGATTCTCCAGGCAAGAACACTGAAGTGGGTTGCCATTTCCTTCTCCAATGCATGCATGAATGCTAAGTCGCTTCAGTCGTGTCCAACTCTGTGTGACCCCATGGACAGCAGCCCACCAGGCTCCTCTGTCCACGGAAGTCTCCAGGCAAGAATATTAGCAGCATAAAGTAACAATAGTTAATATTTAATGAGGGCCCACTATATACCAGCCACTAATTCCAGAAATTAACTCATTTAATCCTCATAATATACATATGAAGTAGGTACTACTGTATCCCGTTGTATAGAAGGACAAGCTGAGTTTTACAAATGCTTACATACATTTAACAAGCAGCAGAACCAGAATTCTAACCAAGTGGCCTAATCCCAGAGACCCTAACTCTCAACCAGCAACTAGGGGAACAGAAATACAAATAAGAGAGAATTGGTACGTACTGAGCTCTGGCATCTTTTTGGTCACATTAGAAACATTTCACTTAATTCTCACAAAGCATATTTTATAAAAGTAAAGTAAGTTTCAGAGAGATTAAGTAACTACTCAAATCCATGACATCAGCCAGAGGAAAAGCTAATATTCCATATACTACATCACAGCACCTCTCCACAGCTTAAAGACTAAGTGACAGAAACAGAAGCAGAAATCTCACCTCAATTTGCTTATCAGTGCTTTTATAAGACAGTGATCAAGGAAACCTATCTGGAAAAGATGCTGGTAGGACCCAAAGGAAATCAATAGATAACAACAAAATCAGCATAACCAAGGGAGAAAGGATCTAAAACCTTAGAGCACTGCAGTGTTGGGGGGTGTGGTGTATGTGTGTGTGTGTGTAAACTGTTTCATTCTGTTTTCAACTACTTTTATTTTCTTGATGAAAACTTGAGTAGTTCTCAACTAGGAACAGTATCTCATCAAAGACTGTCTGGCAATAGTGAGGAGAATTGATTCTCTTCATGATTGGGCAATTTTATTTTCATTGAGCAGGCACAGGCTAGAGATGCTAAACATCCTGCAATATAATGTCAGCACAACAAAGCACTAAATCACCAAAAATGCCAATACTGCTCATCTAGCAATAAAAAGTACTTAAAAGAAACCATTCAGGTATCACTAAGGAAAAAAAAAAATACAGCATCCAGGTGGACTTACCAATTGTGCACCAAATGGACAGAGGAATAAATAGGGACCATTATAGACAGGTTCCTAACAAAGTATGCTTCTGTTTTAGAAATGCTTTAGAAAAAGCATTTTACCATCCTGTGTCTTATATACATGTAGACATAAAGTTTTGCTATTAATATGATAGAGAAAATATGTAATACCTAAATTTTGAGTGAAGACTCAAAATAATCTCTAAACACCTTCACAGTTTAGCCCAAAAGTAGACTTCTTACTTATAAGGTAGTTTCTACTATGAATAGTATAAAAGTGGCTAAACATTAATGAACAAAATTTGATTCAATAAAAATTTGAATCAATAAAACCACAAAATTGGCATGTTTAAGAAACAGCAAAAAGATGAGTGTGATTCGATCGGAATAAGCATGAAAGAATGAGTGACTGGTAGGCTGATGTTAGAAAGGCAGGCAGAGGCCAAAATGTGTAGGGCATATTGTGGAGTCTTAATAAGGAGTGTGGACTTATGCTTGTTGTGATGGAACTGGAGAACTTTAAGCAAGGAATAAATAATCTGATTTATTTTTAAACCTCTAGTTAGGGGAGTAAGAAAAGAAAACTGAGAACTAGGATACCATTCTACTTGGAAATTAGGGTTGTGATAAGGTAGACAAAAGCATATATAGCAACACCTTTGTTAAATTGCCTGATTAGGGGAGATGCTGGTTAAAAAAGTTAACCAATTTTATTTTGAAACTACACGGGTCCAAAACATCCCTGCACAAACTTCTGCCACTCTTTTTCAGATAGGCCAAGTGATCTCTTAACATAATTTAAAGAAAAAGCATTTTACCACCTACAGACTCTTCAAAGTTAAAATTAGTCCATTATTTTCAATGCTGACACACCTAGAAACAAGTCTGCAATAATACTAAATTTGTTGTGGTCTCTGCTGACTTCAGCTAACTGAATAAACATATATGGAAAAATTAAATCCCCAAATTGTTCACACTAGAATACTAGAGAATATTTTAAAATAGCTCCTATTTCAAATATAACTAATTAGAAAAGTACAAAACTAGGGGCTCAAGGAAAATAAGTCAAAGACAGAATTTGTTAAAATAGTCAAGTTTTTAAAAAAATAATCAAGTTTAGAGAAGCAATGCTGACTTTATTGCGTAATTATTCACAGACTTCCAATTCGCAAGACACCTTGCTTTGGTTTATTTGACACTGCTTTGTCTCTCATGGAATCCAGATGGCACATTTATTTATTCAAATAATTGTTATCAACCAACATTTCTGAGCACCTGCTGTGTGTGTGTTAGAAGCTAGCAATATAAAGCATTGCTGTCAGTCCACAGATTAGTAAAGTGTAAGAAAAAAGATGACCAATAGTAAAAAAAAAAAAAAAAATGCATGCCAATTACAGGCACCGAACTGAAATATACCTTCTGTGTCTGAGAGACTGAATCAGAGGGACTAAGCCACATCATTAATAACTGATAATTTCCTGGGTGCCAAATAAATTTTCTAGTCAGTAAATGAGGGGAGAAGGCAATGGCAACCCACTCCAGTACTCTTGCCTGGCAAATCCCATGGACAGAGGCGCCTGGTAGGCTGCAGTCCATAGGGTCGCTAGGAGTCGGACACGACTGAGTGACTTCACTTTCACTTTTCACTTTCATGCATTGGAGAAGGAAATGCAACCCACTCCAGTGTTCTTGCCTGGAGAATCCCAGGGACGGGGGAGCCTGGTGGGCTGCCGTCTATGGGGTAACAGAGAGTCAGACACGACTGAAGTGACTTAGCAGCAGTCAGTAAATGAGAGTTCAGAAGACTGGATGACTAGAAAGGTTCAGTAAGGATTTCATAGATTAGATTGCAAGAAAGCCGTTCAGGAAGGGTTCTTATGCAAATAATTTATCCTTATGACTTAAAAGTAATAATTTACAACTTTCCATATTTGGGGATATTTAGGGTGGGTATCACAAACACATGAGTAAGAAGTCTCTAAAGTGTACCATACACTGCACTCCGGAATGAGGAAACTCAGAACTCTAGAACCTGAATCCGAGATCTAAAGAATGTTAACTTGTTTTTCCTTAAACTTCCTGTTTTTCCCTACAAACGTATTAAACACTTTCCAAAACGTCTTATTAATCATATTTTCCCCCACTGCTTAAAAAGAATTAACAAATGTCATAAGACATTTAAAAGATGGTGTCAAAGGATTCCCTCCTTCAAAAATGTTAGAAGCTGCTAGTTTAAATGTATCTGAGAGATTTTCCGCTTTGTTCCAATGATCTCTTCAGACTGAGGTGCATGCATTTCAGTCAAAGGACAAAAATTCTTGTGTGTCTTGAAACCTTTAACAGCATTAAAAAATAAAAGAAAAACACTTGCTGTCATTTTTTGACCTTTTTTTTCAGTGAGCTTCCGTACAAATACACAACACCACTTTACCAGTAACAGGCTTGGCCACGTGAGGAAACCCTGGAGCTCGCCTCTTCGCGTCACCGGTACAGCCGGACCGTCATCCCACAGCCAGTTACATGGAAGCGCGCCGGAGAACCCTGGGAGTTGTGGGCACCGGGGATTGTGGGAAATGTAGTTTGGAGACATCGCCCTGCTCACCATTTCTGTAATGGCTGCTTCCTTGAAGGTAATGTACGAGCTTGTCTCCGAAGGCTCCTTAGCTTGCCCAGTGTATTTGTCAAACGGGGCAAATTTGCACCTTGCCGGGCCAAAGCAGGGATTCTTTTTAAAGTCTTACTTTCAAGTCCTGGGACGAACTTGGTTTTCGGTTGACTTTTTCTTTTTTTTTTTTTTTTAGCTTTTTCTTTATAGGCGAACAAACGAACTTTTAAATCTAGTTCCCGTTTGAACAAACTGTTTGTCTTTAGTTTTTACCCATTCTTCTCCCTTCCATACAACCTCCCCGCTCTGCGCTGACTCTAGATGCCTCTTTAAAATAATAATAATTAATAATGTGTAATTTTTAAATCCTGCTACGCCCCTCTGATAGTAGGCGCTGTCACGTGGAATCTCTTAGCCTCTGCATCCGGAGCTGCTGGAAGGGAGTCAGATAGAATTCAGTACCGCTTTCTTTGGTAAGTCTTAACTATTTCCCCACGACTTCACAGCTATATGTTGTTTGACTTTGCTAGATTTGTCTGCATTTCCTGGATGGGAGAGGTCCTAAGAAAATATAATTTTCACTCTCTAGGACAATTTCCAAGTTACTGTCTTGTGCATCATCATCTATCTTTCTTATGTTCTACTGTTCAATTTCTGTTTTGTTGATACCCATAGTGTTGGCCTTATACAGTGTGGAAAAATCGCTGGAGTCAGGAAATTATCATGAGAAAGGGAGATGAGCCTCAAATGACTATCTTTAATTACCATTTACTTCCCAAAGGTTCTTTCACCATAAAATGAGATGAGTCTGAATATAATTTATAGGCCCTAATTGAAAAGGTTGCATGAACTGTTACTTATCATGTATTCATATTGTCATGTGAAAAGGTTGGAATTTTTAATGATTCCTTTTTTTTCCATGTTTTAATTTATAGAGATCATCCTTCAAGAACCAGCCACATCATGATCTCAGTTTCAACACAGTTGTTCCTAGTCCTCTTTTCATTGCTTTTGGTGCTGCCTGTTGTTGAAGCAGTAGAAGCCGGAGATGCAATTGCTCTCTTGTTAGGTGTGATTCTCAGTATTACAGGCATTTGTGCTTGTTTGGGGGTGTATGCACGAAAAAGAAATGGACAGATATGACTTTGAAGGGCCTCCTGAATCAAACCTTCCTCTGAAAACCTTTGTGCTATTGAGTTTCAGAACTGAGCTTTGGTGTCTGAAAGTTCCCAAGAAACAGTTAATAGAGAAGTTTCAATTTATTGGGTATTTTCCTATAAAAAGGAACAAATTGATATACTGTGTTAAAGGTAAAACAACATGTTTTTGTCACAACAGATAATGCACTGGAAAATGCCATCTGTAATTTGCATTTGCTGAAATTTGCATAAGTAATATTTCATAGTTTCAGAATTCTCAGTAGGAAGAAAGAAACTCTTGCCCAGAATCCTAGGAAATTGCCACTGTTCAGTTATAATCACTGCCTCCTGCATCATTGAGGAATTTTTCTCCATATTTTTATTGGATTTTTGTTTTGTTATCTCCAAGTTAGTACTGTACCTAGACATTAAATACAGTTGGTCAGAAATTAAAACTTATCTCTGTGTGGGAAAAAGTTCAGAAAATGTATTCAATGTATCTAACATTGAAATGGAGAGAAGATTTAATGTAAAAAAAATACTTTATATTGACATTGAAATGGAGAAGAGATTTATTGTTTAACAAAAACAAAAAATGTTTATATTAATTAAGTAACATCTCCATGGTGAGAAATACTATGTTAAGTATAAACCTATTATGTAAGTTAATTTGTGGTGTCCATTTCTGTTTATTTCAGACTGTTTTTATCTCTGTGAAGTTTTTATGAACTAAGTGGAGACGAGTAGATGCCTTATCTTAACTGATGACTCCAGCTTTTAGAGATATAATCAGTGAAAAATGAGAAATGGGCAGCATCAAGGTAGGGAAGAGGCCCCTGGTAGAGAATCCACAGATGCAGAAGGCAAATGTTATTATGGCATGTACTGATTTACACACAAGCCACATGAGGCACACTCTTCCTTGCTACTTAAAGTGTCCTCGGCAGCAGCAGTATCACCTTAGGACTTGTTAAAACTGCAGTCTTAGGCCCCCTCCACCCCACCCCCAACCAATTGAATCAGAATCTGCTTTTGTTTCAAGAACCCAGCATAACTTTATACACATTCAAGTTTAAGAAGATTGCTTTAACTTGTTTGAATGCAAGGATCAAACAAGTTGATAAAAACCGTTAGATTCCCAGGTTCCTCTCCTGGTTGCATTGTAGGTTGCGGTATGGAATTCTTTGTTTAACAAGGGACCACAGTGATTCCTTTGACTGTAGATACAGCCAACATAGAATTGTATGAGTAAATCAAACTGCTCTGGGGTCTTAATGAAAGGTGGTCACATTTTTTTCCTAAACTAATGCATTATCCAATCTCTAGCTCTCCAGGTAACATTGGGAGCCTTAATTTTGATCAGAAAACAGGCAATAACAATCTAAAATCCTTTGTATGCATTTCTCCAGGTATGAGCTGACCTGGCTTGCATGAAGGATTTGGTGGGGGATACAAAGAATGAGGGACAGCCACACACTGAAGACAGAAACCACATGGATCTGTTTTTGTCATAGCTGTTTTGTTTTTCCCACCAAAGAAAACAGTCTTTTATCTGATAAATTGGCTGTTATACATTGAGTAATAGAAATTTTTTTTAATTTTTATTGGAGTTCAGTTGATTTACAACAGAACTTTTTTGCATGTCTTTTTTTTTTTAAGATGGAAAAAGAAATGCAGCTTGTGGGACAGTTTGTCCTAGCTCTTACATACCAGCCTACTGGTATACCTATACCAGCCTACTGGTACTGAGGTAAAGAGGCTGTTGCTGTATCCTTGTATGTCTGAACTTTTCCATTGTCATTGGAAGAAATCCTACCTAAAGTACAGGAAAGCCTGTTTTTATCTTTACTAGAGGCTCAAGTGGCATAAGACAGTTCATAAAACAGCTTTAAAGGTAGAGGAAACCTAATGCTTGCTTGTGTGCATGCTCAGTCATATCTGAGTCTGGGACCCCATGGACTATAGCCCGCCAGGCTGGGTTTCCCTGGTGGCTCAGCGGTAAAGAATCCATCTGCTAGTGCAGGAGACTCAGGTTTGATCCCTGGGTCAGAAAGATCCCCTGGAGAAAGAAATGACAACCCACCCTAGTATTCTTGCCTGGGAAATCCCATGAACAGAGGAGCCTCAGGGGCTATAGTCCCTGGGGTGGCAAAGAATCAGACATGACTTAGCATTGGACAGAGACCATCAGTCATGCCCTACTCTGACCCCATGCACTGTTGCCCTCCAGGCTCCTCTGTCCATGGGATTCTCCAGACAAGAATACTGGAGTAGGTTGTCATTTTCTCTTCCAGGAGGATCTTCCCAACCCAGGAATCGAATCCATGTCTCCTGCTTTGGCAAGTGTATTCTTTACCACTGAGCCACCTGGAAAGTCTTAAAATACATTTTAAATCACAGTGCATTGGTTATTTAGTCACCAACAGATAGTATTTTTTTAATGTTCAAAATAAGGTTATAGGCAAACATTCTTTAATGAGCCTGTGTTTCTACAAGTGCCTAAAAGGAATTAGAAACTGCCATTTTTCTATTTTCTCCTTAATAATAGAGAATTGTGAGGCGACTTTCAGTAATTCTGATGTATATGATGAGAAATACCTTCTCTAGTTCTTTCTATCTAGGTTGGAGTATATGATTTTTCTTGAAAAGAGCAGAAACTCTTATGGTCTCTAAAGGTTTTGTGAGCCACCAGCTGTCTTAAGAATCTGATGAAAGCCATGGTCGTTTCCCTAGAAAAATGCATATACATGCTGGCATCTTTTGATTAATTTCAGGGAGTTCACAGAGCTGAAGCTCATCTAGAAATCCCAAATTACAAAATTTGCTGTTTCCTTTTTTTTTTTTTTTCTAGTTTCCTTATAATTCTGAGATTCTTTCACTTGCTCTGAGGGTAATACCTGCTGTGGAGCAATTACAGGAAGAATGGGATTAGCAGATGTCCCCTGGGTGCCCAGCATAATTTGTAGACATCTAGTAAATGCTCTGTACATATTAGCTTGTTTGAGTCAAGTTAAAAAGACTAATAGCTAAAATCAGCAAGAAATGCTGGTTGCCGACCCATTCATCCAATGCCAAAAATCAGTGCCTCTCCTGTATCATTTCTCTCTGGTGCTTTCAAATTGTTTTTTTCTCCTTTCGTAGTTTTTAAAAGGTGATGTATATGTCTTGGCATAAATATCTTTGGGTTTATCCTGTTTGAGATTCACTCAACTTGAACCTACAGATTTGTGTCTTTTACCCAAATTTAGGTGATTTTTAGCCATTATTTTTTCAAATGCTCTGTCAACCATATCTACTTCTTTCCTTCTGGGATTCTGCCTTATAACTGCCAGACAGAGGTAAAAGTCCTAGGGGAACCTCTTTACTGTTCCTTGCTTGCCATCCACTGACCCTGCAGATAGGGTACCTTGTGCTTACTAGGAGGGAGAAGAAGTTCAGGCTCCCTGCATAGTCTCCAGTGGCCCATGGCCATGTCTAAGCACGTGACATTTCTGGGTCACCAGCTTTTCCAGTCCTACTCAGAGATCTATGAGACAAAAAGAAAATCTAGAGAATTCATACCATATTTTCTGTTCCTGAGGTCGCTAGTTAGTCTGCCTTCTTCCAAATTGTATATACATTTTATAAATAATATCTGAGATTTTTAGCTATATTTAGCAGTAGAAATGGAGAAGGCAATGGCACCCCACTCCAGTACTCTTGCCTGGAAACTCCTATGGATGGAGGAGCCTGGTAGGCTGCAGTCCATGGGGTCACTAAGAGTTGGACACGACTGAGTGACTTCCCTTTCACTTTTCACTTTCATGCATTGGAGAAGGAAATGGCAACCCACTCCAGTGTTCTTGCCTGGAGAATCCCAGGGACGGGGGAGCCTGGTGGGCTGCCGTCTATGAGGTCGCATAGAGTCGGACACGAATGAAGCGACTTAGCAGCAGCAGCAGCAGTAGAAATAGGAAAAAAGAGGCCTAGTGCATCTTCCTGGAAGTCCAAGTCTCCTCGGTGCATATTTAAAGAGTGAGGGATAAAAGCACCAGGTAAACCATCGATTCAAGGAATTTTTACTCAGAGACCTTGGTCCTGTGATCGCTCACATTTACCCTCCCCTTTTCACCCATCAAATAGTATATTATTACTTTTACCCGATAAGCTCAGTCAAGAATGCAGGAGTACAGATGAAGTTTACAAAATGATCTGTATCCATGCTTTGTCTCAGCATTGCCAGTGCAAATGGCAACTTTTTAAAAAAACTGTACCAAATATACCAACTGTGAAGGAACCAACTAGGCCTAGGAAATCTCGGTAGCTACATGTCACATGCACCTTCACCCTCTTAGTCTTTCTAAGCTCTGCAGAAGTTTGTCAAATGCCATGTCCAACTTTGAGTGTAAGAAAAGTGTAGCTATATTAGCCTGTGGCACATAATGAAGGGAGAATTCTCTGAATAGGAGCAAATCTCCAAACCAATCTCTCCCCAGAAACACATATCAGCCTCTTTGGTGGTATCACAATAGGGATTAAGAGCCCAAGCTCTGGAATCCAGTCGATCTCAATAGATAGCCAGATTCCATCACTTAAAATGTGATCTTGGACAAGTCAATTTCTTTTAAATTTCTGCCTCCCTATCTGGTTAAATGAGGAAAAATATTACTTCCCTCATAGATAGGTGAGGAATACATGAAATAAGGACTATTAAAGACCTGGCATGCTGGATGTTGTTATAATTGATATTTGGGGACAGTTTCTAGACACAAGGTGAGGGTGGGAAACTACTAGCCTCAATTTTGTGCTTATATATAAAGAGGGTATCTTTAGGAAGTTATAGAAACAACCCTTATTAAACAGTTCATTTATATTTTAATTTTGACATTTTCTTTGAGTCCGTTTTCTTTATTATAGTTTCTCTCATCATTATAAGCTTACAAATTGCTAAAACTCAAAGATATCTATAAAGAAAAGAAAATTTGGCTTCTCTAAAGTTTCCTCGGGCCATCTTATCTGTACCTGAGTCTCTTGAGAAAAAGAAAAAGGAAAAAAAGAAAATTGAATCCACTTTAGTAATTCCTAACATGCTCAACCATGGGTCTTTTCTAAGTGATATAATGAAAGCTTAGCAACTGCCCAGATCATTTAAGGAGATGCAAGAAATTTGCCTCTGTCTTTCAGGAAAATAGAAAATCTAGTCCATATTCCATCAAGAAAAATATTCTTAACATATCTCATTGGAAGTCATAAATATATAAGCACCATAAAATGTGTTTAATGTTTGTTTCCTACATGGGGAGTGTGGAGGAAGCTCTTATTTTAACTTATGAACCCCAAAGAGAATTTTTATTCCTAGGTGAGAATACGCCCAAATCAATAAATATGTGTACAGAATAGCACATTTAAGATTTTATTTTTCCTAATTTTTAGTAACATCATTTTTCTGAATTGCTTCTGTGATTAACTAGTATACATTTAACATCTAAAAACAAAAGGCAGACCAGAAAAATATGACTGCTATAAAATGCTAAAATGTGATTTGTAGTATGAAAGCCACAATACCCCTTTCACAAATATTTGCACTGAATCTACTGTATATGGGTGAGTAAAATTTTGGAAATATTGGCACCTGATAATGTGAAATAAAATTATGAAATTTTATATACAAGAGAATTTATTTTTAAAGGGCTAATCATGAAGTACTTTGTTAAACATGGGAATTATAAATACCATATTTCTCAATGTTAATCAAGATAATTATGCTCTGGATAAATGTATGTAGATCACTTAACAAAATAATTTAGAAGCAAACATGATGGCCAAGACCAGAAACTGTAACATTCCATTTCAGATGATTTGTCAGAACAGCTCTTTCATTTTGCCACAGAAATTACCAGGGCATTGTGATAACCTACATAAAACAATTTTATGGGTCCTATGATGACATGTGCCCACTTTCACTTGTTTAGTCAACATTTTTTTAAGACATCATCAGTACAATGTAGAAAGAAATTAATCAACTACCAGGCAATTGACCTTGAGCCAATAACTTAATCACAATTTTTTCATCTATAAAATTAGCCATCAGTAATCTCTAAAAGGCGTCCTAATGATAGAAATGTGTTGCTCCATATAAAGAGTTTTCCTAATTTCAAAAACAACAAGGTCTAATGAGTTAAAAATACTGTAATTACCCATTTTCATATGGCAGCATGAGGAGGAGTTCCTCTTCAAATTCCTCAGTGAAAACTAGTCTAGTCATTTGGTACATTTTTGGATTTCAATTTAGTGAAGCGGGGGCAGTTCATTTTCTGAACTGAACGAGTATGATTAGGGATTGTCTCAAGAAGGAAGAATAAAAACAAACGGTAGCCCTGCCACTCCCACTCACAGCAAACAGCACACACACTAACTGAAGTCAACTAGGCAGGATCCAGGAACAAGCAACCTTGAAATTTCATGTTCTCAGTCCCTATGGCACTGCTGGGGAGACTCAGCTATTAGACACATCTTCCCAGTGGCCAAGACACATCCAAGAGGGTGTGTGGCCCCTTCCTCTCCCTCACACCCCACATCCAGTCCATCTCTTAAGTCTTACGGAGCCCACCTCCAAACTCTGCCTAGAATCACCCACTTCTCTCCATCCTCAAGGCTCCTACCCAAGTTCAGACCACCATCATGATATGGATGAGATCCACAGCAACCTCTTGTCTTCTGACCTCCCATTTTAACCCTCTGCAATCTTTTCTAAACACAACAACCATGGTAAACTTCTTAAAACACAGATCTGATCCTGTTACATACCAACTCAAAGCTCATTAGCAGATTTCTTAGTTTTATGAAATCCTTAATGAATCTTGGCTTCCCTTGTAGCTCAGTCAGTAAAGAATCTGCCTGCAGTGCAGGAGTCCCGGGTTCAATCCCTGGGTTGGGAAGATCCCCTGGAGAAGGAAATGGCAACCCACTCCAGTATCCTTGCTTGGAAAATCTCATGGACACAGGAGCCTGATGGGCTGCAGTCCATGGGGTCACAAAGAGTCGGGCACGACTGAGCGACCAGCACTTAACACTTACTTAAACCTCAGCACTATTAATGTACCCTATTTTCTCCCCTATTTTCCCAGTCTCCTCTAGGACCATGACCCTCAGTCTATTTTACATTCTAGCTTTCAGCCACATTAAAGCTTTTCCCTTCCCAGAAAGCACCATGTATGTTCCTCTCCTCTCTCTCTTTCTACCCACCTTTACCACTATTCTCTTTGTCTGCATATTCCTTACTCTGCCTGGCCTAGTTTTCCCGGTTCATCTGCTTTATTCCTAATGTCTTAGACTTAAGCAGCACTTCTTTAGGATGTCTTCCCTGATCCATCCTCTCCAAACTATGCAGCCCACTGTATGCTCACACAGCATTCTTTACATATCCATCAGGCACTCTGTATTTGAATCTCTACTTATCTCAACCAAACTCAACCCCATCAGGACAGGGACTATATCATTAATTTACTGTTGTATTCCTATTTTCAAGTACAATGCCTGTCAAATATTAATTGCTGCTCACTTAATCAATGTATTCATGATACTGAGCTAATATATTAAAGGGATGCCCCAGCCAAGAATACACAGTGGACCATGGCATCCTCTCACTTGCGTGTGCCCTTACTGTCCTCAGTACAGTGCTACCAGCCTTTCAGATTTTGCCCAGGACGGCTCTGGGAGTCATTGCAAGGTCTTAACATTTTCTTGAACATCTAAATTATAATTACAGAACATAATTTTAATAAGTTTTAATATGTAGTGTAGTTAGTTGACCTGAATGACTGGAAACATTATAAAATCTTGCATGTGTGTACATGTTTAATGACATGTCTAATTTAGTTTAGAAAGAATCCACTATTTTGAAACACAAGGTGATCTCCTCTGTTTCCTTCTCAATTTCTTTATTCATACTGCTGGAATTACCATAGTCAAATGCCTTGCCATGCCTCCATGCTTACATTTCATTTGCTTTATAAGTGTCCTCTTCTCCATGAAGTCTTTCCCAAAAGGAGTTAATATCTGTCTTCCAGAGTCCATAGTTCAGTGCTCATACCTGTACTACTGCACTTCTTGTAGTCTTGTTTTATGATTATTTAGATACTTATTGTCCCTTTTGTACCTACCACCAGCCCCACCAACCCCTCCCATTCACATCCATCCCTGCCCTTGTCACCTTTATCTTAAATTTCTTGAAATCAAGATTGTGTCTTTTATCATTGTAAATACTAACATATCTTGTCTATGCTATTAGAAGTTTCAGTAAGTACTTATTATTTGTGCATTGAATTTATTTCCTAAGTAATCCTGAAGAAGAAATTAAATGGTAGCACTGAATAAACAAGCCTATATGCTAATAAATGTATGATATTGAAACTAATGTTACTGCTTTTTAATAATATTGCAGGTTGGGAGTTTTTACACACAAATGTGTGAACTCTATCTGAAAGCAGTTCATGTTTACTCTAAATGTCATCCATTGAAAAACATCCACTGTGAAGTAATCACAAGACAGTTGTAAACACATTAGTTCTTAGGTTAGGCTACCATAGGTGATATCAAAGCCTACATTTCATTTTCATTTGGATGAGAAGCCTTTATCGACAAAAATTTAAAAAGAGAAAAAATACCTGAAGCTCAAAATCTTTCTATGTTTCCAAAGATAACTCTCAAATAAAGTCCCAAATAGGGTTCTACTTTTCACCCTTAGTCATGGCAAGTGGATCAGGTAACTCCTCTATTTTTCACCTTGCTGTTGTGTTGGAACTTTGACTTGAGCCCTGTGACTTTCCACTTCTAAAGAGTAAATCAATTCAGTGCTCAGGTATCACTAAAGGTACAAAGAAGCAATGAAAGTCATTTTAAAAAATATCAACAATATCATTGGCAGCTGAGCACTGTGAATAAGGTCGTGAGTGCTCAGTTGCTCAGTTGTGTCTGACTTTTTGCAACCCCATGGGCTATAGCCTGCCAGGCTCCTCTGTCCATAGGATTATCCAGGCAAGAATACTACAGTAGGTTGCCATTCCAGAAATAGAAACAACAACCACTTGGGGAGCTAACTTTTTAATTGTCTGAGAGCTCTGTACTCTCATATTTTATAGATGAAGACACTAATGCTTGGAGAGAGAAGTTACTTGGAGAAGTAAAGTTACACAGTTTGATATAATGAATGACAAGTGACTTCAAAGTAACAAATAATTTTTTCCTATAACTTCTAAGCCAAATTAACTGGTTGTTACACTTTGTCATGTTTTACTTTTTTAACTAAAAAAATTACAAAACAGCATGAAATAATGATATGGTATAGTAACAAAATGATCCATACCAGCTGTCCTTGGTAAAACCATTCTCACTTTTCCATGCCACTTTTCACAAGTTTAACAAAACTGTGATAGAGCATACCTACCATTTTGTTTTCCAGCATTTGTTTAACATTTAAGTGCTTAATGGATATTTTAACAACCAAATAATATTCCATCCCATACATTTGCTATCATTTATTCAAAAACAAATGTTTAAATAATGCTGGGCATGTCAGTGCTATCCAACATCTTGCCATTTTTTGATAACACTATACTGCAATAAGAAAAAAGGCAGTTCTTATCAGTTGCCAAATAGATATTCATATCCTTTGAACCAGCCTGGAATTAACCTTCCTGGTGGCTCAGTTGGTAAAGAATCCACCTGCAATGTGGAGACCTGGGTTTGATTCCTGGGTTGGGAAGATCCCCTGGAGAAGGGAATGGCTACCCACTCCAGTATTCTAGCCTGGAGAATTCCATGGACAGAGGTGCTTGGACAAAGGAGCTGGCAGGCTATAGTCCATGCAGTCACAAAGAGTCAGACACGACTGAGTGACTTTCACACACACACATAGTTGATTTACAATAGTATATTAGTTTCAGGTATATAATACAGTGATTCAGCATTTTTATATATTATACTCCATTTAAAGTTATATTAGCTGTATATCCTTGTAGCTTATTTATTTCATATATAGTAGTTTGTACCTCTTAAAATCCCCTACCACTATCTTGTCCCTCTGCCCTTCCCTCTCTCCACTGGTAACCATTAGTTTGCGCTTTGTATCTGTCTTTTTCTGTTTTCTTATATTCATTCGTTTTAGTTTTTAGATTTTATGTTTAAGTGATAACATACAATATCTGTTTTTCTCTGACTTATTTCACTAAGCAAAATACCCTTCAGATCTATCCATGTTTTTGCAAATGGCAAATTTTCTTTTTTTTTTTTTGTCTTTTCAAATTTTTTTAATCCAAATGAGAAAACCAAGCACAAGAGTTTATCAACAAGGACCAAAACTGGATTAATTTCTAATAAATATACAATTAACATAAGGGACAATTTTGGTCCCCAAGCAGCTAGCTGAACTGTCCAAGAACTATGACACTAAAATGAAAGTAACTTCTTGCAGAGATGACCTGTGACGGGTTGCGGATGGTGAGAGAGCGGAATTTACAAACTTAATCATTTAATTAAAGCACACATCAACTCTTTCAGTATTAATTGCTCCAGTTTTATAATCCAGAAACAGAATCAGGTAAGTGCTCACGCAAATATGTGATGGTGTCAGGATTCCAAACCAGGCTTGATTCCACAGCAATTCTCTTTTCCCTATACCAATATTTCCCAAAGGGTGACCACGCAGCTAATTCACCAACTGAAACTTTTAAAGTTATATTTTAATATTAGATTTTTACTTTATGACTATAGAAACTGTATTAACACACATCTGGCTTTTATGAAAGACAAAAAAAATAATCAAATTTGGTGAAAAATACTAAATAACACTGTAGTTGTTACATAGATTCGGCAAAAATTGTAAAAGGGATTAATGAATAAGTTGACATGACACTATACTAAGACACTTTCCCAGGTAGGAAAAGTACTTGCTTTTATTTCCCTCTCCCAAAATTTAACTGTTTTTAAACAAGAAATGAATTCATGAACATCATTACAATTAACGGTTGATCAGCATATCTGAAAAATACTAACTCTAACACTGTTACCACTGCAAATAATGCCTTTTGGAATTTTTAACATTATTTTTTTATGACTGAGCAGTATTCCATTGTGTTGTTCAGTGACTAAGTTGTGTCCAGTTCTTTGCTACTCCATAGACTGCAACACACCAGGCTTCCCTGTCCTTTACTATCTCCTGGAGTTTGCTCAAATTCATGTCCATTGAGTTGGTGATGCTATCTAACCATCTCATCCTCTGCTGCCTCCTTCTCCTCCTGCCCTCAATCTTTCCCAGCATCAGGGTCTTTTCCAATGAGTCGGCGATTCACATCAGGCAGCCAAAGTGTTGGAGCTTCAACTTTAGCATCCATCCTTCCAATGAACATTCAGGGTTGATTTCCTTTAGTACTGACTGGTTTGATCTCCTTGCTGTACAAAGGATTCTCAAGAGTCTTCTTCAGCATCACAGTTCCAAAGTATCAATTCTTCAGTGTTCAGCCTTCTTTATGGTCCAACTCTCACATCTGTACATGACTCCTGGAAAAACTATATGTGTATGTATGAGTAAATATATACACTGTATCTTCTCTATCCATTCATCTGTTGATGGACATTTCAGTTGCTTCTGTATCTTGGCAATTATAAATGATGCAGCTATTAACATTGGGGTACAGGTATCTTCAAATTAATGTCTTCATTTTCTTCAGATATATACCCAGGAGTGGAATTGCTGGACCATATGGGAATTCTATTTTTAATTGTTTGAGGAATGTCCATACTGTTGTCCATAGTGGGTACACCAGTTTACATTCCCACCAACAGTGTACAAAGGTTCCCTTTCCTGCACATCAGCACCACCATTTGTTATTTGTGGTCTTTTTGATGATAATCATGCTAAGAGGTGTGAAGTAGAAGTTGATTTTTAAATATTAATTTTTAGATAATTCAATAGAAATGTGTACACAAATATATTTATAATAAATCTGTTATCTTGAGTCTCTAAAGAAGCCATATTTTCAAAAATGGAGGATTGGAGAATTCCCTGTGGTCCAGTGGTTAGAACTCTGTGCTTCCAATGCAGGGGGCACAGATTCAATCCCTGGTTGGGGAACAAAGATCCTGCATGGTGCACAGTGTGGCCAAAAACAAAGGAGGATGGTTGAAATTACTGTATATAGTTACTGTATAGTTCCAGAAGTGCTCAAGGTCTAGTTTTATAAAAGATTGTTTGAGACTTCCCTGGTGGCTCAGATGGTAAAGCGTCTGTCTACAATGCGGGAAACCTGGGTTCAATCCCTGGGTTGGGAAGATTCCCTGGAGAAGGAAACAGCAACCCACTCTAGTACTCTTGCCTAGAAAGTCCCATGGACGGAGAAGCTTGATGCAGGCTACTGTCCATGGGGTCGCAAAGAGTCAGGCACGACCGAGCGACTTCACTTCACTTCACTTCACTTGAGATCTAAATGTAGAAGGAAAGGTTTCTACCCAGGAAGAGAAGATAGCAAATCTCTTATTAGAGAAGAGGCCCAGAGTCATTGTGTACTTTTATAATAAGCAATCTATAATTGGGAGCACATGAAGTGAAAAGAAAAATAATTATATGTTCTTGAATATTCATTTTCAAGATGATTTTTTTGTTTTCATAATTGAAATTAAGCATTACTTGTCCAGTGATCCCTACATTTATTAATTGTTAGTGGTCAATAGTAATGATAGCTAACAAGAAAGCATATTAATTTGATCACTATCTGTGTGTGCTCAGTCGTGTCCAACTCTTTGTGACCACATAGACTGTAGCCTGCCAGTCTTCTCTGTCCATGGAATTTTCCAGGCAAGAATACTGGAATGGGTTGCCATTTCCTTCTCCAGAGGATCTTCCCAGCCCAGGGATCAAATCCTCATCTCACGTATTGGTAGGCAGATTCTTTACCACTGTGCCACTTAGGAAGCCCAATTTGATCATTATTAAAATAATAAACAGCAAACCATACAGTGAAGTGTTTCTTTCCTCAGTGTCATTGCTATGTGATAGAAATTTATGGCTAAGAAAGGCCATGTGATATAATGAAAAGAGCACTAAGTGAGGAGTCAAGGAGATAAGGATCCCAGTTCTGGCTGTAATGCAAACAGACTAGAGGTCACTGGGCAGGTCACTTACAAGTTAAGGTGGGTCTCATTTTGTTAATGTGTAAAAGGAAAATATAATCATCCTGAAACCATCCCACCTGTCCTTGGTCCATGGAAAAATTGTCTTCCATGAAACCAGTCCCTGGTGCCAAAAAGGTTGGGGGAACCACTGGCTTAAATGACAAAATAAAGGATTTCATAGTAAATAAGAAATATGATCTATTGTATTTGGTAGCCTGGAAAAAATTCAAGTAGAATCAAAATAAAATTCAAATTAGTAGCATTACCATAAAAATACAGAATCAAAATAAGGAAGGAGCACTTCATGATTTTATATTATGTTCGCAGTTGCTAATCTGTATATGTGTTTTATCTTTCTAAATAAATTGGCATAAAATAGTTTCTATAGTGGTTTTTTATGTGAATGAAAGCACTCTAAGTTCCCCTCCTATCCTTGGGCCTGATAAAGGTTGCCTACATCTCATTGTACTCAAATGACAGAATTCAAAAATAAAAGAAGGCAGGAAGGAAAAAAAAGAGAAAAGAAGAAAGGCAGCTATTCTATTTAAGAGAATGCATTGTCTTTTTAAAAATCTTTTACTATAATGAGTAATTGTATGGATAAAATAAATTTTCACTTATGTTTTTATTTGCTATGAAAGCGAAAAAAAAAAAAGATAAGATACTTGATCCAATTACAAGGCTGTTACAGTGGCTTTAGGGAGAGGCTGGTGGTTTTGTCAAGGGAGCCTCAAGGAGGAACTGATAACCGTTAGACTGTTTTCCTCATACGTCTCTGCTACTCATTTTCTATCTTCTTAATTTTTTTCTTGCTCTTCTGATGCCTTAATGTTCATTTATTCTTGAAGTCTCAGACTTTGGCCTTCTTGTCTGTCTTTCTTAGAAAATTCCTTTCTCCATTTTACTCCCCTCAGAGGATGGCCCCGGGGCTTGCATTTTGGGCAGGCAACTCCAGATGGCTGACCCTGACTCCACACTCCAGTTCAAGACAGAGTAGCATTTATAAATGATGTTATGTGAATGGCTGGCTGTTACTTCATGCTCCTTTGCTAAAATTAAACTTATCTGCCTGTCAAAACTGGATGCTTTGTCTGATCTCTGTCTCTCCCTATGTGTGTCTGTGTGTCTGTGTATGTGTCTGTACCCATCAATCTACTACCAGCCAAGTTTAAACTTGTTCTCCTCTCATATCCAGGCAATAATTCTGACCTATCTTGGTTCTTTCTCATTACAATTCTTTCTGTTGACTGCTCTATCACTCTAGAACTCACACCTGGACCATTTTTCACAAAATCAAATATGAGGGGGTTGTATGGACTAAAGCAGTGTTTTTCACTGTGCTAATTAGACATCTAGGCCCACAGAGCTGACTCGGCAGCTGCCCAATCAAACAGTAAAAGACCAACAGAATATGAGTCCAGCCCCAATCCCACTTTACTCTGAGCTCCACCATTATCTGTTTTATGTGCAAATTCCAAGTATGATCTTATCTGAAAAAAACCTGTGCTATTACCTTAAGGAAGAAAAGTTCCAAAACCACTGTTTTGTGACTTTTTAAGGCCCTTCTTACCTCTAAAATTCAAGTCCTGTGAAATACAGTAATACAATTATTAAGACAGAATTTTTAAAATTCCTAGTTAAACTTCTACTTATTAATGTACATCTTTAGATCAATTCTGGCTCTTGTAATTTAAAAGGTTTGAATAAATTTAAGGTAAAAATACAGAAGTTATTCTGGATTTACTAACAGTCAACAGGGGGAGAGTGTAATAATCCTCCAAGAGTCCATAGCATCCATGAAGAAGTAGGGAAATATCTCTAAGACAGCACATATCCTGAAGTGCATAGGATTTTAGCCTTGTTCCCAAATGGAAGCACATTGTGATAATATGCTTTCCATAGCCCATCTGTATTGAAACAATGACTGAATCTATGAAAAGAGAGTTTCCAGCCTCCTATATTCCATGGCAATTTGAACTTTTGGGGACTTTTTCTTTCTGCTTCATGCAACTTTGCAATAGCAAATAAATAACAAGTGTCCCTCTGGAGAGTGAAACCAGCTTGTATGGCCTTCAAGGTGTGGAAGATGGAATGTAGTACAGTGAGTTCTTGGTATTTAGGTCCGAAGATTAGATGCTGAGAGAAGCCAGGCAGGAGGGGAACCTCGAAGCCATACCTCACAGTAGGGCCACAGAGGCTTTATGGGGCTTCAAGTCTTGGCAACTGATTTTTCTCTTCAAGTCTGGTTACCAACATAATGTTTATGTACTTGATTAACTCTCAGTATGGGAATTCACTTCTCCAAGCTTTTTATTCTATTAATATATGTACTGTATATGTAAAAATGGGGCTTCCCAGGTGGCTCAGTGTTAAAGAATCCACCTGCCAATGTAGGAAACTCAGGTTTGATCCCTGGTCGAGGAAGATTCCCTGGAGAAAGAAATGGCAACCCACTCCAATTTTCTTGCCTGGAAAAACCCCTTGGACAGAGGAGCCTTGTGGGCTAGAGCTCATGGAGACACAAAGAGTCGGACACAGAGACTGATCAACAACAACAATATGTAAAGACTTTAGGCTTGATGACTCAGAGCTGGTTTCACACTGGAAATGTGGCAGGTCTGAACTAAGATGCCCTAAAAATGCTGCCCTAAAAGTGCTGCCCTAAAAGATGCCCTAAAATACATATTGGACTTTGGAGACTTCAGTTCAGTCACTCAGTCGTGTGCGACTCTTTGCGACCCCATGAATTGCAGCACACTAGGCCTCCCTGTCCATCACCAACTCCCAGAGTTCACCTAAACCCACGTCCATCGAGTCGGTGATGCCATCCAGCCATCTCATCCTCTGTTGTCCCCTTCTCCTCCTGCCCCCAATCCCTCCCAGCATCAGAGACTTTTCCAATGAGTCAACTCTTTGCATGAGGTGGCCAAAGTACTGGAGTTTCAGCTTTAGTATCATTCCTTCCAAAGAACACCCAGGACTGATTTCCTTTAGAATGGACTGGTTGGATCTCCTTGCAGTCCAAGGGACCCTCAAGAGTCTTCTCCAACACCA
The DNA here is from genome assembly GCF_003369695.1 of Bos indicus x Bos taurus. Classification (NCBI taxonomy): domain Eukaryota; kingdom Metazoa; phylum Chordata; class Mammalia; order Artiodactyla; family Bovidae; genus Bos; species Bos indicus x Bos taurus. The sequence goes on along the minus strand of NC_040079.1, from coordinate 64,388,767 downwards.
CAGTTCAAAAGCATCAATTCTTCAGCACTCAGCTTTCTTCACAGTCCATCTCTCACATCCATACAAGACTACTGGAAAAACCATAGCCTTGACTAGAAAAAAATACATGAAATATCTCTTTAATACTTTTGGATTATTATATATTGACTTAATATTCTGGATATATTGGTTTAAACAATATGTATTGCTAAAATTAGTTTTTCTTGCTCCATTTTACATTTTAATTTTGGCTACTAGGAAATTTAAAATTTTGTATATGGCTCACATTAAATCTCTCTCGACTGGTTTAGATGCTAGAGTCAGACTTAGTATAAGAAAAACTTCAATCAAGTTTCTGGTTTTTACCACTTTTTAATCTCACCTTTTCCATTGACCTAGGTTCTTATATAATTCTGTGCTTCAAGTTTCCTCACCAGTAAAGTGAATCATGCAATCTACTTTATTAGGTTTTGTGGAAATCAAGTAAGTGAATAATGCAAAGAATTACACCTGCCACATTATAAGCACCATGTAACTATTCATTAGTCCTATCTCCAAACTTTTTTATATTAAAAGGAGAATAATACTTCATAGGATGAGGTTGGAATTCAATAGAATAATGTATCATAGATTAATTTATAAATTATAAAAACTAGGTAAATATTGGTGACTGTTCATCTCCAAAAGCTAATAAATCTGTGCAATCCTGGTGGTCATTTCAAAGTTTCAGTCTTCCAGGATAAACATGAGTTCAGCTCTTATAGTCCTTCACCCCAGGGTATCAGAATATTGGCCTACTGTACATATTTTTTGTATTCTATTGAAGGCTATGTTCAGAATGAGTTTAATAAACAGTCAACAAAACTCAGGATTCTCAAAGTTGTGTATTTACACATATACTGGACATTGAAGTTGTTCTCTTGCTAATTTTAATACTGCCTAGTTTTTAAGTTGACTTTGGGCTTTCTAGAACATGTTATACTTTAAAATTATTTGAACATATTATATGCAAAAGTGTTTGGCCACAATATATAGTATGACTCCTGAGGGGAAGGACGAGACTATTCTTTAATTGATTTTCGAAACTACCACTTGGAGATTTAGTAGGAGAAATAGATATAAAAGAAAAAGCATTTAATTCTTAGTTATGATGATGCTTTTAATGGAACTATTTACTCCACTAATAATTACTAATGCCTATTATATGGCAACCGACTGCAGTATTCTTGCCTGGGAAATTCCATGGACAGAGGTGCCTGGTGGGCTACATCCATGGGGTCGCAAAGTCGGACACTACAGAGCACAGCACACACACAGTCCTGAATTATATTTTACCTAAAAGGAACCCTTTGGCTAAAACCTGTATTTCTATTACTTGAAAATTAATGCAATTATTTTAGGCTTCCCTGGTGACTCAAACAGTAAAGAATCTGCCTGCAATGCAGGAGACATGCAGGGTTTGCTCCTTGGGTTGAAAAGATCCCCTGAAGAAGAGAATGGCTACCCACTCCAGTATTCTTGCCTAGGAAACCCCATGGACAGTGGAGTCTTGTGGGCTACAGTCTATGGGGTCACAAAGAGTCAGACACAGCTGAGCAACTAACACACACTATATGCCAGGTACTATTCTAGCCACCAGGGACACAAAGATAATCAACAGAATTCTGCCTTCATGGAGCTATGCAGTATTAAAAATATTGAGAGAGAAATTTAAATATCAAGCATATTGTATATGCCCAAGATAAAGGGGGACGGCATCAATACTGTGGTTTTTTTTACTTTTTAGTAAAACATCCTTCTGAACATAGTCTGTAAGTGGAATTAAACCTTTAGCCCTTCTCTTCACCAAATGTCAATGTATGTATGGTCTTCTTGAAACCCCAGCAGAAATCTCACCAATTCAATGCCAGATGGCACAAAAAACAAACCATTTATAGAAAGGATTACAAGTAGGCTATATACAAAAGTGCTGTCTCTGCATGAGTCCTAGTTTTTCAACTAAGTGCCAAGGATTTATGTGCTTAATTCCCATTAGAATTTATGAGAATTAACAGTGCATGGATGGAGAGAAAGAATCTTTAACTGGAAGGTGAAATCTTGAAGAGCCCCAAGATAAAAGTGCACATTTTACATATGTTGTTGATAAGGGCCTTTTAAAGTTAAATTTTAGAACTGTTTATGTTGTAAGTGGGGGAGCAGATTAAGCATGTGCTGACTTGACTTAACAGAGGCTGAATGCATGATGCAGTGGAAAACATTTCCTGGGCTGGATATTTACAGACAAATTTTGTTGTTGTTTTTTTTCTGGACTCAAGAACTTACAAGCTTTGTTTGGGTGTAGAAGGACCAATGAATGTGAAAATGTTTTATATGCTATGCTATGCTAAGTCACTTCAGTCGTGTCCGACTCTGTGCGACCCCATAGACGACAGCCCATCAGGCTCCCCTGTCCCTGGGATTCTCCAGGCAAGAACACTGGAGTGGGTTGCCATTTCCTTCTCCAATGCATGAAAGTGAAAAGTGAAAGGGAAGTCGCTCAGTCGTGTCCGACTCTTAGAGACCCCATGGACTGCAGCCTAACAGGCTCCTCCGTCCATGGGATTTTCCAAGCAAGAGTACTGGAGTGGGGTGCCATTGCCTTCTCCGGTTTTATATAATGCTAATCAATAAATACAGCTAGACCTGCATACAGTGTGTGTGCTGTGTGCTAAGTCCCTTCAGTAATGTCTGACTCATTGCTACACTATGGACTGTAGCCGGTCAGGCTCCTCTGTCCATGGGATTCTCCAGGCAAGAAACTGGAGTGGGTTACCATACCCTCCTCAGGGGGATCTTCCTTACCCAGGGATCAAACTTGCATCTCTTATGTCTCCTGCATTGGCAGGCTGGTTCTTTACCACTAGTGCCATCTGGGAACCCCCTTGCACACAGTATATATACCTGAACCAGTGAATAACTAATGAATAGAAAATTTTAGATTTTAAATGATGGGTTTGTTGTTTTTAATTAACCAACAAGATTTGTTATAAAAAGAAATGCAAGGGATACATAGTTCCATTGGAAGAAACCTGATAGTAAAGACCTGGAAGCTTTAAAATACTTCTCATTGTTAAAGGATTTAATACAAGTAGAATAAAATGACAGCAGCCCTGGAGCTATGTGCCACAATCCCATAGTGACCAGAGGAGACACTACACCAACTAAAACTGTCAGAAATTTCTACATTCAGAATTCTCGAATTCCTTAAAAAACTGGAAATAGAGCTGCCATATGACCCAGCAATCCCACTGCTGGGCATACACACTGAGGAAACCAGAATTGAAAGAGACACCCAGAATTGAAAGTGTACCCCAATGTTCATCGCAACACTGTTTACAATAGCCAGGACATGGAAGCAACCTAGATGTCCATCGGCAGATGAATGGATAAGAAAGCTGTGGTGCATGTACAAAATGGAATATTACTCGACCATTAAAAAGAATGCATTTGAATCAGTTCTAATGAGGTGGATGAAACTGGAGCCTATTATACAGAGTGAAGTAAATCAGAAAGAAAAACACCAATACAGTATACTAACGTGTATGTATGGAATTTAGAAAGATGGTAATGATGACCCTATATGCAAGACAGCAAAAGAGACACTGATGTAAAGAACAGTCTTTGGACTCTATGGGAGAAGGTAAGGGTGGGATGATTTGAGAGAATAGCATTGAAACAGGTATATTATCATATGTGAAATAGATTGCCAGTCCAGGTTTGATGCATGAGACAGGGTGCTCAGGGCTGGTGCACTGGGATGACCCCGAGGGATGGGTGGGGAGGAATGTAGGAGGGGGGTTCAGGATGGGGAACACGTATACAACCATGGCTGATTCATATCAATGTATGGCAAAAACCACTACAATATTGTAATTAGCCTCCAATTAAAATAAATAAATTAAAAAAAAAAGAATTCTCAAGAAGGACAAATTTTTTACCTGGACCTAACATTGATCTGTATCTCTTACTTAAATTCCTTGGTCAAACAACCAGCAAGTACAATCATTGCTCTACTCTACAGTTTTAATTGGGATTCAGTTCAGTTCAGTCGCTCAGTCATGTCTGACTCTTTGCAACCCCACGAATTGCAGCATGCCAGGCCTTCCTGTCCATCACCAGCTCCTGGAGTTCACTCAAACTCACATCCATCGAGTCGGTGATGCCATCCAGCCATCTCATCCTCTGTCGTCCCCTTCTCCTCCTGCCCCCAATCCCTCCCAGCATCAGAGTCTTTTCCAATGAGTCAACTCTTCACATGAGGTGGCCAAAGTACTGGAGTTTCAGCTTTAGCATCATTCCTTCCAAAGAACACCCAGGACTGATCTCCTTTAGAATAGTGACGTGAAATCCATAGTCAAAAAATATTTCAAATATTAGAACTCTTGGCATGGAACCATTTCCATCTCCACATTGTAAGCCTGTTTACCAGCCCACTTCTATACATCACAGTGACATTCAAGAAGATTGTGAGTAACAGCTAGTCATAATGATTACAGAGTTTTTAGGTTTAAGACATTTGGTATTTTGAATCTCTATAAACAAGACTCACAGTTTCATAATTTAATGCAAGAAATATTATTCCTCATACCCCATGGAAATGATTAATGACCCATTAACAATAGCTGTCCCTGAAAAAACTGCTAAGAATCACATACCAACTGCTAATACAGGATGCCATGATTCTAGATCAGATAAAGGAGAAAGGTAATCTCAACCATATTATATACAGTGAAATTGTATACACCGACTCCCAGGTCATTACCACCTACTGAAAGTGAGCTACCATCCTGTTTCAAGTTGCTGGAAGCAATATTCTATCCACTCCTTGTTCCAGATGTTGCAAACCCTATCATCAGTTCTGGCCTTAGTTCAAGCTAAGAGGACTTACAGGGTGATTTAGCTTTTTATTGTATTCAATTAGTAAGATGAATCAGCACTACTGTATAGAAAAAACTCTCATATTCAATTCTAATTTATGCCTGGTAAAGGAGGGAAATGAATATCTTCTAAAAAAAAAAAAAAGACAAAGTGCAAGAAAAGATAACCCTGATTTTTAACTAAGAGTAATATTATCCATGTGAAGTCTTTTCTAAGTATCTAAATGGCCAGTTTCTGTTTTGACTCTTTTCCTGTCTATTCTACACATAATTATGAAAACCCATTTGCAAAACTAAGTAAAGAGTACTCACGATTAAAATTTTCTTTTTATATTATCAAGTTTTCACTTCTGAATTGATAAACCAGATTTAAATTTGTTCTCATGATACACCACCATTATGGCTGTTAAAAAATTAGTGATTGTAAGTCTGAAGTCAGATAACAGCTAAGATATTTTGTCATATATTTGAGTACCAGATTAAGAGTACCAGATAAAGCATAAATTTTTGCTCTTGGCTTATACTGCATGAGAGACATTGTTATTAAAAACCAGTTTGAAATTACTAAGAAGTAAGACAAATAAGAATCATGTAAATGCTAATGTAATACAGCTAAGAAGCAAACAAAATTTCCCCAAACCCAGAGTAAATCCTTGGCCAAGAAAACTTTCTGCCCATAATACAAATAATTATCCCAGCCTTATTAAATTAAGGAAACATAGAGTTCAGCTGCGCCTGTGTCACTGGGTTTTGTTTTTGTTTTCTTTTTCTCTTCTTTTCTTTTATGTCCTCCCCACAGTGCCTAGCAGAGCACCCTTCTCGTTATTGTTCTTCAGTTGCTAAGTCATGTCTGACGCTCTGCAACTCCATGGACTGCAGCACGCCAGGCTTCCCTGTCCTTCACTATCTCCGAGTCTACTCAAACAGATGTCCAATGAGATTGTGATGCCATCCAACTATCTCAATCCTCTGTAGCCCCCTTCTCTTCCACCCTTAACCTTTCCCAGCAGTCAGGGTCTTTTCCAGTGAATCAGCTCTTCTCATCAAGTGACCAAAGTGTTTGAGATTCAGCTTCAGCATCAATCCTTCCAATATTCAGGGTTGATTTCCTTTAGGATTGACTGGTTTGATCTTGCCATCCAAGTGACTCTCAAGAGTCTTCTCCAGCACCACAATTCAACATCCACAATTCATAATCACCCATTCAACCAAAAGTATGGAATGCCCTCTATGTGCCAGATGTGGTCACCAGAGAAAAACAGGGCAAAACAAGATAATGTCTGAACTCTCATATACTAATGGAGACTGACGTTTACAGAAGGAATGAAGCAGTGTTGTGCCAGGACTTATTCTTATGTCCTTTTTAATGTAAAATTAGGTAGATATCACACACTTTTACCAAATGTTAACCAAGTTAAAGTAGTAAACATGTTTATGAAGTATGGGAATTTTGGTTTTGTCTTTGTTTTATAAAATTATTACTCTGTATAGAGAAAATTACAAGGTGTAAAAAATTAGGAGAAATGAAAGTGAAAGGGCTAGCCAGAAAATCATAATGCAGGACTGGAGGGTTAATATCAGAAGCTCTTAAATTAGAGTCTAAGGTAACATTATTTTCAGCCATGCTTTAATGATGCCCATTTATCAAAAAGCTAAACACCACAAAAGCTTAAATAACGATAATCTGCTCATACCTATCATATAACTGGTGCTTATAATAATGGCCTTAATGCACTGTATCATTGAGGTAACCTCTGAGTAATCAAAGAAAAGAATGCCTTAGACTTCTTGAGTTTTTTAAATTATATTGCATTTTTATTCTGTGAAAATTTATAATCCATGTAAGATATGTATGACTCTTCATTAACCTGAATATTAAATTACACTTCCCAATTCTTAATTATTTTATGAGCACTCACTTTGCTTTCCTACCTTCCTCCAACACACACACACACACACACACACACACACACACACACACACACCACACTTATTCTCATGCTATACCCACATAGGTCACTTTTCTCTTTTACATGGTTGAAACTAACTCCATTAAAAAAAAAAAAAAGACAAAGAGACAATTTAAAATATTTTAATAGACCATGGACCTTTGATCAAATCTCTAAAGTTTTACCAGACATGGTAGGGAAACTTGCATTTTCTTTCATTCACAGGATTACATTTAAATAATGTGTAGTAGAAGAAGAGTTTTAAAGACTTCCAGAAGAAAAAGGCATGCTATGCTTATTTAAATAACATTCTGTTCACAAAACATCAAGAGAATTCATTAAAACCTTTATCACTAACAGTACTGTCATTAATAGCAAAATAATTTCTGAGTCTGATCCTATAAACCACTAAACCTGTGCCCCTCACTTGTTAATCCCTTTCAATCTGACTTGCTTTTCTGAAACTGCTCTCTCCAAGGTTGCTAATGATTTCCTTACCACCAGATCCAATAATATCTTCTAGCCCCTCATCCTTTTAAAACCTCCTAGATATAATTTATACTGATGACCACTCCCTCCTTGAAATTCTTTTCTCCCTCGGGGTCTGTGGCACTGGTGCTTCTTCCTTTCATTTTCTTCTAGCTCTGGTTCTTCCATGTTCCTTCTTGTTTCCTAAACGTAGGCATTCTTTTTGCTTTTTAGTTTGTTCACAAAGAGAAGAATGGGCATGTTTGTTTACTTATTTAACCTCAACTTTATCTATCAATGGGCTTCCCTGGGGGCTCAGACAGTAAAGAATCTGCCTGCAATGCAGAGACCCAGGTTTGATCCCTGGTTTGGGAAGATCCCCTGGAGAAGGAAATGGCTACCCACTCCAGTATTCTTACCTGGAGAATTCCATGGACAGAGGAACCTGGCACACAGGGTCACAAAGAGCTGGACACAACTGATCAACACTTTATCTCTCAAGAGTCTCGCTTGGCAATGTTATTCAACAGTTAACCTACTTCCACCATCACCTACCTGTAAGTGCTTCCTGAATCTGCAGTCTTCATTTCCAATTGCATATATGACATCAGCATTTAAATGTTCCACCAGCATTTCACATTCAATCTGTCTAAAATTAACTCATTATCTTCCTTACCAAACCAGGCCCCTCTTTTTTAACTTCAGCTCCCCCACGTTAGGGCTTCCCTGATGTTTCAGTGGGTAAAGAAACCACCTGAAAGTCAGGAGACCTGGGTTCGATCCCTGAGTTGGAAAGATCCCCTGGAGAAGGGAATGGCAACCCACTCCAGTATCCTTGCCTGGAGAATCCCATGGACAGAGGAGCCTGCGGGGGGCTACAGTAGTCCATGGGTTGCTGAGTCAGCAGGACTGAGCCACTAACACTTTCACTTTCCCCCTAGTTAATGGCATCTCCTGAAGCTGAAACTCCAGTACTTTGGCCACCTCATGCGAAGAGTTGATTCATTGGAAAAGACTCTCATGCTGGGAGGGATTGGGGGCAGGAGGAGAAGGGGACAACAGAGGATGAGATGGCTGGATGGCATCACCGACTCGATGGACGTGAGTTTGAGTGAACTCCGGGAGTTGGTGATGACAGGGAGGCCTGGTGTGCTGCGATTCATGGGGTCTCAAAGAGTCGAACACGACTGAGTGACTGAACTGAACTGAACTGAACTGAACCTCTCAGTTATCCAAGCTCCAAACCTTAGAGTCAATTCTTATTCCTCAATTTCCTTTGCTTACCTACCTAATCATTTGATTTTAAAAAAGAAAAATACAGCTTCTACCTCCTCTTACCCCGGATCTATCCCTTTGTCTCTGTTCATTCTACCTCCTCTACTTCTAACCAGTTCAGGCTTCCCCTACATTGATGCAACTGCTGTACATCAATCCTATCTCTTAATGTTTCATTTCTTGCAAGATCTAGCATAGTGATTTCTACAGAGTAACCTCAACAAATGTTTGTTAAATGAATTAAATAAAGGAAAAAGTTTTCAGAGAGCATGAAACTGTGAACAATAAAGATCAGAAAAGGTAAACTGCTAAGTTTTAAAGCCTGGATATTAAATTGGGAAGAAAGGTCTTAGAGATGATAACTTTAAATTTTTAAATATATTAACACTTTGTAGCCTGTTTTGTGACAGAGTAAAGAGAAAAATCTGACAAATGAATTTCTTTTATCATTTTGAAAAGAAACATGACATAGTCTTAATCCTTTAAAATTCCTTTAAATTATAAAGAAATTTCACTGAGGTATTCACAATTATGATTATTCAAAATTCCAGAGGTATGATTTTTAAAATCTAGTGGCAATCTTTTCGGTATAGTATATTCTTTCATAATTTTGTTCCTCAAGCAGAATTCCCAAAGCCCTAACTTTCAGTAACTTAGATGTCAGTATGAAAAAGGTCATTTTTTTTGCCACAGATTAGGAGGTGAAAACCATTTTTAAAATAGAAATGCATACTCTCCCTTTCTGTTGGTCACTTGTTCTAGGTTAGTGACTTTTTTAAAATAATCTATTAAAAAATCCTTCTGTACAAAAATCCATAGTGAGAGTCATTCTTATCAAGATAACTTCCAGAAATTTTATGGAAGCTTCTTTTTCATATATAGCTTTAGATTTTAGTAACAGTTGGGGCTGTTATATACACATTTTTAAATGTTTAGTGACAGCTTTAGAATGGAGAGAGAGTGCTTTAAATGAATGACTGCAAAATCTTTAGAAATTTATCCTAGCCTATTATTCTCTGCATTTGGGAAGGATTGTTTACTTCCTGACACACATTTTCACATAATGCATAGAATGAAAATTCTGCATTTGTCTATCATGAGATTGTGCATTTGGCAAAAATCTGAAATGTCTGATTAATTTTTAAAAGAAGATAATTGCTACTTGAAATAAAATTATATATATTTATTATAAGAACCAAATTAAACAGATTGCATCAGTCTTCCTAATCCACTGATCAATATAGTAAATATAATATGCCAGAGCTTGAAAATTTCTACATTTCTTCAAACTTTTAGAGTCCTTCAAGTGCAATGTACATAGTATTTTGCTGTTTGCTTTGTCTCTTTACTCTTAACCTGACAACCAATTTTTCTAAGTTTGGTGATATAAGGAATCAAAAAGAAATTAGCTATGAACAAATAATGTTTTGATCTGAACAACTGAAGTGATAATTTTATATCTGAGAATTTGTAGATGATATAAAGCTTTTGACTATTACTGTATTAAACATACTTTAAAAAAAACCCTGTTGGTGGAACATTCAGACTTCAATGTTTTCTCCAGTGGGGTTAATGAACTAAATGGAAAATATCTCATTAATTTCTTAAACCCCCCTTGTGAGGCAAGAAAATGACATTCTCGTCTAACAGCTGGAAAAACCGAACTAGTAGATGGAACTGCACTCAACTGCAAAGGAAAATAGTAGCTTTAATATACCCTGAGTTGTGGATATGAAAGAATACTGCATACATGCAGTATTCCCTCCCTTATTTTTAAGGAATCAATACCTGCTTCTTACAATTTAAGGAAAGTTAAACTCTTGGAACTTGGCCGTATACCTTTTTGCAAAGTAAATTATTGTTTCAAAGCCAGGCTGTGCAGTTACCCTTTAAATTTACTTTTAAAAAGTTTTTCCCTAATCCATACAACCTAAGATTGTACATATCATAGATTTTCAGCAAACTTATTTGTCACTTATCCTATAGCTTTTTTAAAACTGTAAAAATTCAGGAAATAATAACTCTTTTGCAATGTACATTGGGACAGTAATTGGGAAGTAACAACAAATTGAATTGATTTGTAGTTCTGCAGAAATGAATTTGACATTTCACTTACAAGTTGCAAACCAATGTATAGTTTTAAACACTTCTGAATTTCCTTGTTTTGCGAAAAAGTAGAATGTTTCACTAGAATGGAAATGCCCTCAAGTTATTTCCAGTACTGCTGTAGAATTGATTTTTCTAGTTTAAGGGAATGCCAAAGTTAGGACATATATATATATATACACACACATATATATACACACACACACACATATATATACATACATATATATTAATCATTATCTATTTTTCTTAACTGGGTTTAGGACATGGCAAAACAAATCAGGAAACTATAACTTTGTTTCAATATTACCAACATAGGGCTTTGTGTAATGACTGTGACATCATGACAGTGAAGTATTCAATTTTAAGCTTTAAACCAGAGAAAGCTTTACCTTGGTATGTCCAATAGAAATACAATATGCAAATTAACCCATATTATCTGTATGCTGATTGGCTTGAGTTCCCCCGAATGTCACAATCTCACCACCCAGCAATGAGGTATTTTACTGCTGTCTGGAGATCAAATTATTGCTGTACAGAAGATCTTTATTTTTTCTGTTTCATTAACAGATTATTATAAAGCAATAAGCATGCAGGAGGAGAAGCAGACCTTTTACCTTGGGAATTAATGAAAGCATTTCTGATCATTTTTTTGGAGGTGGGGAATTGTTTAAAATCTTATACCACCCCCACAAATTCTTCTGAAATGGTAAAATAAGGAAATGCATGATTCCAGAGACACGCTTAACTACCAGGTGTCAGGCTATGTGCTGTCTCGTGATATCATCGGACCTTTTGAACGGGTGTAAGTTTTATGAATCGTTATATTCCTAGTATTTTTCTTCAGTAAAACAAAGGGGAGAAGGAAACTCACACACAACTGCTTTAACATTACCAATCTATTGGTCAGTCGTACTTGCAAGAAAATAAAAGAAAGGCTGTTGCTTGGTGGGGTGGAATGCGAGGAATGGTCATTTAAAATTTGTGTATGCCTGATTCTACAGTCATTTTCGTCAAGGTAGAATGGACATAAATCATTTTGCAGTTTTCCTCTGAACTTAGCTTCTCCCTACTTACCGCGCATCTGCGTGCACTGGAGAACAGATGACTAACAAAGAAAGGGCTACCCTAACCTGGTTTCCCTTCTTCCCCATTGACAAGAATTTTCCTGACTGAGCTTTTTTTCTTTAAAAAAAATTTCTTTTCTTTCTTCTTTCTCTCCTCCTTCACCCCTTCCCTCCCTACCCCACCACCAGCCCCACCCCCACCCCCCCACCCCCCCAGCTAACCTGCAAATGCAGTCAGCTGGAGAGATCATTAAAGAAGAAAGCTAAAAGAAGCTGCCAATGCTTTGGACCACCCTAAAAGAGCATGGGAAAAAAATGTTTGGGGAGAGCAGGGTTTCAGGAAGCTGAGGGCTGGGCAGGCACCCCCCAGCACCGGGATGCGCTGCCCTAAGGGAAGAGGGTGGGACTGAGGTTCTGAACTAGCCTTTCCAAATCCCCACGTCCAATGCAGGGAGGGAAAAGTTCAGAAGCAGCTACAGGGGACAAAAGCCCATTTTTACCAGTTCAACAGGACAGGACATTCAATAAACCCAGCCCGCTCTGGAAACGGGTCGGGGCTCCAGTTGGCTCCACAGAGGCAGAAGTAGCCCCTGCCGCCGCCCTCGCCACGGCAGCCGCCGCCGCCGCGGCCCCTGCGTTACTGGGGGAGACGGTGCCGCTGCGACAGGGGAGGACGCGGCTGGAGCTCAAGGAGGCTCCATCGCGCAGGCGCCGCCGAGCCCTGCCTGGATGCTCAGTCAAGGCACTAAGGCAAAAAAAAAATCAGCAATTTATAGAAAGAAGAAGCTATAGTCTGTCGGGATATCCAACACCAACAGGTAGGAGGATATACTCTCGGTTAAGTTTGGGGGGAGGGGGCGCACAGTGCTGATGAAACTGCAGGTTCACAGGGAAAGAGCCCTCCTTGAGTTTTTTTGTGTGTGGGTTTTGTGTGTGTGTGTTTTACAATAAACTGCATAATGGAAGTACATTCAGACAATGCATCTTCAGTAGGGCTTATTGAGAGCTCCATTTCTGGAAAGCGTTGCAAGACTGAGGAATATCGGACTGCGAATCACCGGGAACAGTTCCCTTGCAGCACAGAAGCAATCTCTCTCCCCATCTTCGCGTATGTAATGCATGTCTCTCTCCCCCTCCCCCTCCTCCACCCCCCCATTATAAATCCAGGGGTGGCGGATTTCAGGTTTCATAATGTTGCATGATGCGATCGGTATTTACCCGGGGATGTACCGGTGAGGAAATTAAAATCATCCAACGCAGTTTTGCCTGGGCTTCTATCAGCATATTCCAGGCAAGTGAGAAGTGGCAAAGGAAACATGCTTCGTGGGAATAACAGAGGAAACCGATTTCCCTGGTGGGGTTCCCAAACACCTAGGAGACAATGTGCATTTTGTTTTAAAATGAAGCTACTTGTGATTTGCAACGAAGATTGTCAGTATAAATGGTAAAAGCTTAATTCCCCGAGAAATACAGGTTCATGTTAAATTCATTTGAAACCAGGCAGCCAAGGTTTACAAATGAAAGTGCATTATTCCTCTGGGTGTTTCCCTGACGAGTATTTACATTAACCATTTCTAATAATCATGTGGGTTTAAAAGAGAAAAGATTTGCCAGAAATGGGGGATGGGAAGGGAAGGGAAAGACAAAAGATTAAATCAAATCAAATCCTGGGACAAGTTCCTATGAATTTAGAAGTCTAATGTTGAAATTATGCTTTAAGATGAATCAACAAATATTCTTCTTATAACATGCAGCATGAAAAGTGGCTCTAGAGTTAAAAGATGTATTCTGCAAGGGTTCACTGGATCCATATCAGCAGAGAAGCTGCCGGGAAAACACTGACAGATACTAACAGACCTCAAATAAATGTGGGCAGTCTCCTGTCTCCTGGTAGCGATCTTGTAGATTCCATTGCAACACCAGTGATTAATTCCTAGACTGGCATATTTTATGCTTGGGGAACATTATATTCCTTCTCTCCTAAAGGTGCCCAATCAAATGTATGTTCTTTTAAATAGGGACATTTTAAAATTCATCTAGCTCAGAAAACTAAACAAGTCAATTCTCTGAAATCTAAAGCACAAATACTAAAGCAAATAATATTATTCAAAATTAAAACTTTATTTGCTTCCCCATAAATGAACAGCTCTATATTAGCACTGCCTGACATCATTGCTTGTTAACTTAAAAACTGATAGCTTTTTTTGTTTGTTTTCAGATATTCTGATGGCAAATCAAGTGAAAGAAAAGAGGAAGCATGACTGCAGATCAGATCCGTTCTCTTTGTGGATTACATTTTCAGTAAAATGTATGGATCTATCTTTTCCTTGTTCTTATATCTAGATCATGAGACTTGACTGAGGCTGTATCTTTATCCTCCATCCATCTATGGCGAACTATAGCCATGCAGCTGACAACATTTTGCAAAATCTCTCTCCTCTAACAGCCTTTCTGAAACTGACTTCCTTGGGTTTCATAATAGGAGTCAGCGTGGTGGGCAACCTTCTGATCTCCATTTTGCTCGTGAAAGATAAGACCTTGCATAGAGCACCTTACTACTTCCTGTTGGATCTTTGCTGTTCAGATATCCTCAGATCTGCAATTTGTTTCCCATTTGTATTCAACTCTGTCAAAAATGGCTCTACTTGGACTTATGGGACTCTGACTTGCAAAGTGATTGCCTTTCTGGGGGTTTTGTCCTGTTTTCACACTGCTTTCATGCTCTTCTGTATCAGTGTCACCAGATACTTAGCTATCGCCCATCATCGCTTCTATACAAAGAGGCTGACCTTTTGGACGTGTCTGGCTGTGATCTGCATGGTGTGGACTCTGTCTGTGGCCATGGCATTTCCCCCAGTTTTAGATGTGGGCACTTACTCATTCATTAGGGAAGAAGATCAATGTACCTTCCAACACCGCTCCTTCAGGGCTAATGATTCCTTAGGATTTATGCTGCTCCTTGCCCTCATCCTCCTAGCTACACAGCTTGTCTACCTCAAGCTGATATTTTTTGTCCACGACCGAAGGAAAATGAAGCCAGTCCAGTTTGTAGCAGCAGTCAGCCAGAACTGGACTTTTCATGGTCCTGGAGCCAGTGGCCAGGCAGCTGCCAATTGGCTAGCAGGATTTGGAAGGGGTCCCACACCACCCACCTTGCTGGGCATCAGGCAAAATGCAAACACCACGAGCAGAAGAAGGCTATTGGTCTTAGATGAATTCAAAATGGAGAAAAGAATCAGCAGAATGTTCTATATAATGACTTTTCTCTTCTTAACCTTGTGGGGCCCCTACCTGGTGGCCTGTTATTGGAGAGTTTTTGCAAGAGGGCCTGTAGTACCAGGGGGATTTCTAACAGCTGCTGTCTGGATGAGTTTTGCCCAAGCAGGAATCAATCCTTTTGTCTGCATTTTCTCCAACAGGGAGCTGAGGCGCTGTTTCAGCACAACCCTTCTTTACTGCAGAAAATCCAGGTTACCAAGGGAACCTTACTGTGTTATATGAAGGAGCATCTGTAAATCTTTAGCCTTGTGAAACACTAACCTTCTCTGCTAAGCAATTGTGGCCTGTAGCCATTTCTTGAGAAGAAAATCAAGAATGGGATCAGCAGTTATAAGGATTTGGGCAACATTCTGCAGTCTTTGCAATAGTTCACCTATAATCCTATTTTAAATCTCAGAGTGATCCTGCTGACTGCCAGCGAAGGTTTGTAATTAAGAAAGGACTGAACCACTGCCCTGAGTTTCTTTATGTGGTTGAAAACTAGATAATGAAAGTAGCAGGTGCTAAGTATCAGTGCTAAATGCTGTGTATATGACTACTTATGAAAAAACATCAAAAAAAAAACCAATTAGCATTGGACATCTTAATAAATTAAGTTGACATGAGGTAAATGTGTTGATAAAAAACTAATTTTAGAAGTTTGAAGACTTTAAAACATTTCATACTATTATTGTTTTGCAAGGACTAAAATATTTGGGGACTTAAAGTACTGTAATTCACTAAAGACATGCCATGAATTAATTGGATTATCACTTTTAAAAAATCACCTTGTAAGTTTTGGGGAGCATTCCAAAGCAGTATATTGGTTCCAATTATAGTTTACTTTTTTGTATTAATACATTACTATTTCTAAATACCGCTTTCCTTATCTACTAGTGAAATTGCTAGCATCGAACTATGTGGTTTTTGTTGATTTGGTATAAAGTTTTTTCTAATTCATCTATATTTTATGAATACTAGATATTGGTCTGGGAGGCAACATTAATGGTACCAACCAGTCACAATTGAACAGTTCTAATAATGCAGAATAAACACATGTTGCCTTAAAGGGTTATCTAGTATCTTTCATCTTATTTAGTATTGGAGCAAATTGGAGTCAGGGGAAACTGAATCAGTAACTGGTCATGGTCATGCATCTGGAAGTGCATGGACGATCATTTAACACTCTTTTTCCTTTTTCCTCACATGATTTCAAAATTAAGGTGCACATCACTGGAATAATGAAATTTTCTTCTGAGGTGTGCTACCCATTCTAGTGTGTTCTAAGAAGCAGGCAGTTGATGTGTGTTTATATTTTAAGTCGGCTGTTAAGGGGAGACCACAGCCTTAGTATGACATCTTGCACAATTTGTGAAGCGTTTATTCTACCGAAGGCACAGTCTTGTTTATACTTTCTGCACATTCAGTGTATTGGTCGTTTAAATTATTTCAGTTTTAACTTGTGAAAGCTTATAATATAATTTCTGGTATTTTAGAAATACATTAGAGTCTGTGAGTCTCATTCTTTAAGATTCAGATGTGTGAATTTCAATATAAAGTTGCATTTGCCAAAATTTACTTGTGTAGCCTGTTACTTTTCTTGAAATAAATTTTACATTTTTGGCACTTAATTTTTCTTACCAGGGAGGCAAGCACAAAATAGCAAGACTAGCTCTATTATAGTTTTGTTTTGTTTTTTATTTTTGTAGCTACTTTATATTGTGGAACTGGAAATGCATGAATGAAAGGGAGTATAAAGCTGACAAATAATAATGTCTGCAAAAGCATTATTTGGTAGCTTATCATACTTATTTATTCTTACAAGCCAGAATATTTAAAGATGTAAACCTGCTTAGCTGGTTGGTTCAGAATTTTAATATAGACATCACATTTTAATTTGGGCCATGGTGGAAATCTTGGATTCTAAATACATAACTTGTAAAAAAAATGGTTTATAATTACATTATGACAAAAACAGAAAAGTTGTTATTGCTTTTGTTTGTTTGGGGTTTTTATTTTATTTTTTTTATTGGTACCTGAAAAATAAGATTAGGAATCTAGTGAAACAGAATTATTTATTGCTACAGTGTTTCTGTAAAGAACATCAATATAAATATAAGTAAGGAAAAAGAAATAATTGAAATACTCAATGATATATGCAGTTTAGCTCATATAAGGGCCACTCAAGCCATGATTTAATAAGCACTTTGTTTGAACTCATTTTTACTTTATACTGGACCTGAGACAAAATTTAATATACAACAGTGAATTGAATCTAGCAATAAAGACCCCTTTTTAGTACTAAATTATTATCTAAAATACAATAAAGGAAATGTTATTGAAAGATATTCTGATAACATTATGTTTCCAATTCAAAAAGTTTACAGTGGAGATATAACTACCACAAGTGTATTTATAAAGAACTTTGCTGAGAGGTTCAAATATCACCAGCAATCAGGAGAAAATTCAGCAATGATTTTGAGGCCAGAGAGACCCGGTTTTCTGAACACTGGCCTCTGTTATATGAGAAAAAAATCTGAGGCATGGATTAAGAATAGGGAACTGAGGAGTCAACAGCAACAAGCAAGTGGGGTTGCCTGATTCTACCTAGCTATCTGGAATAACACATTCCAACAGCTTAGGTAAGTGATCAGCCCCAGTGATCAGTGAATAATACTGAACTGTAGTGACTCTCATTTAAGCTTACTCTTGACTAGCTTGGTATTTCAAGTCAAGGGGCAAGCAGTGGGTGAGATACATCCCCAGTTAATCATACTATTTATAAGTCAATGAGTAATGGTAGCAATCATATAAAATAAAAGTCTGCTTCAGTGTCTTAATGACCAAATCACATTATCTATTTTGGTACTCATTCTAATATTCAATATTTTGAAACAGTTGTAACTAATTCAATTTGGAAATGTTACTAATCTGCAACCCATAAAAATACATTCCCACTGGAGTTCAACTTCCTTGTGAGAAAAACCTATTATCAATAATAATGTGTCCCTCTAGGACTAATTATATCTGAGTTGAACAGGCTTTAAATTGTTTTCCTTAATAGTGGTAATGTGTTTGCATGGATGTGTCTACACTATCTCATCTGGTTCCTTTTGTACACAGTGGGTTTAATTGTGAGATACCTGGCTGGAGCTAGGCTTTCAGTTTATAACTGTGAAATCCTATGTAGATATTAACTGAGGCAGAAGGAGGTGAGTAACTTGTTCAGTTTCTCATATTGGCTCCATTTAAATAATACAAAATTAATCACAGTAATATGTCATAGCAACAAGTTACAAGTGTTACAATAGTAAATGTTTCTAAGATAGACTCGGTAATAATAACTGTAAATGGACTGTTTTCCATTTTTCCTTCAGTGCCTTATCACTTGTCTTTTCCCAGTATTCCCTGGGGTCTTTTATACATCAACTCCCTCAACTCAGAGGGAAGCCTCCCTATTCTGCTCACTGTTTCATGTATATGAATCACTGTGCTGTGTTTTGGAACCCTGAGATTGCAGTTATTAGTGCTATATACAAAGTAACAGCAAACCCTGAGTGTTAAAAGTTCTCCCATGTCCTGACTCTCCACTTCCACTTAAGAGATATTTCAATTCCTTCAAGAGAGAGGGAGGTGGTATTCTTCCATACTTGCACCTTCCTGCAACTTAGCATGAGAATGCCTGGGTAAAGTGCAATCAAAAGAAAGCACTAAAATGCCAACTCCCATGGTGCTCAAGCAAAAATAGGAATAACCCATGAAACAGGTTACATGTCTTTCATTATGAAGGCATGCTACTCCTTCAATGTTTTTCTTATTCCTTACTGTAGATACAACAAAACTCCCTACCTCACCCTCATCAGCTGAAAAGTTTATTTGGCCTCCAAAATTTACTTCTATTGCAAATACAATGAAATGTACAATTAGAGATATATCCTTTTCAGCTAAGTCATACAATAGTGAGTTGTGTTGCAATGGGAATTACTGTAGGAGAGCTGCAAACAGAACCAAAACCCTTCCTTTCTGCGTATTCACATTAAATATATTTACTTTGTTCTATTCTTTATTCCACATATAGCATAAACTATATTGTTACTAAAGCAGAACAAAAACTCTAGCTTATATTAACTATATGAAAAAGAAAATTTAAAAGATGACAAATGGCAGTGTTTCAAATACTGGCTAAACACAAGGTGAATGGTTCCCAGAATTATGGGTTATTTAAGATTCTAAAATCATGTGAGTTTATTTTTCTATGCAAAAATGAATCACTTTCATGTTTGTTAATATTCTCTTTTAAATGCTTTTAATGGAAATTGCAGGGTCTACTAAAACAATTGTCTGTTGCTGACTTTTTTTGCTGTTGTTCTTGATTCTAAGCATGCTAGTGTTCTATGACTTTCCTAATTTTCTCACAAGCTTTTTTTAATACTAAAGTGATGGAATTGCTCAATTTTGAGGCACAAGTTCAAAATTAGTCTATACAGTGGTTCAAACTAAGGTAGCATTTGGAAATGGCTGGATTATTTTTTATCATCAGTCGAAGCAGTCATAAAAGCTAAAGGGCTATTGAGAACTGAAGTGATGAAGAAAAGATTGTTTGGCTAACTCATTTTGCCATTTACTGCACTGTAACAAGCTCTAAAAAATATATTTAAACCAAGAGGCTTTAAATTTATAAAAGGATTATATAAACAAGATCTTGTTTTTAAAAATAGAGAAACAAATTTTTCTATCATCCCCTTTTGCTAAGGGGATGATGTCCATTACTGCTCAAAAAGCTATTAAAGCCAGTTTTCCTCCCGCCAAATTAGGCAGTTAATACAGGGGCTGGAGCGCTTAAGGCCCCAGAAGAAAGTAAAGAGTGTGTTTCCCTCTGAGTGACTGTGGAAAAAAAAGGCCTTAAAGGAGTCACAGGTAGTTTGGGGCTTGAAATTATTCACACCCGGCATTCTTTCTGGTACCTCATCATCCTCAGAAAGACACAGGGTCTTGGCTTAGAGGCAGAAAACAGTTCTTTTTTTAATCTGTGTGTTTGGAAACTTATAGATTCTTGATACAAGTATTAAAATTGACATTGTAATGCATGTCCTGAATTACTGGGTTTTGAATAGACAATAAAATATCATTTAACTTATATGGATGTTCAAGATCATGTTAATAATGATCATTGGGAAGTAAATCATTTACTATATCATGGGGGAAAGTTATTATATTATTTTAAAAACTTTAAAGCTGAACTGATAATTGAGTTTCAACTAGCTAAAGGTAATTGGTTGTTTCTTTTCATAGCTTTAAGAAAGGAAAAATTGAACTAGATGAAAGAGAAGTTTATTTTTTCTCCTCTATCCAAAATGATGTTGAATTGAGAGATTTCATTTTCTTCAGGAGAAAAAAGGAAATTTTTGATCATTTTTAGTAAGCATTTTTACTTAGACATAATTCAATTCAGCAATCATTTATTGTGTGCCTATTGCATTTATGATCTTGGGCAACTTATTTAATCTTTCTATGTCTCCTCAAGGGAAAAGGGATAACAGAACATACATCCTGGGGTTATGGAAAGGATTCAACGAGGGCATCCTTATGAAGCCCTTAGAAGGAAGTCTGGCATCTTAAATAAATTTTAATTTTTACTGATTCATAGTTCACCATCTACCAGCAGAGAACAAATTATGAGACAATGTGATAAGTGCTGTAAGAGAGATATGTGAGATAAGTGTAAGAGAAACACAGACAAGCAATTAACTCTGTGAAGATGGGAGAAGGAAGGTGAGATAGAAGAGGTAGCAGCTGAACTCAGTCTTGAAGGATAATTTTAAATTTATCTACTTGACAAAGTTAGGAAAGCCATTTCAGAGACAGGAAATAATAAAATGAGCAAACTGTAGATCAACATAAGGATCCACTATTAATCAGAAAAGTTTAATGTGGTGTGGCTGAGCCTTTGGTGCCTGGAAGAGGAGGACCACAATAGGAAGGAGATTAAAAAGCATAAGATTTGGAAGTTCAAGTCCTTATTCTATATCCCTTACTATCTTTATGATCTTAAAAACAGTTTATTAAACTCTTTGAGTCTCAATTTGCTCACCTGTAAATGGAATAAGTAGCAGCAATCACAATATTTTTGAAGATTGTGCTTTGAAGATCAAAAATGAGATGATAATAATAATTAAGTACTTTGTGCTGAAGACAGTTTTAAACACTTTTCATATATGAATTCACTTGATTATCACAATAAGCAGATGCCGTTATAATCTGTACTTTACAAATGAAGAAACTGAAGCACAGAGAGCTTAAGTAACTTGCATAAAGTAGTAATAGGAAAAAAATGGATGTAAAGTACTGAGAACAGCATGCAGCCAGGATTGACCATTCAGTAAATACTGGCTATTATTATTGTTGTTGCTTCTGTTATTGCTATTGCTATTGTTCATTTTAACAAAATAACTGTAAAAGGTTAAAGACTAATGGGAGCTGAAGTAACTGAGCAGAAACAGAGTTCCAGCCCTCAGACGTCACCTCCACTTTGCTATTCACCTTCTTATTCCACTAAGGGAAGCAAAGAAGAGTAGACAGTAACTAAGCCCTCTCTACTCTCACATAGGATCGTATTACCAAAGAAACAAGAGAATCCATCTAATCTGTCATGACTGTTTAGAATAACACTGCTCATATGGCAACCCACTCCAGTGTTCTTGCCTGGAGAATCCCAGGGACAGGGGAGCCTGGTGGGCTGCCGTCTCTGGGGTCGCACAGAGTCGGACACAACTGAAGTGACTTAGCAGCAGCAGCTCATATTATATCACTCAAATTTTGAAAGTGGGCTACACAACTCTTACCATATGCAGAGTTTTACCTACATCTAGCTCATATTCTTCAGTCTTAAATCAGTTATGTCACATTTTATATAAAGTTGAGATTTTAAAAGGATGGTTATTCTGGCTGGGTAAAATCTTTTTGTGAAGTCCATTATCTAGTCTCCCTTTAAAGGCCAACTTTCAGGATCACCATTCCCATGTCTCAACTATTTACACTTACTTTCCTGAAATCTCTCCAAAGCCTTCTGTAACTAGCATTCATAACTATACATAGTAAAGGAATGATTAATGGAGAATATAATGGCAGAATTAAGAGTCCTGCCCACTTGGCATTCGTGCATCCACATGGTCCTCACACTGTTATAAACTATTGACTCATAGTTCTGTATTTACATACCTGGCCATCCTTCACTGAATTTTCTAAAGCTCTTGTTTTGTTCATTTGAGCCCCCTGACATCCATCCCAATTCAACTTCATTCTTTATATTTGATCTCTTACTTAGGTGATTTCATCTTCTAAAGTGACAGCCACTGCCATACCGCCACTCCTGTTTGTTCATGTGTGTGGTCTCAGTAAACACAGTTTCTATTTAATTATCCTGTACCATGTAGAAAAGGGTGCCGGCCTGGGTGTCAAGAACTGAGTTGCTGAGTAGCTGTAGACCATGGTCTATTCACTTGACCTCTTAGTTCCCTCAATTGTATAGCAAAGTCATTGATCTCTAAAATTCTTCCAGCTTGAACAAATCTATGGTTTATCCATTTGGGTCACCTGTGTCCCCAGGAGATTAACGGCATGGTTATTTCAAATATAGCTTCCCACTGCTGACACTGGTCCACTGACAGTCATTCCTTACATACAGTATTTCAACTAACTAGATTCCTATCTAAGCAGTTATAGGCCCAAACTGATCCCAGCTTGTCGATATCAATGCTGGAGAATATCTATAGCATATTAAAATTCTCTTTTACCAGGCTTCTGCTTTATTCATGTGCTAACTTCATAACAGCACTTTTAATTTTAATCAGACAGGCTTGATGTCCTGCTTCCATTTCAAATGACCAAATTATGGATATTTGTGCCCTGTTATTCCTTTTTAAGTTCTATTCTCAACTATAAATAATTCATAAATTTCTTTTAGAGGGCACTGCATTTTGTTTCAAGTTCCTGTTTCAAATATATGAAACAAAATTTAGGAAGATAACTTAGTTTTCCTCCACAGTTTGTGATTACAGAATGATCTATCATTGAACAGTTACTTAATAAGCACCTATTGTGAACAACTAGTTGTACTGTGTGCTTTAAAAATCTTATAATTGAATCTAATATGGCTGAGGTTGTAGTCTTAAAGACTTGTGAAATGAACACAAATCTGGTGTGTTTTTTTTTTTTTTGTAGTTGTTTTTGCTATGTTTTACATGCATGAAAACACTGGCTTTTAATTTCAACCCACTACAGAAGTGTTTTGCTATTATTTTAATCACATCCTAGGCTTAAGTTTAAATGGCTATAATCAACAATGCATTTTAAATTTACAATTTCTGATTTTTAGCAACAAAATTACTTAGTTATACATCCAGTTTTATATCTTGTGAGTCTATAGGGTTGTTGACTTGTAAGAGAATAAACTAGAAAGAGATATTATTCTTACCTTTGTAGAAAATTTTTAGCTACTAATAAAGAATTTGGTAGTAGCATGAGAAAATATTCATGAGTGCTAGAATTCATAACTCAGAGAAACAAATGTTCCTATTTTTACATGCTCCTGAAACACACAACTTGCACTGGGATTCTGTACACTTATTGCATCAGTGCTTTTAGATATGATGCCACTCTGTTCCCTGATGCAGAAAGAACCTGTGTTCTTCTCTGGTGCCATTATTTGTTATGCCTGGAAGGTCTTGAGCATTTTCTGCAGTGCCAGAGCTCCAGTGCTCTGTATTTCCATCCTGGGCATAAAAAACTATCATTTTTAGGAGAAAAATAGCAAGAGAGAAAGACATTTCTTATTATATTGAGCTTTGCTGAGGAATATTTGTTCTCTGTTATTTTTTTAAGACCAGCTTAAATTGTATATACGTAACAAAATAAATCCTCATACATATTCAACCAAGAACTACTCTATTTTCAGTCAACTAAATCTGTATTTATATTGACAGTTAAATACAGTTTCACTGTTAGTAGCAGAAGCCAAGAGGTAGCAGGACACGTGTACCTAATCACCAGAAAGAAGCCACATCAAAAATGAGAGAGAATGGTAAAGTTGTTCCAGTGACATGTACCAGTGACACTGGGGGAAAACATCATCTGTAGGAGTGAGAAAACTTGAAAGTAATAGGAAAGAAGGATAGCACTAATATTTTAAGCAGTTTAGAATTTGACTTTATTTTAAAGAACGTTCAATATCTCTCTAAATAGTGTTCATAAGATCAAGTTCCAAACCCATTATAAGACATTTTAAGATGTAGCACTGTGCTCATTTATCCATATTGTTCTCTCATTATTTTCTTGTTTTCCATATCATATAAACACACACATACCACATGCACACACACACACACGCACACACACGTCCCCCAACATACAGACACACACTTCTCTTTCTTCCCCAGGCTATGCAATCCAGTCCATAGCCCCACTCCAGTCCCATCCTTGATCAGTTTAACCCAAGTTAAGTTCTCCACATGCCTAGGTTATATGTGATCTGTGTGTGATTTTATATGATAGGATGCTGTTCTTTAATTGCTTCAGATTTCTCTAGCAAGATTCTAAGCCCATGGGTCTTGCCATCTGCCTATTTACCACCCCCACTAAGTACCCTAGGAGGCCCCTCTGTCCATGGCAAGAATACTGGAGTGGGTTGCCATTACCTTCTCCAGGGGATTTTCCCAACCCAGGAATCGAACCCGGGTCTCCTGCATTGTAGGCAGATTCTTTACCGACTGAGCTATGAGGGAAGCCCTACTATTAAGGGATAAATGGATGCTTAAAAAGTGAAGTGAAAGTCACTCATTCATGTCTGACTCTTTGCTACCCCATGGACTATACAGTCCATGGAATTCTCCAGGCCTGAATACTGGAGTGGGTAGCTGTTTCCTTTTCCAGGGGATCTTCTCAACCCAGGGATTGAACCCAGATCTCCCATGTTGCAGGTGGATTCTTTACCAGCTGAGCCACAAGGGAAGCCCCAAAAGTAGAAATATTATTTGCATACAAGGACAGAAGAGCAAAAATAGTAATTTTAGAAATGTTTAAATTAAAAATATATTTTTGCCTTGTCCCAGTTGAGATATTAACCTAAATATTATTCCTAAAACAGGGAGAGAGAAAGAGAATCTGTAATCTAGATAATCCTGCCCTCTCCTTTATTAATAAATATGCTACTAATGCTACTTTTTAATGGCAAAGGAACTTTAAAGTTTTCTTTAGTGGTGACAAATTTTGAACTATCATGTTTTCTCATTTGACTTCCTTGTGATGAGTTTCAAACAAATGTCCTACATAATCAGAAAGACTATGTGAGTTTTATTTATAATAGCTCTGTAAGTTTAACATTAATATACTAAGCAATATTGAAGCTATATGTTTAAATTTTTAAAGACATTTTTATATTGGAACATTCTTCACATTGGACAATAGTTTAGAGGTAGGCACATTGTGTTAATCAAGGATATCTCAATCCATTCTTCAGTAAGGACTTAGACTTCAATACATCACATCATGACTTCAAAAATAGCATCATTTAGAAATCGATTTGGAGAAGGAAATGGCAACCCACTCCAGTACTCTTGCCTGGAAAAAACCATGGACAGAGGAGCCTGGTAGCTATGGTCCATGGGGTTTCAAAGAGTTGGACACAACTGAACGACTTCACTTTCTTTCTTTCTAGAAATCAGTTAGGCTATAGTGTAATAAAGTATACAGATGCATTTTTATATCACTAAGAACAATTTCAAGACTAAGAGGGCTTATCAAGCATAAATAAATATTGTTTTAATATCAGCATCAGTTCAGTTCAGTTCCTTAGTCATGTCTAACTCTTTGTGACCCCATGGACTGCAGCACACCAGGCTTCCCTGTCCATCACCAACTCCCGGAGTTTACTCAAACTCATGTCCATTGAGTCGCTGATGCCATCCAACCATCTCATCCTCTGTCGTCCCCTTCTCCTCCTGCCTTCAATCTTTCCCAGCATCAGAGTCTTTTCCAAGGAGTCAGTTCTTAGCATCAGATGGCCAAAGTATTGGAGTTTCAGCTTCAGCATCAGTACTTCCAATGAATATTCAGGTCTGATTTCCTTTAGGATGGACTGGTTGGATCTCCTTGCAGTCCAAGGGACTCTCAAGAGTCTTCTCCAACACCACAGTTCAAAAGCATTAATTCTTTGGTGCTCAGCTTTCTTTATAATCCAACACTCACATCCATACCTGACTACTGAAAAAACCATAGCTTTGACTAGATGGACCTTTGTTGGCAAAGTAATGTCTTTGCTTTTTAATATGCTGTCTAGCTTGGTCATAACTTTTCTTCCAAGGAGCAAGCATCTTTTAATTTCATTTAATTTTAAATATCAGCATATTTCCCCAGTAATTAAAATAAATTATAAAATATATTCTAGAGTAACCCAGTTTTTAACAGATGTTTCAAATCCATGTTTGAAAAACCCCCTTAAAATGCCATTAAGAATATAACCCTGTAATTTTATATTCCATTTTTTATTGGCTTAGGATATTAACCTTCTAATAGCAACTGAATTTTTAATGTATATTCAAGTACACTTTAGAATAATTTGTTTCATTTCAGATATAAACTGTTAAAAACAACATAAATGATGTTGGGTTTTGTATATGTGTTGTACTCATTATTTTATTAAATTATTTTTATCATGATCATAGTTATTTTAAGTCAAAATAAATGGGAACAATTTGGGTGTCAGTTGGACGTAAGAGTAAGTGAGTCTTGAAACTTCATTAATTTGTTAGAGAAATGAGCACTCTGGATATTAATCGGTGATAAATAAAACTGGATGGTTGGATTTCTTGATTTTACAACTATTTAAAAGAAAAGGGGAAGTGGGCATATTCCTGTAAACCCATTCCTATAGCTAATACTTTTTTAAAAAACAAAAAACTTAAACTTTCAGTTCAAAGGCTCTCCTGAGAGTTAAATAATTGTAAGGATCAGGGACAAATAATTATAAGCCTTTATTTTATTAACCCAGAAAAACTATAAGTAATAATTTTCTCTATTCATCTAACTAAACTGGGCTTGTGGTTTATTTCTGAAGGAGAGATCATAGAAAAGATTGTTTAACGATTGTAAATTAATGTTCAAGAGAATTCAGTTATTCATTCAACAAACATTTATGCACCACCTATTATGTTCCCTTTTATACATGGAACAAATTAGCAAAGCAAATGTTTCATCCCATCAAAAAGGATTGAATTCTGGGTAACAAGTTCAGGAAAAGATCAATTATATCATAAAACTGCACTTCACAGGTGTCAGACATTGCTGAAGGAATGAGATTATTAGCTTCTAAGCTTATAGTAGTTGCCAATAGGTGGGTATATGGTTTTGTGCAGTGATTCAGTAAATCAGTGGCCAGCTCCCCAGGCCTCCTGATAAAGTCATGTTTCACCAACACAACAACAGTATTCATCAACCAGGGCTGTATGATTTGGTATTTTCTACACTTAGTAGGAAGGAAATGAATTATTATTGATTTGATTAACGTTTGCTTTTAAATTGCAAGGGAAAGTGTCAAATATGAAGGACAGCCCAGATTTCTTTTTTTACTTAGAAATATCTACCTGAAACTACCTTTTTAATAAATTCAGGCAGTGCCGGACAAGCTTAGCAGAACAGGCTAGAATGAATTCACAGAAAATAGTATTATGATAAAAAGTATGTACCTGGGAGAACTGAGAGCCACACATTGGTAACTTCAGTCCTATTTGGTAGTCAAGTAAGTTTTACTTTTTGAAACTTGAAAAAGCCAGCACTAAAGTAAGTGTAACATGAGGGAGAAACTGGATTCTTTGGAAAGAGAAATTTACATCCCCTATTACTTCTCTTGGAGAAGGCAATGGCACCCCACTCCAGTACTCGCCTGGAAAATCCCATGGATGGAAGAGCCTGGGAGGCTGCAGTCCATGGGGTTGCGAAGAGTCAGACACGACTGAGCGACCTCTCTTTCACTTTTCACTTTCATGCATTGGAGAAGGAAATGGCAACCCACTCCAGTGTCCTTGCCTGGAGAATCCCAGGGACAGCGGAGCCTGGTGGGCTGCCATCTATGGGGTCGCACAGAGTCGGACATGACTGAAGCGACTTAGCAGCAGCCACAGCAGCATTACTTCTCTGGGCTTCCCAGGTGGTACAGTGATAATGAGTCCACCTGCCAATACAGGAGACACAAGTTCAACCTCTGGCTCAGGAAGATACCCTGGAGTAGGAAATAACAACCCACTTGAGTATTCTTGCCTGGAAAATTCCATGGCAGAAGAGCCTGGTGGGCTACAGTCCATGGGGTCACAAAGAGTCAGACATGACTGAGTGACTGAACACATATTCACAATATTTCTCTAGGGCCAGCTCTACCTCTCCCACTCCACAATTCACCTGCCATCCTTCATAAAATGGCTAAAGGCTAATACCAGCCTAACTCCATCATGTCAATGTCAAACACATCAGCAATAATAGGAAATGCTTTTTGGGGTCAAGAGATTCAAATAATTGTTTTGAGTGATCACAACTGATACAGAAATTTCTCTATTGAATTTGCTTTTTTAAAAATGTATGCTTCTGTTTTGTACAAATTAGTATTGCTTTCACTTTGAATTTCTACACTATTTCAAAACTTTTAGTAAGCATTATTTTTGAGAAATTCAGATATAATTACAGTGCATTCACTTTAAAAGAATGCAAATGAAAAATACAATTTCCTATTTCTCTTCCCTCATCATCAATGCACAGACTTGAAATTGCTAGATGTTTCCTCTTTCTAAGGGATATACCATAAAATTAAGATTTTCAGGGTTATTGTGATATAAGGGATTTAAACAAATTCACGTGTCAATGGACACTGAAGGGCAAATCAAAGGCCACAAAACCAAGGCTGCCCACTCCACATCGCCCTCAGGATCCCAATGACTCAATTTCATGAACCAACCAAAGTAACAGAGAAAACACAAAACAAAGGTTGTGATTCCTGCTGATGAAATAAATGGCATCGTTGGATGAATAATACAAACAGCTGTTTTAGGTCTGTAAAAATAAAAAAAGCATTTCTAAGGCATAAATGTCACAACAAGGATGAGTTAATGGAAAATGGAGTCTGAAAGGCTCTGAGGAGGATGGACCTAATTGTGTCTAAGTTTATAAGGCTGATGAATATTCCTAGGCAATAATATCACAACAGATTGAATTCTTATTATATATAGCATATTACACTGTTTCAATGAAATAAAAGGACTTATAAATCTTTGGATAGAATGAAATTTCAGGGGAGCAGTAAGTATTTCGTTGGCTATCTTAAAAGCCTTCTCAAAAGAAATTTACATCTTTTAGTTTCTATGTTATCAACAGCAAGTCACTGGTTTGTTTATTAGCATAGAACAAAAAAATTCAATGGAAAAATGTTTAGTTAGCTTATTCATACATATTACCTAGACAGAAATATCTTTGCATTATTTATATTTTTTATTTTTAGTAAAAATTGATTATACTGGTATATTTTAGAAATAACAAGAATTTATGTCTTTCTAACTATTTTAATATGACAAAAAGTGTACCTCTAACTAAGAGTCAGAAGACCTGAATTCAATTCTATTTCAGTGCTGCTAATAAACTACTGAGTGAACCAGCTAATGTCATCAATCTTTCTTGATTTTTGTCTCATCATTTTTAAAAGAACCTCTGAGACAAACTCTTTCCACTCTGACACTTAGATTCTTCCACTGTTTAAACTATGCATTTTTATTCTAAGACTCTCATGGGACAAAATTTTAATTCATATACACTGCATTATATCTCTCAAACAGATTAAAGAATAATGGATTCATATAATAACAAAATATCCTACTTCCATAAGCACCCAAAAGAAATTAAGGAAATTCTAAATGTGTGGAAAATATCTGCTCTACACACATAAATAAACTTAAAACAATTCTATACCCTGAAAGTTATATTAGCTATAAAACAATTGAGAAAATATCTTTGATATTAGAAAAAAATATATCATATATCATTTTGACACTTTAAAGGAGACAGCTGTGAGAATGACTGAAATAACACATTAGATGGAGGGGACATGAGACACATCCAGATTCAAACCCTATGGGTACTTGGGAAGTAGAAACTAGGTATTATTTTATTTACAATTCCAGGAACCAAATAGAGTTAGAAACCAGCAGTGCACCATGAAAACTCAAGAGAACTTCCGTGGGTACATGCTCAGTCACTTCAGTCGTGTCCAACTCTGAGACTGAGACCCTGTGGACTGTGGCCTGACAAGCTCCTCTGTCCATGGGATTCTCCAGGCAAGAATACTGAAGTGGGTTGCCATGCCCTCTTCTAGGGGATCTTCCCAACCCAGGGATCAAACCCATGTCTCCTGCATCTCCTGCATTGCAGACAGGTTCTTTACCACTGAGCCAAGGGGGAAGCCCCAGGAAAATTTAGGCAGCTTAAAAATAATTGCAGCTGTACAAGGTACTTGTGAATCTGAACTTGCTTTTTACTTCTTTTACTTGTCTTTCAGCTGACCCCTCAAAGTATCAGCTAGACACTCTCCTATCATACTCAGCACAGTCCTGGCACTTATCACAACCATTCAGAATCCCCCAATAAATGCTAGGATTCTCTAGTCTCTTTCATTCACAATTTAATCCCTAAAACCCAGCAAAGAACCCAGCACAATATTTATTTGTTGAATGAATAAATAAATGGATGCATGAATGACTGCAGATTTCCTCTATGTCTCAACCTCTAACAATCTCGTTGCTCACCTGAATCACTGCAGCTTTCTAACTAGATGGACTATTTTCAATGGCTCAGCTACCCTTCCTGACCATTCTCTGTACACTAACCAAAATGAGTTTTCTAAAACCAAACTTGATAATGTCTCTGTCCTATATAAAACCCCTCAGTGGTTCCCTAATGCTCTTCAGTTCAGTTCAGTTCAGTCGCTCAGTCGTGTCCGACTCTTTGCGACCCCATGAATCGCAGTACACCAGGCCTCCTTGTCCATCACCAACTCCCGGAGTTCACCCAGACTCACGTCCATCGAGTCAGTGATGCCATCCAGCCATCTCATCCTCTGTCGTCCCCTTCTCCTCCTGCCCCCAATCCCTCCCAGCATCAGAGTCTTTTCCAATGAGTCAACTCTTTGCATGAGGTGGCCAAAGTACTGGAGTTTCAGCTTTAGCATCATTCCTTCCAAAGAAATCCCAGGGCTGATCTCCTTCAGAATGGACTTGTTGTATCTCCTTGCAGTCCAAGCAACTCTCAAGAGTGTTCTCCAACACCACAGTTCAAAAGCATCAATTCCTCAGCGCTCAGCTTTCTTCACAGTCCAACTCTCACATCCATACATGACCACTGGAAAAACCATAGCCTTGACTAGACGGACCTTTGTTGGCAAAGTAATGTCTCTGCTTTTGAATATGCTGTCTAGGTTGGTCATAACTTTCCTTCCAAGGAGTAAGCATCTTTTAATTTCATGGCTGCAGTCACCATCTGCAGTGATTTTGGAGCCCCCCAAAATAAAGTCTGACACTGTTTCCACTGTTTCCCCATCTATTTCCCATGAAGTGATGGGACCGGATGCCATGATCTTCGTTTTCTGAATGTTGAGCTTTAAGCCATCTTTTTCACTCTTCTCTTTCACTTTCCTCAAGAGGATGTTTAGTTTCTCTTCACTTTCTGCCATAAGGGTGGTGTCATCTGCATATCTGAGGTTATTGATATTTCTCCCGGCAATCTTGATTCCAGCTTGTGCTTCTTCCTGCCCAGCGTTTCTCATGATGTACTCTGCATATAAGTTAAATAAGCAGGGTGACAACATACAGCCTTGACGTACTCCTTTTCCTATTTGGAATCAGTCTATTGTTCCATGTCCAGTTTTAACTGTTGCTTCCTGACCTGCATACAGATTTCTCAAGGGGCAGGTCAGGTGGTCTGGTATTCCCATCTCTTTCAGAATTTTCCACAGTTTATTGTGATCCACACAGTCAAAGGCTTTGGCATAGTCAATAAAGCAGAAATAGATGTTTTTCTGGAACTCTCTTGCTTTTTTCATGATCCAGCAGATGTTGGCAATTTGATCTCTGGTTCCTCTGCCTCTTCTAAAACCAGCTTGAACATCTGGAAGTTCACAGTTCACATATTGCTGAAGCCTGGCTTGGAGAATTTTGAGCATTATTTTACTAGAGTGTGAGATGAGTGCAATTGTGTGGTAGTTTGAGCATTCTTTGGCATTGCCTTTCTTTGGGACTGGAATGAAAACTGACCTTTTCCAGTCCTGTGGCCACTGCTGAGTTTTCCAAATTTGCTAGCATATTGAGTGCAGCACTTTCACAGCATCATCTTTCAGGATTTGAAATAGCTCAACTGGAATTCTATCACCTCTGCTAGCTTTGTTCATAGTGATACTTTCTAAGGCCGACTTGACTTCACATTCCAGGATGTCTGGCTCTAGGTGAGTGATCACACCATAGTGATTATCTTGGTCTTGAAGATCTTTTTTGTACAGTTCTTTTGTGTATTCTTGACACCCATTCTTAATATCTTCTGCTTCTGTTAGGTCCATACCATTTCTGTCCTTTATCAAGCCCATCTTTGCATGAAATGTTCCCTTGGTATCTGTAATTTTCTTGAAGAGATCTCTAGTTTTTCCCATTCTGTTGTTTTCCTCTATTTCTTTGCATGGATAGTCTAAACTCTTTGATGTGTTTTACAAAGCCACTTTTAATCTGGACCATGTATACCTTGATCACCTAATCTATTCTCAATCCCTGTTTACACACCATTCTCCAGCTGTACTGAATGTTTCCTGTTACCATGAATACGTCATTCCCTCTCTCTACTCAGAACTTTTATACTTGCTTTAGCCTGGACCACTGGCTTCCAACCACCCATTTCTCTTGGTTAAGAAATTTCTCCTTGAGTTTGTTTTCTAGAAAACGAACTCATGGTTGCCAGGGGCAAGGGATAGTTAAGGACTTTGGGAAAGTCATGTACACACTGTAATATTTAAAACAGATAACCATCAAGGACCTATTATATAGCACATGGAACTCCACTCAATGTTACGTGCCAATCTGGACGGGAAGGGGGGTTGGGGGAGAATGGACACATGTATAAGTATGACTGAGTCACTTCAATATTCACCTGAATCTATCACACTGTTAATCAGCTATACCCCAATACAACATGTTTTCGGTGTTAAAAATTAAAATAAAGAAATATTAAATCCAAGAAAAAAGACATTTCTCCTTCTAGGAAGCTATCCCTGATCGCTCAAATCTGGATTAGGTGCATATCCTAAGTGGTTTCCCTGCCATGGAAATCCTCAGCACATCATATTTTAATTATCTATTTCACCATCTTGACTGTAAGATCTGTGGATACAAGTATTGCACCCATCTAATTCACCACTGACTTCCACAATAGCTACTACACTGCCTGGCATCTGGCATCCTTAGAATATATTGGACCTAACTCTTTTCCATAAGCCCAGAATAGTTTATTAATAGTTTATCATTGTTATATTAGATAGCATGAAAACCTGGACCTGAAAGAAGAAAATAAGGGAGACATAAATCAAGGGGAGGAAAGGTTAAGTATTTAGTTTAAAGGTAAAGTATTCTGGATTAAGAGTCAATTAGGCACAAGTTGTAATGGACAAGCTCAGGACAGAGCTGGGGGTGGGTGGGTGGGGCCAGTCAACAGCCACAGGATATGGCTCCAGTACCCACAGCAGTACAGGGAAGACTGAAAGTTGCTGGGGACTTAAAATTAAGCTTTTCCAGTCTAGATGGAAGACCTATCTGTCAGCTATGGAAGGAAGTTCAACACAGAGGTTAAATAAAGGACAGCAATAGCCAATAATAGATACTTGTTAAATGAATAAATAAATGGATGGTTAGATGAATGCAGATTTCCTCTGATTTTCTGGGTAATGTGCTTAGGTTCTAAGAGGCTAGCAAGAGAGTAACCCAGTCTTCTGATAGAAAAGCTAACCATGACAGTGAAGAGGTCAGAGGGAGGCAGTGTAATACATAATGAACTTGACTTCTCGCATTCACTTTACAGATATACCTTAGAGTGTCAAGTAGCTTAGAGCTATTATCTCACTAAATCTTCTGCAAGGTAGGCATTATTATTCATTTTATTTTGCAAATGAGAAAATTGAGACTCTGAGGAAAAAATAACTTGCTAGTGATGAGTGCAACAATATTTAAATATATGCCTTTTGCCTCCCAAGCCCAAACTCTTTAACTTTCCATGCTCTTCTGCCTTATATCATAATAAACATCATCAGTTCAGTTCAGTTCAGTCACTCAGTCATGTCTGACTCTTTGTGACCCCATGGACTGCAGCATGCCAGGCCTCCTTGTCCATCACCAACTCCTGGAGTTTACTCAAACTCATGTCCATTGAGTCGGTGATGCCATCCAACCATCTCATCCTCTGTCATCCCCTTCTCTTCCCACCTTCAATCTTCCCCAGCATCAGGGTCTTTCCCAATGAGTCAGTTCTTCGCAGGTTCAATCCCTGGGTCAGGAAGATCCCCTGGAGAAAGGAATGGCTACCCTCTCCAGTATTCTTGCCTGGAGAACTCCATGGACAATGGAGCCTGGCAAGCTACAGTCCAATGGGTTGCAAAGAGTTGGACACAGCTGAATGACTAACACAACTCAGACAATGAAGAATCTGCCTGCAATGCAGGAAACCTGGGTTTGATCCCTGGGTTGGGAAGATCCCTTGGAGCAGGAAATGGCAACCCACTCCAGTATTCTTGCCTGGAGAATTCCATGGACAGAGGAGCCTAGCAGTCTGCAGTCCACAGGGTCACAAAGAGTCAGATAGGACTGAGTGACTAACACTTACACTTTCACAACTCTCATAGTTTGAAACTGAGACTTAGAAAGGAAAAGTATTTTGTCTAATGTCAAATGGGTAACAAGAGTTGGAGCTGGGTTTAAACCTAGGTCTACCTGTCTCAAAAGCTTAAATGTCCACCCTTTGCATTGTTATCTCCATGCTTAAAAATTAATCTTTACCAGAAGAGTCCTGGGTTAGGGCCACACAATGAACAAGGGTGTGTTGGGATAGAGTTTCAGCACCAAGGTGGAAAAGAAGAGATCGAATCCTTCCTACTGCCAGCCCTGGCCATGACTGATCTTAGTAGCAGCCAGTCTGGTTAGGACTGGGTCGGGGGGTGAATTGGAAAGAGAGGTTCAGGAAGAGATTAAGGAAGGGGTGCCAAGCAATCTGGACAGTTTGCCCAGAGGACCAGTGGTTCCAGGGATGCAGAGGTGAGAGCTAAGTGGACTAGATACCCAGTCAAGAATGAATGGCAGCTGATAGAAATAATAAATGGAAAAGCAAAAATGTGGAATAAGCAATATAAAACCATCTTAACCATTTAAAGTTTGGTTAGCAAAACTTCTAACTATATTTTACATATTTCTGTGCACTTATATCCTATAACTTGGTCATTCTGCAATGTTGTGATGAGATAGAATTTTCACCGCTAAAACCATTTAAAATAGACTATTTCTTTTGGTTTGTTTGGACATAGTCACATACCATACATCCCAGATGAAGCAACTGGGGAATGATCTTTTGATTAATTCCAAGAAAATATCCCCAATATGAAATGGTCTAGAAGAGATCAGCAATGTGATAATTGTGAAAGAGTTTCTCTCTCTCCCTCTCAGCTTGCCTTAATTGTTTTCTCCAATGTTTGCAGTGCGATTGGATTACATTAAAAATAATAATGACTATTAATTAGAAGATTTAAATTAGGCTGCAAATATTTTTCCTTTCTAATGTGCTAATTGCCAAGGAAGAAGTTCTATGTGGAAACTTGAGAGAATCCACCAAATAAGGAAGAGCTGTCTCAAGGCAAATGTTCCAACAGACAGCTCATTCCTTTGTTTGATTGTTTGTTTCATTAAGTTCATCCTATAGGAAGGAAAAACCCAACAGATGATATTTTTACTCTTCTCCTTGTTAAGAGTTTAGCAATATCGTGTGATGGTAAGAGTAACAGATTCAAAGTTAGATACCTGGAATTCAATTGTGGGTATACCACTAACTAGCTATGTAACTTAGGGCAAATCTCCTTTCTGTAGGCCTCTTTTGTCACATCTGTAAAAATATCCTGCTGCTGCTGCTGCTGCTAAGTTGCTCACTTGTGTCCAACTCTGTGCGACCCCGTGGACTGCAGCCTAGCAGGCTCCGCCATCCATGGGATTTTCCAGGCAAGAGTACTGGAGTGGGGTGCCACTGCCTTCTCCGGTAAAAATATCCTAATCCTTTTCAATTATGAGATACAGTGATACTAAACTGATTGATTCTAACAGCTCTAATGTGTTAAGTGTTTGAGTATTAAGATCCTGCTTGTGAGCGTACCTACCCCACAGTAGTAGTTGTGGTACTAATTCATTTCCTAGGAATTCCCAACTGGTGACCGTTCACTCCCTTCCTTCAATATCTAATCTTTAGCTGTTTCAAAACAAGAAATAATACTAGAATGAAAATAGAAGCCAAATTTCCCCCCATGGAACCCTGAGAATAGTTCTGTAGCACCTGCTTCTCTATTTTGTTCATTATAAAAAATAAAATAAAATCTCCATGTCCATCTGGTATTATTAAAAGGTTGCCAACCTGGCACCAATCATGGATATGAAATTCACTGATTCTTATCTAAAACAAATTTTATACTTTCTGTTCATAGGCTTAGCATGAATGGAATCAGCAGATTTTGCAGTTAACTAATTAGTGACATTTATTTCCAATAAACAAACCACAAACTCCATATAACTAATTTTATCCTGTGCTCTTCAAAACAGGATACAGAAATAGCAATTTAAATTTGGGGGAAAAAATAAAACAATCCTACCAATGCTTATTTTATTTTAAAAATATATCCTGCCATCCATTTATTTTTAAATGACTACTGATATGAAATCTAATAAATGACAGATTTGAAAATAGATAAATAAACCTTCAAAAAATTGGGTGCACATGAATATATATATATATATATACACACACACTATCAAATCTATAAAATAATAGCCAAATAACTATTTTAATAAAATTATAACTGTGGCTATAGATACACTCTCATGAATCTTCATAATTGAAGTAATAAGGAAACAGGAAAACTACATATTCATTCCAATAAATATAGCACCATGAGTATGTATAATCAGTACAACAGAATATTGAGCAGCGTTCCCTGTGCTATACAGTAGGTCCTTGTTGGTAATCCATTTTAAATAAAACAGTATACACATGTCAATCCCAAACTCTCTAACTTCCATGTTGATGTCCAATCCTGAGTAAAACCAACACTGTGATGAGAGAAGCTACATTATTCTTTGCCCAGAGCTTCACAGCAGACATTGTTCCTGTGTATAGCACTAAAGATAGTTTTTCTCAGCAGCAATATCCTGGTGAAATAAAACACTGAAAGTACATGGAATATGGGCAAGTTATACATGAACT
Organism: Bos indicus x Bos taurus; assembly: GCF_003369695.1. Classification (NCBI taxonomy): domain Eukaryota; kingdom Metazoa; phylum Chordata; class Mammalia; order Artiodactyla; family Bovidae; genus Bos; species Bos indicus x Bos taurus. The sequence goes on along the minus strand of NC_040079.1, from coordinate 64,351,180 downwards.
TCACGGAAGAGACAGTACATAGTCCCCTCCTCACTTTGCCGTGTTTCATCAAACTCAGAAGCTCATCTCTATCTTCCCAAGGAAAGTACCTTCCAAAAATAAGCTGGATTTGGAGGGCAAAGTGGTAGAGGAGGTATGGGGTAAACTTGACTCACAGCTACAAATTGTTAACATTCTAAAAAGAGAACCTAGGGCCAATGGAATGTGTAGTAATTAAATGAAATTATCACATATCTCCTTAAGTAGAAACAGAATAATACCCACCATTTATTATATGCATTCTGTGCCAGGCTCTGTGTTATGTGCTTTATATATGCTATTTCATTTAAAACTCCAAAAAACCCTGAAAAGTCAATGTTATTATCTCCTTTTAAAAGATAAGGGGCGCCGCCCACAGCCCAGAGGCCCCAGCTCCCCTTCTTGGGCCCTTCCGAGCAAGGGCCGCGCCATGCCCAACCCCGGGCTGCGGGGCTGCCGGCCGCTCCCTCTTTCGGGCGCCGGGGGCCAGCCCCAGAAAAATAAAAAATAAAAAAATAAAAGATAAGGAAATTGAGGCTTAGAGAAGTTAAATGATTTGCTCAGTTACTGGGGATATATAGTAGAACTGGAATTTAAATTTAGGCTTAGCTAATTCAAAAGCACATGCTCTATTTACCAGTTTGTGTTGTTTCGTCGCTCAGTCGTGTCCAACTCTTTGCAACCCCATGGACTATAGCCTGCCAGGCCACTCTGTCCATGGGATTTCCCAGGCAAGAATACTAGAGTGGGTTGCCATTTCCTTCTCCAGGGGATATTTCTGACCCAGGGATCGAACCCACGTCTCCTACAAGTCTCCTGCAATGCAGGAAGATTCTTTACTGCTGAGACTCTGGGGAAGTCCAACCAACAACAAAATGTCCTATCAAATCAATATATGGCTCAGAACTTTCAGAAAACAAAACGGTAAGTGTTACTCATTTGTAGGTCCTCTAGTACCATCTCTCAACTCAATTAGGCAGCAAGAATAAAAAAGTGATAGCAGAAGGATCAGAAGACAGAAGAGGAGTTAAGATTAAATTTAGAAAGGCCATACTAGTAATTCCTAGGCATACCTCAGAAAAGACAGGTTTAATTAATGAACCAAAAGATACAGTAGACATTCTGTATTAAAGGAAGAAAGAAAGAAAAGAAAAATAAATTTGGCATGAATCTCTTTTTGTGTTCCCAAATGACAGCATTTTATGCATTGTTGCTTTCTTGAGGTTACAGAACTAAGAAGTCCAGAATTAATCTGCCTGGTTTTGTATTTGCATTTCTCAGCATTATGTTAGTGTGTGTTGTGGCAGAGAAGACAGAGGCAAAGAACACCCACACTGAAAATCCTGTGGGAAATAATAGTATTCAGAGTAAATCTACAAAGTGTAGCATAGACATACACACAAAAAGGGTGCTTTTGGCTGCTTTGTACAGCTTTACTCACCTACATACAGAGAAAAAATTATCCTCACAACTTCATTTTGAATTAGGAAATAATACCTTAGAGTAAGAAAAACTAAAGCACACTGGTTATAAAAAAATTAAACCTCATGTATTAAACTCTGAGTTTTTTATTTTTTGGTTGTTTTTTTGTGTGTTTGTTTGGTTTGGTTTGGTTCCTCTTGATTTGGCTTTGGAAGATTATTGTATCATCTCAGAAAATGATGTTTCTATACTAAGATTTCCACGTTTAAAAATTTTCAGGTATCTGGATGAATAAACATGTAACTATTTAGCTATAATAATTAAACAGTTAAATTATTTCTTCAACAATACTTGTTTTTATCTATCATGTGCAAGCAACACAAGAGATAGAGTAATAAAACTGCATGTCTGACCTAAAGAAGCTTAGAATCTATTAAAATTAAAAAAAGGGGAATGCCTATGTTATAATGGTAAAATAATTACCTATAACTGGTGGACTAAATGCCATAAGAGGGGAAAGGATCAGTACCAGCTGGGTGATGAGGAATGGCTTGATGGAGAGGCTACATTTGAGTTGGCTTTTGAAAGGTGAAAATTATTTGATATGAACAAAATGAGGAGTGAAAAATAGCAGCATTCGGAAGTATGAAATATTAGCAGAGGCATAAAGTTGGGAAATTTTAAAGCCTATTTGGGGAATGCCATATATTCTACTTGAACTATATCCAAGATATAAACAGGAAATATTTCCAGGAAAGTAAACCTGGGCTTGCATTTGGAGGCTTCCATTGGCTGACTACATAGACAATCACAGAGAATCCAAAGAGTAGAATTATTTGTAGAAGGAATGCAATTAATTCCATTTTTAGATGCTGAGGTCACCAAGTCATATGGACTAAACCTCATCATAGTTGAAGGCAAGATGATTTACCAGGACCAGAGGAGAATTTGACAGAAGGGGAGAATAGGACACAAGAATTGCTATGAAAACATCATAATGGCTATGCAATAGCAAAGGCCAGCTGAAATTACATAGCATAAATGAATATTGGACCCAATGGCATTATTTTGTCATTTTATCCAACAAGGTTGGAACAGAGAAATGGGTGATGTGAATAACTTATCATTGACAATGGATATGTCAGAAAGCCAAGACTGCAAACAATTTTAGGATGCCACAGGAAATAATAAAGGAATACAAGAGGGCCATCTTCGTTATGGAGGCAAATGAATCAATGGGTCAACGGCCTGGCAGAAGGGTGACAAGTCTACAATGAGGAGATCACAAAAGTGACGGAAAGAAAATAAAATAAAAAAAATAATAAAGTCACATTTTAGTATTTTAATTGTATGAAGGATTAACATATTTTCTTATTCTGATATGTAAAATTTCTCATGATTCAAATTGAATATAAAAATATAAAACTATTTAAAATTAAAAAAAAAAAAAGAGCAGGCATGAGAGAGGAGGTAAAAACGGTTGTAGACAGAGGAAGAATCAGCGACAAGATTTTGTTCAGTTCAGTTCAGTCGTGTCTGACTCTTTGCAACCCCATGAACTGCAGCATGCCAAGCCTCCCTGTCCATCACCAACTCCCAGAGTCCACCCAAACCCACGTCCATTGAGTCGGTGAGGCCATCCAACCATCTCATCCTCTGTTGTCCCCTTCTCCTCCTGCCCTCAATCTTTCCCAGCATCAGGGTCTTTTCAAATGAGTCAGCTCTTCACATCAGATGGCCAAAGTATCGGAGTTTCAGCTTCAACATCAGTCCTTATGATAGATTTCAAATCATATGCTAATAGGCAGGATTAAAATGCAGGTCTTTATTTAAAGTGAAAAAAGCAGAAGAAATACTTACAGAGAAATCATACAGAGAAGATGGACAGGTTTCCTCAAGGCACAATAGAAGAAACTAGTAGAGAATGAGGAGGGGAGGCAGTAAGGTAGATCAGGTATGGAAAGAGATGAAATGGAAAAATATATATATTCCATAAGAGCCAGATGAGGGAGAATCATCTCTGATTATCACAGAGATGAAAGAAGCTGTACGATCCAAGAAGAGAGCTTCAACAAAGGTAAAAATTTTTTACTTGGGTTTGAATACTTGACCAACTTTACTTGGGTTCTAGTAGACCAACTGAAATGTGGGTGTATTTGCTTTCTAGGGCTGCTGTAACAGAGCACCACAAACCGGGCGACTTAAACATCAGAAACTTACTCTCATGGTTCTGGAGGATAGAAGGTTGAGATCGAGGTATGAGCAGAGTTGGTCCTTTCTGAGGGCTGTCAGGGAGGATCTGCTTCATGCTTCTTGCATAGCCTCTTTTGGCTTGTTGGCAATCTTTGGCATTCCTTGGCCTGCAGAAACATTACCCTGATATCTCTGACTTCTTCTTCTTATAGCATTCTCCCTGTTTATGTAAGCCCATGTCCAAATTTCTCCATTTTGTAAAGACACCAAGTCCCATTTGGTTAGGGGCCTGCCCTACTCCAGCTTGATCTCTTCTTAGTTACAGTGACAATCACCCTATTTCCAAATAAGGTCACATTCTGAGGTACTGGGGGCTTTTTAAAGCTTCAAAATATGAATTTTGGGGCAGTACAATTCAACCCATGATAATGGAGTTGGCAAAATATTTGTGAACTTGGAGCTGTGAGATCCAGTCTCCCTGGGGGCTATGATAGGCCTGAATGTCTTCTCAGAGTTTCCAGTGATGGAGAGGAAACAGGTAAAGGTAAATTTCTGCATGCTGAACCTCATGCAGATAAAGCCTTTGGATAATTGACTGCAGTATTTGCTTTTTGTCTAGATGTTTAGACCTTTATATATTCATAAACACAGTTCAGTTCAGTTTAGTTGTTCAGTCGTGTCTGACTCTTTGCGACCCCATGGACTGCCACATGCCAGGCTTCCCTGTGCATCACCAGCTCCCCGAGCTTACTCAAACTCATGTTCATAGAGTCAGTGATGCCATCCAACCATCATATCCTCTGTCATCCCCTTCTCCTCCCACCTTCAATCTTTCCCAGCATCAGGATCTGTTCCAATGAGTCAGTTCTTCACATCAGGTGGCCAAAATATTGGAGCTTCAGCATCAGTCCTTCCAGTGAACACCCAGGACTGATCTCCCTTAGGATGGACTGGTTGGATCTCCTTGCAGTCCAAGGGACTCTCAAGAGTCTTCTCCAACACCACAGTTCAAGAACATCAATTCTTTGGTGCTCAGCTTTCTTTATAGTTCAACTCTCACATCCATACATGACTACTGGAAAAACCATAGCTTTGACTAGATAGACCTTTGTTGGCAGAGTAATGTCTCTGCTTTTCAATATGCTGTCTAGGTTGGTCATAGCTTTTCTTCCAAGGAGCAAACACAACCTGTGTGCATTTAAATGCCTGCCAGAATGACTGTACACAAGTCATTCAAGTACAGAGTTTGGAAGTGGGAATAATGTAAAGGATGGAAAATTTTTAATATGATAATCCACAAGACAAGAATTACCATATGATCCTGATTTCCCATGGTGCTCTCTCTGTAAAGCTGAAAGAAGAGTTCATTCAGCCTCAGGCCACACAACAATCAATATAAGGTCAATGAACCACAATTAAAACATGTCAAGATCTAAAAGTTATTGAAGACAAATCGTTCTTCATGGAAGATGTTTCTCAGAGACAGAATAAATGATAGTTCAGGGAGACCAGAAATCAGTTCTGGAAAGGTCTTAGCCTACTAATCCTTCAGGAAAAGCTGACAACATTCAAAATTCCAAGATTGTCAGCAATCTAGAAAAATACTAACCTTTTATATCTTTGTCTTTCCAAGGAATTCCTCAAAAGTAAGATCTAAGAATTTAATGATAAGAAAACTTGCCCTTTAGTGTTAAAAAACAATGATAAAAAAGGCTGGAATAAAAATTTTATATAAAATGTCATGACTTATGAAACTATGGAATATCCCTACAGTGCGGGAGACCCAGGTTCAATCCTTGGGTTGGCAAGATCCCCTGGAGAAAAGAATAGCTACCCACTCCAGTATTCTTGCCTGGAGAATCCCATGGACTGAGGAGCCTAGAAGGCTACAGTTCATGGGTTTGCAGAGTCGGATGCAACACACAGAAGATGATGTGAAAGATTTTTTTCTTTGATTTTTTATTTCCATTTTATAAATTATTCCTCATTTTGTGGTCTATGTTATAACTTTAAAGCTGCTTATTACATTTGCAACTTAACTTTTAGGCCTAAATACTCTACACTTACACTTCTCACCTAGATAATATCTACCTATTCATTTTTAGGTCTAAGCTAACTACCCACTACCACCCTTGCCCTATTTTAAGTAAGGCTTCTTGAGCTTTTCCTTTAAAATATTTTTAAGTCAAGAGTTTTGACTTGTATATATACATACTTGTGAAAATTATTTAATTCCTGCCTCTCTATACACTGGATTCTAAACTTCACAAGACCAGGGATGATATCATTCACCTTCTTGCTTCCACTGTATCCCTACGTATAGGTATTCCACAAATATTTGTTGAATAAATGAATAAAAAAAAACTGTAAGGTAGAAAAACTAAACAGTAAACAATATGTAGTCTAAGGTGTTTAGTTCTATTAACAGAGGGAGTATAATAGCATACCTATTTTATAATATTTATATAGATCTACTTTTTCCTACATCTCTCTTCATTTTCTGGCCTTCAGTTGCCCTAGGGAATGGAGGAGTCCATACCAGGGCTACTCAGGAAAAACTTTGGCACCATCACCACTCCCTCACTAGGAACCAAGGATCTCACTCAGACAGACAAGTGCAGATTTTTCACACAACTCTAAAATGCTGCAATCCCCCATTGGAGGAACAAAAAGGAAGAGTGAACCTCTTTTTCCAGATCTTAGTAGCAGAGTGTTTAAAAACAGATAGAATACCTACTAATTATGGAGGGAAAACAAGATTTGTTCTACTACATAGAGATATAAAATAGAAAAATAATCTCTTACCAGATTCATATAATTCTCATCTGGATAGGATTTTTGACTAATGAAATGCCTTCTTCTGTAACTGAAATGAATCATTCATTTCCTATGGAAACATCCTACACTTCAAATTGCATACACAGTGAATTTCAAAAATTCATTTCCCCTGAAAAGAGTGATTTAATATTTACTGCCCCACACACACACACACAGTTTTTTTTTTCTATACAGTACAGTTCAGAAACTTATGAAAACATTTTTATATATCATGGTTCTGCCTTAATCATTCCATATGCATTTGTATGGAAATACAAAAAACCTCGAATAGCCAAAGCAATCTTGAGAAAGAAGAATGGACCTGGAGGAATCAACCTGCCTGACTTCAGGCTCTACTACAAAGCCACAGTCATCAAGACAGTATGGTACTGGCACAAAGAAAGAAATATAGATCAGTGGAACAAAATAGAAAGCCCAGAGATAAACCCACACACCTATGGACACCTTATCTTTGACAAAGGAGGCAAGAATATACAATGGAGAAAAGACAATCTCTTTAACAAGTGGTGCTGGGAAAACTGGTCAACCACTTGTAAAAGAATGAAACTAGAACACTTTCTAACACATACAAAAAATAAACTCAAAATGGATTAAAGATCTAAACATAAGACCAGAAACTATAAAACTCTTAGAGGAGAACATAGGCAAAACACTCTCCGACATACATCACAGCAGGATCCTCTATGACCCACCTCCCAGAATATTGGAAATAAAAGCAAAAATAAACAAATGGGATCTAATTAAAATTAAAAGCTTCTACACAACAAAAGAAACTATAAGCAAGGTGAAAAAACAGCCTTCAGAATGGGAGAAAATAATAGCAAATGAAGCAACTGACAAACAACTTATCTCAAAAATATACAAGCAACTCCTGCAGCTCAATTCCAGAAAAATAAATGACCCAATCAATAAATAGGCCAAAGAACTAAATAGACATTTCTCCAAAGAAGATATACAGATGGCTAACAAACACATGAAAAAATGCTCAACATCACTCATTATCAGAGAAATGCAAATCAAAACCACAATGAAGTACCATTTCACGCCAGTCAGAATGGTGCGATCCAAAAGTCTACAAGCAATAAATGCTGGAGAGGATGTGGAGAAAAGGGAACCCTCTTATACTGTTGGTGGGAATGCAAACTAGTACAGCCACTATGGAGAACAGTGTGGAGATTCCTTAAAAAACTGGAAATAGAACTGCCTTATGACCCAGCAATCCCACTGCTGGGCATACACACTGAGGAAATCAGAATTGAAAGAGACACATGTACCCCAATGTTCATCGCAGCACAGTTTATAATAGCCAGGACATGGAAGCAACCTAGATGTCCATCAGCAGATGAATGGATAAGAAAGCTGTGGTACATATACACAATGGAGTATTACTCAGCCATTAAAAAGAATACATTTGAATCCGTTCTAATGAGATGGATGAAACTGGAGCCTATTATACAGAGTGAAGTAAGCCAGAAAGAAAACACCAATACAGTATACTAACACATATATATGGAATTTAGAAAAATGGTAATGACAACCCTGAATGCGAGACAGCAAAAGAGACACAGATGTATAGAACAGTCTTTTGGACTCTATGGGAGAGGGAGGAGGGGATGATTTGGGAGAATGGCATTAAAACATGTATAATATCATATAAGAAATGAATTGCCAGTCCAGGTTCGATGCAGGATACAGGAAGCTTGGGGCTGGTGCACTGGGATGACCCAGAGGGATGGTATGGGGAGGGAGGTGGGAGGGGGGTTCAGGATGGGGAACACGTGTAGACCCATGGTGGATGCATGTTGATGTATGGCAAAACTGATACAATATTGTAAAGTAAAATAATAATAATAATAAATAAATAAATAACATTTTAAAAGCTGAAAAAAAAAGAGAAAAGCAAATGTTTAAGGAAAATACATGGTCTAGAGTGAGCAGTTCATGAGCTGTGCAGGTAGATAGGACCTTGGTAATACAAGTACACTAGTCTATAGTGATGGAAGGGTGGGATGGGAGAGGAAGTACTGATTTAGTATGTAAAATGAAACATTATTAACCAAAGGCCTATCATAATATTTGCATTCATATAATAAACAAGTTAGTTGTAATTATAAATGTCATATTTTATCTAGCACTTAGTCTCTATGAGATTTTAAAGTATCATTTATAATGCATATTCCATTTACTTGTCAAAAAGTTTTAGAACATATAATAAAAATACATCATAAGTATACAGGTCATATGAAAATAAGAAATATCATAAATCATTAAAATGAAAGATATTTGCATAATAATAGTTGAAAAATAAGATAATTATTACAAATTGACTCCAAGCATACTTGTAGACAAAACAAAAATGAAAATTTAGTTGGTTTTTTAAATTCTTGATTAAAAATCTCATGATGGGGACCTCCCTGGTGGCTTAGTAGTAAAGGATCTGCCTGACAACACAGGAGACATGAGTTTGATTCCTGGTACAGGAAGATCCCACATGCCTCGGAGCAACTAAGCCACAACTATTGAGCCTATGCTCTAGAGTCCGGAAGCTGCAACTACTGAGCCTATGTGCCACAACTACTGAAGCCCGTGTGCCCTAGAGCCTGTGCTCCACAAGACAAGCCAACGCAAACGAGAAGCCGGCACGCTGCAACAAAGAGTAGCCCCTGCTCACTGCAACTAGAGAAAAGCCCACACAGCAAAGAAGACAGAGCACAGCAAAAAATAAAGGAATAAATAAATAAAATTTTTATAAATTTAAATAAATTTTTTTGAATCTCCTGTCAATTTCACTACAGGAAAAAAGTCTTTCTCATCCTAAGTTCAAGGAGAAATCTTCTACATGCTTTTTGTATAAAAAGGGTGTTGAATATTAACACAATGGAATCTTCCAAAGTGCTTCTGGAAAACATTAAAATGTTTTCCATTGTAATTATCCTTCAATTAAAAAAATAAAGTGGCCAAAAAAAGTTTTCATTAATTTTTATTTTACCCCTTATATAAAGTGGATGTTGATTCACAATTCACTGGGGACATTTCTAATGGTAGCTAAACCAATAGAGTCCAAATACTTCTGAGCGATCTAAGGGATAGAACTGAAAGACCATAGAAAACTGTCATTCAAAGACTACTTTAAACCAAAGAAAACTCAATTCCAAGTATACCTTACTCAGAAGTCAGACATGGAAAACAGATCAAAGTACAGCCACTCTACTTGAAGAAAGAACAGAGGAGGCCTGAGACCCTATCTTTCAGTAACCCCTCTTTACTTTACTTCCCTACCCCATCTCTAGTCAGCTCCAAAACCATTGCCCTAGAAAAAAATGGTTGGCTAACTGGTCCTTCTATTAACTACTGTTTGACAGGTTCTGAGTAGTCGTCAGTTCAATCTTAGGCTCCAAGATGAGAGTCAAGAGTATAGACCTACTGTGTTGCTCCCCTCCTCAAAAAAAAAAAACCTCACATGCAAGATACACATATACAATAGGGGAGCAGGTGTCCCATTGCAAACATTTACAAATAGGAAGTGTTTGTAGGGAGTTCCTCCCCCATCCCTTCCTGAAACGAAATAAATCAGAATCAAAGCAGATTCCATGACAGTTCTCATGTGTTTGTGAAGGAGTTAAAAAAAAATCTGCTAAAAAGTAAAATATGCATTTTCCCCTAAATTTATAAGACATTTCTTATTATTGCTGAAAATTCAGAAAAGTCAGAGAGCTCAAAGAAAATAGTGTTCCATAACCTTATTTTTCTAGAGGAAACCAATGATAACATTTTATTATATTTCTGTTCTATATTTTTGTATGCATTGATATGTACTTTGAAAAGATTATGCTGAATATGCTTCTTAGAAATCTGTTATTTTTACATACATAAGTACTTTTGTACTCTGTCAAATGTTTTTCCATAGTTTCATTTTTCATGGCCTTGTGATAACTGCACGATCAAAACAATTTTGCGACTATCCAACAGCTGGCCATGTAAATTGTCTACCCAGTTTCTATACTATCAATTGTGCTGCAGTGATATCCTTAGAAATACATCTTTTCCTATCTTCAAGACTACTTTTTTAGAAATACAATCACTGAGTCAAACAATAAACTGCATTTAAGTCTTTTGATGCCCATAACCAGTTTACCCTCAAACAAAACAAAGCTGTACTTGTCCTCTGAAGCTAGGACAGCTGTTCAGAATTGTATTGACTTTAGCTAACTAGGGATTTATGCAACCACAGTGATCAACCTAAAGAAGGAATGTGACTTTGGCTGAGTATTCTTGCCTGGAGAATCCCATGGAGGGAGGAGCCTGGTAGGCTACAGTCCATGGGTCGCAAAGAGTCAGACCTGACTGAGCAACTTCACTTTCACTTTCTTTCACTTTTATTCTGCTAAGGCAATCTCCAAATCCCTGCAGATGACAGCCCCAGCAGCTGAATCAATTATGCTTCAGTGAAGAAGGACCTGCACCTTGCGTAATGTCCCCTACACTGATATCGCCAGTACTTTATGAGAGAGCCCGGTTTCCCTCACTTTGATGTCACTTTCATCTTTGTTGTTTGAAAGGTGAATAACAGTGTCTTGTTTGGTGGCTCAGATGATAAAGAATCTGCCTGCAATACAGGAGACCCGGGTTCTATCCCTGCATCAAAAAGATCCTCTGGAGAAGGTAATGGCTACCCACTCCGGTATTCTTGCTTGGAGAATTCCATGGACAGAAGAGCCTGGCAGGCTACATACAGTCCATGGGGTCACAAAGAGTCAGACACAACTGAGCAACTATGCACACATACATGTATATATAGATAAATATATAATGCTATAAATATATAATATAGTAGATAAATATATAATGTTTAATTTATCTAGAAATTCTTGGTGATATATATATATACACACATACATACACACACACACATATACATATATGTGGTAGGAAATTATCTTTTCCCAAATAGTCATCTGTCCCAGCATCATTTATCCAGTTGTCTATCTTTTTCTTCATAGCAGCATCGCTGACTCAGTGCACATGAATTTGAGCAAACAGGAGATAGTGGTGGACAGAGGAGCCTGGCCTCCTGCAGTCCATGGGGTCACAAAGAGTCAGACATGACCTAGTGACTGAACAATGAACAACAACAACAAATTCTTATTATACTAATATCCAAAGGATTTTTAATCACTGGAAAATGATTCCTGAAAAAACGCTCTCCAAAGTGTCAACTACATACAATGGTGCTCTATATAAACATTTTAGGCAAAGTTTCCTACCACTTCTCAAGAAAGAACAATTTGATATAAAGAAATTAAATATTAATAGAAATATAATTTTATATTTTGAATAATGATTTTTAATTAGGTCCAACAACTGCTTTACCTATAGAACGCTAATATTATTTAGAATCCTTATACACCACTTAGGCACATTTTGTTTAAATAGCTGAGATGATTCTTTCTCTATTACTCCAACCCATGAGATTAAATCCTATTAAAAGTAATTCACATTAGCATCATTAAAAAGATGATCCTTACAGTTACAGGCCTACATACAGTTCATTTCTTCCAGTTTTTTTTAAACAATGCAATTTAGCTGTGTGTTTATTTTCACTGAAAAAGAAAGAAACAGGAAGATAAAGGGGCTAATCTTTAGAAAATACTCTCTATCACTCTCTATGCCTTTCATCAAGCATTCAGAAGTGTGGTTTTCATTTCAGCCCATCTGTACACAATAAATTAGATAATAAAACAGAAGCAAGACATCATTTAATCAAACAATTTAGCTACTGAAACTCTATCCCATGAAGACACTCCCTCTCTGTCTTTTCTCAGAATAACGATACTCAGTCTCACACACTGGAATGCTTCAGCTGTGGGGGAAGAACTCTGACCTCAGGCCTTGTGCCACCTGGAGGAGTCAGAGGTGTCACCAGTCTCTCACATGTCTCATAGTTGCTCAGTGAAATGAAAATTGTTCTGGACCACTCTATTAAAATAGTAACCCTACAGTTAGTTCTATATTAGTGCTCTTTGCCCAAATAAAACTTAACTCCCAATGTAATAAATTCTTAAAATGAAATTTAAAAGATGCTTCAGATATGCCTGCCTAATACTTTTACTTCTGTGAAAATGTGCGGGATAATCATGTCCATATTTCCATGTATATTATACCAGCTCCTGTCTACATATATCGTGCTAAGAATACATAACTAAAATTATATGGCAATATCTCCACAAACGATACTGTGGTTATTCAGTGGGGGAGCGCAGGAATAAAGAAGAGAAAACTTGATCGATTACTTTCAAATAAACTGAAATGTCTTTATTTGCATCATACATAGAAGTGTAGTGCTGGTAAAGACACAAGATGAAACATCTGCAATGAACTCAGGCATTTTCTCTTTCCATTTCCCGCCCTCAGAGGACCCCAGAATTTACTCCCACAACACACAAAAAAATCTATCCTTCCTGTCTGCTCTCCATGATGCCTCAGCAAGAGACTTGCTCCAGTAATTATTCTCTCTTCCTCCTGACCCTTCTCTCTCCAGGAGTTTCCTGCTTTTGGCCTATAATACTCATGCCCTCACTTCTAGTTGATCACATATTCTTTCTTTCCTTCAAGCTTCTGTATTCTGACTCATTTTCTCACCTATTTTTTCTTCAATTTGCTAAAATGTGTCTTCTCTCTTTAGCATGCCACTGAGACTGTTCTTGCTAAAGATCTAATTACGGAGTCCAATATATTATTTTCAGCCCTTGTATTATCTGTTGTCTTTGTTACATTTAACACTGGTAACTACATGTTTCCTAACATCTTCTCCAACCTCTCTATAATGATTCCCATCCCTAGTTCTTTGGCTTCACTCACTGCTCAGCAGCCTTGGATGATTCCTTTTCTTCACCTGATCTTCATTCTGTAGTGTCACTGAGGTTCTTATACCAGGTTCTTGCATTTCTTCCTACATACATTCCTGGGAGGTGCCATCTAGACTGTGATTTCAAGCAGCTGTACACTCAAGGATCCCAAATCTCTATATCCAATCCAAATCTATTTCCTAAACCTTAGACAACTATGAAGTAGCTCCACAATAGAGTGATTAGCTGCCTTTTTGAGTCTACATAAAGATGATACAAACTCTTCAGTTTTAACTCCATAAGGTTATGCAAAATATAGACATGTCATCATGTCATTAAATTCATAATGCTAATGTGTATCTCACTATTACTGAAAAAAAAAAAAAGTTTCCCTTACTCCAAAGACGAGAGTTTCTTTTTACTCTGCCAAAGATCATATAATTACTTTGACTTAAAAGAAACAGAACATAAGAATAAATGGTGATGTGAGATAATACATAAAATTTAATAATTCAAGACAATTTTCTTCCAAATGTATTAGGTAGGAACTCTCGTTTGCATATTTTCCCAATTGCTATTTTCAACTTTCTTAAATTGATAGGGTCACCTACATTACACTTGTTAATAATACATCTTTAATGTATGTGAGTATAAATGTTTGAATTAGTTAAGATGTCACCAAAAGACCAGATTCTGTCTTGTAGATAATAGGGCTTGAGATGACTTCATTATCTAAAAATAACCAAACACAGTAGAGTTTGCTGTAATAAAAACTGATACACAGTTCTCCATAAATATATTGTGCAGGAGTCTTAGATGTTGATCACACCTTCTTTGTATAAATGAAGGCTGAGTGAGTAATTTCTAGGCAGCATCATGTAGATCAAACAGAAAATGGTGCTAGCAGGAATATGTTGAAAGCCTTCAGGTTAAAGAAATGCAAATTTTGAAAGTGGACATTATCATCAGCGAATGCATTTAAACATGCTTGTTTTGACTATATAATTATTATGATTTGTCTACTAGAGACTTACTATAATATCTGCTCTCACATTTCAGTAAATCTCGATGGCCCTTCCTTCAAAATATTAATATATACAGAATTCAATTACTTCTCACCCTTTCCTCCACTACCACCTTAGAACAAACCATAATAATCTTTCTCTGATCAAGGCTATTGAGCTTACTACATAATCTCCCTACTGGCACCTTTACTGCCCCTACAGGGCATTCACCACGTAGCACCTGGAGTATCTTTAGAAAACACAAATAAAATTATATCATTCTTCTGCTCAAAACGCTCACTGAGAATAGAATCCAAGGCCCTTGTAACAGTCTACAAGGCTCTACACAATCTGTATAACTCTTTTTCTTATACCCTGCCATGCCAGTCTCATCTCCTACCATTCTTTCCCTAAATCCATCTTTCAGTCTAATTGATCTTTTTTTTTTTTTTATTTTTAAACTTTACAAATTGTATTGGTTTTGCCAAATATCAAAATGAATCCGCCACAGGTATACATGTGTTCCCCATCCTGAACCCTCCTCCCTCCTCCCTCCCCATACCATCCCTCTGGGTCGTCCCAGTGCACCAGCCCCAAGCATCCAGTATCGTGCATCGAACCTGGACTGGCAACTCATTTCATACATGATATTATACATGTTTCAATGCCATTCTCCCAAATCTTCCCACCCTCTCCCTCTGCAACAGAGTCCATAAGCCTGTTCTATACATCAGTGTCTGTTTTGCTGTCTCATACACAGGGTTATTGTTAGCATCTTTCTAAATTCCATATATATGCATTAGTATACTGTATTGGTGTTTTTCTTTCTGGCTTACTTCACTCTGTATAATAGGCTCCAGTTTCATCCACCTCACTAGAACTGATTCAAATGTATTCTTTTTAATGGCTGAGTAATACTCCATTGTGTATATGTACCACAGCTTTCTTATCCATTCATCTGCTGATGGACATCTAGGTTGCTTCCATGTCCTGGCTATTATAAACAGTGCTGCAATGAACATTGGGGTACACGTGTCTGTCATTCTCATAACAGACTAAGGATATGCTCTCCTAAGGGCCTCAGCTCTGCGTAGAATGCTCTTTCCCCAGATACAGCTTAATCTTCTCTATACTTCCTATGTCTTTCTGAAAACTAAGGTTCAAATCCCAGCACCGCCCACCAGCATTGCTGTGACTCTACCACAGTTACCTATCCTTTTTCCTATCCCAGTCTCTTTTTTTGTAGATATGAAATAACAACACATATCTATGCCTTTGCTCTTATGGTTCTCTTTTCTCAGTAACCACTACACCCAGATTTCTGCTTAGGTCTACCACCTTTCCTTTAGGACTCTGCTTATATTTTTTCTTTATCAGAAATCTTTGGTCATCACATATAAAACAGCATACACATCACCCCCTTTATCTTCTATCTCCCTTTACTCTGTTTTATTTCTCTTCTGAGCCCTTTTTAACCACCTCCAGTATTGTCTCTTTACTCATTTGCTTATGGCCTGTCTCCCCTCACTAAAACAAAAAGACCCTTTTTGACAAGTTCATCTGTTTTGTACATTGCTGTAACCCAGCATCTAGAATTATGCCTGGAAAATACTCAGACCTTAACAAATACATATTTGTTTAATAAGTTAAAGAATGAATTAGGGACATCCCTGGTGGCCAGGTGGTTGAGAATCTGCCTTGCAGTGCAGGGGACACTAGTTCAGTCGCTGGTCAGGGAACTAAGACCACACAAACTGCAGGGCAGCTAAGCCCATGCACTGTAAGTAGGACCTGACACAACTAAATACATAATCTTTTTTTAAAAAAATGAATAAATGAACATGAATTTCAGTCAGGGTGAATTAATTGTGAAATTAATCAGAGAAATTATTTCTGAAATACTACATAACTTTCATTATGAACTAAGTTTCTCCTGTATTACACAGTATATATCTAAAGAATGGTAGCCTTTACTTCAGCATGATTCACACTGTGTATGCTCACAAGATAAACTAGTTGTTGTTCAGTCACTCAGTTGTGTCCAATTCTTGTGGACCCTATGGACTGCAGCACGCCAGGCTTCCCTGTCCATCACCATCTCCTGGAGTTCGCTCAAATTCATGTCCATTGAGTTGGTGATGCCATCCAACCATCTCATCCTCTGTTATTCCCTTCTCCTCCTGCCCTCAATCCTTCCCAGCATCAGGGTTTTTTCTAATGAGTCAGCTCTTCTCATCAGGTGATCAAACTACTGGAGCTTCAGCTTCAGCATCAGTCCTTCCAATGAATATTCAGGATTGGTTTCCTTCAGGATTGACTGGTTTGATCTCCTTGCAGTCCAAGGGACCCTAAAGAGTCTTCTCCACACCACAGTTCAAAAGCATCAGTTCTTCAGTGCTCAGCCTTCTTTATGGTCCAAGTTTCACATCCATACATGACTACTGGAAAAGCCATTGCTTTAACTATATGCATCTTTGTCAGCAAATTAATGTCTCTTCTTTTAAATATGCTATCTAGGTTTGTCACAGCTTTTCTTCCAAGGAGTAAGTGTCTTTTAATTTCATAGCAGCAGTCAGTATCTGCAGTGATTTTGGAGCCCAAGAAAATAAAGTCTGTCACAGTTTCCATTGTTTTTCCATTTATTTGCCATGAAGTGATGGGACTGGATGCCATGATCTTCACTTTTTGAATGTTAAGTTTTAAGCCAGCTTTTTCACTCTCCTTTTTCACCTTCATCAAGAGGCTCTTTAGTTCCTCTTCGATTTCTACTATAAGGGTGGTGTCATCTGCATATCTGAGGTTATCAATATTTCTCCTTGCAATCTAGATAAACTAGGAACCTACCAAAATAAATACCAATCTAGACAATGCTAGCCCTCAGAGTAATTACAGAGTGGTTCAGAAACATACATTTTCATCAGCTATAATGAAATTATTTAACAACCTTTTGAAACCTCTAATCCATCTGTGTGTTTGCATAGTTTGGGGCATTAAATCCAAACTGAAGGATATCTGATATTATTATAAAAGCCAAGCATGTGTGCAGGGATCTGCATTTATTGGCTCTCAAGAACGAAAATGATCATAGTTCCCATGCTAAGACCAGTTTAATTTCTTGTCAGCAGGTCTACTCATTGTTTTGCATGAAGAAGTACCAAGAGATTACATATCTTTAAGTAACAGGCTCATTTTAATGAACTCTTTTCCATATTTAAAACGACCCTACAACACATGTCTGCATCAAAGAGCCAAAGGAATTTAATCATCTCCAAAACTACATGCAAATTTTTAAGTTGAGGATTCTATTTTATATTGGAAATATATCCTTTTTTAAGACCATTTTTTCTCCGGAAGCCATTCCTTGGCTAAAACAACACGAATTCCTAGCTGCTTTCTCAAACAGCAAATACATAAAGTTCAAATTAAATAGTGTAAAAAAGATCATCTTCATTATTAAAATGGAAAACCTCAAAAATAAATTTTCTGGTAAAATGATAAAAAAAAAATTATATTAACTAAATCTATGAACTACTGCACTTTAAATTTCTGTCACGTTATTTTTTCTATTCACCGTAACTATGGGTATACTTCATTTTATTGCATTTAACAGAGAGTGTATTGTTTTCACAAATTAAAGCTTTGTTTGTGGTAACCTTGCCTGAAGCAATCTATTGGCACCATTTTTCCAACAGCATTTGCTCATTTAATGTCTCTTTGTCACATTTGGGTAGCTCTCAGGATATTTAAAATATTTTCATGATTAATATATTTGTTTTGGAGATCTGTGATCAGCGATTTTTGATGTTACTAATATAATTGTTTGGGGGCACCACAAATCACACCCATATAAGACAGTGAACTTATTTGAAAAAATGTTCTGTGTGTTCTGCCTGCCACTGACAGACTGATCCCATCTCTTTTCTTCCCCTCAGGCCTCCCTGTTCCCTGAGACACTACAATATTGAAATTAGGCCCCCTAATAACCCTACAATGGCTTCTAAGTAGTCAAGTGAAAGAGTCAAACAATGTGACAGACTTCACTTTGTTTTATTTAAAAAATCACCATAGCCACACCAACCTTCAGCTGCCAGCACCCTGATCAGTCAGGAGTTATTAATACTGAGGAAAGACTCTTCACCAGCAAAAAAATTACTATTCACTGAAGGCTCAAATGATGGTTGGCAATTTTTAGCAATAAAATATTTTTTAATTAAGGGATGTACATTTTTCAGATATAATGCTATTTCACATGTAATAGACTACAGTAGTGTAAACATAACTTTTACATGCACCAGGAAACCAAAAAATTCGTGTGAGTTTCTTTATTGTGATATTCAGTTTATTGCAGTGGCCTGGAACCACAGTATCCCCAAGATATGCCTATATTCAAAGTTTTTGTAATATATCACAAGATTTAGTAGCTTAGAATTGGGTATTTTTATAATAGGCTTAGTCTGTAAAGAAAACATAGAAATGAAAAATGATTTTCACATTTACATAAAATAGAGAAGATGACTACTACTTGAAACTCTATACTATATTATTATATACAGTATGCTTCCAAACCACTTTGTGTGTATGTAAAGCTGGCTTCTACAATATGAAGCCATTGTCAAACAAATCACTTTCATGCTGAAGATGATGTAGAGAAAATAAATCAAGTCCAAATCAGATAAAACTCTATTTCATTATTTCCCTCCAGGAATATCAGAATTCATTTAACTATCCATTTGTCCTAATGAAATATTCTGTTGTACTCATAATACAGATGAGCTGAGCAGCATCCTCAATTTGATCTATTCTCAAAAACCAGAACTGATACTTTCACAATGTGGTGCTGGAGAAGACGTTTGAGAATCCCTTGGACACCAAGGAGATCAAACCAGTCAGTCCTAAAAGAAATCAACCCTGAATATTTATTGGAAGGACTGTTGCTAAAGCTGGAGCTCCAATACTTTGGCCACCCGATTCGAAGAGCTGAACTCATTGGAAAAGACCCTGATGCTGGCAAAGACTGAAGACAAAAGAAGGGAGCGGCAGAGAAAGGGATAGTTAGATAGCACTACCAACTCAATGGACATGAATCTGAGCACATTCTGGGAGATAGTGAAGGACAGGGGAGCCTGCATATTCCAGTCCAATGGGGTTACAAGGAGTTGGACACAACTCAGCAACTGAACAACAACAACGCAACCAGAACAAACTACCAGAATGGTGCAGCAGAAAGTACCGTAGGTCTGGTTACAGCCCTGGCTCCTCAGCCATCTATATGGCTTGATTCTATTTCCCCATGTGGGACATGTAAGAAATAAACCGCAGGACTTTTAAGGTCTCTTCTAGCTATAAGTTTCTATATTTTCTTCCTTAAAACAAATATATCTAAAAGGATAAAGAGTGAGATAGTTTGTTTCTTTGAACATTGCAGCAGTCGCATTTCTCTAAAGGTACAGAAGAGACCTATTGAGATGGAGAGATTGGTAGATGGAGATCTGACACTGTTGTCCACTTCCTGCTTTCAGAATTTTTATCAAAGTTTTTTCTTTATAAAATCTGATGATGTCATAGCTCTTCTTCTCTGCTTGTCAATGGCCAATTTGGACATCTTTACACTTAGCACCAGAGACAACAATCATTTAGTCCACTGAACTACTGCTGCCCCTTTCCCTGCCTTGCCTTTCCTTCTTTTCATATATCTCAGCAGACAACATCCTAAAACATTCTACACATCTGTACCTAAAGTTCCTCTACCTTTAATGTCTTTATTCCTTTGCCCCTTGGCAAACGCCCACCTATAGGGATGGTCCTTAAAAAAAGATATTTCTTTTTTTAACTTTTTGTTTTGTATTGGGATATGTATAATTATGCCCAACGTCAGGGGCAATGACCAAGAGCACCAGGCTGCAATGGTGCAGGAGGGGACGAGAGGAACTACCCCACGTTGGAGGTCAGGGGTGGCAGCTGCATGGGCACAGGAGGGTAGAGAGGAGCTATTCCACATTCAAGGTCAGGAGGGGTGACCTCGTCCAAGGTAAGGAGCAGTGGCTGCGCTTTGCTGGAGCAACTGTGAACAGATACCCCACGTCCAGCAAAAACAAGACCGGGATCTGACTGTGGCTCAGATCATGAACTCCTATTGCCAAATTCAGACAAATTTAAGAAAGTGGGGAAAACCACTAGACCATTCAGGTATGACCTAAATCAAATCCCTTATGATTATACAGTGGAAGTGAGAAGTAGATTTAAGGAACTAGATCTGATAGACAGAGTGCCTGATGAACTATGGATGGAGCTTCGTGACACTGTACAGGAGACAGGGATCAAGACCATCCCCATGGAAAAGAAATGCAAAAAAGCAAAATGACTGTCTGAGGAGGCCTTACAAATAGCTGTGAAAAGAAGAGAAGCAAAAAGGAAATGAGAAAAGGAAAGATATAAGCATCTGAATGCAGAGTTCCAAAGAAAAGCAAGGAGAGATAAGAAAGCCTTCCTCAGCGATCAATGCAAAGAAATAGAGGAAAACAACAGAATGGGAAAGATTAGAGATCTCTTCAAGAAAATTAGAGATACCAAGGGAATATTTCATGCAAAGATGGGCTCGATAAAGGACAGAAATGGTATGGACCTAACAGAAATAGAAGATATTAAGAAGAGATGGCAAGAATACACAGAAGAACTGTACAAAAAAGATTTTCACGATCCAGATAATCACGATGGTGTGATCACTCACCTGGAGCCAGACATCCTGGAATGTGAAGTCAAGTGGGCCTTAGAAAGCATCACTACGAACAAAGCTAGTGGGGGTGATGAATTCCAGTGGAGCTATTTCAAATCCTGGAAGATGATGCTATGAAAGTGCTGCACTCAATATGCCAGCAAATTTGGAAAACTCAGCAGTGGCCACAGGACTGGAAAAGGTCCGTTTTCATTCCAATCCCAAAGAAAGGTAATGCCAAAGAATGTTCAAACTACCGCACAATTGCGGTCATCTCACACTCTAGTAAAATAATGCTCAAAATTCTCCAAGCCAGGCTTCAGCAAATACATGAACCCTGAACCGTGAAGCATATTAAAAAGCAGAGACATTACTTTGCCAACAAAGGTCCATCTAGGCAAGGCTATGGTTTTTCCCATGGTCATGTATGGATGTGAGAGTTGGACTATAAAGAAAGCTGTGCACCAAAGGATTGATGCTTTTGAACTGTGGTGTTGGAGAAGACTCTTGAGAGTTCCTTGGACTGCAAGGAGATCCAACCAGTCCATCCTAAAGGAGATCAGTCCTGGGTGTTCATTGGAGGGACTGATGTTGAAGCTGAAACTCCAATACTTTGGCCACCTCATGTGAAGAGTAGACTCATTGGAAAAGACTCTGATGCTGGGAGGGATTGGGGGCAGAAGGAGAAGGGGATGACAGAGGATGAGATGGCTTGATGGCATCACCGACTTGAAGCACATGAGATTGGGTGAACTCGGGGAGTTGGTGATGGACAGGGAGGCCTGGTGTGCTGCGATTCACGGGGTTGCAAAGAGTCGGACACGACTGAGCGACTGAATTAAACCGATGTCTAATTAACAATGTTGTGATAGTTTCA
Source organism: Bos indicus x Bos taurus (assembly GCF_003369695.1). Taxonomy (NCBI): domain Eukaryota; kingdom Metazoa; phylum Chordata; class Mammalia; order Artiodactyla; family Bovidae; genus Bos; species Bos indicus x Bos taurus. The sequence goes on along the minus strand of NC_040079.1, from coordinate 64,329,271 downwards.
GGTGAACAATGAAGGGACCCAGTCATACATACACATGTATCCATAAAAGCCTTTATTATATTCTATTGTAACTTCTCTGTTAAAATCTGTCTTACTAAACCATTTCTTTTTGTGGGGAAGAGACTGTGTCTTACTTATCTTTGTGTTGCCAGTGCCTAGTACCATACCTGGTACACAGTGAGTATTCTATAAGTATTTGCTTTATATGGAACTATAGATAGATTGAGGCAATGAAAAATAACTATGAACTATCTCAGTTGCTGCCTATATTAACACAGTTATCTAAAAATTACAAAAATATCCCAAGGATATAACAAGTATCCTCATAAGAAGTATAGGGGTGAAAAGATTTATCAGTCAAAGAAAAATTAGCACATCCTTCACCTTGTATTTTTTTAAAAAGCAAAGAGTAGTTATCAACAGAAATTTATTCATAAACACATTGGTTTGTTACCAGTGGATGAAACAAATTAACAGAGCTTGCTTAGTAATGAGAAATTTGGAAATTTGAAAGGTCAATTTTGCCACCAAAAAAATCTGCTCCTGGACATCCTCTGTCACTTGTAAGCTCCTTTCAGCCTCACCATTTGCGTGTTTAATGAAGTTAAAATATAACAGAAAAGGATCTCTCTGCAAAGTCAGTAAAGTTAAGTAAAGTCTGGCCGGTCATTAAGAAAAAAATAACTATTAATCTGGTGTACTGCAATTTATTTATATAAACTGTTAATTATTGCAATAGTAGGAGCCAGCTTCAAACTATTTTGGGAAGAGTCTCTTATAAGCAAAAAAGTTATTGTCCTGAAATGGCTCTACAAAATTAAAATAGACTTTTAGAGAGCCGAGAAGTAAATCAGTGCATCCACAGTCAACTAATCTTCTTCGAGGGTGCCAAAACCGGGAAAGGACTGTCTCTCCAATCAGTGGTGTTCAGCAGACTCAATATCCCAAAGCAGAAGAATGAAATTGGAGTTTTATCTCACAATATAACAAAAAATAAATGCAAAATTTACTAAAGACCTAAACCTAAGACCTAAACTTGTAAAACTACTAGAAGAAAACATAGGGAAAAAATCTGATGTTAGTTTTGGCAATGATATTTTGGATATGACACCAAAAGTACAGGCAACAAAAACAAATGAACAAATGGGACTGGACAGAAGTAGACAAAAGGGATTGCATCTAACTAAAAAGCTTCTGCAGCTCCCAGCCTTAACATCATCTTCTTGGAAACCTCTGAATCATAAGAGACAAGTGGAGGAAGAAGCAAATGCACAGGCTGAAGCACAAAAAAAGAAAAATGAAGTAGAGGTCCAAGTAAACTGCTAGCTGGTTTACAGGAGCAACAATATGGAAAGCTGGAGACCAAAGACACTAGTAGAAAATGTTGGACTGGATGCTACTATCTAGAACTGTCTCACTGAATCTAGGCCATCCATTGTCATGTAATAACTCAATCATAACTATCTTCTAGGTAGGAATTATGATTTCAGTTTTTCACTTGAGGAGACTGAAACAGAGATTACATTATTTTTCATATCACTTGACTAGTTAGGGTCAGAGCTACATTAACAAATCCAGAACCCACACTTGTAATCACATCACCCCATTCTTCAACACTGGACTACATTAACTTCTATACAAGAGCAATTTATTAAAAAAAAAAATAACTTTTATTGGTGATTTTTCCTGAAAATAAAAATGAATCCTGTTCATTCAAGAACATTTTTGTAATCAAAAAAATATAATAAAATTATATTTTAAAAGAAAATAACCCAAAGAGGTTGAAATACTACAAATTGTACCAGTGTGGTAATAGAATTAATTGTGGAATTTTAGGACCCACAGAAAGAGAGCAGTAGACCTCATTATCAATTTGTAAATCATGCTCCATTCTATAGATGATACTCTTCTTGATAATAAAGCAGCCACTACCTCAGTATTATGTGATATTTTATGGATAAGTGTAGCTGTAACACCAAAAAGTAGGGTACCAGTGGTCAGAAACATCTCTCTATAGTTATTATTCTTTGCTATGATTCACAAGAGTATAAAAGCTTAACATGCAAGGCATTTTTGTGCCAGCAAAGCATGTAATAACTTTTTCTGATAGGTTCCTCAATTGCTTAATTTCATTAAGAAAACATAGAAGAATATTAGAGTAGACTCATGATGATTTTTTTATTTTATATAACTTGGATAACATGAATATAAAGGTTGCTAATGCTAAGACTCTGGTTCCATCCTGGGTCAGGAAGTTCCCCTGGAGATAGCTTCCCCTGAAGGGATAGGCTACCCACTCCAATATTCTTGGGCTTCCCTGGTGGCTCAGATGGTAAAGAATTTGCCTACAACGCAGGAGACCTGGGTTTGATCCCTGGGTTGGGAAGATCCCCTGGACGAGGGCATGGCAATCCACTCCATTTTTCTTGCCTGGAGAATTCTCATGGACAGAGGAGCTTGGCAGGCTACAGTCCATTGGGTCATGAAGAGTCAGACATGACTAAGCAACTAAGCACAAAGTTAAGACTAGGAAAGGATATTAGAATTGATCTAATTATATCTTTATCTTTTCTTACTTGGATATATTATATATCAAAATCACATAGAAATTTCTAAACTTTTCCTATGAGTTCTTAATATGATGATCTTATATGAAATATGGATCTACCCTGGAATGCTAAAAGGCCTCCATGAAGCACTAGAAAATTAAGAGAGCAAAACTTTAATTTTTTAGACTACTTCATATTCACTATGTAATTTACATAATAATATCAACTATGTGTTACAGTGACCACAACAACTTAGGTAACTATCTTGTGAAAATAATTATAGCAGATATATGTGTATATTATATTTTAAAATACTGATATAGATATATATTCATCCATCTAACAATATAATGTTGAAGGCAATAACATCCAGCCTATTAACATTTAGCAAGTGGTTGGTACAAAATAAATATTACAAACTATAAGTATGTTTTTCCAAAAATGACACTTTCATTATTCTTTATTACAAAGGTTAAATGAAATAACAGAAATTGGCATATGTAATATTTTCAATGATCTAAAATAGATTAGAATTGATTGAATGCATCTAAATGACATGAGATAAAGCATCTCTGTTTCTAAACTAAATTAGGATGAAATCTACATCTAAATCTATTTAATGCATCCTAGGCTATAAATGAAACAGTAGACATGCAGTGATAAATTATGTCAGTATTTTCTAGGCCTTAGCTTTTTAAAAAACAAAGTTCAAGTAGATCCTTTGATCAGAGTCAGACTGAAAATCAAGTGTGATGGATTTCAGCTGTTAGTCATGATTAGTGCTTTTATGATATTTAACAGAGGAAAATTTTCACATACCAAAAAAAAATTCCATAAGATTATTGGTATCTTTTGATTAATCTCAAATCAATGAAGTGAGCTTCATCAATTATGTCATTCTGCCAAAATAATTAATTGCAAAATGTGTCTCATCTTCAGAGAGCCTGCCACTTAACTTTATCATTCTTATGACATGCATGGTGGGGAATTTAATCACAGATGTATTCAAAAACAGTTATATAGAAATAAGTATTTTTATAAATTTCTACCTTCATCTTTGTATATGCTATAAACTGATGCCAAAATATCACAGATTGTATGTTATTTCTGAGTCTTTCCTGCTTATGTTCTCTGGAGTTCATGTAAAAGAAGTTCTTAATCTTTTAGGAATCACGGACCTATTTAGAATCTGATGAAAGCTATGATATTTTCCTTTTAAAAAATGTACATATTCACAGATGGCATCCAATTTCAGATAATCTATGGGTACAGCTTAAGAACTTGTGTTCTGTAACAAATACTTGATTTTTCCAGAGGGGTGTATGAAATGTGTTGGACTTCTTAAAGAAAAAATGGATCAGTGAGCTTATTGAAGATAAGGAATCTTAGATTTTGGGGGGGGGGGGGGATGTGATTACATCATTATGTATACCATGGGAAGTGGAGTTTATCCACCTATTGAGAAACATATCTCACTTCCATAGATGAATGCTTTTACATTGACAATGTGGCCTCCACTGGCTTATTCTTCTCTTTGGTGAAATGGCTTTTCCAAGTCTCTCATCACTGTCAATTCAAGTGGTTTAGTGTTGTCAGCACATTTCAAATGCTTTTTCTCCCCCATCCATCCATTTATTAAACAGATATTTAGGGGCTCTGTAACAATCTAGCGGAGGGATGGGGAGGGAGATAGGAGTGAGGGGGCATATGTATACCTATGGTTGATTCTTGTTGATATTTGACAGAAAACAACAAAAGTCTGTAAAGCAATTATCCTTCATTCAAAAAAGTAAATTAATTTAAAAAACATTTATTGAATACCTGTTACATGCTAGAATCTTCCTAGAATACTAGGCTTTGAGGATACAGGCACAAACAAAAAAATACAAGGTTCCCACTCTCATGCAGCTTGCTTTCTAGTGGAAAGGAAGAGAACAATGGCCTGCATGCTCAATCATGTCCAACTCTTTGCGATCCCATGGACTGTAGCCCACCAAGCTCTTCTGTCCGTGGAATTTTTCAAGCAAGAATACCAGGCTGGGTTGCCATTTCCTCCTCCAGGGGATCTTCCCGATCCAGGGATTGAACCCTGGTCTCCCACATTGCAGACAGATTATTTACCATCTGAGCCACCAGGGAAGCCCCAGAGGAAAAAATCAAACAAAGAACAAAGATAATTTCGAATAATGATAGGTTCATGATGATGATAAATGAAGGTCATAGGATAGATAAGCCACAGAAGTGAAAGGAAAGACTCTAGAATGTGATATTGATCTGAAATCTCAAAGGATGAGGAAGAGTCAACTGTGGACAGATTTAGGCAGAGAGTATGCAGTAGAGGGACCATCAAGAAAAGGGCCCTGAGATGAGAGCATGCTTGGCTTATTCAAGAAACATTTATGAACAGTATGACTAGAGTATTCTAAAGGTAAGATAAAGTCAGGTGGGTAGTGGGGTACAGACCCTGTAGGACCTTGCATATTATTAAAAAGATTTTAGATTTTATTCTAAATGTGATGAGAAGCCATTAAAGGATTTCAAGCAGAGAAGTGACTAGCATAACTAGATTTGTATTTTTTTCAAAGATGATTTTGCCTAATATGACCCTAGACTCTATTGTAGCCACACTAGAGAATGCAGCAAATTCCATTCGGGGAAGATAAATGAAAATTTCTACTACTGCTGCTGCTACTGCTGCTAAGTCACTTCAGTCGTGTCCAACTCTGTGCGACCGCATAGACGGCCTCCTACCAGGCTCCTCTGTCCCTGGGATTCTCCAGGCAAGAACACTGGAGTGGGTTGCCATTTCCTTCTCCAATGCATGAAAGTGAAAAGTAAAACTCAGTTGTGTCCGACTCTTAGTGACCCCATGGACTGCAGCCTACCAGGCTCCTCCATCCATGGGATTTTCCAGGCAAGAGTACTGGAGTGGGTTGCCATTGCCTTCTCCATTTCTATTACTAATACCAAGTAAAGCAAGTTACAGTCTGTAAGTAAGTTATCTTATGACTAACAACATATGCTTTTTTAGATTTGCTATTAACTGTTAATTTATAATAATGTGAGATATAAAAAACCTCAGGTTCTATCTATACCTTATTGAAAGCTCTAACTTTCCATTTGTCTAATAAGTAATTATTGAACAACTTCCCTACCCAGTTATTGTTCTAGCCTAGTGCTTTTCAAACTATCTGTGGAGAAGGCCCAGTGTTTCCATGTTGACCAATATTTTTATAAAATGCAATAAAAATAAAGACAAGCTTAATTTATTATCATCAGGTGCAATAAACATATAAAATTACATAAAATTTCAATAGATGTACTCGAAACATAACCAAAGCAGAGAAAAAGAATTACAAAGAACTGCAAAACTAAGTGATTTCTAACACACTTGTACTTTTTTGTCATTCCACAATAGTAACTGAAGACTATGTGAGGAAATAGCGATTTCCCATATTAAATGCCTATTCATACACTTCAAAGAAACACCAAGATATCAATACTTAATGTTTTAGTGCAATAAATGAGCTTGCTTCTTGCTTGTCATATTATCTAATCGAGATAGGACTGACAACAATGTATTTCTAAACAGCTGCTTCTTGTTTTTAATAACACTCAAAAGTAGAGAAACCAGTCTTGCAGAAGACTATCAATAGGAATGCAAAAGATTTTTAAAGCAATTCTGGCAAGCTCAAGATACTCTTAACTTCTACACAAAATGAGGCAAGTGTTATATTTTCAAAATTAATCCTCAATCCCTCATCATAGATATACCAAATGACTCTCTAAAAGTATAACTAAAGCCTAAACTGTCTATTCCCATTCAATGACTACAGTCGTAGCTTATGAGTCCACTGATCGTGAACTAGAATGTTGCAGCAATGTCGAAAAATTACTGTAGAAGTTTCCAAATCCTTACTTCAACTTTTGCCTGTTTCTGCTCACAGTTCTTAGACCCATACCCACTTATGAACTTCAGTTTGGAGAGCACTATTCTAAATTACCCTTTTTATAAACAACAACAGAAAAACCTTTATGTTTTCAAAATCATTAAACTCACTGTAGAGGGATGCTTTCTACTCACCAGTGTTGCTGCTGCTGCTAAGTTACTTCAGTTGTGTCTGACTCTGTGCAACCCCATAGACGGCAGCCCACCAGGCTCCCCTGTCCCTGGGATTATCCAGGCAAGAACATGGAGTGGGTTGCCATTTCCTTCTCCAATGCATTAAAGTGAAAAACGAAAGTGAAGTCGCTCAGTCGTGTCCGACTCTTAGCGACCCCATGGACTGCAGCCCACCAGGCTCCTCCATCCATGGGATTTTCCAGGCAAGAGTACTGGAGTGGGGTGCCATTGCCTTCTCCGCATCAGTGTTACAGATTGCAAATAATAAAAATAGCAGCAATAAAGCCAGTGTTAGAGGGATTTCTCTCCAAATAAAAAAAGATTTGGGGTAATTCATGTCTCTGACAGATTAGATCAGATCAGTCGCTCAGTTGTGTCCGACTCTTTGCAACCCCATGAATCGCAGCACGCCAGGCCTCCCTGTCCATCACCAACTCCTGGAGTTCACTCAGACTCACGTCCATCGAGTCAGTGATGCCATCCAGCCATCTCATCCTCTGTCGTCCCCTTCTCCTCCTGCCCCCAATCCCTCCCAGCATCAGAGTCTTTTCCAATGAGTCAACTCTTCACATGAGGTGGCCAAAGTACTGGAGTTTCAGCTTTAACATCATTCCTTCCAAAGAAATCCCAGGGCTGATCTCCTTCAGAATGGACTGGCTGGATCTCCTTGCAGTCCAAGGGACTCTCAAGAGTCTTCTCCAACACCACAGTTCAAAAGCATCAATTCTTCGGCGCTCAGCCTTCTTCACAGTCCAACTCTCACATCCATACATGACCACAGGAAAAACCATGTCTCTGACAACCTGGCTCTATTTCTGATGTCTGGGATTTGTTGTAACAAAGAGTTTCCTGCAATGATCATCTATTTAGAAGTACTCAGATAATTTTCTTGCTTCACTCCTCTCAAAAACAAGCAAGTAAAAAAAAGAAAAACACAAAACATACATGTATATTAATTTAGCATATAACAAAATATATTAGGACTTTTAAAAACTTCATTAAAACCTTGTAATTTCAATTTTTATTAGGTCAACTGAGTATTTATAAAAATGGAACTAAAATCGCTGGTTGGCTACAGTTGGCTCATACTAGTTTGAGAGAACCAATTACATGCATTATCTTCCCACTCAGCATTTCAATGACAACAGGTTGGTAGTTGAAATCAGCCATGGTGAAATTATTTACACCATGGAGATTAGCAAACACCACTAGTTAAGCTTTTTTTTTTTTTCCCTAGAGAGCTGGTTATTAAACATTTACTAGTAATAACTGGTTGTAATTAATATTAACTTCAAATTTCTTTAGAGTAAGAAAAATCACTGCAGATGGTGACTGCAGCCATGAAATTAAAAGATGCTTGCTCCTTGGAAGAAAAGCTATGACCAACCTAGACAGCATATTAAAAAGCAGAGACATTACTTTGCCAACAAAGGCCTATCTAGTCAAAGCTATAGGTTTTGCAGTAGTCATGTATGAATGTGAGAGTTGGATTATAAGAAAGTTGAGCACTGAAGAATTGATGCTTTTGAACTGTGGTGTTGGAGAAGACTCTTGAGAGTCCCTTGGACTGCAAAGAGATCCTACCAGTCCATCCTAAAGGAAAACAGTCCTGAATATTCATTGGAAGCACTGATGCTGAAGCTGAAACTCCAATTATTTGGCCACCTGATGTGAAGAACTGACTCATTTGAAAAGACCCTGATGCTGGGAAAGATTGAGGGCAAAAGGAGAAGTGGGCAACAGAGGATGAGATGGTTAGATAGCATCACCAACTCAGTGGACATGAATCTGAGCAAACTCCAGGAGACAGTGAAAGACAGGGGAGGCTGGCATGCTGCAGTAAGTGGGGTCACAAAGAGTCAGACAAAACTTAGCAACTGAACAACAAAAGAAAACAAAAGTCTTCCTGGATTACATAAAAAATCTGTCATTCAGGATAAATTTATACATACAAATGCCAAATCACAAATAAAATTAGAAATAGGTATACAAGAAGAAGAAGAGTATATGTGTGTTTATGCCTGTAAAATTGTTTTCAAATAATTATCTTTATGTTGGCCATAATATACTGCTGCTGCTGCTAAGTCGCTTCAATCGTGTCCGACTCTGTGCGACCCCACAGAGGGCAGCCCACCAGGCTCCCCTATCCCTGGGATTCTCCAGCCAAGAACACTGGAGTGGGTTGCCATTTCCCTCTCCAATGCATGAAAGTAAAAAGTGAAAGGGAAGTCGCTCAGTCGTGTCCGACTCTTAGTGACGCCATGGACTGCAGCCTACCAGGCCCCTCCGTCCATGGGATTTTCCAGGCAAGAGTACTGGAGTGGGGTGCCATTGCCTTCTCCATAATATACTAGAAAAATTCAGTAATTTATTCTAGATAGAGAAAAATCGAGAGCTAATGAAAAGCTTTTTGAAGCAAGAGGAGAAGAGAATTCACATATCACTATACAGGTGAAGCAGAGAAGACAATGGTACCCCACTCTAGTACTCTTGCCTGGAAAATCCCATGGACAGAGGAGCCCGGTAGGCTGCAGTCCATGGGGTCACTAAGAGTCAGACACGACTGAGCGATTTCACTTTCACTTTTCACTTTCATGCATTGGAGAAGGAAATGGTAACCCACTCCAGTGTTCTTGCCTGGAGAATCCCAGGGAGAGGGGAGCCTGGTGGGAGTCGGACATGACTGAAGCGACTTAGCAGCAGTAGCAGCAGCAGCATACAGGTGAAGGCTGTATTACTGAAAATATTAATAACAACATTCTTATTTCCAATAATAGTAAATAATAGTATTAAAGATAGAACTCATGTTTATTTCTATAAACAAATAGCAGGCTACACTAAAACAACTTAAATCCATTACTGGAAAATGATATAAATTTTAAAACAGAATCATTTTTTAAAAGAAGTCAGAAAATGATAGATATAAGGATCTAAAAAATGGTGAAAGAGTGGATAAATGTTCAGTTCAGTTCAGTTCAGTCGCTCAGTCGTGTCCGACTCTTTGCAACCCCATGAATCGCAGCATGCCAGGCCTCCCTGTCATCACCAACTCCCAGAGTTCACTAAAATTCGTCTGCATCGAGTCGGTGATGCCATCCAGCCATCTCATCCTCTGTCGTCCCCTTCTCCTCCTGCCCCCAATTCCTCCCAGCATCAGAGTCTTTTCCAATGAGTCAACTGTTTGCATGAGGTGGCCAAAGTATTGGAGTTGCAGCTTCAGCATCAATCCCTCCAATGAACACCCAGGACTGATCTCCTTTATTATTTTTTTTTATTTTTTTTTTTATTTTTAAACTTTACATAATTGTATTAGTTTTGCCAAATATCAAAATGAATCCGCCACAGGCATACATGTGTTCCCCATCCTGAACCCGCCTCCCTCCTCCCTCCCCACACCATCCTTCTGGGTCGTCCCAGTGCACTAGCCCCAAGCATCCAGTATCGTGCATCGAACCTGGACTGGCAACTCGTTTCTTACATGATATTCTACATGTTTCAATGTCGCTCTCCCAAATCTTCCCACCCTCTCCCTCTCCCACAGAGTCCATAAGACTGTTCTATACATCAGTGTCTCTTTTGCGGTCTCATACACCAGGTTATTGTTACCATCTTTCTAAATTCCATATATATGCGTTAGTATACTGAATTTATGTTTTTCCTTCTGGCTTACTTCACTCTGTATAATAGGCTCCAGTTTCATCCACCTCATTAGAACTGATTCAAATGTATTCTTTTTAATGGCTGAGTAATACTCCATTGTGTCTATGTACCATAGCTTTCTTATCCATTCATCTGCAGAATGGGAGAAAATAATAGCAAATGAAGCAACTGACAAACAACTTATCTCAAAAATATACAAGCAACTCCTACAGCTCAACTCCAGAAAAATAAATGACCCAATCAAAAAATGGGCCAAAGAACTAAATAGACATTTCTCCAAAGAAGACATACAGATGGTTAACAAACACATGAAAAGATGCTCAACATTACTCATTATCAGAGAAATGCAAATCAAAACCACTATGAGGTACCATTTCACACCAGTCAGAATGGCTGCGATCCAAAAGTCTACAAATAATAAATGCTGGAGAGGGTGTGGAGAAAAGGGAACCCTCTTACACTGTTGGTGGGAATGCAAACTAGTACAGCCACTATGGAGAACAGTGTGGAGATTCCTTAAAAAACTGGAAATAGAACTGCCTTATGATCCAGCAATCCCACTGCTGGGCATACACACTGAGGAAACCAGAAGGGAAAGAGACACGTGTACCCCAATGTTCATCGCAGCACTGTTTATAATAGCCAGGACATGGAAGCAACCTAGATGTCCATCAGCAGATGAATGGATAAGAAAGCAGTGGTACATATACACAATGGAGTATTACTCAGCCATTAAAAAGAATACATCTGATCTCCTTTAGGAAAGACTGGTTGGATCTCCTTGTAGTCCAAGGGACTCTCAAGAGTCTTCTCCAACACCACAGTTCAAAAGCATCAATTCTTCAGCGCTCAGCTTTCTTCACAGTCCAACTCTCACATCCATACATGACCACTGGTAAAACCATAGCCTTGACTAGACAGACCTTTGTTGGCAAAGTCATGTCTCTGCTTTTTAATATGCTATCTAGGTTGGTCATCGGCAGAAGGCGATGGCTCCCCACTCTAGTACTCTTGCCTGGAAAATCCCATGGACGGAGGAGCCTGGTAGGCTGCAGTCCATGGGGTCTCGAAGAGTCGGACATGACTGAGCGACTTCCCTTTCACTTTTCACTTTTATGCATTGGAGAAGGAAATGGCAACCCACTCCAGTGTTCTTGCCTGGAGAATCCCAGAGATGGCAGAACCTGGTGGGCTGCCATCTATGGGGTCGCACAGAGTCAGACACGACTGAAGCAACTTAGCAGCAGCAGCAGCAGGTTGGTCATAACTTTCCTTCCAAGGAGTAAGCCTCTTTTAATTTCATGGCTGCAGTCACCATCTGCAGTGATTTTGGAGCCCCCAAAAATAAAGTCTGACACTGTTTCCCCATCTATTTCCCATGAAGTGATGGGACCAGATGCCATGATCTTAGTTTTCTGAATGTTGAGCTTTAAGCCAACTTTTTCACTCTCCTCTTTCACTTTCATCAAAAGGCTTTTTAGTTCCTCTTCACTTTCTGCCATAAGGGTGGTGTCATCTGCATATCTGAGGTTATTGATATTTCTCCCGGCAATCTTGATTCCAGCTTGTGCTTCTTCCAGCCCAGCGTTTCTCATGATGTACTCTGCATAGAAGTTAAATAAGCAGGGTGACAATATACAGCCTTGACGAACTCCTTTTCCTATTTGGAACCAGTCTATTGTTCCATGTCCAGTTCTAACTGTTGCTTCCTGACCTGCATACAGGTTTCTCAAGAGGCAGGTAAGGTGGTCTGGTATTCCCATCTCTTTCAGAATTTTCCACAGTTTATTGTGATCCACATAATCAAAGGCTTTGGCATAGTCAATAAAGCAGGACAGGTTAGGTCACTCTAAACTGTGATCCTAGATAGAACATTTAGTCTGACTGAAAAATGAAAGCCTAGAGCCACAGGAGAAAGCCAGCAAATTTGATGATTCACCACTACAATGAATAACCTACTGGTAACATACTAATTTATCATTCATGATTCCTGGGGGCAGTGGGACAGTAGCCCAGCTTTTGATACAAGGGGTTTCATAAATCATTAACCTCTATCTTATTTGTAGTCATCTCTTCTCCTAATCAAGCAAAAGCACAGTGAAAACCAAGCTGGAAAGAACAATTTCGAACTTTAGAATAAACTGTTTTTCAAATATCATGAAAGATGTTTACAACAAAAATATTTGGTTGGAGGAGCCAAGATGGTGGAGGAGCAGGACGGGGAGAAAACTTTCTCCCCCACAAATTCATCAAAAGAGCATTTAAACATCGAGTACATTCCACAAAACAACTTCTGAATGCCGGCAGAGGACATCAGGCACCCAGAAAAGCAATCCAACTCTTCAAAAGGAGGTAGGAAAAAATATAAAAGAGAAAAAAAGAGACAAAAGAGGGAGGGACGGAGTTCTGTCCTGGGAAGGCAGTCTTAAAAAGAGAGAAGTTTCACAAACACCAGGAAACCTTCTCACTGCCGAATCTGTGCCAAGCTTTGGAAGCACAGAGGGCAACATAACAGGGAGAAAAAATAAACAAACAATTAAAACTCGCAGATTGTGAGCCCTATGGTAACTCCCCCAGCGGAGAAGCAGCGCAGAGGCCTGCACACGCCATTAGCAAGCGGGGGCTGGGCAGGGAGGCGCGGCGCGGGCTGCATCGCTGAGAGTAAGAATCTGGCCTGAATACCCTGAGCGCTATCTGAGGGAAATAATTTGGGCTAGCAAACCAGACTGCGGGATATCTACCTCGCGAAAAGCTAGCCCTAACCTAAGACACCGCCAGGCCCGTGCACGGAACAAAGGACTGAACAGAGATAGCCAGCTGCAGACCTTCCCCTTCCGGTGACAGGCAGCCAGAGCCGGAAGAGGGCAATCGCAGCCCCAGAGAGACATTATCTATAAAACTGTAAGCAGGCTTCTTTGCTAACTAAAACTTCTTGGGGGTCTGGACGGTCAACATCTGCCTGAGAAGGTGTGCCGGTTTTACACCCAGATAACCGAGTGGCGGGGAGGCGATAAGTCGCAGCATTGGCGCTCGCCAAACACCTCATCACCTGAGCTGCTTGGACCTGGGAAGAGCACAAAACGCAGGCCCAACTGAGTCTGCGCCTCTGAGGACTACCCGAGTGCCTGAACCTGAGCAGCTTGGACCTGGGAGGTGCATGCAGCCCAGGGCCAGCCTCGGATTGTTCCCGGCGGAACAACCTAGAGCCCGAGCAGTGTGGGCAGGGAGGCTACATGCGCCGTGAGCGGGGGCAGACCCAGTGTGGCTGAGGCATTGCGGGCGCACGCCAGTGTTATTTGTTTGCAGCATCCCTCCCTCCCTCCCCACAGCGCGACTGAACAAGTGAGCCTAAAAAAAAAAAAAAAGTGTCCTCCACCATCCCCTTTGTGTCAGGACAGAAACCAGACACTGAAGAGACCAGCAAACAGAAGAAGCTATAACAGAGGGAAACGCCTTGGAAGCTACAGGCAATAGATTAAAACCCCGTGGTTACTACGGACTACATAGGAAAGGGCCTACAGATCTTGAGAAATATATGTCGGACCAAGGAACTAGCCAAAAATGAACTGAACCCACAATACTCACAACAAAACCAGAGAAAGTCCTAGATATATTTTTACTATTTTTACGATCATTCTTCTTTCTTTTCTTTTTTTTTTTAATTAAAAAAAAAAATTTTAAGTCCTCTATTGTTCCTTCAATTTTCACTTTTATAACCTATTACTTTGCAAAACAAAAACAAAAACAAAAAACCCTATATTTTTCTTCTTCAGCAAACTTCATATATATATATTTTATAATTTTTTGACCTTGTTTTGTTTTTTTTGTTTGTTTGTTGTTTTTTTTCTTCTTTTCTTTAACATTGTATTTTTGAAATTCCAAACTCTACTCCAGATTTTTAATTTTACCTTTTTGGTACATGTTATCAATTTTGTACCTATAGTTTTTTTATAATTTCTGTGACTTTTTTTTTTTCCTCTGTTTCTTTCTCTTCTTCTTTTATATAACACATTGTATACCTGAAATTCCAAACTCTACTCTAGATTTTTAATTTATGCTTTTTGGTATTTGATATCAATTTTGTACCTGTATTTTCTTTATAATTTTTGCGACATTGTTTGTTTTTGTTTGTTTGTTTTCTCTTCATTTTTCTTCTTCCTTTTTTTTTAACATTGTATTTTTGAAATTCCAAACTCTACTCTAGATTTTTAATTTTTGCTTTTTGGTATTAGTTATCAATTTTGTACCTGTATTTTCTTTATAATTTTCGCAACCTTGTTTGTTTTTCTTTGTTCGTTTTTTCTCTCTTTCTTTTCCTTCTTCTTTTCTTTAACATCATATTTTTGAAATTCCAAACTCTACTCTAAATTTTTAATTTTTGCTTTTATGTATTTGTTACCAATTTTGTACCTTTAAGAACCCAATCTTCAGGACCCATTTTTCACTAGGGAGCGAGATTACTGGCTTGACTGCTCTCTCTCCCTTTGGACTCTCCTTTTTCTCCACCAGGTCACCTGTGTCTCCTCCCTAACCCCTCTCTACTCTACCCAACTCTGTGAATTTCTGTATGTTCCAGACGGTGGAGAACACTTAGGGAACTGATTACTGGCTGGATCCCCCCTTTTCATTCCCCCCTTTTATCGTTCTGGCCACCTCTGTCTCCTTGCTCCTCCTTCTCTTCTCTGTATAACTCCGTGAACATCTCTGAGTGGTCCAGTTGTGGAGTGCACATAAGGAAGTGACTACTGGCTAGCCCACTCTCTCCACTATTGATTCCACCTCATCTCATTCGGGTCACCTCTAACTCCCTCCTCCCTCTTCTCTTCTCCATGTAACGCTGTGAACCTCTCTGAGTGACCCTCACAATAGAGAAACTTTTCATCTTTAATGTAGATGTTTTATCAATGGTGCTGTATAGAAGGAGAAGTTTTGAAACTACTGTAAAAATAAGACCGATAACTGGAAGCAGGAGGCTTAAGTCCAAACCCTGACTCCAGGGAACTCCTGACTCCAAGGAACATTAATTGACAGGAGCTTATCAAACGCCTCCATACCAACACGGAAACCAAGCACCACACAAGGGCCAAAAAGTTCCAGGGCAAGACACACCAAGCAAATTCTCCAGCAACAAAGGAACACAGCTCTGAGCTTCAAGATACAGGCTGCCCAAAGTCACCCCAAAACCATAGACATCTCATAACTCATTACTGGACATTTCATTACACTCCAGAGAGAAGAAATACAGCTCCACCCACCAGAACACCAACACAAGCTTCCCTAACCAGGAAACCTTGACAAGCCACCTGTACAAACCCACACACAGTGAGGAAATGCCACAAACTGCCAGAATACAGAAAGGACACCCCAAACTCAGCAATTTAAACAAGATGAAGAGACAGAGGAATACCCAGCAGATAAAGGAACAGGATAAATGCCCACCAAACCAAAGAGGAAGAGATAGGGAATCTACCTGATAAAGAATTTCAAATAATGATAGTGAAATTGATCCAAAATCTTGAAATTAAAATGGAATCACAGATAAATAGCCTGGAGATAAGGATTGAAAAGATACAAGAAAGGTTTAACAAGGACCTAGAAGAAATAAAAAAGAGTCAATATATAATGAATAATGCAATAAATGAAATTAAAAACACTCTGGAGGCAACAAATAGTAGAACAACAGAGGCAGAAGATAGGATTAGTGAGTTAGAATGGTAGAAATAAATGAATCAGAGAGGATAAAAGAAAAATGAATTAAAAGAAATGAGGACAATCTCAGAGACTTCCAAGACAATATTAAACGCTACAACATTCGAATCATAGGGGTCCCAG
Organism: Bos indicus x Bos taurus; assembly: GCF_003369695.1. Classification (NCBI taxonomy): domain Eukaryota; kingdom Metazoa; phylum Chordata; class Mammalia; order Artiodactyla; family Bovidae; genus Bos; species Bos indicus x Bos taurus. The sequence continues at coordinate 64,313,107 of NC_040079.1, read as the reverse complement.
AAGAAGAAGACAAAAAGAAAGACCATGAGAAAATACTTGAGGAGATAATAGTTGAAAACTTCCCTAAAATGGGGAAGGAAATAATCACCCAAGTCCAAGAAACCCAGAGAGTCCCAAACAGGATAAACCCAAGGCAAAACACCCCAAGACACATATTAATCAAATTATCAAAGATCAAACACAAAGAACAAATATTAAAAGCAGCAAGGGAAAAACAACAAATAACACACAAGGGAATTCCCATAAGGATAACAGCTGATCTTTCAATAGAAACTCTTCAAGCCAGGAGGGAATGGCAAGACATACTTAAAATGATGAAAGAAAATAACCTACAGCCCAGATTATTGTACCCAGCAAGGATCTCATTCAAGTATGAAGGAGAAATCAAAAGCTTTTCAGACAAGCAAAAGCTGAGAGAATTCTGCACCACCAAACCAGCCCTCCAACAAATACTAAAGGATATTCTCTAGACAGGAAACACAAAAACGGGGTATAAATTCGAACCCAAAACAATAAAGTAAATGGCAAAGGGATCATACTTATCAGTAATTACCTTAAATGTAAATGGGTTGAATGCCCCAACCAAAAGACAAAGACTGGCTGAATGGATACAAAAACAAGACCCCTACATATGTTGTCTACAAGAGACCCACCTCAAAACAGGGGACACATACAGACTGAAAGTGAAGGGCTGGAAAAAGATTTTCCATGCAAATAGGGACCAAAAGAAAGCAGGAGTAGCAATACTCATATCAGATAAAATAGACTTTAAAACAAAGGCTGTGAAAAGAGACAAAGATGGTCACTACATAATGATCAAAGGATCAATCCAAGAAGAATATATAACAATTATAAATATATATGCACCCAACACGGGAGCACCGCAGTATGTAAGACAAATGCTAAAAAGTATGAAAGGAGAAATTAACAATAACACAATAATAGTGGGAGACTTTAATACCCCACTCACACCTATGGATAGATCAACTAAACAGAAAATTAACAAGGAAACACAAACTTTAAACGATACAATAGACCAGTTAGACCTAATTGATATCTATAGGACATTTCATCCCAAAACAATGAATTTCACCTTTTTCTCAAGCGCACATGGAACCTTCTCCAGGATAGATCACATCCTGGGCCATAAATCTAGCCTTGGTAAATTCAAAAAAATAGAAATCATTCCGAGCATCTTTTCTGACCACAATGCAGTAAGATTAGACCTCAATTACAGGAGAAAAACTATTAAAAATTCCAACATATGGAGGCTGAACAACACGCTGCTGAATAACCAACAAATCACAGAAGAAATCAAAAAAGAAATCAAAATTTGCATAGAAACGAATGAAAATGAAAAAACAACCCAAAACCTGTGGGACACGGTAAAAGCAGTCCTAAGGGGAAAGTTCATAGCATACAGGCACACCTCAAGAAACAAGAAAAAAGTCAAATAAATAACCTAACTCTACACCTAAAGCAACTAGAAAAGGAAGAAATGAAGAACCCCAGGGTTAGTAGAAGAAATCTTAAAAATTAGAGCAGAAATAAATGCAAAAGAAACAAAAGAGACCATAGCAAAAATCAACAAAACCAAAAGCTGGTTCTTTGAAAGCATATATAAAATTGACAAACCATTAGCCAGACTCATCAAGAAACAAAGGGAGAAAAATCAAATCAATAAAATTAGAAATGAAAATGGAGAGATCACAACAAGACAACACAGAAATACAAAGGATCATAAGAGACTACTATCAACAATTATATGCCAATAAAATGGACAATGTGGAAGAAATGGACAAATTCTTAGAAAAGTACAACTTTCCAAAACTCGACAAGGAAGAAATAGAAAATCTTAACAGACCCATCACAAGCACGGAGATTGAAACTGTAATCAAAAATCTTCCAGCAAACAAAAGCCCAGGTCCAGACGGCTTCACAGCTGAATTCTACCAAAAATTTAGAGAAGAGCTAACACCTATCCTGCTCAAACTCTTCCAGAAAATTGCAGAGGAAGGTAAACTTCCAAACTCATTCTATGAGGTCACCATCACCCTAATACCAAAACCTGACAAAGATCCCACAAAAAAAGAAAACTACAGGCCAATATCACTGATGAACATAGATGCAAAAATCCTTAACAAAATTCTAGCAATCAGAATCCAACAACACATTAAAAAGATCATACACCATGACCAAGTGGGCTTTATCCCAGGGATGCAAGGATTCTTCAATATCCGCAAATCAATCAATGTAATACACCACATTAACAAATTGAAAAATAAAAACCATATGATTATCTCAATAGATGCAGAGAAAGCCTTTGACAAAATTCAACATCCATTTATGATAAAAACTCTCCAGAAAGCAGGAATAGAAGGAACATACCTCAACATAATAAAAGCTATATATGACAAACCCACAGCAAACATTATCCTCAATGGTGAAAAATTGAAAGCATTTCTTCTAAAGTCAGGAACAAGACAAGGGTGCCCACTTTCACCATTACTATTCAACATAGTTTTGGAAGTTTTGGCCACAGCAATCAGAGCAGAAAAAGAAATAAAAGGAATCCAAATTGGAAAAGAAGAAGTAAAACTCTCACTGTTTGCAGATGATATGATCCTCTACATAGAAAACCCTAAAGACTCCACCAGAAAATTACTAGAACTAATCAATGACTATAGTAAAGTTGCAGGATATAAAATCAACACACAGAAATCCCTTGCATTCCTATACACTAATAATGAGAAAACAGAAAGAGAAATTAAGGAAACAATTCCATTCACCATTGCAACGGAAAGAATAAAATACTTAGGAATATATCTACCTAAAGAAACTAAAGACCTATACATAGAAAACTATAAAACACTGGTGAAAGAAATCAAAGAAGACACTAATAGATGGAGAAATATACCATGTTCATGGATTGGAAGAATCAATATAGTGAAAATGAGTATACTACCCAAAGCAATTTACAGATTCAATGCAATCCCTATCAAGCTACCAACAGTATTCTTCACAGAGATAGAACAAATAATTTCACAATTTGTATGGAAATACAAAAAACCTCGAATAACCAAAGCGATCTTGAGAAAGAAGAATGGAACTGGAGGAATCAACCTACCTGACTTCAGGCTCTACTACAAAGCCACAGTTATCAAGACAGTATGGTACTGGCACAAAGACAGAAATATAGATCAATGGAACAAAATAGAAAGCCCAGAGATAAATCCACGCACATATGGACACCTTATCTTTGACAAAGGAGGCAAGAATATACAATGGATTAAAGACAATCTCTTTAACAAGTGGTGCTGGGAAATCTGGTCAACCACTTGTAAAAGAATGAAACTAGAACACTTTCTAACACCATACACAAAAACAAACTCAAAATGGATTAAAGATCTAAATGTAAGACCAGAAACTATAAAACTCCTAGAGGAGAACATAGGCAAAACACTCTCCGACATACATCACAGCAGGATCCTCTATGACCCACCTCCCAGAATATTGGAAATAAAAGCAAAAATAAACAAATGGGACCTAATTAACCTTAAAAGCTTCTGCACAACAAAGGAAACTATTAGCAAGGTGAAAAGACAGCCTTCAGAATGGGAGAAAATAATAGCAAATGAAGCAACTGACAAACAACTAATCTCAAAAATATACAAGCAACTCCTACAGCTCAACTCCAGAAAAATAAACGACCCAATCAAAAAATGGGCCAAAGAACTAAATAGACATTTCTCCAAAGAAGACATACAGATGGCTAACAAACACATGAAAAGATGCTCAACATCACTCATTATCAAAGAAATGCAAATCAAAACCACTATGAGGTACCATTTCACGCCAGTCAGAATGGCTGCAATCCAAAAGTCTACAAATAATAAATGCTGGAGAGGGTGTGGAGAAAAGGGAACCCTCTTATACTGTTGGTGGGAATGCAAACTAGTACAGCCACTATGGAGAACAGTGTGGAGATTCCTTAAAAAACTGGAAATAGAACTGCCTTATGATCCAGCAATCCCACTGCTGGGCATACACACTGAGGAAACCAGAAAGGAAAGAGACACGTGTACCCCAATGTTCATCGCAGCACAGTTTATAATAGCCAGGACATGGAAGCAACCTAGATGTCCATCAGCAGATGAATGGATAAGAAAGCAGTGGTACATATACACAATGGAGTATTACTCAGCCATTAAAAAGAATACGTTTGAATCAGTTCTACTGAGGTGGATGAAACTGGAGCCTATTATACAGAGTGAAGTAAGCCAGAAAGAAAAACACCAATACAGTATACTAACGCATATATATGGAATTTAGAAAGATGGTAACAATAACCCTGTGTACGAGACAGCAAAAGAGACACTGATGTATAGAACAGTCTTATGGACTCTGTGGGAGAGGGAGAGGGTGGGAAGATTTGGGAGAATGGCATTGAAACATGTAAAATATCATGTATGAAACGAGTTGCCAGTCCAGGTTCGATGCACGATACTGGATGCTTGGGGCTAGTGCACTGGGACGACCCAGAGGGATGGTATGGGGAGGGAGGAAGGAGGAGGGTTCAGGATGGGAACACATGTATACCTGTGGCGGATTCATTTTGATATTTGGCAAAACTAATACAATTATGTAAAGTTTAAAAATAAAATAAAATTTAAAAAAATGTTTAACACATTAGCCTCATCTGCACCTTCCAACATTATATGTTCAAAAGAAATCATCTTAAGGATTGATATATTTTCCCTTGAAGAGTTCTTTTTTATTTAATTTGAATCTGAGTTATTTTTCACAGCACAGCAGAAACAGGATATTATGGATAGATAAGTACTACTTAAAATAATGAAATGGAGAATTAAGAAGATATTCTTATCATAGTATATCCACCCTTTCCACTTTGTAAGGATTTGCTTACATTGAAAAATATTTTTTAAATGACTAGGAATCAAAAGTCCACTTCCTTTTAAGTTGTATGACAGGTGATCTCTCTAGTCTCAGTTTCTTGCTTTCTTTTCTCGTTCAGGGAAGAAAAATCTCCATCAGAGTGCTGCTCATAAGCCACTGAATGTGTGTGCACAGATGTTCGTGTGTGCTCAGTTGTGTCTGACTCTTTGTGACCCCATAGACTGTGCCCGCCAGGCTCCTCTGTCCATGGGATTTTCCAGGCAAGAACACTGGAGTGGGTTGCTGTTTCCTTCTCCAGGAGATCTTTCTTACAAGTGATGCAATCCACGTGTCTTGTGTCTCCTGCACTGGTGGCAGATACTTTACCACTGAACCACTTGGGAAGACCATAAGCTACTCAGTAGTCTTAAATGAGCTGTGTCAGTTGATTCCCTGACACCTGTAGCCTTTTAATCACTCCCAGTGATTGCTGAGTGCCCATGGTTTTATCAACTATCTGTATCTTCCTTGAACATTTATTACACTCAGACAAAATAAGGTTTATGTCAATATTAACATCAACAATATTCATTTAGCACCTAGAAAAAAATTTTAATTAAAATATGAAAAATGTTCCAAATTTCAATCATTGTAAACACTGAAGAAAAACAAGATGTCCTCTCCATTTTTGGATCTCCCTGCTTTTGATTCATGAATTTTTAAAGTTGAAAATTACGATGACAAATATGATACATTCCTGGGATTTTCAAAAGGCTGCATAATTGTCATCAATTGATATTAACGTCTTCACTTGAAATGGTTTTCTTATCACAGGATTAGGACACACCTGCCACTAAGTAATAGCAGTAAATAAGATCAAATCTTAATAAAAAAACCTATGTTTAAGTTGCAAGAGGCATGTTCTCAAGAGTAATTATATATTCATAAGTCATAAACTTAGCTTCATCTATATCTTTGTATTTTGGGAGCTAATAAAAGAAATCTCACCACATTTAATTTTTAAATGGCTGTATTTTTCCTTCATTGTCACATACAATCCCCACATGAAGAATGAACTATTACTATTTCCATTTTATGGATGAAGCAATGGGGATAGGATATAAATGACTTTAAGTTGAAGCCAGTGCTCATTTACCATCCCCCAAATCCTAGGACTCTCAAGAATTATGCTACACCTACTCTGTGTCTGCTCTATAAATTGAACAACAAAGCTTGGCTGACAGTACATCTGTTTACAATTTGGTTTACTGAAAGTTTTAAGGCCACTGTTGAGACCTGCTGCCCAGAAAAAAAAAAATATTACTGCTCATTGACAATACACCTGGTCATCCAAGAATGTTGGTGGAGATGTACAAAATTAATGTTGTTTTCTTCCCTGCTATCACAACATTCATCTGTAGCCCATGGATCACGGAGTCATTTTGACTCTCAAGTCTTATGATTTAAGAAATACAGGTTATAAGGTTATAACTGGCATAGATATTAATTCCTCTAATGAATCTGGGCAAAATTTATAGAAAACCTTCTGGAAAGGATTCACCATTCTAGACATTACTAAGAACATTCATGATTCATGGGAAGAGGTCAAAATATCAACATTAACAGGAGTTGGAAGAAGTTGATTCCAACTCTCATGAATGACTTTGAGAGGTTCAAGACTTTAGACGAGTAGTTAAATTGTTTCAAATTCCACCACTGAAGATGTGGTGGAAATAGCAAGAGAACTAGAAGTGGATCTGGATGTGAGTGAATTGCTACAATCTTGCTATAAAACTTTAATGGATGAGAAGGTGCTCCCTATGAAAGACCAAATAATGTTATTTCTTGAGATGAAATCCTCTCCTGGTGAAGACTGTTGAAATGACAATAAATGATTTAGAATATTACATAAAATTAGTTGAAACACAACGGCAGGGCTTGAGAGGATTGGCTCCAGTTTTGAAAGAAGTTCTACTGTGGGTAAAAAGGTAGCAAACTTCTTCTCATGCTACAGAGAAATCATTCATGAAAGAGAGTCAGCTGATGCAGCAAACTTCATTGCCTTAAGCATTGCCACAGCCACCCCATTGTTCAACCACCATACCCTGATAAGTCAGGAGCTATCAATATGAAGACAAGATCTTCTACCAGCAAAAATTATGACTTTCTAAAGGCTCAGATAATGGTTAGCGTTTTTTAGCAATAAAGTATTTTTTAATTAGAGTCTTCCTGGTAGCTCAGTGGTAAAGAATCCATCTGCCAATGCTGGAGACATGGCTTCAATCCCTGGGTCGGGAAGATTCCCTAGAGAAGGAAATGGCAGTCCACCCCATTATTCTTGCCTGGGAAAGCCCATGGACAGAGGAGCCTGGCAGTCCATGGGGCTGCAAAAGAGTCAGACATGACTTAGCAACTACACAATGTTTTTAATTAAGGTATGTACATCAGTGTTTTAGACAGCATCCTATTGCCCACTTAATAGTCCACAGTATAGTGTAAACACTTTTATATGCACTGGGAAACCAAAACATTTGTGACTTGTTTTGCTGCAATATTTGCTTTATTTGCTTTGGGTTAAAACCAAGCCCACAGTATCTCCAAGGTATGCCTGTAATCTAATAGACTGCACTGTACTTGACCATATATGAAAGAGCCAATATAAGACACAGCTAGTCATATTGACAATTCAGTACTTATTAGGTAAAGAAAACTAAAAACTAGATCTTTTGTCACATTAAAGTTACTTGCTTGCAGCTAGACTTTAAAAAATAATTTGAAACACTTTTTACTTAATGGAAATGTATTTTCTATTATAAAGTAATTCATGTATTCTGTGAAAAATTCAGACAATATGATATAAAAGTCATCTTGTAATATTAATCTTGTTTCTAGTTTTCTAGGTAAATCTTACTTTGCCCTTGTAAAGTATGTGTTTTTAGAGCATCTTCTAAGTTCCTAAGTAATCATAGAATCTCAAAATTATAAATGGAAAAATGAATAAATTGTGATCTTTAGACAAAGCAATGCTTGTAGAGACAGAGGAAAAATAAATTCCACTGCCATTGAACAGAAAGTATGTATTGTTTACTCTTGCTTCTCTAATCCATCTGTTTATTATTTCTAAACTCAATTACTTTAATCTATGACTATTTGGTGTTACTAGAAGTTGCAATTCTTTGCCATAATCACTCATTTAATTTTTATTTTTAAATTTAATTTACCCATAAGAAAATAGCTATTACAACAAAACAGAAAGCTCATGTTGCGATTTGTATAAATTGCTGGACTTATAATACTTTGAAGAGATCAGATTTTAGATCTCTATCATTGATTCACACTTTAAGTGCATATTAGAATTATCTAAGGGAGAAGGCAATGGCAACCCACTCCAGTAATCTTGCCTGGGAAATCCCATGGACGGAGGAGCCTGGTGGGCTACAGTCCATGGGGTCTCAAAGAGTCAGAGATGACTGAGCGACTTCACTTTCACTTTTCACTTTCATGCATTGGAGAAGGAAATGGCAACGCACTCCAATATTCTTGCCTGGAGTATCCCAGGGACAGAGGAGCCTGGTGGGCTGCTGTCTATGGGGTTGCACAGAGTCGGACACGACTGATATGACTTAGCAGCAGCATTAGAATTATCTACAGAGCTCGTCAAAACACAGATTGCTAGGCCCCCATGTCTAGTCTTTCTGAATTCACAGATCTGGGACTGAAATAAGAGAATTTGTATTTTGAACAAGTTCCCAGGCAATAGTATTGGGGCTGGCAAAGACCATATTTTGAGAACTAGTGATCTATATAAGGCATTAAACATCATTTCAGAGCTCGTCTTTCTAAGATTTATTATCACTTGGTCTTGATTTTAATGGACAATTCAGTACTGTGTATATAGTAGCTTTCAGTAAATGCTGTTAACTGATCAATTCTAAAATTAAGTATAAAATAAATTGAGTTATAAATCTATCAGTTATTAAATAGCCCATTCCCCCTCCATAATTTGCCAGTTGAGAAAATCTTGGCCAAGTTTTCAGAGAGCATAGATACATCAAATACTCTTTGGATGCAGAATCTTTCTACCTATTAAGTTTCTTTTCAATGCACTTTTATTTTATTTACTGAAAATAACAATCCCAGTCATCCTGGCACAGGGAATATAAAGGTAAAATAAAATACAATGAAATATTAGTTAAATTGTTGATTAGATTGTTGATTTCAAAACTTTTTTTAGAACAGTATTTTGGTAATAGTAGAGAATGATTTTTGGAACGAAATAAATCACAGCTTGATTTTTTAGTTTTAGTATAACATTAAGCTTGTGTTGCTAAAATCTGCACTGTGTCTATTTGTTTTGATATCTATCTCTTACCCTGCATGATTAATTTAAGCAAGACATTTCTTTTGTTTCCAACCCTACAGTGAGATGTTTAAGTCCTTTCTCATAGTTACACAAGCTCTACCAAATTCTGAATTCTTGTTGAAATATCAGCGGAATTGGGAGAAAATATTTAATGATTTTTCCTTTTCCTTTGTCAATATGTTATGGCATTCACATGACTCCCTCTGGTGGCAAATGCAATATGGAATGTTAATCTTTTTCAAGAAATGTACATGTATACATTTCTCTTTCTATAAAGTCAATAATTTCTCCCCTCTTCCTGAAGTGTTCTCTATCTTAACGCTACCCACAATCTAATGTGAACACTGCTGCTGCTACTGCTAAGTCGCTTCAGTCGTGTCCAACTCTGTGCGACCCCAGAGACAACAGCCCACCAGGCTCCCCCGTCCCTGGGATTCTCCAGGCAAGAACACTGGAGTGGGTTGCCATTTCCTTCTCCAAATGTGACCATTGGAAACCATCAAAAATTATTAGTTCAATCAATACAAAGACTGCACCTCTTTGTCAATCACCCTGGAAAATAGTGTCAAATTATTTTTGTAGCTTTTTAATAATCACACCAGAATAGTAAAATACTAAAGCAACTGATTAGAAAATAACTCCCCAAACTCAACCTCAATTCTTCTAGACATAGTCCATTAACAGTCATGTATAAACTTAGTCTAAGAAACTTAAGTATTTGCATTCAGGAAATACCTCAGAGCTCCATACAAATATGATGTAGAGTCATGCAGAGATGAATCTGAATTCTCCCTCCGACACTGATGGAAGAGTAACCTACATCAGGTTATGCAACTGCTAAAAGACGTGATTTTCATATCCATAAAATGGAATAATACCTACTTCATGAAATTTATAAGACAATGCATTTAAAGACCTGTCCCTGTGTCTAACATTTAATAAGATACTAGCTATTATTATAGTTATTCCTTTGAATTAACAAACCAAACACCTCTCAAATGTATTATTTACAGGAATTATTATCAACTGCCCCTTTGCCTGCACTCTGTCTCATATAGGATCATTTCAATTATACCATTTTATGATGCCTACATTTATGTACTCTCACTGTCCTCTTGTTCATCAGTCAGGGCCCCAGTAGCAAAAAAGATGTTACAGAAAGCTACATAATTTGAGAAGAGCTTAATAATGAGAATATTTACAAAGAAATGATTGGATCTAAAGGAAACCATAAGGGTGATGCAGTACCTTGGAAGTTACCTCCCCTAGGCCATAACAGGCAAGAGTAGGGAGCAGTTACCCAACCTGGAGAGGAGAGCTATATGGATAGGGTTGCCGGACACTCGGTACAGGCTTTGCTGGATGCCAGCCTGTAATGACCAAACTGCGAGGGATCCGTGGGAACTGATATCTCACCCTCACTCTTCTTTCCTCTGATCACTTACAGGTATCTCCCATTGGCCACATTTACCTGGAAGCCAAAGGGCAAAGCTGATTAGCCTGTAAGGGGCAGCTTCCCAAAGCCCAGTGTAGCAGCAAGAAAGGTAGAGGGGGGAAATGGCGATGCAACAAAAGAATTCAAGCACTTCCTGCAAACCCAAAGTTTTCATTTTACTACAGTGGCCATTATCTCCTGCCTGGATTATTTCAATGTCCTGCTAACTGGTCTCTGCCTCCAGTCTTGCCTCCTTCTTATCTATTGTTCACACAAGACAGAGTGATCTTTCTAAAAGTATAAACCTGCTTATGTCATTTCCCTAATAAAGTTATCCAGTGGCTCTCCCATTGTTCCTGGGATAAATTCCAAACCACTTACCATGTGTTTTATGAGGGCTTTGACTATCCAGCCTTGAAGATTTCTCCAGTCTCATTACTCACTGTTTTCCTGGTTACTTTCCACATAAACTGAAGGGAATTTAAGTCCTCTAATAAGTCAAGCTCACTTTCTGATCTATCTGCATGATTGTCCTTTTGCCTGAATGCTTTTTGCCACCATCTCTGCAGGTTTAGCTCAAGACTACCTCCCAAATGTCTCCTCCTCTAGGGAGTTTTCTCCATCCTCCCAGAATTAGGTCATATGTCTTCCTGGAACAGCTCCATCTGCTCCAGACATGGCACTAATACATTATTTTAATTGCCTCTTTACTTATCTATTCCCCCCTAGAGAATCTAGGCTACTTAAGCACAAAAGATTATATTGTTCATCATTGTCACCCTGCCTCCAACCCAGGCTTGGCATCATGTGGGCACCTGGGGAACATTTACTGAATGATTAAATAAACTAAGAGGAAAAAAGTCCAATCTCTTAATCAAAACTTTCAGACTTTCTGAAACCTACCTGACATTACCTAGCCACCCTCACCTTATATTTATCCTATCTCCAATATCTATTTCCCCCATTCCCACTCCCATCATGAACTCATCTGTCCAACAATCTTTCTTCTCTAGGGAGGAAATTAAAGATCCCTTTTCCTTCCCTACTCCATCTCCTAAATAATGGATTAGAATGTAGGCCTCCCATTCTATCTCCAAGGAGAAGGAATGTGATCCTTGATTACAACACAGTACAAGAAGGTAGAGTATTAAAAAGACTGAAAGACTACTCAAATATAAAGATGGTTCCTTGGGGCTTTTTTTCTTCCTTTCAAGAGACTGAAAGGTAAGGCGGGTGTCCAACCTGCCCCTCTGTTTTCGTGCAGTGAAGAAGACAAGCCTGCAAGTCCTTCCCTTCCCCCACATCACACATAGGCACTGAGGCAAATCCTCTGTCTCTTACACACTCTTCACACTCTTCTGTGTCTTGCTATCATACGGGCTCACAAAACACACTGGAGTTGTAGGTAATCTTAGAGTCCAACCTTCCAGGGCATACCACTGAGGTTTAATGCTAAGTCCTCAGATTATAATCGAGCTAACCAGGTTAGCTTACCTGGTTTCCATTGTATGAATTGCTTTCTTGGGATCTCAAGCATCAGGTACTTCATTTGAGGTAAGACTATTTTTCTGTGAACTAGAAAAATACCATCTTCTCAGTTTTTGAAGTTGTTGCTGTTTCAATTTTTTTTTTCTTTTTTTCTTTAAGTACATGGTAAAAAATTCAAAACTGTATAGTGAGGTAAGTGTCTTTTCTTCCCACATTCTGTCACCTGGGAATTAGAAGTGTCTGCTAATTATATTTTACCACTATCATATCAATCTCAGAATTGATTGAGTATTCTGGTGGCAGACAACAGGTGGGAAAACAGGCAGGTGGCCTCAGACAAATGATCACAAGCCCAGGTTTGACTTGGGGGAGAACTTTAATCTTTTTAACCCTGGAAACGTTATGAGGCTGACAGCACAGAGATAACCAGGATGCAAGGAGAGCTTGGTCAATGCCAAAGCAAAAGGCAGATCCAATTATTAGAATATGGGTATGAGGCCAAAGTTAGATTAGTCACACAGATGACGAATGATGATGGATCCCACCATGACCAGCCAACTACTCCTCACATCTCCCCAGGTCAGGAAGATGAAGTAACTTTCAGAGGCTAGAAAATCATGGCAGAAGGAAGGCAAGCACAGCAGTATGGAAACAACCATTGTTACACTGGTATACAATTTGTCTTGTCTATCACTTAAACCATGAACACCTTGAAGCTAAGTACCAAGGTTTTCCCTATATTTGTTCTCTGTAATAAACAACATTTTACCTAATTTCTGTGTACCCACTACTCGAATTATAATTTTGTCTATCAAAAAGTTTACTGTCTGAAGTAGAATGTGCTAGTCACTCAGTTCAGTTCAGTCACTCAGTTGTGTCCGACTCTTTGTGACCCCATGAATCCCAGCATGCCAGGCCTCCCTGTCCATCACCAACTCCCCGAGTTCACTCAGACTCATGTCCATCGAGTCGGTGCTGCCATCCAGCCATCTCATCCTCTGTCGTCCCCTTCTCCTCCTGCCCCCAATCCCTCCCAGCATCAGAGTCTTTTCCAATGAGTCAACTCTTCGCATGAGGTGGCCAAAGTACTGGAGTTTCAGCTTTAGCATCATTCCTTCCAAAGAAATCCCAGGGCTGATCTCCTTCAGAATGGACTGGTTGGATCTCCTTGCAGTCCAAGGGACTCTCAAGAGTCTTCTCCAACACCACAGTTCAAAAGCATCAATTTTTCGGCGCTCAGCCTTCTTCACAACCGAACTCTCAACATCCATACATGACCACAGGAAAAACCATAGCCTTGACTAGACGGACCTTTGTTACTCAGTCATGTATAACCTTTTTCGATTCCATGGACTTCTCCAGGCAAGAACACTGGAGTGGGGTGCCACTCCCTTTTCCAAGGGATCTTCCCCACCCATGGATCAAACTCAGATCTCCTGCATTTCAGGCAGATTCTTTTACCATCTGAGCCACTTCCCCCCAAAATTACAAGTGTTTCTGAAAATTAGAATGAAGCTATTTTTCTGGTATACACACCCTTTGCCTGCAAGTAGCTAGAAGCAACCAGATGCAGTTCAGTTCAGTCGCTCAGTCGTGTCTGATTCTTTGTGACCCCATGAATCACAGCATGCCAGGCCTCCCTGTCCATCACCAACCCCCCGAGTTCACTCAGACTCACGTCCATCGAGTCAGTGATGCCATCCAGCCATTTCATCCTCTGTTGTCCCCTTCTCCTCTTGCCCCCAATCCCTCCCAGCATCAGAGTCTTTTCCAATGAGTCAACTCTTCGCATGAGGTGGCCAATGTACTGGAGTTTCAGCTTCAGCATCATTCCCTCCAAAGAAATCCCAGGGCTGATCTCTCTTTGACACAAATGTCATAATCAAACCAAACTCCCCCATTTTGACCTTGAATCAAAATGTCAGCAATATGATTAACTGACTGTTTAGAGTAAAAGATAATCATTTCTGAGAGGTCCAGTATGATTAAGATCTGATTGTTCTTCACAATTTTGCATTCTTTTCAGGGGTTTTTATACACCAGAACAATTTAATATCATCCAGAGTGACATCAACCTCAATGGAACCCATTAGGCTACTTATGAAAAACCTTCCATGAAGCCTGAAATACCTGCCAAGTGTGCTGCTCAGGAAAATGTGAGTTTTAATGTCTAAATTATTAGGAGTTGAGGGCTTCCCTAGTGGCTCAGATGGTAAAGAATCCACCTGCAAGTCAGGGACCTGGATTCAACCCCTAGGTCAGGAAGATCCACTGGAGAAGGGAATGGCAACCCACTCTAGTATTCTTGCCCAGAGAATTCCATGAACAGAAGAGCCTGATGGGCTACAGTCCTTGGAGTGGCAAAGAATCAGACATAGTTAAATGACTAACACTTTCACTTTCACTTTCCTGCTGCTGCTGCTAAGTTGCTTCAGTTGTGTCCGACTCTGTGCGACCCCATAGATGGCAGCCCACCAGGCTCCCCTATCCCTGGGATTCTCCAGGCAAGAACACTGGAGTGGGTTGCCATTTCCCTCTCCAATATGAAAGTGAAAAGTGAAAGCAAAGTCGCTCAGTCGTGTCTGACTGCAGCCTACCAGGCTCCTCCATCCATGGGATTTTCTAGGCAAGAGTACTGGAATGGCTTGCCATTGCCTTCTCACTCAACTAGGAGAGAAATAAAATAACTAACACTTTTTATTATCACTTTCACTTTATAATGCTCAAAGAAACAGCCCTTCCACTGTAACCCATTACTCTCCTCTCTGCCGATTTCACTCTAGCTTCAAAGAGGCCAGGCTTGCCTCAAAAACATTAAAACCTTCCCTTTTCCCTCTCCTTGTGTATTCTTGCCTCAGATAGCTACATGGCTGACTCCCTCCAGCTCACTTCCTCAATGGTCCCTGTGTGGAGCCACCTTCTCTGACCACAGAGAAATCTATGATTTTATGGTACCTATGCTTCCTCAGGGATCAATGCAAAGAAAGAGAAAAACAATAGAATGGGAAAGACTAGAGATCTCTTCAAGAAAATTAGATAGCAAGGGAACATTTCATGCAAAGGTAGGCTCAATAAAGGACAGAAATGTTAGGGACCTAACACAAGCAGAAGATACTAAGAAGTGGCAAGAATACACAGAAGAACTATACAAAAAGGATCTTCACGACCCAGATAATCATGATGGTATTATCACTCACCTAGAGCCAGACATCCTGGAATGTGAAGTCAAGTGGGCCTTAGCATCACTACGAACAAAGCTAGTGGAGGTGATGGAATTCCAGTTGAGCTATTTCAAATTCTGAAAGATGATGCTGTGAAAGTGTTGCACTCAATATGCCAGCAAATTTGGAAAACTCAGCAGTGGCCACAGGACTGGAAAAGGTCAGTTTTCATTCCAATCCCAAAGAAAAGCAATGCCAAAGAATGCTTAAACTACCACACAATTGCACTCATCTCACATGCTAATAAAGTAATGCTCAAAATTCTCCAAGCCAGGCTTCAGCAATATGTGAACTGTGAACTTCCAGATGTTCAAGCTAGTTTTAGAAAAGGCAGAGGAACCAGAGATCAAGTTGTCAACATCCACTGGATCATGGAAAAAGCAAGAGAGTTCCAGAAAAACATCTATTTCTGCTTTATTAACTATGCCAAAGCCTTTGACTGTGTGGATCACAATAAACTGTGGAAAATTCTAAAAGAGATGGGAATACCAGACCACCTGACCTGCCTTTCGATAAACCTATAGGCAGGTCAGGAAGCAACAGTTAGAACTGGACATAGAACAACAGACTGGTTCCAAATAGGAAAAGGAGTACGTCAAGGCTGTATATTGTCACCCTGCTTATTTAACTTATATGCAGAGTACATCATGAGAAACGCTTAGTTTTCAACATTCAGAAAACTAAGATCATGGCATCTGGTCCCATCACTTCATGGCAAATAGATGGGGAAACAGTGGACACAGTGTCAGACTTTATTTGGGGGGGCTCCAAAATCACTGCAGATGGTGATTGCAGCCATGAAATTAAAAGACGCTTACTCCTGGGAAGGAAAGTTATAACCAACCTAGACAGCATATTAAAAAGCAGAGACATTACTTTGCCAACAAAGGTCCATCTAGGCAAGGCTATGGTTTTTTCAGTAGTCAGGTATGGATGTGAGAGTTGGACTGTGAAGAAAGCTGTGCACCAAAGAATTGACGCTTTTGAACTGTGGTGTTGGAGAAGACTCTTGAGAGTCCCTTGGAATGCAAGGAGATCCAACCAGTCCATCCTAAAGGAGATCAGTCCTGGGTGTTCATTGGAGGGACTGATGTTGAAGCTGAAATTCCAATACTTTGGCCACCTGATGTGTAGAGCTGACTCATTTGAAAAGACCCTGATGCTGGGAAAGATTGAGGGCAGGAGAAGTAGATGACAGAGGATGAGAGGGTTGGATGGCATCACTGACTCGATGGACATGGGTTTGAGTGAACTCTGGGAGTTGGTGATAGACAGGGAGGCCTGGCGTGCTTCGTTTCATGGGGTCATAAAGAATCAGACATGACTGAGCGACTGAACTGAACTGATGCCACTTTGTATCTATTCATTATTTACTTCTTTTGTCTAACTGAAATTTCTGTCAAGACAAGGACTTTGTTTTATCCCCCACTGTCTGTAAAAGATAGCCATTCAGGACCAGCTATATGTCAAAAACAATTTTAAAGGACATGGTTATGAAAGGAGTTTATATTATAGAAGAGTGAGAGGTAGACAATAAAAGTACACAAGTAAAACAGCATAATAGTTCAGACAGTACCCAATGATTTGAAGGAAATAAAACAAGGGAATGTGATAAAGAGTGACTAAGGGTTTTTTTCAGTCAGTTCAGTTGCTCAGTCATGTCTGACTCTTTGTGACCCCATGGTCTGCAACACGCCAGGCTTCCCTGTGCATCACCAACTCCTGGAGACTGCTCATACTCATGTCCACTGAGTCGATGATGCCATCCAACCATCTTATCCTCTGTCATCCCCTTCTCCCCCTGCCTTCAATCTTTCCCAGCATCAGGGTCTTTTCCAATGAGTCAGTTCCTCACATCAGGTGGCCAAAGTATTGGAACTTCAGCTTCAGCATTGGTCCTTCCAATGAATAATCAGGATTGATTTCCTTTAGGGTTGACCTGTTTGATCTCCTTGAAGTCCAAGGGACTCTCAAGAGTCTTCTCCAACACCACAGTTCAAAAGCATCAATTCTTCGGAGCTCAGCTTTCTTTGTAGTCTAACTCTCACATCCATACATGACTACTGGAAAAACCATAGCTTTGACCAGATGGACCTTTGTTGGCAAAGTAATGTCTCTGCTTTTTAATATGCTGTCTAGGTTGGTCATAGCTTTTCTTCCAAGGAGCAAGTGTCTTTTAATTTCATGGCTGCAGTCATCTCATTTGCAGTGATTTTGGAGCCCAGGAAACAAAGTCTGTCACTGTTTCCATTGTTTCCCCATCTATTTGCCATAATGTGATGGAACCAGATTCCATTATCTTAGTTTTCCAAATGTTGAGTTTTAAGCCATCTTTCTCACTCTCCTCTTTCACTTTCATTGAAAGGCTGTTTAGTTCTTCACTTTCTGCCTAAGGGTTGGAGGGTTAATTTAAGTGTCTGGTGGGGAAGATCTAAGGATGTAACATGATTTGAGATGAAAATTATTGACATATGAAAGAGATAACCATGAGTGGTCCTGGTGAGCACTCCAGAAAGAGAAAGTGCAAAGAACTCAGATCAGGAATATCTTTGACAAAAAGAAGCATAAATTTCACTGTGTCTAGAGCTTCATGAATGACAAGACGAAATGGGAATGGCAGGCAGAGGGCAGTTCATACAGAGCATTGTAGATCATGTTGAAGCATTAGATTATCTTGCCACATATACGTAGAATAGATGATAGGTGAGCAAGAACAGAATCAGCAGGGAGGTGTATCCTGGCATTGTTACGGGAGATAACAATGACTTGGACCATGTGTAGGTAGGGAGAAGTGGAAAAATGAAGATAGTAGAGCTGGAGATAGCAGAGGTAACAAAATGCTGATGGACAGAATATATGCAGTGAAGGAAAAAGGAATCAGGGATGACTCCTACACTTTGGTCCAAACTTATTTGGTGGATGGATGGTATTTCCACTCACTAAGGCAAATATTCAGTGCTTGTCACATAATAAGTGCTTAATAGTTATTGAACATATCAATCAATACTGAGGTTCTACGTGAAATTTTGTTTGAACCAAAAACAGTTCTGATGAAAACAGAGGTTGGAAACTACTGCAATTAAAGAGATTAGAGTTGTACACACTAGCTTTAATATCATTTGGCTGAATTGGAGGCAATGGCTCTTCTATTACAATTTCCTTTAACGATGCCTCAGACAGAGTAACAATGGGTACATGCATTCAGAGCTGGCTTCTGGTATAATGAGGGTAATGGGTAGTCCTTAACAGGTTTGAAGATTATACCCTATGAAGCAAGGGCAGTTTGGTTGTGAAGAAGTTCTCAATTGTGAGAAAAATGGCTTAGTCAAATACGGTACAGATTGATGTTGATTAACAAGGAATTATAAAAACTAAAAAATCAACGAGTGAACAGAAGTTTTAATTTCATCTAGGGAAGATGACTGTGTCCCCCAAATTATTTAAATCCTTTTTAATAAAGTAATTTGAGACCTTCTAGGCATGCCAGTTTTGTAGGAAATTAATCCCTAGAAATTAAATGGGGAATGAGAGACTTTGCAAGGTATAGCAAAGTCCTTTATTGAGGGTCCTGTAAATCATACCATAGAAGCAGTTACCTTCTTTTTATTTTTTAAATTTCTCATGTATTTTATTGAGATCTTTATTTCTCCATGTAGCTTTTGTTTGTGTGTGTTTTTTTAATCCTTTTTCAAATTCTTTCCCCATTTAGGTTATTGCAGAATATTGAGCAGAGTTCCCTGTGCTTTAACTATACTCAAGGCCACCCATGGGTCTGATTGATTGAAAAAAGTTATTGTGTTTGGAGAGATTATCCACCTTGCAGAAATGCTGGCAGAGAAGTTAGAGCAGAACCAAAAGCAAATACTTTATCTCCTGATCAGCACTGGAACTTCAGGTTGCTCAGACCTGGGTAATCTAGAACCCTGCTGGCTGACACTGACCAGGCAGCTAATAGGAACAGCGGCAGCCACACAGCTGCCCAGGATAGAAACCTTCTGGGGCATCTGCAGTTGAAGATTATAGATGTCCACTGGTGTGTCCTCTCAGGAAAGTTAGAACTCAATTTCAGCAGGATTATGAGGTTTAATTGATTAGTGCTGCTAAAGTGTGTACTATCTTGTTGTAGAGTTTGTAGTCTTAGCTTTGTAGTTTTAGGATTGAGTTATTTTTCTCCCAAGGGAGACATGTGCAATTTTCTCAAGTGATAGCTTTAACCTAATACTTTTAGTGGTTAAAATCTTGATAGTTGAAAGTTAACGGGTTTCTAACAAGCTATTCCCAACATGTGCATAATTTGTTTTGTTTTCTTTTTCATGATAGTTCCACCTTAAGGTTGAATTGGATAAAACAAAAGAAATACAAATTTCTTCTTCAGAATTTGGTTTCTGAGACAATATCAAGTGCCAGACTTATTGTTTAAAAACAATGGCATTTTCATTTTCATTGAAAAACACTATCATTTTCTGGCTATAAGAATTAACTATACTGAATTAAAATTCTACCACCTTGTATCTATGTAAACTCAGGCAAGTTACTTAATTTCTATTTAAGTCTTAATTTCCTAATCTATAATACAGAAATAACAATAATTGTGACTATTAAATGAGATAATGCAGAAATGAGTTAACACTTATTTGTCAGATATTTTCTGTCACTTTATTTTTATTATTAAATGTTTTGAGAATTGGTTTTATCCTCCTACTAAATAATTAAATGTGGATATTTAATTTGAAGGACCAAACTTGAGCTCCAAAACATGAGTGAAGACAAGTATTTTAAATGATGTTTCAATTTATTTGCTGTTATAACTTTGTGTCAAATCTGTCTAGTTTATCTGGCAGAACACCAGCTAAAATAAAGTGATTACTATCCTGACAATTCTAATTATCTTTTAAAGATCCTAATGTTGGTGTTGTTTAGTGGCTAAGTCATGTCTAGCTATTTTGTGACGCCATGGACTGTAACCTCCTACTAGGCTCTGTTCATGGAATTTCCTAGGCAAGAATACTATAAAGTGAAAGTGAAAGTGAAGTCGCTCAGTCGTGTCCGACTCTGCGACCCCATGGACCGTAGCCTACCAGGCTCTGCCGTCCATGGGATTTTCCAGGCAAGAACACTGGAGTGGGCTGCCATTTCCTTCTCCAGCGGATCTTCCCACCCCAGGGATTGAACCTGGGTCTCCTGCATTGCAGACAGATGCTTTACTGTCTGAGCCACCAGGGAAGGGTTGCCAATACCTTCTCCAGGAAATCTTTCTGGATCTCCAGGAATCGAACCAGTGTTTCCTACATTGGCAGGCAGATTCTTTACTGCTGAGCCACCAGGGAACCCAAAGGTCTTAATGCACATACACATTTTCACAGAAATCTTTGAAAGCTTCAGCTTGTTAGTTAAGGAATGGCCTGTTTGACAAAAATCGGTTTTTGTCCATATTTACAGAGCGAAAGGGCACATGCTACTGTTCTATTTGTTGAAATAACCTGGGTCAATTCCTAATTTTACTTTCTATGATAGTCTTAAAGAAGAACAGTATACTTATATTCAATTCAGTATCCTTCTCTATCCTGCCATGTGTAAGGCACTGAAAAAAAATAATTAGGTCACTAAAAAGTAAGAGAAGCAGCTGCATCTACTGTATAGCTTGTCTATACCAGAAACTGGTAGATCCTGAGAAAAAGGCTGTTTCAATAATTAAGAGAGCTTTCTCAGTCTCTAATATAAACTATAAAGTAGTTTAGTGAATGAGTGAATATGTATTGAGAACACACCACTCCCCAAAAATCTAAATCTACATTTAAATCTAATAATAAAATATATTTAAAGCTATAAAATGTAGCTCTTACTTTTTTTTCTTGACCCTTGAAATTGTCTTAGGCTCTACATTCAGCCACACCTAACCAGGATTGAGCCATACTCTGCCACAAACAATAGGAAATTCGGAACAATATGCTCCCTAGCAACAGTAAATTCAAAAGTTTTTATGGTAGAAAAGTAAACTTTAGTTGAGTTTGTCCTTTGGACCACTGAGCAAATTTAGAATAACAGAACCTATTTTTCTTTTGTACAAATACTTAGGAAAAAAACACAACAAACAGCTTTACAACTATAGAAATGTATGTATTAAACTTTATGTAGTATAATGCCAATATTGTAAAACAATTATCCTTCAATTAAAAGAAAAAATTTTTTTAACTTTATGGATTATAATGAAAATAAAATTTTGAATAGCATAAATAGGAACAGTCATGGTTAATGACTTTTTTAATCAATCATGTCTCTCTTTTCACAAAACATCTTGTTCGTTATGCTAAATTAGTATATATAAACAAGCAGAGTTTTATCTGTAAAAAATAGGTGGTATATTTAGTTTTATAGATTTATATACATATATAATATGGCTGGATGGCATCACTGACTCGATGGACGTGAGTCTGAGTGAACTCCGGGAGTTGGTGTGCTGCGATTCATGGGGTCACAAAGAGTCGGACACGACTGAGCGACTGATCTGATCTGATCTGATAATATATATATATATCAGAATCTAATCAAAATATGCTGCTTTTATTAAAAAGCAGCAAGCTAATAAATTAGCCTGCCACAAACTAACATACAAGCTACTTTCAAGTTAACAAGTTAGCCTGCCAGGTTTATGGGTATTGGTAGAAGACATGAAACCCTGGATCAGAGATAAAGGACAAGTTATTACTCAAAGCAATGGCAATAACTAGACTGTTAGCATTTGCACTGATACCCAGACCCACCATTCCCATAGCATTTAATAAAAACAGAGGTACCCTGACCTTAGGGAACACAAATCTTGTGTTTGTGAGAGTTCCTGCCCATTGCTCCAGAGAAAGATACTATCTCTATCTTCCTACTATAAACAATCCTACCCTTTCCTTTGGAGGAGACAATATCTCCATTTTCCTAACAAACATCCTTGAAAATATAGTTGAGAACAAAAAGTAGTCACTGCCTTGCTTTATAAGAGGTGCAGAAATGCAAGACTCATGAATAATTGTCTCTCAACAAATCTAAGCAGTGATTTCTGGGGAAAGAGGTTGAAAGAAGAGAGAGAATCCTCTCCTGGTGACTTTTCTGGGGCTGAGGTTAGAGGAGCCCTCTTCATCCTGGGTAATCTGATGAGAGAGTTTAGTTTGGGGTGCACTTCTACTGCCACATGTGGCCTGACAAGAAGAAAATTCTATCTCCTATTCTTCCTTTTTGCCCTCTCTCAATCTCTCAGTTTCCCAGAACATATTTTAGTTGCGGTCTTGGCATCCTGAAGTCTGACTTGGAAATCAATTACCTTAGAAATAATTTACAGCGTCAAATTCCCTGACTATTCCTCTCACTGCCTCCAATCTCAACCTCCCCAAAGGCCCTATTAACCCGTAATGTATCTGATTTATAGAACATTCAGTTTCAACTGCATTTTAAATTAAATAAGCATGGCTGGCTAGCTGGAGACCATAAGCACCACTTATGCCATCTCTAGTATGGGAAAATGTGTCTTTATTAATGAATGCACTTAAATGATTTTATCAGCCATGCCTCTTATTATATTGTATCTCTGTATTTAAAAATCAAGTTTTTAGCATGTTATTAAATTCACTTTTGCTAATGTCTGAAAGATGGCACTATTTTCTGTGGCAGCAAAAAAGTTATCCCAAGCCAAAAGCCCGGAGAAAAAGTAGACTTACTAACAGGAGATTAAAGTTAAGTGTAAGAGCCAACATGCTGTCAAATTATTGTATTCTCTCCCTAGAGAAGTATGATGGCCAAAAAGTAGGCGGTAAAAGCAATAAATATTTTAATGATAATTCACAAAATCCTTGAAAAAGTGAATAGCTTATAATATGTCAAAGATAAAAAATAAACAAGGAATTATAACTCTCTCACCGGACAAGGATTGTACCTCTGAGAACCTCTCTGAGTATTTCCAATTTACATTCAAATTCTCATATTTTGAAGGGCTCTTGCTATGCAATAGAACATTACCACTTGTCATCAAAATAATCTCTGTGATATTTGACTTTCAGGTTTACTTTGCTTGACTTCACCCCCATTGCACAGAGCAATAGGATCTTTTATCTGCATTCCCATTTATAACTTGTCAAACATTATCATTTTGTATCAATTCTTACATTTTTTTTTTAATTTATGTTCCTTTATTTCTGGTTGAAAATAATCCAATTAGTTCTATTTTTCCTGTATGAAGACATTAGACTGAAAGCAGACTAGCAATGGCAAATGTGATCTTCCCAAGCTGTAGTGAGAGGGGCATTCACTATTTCTGTGCTCTAAAAGACTGATGACATCTTTTAAAATCAAAATAAGGATTTGGGGGGCAAATTTTTTACCTTTAACCATTCTTTATTTTTGCTCTTTTCACAGGATCTTACTTCATGTTGATCTGGGGTGAAAAGTTTTTTGGGTCACTTGTAATTAAGGTGTTCTACCTCTTGATTTACACTATGTTTAATTTTTATCTTACTTTTCACATTTCTAGGGCATATTCTTTAAATTTTACAAAATATTATTTTAAGATGTCACATTGCTAAACTATTCTAGGAGGCAATTTTGGATAAAACAGGAAAGGTCATATTAATTACACCTCAAAATTAAAAATACAAATGAATAGTATCTCCTTCTATATAGCTACCTTAGGAATTTTTGCTTTTATTCCATCAATCTTGACATTGTTTAAAACAATTTGGGGGAATCCTCTTGTAGATTTGCCTTTAGAATCTACTGCTTTATTTTAAATGAACTTAGTGGTAGTAAAACTTCATCCTCACATGTGGACTTAAATTTTTGGATAGAGATAATTGTTATCCTAGTCTAGTATATGGGTTGATGATCAGACTGGGAAAAAACCTGGGATAAAAAGCATCTGACTATAAGGAATGAGGGTAGTGTTCTTGTCTGATTAAGCTGGCTTTGAAGACAACTTCATGAAAAACTTTTAGAAAGCTCTCGAGTTTTGCCAAGAGCAATTGGCTGTCATATGGTCAGCTCCTGTGTAGACCCTTGGTTCAGCCAGTGGTAGCAATGTATCAACAGGTCTTAAGCTCACTCAGTTCAGTTCAGTCGCTCAGTCGTGTCCGACTCTTTTCGACCTCATGAATTGCAGCACGCCAGGCCTCCCTGTCCATCACCAACTCCTGGAGTTCACTCAGACTCACATCCATCGAGTCGGTGATGCCATCAAGACACCTCATCCTCTGTCGTCCCCTTCTCCTCCTGCCCCCAATCCCTCCCAGCATCAGAGTCTTTTCCAATGAGTCAACTCTTCGCATGAGGTGGCCAAAGTATTGGAGCTTCAGCTTTAGCATCATTCCTTCCAAAGAACACCCAGGACTGATCTCCTTCAGGATGGACTGATTGGATCTCCTTGTAGTCCAAGGGACTCTCAAGAGTTTTCTCTAACACCACAGTTCAAAAGCATCAATTCTTCGTCACTCAGCTTTCTTCACAGTTCAACTCTCACATCCATACATAACTAGTAGAAAAACCATAGCCTTGACTAGACAGACCTTTTTTTGGCTCACTCAGTTGACCATTTTACTCTAAAGGAAATGGGAAGTCACTGGAGGGTTATGAGGAGATAAGTGCTGATATAAACAGGCATGTTTCTAAAAGATCACTCTGGATGATGCATTGAGAAGACACTGAAATGTTAAGGGTAGAAGGTGAGACAGATGTTAGAAGTCTAATTAGGAAGTTATTGCAGTAATCCAGACAAAGGATGATGGTGGCTTGAACAAAGATAGAAAACGGAAGTGATGAGAGGTAGTTGAATTTTGAATACATTTTGAAGATACAGTCAATAGGATTTCCCAATATTGGTCTGGATTGGGTCTCAGCCAGGGGCCATTTTCCACTGAAGAGGCATTTGGCAATGTCTAGAGACATCTCTTTGGATGAAAGTGGAAGAGGACAGTGAAAAAGCTGGCTTAAAACTCAACATTCAAAAAACTAAGCTCATGGCATCTGGTGTCATAGTTTCATGGCAAATAGATGGGGAAACAATGGAAACAGTGAGAGACTTTATTTTCTTGGGGTCCAAAATCACTGCATATGAGATGACTGCAGCCATGAAATTAAAAGACCCTTGCTCCTTGGAAGAAAAGCTATGACCAACCTAGACAGCATATTAAAAAGCAGAGACATAATTTGCTGACAAAGGTGTCCATCTAGTCAAAACTATGGCTTTTCCAGTAGTCATGTATGGATGTGAGAGTTGGACCATAAAGAAGGCTGAATGTAGAAGAACTGATGCTTTTGAACTGTGGTGTTGGAGAAGACTCTTGAGAGTCCCTTAGACTGCAAGGAGATCAAACCAGTCAATCCTAAAGGATGTCAACCCTGAATATTCATTGGAAGGACTGATGCTGAAGCTGAAGCTCCAATACTTTGGCCACCTGATTCAAAGAGGTAATTCATTAGAAAAGACCCTGATGCTGGGAAAGATTGAAGGTGGGAGGAGAAGAGGGTGAGATGGTTGGATGGCATCACCCACTCAATGGACATGACTTTGAGCAAGCTCTGGGAGGCAGTGAAGGACAGGGAAGCCTGGCGTGCTCCAGTCCATGGCTCACCAAGAGTCAGATGCGACCGAGCAACTGAACAACAGCACAGACATCTCTGATTGTCATGACTAAAAGCATGCTGTAGGCATTTAGTGAACAGAAGTTAGGACTGATGCTAAACATTCTGCACTGCACAGGACAATTAACACAACAAAGAATTATCTAGTCCAAAATGTCAATTATGCCCTCACATGCACTTTGAGAATCATCCTGTGTTTCCCTACTATATGCTTTAGGAGAGCCCTCTGTAAGAATGTTGGCACTAAGCTAAAACTATTGTTCAAATGCCCATGGAAGAGGACAGACTCTAGCAAAATCCATTCTGCCAGTGGACCCAGCCTAAATGAGAAAGAAATCTCTACAATGAGCTCATTTTAGGAATAATGAGTAAGCCTGTTTTGAGGTGGCTTTTATTCACCACATCCAGATAAGAGGGTAACCATAGTCAGGACTTCTGCTTAGACCCCCAGCATCCAGCCTCTACAAGAACCATTGAAGTCTACATTTATGAGAGTTCTTTCTTAGTTTCCTGGCAGAGAAAGAGGAACAAACAGGGACAAAGGCTTACTTCATGAGCCCAAGTGGAGTGTGCCCTGACCAAATGCCTCAAGCTCATTATTTTAGAGGAGGGAACTGTTGACCAGAGCAAGGTGGCCACTGGACAGATTTGCCATTTTAATAATTACTCTAGATGGATGTCCTCACTTTCTGAAGACATATCACCTTCATGATAGATGTCCAAAAATTACAACTTGGAATTTGGAGCACTACTCTATGAATGTAGTTATCCTCTTACTTTTAGAAATCTTTGGTTTGAGAAGAGAATCATCAAATCTGTAAATCCCAATTCTAGAAGGTAGAGCTAATAGGTTGCAACCAATATTAAAGTAATGTGGGTGCTTCTATTATCAGTAACACATTCGGACAGACAAAGCCATAAGATTCCTGCCCTGAGCAGATAACAAAATTACACAGGCCATTCTTTTTATCCATGTAGGTATTCTTCCAGCTCTCAGACTTACAAGGTTTCATAGGCAAGCAAAACTATTATGACAGAAGAATATTTGCTAAGGAACTCCCACACATAAAATTAATTCATACTCAAAAATCTTTTTCTGCTTCACACTAGCTTTTATCCTATGCACCATTTTCATATCTTTGTCATTTTCTTATAAAAATTATGATATAATTATCAGTGAAATTGAAAATCTTACAAAAGGTGCAGGATTTCTTGAAGTCCATAAAAGTGAAATTAGAAAACAGATAAGTCATTGAGAAATAAAGATCTGATGACAAAGTAAATCCTTCAAAAGAAGCTTTGAAGAAGCCCTTGAATATTTTGTAAAAATAACTCCCTTTATGAGCACGCTGCAAAAGTCAAGTGAGAAGTGAAGAATGTCCTACTGTGCTCTTCTATAACTTGGTTAGAAAAATTAAATCCTCAAAAAGCCTTTGATTTATTTTTTGTGCATCCTAAGAATTAGCATAATAATATGCAAACTCTAACCTAGATGTTGTTAATTAGGAGTCTACTTTTATATAGACTAAAAGCTTTATTCTTCAATATAAAAATTCACAGGAATTTTCCTCTAAATTCCTTATTTCCCTGTCATTCCTACCGCTCACATTATAAACTCAATTAAACTTAAAGCTACAGTTGGCTTCTGTCTTCTCATTACAATCTGAAATGTATCCTCTGCCTCAAGACTAGTACAACTTCCTTTTCTGTTCAGTGGTTATATACTCCTAGATTAGTCATTGCCATTAGTTGTACACAACTACAAAGAACTATAGGAATACCTCAAAGTACCTCAAGAAACTCCAGAACCCATTGTAATGTCCTATTAGGTTAAGATCATTTCCTGTTTGAGAAACTTTCGATCTAAACAAATGGACTATCCTCACAGAATGCCAGAATGCCCTCTATCCAGAAAAACTTGCCAAAGTGGCAGAACAGCTTAAAGTTGAACACTCTAAACAGATAGGTCCAAGCTTTAGATGATTCTAGCTTGGTCTATAATTGGTCAACTCTCCAATTATACAGTCAAACAAAATTCCAGCTGTGTTCCAGGAGAGATTCTTCCTTTTTGAACTTTAGAGGTTGACCTGGTTCCAGAATGACTTTATTACTGTTCCTTGACCCTCATAGCAATTCAGGCCCAGCTCCTGCTAAAGTCCATTTACAGACTGGGAACCTCAGGTTTAGAAGGATTAAGAAACTGTTGCAAGATCACAGACCTAATGTATTAGTGGAGCTGAAATGTGAACCACAACAACTTGATTCCAGACCCTTTCCATGTCACCATTCTGTAATATTGACGACACTGGCAAGAGCATCGGGCAAAAATAGGAACTAGTTCACTAGCATGCCACGAGAGAGAGATTTAATAAAGATGACACTCTAGTGGTGAAACTTGAATCACACTAACAGCAACTGCCTGCTACGCCTACACAGAAGATGAACTCAGCTATGAAGAAATTAACAAGTTTAAATCCCTGGAAATTCCTTCCAAAACAAAGGCTGTTACAAATCTTACATTAAAAAAAAAAAAAATGCGGTCTGGTGTTTAAAGCTAGACTAAAATTAAAACAGCAAAATGAACAAACCAGCAAAAGTAATGATCCTATGTACTTATCCTAAGTCTTAAGTATCAAGCTTTGGGAGCATCAGGAAAACTTCATGCCTCTCTATATCCATCTTAAATATGCAGCAAAATAGGCAATGATGCTTTCCTACTTCCTCTCAATAGCACTGTGAGTGCAAATTAATGTTTTAAATGTCAATATTCTTTGAGAACATCAGAAAAAGGATGTCACATAATACATAACCCATATTTAGCTCACTTTTAGCCACTTCTGCTATTTATATACTTGTTTGTACCACATTCAACTCTTTCTTGTCTGATAACCTCAAGTCATTGCTTGTACTTTGTACCGTGTGTATGTACAGTTACATAAAGAAGTGGATCCATCATTACTAACTTATCATTATATTATTTTCATCATTAAACAACCAAGAAGATTCCTTCAAGGAGCCAATCCATGGAAAATTGGATCGTTTTCTTAAAGTAAAACACAACCACTTTTGTATTATATCAAAGTACATACCAATTATTTTATTCTGTTATTTTGTTTTTAATGTAACAGGACAGCCATTAAGGGTTTTTTTCTTCTTTATTATTTCTATAACATTCGTGAGGCTTCTTTGGGTTATGAGCTTTTAGTAGGGGTAGTGGAGAAGGCAATGGCACCCCACTCCAGTACTCTTGCCTGGAAAATCCCATGGATGGAGGAGCCTGGTAGGCTGCAGTCCATGGGGTCACTAGGAGTCAGACACAACTGAGCGACTTCACTTTCACTTTTCACTTTCATGCATTGGAGAAGGAACTGGCAACCCACTCCAGTGTTCTTGCCTGGAGAATCCCAGGGACAGGGGAGCCTGGTGGGCTACCATCTCTGGGGTCGAGCAGAGTCAGACACGACTGAAGTGACTTAGCAGCAGCAGTAGGGGTAGGGGGTTGTACATTTCACTGATTTGAAGCTTTTTTTCCTAAATATTTTTACTTATATCTCATGTACCTTAGTAGGTATCTCTTTTTGTTGATAATATACTAAATATGTTTCAAGATCTCCAAAACTGTTTCACTGGGTACCTTTTCTTCATATCTTTTCTTAAAGAAATACACATGAATACAGAAAAATAGAGATGTATAGATATGAATATAGCTATGTCAGAAGCATAATTATTTTAAGTTCACTTTTACAGCCAATGTTAATTGCACAGCCTCAGTTGACTGTGTAAAGCCTCAATATCTTTAAAAATTATTGATTTATTTGGCTGCACTGGGTCTTAGCTGCGGCACACAGGATCTTCACTGCAGCATGAAAACTCTTAGCTGTGGCTGTGGGATCAGTTCCTTGACCAGGGGTTGAACCTGGATCCCTCTGCATTAGGAGCACAGAGTCTTAACTACTGGACCACCAGAGAAGTCCTAAACCTCAATATTTTTATTACATACAATCAAACAAGGCTTTTACAAGTAAAAATTTCTAAATTTAGAATTTCCTTTTGTGGACACAAAAGTTCCATTATAATCGTGGTTTGCAAAGGGTGGTCCCAGGACCAGCAGCATCAACATCCTCTAAGAACATTTTAGAAATGCAAATGTTTGTTCCCCAACCATTGCCCATATCTACTGAATCAGAAAGTAAAGGGTAGTATTCGGCAACCTCTGAATAAGACTTCCATGTGATTCTGATGTTTGATAGCACATCACAGAGAGTATTTATAAGGTCCTTGAAATTAAGAATGGTGTCTTTTTCACCTATATCATTCCCATGTGTGTCTAATACTATACCCTGGCACATAATAGATATTTAGTAAATATTTCCTATGTGAATAAATTTAATGTGTAATCATTTCTGTGATTTGTTTGACACTGTCTTCTCCTGACTTCTCTCTTCTTCACACTTATCATCCATAAAATTGGGGTGATAGAATAAAGAAATGTTAAGTGTGAACCGAACATGACTCTCACCAGGCTGTCACTGTTCCCCCCACATGATATTCTCACAGTGTCCAGCGTTTTAAATTCTCCATGATCTGTATTTTTTCAGAATGCTTAGAAGTATCTTGCATACCAAGCAGGAAGAAAACAAAGAAACTGCAGGATTTTGTACTGTGCAGAGCACTACATTACACTTATATTATCACATCTTATTTCTCTGCACAGTGCAAGAGAGAAAGTCTGTCATCAAATAAACATTTAGCAGTTTCTGCAACATCGTACCCAAAATATATAGCCATAAAGAATAACAATGTTATGTGAAACTGTAGATATAATTCTCTGCTCCAGAAGTAGTATTTGCCTGACCTGGAAAGTATACAAGGAACATAGTTAATGGGTCTTTTTCTTCAAAGAAAAAAAATACCTTCATGAAGCTATCAAAAACACTGTATTTCTATTTTTCATGAAATATTTACAGATAATGACAGGTTTAGGGAAATTATGTAATCAGCAATTCCTAAATTGCTACCATTATAATTACTGTTTATTTGAAAATCCTCAGAGAAAGACAGAAGACATGTCTCCAGTTTTGTAATGATCTGAGATAGTCTCCTGCTGCTCTTCCACACACCTGGGCTAATACCAATGTAAATCAGATAATGCTAATTTGAGCATATTGATGAGGGTCAAGCGTTACTGTTCCTGTAGCTAATTAAAATAAAAAATTTCCTCCCCTTGGCACTATTACTATCAACAGATTCTCATCCTTGCAAACACAAACATAACACTAAAGAATAGAAACCTCCATCATGCTTCTAATGTCTCATCTCTCTTATTTTAAGATCCTCTTGATTGCCATTTCTAATAGCTTTGTCTGATGTATTGTGAGAATCCTTCGATAGTATATAAACCCTTGTACTTGGGTTCTAAAAACCTGAGTTCAATCATTTAGCTACTGTTAACGGGAATCACTGCTCCTTTGAACTACAATCTCCACATCGATAAAGAAAAGATGATAGTTTGATGATAGGGACCTTTAAAGTCATTCCTAGAGCTGCTATCAAAACAAAACCAAACTTCAAAATAATCAGAATATAAATGTTGGCAAGGCTGGAGAAAAATTGAAGCCCCTCTTCTCTCTTGGTTAGAATGTAAAACAGTGCAGCTACTATGCAAAAACACTATGATAGTTCCTCAAAAAATATAAATGTAATTAAAAAATAATCTAACAATTCCACTTTTAGGTATATACCTAAAAGAACTAAGAGCAGCATCTCAAGGGGTCGCAAAGAGTCAGACACGACTGAGCAACTGATCTGATCTGATCTGATTCACAATAGTCAAGAGATGGAAACAACCCAAGTGTCCATTGACAGATGAATGGATAAACAAAATGTGATATACACATATAACGGAATATTATTCAGACTTAAAAACAAAGAAAATTCTGACACAAATAAATAAATCTTGGGGACATTATGCTAAGTGAAATAAGCCAGGCATACACTCAAAAAACCCAAACAAAACAAAACACTGTATGTTATACGAAGTATCAAAAGCAATCAAACTCAGAAACAAAATGCATATTATTTCATACTTGCTACAAAATGAATGAAACTGGAAAACACTGTGCTAAGCAAAATAAGCCAGTAACAGGAGTTCACATCCTGGTATAAAATGTTCAGAAAAAGTAAATCTATAAAGACACAAGACATTAGTGGTTGGCAACAACTGGGATGGGGGAGTCAGATGGTATGATCGAAGCATCATGGTTAAAGGTCATATTTTTTTTAGGTGATGAAAATTTTCTAAAATTAATAGTGGTAATGGCTGCACAATTCTATACTAAAAACCATTTAATTGTACACTTTAAAAAAGAAGTAGAATGGTTGTTGTCAGTTGGTAGGGGGAAGAGGAAATGGAAAGTAGTTGTTTGATGGGTATAGAGTTTCAGTTTTGAAGATGAAAAAGTTCTAGAGATTGGTTGCACAACAATGTGAACATATTTATTACTGAACTGCACCCTTAAAGTAGTTAAGGAATTAGAACAACAATAAGATATCATTACACACCTATTTGGAAAAGGGAATGGCAATCCACTCCGATATTCTTGCCTGGAGAATCCAATGGACAGAGGAGCCTAGCGGGCTACAGTCCATGGGGTTGAAATGAGTCAGACATGACTGAGCAACACACACACAACCCACCCACCCACACACCTGTTAGAATGACCAAAATCTAACACTCATCTGCTCTTCTTTTGCTTCTCACAATCCCTTCCTTTCCCCCAGAATGAAGGTCTCATGAATGGAAAAACCAGCATAAGGAAGGAAACTTTCTCAAGGCTCCAAAGGCAAACAGGGTGACAGTCAAGCTATTCTCCGAAGAGTTCAATAGACAACCAGTTGGAAGAAATGTCCCCCCCCGCCCCCGCCCCCTTTCAGCCCTCTTGGCCATAAACAGAAAACTAAGGGAGTAAGTTGGACTAGTTCTCTTTCTTTCACATGTGGACTAAACTGTAAAGGAGGTCCAACTTCTCCTCAGTTGACCCTACACCTCTACCTGCCACCACCACAGCCAAAACCACCTTCTCTATGCTGGTCCCGCTTATCAGAGAGTGCCTCTCCCCTGACCAGCCCTCTCCTCACTGCTCCTAAGATTCGAGAAACAAACATTCCAGATTCTAAACGTTTTCCCCCTCCATTTCTCATCCCTCTTCTTCAGAAATCAAAGATTTTTCTTTCTAAAGCTCTCACACTGATAACAAACTAGCTAACATGCCATACTGGTTGACGCTAGGTTTTATCTCTAGAATAACTCCCATTTTAGTTACTCCCAGTATTCAGTGCCCAAACATAAAGTGAAAAATTATAAACCGAAGGTGAGAATTCCAGGCACTATGTTACATCTGCCAAATTAAGGGACCAAGCAGTCTTTATAGTGCCTTTCCGGAGAAGGCAATGGCAACCCACTCCAGTACACTTGCCTGGAAAATCCCATGGACAGAGGGGCCTGGTGGGCTGTAGTCCATGGGGTCGCTAGGAGTCAGACACGACTGAGCGACTTCACTTTCACTTTTCACTTTTCTGCATTGGAGAAGGAAATGGCAACCCACTCCAGTGTTCTTGCCTGGAGAATCCCAGGGACGGGGGAGCCTGGTGGGCTTCCGTCTATGGGGTCGCACATAGTCGGACACGACTGAAGCGACTTAGCAGCAGTAGCAACATACTGCCTTTCAAATCACATCAAGTAATTAGCAGCCTGCTTTGCTATGCATGAGCTGATTTTACTCTCTTAATTTTGCTCATGCAGTTGTTTGCTCATCACCAGAAAAACCAACTGGGGTTCCTGAAAAAAAATAAGATGGTATTTAGTGATAAGATAAAGTCTAACCTCTTCTTAGTCCAGTGTCATCTGCCTGTAGCTGGCATGTGCAGAAGCGTTGTGCATGTTGCCTCAGAGGTAAATTTCCACAGCTGACTTCTGTGTAGACGCCTCATTCAAGATGGCAGCCGCATATTCTGCGTACAGCGGCCACTCGGAGCACCTCAGTCTGAAGTGTGGCGTGAGCAGCAGAGCCACACTTGAGCCACGAGAACTCGCCCCTTTTCCGCATAACCCAGGAGAATCCTATAAGGCAGCCTCGCCCACAGGCTATTGGGAAGAGCTGTGCTCTATTATGCAAGCTTGTATCTCCCTATTCTTTCATTGAAGAATAAAGCTTTCTCATATGCATACACAGGGGCTTCCCAGGTGGCTCGGTGGTAAGGAATCTACCCCAATGCAGGAGACTCAAGAGACGTGGTTCAATCCTTCCGTTAAAAAGATACCCTGGAAGAGGAAATGGCAACCTCTTCCAGTATTCCTGCCTGGAAAAATCCCATAAACAGAGAAGCCTAGCAGGCTATAGTCCACGAGGTCACAAAGAGTTGGACACAATTGAACACACACGTATACATATAGCTGATCCACTTTTCTGTACAGCAGAAACTAACACAACATTGTAAAGTAATTATGTTCCAATAAAAAATAAATTAGTGTGTAAAAACAGAAAAAAAGAATAAAGTTTTCTTTTGCCACCAAACGGAACTCTGTCTCATTCTCTTAGCTCAAATAACACCAAGCAGGAGGACCCTTGTTGGGGAGTGACTCGAGAGGGTTGGTAACCTTTTCAATTATTACTTAATAAGCTCTGCTGTGTACAGGATACTGTACTTTGAGCATTTCCTCAGCAACCCTACACAGAGCCTTTCCCCACTGCTCACCAAAATGCCAAAAAAGACACAGAAAGAAGAAAGCAACTACCACACTGGTAATCAAGACAGTAGATGGCCTAACTCTGGTATGTGGGAAAGAGTAATGCTAATTTCAAAACAAGGAGAACTTGATAGAGGCATCTTCTCAGAGAAAAGCACATAACATTTACCACCTTCATTATGTGAAAAAGATGTTCTTAGAGAAAGGTGGGGGGAAAGCAATGAATAGTGCATTGTTTTTAAGGCTTGGATCCTAACAGAATTTAGCTGTTATTCAGCTGCTAAGTAGTGTCTGACTCTTTGTAACCCAATGAACTGAAGCACACCAGGCTTCCCTGTCCTTCACTGCTTTCTGGAGTTTGCTCAAATTTATGTCCGTTGAGTCAGTGATGCCATCCAACCATCTCATCCTTGGTGGCCCCCTTCTCTTGCCTTTAGTCTTTCCCAGCATCAGGGTCTTTTCCAATGAGTCGGCTCGTAGCATCAGGTGGCCAAGGTATTGGAGCTTCAGCTTCAGCATCAGTCCTTCCAATGAATATTCAGGGTTGATTTCCTTTAGGACTGACTGCTTTGATCTCTTTGCTGTCAGGTGACCTGGGTTTGATCCCTAGGTCAGGAAGATTCCCTGGAGAAGGGAATGGCTACCCACTCCAGTATTTTTGCCTGGAGAATTCCAAGTACAGAAGAGCCTGGTGGTTTTAAACATAGAATACAGTAAAATTTTTGCACAAGTAATTACGATTCATGATAAAAAGTGTTTTCCTGTTCAATGTTACCGTTATCTCCAAATAGGCTTGCTTCTTCTGTAGAGTTCATTTAACTCTGGGTTTAAAATATACAATTGAACGGGCTTTACTTTCTCAATTTTTATATTATACTGCTTACCTAATCCTGTATAATAAAATGATAATAAATTCAACATATTGAAGCCAAATTTGCATAGATAATTGCCTCATTTATGCATTCCTTTTTTTGATAACAGCATTTCATGGCTGACTCACATCCAGTTTAAAGTATGCTAACACTCCCAGGGCTCAGTTTCTTTCCAATATTGCCATTAAATATTCTTCTTCTATAACTGATTTTCACTGATTTTGCCAGTCCTAGGCTTTAAAAATAGTATCTGAAGTGCAGAACAGTTGCACAGTCAATACAATTCAAATAAATTCAGTTTTTTTAAAAAGAGAGAACACATCAAAAATGTAAGTAAAAAACAAATTTGCTCTGTTCTCAAGCAAATTTTATGTTTAAAAAATTATCCTGATGCATTTGAAACAAATTAACAACCCCCAAAGAGGAGAGTTAACTGGCATAAAAATTACTTGAATTATTCCACCTGTAGAAAAGAAAATGCAAGAAAAACAATCACAGATTTAAGGCTTAAAGGATTATTTTTAAATGTATATCAAATAGCAAACTTGTCCAAAATGTATGTTCATTTATAGATGAAGAAACAGAAGTGTAAAATAATCATTGATCAATATAGGTAGAAGAATAGAAGTTTCTGAATTTAAGAGTCTTTTTAGTTTGTTTTGTACTCCAGCCAGTATTCCACTTCTCCACTTAAAATGCATTGCCAAATAATCAGAATGGAAAGAAAAGGAACATGAAGAAAGACCCCAAGCTAAAAATCACATAAAAACAAAACAGGAACATATAAATAAGTAGTTTAGGCATAGTCATGTTTGCAAGTAAAAATTTTGTGGAAGATAATGAACTATCATATGCGTATAAAGAACTAAATGTTCAATACTGATTCTCTAAAATAATGTTACAAAAAATGCTCATTTTGACAGCCCTGTGTCCTTTATTAAATACTATCTGCCATAGCCCAGATGTAAATCTGACCTAACTTTTGATACAAGATAGCCTATGAGAATGCTATAAAAGCTAAATGTCAGGATTATGCAGAGCCAAAATTAGCTGAGCATGGATAAAAGTATGGAGAGTTATACCCCAAATTACTAACAGTAGTTGCCCCTTCACGATGGAAATAGAGTTGAGGAAAGAGAATCATCACTTTTAAATTCATGTATTTTCCATTTAAATTTTTTGTTTAAATTGATTATAATAGTCACATATTACTTTTATAATTTAAAACATACATTACTGAAATTTCTGACCAGGTGTCAAATAATGTTGCTTCTCAGTTGAAGCAGTTTTGACTTAGAGAAATAGCACTTACTGATGATCCACAAATTTCATTCCCTGAATCCTATCTCAACCTTTTCTCCCTCTAGCTGGACATACCAGTGTCCCCATAGAAAAGTCCCAGAACTGTTGCCAGGTGAGCTATCATAACATGTAAAAAAGGAGGAGTATAGGTAGGAGAAATTCTTTTAGACAATCCTTACATTCAGAAGAGTGAATAAGAGAAGCAGTTGTGAAAACAGTGAATTGATCCTGAATCCAGATTCCCAAACAGAACTTCTTGCTTAAATATTGTCCTGCATGCCCAAAATACTTCCTCGTTTGTTTGGGTTTTTTACACTTCAGTTATTACACCATAGAATTAAACTATAGAATCCTCCCCAAAAGATCTTCCTCTGGCTTATATCTTTCCTTAAAACACAATTCTTCTTGAAAGGGTAAATGTCTCTCCACTCTCCGCACATTAGTACATGTTAGCTTAAACACATGTGCTCATGACATCCAGATGAAACCAGACTTCCTGATGAGACAAAAAGCATGTGAGAGAAGGTAATTGACAACGGGAGATCTGGATGTTGAACTGAAGAGGACTTGGTATGACTGAAAGCATATATGCCTGGGAATTATAAAAAGGACCTCAGAAAGTTATTTTTAAAAATAGATATATCATAAATGAAGGAAGTGGATACCAAAAAAGCTGTGGACTGCTGAAAAAAGCACCCAGTGGGAAAAAAATGCTCTTTCTGTTTCCTTCCCGTTCTTCCTTTCTTTCCTCTCCTTCCTTCTCTTTTATTTCAAATACTAAAGTGAGTATTGTACCATATATGAGTTAGATACAATGGCCTAAATAAACTTCAGTTGAAGGTCCCTTTTCCATCTCTAGATCTCAAATACTCACCATCACCTCCCACAGCCTAAACACACAATCGTTTGCCCACTTCCAGGAAAGGGTTTGAGAAATAGCCCATTGAAGCCTGCCAGACAGAAACAGATTTTGTCAACGATGTATCTGTGGACTGGATGTTTATGTCTCCCTCCCAAAATTCTTATGTTGAAGCCTAATCCCCAGTGTAATGGTATTTGGTGATAGGGCTTTTGGGAAATGATTAGGTCATGAGGATGGAGCCCTCATGAAAGGAATAAGTACCCTTATAAAAATGAGACCACAGACAGCTTCCTAGCTCCCTCCCCCAGTGTGAGGTTACAGAGAGAAGCTGCCATCAATGAACCAGGAAAAAAGGCTTCACCAGACACCAAATATGCCAGTGCTTTGGTCTTGGACTTCCTGCCCTCCAGAACTGTTAAGAAATAAATTTCTGTTGTTAGAAGTCATCCAGCTGCTGCTGCTGCTAAGTCTCTTCAGTCGTGTCCAACTCTGTGCGACCCCATAGGTGGCAGCCCACCAGGCTCTCCCGTCCCTGGGATTCTCCAGGCAAGAACACTGGAGTGGGTTGCCATTTCCATCTCCAATGCATGAAAGTGAAAAGTGAAAGTGAAGTCGCTCAGTCGTGTCCAACTTTTCATGACCCCATGGACTGCAGCCTACCAGGTCCCAATTGATGGTATTTTTTCATGGTAGCCTGAACGCAGTAAGATAGGCATGAAATTTACAATGAGAGGATGAAATTACACCCCAGAGGGACACATCTGAAAAATAATAGATGGCTGATCATTTTGCCATGGTGGAAGTGAAAACCAAGGAGAAGAGCCGAAAAGCTAAGGCTAGTTGGGGGGGACTATAAAGGGATGGGATGAAGGGACCAGAAGAGAGAAGAAACCTTGAGCGGGAATATTGAAAATGCTATTATGCAATCTGAGTCCTCTTCCTCAATTCCCTACTACATCCTTAGGAAACTGTCCACTTCTCACTATTGGAATTAGCTCTATTTTTTTTTAAGAACAGTCTTATGGACTCTGTGGGAGAGGGAGAGGGTGGGAAGATTTGGGAGAATGGCAAGGAAACATGTAAAATATCATGTAGGAAACGAGTTGCCAGTCCAGGTTCGATGCACGATGCTGGATGCTTGGGGCTGGTGCACTGGGACGGCCCAGAGGGATGGTATGGGGAGGGAGGAGGGAGGAGGGTTCGGGATGGGGAACACATGTATACCTGTGGTGGATTCATTTTGATATTTGGCAAAACTAATACAATTATGTAAAGTTGAAAAATAAAATAAAATTAGAAAAAAAAAAAGATGAGGGAGGTAAGCATAAGGTAAAACAAAGGCTTTCTCTTGGAGGCCTGTAATACTCCACTTAAAGATAGAGGAGTGTTAATATTTATGTTTGTGACAAGATAAAAAGAATTGTTTTTATAGGGTGATGACAATCTAAGTAACTTTTTCTTTTCTAGTATTATTGTTACACTGTTTTACAATACAAAAATATTTTGTAAATAGGGAAGAACTTTGAATTCAAGTTCACATATATATTGTCCAAGGCATGGGAAGTTTCCCGCAAGGTCTTCTCTCCAGCCTGGCTGAGTCACAATGCCTCCGCCAAAGTTTCATATTACATTTGCCTGCAGGTTTTAGAGCTCTTCAGAACAGAGACATGAAACAAGACTCTGAGATGAGCCTTCTGTGCATCCCAGAGAGAAAGTAAGTCATCCAGAAGCAGAGATGGCTGTGCCTTGTAAAACAGGTCATGAAATTCAATCAGGACAGTCAGGGATAGAGAACTCACTATACATACCATCAAAAATGGTTGATAAAGTGAGCTGAATGAAAGAGTGACATTCACTAGTTTTCTTGGTTTCCCTGAGTTGTTTCTCAATTGAGGATGCCTGATACTTTTAAAGAGGATTGGGAAGAAAAGTGGGATGGCGTACAAACTAGAACTCTCAATTCAAATCCAGGTATCCCAGGAGTAGCTAGGAAATATTTACCTATAATATATAGGCCATGGAGCTGATATAAATAGTTTTTAAAAATAAATTTCAAAAATCTTTGAATAATTTTTGACCACCAGTTTATATTAACTTCCCTCAAACTTATGCTTTCCCAGCTATTTCATCTTTCTTCCTCTCAGTAGGAGTGCACTAGAAGAACACCAGCATTCTTTTAAAGCAAAAGTAGTATTAAAAGCAGTATCATAGACAATGACCTTTATGAAGACAAAATCCAGAGGACTTGGGGGAAAATGGGGCTTAGGCAGCTTCAGGGAACACATTGGTTTCCCTTGTAGCCTTTGTGATTCCAATTTCAATTTTTGTAATTCATTTAGCATATTAAGGTAATGGAAGGATTATAACTAGAGTTTCATAATGCATGCATGCTAAGTCACCTCAGTCTTGCCTGATTCCTTGCAATTCTATGAACCTTTACCCCCCAGGCTCCTCTGTCCATGGGATTCTCCAGACAAGAATACTGGAGTGGGTTCCCATGCTCTCCTTCAGGGGTTCTTCCTGACCCAAGTATCGAACCCACATCTTGTATGTCTCCTGCATTGGTAGGTGAGTTCTTTACCACTAGTGCCACCAAGGATCCCCTAAAAGGAACATTAAAATGTGTGAATATCATGGAATTGTAGAATAATAGAGCCAGATGGTCTAGATTCAAAATCTCAGCTCTTCCCCTCACTAACTGCATGGCCGTGGACAAGTTGCTAAACCTCTCTGTGCCTCAGTTTCTTCATTTATAAAGTTGGGATGGTAAGTTCAGGTAAGTTCAATTCAGTTCATTTCAATCGCTCAGTCATGTCCGACTCTTTGTGACCCCATGGACTGCAGCATGCCACGCTTCCTGGTCCATCAAAAACTCCTAGAGCTTGCTCAAACTCATGTCCATCAAGTGGGTAACGCCATCCAACCATCTCATCCTCTGTCATCCCCTTCTCCTGCCCAACATCAGGGTCTTTTCCAATGAGTCAGCTCTTCACGTCAGGTGGCCAAGTATTGGAGTTTCAGCTTCAGCATCAGTACTTCCGGTGAATATTCAGGATTGATTTCCCTTAGGATTGCCTGGTTTGATCTCCTCACAGTCCAAGGGACTGTCAAGAGTCTTCTCCAACACCACAGTTCAAAAGCACCAATTCTTTGGTGCTCAGC
Source organism: Bos indicus x Bos taurus (assembly GCF_003369695.1). Classification (NCBI taxonomy): domain Eukaryota; kingdom Metazoa; phylum Chordata; class Mammalia; order Artiodactyla; family Bovidae; genus Bos; species Bos indicus x Bos taurus. The sequence continues at coordinate 64,272,146 of NC_040079.1, read as the reverse complement.
TTTTTTTATAGTCCAACTCTCACATCCTTACATGACTACTGGAAAAACCATAGCTTTGACTAGATAGACCTTTGTTGGCAGAGTAATGTCTCTGCTTTTCAATATGCTGTCTAGGTTGGTCATAGCTTTTCTTCCAAGGAGCAAGCGTCTTTTAATTTCATGGCTTCAGTCACCATCTGCAGTGATTTTGGAGCCCAGAAAAATAAAGTCTGTCACTGTTTCCACTGTTTCCCCATCTATTTGCCATGAAGTGATGGGACCAGATGCCATGATCTTCATTTTCTGAATGTTGAGCTTTAAGCCAGCTTTTTCACTCTCCACTTTCACTTTCATCAAGAGGCTTTTTAGTTCCTCTTCACTTTCTGCCATAAGGGTGGCATATCTGCATATCTGAGGTTATTGATATTTCTCCCGGCAATCTTGATTCCAGCTTGTGTTTCTTCCAGTCCAGGGTTTCTCATGATGTACTCTGCATATAAGTTAAATAAGCAGGGTGACAATATACAACCTTGACGTACTTCTTTCCCGATTTGGAACCAGTCTGCTGTTCCGTGGACAGTTCTTAACTGTTGTTCTTGACCTGTATACGGATTTCTCAGGAGGCAGGTAAGGTGGTTTGGTATTCCCATCTCTTGAAGAATTTTCTACAGTTTATTGTGAGCTAGTTTGTTGGGATAGTAAGTACCTACTTTCTAAGTTTGAATAAATTGAATAAATTCATATCAAGTGCTTAATACATAGTCTATCATGTAGTAAGACCTCAATAAACATGACCATTAATATTAGAAGCATCAGATTGACTTTTGTGGCACTTTAGAAACTCATGGTGTGATTTACTTGGAGTTGTCACTGGAAGGTAGGAAATAAGACTGCAGAAAAGGGCTATCTTTACTTTCACAATCATTTTGAGGGTTGTTCAGCTTGTAAATGGAGAAATATAAACGTTTCTTGATAATATAATGATCCTATAAAAATAACCACGCACAAAATTTATAATTTACTTGAGTCACTGAGATTAAATTATCAGTGTGAAAATTGAAGGAAAAAAGAAATAGAAATTTTATTTGCTGTTAATGAAGTGAATTGTAGTGTTGGAAATGACTTTCCACTTGCTTGCATAACAATAGCAAGGGCATAAATATTAAGCAATTTCTAGTCTTGTATTGGAGAAGGCAATGGCAACCCACTCCAGTGTTCTTGCCTGGAGAATCCCATGGACAGAGGAGCCTGGTGGGCTCCAGTCCATGGGGTCGCTAAGAGTCAGACATGACTGAGCCACTCTACTTTCACTTTTCACTTTCATGCATTGGAGAAGGAACTGGCAACCCACTCCAGTGTTCTTGCCTGGAGAATCCCAGGGATGGGGGAGCCTGGTGGGCTGCCATCTATGGGGTCACACAGAGTTGGACACGACTGAAGCAACTTAGCAGGAGCAATAGTCTTGTATAATTTTAGGTTCCACCATAGTTAAAGGAAACAAAAAGGAAACATATTAAAAACTTTGCAATAAGCAAAGAATAATTTTTAACACTAGAATTGTTCGTTTTACCTGACAGTTTAATATCCTACATAAAAGTGAGATAGAACCTAACACATGCCAGTAAGACTGGTTGGGTGAGAAAAGCTGATATTGAACAATTACATAAAATGACTCTTGGCAAACAAAGAAAAACCAAAGAATGACTGCAAATGTTCCATTGCCGGTAATTTGATGCTCCTGAAATAGGTGAATAAAATAAGAGAGGAAATTGGGAGGCTCTTAAGGAAATGCTGAAGCAGAGTTGTAAGTTAGAAATACGAGGTTGCTTGGGGCTGGTGCACTGGGACGGCCCAGAGGGAGGGTATGGGGAGGGAGGATGGAGGAGGGTTCGGATGCGGAACACAGGTATACCTGTGGCGGATTCATTTCGATATTTGGCAAAACTAATACAATATTGTAAAGTTTAAAAATAAAATAAAATTAAAAAGAAAAATCAGAAAATTTCAAAATAACATGGATTCCCAAGTATTGCTTAATAAGTACTCTGGATGGAATAATACTATAATCGTCTCTGCAACTTCAAGGTTTCTTGCTGTTCCCAAAGACAAACACATGGGACTTCTGGTTTAAGGGGATAACAAAACCAAAACGCATGGGAAAATCACCCATTTGAAAGGCATTATTGCAATTGCAATATGTGTTAACTTTTAAAAAAACACAGAATGATGAAAATAACTGGATGTAATCAAGTTCAAATAGTCTAAACTGTGCTCCCAAACTTTGAATTGATTCATATTAAATGATGATTTTAGTAGTTGAAGTAGGAATTATAAGTGTAGTACTACAATAGAACAGATTTTAATTAAAATATCTTAATAAGAAATATAAAAGTTAAAAATAAGCAAAATAACAAAAATGTCTAAAACCAGAGTAGTCTTCTCTTTAGTTTGATCTCATACTGATGTCTTAAGTGTACCATCTTTATGCTTCTGATCTATTAATATTTCTGTTTTGTTTCATTTTTGCCTCTTTGACTTAAAATAAATTTTAAATGTAATACTTTGATTTAAAAATTTTCCACTTTCACATTTTTACAACTCTTTTAATTTGTGCTTGAAGTTAAGGAACCTTCAAAAATGTTTTCATACCTTGAATGAGTAGCATTCCTCTTATTTACAAAGGGTCTTTACTCTGAGATAATTGATACCAGAATTATATTTATAAGAATCCAAAACCCAGAGTACCAAATGAATAAACATGCATTTTCTACACTTTATCATAGATCTTAGGGAAAACAAATAAAAATTTTCTCTAGGAAGATAATTAAAATAAATTGAATAATTAATAATTATATGGGTTATTTTATCCTATGATTCATGACTTTTTTATGAGCCAAAACTTTTACTTTGGAAGGTTTTATGATTAACTTCATCTGACCTAAATCAAATTTGTCATTCTAAATTAAGATATCAATATAAGAAAATTTAGTAATCAATCTTTAGTTTATTGCAGTTATCAAATCATTTATCAATGAATAATTTAGATCAGTTCAAAAGAATCATACCTTTCATCCATTCATTTCCCAAATATGTATGGTAAGAAATAGCAGTAATTGTACAATATGCTACCAGTAATTTTACTTTATTTTCACAAAAATCAACTTTATATCAAATTGTTTTTCATTTTTATTCTTTTCCTCGCCTGTTAAAAAATAGAATAATATACACTTTCAGTTACCTGCATTCATGGCCAGATTTTTTAATAAGTCAGTTAAGTAGTGGATCCATATATTACTTGATATCACCATCAACTTCTTCTTATTAGGCACATATCTCATCAAGGTGGGTATGTCAGATGATTGTCAAAACAATTAAGTGTCTTGAGGGCAGATTTAATGTTTCCTTATAAAATAAAATACCACACAGAGAGAAGTCATTCAAACAACAAAACAATACAAATTTGAAGCTAGAGTGTTTTAAATTCTAGGAAGAAATAGCATGAAATGAAAAATGTATAAATAGAATGTCTTTTATGTGAAAATACTGCAGGCTAAGACAGCTATCATATTGAGACTTGATATTTTACAAGTTAGGGCCCTTCTGTAAGTATGGAGCCAATAATCTCCATATTTAAATATATTAACAGTTTATATCCATGAAACCAAAGTCGTAGAAGATTAATGTGTATCAGGTGCAGGTAGACAACTCAATAGGTACAATTCTTAAGACAATTAGAATTGGTACTATCCTGAGGCTATGGAAGGAAAAGGCGGTTGCCAGGGACATAAAACCAACTGACTGGACATGTATGGCACTCAGATGCTTTATGATAACACTGAGTGCATGAGGGCACACACAGAGGAGCATACACAGAGGGTGCACTGATGTATGTGCAAGAGCTCATTGGATGTTGCCATGGAGGCAGCCAGTAATGGTGTACAGGGAACAAACAGAAGGACATAAAAAGAGATGACTGTGCTGCATGTACTGAGAAAGAAACCTGTGAAATCCTCTCTGCTCATTGGCCATCACTATGGAGACAGCCTTTCAAAGCCCATAGGAAATGGAAATTTGATTCTGGTTTAAACACGCACACACACTTCATAGTGGTGAGTATCATCATGAAATATATTTAAGGTCAATTTCATAAGCTGTTTTCAGGAACAATCACTAATGTACAGCAAGGAAAATCCCCCTAGACAGAAAACATTGACATTATTCAATAATGATGGAGAGAATCTTTTCTTCCTGCCCCGGTATTCATTCTTAAAAGTTACTCATTTCACTCAATTTTATCTCTAGCTTATACATCAAATACCAATACCACTGAATCCCATTAACACGTCATTCTTTCAAGTAATGAATACAACTCTGTGCTGCACAGAAAGTACTTAAGAGACCTTGAAACCTTGATGTTTGGCCAGTAGATATATTTCAAGTTTTATAAGCTCTGTATGCATTTGGTAAATGTTTTTCAGTGATGCATTACCAACAAGGCTCCCTGGTACTTGGTATCCTGTTATGTAAAAAAAAAAAAAAAAAAATCGGTTGAGCTTTAACCAGCTGCTCAAGAGGCATAAAGGAAATCGTTGTTTCCTAAATTATCCTCTTCTGCTTTTCTTTTGAATGATAGTAGTTTGCCCTTACTCAATTACCAGTATAGACATCATCTCTTGAATTCTTTCCCGTTTTTCATTTGCTTAATCTCGTTATGTTAAGCTGCCTAAGCTTAAGTTTATCCTGGTCCCACAAAATACATAGACACATACAACTTAGTATAAGAAATATACATATTGCAGGGGAAAATACAAAAATGATGCCTTTTGAAAATATGGAAATTAATCACCACTGTGCTCTGCTGTGCTCAGTCATCAGTCATGCCCAGCTCTTTATGACCCCATGGACTGTAGCCCACCAGGCTCCTCTGTCCATGGGGATTCTCCAGGCAAGAATACTGGAGTGGGTTGCCATACCCTCCTCCAGGGGGTCTTCCCAACTCAGGAATCAAACTGGGGTCTCCTGCATTGCAGGCGGATTCTTTACCACTGAGCTACCATGGAAGCCCTAATCAGCACTACTTATTGACTAAAAAAAGTACTCAGAAATTAAAAAGTGGAATATCTTATGTGAAATAATTAAAGGATTTTTCCTTCCCTTTGTGACATAACACTGTTAAGTAATAAATTGAGGAAAGTGCATGGGTTTGAATTTTCTTGACATTTCTTATTAGGTAGAATTGCCCAGGGGCTGAATTCTTTAGACGTCTGAAACAGGGTTACGATACGTACATTTGAAGTGACTTGGAGGTAGGACACACGGGTGTGGTTTATTACTCTTTACAAGGACTATTCTAACCATGGAATGGAACTTGAGAGAGAGGCGAAAGAGAGTCACAGGTAGCAAAACTCCCTAACTTACCCCTGGCAATTTTAAAATAGAAATTCTACAACCAAGGGAGGCACATGTTTCTATTGCAAAAGTAAGAATATTAATAGAGGTATAAATTCCTGTGGAATGTTCCCCTCTAGCTAGGTGGAAGGGTTATGTCTTCTGCCTGAGAAAGAGAGCACTAGAGAGAGAAGGCAAAAATAAGGGTAAACTTGTCCACCAACTCTATGCAACCAAACATTTAAAACAAACACTTCTGTCATCCAAAGGCATAGCCAAACGAGATAGTTGATGACAATGTAGCTGAGTCCTCACTGTAAGTCAGGATGCCCCCCAAATTACAAATTTTCTTGACTAGGGATCAGCCTGTATTTGGAAATGATAAAGCTCTATTCATGTACTTGGGGTTAGAAGCAACCGTGATCCCAGGGTACCTTAGCATTTGTCGAATACATCTGCTACAAGCTGCCTACACAACAGTGGAACAGATTAGGAAGCACCAGAACTATTAAGAGGATTAAGACTGAGAAGTGTGCCTAGATGGGCTCTGAAATATTCCGCAGTACCTAACTTTATTTATTTGATGCCTAAAACCTTTGACTCAACCTTTAAACATGTCTGGTATGGTATTTTTAATCAGAGGAGGATATCTGGTTCAGTGTAAATATTAAGTATTATTGTTTATATAGGTCCTTTTATACTAGGATTTGACCCAAACTTTTAGCAAGTTGAAGAATGGATTGTGAAGCATATTATCACATTCTTTTGATTCTACACACTATCCTCAGAAATTTCATTTGCAGAGTAATCTTTATTTTCAAGGACTTATTATATAAATAACAATAATAACAACTTATTTCATGCTATCATAAAGCTGTAAAAAAAACTTTTAGAGAATTGTTTAACTTTCCTGTTGGGGGTCTAACACTCTTATTTTAGGTTATTTTGCACAAAGATCATTGATATTTTCTAAGTTAATTGACTTTCCATACTCTAACTTTAGTTTCCACTATAGACATTTTCAGTTGAAAAAACAAAGAAAAACCCTCTAGCGATTATTTCTAAGTTACATGCTTGAAATTTTTGTAATTAAACAGCCAATAAATGGGAGCACCTAGGCTATGGCCTGGAGAAGGCAATGGCACCCCACTGCAGTACTTTTGCCTGGAATATCCCATGGACAGAGGAGCCTGGTGGGCTGCAGTCCATGGGGTCGCTAGGGTCGGACACGACTGAGCAACTTCACTTTCACTTTTCACTTTCATGCATTGGAGAAGGAAATGGCAACCCACTCCAGCGTTCTTGCCTGGAGAATCCCAGGGATAGGCGAGCCTAGTGGGCTGCCACCTATGGGGTTGCACAGAGTCGGACATGACTGAAGCGACTTAGCAGCAGCAGCAGCAGCAGGCTATGGCCTCCAGATCCAAAAACTCTGACTTTCCATTACTGTATAATGAAAATAAAACACTTATTTATAACAATTATGTTACTTCTATAAAACATTTACTCACATTATGATGTTATCTTTCATGTGTAAACATAGCAAAGTGTCAATATTCCTACAAATATGTTCGTCAAATCAGTAAGAAAAGTCACAGAAATCACAATAACAGATAAGAAAGGGCACGAATGAATCAACACTTCACATAACATGATGACTGTAAAAACTGTTCAACCTCACTAAAATTTAAATATGCAAAATGAAATAATATTGTAGCATATTATAGTTAAATTGTCCAAAATAAATAATGGTGTATCTTCAGTTCAGTTCAGTCACTCAGTTGTGTCCGACTCTTTGCAACCTCACGAACCGCAGCACACCAGGTCTCCCTGTCCATCAGCAACTCCTGCTACTGCTGCTGCTGCTAAGTCACTTCAGTCGTGTCCCACTCTGTGTGACCCCATAGACAGCAGCCCACCAGACTCCCCTGTCCCTGGGATGCTCTAAGCAAGAACACTGGAGTGGGTTGCCATTTCCTTCTCCAATGCATGAAAGTGAAAAGTGAAAGTGAAGTCGCTCAGTCGTGTCCGACCCTCAGCGACCCCATGGACTGCAGCCTTCCAGGCTCCTCCGTCCATGGGATTTTCCAGGCAAGAGTACTGGAGTGGGGTGCCATTGCCTTCTCCGCAGCAACTCCTGGAGTTCACCCAAACTCATGTCTATTGACTTGGTGATACCATCCAACCATCTCATCCTCCATCGTCCCCTTCTCCTCCTGCCCTTGATCTTTCCCAGCATCAGGGTCTTTCAAATGAGTCAGCTCTTCGAATCAGGTAGCCAAAGTGTTGGAGTTTCAGCTTCAACACCAGTCCCTCCAATGAACACCCAGGACTGATCTCCTTTAGGATGGACTGGTTGGATCTCCTTGCAGTCCAGGAACTCTCAAGAGTCTTCTCCAACACAACAGTTCAAAAGCATCAATTCTTTGGCACTCAGCTTTCTTTATAGTCCAACTCTCACATCCATACATGACTACTGGAAAAATTATAGCCTTGACTAGACAGACCTTTTTTGACAAAGTAATGTCTCTGCTTTTTAATATGCTGTCTAGGTTGGTCATTGGAGAAGGCAGTGGCATCCCACTCCAGTACTCTTGCCTGGAAAATCCCATGGACAGAGGAGCCTGGTGGGCTGCAGTCCATGGGGCGGTGAAGAGTCGGACATGACTGAGCGACTTCACTTTTCACTTTCATGCATTGGAGAAGGAAATGGCAACCCACTCCAGTGTTCTTGCCTGGAGAATCCCAGGGATGGGCAGTCCTGGTGGGCTGCCACCTATGGGGTTGCACAGAGTCGGACACGATTGAAGTGACTTAGCAGCAGGAGCAGCAGGTTGGTCATAACTTTCCTTCCAAGGAGTAAGCCACTTTTAATTTCATGGATGCAATCACCATTTGCAGTGATTTTGGAGCCCAGAAAAATAAAGTCAGTCACTGTTTCCCCTGTTTCCGCGTTTATTTGCCATGAAGTGATGGGACCAGATGCCATGATCTTAGTTTTCTGAATGTTGAGCTTTGAGCCATCTTTTTCACTCTTCTCTTTCACTTTCCTCAAGAGGATGTTTAGTTCTTCTTCACTTTCTGCCATAAGGGTGGTGTCATCTGCCTATCTGAGGTTATTGATATTTCTCCGGGCAATCTTGATTCCAGCTTGTGCTTCTTCCAGCCCAGCTTTTCTCATGATTTGGAACCAGTCTGCTGTTCCATGTCCAGTTCTAACTGTTGCTTCCTGACCTGCATATAGGTTTCTCAAGAGGCAGGTAAGGTGGTCTGGTATTCCCATCTCTTTCAGAATTTTCCATAGTTTATTGTGATCCACACGGTCAAAGGCTTTGGCATAGTCAATAAAGCAGAAATAGATGTTTTTCTGGAACTCTGTTGCTTTTTTGATGATCCAGTAGATGTTGGCAATTTGATCTCTGGTTCCTCTGCCTTTTCTAAAACCAGCTTGAACATCTGGAAGTTCACAGTTCACATATTGCTGAATCCTGGCTTGGAGAATTTTGAGCATTACTTTCCTAGCGTGTGAGATGAGTGCAATTGTGTGGTAGTTTGAGCATTCTTTGGCATTGCCTTTCTTTGGGATTGGAATGAAAACTGACCTTTTCCAGTCTTATGGCCACGCTGAGTTTTCCAAATTTCCAAATAGTGTATCTTAGAGCGTACAAATTTATAACCTATGATAAAATGTTTTTAAAGGTTAGATTATTTAGATCAAAGTCTGAAGAAGTACAAATACTTGGGTAAAATGTGAGAGTATCTTTATTAAATGTAGCAATTATGAACCTTAATCCAATTTTATTCCCTACAGATTTTTAAACAATTTTTCTTTTTTAATTTATTTCTTAATTGCAGGAACGTGACACTGTTGTGTTGGTCTCTACTGTACGATAACACAAATCAGCCATAATTATACATATATCACCTTTTTTTTTTTTTTTGGAGAGGGCAATGGCACCCCACTCCAGTACTCTTGCCTGGAAAATCCCATGGACGGAGGAGCCTGGTAGGCTGCAGTCCATGGGGTCGATAAGAGTTGGACACGACTGAGCGACTTCACATTCACTTTTTCACTTTCATGCATTGGAGAAGGAAATGGCAACCCACTCCAGTGTTCTTTCCTGGAGAATCCCAGGGGCAGGAGAGCCTGGTGGGCTGACGTCTCTGGGGTCACACAGAGTGGGACACGACTGAAGTGACTTAGCGGCAGCAGCACCTTTTTTTTGAGCCTCTCTCCCCTGCTCCACCCCTACAGATTTAATCAGAGTATTCATATTCTCAAATTTTAAAAGTCCAAATTTCCCCAATTGTTGGAGTTGAAATTTTACTGCACCTTTTCTCATTTTAATAGTTATCTATGATCTCAGCTTACCTTTGACTTAGTGAATTCCCCAGAGGCTTAACTCTCTTTGCTTCAGAGTTCTAACTTTTCCTTCCTTTCATGATTTGACAGAAAGAGCCCAAGGTTGAATATGTCCTATATTTCCCATTATAACTTTCATGTGACAGCATTTTTCAAATCAGCAGAAAAATTTCCTTTTCTGACCATGTTTCTTTTTCATGCCCATTCTTTTCCCTTTTTGAAGCCAGGGCTTCAATACAAATTTGAAGTGGAAAGTTAGTGCAAATACAAATACAAATTTGCACAATACTTTGGCTCATATTGCATTTTCTGTCAGTAATAGGTATAGCAGGCTTTAGATTACTAATAAATTCCCTTGTTTTTGTTGTCATTTAAAAGGGCATGCCCTTCTCATTTCAAAACAGACTATAACATACATTTAAACATATATAACATGGTTTCTTTCTCTATAGCAATTAAATAAACTGTCCTCACAGTTACTCAAAAAGCACAGATTCAACCTGGAGAGGGTAGTCTTTCCCTTCTGCAAGGGATCTTCCAACCCAGGGATCGAACCCAGGTCTCCTGCATTGCAGGTGGATTCTTTACCAGCTGAACTACAATGGAAACCCAAATCAGTGCTGCTGCTGCTGCTGCTAAGTCACTTCAGTCCTGTCCGACTCTGTGTGACCCCATAGATGGCAGCCCAACAGGCTCCCCCATCCCTGGGATTCTCCAGGCAAGAACACTGGAGTGGGTTGCCATTTCCTTCTCCAATGCTTGAAAGTGAAAAGTGAACGTGAAGTCGCTCAGTCGTGTCTGACTCCTAGCGACCCCATGGACGGCAGCCCACCAGGCTTCTCCATCCATGGGATTTTCCAGGCAAGAGTACTGGAGTGGGGTGCCATTGCCTTCTCTGTGCTACTAGAACACAAATTACAAATTCAGAAATTTCATCATATTTCTTAATGATATGGCTATATTAACTTTTGATATTGATAAAATAATATTGCTTACTTGGAAACAGATAAAATATTTTTGAACCCACACTAGCTTACCAGATACTTTTAGGGATTGAAAATAAGCTCTGTATTTTCAGTAGCTAAATTATTTTTTAAAATCCTTATTTGCGTGCATGCATACTAAGTCACTTCAGTTGTGTCCGACTCTGTGTGACCCTATGGACTGTAGTCCACCAGGCTCCTCTGTCCATGAGATTCTCCAGGCAAGAATACTGGAGTGAGTTGCCATTTCCTTCTCCAGGGGATCTTTCCAACCCAGGGATAGAACTGCATGTCTTAAATTTCCCACATTGACAGGCAAATTCTTTACCACTAGCACTACCTGGGAAGCCCCCAAATTCCTATTTATATAGCATTTAATAGTAAAGTTAAAGATTCAGGTTACTAGGTGGGTATTCTACAATTCTGATTCTATCCATTGAGAGATAGGCTCAGAGTCCACAGTTAAGGGCCCAGCCCTACAAGACTGCCCCTCCCCTCATCTGAGATACTGGTCAGTCCCAAGTTCAAGTTTTTACCTGTGCTTTTGACAAATTGGCTACAAACAGGAGGTTCTAACAACCTCCTCCAACTCAAGAATGCCAGTCACAAGCCCTGGTTACTGTCTGTATGTCTGACCAAGGGCTACAGACCAGAGGCTCCAACAAGCCTCTCCCTGAGTTTGAATAATTCACAACAGTGGCTCAAAGTACTCAGAAAACCTATTTACTCACTAGATCATTGGTTTATTAAAAAGGATACAATTCAGGAACAACCTGATGAAAGTGATGCCACGTGGTAAGGTATGGGAAAAGGGCTCAGAATTTCCATGCTCTCTGGAAGTGCCACTTTCCCTGAATCTCCTCATTTACCAACACAGAAGCTCTCCAAACCCCATCCTTTTGAGTTTTAGGAAGGCTTCATTACTGGGAAATGGTGAAGGACAGAGAAGCCTGACATACTGTAGTCCAGAGTCAGACATGACTGAGTGACTAAAAGCAACATTACATAGACATGATTGATTAAATCATTGGCCATTTAACTCCAGATCCTCTCTCCTCCCCGCAGATCAGGAGGTGGAACTGAAAGTTTCATCCCTCTAATCACCTGGTTGGTTCGCTTAGCAACCCGCCCCCACCTTAGGTTACCCAGCTAAGTTGATTCATCCGTGTCTGACTCTTTGTGACCCCACGGACTGTAACCCACCAGGCTCCCCTGTCCATGAGATTCTCCAGGCAAGAATACTGGAGTGGGTTGCCATTTTCTCCTCCAAGGGGATCTTCCCAACCCAGGGATCGAACCCGAGTCTCTTGCATCTCCTGCATTTGCAGGCAGGTTTCTTTACCACTAGTGCCATTGGGAAGCTAGGTTACCCAACAGCTTTCCAAAAATCACATCAGGACATAACAAAAGACACCTTTACTGCTTCCATCACTTAGGAAATTCCAAGGGTTTTAGGAGCTCTAATCCTTTAATGCAAATGAAAACTATACGTATATTTCTTATTATTAATCACAATATCACATAGCTTACAAGTTTCAGCCAAAATAAATATTCAGTGCCGTTGAAGAAGAAAAAGATACCTGCACATTTACATATTACAGGCATTCAAGACTTCATAGACTCTTGTTTCTCAATTCTAGTCCTAAAATAAGATTAAGCTGAGTATCTTCATCCTTAGGACAGCCTGATCTGATAATGGATGGGATGATAATCACCTCATTGAACCGTTCTCTAATTTACGGAATCATATTCTTCATTTATCCCTGGTTCATGGAGAATATCTTGTAAACTTTTATTTACAACTATCAATATTTGTAGGCCAAAATAAAAGTGTGAATACTTAGGACACAAATTCATAATTAGCTGAACCAGTTTTTTCCCCAAGAATTTTTACCTTACCTTTGAAGTGGTGAGAGCACATTCATGAAGGGCCAATACTATATATGTACAACTTTATTGCCTCTTATTTCAGAGGAAGATGAATTTTGCTTCCCTTCTAGGTTTTACCAGTCTGCCTCTTTCTAATCAAAATAACTTATTTTTTCATTAAATGTTTATGTGACATTATTTTATATCAGCTACTTTGCCAAATCCTGAAAATATAAAGGTAAACAGGATATGAGGCTTGCTTTTAAGGCTCTTAGAGTCTAGAAGGAGATATAACGTGAGATGAACTACAATAAAAGATAACAGGTTTTTGGAAAGAAATATGGACAAAGACCTAGGAGATCACAGATAGTGCTATAAAAAACTTAATACACAGAAAGCTCAGTTAAATAGTCAGGAAATTCCCTGGCAGTCAAGTAGTTAGGACTCCACATTTCCAATGCACAGGGCCCAGGTTCAATACATAGACAGGGAAGTAAGATCCAGAAATCCTCCAGATGTATTGTACAACATGGAGAATACAGCCAAAAATCTATAATAACTGTAAATGAAGTGTAACCTTTAAAAACTGTATTAAAAAAAAAAAAAAAAAAAAACCCATGTTCCTATGTTCTGGTGAGAAGTGGTCTTACAAAGGTCCATTGCCTGACTTTCAGGGACTGGGACTCACTTTTTGGTCCCCACTTCTACCCAGGCTTCCTGGGTGACACTCCTTACATAACAGACCCCACCTTGATTTCAGTCACTACAGGCTGAAAATTGCTGCTCCCCATTATAGATCTGGGCTTTCCCTGTGGCTCAGAAGTAAAGAATCCGCCTGCAATGCAAGAGACACATGAGATGTGGGTTTGATTCCTGGATTGGGAAGATCCCCTGGAGGAGGACATGGCAACCCACTCCAGTATTCTTGCTGGGAAAATCCCATGGACAAAGGAGCCTGGAGGGCTACAGTCCATAGGGTTGTAAAGAGTCTGACATGACTGAGCAAATGCACATTATAGATCTATTTGGTGGGAGATGGAAGGAGCTGTCTCTTCTCTCAGTTCAGTTGTAACCTGGGTGCTTGCATTTTGTGGTCATTTTTTCCCTTCGCCCATGGTAAAAGCAAAGAAATTTTGTCTTCAAAAGGTCCAATTAAAAACCTAGAGTAAGGCTAATGGATCAGTTAGGTTATGTTCTCAGACTTAAGTCTTGAAATAATATGTCAGAAAGTCTGAATAATTGGTTAACTTATTACTTCTTCCTCAAACTGTTCACAAAATTTCAGTGTTTCATAGTTACAAATGCCAAGCTTTTCAAGACAAAGAGTTCAACCACAGTAAAATGCTGTAAACTGTCACAATTCTCTTTCTCTTTTGTCCAATATGGAGGTGGCGGTTTGGTTGCTAAGTCATGTCCGACTCTTTCGACCCTGTGGACTGTAGCCTGCCAGGCTCCTCTGTCCACGGGATTCTCCAGGCAAGAATACTGGAGTGGGTTGCCATTTCCTTTTCAAGGGGATCTTCCTAACCCAGGAATCGAACCCTACAATCTTCTGCATTGTGGGCAGATTCTTTACCAACTGACCTACAAGGGAAGCCCTATAGCCATTACGTAAATAAAATATACATATCTAGTTTGTCCATTCTGCTTAAGGTGGAGAAAAAACTTTTACAGACTACCTTATCCTTTTAGCACTAATTTTGTGGAGATTCAAAATGTGGTACATATGTCCATATATCTACTGACCATTTCCATGTCAGGGCATGCGTATATATTTAAGAGTAACTGAAAACTGTTAGAAATAACATGAAAATTCGTAAGCCCAAGGGTTACACAGTAAATATTAAAAAATAATGTTAGCTTTGCAATATTTCAGAAACAATCAGATAGAAACTGTACTGGAAGAAATTATCCCATTTACAAGAACAGTAACAAGCTTAAATATTTAACTATAAACTTGCAGGAAATTTATAGAATCTATATGCCTAAATCTAAAACTACACAGGAGAGTATATGGAAGAGTTTAAATAAATTGTTATACACACTATTCACTTGTATAAAAAGGAGATGATATTGTCATTTCCTCTCTAAATTACTCTGTAGGTTAAATGCTGTCACAAAACACCAAATGGATTTTTTTTAAGCTGGACAAAATTATACTAAAGATCATTTGGGAAAATAAACACACAAAGATGACGAAGAAAATTCTAAAAGGGAAGAGTGAATGGAGCTAGCCCTATTAGCTCTTAAGATGTCATGTAGCTTCCATAATTAAACAGATTGGAACATGAGAAGAAATAGATCAATGAAACCAAAAAGAGTCAAGTGGTGCACAGCATGCATAGAGATTTTCCATTATGTTAAAGTTGTCTTTCAAATCAATGTGGAGTAACTTCTGAATGGTAAAAACCAGAATCATAACCATAAACAAAATCAAAGACTATGTAAGAAAAAATATTTGTAACATATTTACAAAGAACTCATAAATTAATAAGGAAAAATGATCATTTTGTGAGAGATAAGAGGAATGATTTCATTTTTCCTCTAGAAAAAAGCAGTAAAATGGTACCTATCATTATTTTACACAAAAAAAGACTGTGGCTATAAATAAAGATGCTTGGAGAGAGATAGGGAAGGGAGTCTCTCCCCTGGTCCCCTGGAGAAGAAAACGGCAACCCACTCCAGTATTCCTGCCTGGAGAATCCTACTGATAGAGGAGCCTGGAGGACTACAGTCCATGGAGTCACAAAGAGTCAGACATGACTGAGTCACGAGCACACTCTTCTAAGGTATGTATTTTTCCAATCATATTCAAGTATTTATTCATTTAACCTGTCAACATATTACCTGGGTAATGGAATTTTAGGTCAGTCTTTATTTTCTTTATTTATAAATAAACACTTTTTTTATTAGTCACCTCTTCCCTCCATTTATTGAGGTGCTCATGTTGTCAGAGAAACACTGATTACAAAAGGACAGCCATACAGCTGGAGAGACTTATCAAGAAAGGGAGTTTGTTCCATTTATTTTTATTTCTTCTCAACTGGGCTTGAAGGAGACAGGACAGAAGGATTACAAATTAAAAATTAGAAGGTTCAATGGGGTGCAAGAGAAACTGTGGGAAAGAAAGAGAAAGGTGAGTGCTGACAAATGGCACCCCCTTCAAAGATAAACCCATATTATTGTTTCTGGAGGAGGGCATGGCAACCCACACCAGTAATCTTGCCTGGAGAATCCCCATGAACAGAGGAGCATGTAGGGCTAGAGTCAATGGGGTCGCAGAGTCGGGCACGACTGAGCGACTAAGCACACATATTACTGCTATTTTTAACATTTTAAGGAAGCTGCTCTATATTGTCTGTAATTTACCCTAAAATAATCCGATGTGGATGGAGAGATATATGAATCTCAGTTTAATTTTACCCTAGAAGTAAATAGAGGTGTTAGTCACTCAGTCGTGTCCAATTCTTTGTGACCCCATAGACTCTAGCTCACCAGGCTCCTCTGTCCATGGGATTCTCCAGGCAAGAATACTGGAGTGGGTTGCCATTTTCTACTCTAGGGGATCATCCTGACCCAGGAATCAAACCTGGGTCTTCTGCATTGTAGGCAGATTGTTTACTATCTGAGCCATCAAACAGGTAATTATCATTGAAGTGTCTTAATAAGGAACATACACATAATGGGTGGTCAGCTGGATTTTAATGGCTCTAATCAAAACAATCCAGAAGCATCTACACTAGCCTTTCAAATATCTTTATCTCCAATCAGCACATGAGGCTTTGTTAGAAGTAGTTTTTCACTGTGAAATGAATGGTGTTCATGGTATATGCATTGGCTACAAATATACAGATTTTCATACCTTCAGGTGAACAACCTAATATCTAAGCAACCCAATATCCTATGCCTTTTAGAAGAAAGCCCTGATTTATGGTTTATGAGTACATTGTTTGGCTGCCTAATGGCAGATTTTCTCACCTGACTCTAAGTAAATTTTAGCTATATTTGGCATTACAATACAGCCATATTCATCTATATTGAAGTTTATGTGCAAGATTCCGTCAGAGTGCCTAAAATGATGCAGTTTATAAAGCATCATAACTTTTTCCAATAAACATTGCTATGTAATGTTTGTATTTGTGACAAATTTGGACTTGCCTTCACTGTGACATTTCACTACACAGTGAAGCTATGAGGGAAAAGACCTATAGTCTCACCTTACTTATCTATACCAAAACTTAATTATTATGTATGGCCAAATTTCCTTAGGTCAGTTCAGTTCAGTTCAGTCGCTCAGTCGTGTCCAACTCTTTGTGACCCCACGAATCCCATCACACCAGGCTTCCCTGTCCATCACCAACTCCCGGAGTTCACTCAGACTCACATCCATCGAGTCAGTGATGCCATCCAGTCGTCTCATCCTCTGTCGTCCCCTTCTCCTCCTGCCCCCAATCCCTCCCAGCATCTGAGTCTTTTCCAATGAGTCAGCTCTTCCCATGAGGTGGCCAAAGTACTGGAGTTTCAGCTTTAGCATCATTCCTTCTAAAGAAATCCGAGGGCTGATCTCCTTCAGAATGGACTGGTTGGATCTCCTCGCAGTTCAAGGGACTCTCAAGAGCCTTCTCCAACACCACAGTTCAAAAGCATCAATTCTTTGGTGCTCAGCTTTCTTCACAGTCCAACTCTCACATCCATACATGACCACAGGAAAAACCATAACCTTGACTAGACGAACCTTTGTTGGCAAAGTAATGTCTCTACTTTTCAATATGCTATCTAGGTTGGTCATAACTTTTCTTCCAAGGAGTAAGTGTCTTTTAATTTCATGGCTGCAGTCACCATCTGCAGTGATTTTGGAGCCCAAAACAATAAAGTCTGACACTGTTTCCACTGTTTCCCCATCTATTTCCTATGAAGTGATGGGACCAGATGCCATGATCTTCGTTTTCTGAATGTTGAGCTTTAAGCCAACTTTTTCAGTCTCCACTTTTACTTTCATCAAGAGGCTTTTGAGTTCCTCTTCACTTTCTGCCATAAGGGTGGTGTCATCTGCATATCTGAGGTTATTGATATTTCTCCGGGCAATCTTGATTCCAGCTTGTGCTTCTTCCAGCCCAGCATTTCTCATGATGTACTCTCCATATAAGTTAAATAAGCAGGGTGACCGGGGGAGCCTGGTGGGCTGCTGTCTATGGGGTCACACAGAGTCGGACACGACTGAAGTGACTTAGCAGCAGCAGCAGCAGCAGCATTGCCAAGCAACCTGAACTATCTGAAATAATAGCTGAACATTTGGGCAGTTTATTTTCTTGCTAACTTTATAGGTATGTGTCACTTCTTAATCCCCATACAACCATCTATTAATAAATTATCTTATCCATTGTACATTTATTAATTAACTCTTGGAATTTCTTTTAGGTCTGTTAAAAAATTATTTTTTTTAATCTAATGTAGTCTGTAGACTAGTTCACAAAAATTTGAATACCTTGCCTTTGCAAATCTAAATCTTCTGTGTACTTGATAGTACTTAATCACTCCAGCATTATTAATTCAAAATTATAATCAGACTTGCTTCTGCCTCATATCATCCTTCTCTAGGTCTCTTCACAAAATAAATTTAATGTTTTCATCTAGAAATAATTGATTCCATACCTTGCCATGAAAACAGAGGTCTAACAACCATTAGAAATAAAATCTGCAAAAGACTGCAGAGATATCTAGTTCAATACCCTTATTTAGAGGTAAACTGTGTTCCCAGAGAGGTTTAGCAAGTTTCTCAGTTATTCAGCAAGTTAGTATCAAAGTTGAATTATTCAGAACCCAAATTTCCTTACTCCCTTAGGCCATCTCCCCAAGGATAACACAGCCGTTCCTTTTTCAATTGTTTGAATCACTAAGAGCCAACATTTCAGGAACGGAAATATGGTGAAATTGAAATAAAATCTATATCAAAATTTCAAGCTTTATTGTTTACATCTAGAAATATACCCTAAGGAATAGCAACATTAATTTTCTGACATTTTTAACAACAGCAACAAAAATACTATCTCTTTTATACTCTGTTCTGTTTTTTAAAAAATAACTTTATTCATTTACTTTTGGCTGTGCCGGGTCTTCACTGCTGCATGGACTTCCTCTAGTTGCAGCAAGCAGAGGCTCCTCTCTAGTTGTGGTGCACAGGCTTCTCACTGCTGATTCTCCAGTCGCAGAGCACAGGCTCTATGCCACGCTGGCTTCCAGTAGTTGGCACGTTGGCTCATTAGTAGCGGCTCCCCACTTCTAGAGAACAGCCTCAATGGTTCTGGTGCAGTTGCGCTAAGGCATGTGGGATTATAGGAGGTGGAGAGAGCCATAGTCTTATTTTCTTTGCTTTCTTTGGAGTTATCACATAAAGTTAGGAACCCGAAAGATCTTGCTCTGATTGAGCCACTCCCGAAGCATCCTTTTCATGTTCTGTTCATCGTATAATAATTTTGCTTCTAACCCTAAAACTGTCTATTTCTTTCCCTGTCCTTTTTTTCAGCTTTACATTAATTGAAAAAGGATGAACAAATAGGTTAATAAACAAATGAGACTGCAATATAGGTTCTTCCATTCTGAAGGTAATTTTTCAGTTATATTCATGCCTTCTGATAACCGGCAAAGAACCTGAATGGTATCCATATGACTGACTCCATAGCATCAGAAATGATGGTGATAATATAGGTTATGGATGCGTGCTAAATCACTTCAGTCCGTCCAACTCTGCGACCCTATGGACTGTGGCTCACTAGGCTCCTCTGTTCCCAGGGTTATTCAGGCAAGAATACTGGAGTGGATTGCCATACCCTTCTCCAGGGGATCCTCCCCACCCAGAGATCGAACCCACATTTGTCTCCTGCATTGGCAGGCGGGTTCTTTACCGCTAGCGCCACCTAGGAAGCCCAATATAGGGTATGCTGTCCAGAAGAATCCCATGGACAGAGGAGCCTGGCGGGCTACAGTCCATGAGACCACAAGAGTTTGACACGACTTAGCGACTAAACCACCACCCAGAAAAAACAAGGGTTTTACATCTACCAAATTATGTACAAAATCTAACATCTTCTAGAGCCTTTCAAGGTGCAAAATAACTTAATGTGTTAACATATACAATAACTTAGAAATGTCTATATATTGTTAAGTATTGCTGATTAATTTTTTAATGTATTGCTGATTAATTTTTTTTAATTTATTGCTTTTTAATTTTTTAAAAATTTAGCTGATTAATTTTTTAAAAAATTTTAAATTGTAAAATTAAAAAAAATACTAAATTTTAAAAAGTTAAAAAATTAAAACAACAAATTTTCTTGTTTTATTGTATCATGCTTTCTGTTTAGCTTTTCAGTACCCCTCTCTAAAAAAAACTCTGCTATTTTTGCTATGTAATCTGCACTGTCAATGCAATCCCATCTCCCATTCTCATAGTGTAGTCTTTATCATCTTCAAGTACCAGAAATAAACATTTAACATTTGCAAACAGAAAACTCTGTGTTTCTACATGCATGAGACATGATACACTTGGAGAAATGACTATCAACTGAATTCATATGTGGGGAAATGAAAGATGTCAATTTTAAAATAATTTCTTTCACTTCTTTAAGAACTTTCTGTGAACAGCTTCTGTGAACTTTCCTCATCTGTATAACAGGGATGCTAAACTATATACCCTAAGATGTAATTAGGAAATTAAAATAGCCACTTCAATGTCTATACCATGATATATCATGTTAATATAATCAGATAATAATATGGTCCAACAATTTGTTACGCAGCAAATGCATCTCTCCTTATGTGCTGCTTTACTAAAGTCAGGTTTTTAATAAACATTCATTTGCAAAAGCTCCATAAAGATGTAATTATGAGATTTTCCCATTATGGTGGCAGGTCTACAGAGGAATGAAGTGATATTCTCTAATTATAAGATTATAACACATGTGAGATGAGAGACATTATGGTAAGCCTAACAACCTAATGGTTGCTGTAAAGTATTCAGAATTTTAAAGATGAAATAAGGTGGACATTCTATGAAGTTGCAACTAATACACATAATTTCTCATTTCCCTTAGATTTTTGAACTATTTCCTTTGTGTAGTTAGAACTGGGAAAAAAAACTGACAATAAGTCAGCATTATCCCAAATACTGGAACACTCAGGGGTTCCCAGGTGGCTCAGCAGTAAAGAATCCACCTGTCAACATGGAAACTACAGGGATGTGGGTTTGATCCCTGGGTCAAGAAGATCCCCTCAAGGAGGAAATGGCAACTCCCTCCAGTATTTTTGCCTGGATAATCCCATGGACAGAGGAACTGGCAGGCTATAGTCAGTGGGATTGCAAAGAGTCAGACACAACTGAGCAACTGAGCCCAGAGCAGACGCAAACAGTAAGCAAAACATCATATATTACTATTATAAAATTATATAAAATCAATTATAGTATTGGGTTATAGATTCTTATGATAAAATATTTATTTTGCTAAACGATACTAGCAGTATAGGAAAGTGAACTAAACAGGAAAAACTAAAAATCCCCCTCCCTTTGTCAAGAGTACACACAGAAATGATGGTTAAAAGATTCTTTATTCTGTAATGTTTGGATTTCAGTGATACCTACCTCTGAAGATAATCTTGAGTGGCACACAGACACTATATGAATCTAAAGTAGGTTTGATGCCACATTTTGAAATACAGTGAGATATCGCATTTCACTGTCAGTTCGTGTTTCTAGAGAATTTCAGAATCATTCAAGAGTTCTAAAGAATCAGATCCTATCTTCTTATTTGTGAATATGAATTATTTAAGAATAAAAAGAACAGGGAGAGGACAAGAAAACTTAAGAAAAATGATAGTATTACCTGGTCAGAGAAATCTAAATAGCTTTTAGTTAGAAACCCTAGTAGTTAACATCATGAGTTTAATAATGAATAGTCAAGAAGTTTTCAGTCTTGATGTATCAGGCCTCCTGGGCTACCATAACAAAGTACCACACTGGTGCCTTAAACAATTCATTTTCTCACAGAAGTCCAGGAGGAAGGCACTGGCAACTTTTGATTTCTGGTTAGACCTCTTTGTTTGACTTGCTGAAACTCACCTTCTCCACGTATCCTCACATGGCCTTTCCTCTGGGCATGTGTCTACAGGGAGAGTGAACGAGCTGTGGTGTCTCTTCCTGTAAAGACACAGTCCTGCTGGACTAGAGTCTCACCCTTGTGACCTCTTACTCATAACTACTCTTTAAAGGCCGTATCTCTAAGTACAATCACACGGAGGGTTAGGCTTTTTTTTCTTTTGGGCCACACCGTGTGGTTTGTGGGATCTTATGTCCCTGAACCTGTGCCCTCTGCAGTGGGAGCTCAGAGTCTTAACCACTGGACCACCAGGAAAGGCCCCGAGGGTTAAGCTTTTAACCTAAGAATTTTGTAGGAACATGATTTAGTTTTTAATATCTGGTATCCATTGGAAATCCCTCAAAATATTGATCTCTCTACTTAAGGTCAAGCTAGCAATAATTGGCATGAGACACCTATTAATTGTGACAATCACAGGAAGTTTATTCTCAGCTGGAAGAAACCTCTCAGTATTCTCATATTGTGACTTTTATCCTTTACCCCCAGAAGAATAATACAGAGGCATTACAACACAATCTAGAGGAAATACACTTTGATACATTTTTCCTATTGCTTAGTAGTATTCCGTTGTATAAACAGATCATAATTAGTTTATTAAACTCTTGTTGGCCATTTGAATTGTTTCTGCTATTAATATATGTGTTTGTAAGCATTTGTATGGATATGTTTCCATTCACTTGGTTAATTATATTTCCATTCTCTTGATTAATTACTTAGAAATAGAAATACTAAGTCACAGGATGTGTATATTTTACTTTATAAGAAGCTGCCAAAACTTTTTTCAAAGTGGCTCTATCATTTAACACTCCCACCAGTAATATTCCAAAAGGATGGTCTATATTCTTGTTGACATTTGGTTGTCATCTTTTAAATTTTAGCAATTTGGGGATATGAATGTTATTTCATTGTGTTTTTAATTTGCATTTTCCTGATGACTAATGAAATTGATCACTTTTCATATGCTTCTGGTACTTTTTAGTTATAGAATTTCCATTTGGTTCTTTTATATCATTTCACTTCTCTGCTGAGATTTGCTTATCCATTCACTCATTTTGATTATCTGTTTCCTAAACCACGAGCATCTTCATAATTATTTCTTTAAAGTACTTGAAAGCTAATTTTAATGTCCAGATCAACTTGGGATCTCTTTCTATTGATTCTTTTTTCATTTGACTAGGGATTATACCCTTTGTTTCTTGGTGTGTCTATTCCTTTTTGATTGCACACTGGATATTGTGGGTGATACATTGTAAAGACTCTAGATTTCACTGTATTTCTCTGAGAACTGTTAATTTTTGTGTAACTAGACAGTTAAGTAACTGGCTTATATGCATGAATTTGTAGAGGCTTGATTTGAAAGAAGCCAGACACAAAGGTACATTTACAGTATGATTCCTTTTATAAGAAGCTGAAGGAACAGGAAAAATATTCCTAAAATGACACATCAAAGGAATGTGAGTACATTCAGACATCAGTTGTATATGGGAAGTGAAGACTGACTGGAAGGGGCACAATGTAATTTCTTAGAATGATGAAAACATTCTGTACTTTATTTGAATTGATGTTTACATGGCTGCATCCATCTACTGTAACTCACCAAAGTGTATGTATATTTTTCTCAATAAAAATGGGTGTCAGAAAGTATCTGGAGACTACATGTTCACTTGCAAAATTTAAAGTCCTCAACACCAATAGAGAACATGGACCTGTTGCATCTAATTATCGTCTATGAATAATTATCACTGAATATAGTTTTCCATGCAATAAATAGAAATAGTAAATATAGAAAGCAATGAGGGGAAAAAAAGGAACAAGAAATTTTCCAGTCTTACAAAACGATGCTTACTTAGGAAAAGGAAACTCCAGATATTTTCTGTTCCTTGTTCAGATTCTTTTTGCCTTCATGATTCAAATTTACATTCTAAGTGGGAGAGATTCAAATCATTCCACTCCTCTAGAGTGGATTCTGTGTCTAGCTAAGGAGAATAATTCATTAAAATATGGTGCTTTATCTTGCATATTTGTTTTATCCTGAAATACTTTAAGTTAAAAAGCAAGTAGTAAAAAAAAAAGCAAATATTGACACATTGAAAGTAATGTGTCAATTTTTTCTGATAGAAAAAAATGCCACTAGAGGTATATGGTCAGTGGGGGGAAAAAAGCGATAAGGAGTATTCATCCTAAAGCAATGGTTCTTAACTCCTGCTGTACATTAGAATACTAATTTAAAATACTAAATACCAAGGCTTAAGACTCACTAATTGAAGCAGAATCCTTGAGTTATTATTCTCATTGAAATAAAAACTTCATGAGGGAAAAGTTGTTTTTTGTTTTTTTCTTTCTTTTTTTTTTTTATTCTTATATCCCCAGATCTTAGAACAGTGCCTGGCACTATTATGCTCTCAATATTTGATGTACGGATGAAGGATACACTAGTTATTATAAACCAAGGACAATCGGTATTTTTCTTAATGGCAGGATTCTTCTAGATGATATAGAGCACAGAAATGGAAAGCAGTTATTTTATTAAAAATTATCTGGTGATTTGTACTCATTTTAGCTAAAAATTACTAAGCATTTACTGAGCATTTCCTATGTGTCAGGAATTATGCTCAGAGTACAGTATACAAATGTGAATAAGGCACGGTCCTGCATTTGAGAAATTCCCAGCCTTTTGGGATTAGTGGTAAAGAGAAAGTCTAGCACAATAATGTTCATCCATTTATTCATTAATTCAATATACTGGTTAAGCACTTACTATGTGCCATGAATATATGTGCCAGGATATGCTGTGGCAAACAAGCAAATATGATAATTCTCTTCCCATTTACTGGAAGAGAAAGATAATAAACAGGGGGAAATATATACTTGGTGATAAATATCATGAAGAAAATGATAATGATGCTGCAATAGGGAATTTGGTCAGGTAAAAGGCACTGTTTTATACTTGATGGTCAGGAAATACTTTTCTAGGGAGAAGCTTTAATGATGAGAAGAAGCCAAAAATTCAAAATGCATAGAGAATTTCTAGCAGAGGAAATATGTTCAAAATACTTGAGGTTGGAAAGAGTTTGACATGTTCGAGGGCCTGAAAGAATCCAATGGCTAGAGCATAAATGGAAAGTAGAACAAGTTAAAAGTGAAATAATAGATGTTGTTATTAAATTCACAGCCTGGTAGGTCATGGTAGAAAGTTTGAATTTTATTCTAAGGGCAATATGAATCTATAAAATGGTTTTAAACAATAAATGGCATGATATAACTTATATGTTTAAAAGATGAAAAGAATTTCTTTTTCCAAATGTAAAATAGATTGGAAGGTGGACAAAAATAGAGGCTTCTTGAAGATTAGTTAGGAAGTTTTTACATAAGTCCAGGTGAGAAATTATAAGGGCAGTGAATTAGAGAGGTTTCAGGGCAGATGGATAAAAGTGAGCTGCTATGAATATATCTGAAGAGAGGTTTGACAGGAGTTGGTGATAAATTAAAAAGTGAGCAAGCAAAAGGAAGAATCAGTAATGACCAAAGGTTTCAGATTTACAAGAATGGGAGGATTGAGGAAATAACTATATAGATAGGGAAGAATAGATCAACTCCAACATTTAAAGCTTAGGTAGAAAAGGAACCCAGGGGGAATAAGGAATAACTAGAGAGGGAACAGAGAGTTCTACAGCATGAGGGATCTCAGAATCTAAAATTCTACCTAAAAGAGGGGAGTATTTCAAGAAGGAAGAAGTGATTAAAAATGTTCAATGGGGCTAAGGGCAGAGAACTATCCACTGGATATTATAAAACAAAAGTTGTTGGTGATCTTGACTAAAGCAATTTCAGTAGAACTTTTGAAACAAAATTCAGATGAAAGAGGTGTTGTGCTCAGTTGTGTGTGACCACATGGACTGTTGCCCACTAGGCTCCTCTCTGTCCACTGAATTTTCCAGGCAAGAATACTGGAATGGGTTGCCATTTCCTACTCCAGGGGATCTTCCCAACCCAGGGATCAAACCTGCATCTCTGTGTCTCCTGCCTTGGCAGGTGGATTCCTTATCACTGTGCCACCAGGGAAGCCCTGAAGAGTAAATAGGAAGTGAGGTAATGAAGGGGCTTCCCTGGTAGCCTAGCTAGGGAAGGGGCTTCCCCTGGCTCAGATGGTAAAGAATCTGCCTGCAATGCAGGAGACCCGGGTTCAATATCTGCGTTGGGAAGATCCCCAGGAGAAGGGAATGGCTGCGCATTCTGGTATTCTTGCCTGGGAAATCCCATGGAGAGGGGAGCCCAGTGGGCTACAGTCCACAGGGTCCCAAGGAGTTAGATATGACTAAGTGACTAACACTAACTAGCTAAGGCAATAAAAGAAACAGGAGTAGATAACATTTTCAAGAAGTTTAGTTTTGAAGGGAAGCATAAAAATGGAATGAAAGTTGGAAGAAAATATTGAATCAAGAGGAGATATGAGAGCATATTTGTATGGTGATGGGGATGTCCTAGTTCAGACAAAGAGATTGATGGTTCAGAGAAAGAGGGAGTATTAAAGGGGAAGTCTGAGAAGGGAACATGGTAATTGAGGAAATCCTTGAGAGAATTATGGCCTGTGGAATCTAAGTTGGACAAGGAAGGGAGTGAGGAGAGTAGAGATTGCAGTATGGTAAAGCGAAACAAATCAACAACAAAAAAGAAAACTAGAAAGAGCAATGAATATCTGTCCCTCTGAGAAGGAAGTATACTTGGAAAAGGAAGAGGACAATCCCATGGAGACATAAGATTGAACCAATGTTGTATTATCTTCTGAGGCTATAATGGAGAGTGGAGGCAGTGAAAAGAGATGAAACTTGAAAGCTAGTTTTTGGAGAGTACTGCATGCCTGCCAAAGAATTAGAACTTAATTTGTTGACAATCATAATTATTAAGACTCTTTGAGTTGCAAATAACAGATATACACTTGGGTGATGTCTATAATGAAAGGGGTTGTAAAAATAAAGATACAAATATCTTACAGAATTCAAGAGTGGAAAAGCAGTAACAGCCCGGGAAGGGCTGAAATTTAGCATGTATATCATCACTCATTTCTCCTTTTCTTTCCTAGTTTCTTTCTTCTCCATTTTACATATTAGAGCATGGTGACTCCATTGCTCATAAGTACAACCTTTTTACAGGAGGGAGAGAGATTGAGCCAGTGCAGGTATCTACTCCTCCTGTTTCAGTCAACTATGGCTAAAGTATGGGGTGTCATTCAATAAATATAGTTTCTCACAGCCCATTCTTGTGGATCAATAGCTGAGCTCATATAAGATAATGTTTTTAGAAGTTAAGTAGGCAGCCCTCAAGTCATCAAGATATGTGAAGATTTTTTTAATATTGAAGTAATATGATCAAACCCATCATTTAAAAAGATAACTCTGGCAGCAATATAAAGAATATATAGAAACAGAGACAAGTTAGATTCAGAGGTAAGTCCAGTTAAGAAAATACCAAGAAAAATGCCAAGCAAAAAAATAAAATGAATCTGACTTGGGATAGCAATAGTAGCAATGGAAAGGCATGTATGGAACCTTAAGAGGCAGAATGGATCAAACTTTAATATAAGTAGTGAGGAAAGGTGAAAAATAAAAGATTACTCCAAGATTTCTAGCTTGAACAATAGGGTAAATATGATTGCTGATAACTGAGACAAAAAAACAAACAAACAAACAAAAGTCAAACAATAACAACAACAAAAAACAGGTTTTGAAAGGGTGATATGAAACCTGAAGAGTTATAGTTAATCCAATGATACATCCAAAATTCAAGAAAGGGTTGAAAAATCAGTATTTGAGAGATACAAAGACAATATTTGAAACACCAGAACTGCATGATATCACTCAGGAAGATCATGTAAAGTGAGAAAAGATAGCGGTTCCTTTGGAAAACTCCAGCAGAAGAGATGAAACTAGGAGAAAAAGAAAGAGGAGGCAGAAACATAACGGAAAAAAATAAGACATAACTGTGTCTGAGACGTCAAGAAAGAGCTTTACAGGAAAGAAAAATGATCAACAACGTCAAATTCTGCTGGAAGGAGAAATAGGCTGCGAGCTGAAAAGAGGCTAATGTATTTGGCGATCACATGACTGCTAA
Source organism: Bos indicus x Bos taurus (assembly GCF_003369695.1). Taxonomy (NCBI): domain Eukaryota; kingdom Metazoa; phylum Chordata; class Mammalia; order Artiodactyla; family Bovidae; genus Bos; species Bos indicus x Bos taurus. The sequence continues at coordinate 64,244,310 of NC_040079.1, read as the reverse complement.
CCTCTCTCAGAGCAATTTCAGTAGACTGGTGGGGGTGGAATCCAGATTGCAGTGGGTTGAGAAGTGACTGAGAGAAGAGGAAGTGGAAGCAGTGCTTATGACCTGCTCTTTCCAAAAGTCATCTATAAACTAGAATATATATCAGTATAGAATGATTTATTCTATTAATACTTATTTTATCACTATACTGGGTTGAATGAAAACTAAATAATTGACAAAGGTACAATTGAACCATGAACTCCTTTCTCCCAAATTTCTAGAGATCACTTTATCTTTAAATAAATTAATTCTGTGGCCTTTTAGAGAGGTAGATCCAATGATATTATATCTCATCTTTATTTTTACTGGTTTTCATGCCATCCTCTTTAATGATTTCTCCCATCATCATTCTTTTTTACTCCATCTCAGCTCTCAGACACATGACCTTTTTGTCGATCTCATTAAAGCTTGTGCTCATTTTCTCAAGTTTCCTATCAATCGGGGTAATTGCTTCCTACACAAAACCCAGTCTCCTATTAACTGGCTCATTACTTTGAGTTAAAGGTTCAGAAACTTCTTCAAACTGAAATCACTGCAGTGTCCTGTAAAGAAACTACTTTTGAAGATGCTGACACATCTATAAGCCAAGACATTTTTTGGATTGAATTCATTGTTTTATAGATCCAACTTATTCTTTGTCAAGTTCTTATATTCACTGGTTTTCCTTCCTTATCGTAACAGTACATTTTTTACTCTCCAAGTCATAACAGTTACAAACATATGGAGTAGTAGAGGACAGACGGTTAAGTGTCTGCCTACAATGAGGGAGACCGGGGTTCGCTCCCTGGGTCGGGAAGATTTCCTGGAGAAGGAAGTATTTTTGCCACTCCAGTATTCTTGCCTGGAAAATCCCATCGATGGAGAAGCCTGATTACAGTCTACAGGCTACAGTCCATGGGGTCGCAGAGTTGGACACGACTGAGCGACTTCACTACTACTGCTGCTGCTGCTGCTGCGGCTAAGTCGCGTCAGTTGTGTCCGACTCTGTGCGACCCCATAGACAGCAGCCCAACAGGCTCCTCTGTCCCTGGGATTCTCCAGGCAAGAATACTGTGGGTTGCCATTTCCTTCTCCAGTGCATGAAAGTGAAAAGTGAAACTGAAGTCGCTCAGTCGTGTCCGACTCTTAGTGACCCCATGGACTACAGCCTACCAGGCTCCTCCGTCCATGGGATTCTCCAGGCAAGAGTACTGGAGTGGGGTGCCATTGCCTTCTCCTACTAGAGGACAAAACCAGTACAGCTCTGCCTGATGGTACCTTTGCCTGTGGTTCAGAAAAGGTATCCTATTAATATTCCTCTGTCTAGTTGAAGACAATTGGGTTAGTAAACATTTCTCCTCATTATTTGCAGGCTAACTAGTTTTATATTTGCATTTTCTAGGCTTATTTCACTGATGCTGAACATCCTAATAACCGTTGGTTCTTTGGATCAGTGAGAAAGACCAAGAGACATGAAGTGAAAAAAGAAAGATAGAAAAAAAATGTAATAAAATAAATGATCCAAGCCCATTATATCTAATAATTAAAAATATTCTTTAGTAGTACAAGTAAACATCTCATCAAATAGAATTTTTTACACAGCATCTATGTAAGTTCATCTATGTATACTACATCACTTTGAGCAGTATAATCTCTCCTAGAAAGAACTAAGAACTAAGATGCCCCAGGATTCAGCTGCCCTTGCTATCAAATCATTATTTAGTATATATTATATGGTGGGCACTGTGATATAGAGATACAGACCTTGGTTTGTTTTCAAGAACTATCCAGTGTGTTGAGGAGAAAGAATATGTTATCCATAGGAAAGAAAATAATAATATAAGACAGTATATTTTCAATGACAAATGAATATTACAGATTATAAGAGCTACCAGGTTTCAAAAGGAAAGGTTTACCATACCAATATGAAATAATTAGAAAAGGTTTCATAAAGGAGAGTGCTTCTTGTGTAAGATATGGGAGGCAGTATAAGACATAGGTTAGCAAAAAGGCATGGGGAAGGCCTTATAGGCAGAGAAGTTAGCTTAAACAATGATCCAGAGGAGATGTAGAACTACTCAAGATTATGTTAGACCAATCAACCCTGAAGAAGGCCTGGAAGTGTCTTTTATGCTCTAGAGGAAGTAGCAACCAAGAAATAAGTCTAACTACCCTGAGTCTGGGGCTTCCCAGTGGGGCTAGTGGTAAAGAACCCGCCTGCCAATGCAGGAGACATAAGAGTCGTGGGTCTATCCCTAAGTTAGAAAGATCCCTTGGAGGAGGGAATGGCAACCCACTCCAGTATTCTTGCCTGGAAAATCCCATAGACAGAGGAGCCTGGCAAGCTATAGTCCATAGGATCACAAACATGACTGAAGTGACTTAGCACACACGTTTGCACCCTGAACCTATGATGCTGTGAGAAGCCCCAGGTGAAACAGCACCAATTTGCCAGGAACATGTGTGAGGTCATCTTGGAAGTAGGTTTTCTCCCAGTAGTTGAGCTATCTGCTTGATACCATCCCTCAGCCCTGCCTAAATTTTGGAATTTTGAGCAAAAATTTATTAATACTCAATACTCAATCATTAAATTTTAGAATGAACCACCACCTCTTTTCTTGTTATGAGTTAAAATTATAACAAGCAAAATGGCTTTACTATTATTCACTTTCCCATCTTTGTCTTCTCCATCACATAGCATTTAGTCTTTATCCTCAAAATCCATATCATATGATGACTGGTTAATTTGTTTTTTAAAAAGGTCAAAATGTTCCTTCTAATGGTATTTATCTTTTAATAAAGGAAGATAGGAATTAGGAATATCTTTAAGATGCAAAGGCTGGAAAGGATGTAGAGTGGAAACGTAATAAGAAAGAAAAGGAGAAGTATAAAATCACCATATAAAAGCCCCAAGCGTCCAATTTAAACTATATTGCTTTAGATTATCTAGGTCACAATTTTTCTTTGCTTAATTTCTCTACTTCAAAGTGCTATGTCACTGACTATAGGTTTTTTTTTCAATTGAGCGAAGTTAATTACTATGACTGTTTTATAAACCTCAAATGACAATTTTTTATAGGCTAAAATCAACTTAGATAAATATTTTAAAATAATTAACAAACAAAAGATTTACCCCATCAATGCTTTTCCTAAAACATGTAAAGTGAACGAAAGGGTAAAACAAAAATGTATCATACTTCTCTTCAACTAGTCTGCCACTAGTTATCTTTAACTAGACTGATACTTTAATGGGAATTTTTTTTTTTTCCATTTAGGAAAACATATTCTAAAATTAACTAGCGCATATTTTAATTCAACAGAAAAATCCAGTCTCTATCACCATTGACTTCTAGGAATTAATCCAAATCATGAATTTAAAATGCTGCCTGTCATTTTCTATCTTAAAGTCATGGGCACTGTTAAGAGACATATTCAAGAATTATTTGATATCTCTTTCAATTTTATATATCTTCTCATTTAATGGATATGCCAAGCCCTTTCTATTTTTACACTAAATTTATCTAGGCAGCAACATAACTAGTTTGTATCAAATTTACACTTGCTTTATTTTATAAATAGCACATAAATAAGAATTCCACTGGTTTGCATCCTCTAACTAGTAACTGCAAACTTTATGAAAATACAATCTCTCTTTTTTTGCAACTGAAGACACAATATCTAGCAGAATGTCTGGCATATAATAGGTGCCACGTATAGGTGGCTCAGACGATAAAGCATCTGTCTACAATGCGGGAGACGTGGGTTCGATCCCTGGGTCGGGAAGATTCTCCGGAGAAGGAAATGGCAACCCACTCCAGTGCTCTTGCCCAGAAAATCCCATGGACGGAGGAGCCTGGTGTCCATGGGGTCGCAAAGAGTCGGACACGACTGAGCGACTTCACTTTCACTTTCATATTATTTTTAACAGAATATACAATAGAGAACATACATTTAAAGTGTATAGTGTGATAAATGTTTACATCTGTATAGACTCATAAAACTATCACCAAAATCAGGATAATAAACATATCCATTATCCTCAAAAGTTTCTTTATGCTCCCTTTTAATCCCTCCTATCATGACTACTGATCCACTTTCTGTCACTATGGATTAGTTTGCATTTTCTAGATTCCTATGTAAGTGAAACCATAAAGTATGTTTTGTTTTCTCTCTAGCTTCTTTCACTCAGCTTAATTATTTTGAGATTAATTTGTGCTGTGTGAATCAATAGTTATTTCTTGTTACTGCTGACTAGTATTCTATTGTATGGCTAAATCATAGCTTGTTTATCCATTCATCTGTTGAGAGACATTTGTTTCATTTGGGACTCTTGCACATTAACCTTCTGTGAACATTCATGTATGTCTTTATAAAGATATATGCTTTCATTTCTCTTGGGTAAATACTTAGGAGTGGTATGGCTGGATCATATGGTAGGTGTATGTATAGTTTTTTAAAGTGAAGTTGCTCAGTCATGTCCGACTCTTTGCGACCCCATGGACGGTAGCCTACCAGGCTCCACGGTCCATCAGATTTTCCAGGCAAGATTACTAGAGTGGGATGCCATTTCCTTCTCCAGGGGATCTTCCCAACCCAGGGATCAAACCTGGGTCTCCTGAATTGCAGACAGATGCTTTACTGTCTGAGCCACTAGGGAAGCCCCAAGTTATATCGCTCAGTTGTGCCCTACTCTTTGCAACCCCGTGGACTGTAGCCTACCAGGATCCTCTGTCTACAGGATTTTCCAAGCAAGTGTACTGGAGGGGGTTACTATTTCCTTCTCCAGGGGATCCTCCCGACTCAGGAATCGAACCCGGGTTTCCTGTACTGTAAGCAGACGTTTTACTGTCTGAGTCACAGAGAGTGTCAAACCATTTCCAAAAGTAATCACATCATTTAACATTTGCACCTGCATTGTGTGAGAATTCTCCTTCCTCTATGTTCAAGCCAAAAATTGGCATGGGCAAACTTATAAAATTTAGTCATTAGCATTGATGTGTAGTGGTAGCTCTCTGATTTTAATTTGCTTTCCCCTGATGACCAATCAAGATTGCTGGGAGAAATATCAATAACCTCAGATATGCAGATGACACCACCCTTATGGCAGAAAGTGAAGAAGAACTAAACATCATCTTGAGGAAAAAGAAAGAGGAGAGTGAAAAAGTTGGCTTAAAGCTCAACATTCAGAAAACTAAGATCACGGCATCTGGTCCCATCACTTCATGGCAAATAGATGGGGAAACAGTGGAAACAGGGGCTGACTTTATTTTGGGGGGCTGCATAATCACTGCAGATGGTGACTGCAGCCATGAAATTAAAAGACACTTACTCTTTAGAAGGAAAATTATAACCAACCTAGATAGCATATTAAAAAGCAGAGACATTACTTTGCCAACAAAGGTCCGTCTAGTCAAGGCTATGGTTTTTCCAGTGGTCATGTATAGATGTGAGAGTTGGACTATAAAGAAGCTGAGTGCCAAAGAATTGATGCTTTTGAACTGTGGTGTTGGAGAAGACTCTTGAGACTCCCCTGGACTGCAAGGAGGTCCAACCAGTCCATTCTAGAGGAGATCAGTCCTGGGTGTTCATTGGAAGGACTGATGTTAAAGCTGAACTCCAATATTTTGGCCACCTCATTCAAAGAGCTGACTCATTTGAAAAGATGCTGACACTGAGAAAGATTGAAGGCAGGTGGAGAAGGGGACGACAGAGGATGAGATGGTTGGATGGCGTCACCGACTCAATGGACATGAGTTTGGGTAGACTCTGGGAGTTGGTGATGGACAGGGAGGCCTGGCGTGCAGCAGTCCACAGGGTCGCAAAGAGCTGGACACGACTGAGCGACTAAACTGAACTGAATGACCAATGATATTGAGTACTTTTCCATGAACTTTTTGCCAATTATTAGCCCAATTCAAGGTCATAAAGATTTTTATCTAAAAGTTTTGGTGTTAGGTTTTATATTTAGGTCTGTTTTCTATTTTGAGTTAATTTTTATAAATGGTATGAGGTAGGGATTGAAGGACATTGTTTTGCACATGGATGTCCAATTTTTCTAGTAACATTTGTCAAAAACACTATCCTTTCTCCACCAAGTGAGCTTTGCAACTTTGTGGAAAAATCAGTTATCTGTACATGTATGTGTCTATTTCTGAATGTTCTTTCCTGTTTCATTGATCTGTTTGTTTCTCTTTAAGCCAATACAGACTCTTGATTATTTTGGCCATATACTAAGTCTTGAGATCTCCAACTTTGTTCTCCATTTTCAAAGTTGTTTTGAACCTTCTGGTTTTTGCTGGGGTTTTTCCCCCCATATGAACTTTAGAATCACTTGTCAGTTTCTACCAAAAGAATGACTTGGATTTTGATTGGGGTTTCCTTGAATCTTTACATCAATTTAGGGAAAATTGACATCCTAACAATACTGAGACTTTTGACCTATGGCTGAATACATCTTTACTGAATAAAAGAAGAATTTTTGAAGTTCAGTTTTAGAATAAAGAATTTTCAGAACTCTAGGTAAATTAGAAATATCATTTTTATTAAAATTTTATGGCTGGAACTTTTGATTTGGCTTTCAAAAAAAATTCTAATTGTATTTTTAAAATTATGGGGAAATACAGTTGACTTTGGGAAATGTATTGTGGTTGCTTCCTTCTTTGACATATAACATCTTGTAATTTCAAATCTAGTATGAGATCTGTGTATGAGATCTATGTATGAGATCTGTGTTTTCTAAAGACCTTTCCTTTAGGACAAGAAAAATGAAAGATGATTCAGTGACAAGCTATTAAAATCTAGAGGGAGACTGATGCACATTCAATAAAGGAAAGTCTAAATCTAGTTTCCAGCATCCAGGAAAATTTTATCAAGTCCCTTAAAAACAAATGATACCTATCACATTTATTTGCTTTTGTAATTCTTTAACCATTCAAAACATTTTCAGTTTATGATTTTCTTTTATTCAGACAACTGTGAAGTAAGAACAAGTCACCGTCATTGGCAGTAGAGGAAGGTAAGGAACCCAATAGAGAACAGATCACCAAAAGTCACAGTGACGGCTAGTGAAAACTGCCTTCAGGTCAACTAATTCTCTTCTGAGATGTTTCCTCACTAGACATTTCTATACAAAAAACAGGGCTCACTCCAGCTGTTCAAATAGACAAGGCACTTCTTTAAGGATGTCAGTTGTCCCCTCAATCTCCAGAAGGACCAGTGAGGAAGACTTACAGACCACCCAGCCTGGATCTACACCTAAGTCAGACCCAGCAACTAATGTCCTAGGTCAGATCTCACTGTCAGCTACTAATGTGTTAGCTCTCACCTCACTGTTTTTTGGCTTAAAGAGCAAATGTTGGACAGTAGAAGATAGGACTTCAGTTGCTATTATCCTAAAAGACCCACACCAGCACAGTCTCCCTAAAGAAATCAAAAGTTTCCCTGTAGCTTCTGCTTCATTGTTCTGCTCTTTTCTGAACAGACAGCTCATTCCAGAGAATATGATTAGCAGAGTCTGGTCATTGCTTTAGGCCTGCATTCATAATAGTGGAAATTCCCCAGACATAAAAATGATGTTTAAAAGGCACTGAGTAGCCTCAACATGGCAAGGTACATCTCACAAAGCATTCTTAAAATCAATGTGAGTCATAGAATTACAGTGGTTTGGGGTTGAAAGAGATCTTTTAAATTGCCAGTGTTTTCTAAATTTTAAGCCATGACTCATTAAAACACCATAAAAATCAATGGAGTGTGCTCCAAAGTTTTTTTTTTTTTAAACTTTGGAGCAACTAAATAGACATTTCTCCAAAGAAGACATACAGATGGCTAACAAACACATGAAAAGATGCTCAACATCACTCATTATCAGAGAAATGCAAATCAAAACCACTATGAGGTACCATTTCATGCCAGTCAGAATGGCTGCGATCCAAAAGTCTACAAGCAATAAATGCTGGAGAGGGTGTAGAGAAAAGGGAACCCTCTTACACTGTTGGTGGGAATGCAAACTAGTACAGCCACTATGGAGAACAGTGTGGAGATTCCTTAAAAAACTGGAAGTAGAACTGCCTTATGATCCAGCAATCCCACTGCTGGACATACACACTGAGGAAACCAGAATTGAAAGAGACACGTGTACCCCAATGTTCATCACAGCACTGTTTATAATAGCCAGGACATGGAAGCAACCTAGATGCCCATCAGCAGATGAATGGATAAGAAAGCTGTGGTACATATACACAATGGAGTATTACTCAGCCATTAAAAAGAATACATTTGAATCAGTTCTAATGAGGTGGATGCAATTGGAACCTATTATACAGAGTGAAGTAAGCCAGAAAGAAAAACACCAATACAGTATACTAACACATATATATGGAATTTAGAAAGATGGTAACAATAACCCTGTGTACGAGACAGCAAAAGAGTCACTGATGTATAGATCAGTCTTATGGACTCTGTGGGAGAGGGAGAGGGAGAGGGTGGGGAGATTTGGGAGAATGGCATTGAAACATGTATAATATCATGTATGAAACGAGTCGCCAGTCCAGGTTCGATGCACGGTACTGGATGCTTGGGGCTGGTGCACTGGGACAACCCAGAGGGAGGGTATGGGGAGGGAGGAGGGAGGAGGGAGGAGGGTTCAGGATGGGGAGCACGGGTATACCTGTGGTGGATTCATTTTGATGTTTGGCAAAACTAATACAATATTGTAAAGTTTAAAAATAAAATAAAATTAAAAAAAGAAAAAAAAATAGAATTGTAAATATCACCATGGATTGCACTTAGGGAAGGTAAGTATTGTCTGGTGATAAAACATTTGTCCTAATTATATATGTGTGTCTCTATATATGTATATGTACAATATAGATATACATATGTGTAATATATATTTGTATATACAATATATATTTATATATGCACATTTTACATCAGGACTTGGGATGTGTGTGTGTGTGTGTGTGTGTATATATATATATGGGATATATGTACATACATATACATATATCCCAAGCCCCGATGTAAGATGCATTTTTTACTATGAGTCATGGTGAACACAAAAACTTGAAAAACACTAGTCTAATCCAACCTCTTCATTTACATTAAAAGGAGAAAAAATAAGGCTCAGAAAATCAAGCACCTTGCTCTGGTAGTTAACGTAAAGGCGGAATCAAGATTCAGAAAATCTCTCAGTCCTACTCTTATTATAAGGACAACATCCATCACCTGGAAGAATACTTCCCATTTCCTAGGTGAATCTCCTCCTACATTAGCCTTGCTGTGGTAATGAAATGAACTTTATAATTAGTATCTCACAAAAATATTGTAAACTTCATAGTTGCATTTGTGAGGCAATAGTTAATGGTTACCACTTGCTGTAATTCGGAGAAGGCAATGGCACCCCACTCCGGTACTCTTGCCTGGAAAATCCCATGGATGGAGGAGCCCGGTAGGCTGCAGTTCATGGGGTCGCTAAGAGTCGGACATGACTGAGCGACTTCACTTTCATTTTCACTTTCATGCGTTGGAGAAGGAAATGGCAACTCACTCCAGTGTTCTTGCCTGGAGAATCCCAGAGACGGGGGAGCCTGTTGGGCTGCCGTCTATGGGGTCGCAGAGAGTCGGACACGACTGAAGTGACTTAGCATGCATGCACTTGCTGTAATTAATTCTAGTCAACACATTCTACATATTAACTATGGAAAGACAGTTAATCTGTGTTATTTTAAAGATTTTTATGTTGGCAGATATGTTAATTATAGGGAAGACATTGTACCAGTAACTATAAACAAATATTTAAAGAAAATAATTTTATTTTCAATAAATAGAAAGAAATCTAAAGTAATGATCTGTCATGCTGAAGGGAAATACACCACTGAAATTTTTTTCTTGCCAGTTCAGTTCTCAGCTATGTTTGTTTCTATCAAAAACATTAAATACATTTTCCAAAAAAAAAGTTTCTATAATTTGAAATGAAATATGAAAAGCAAAAGCTTTTCAACGGTTTCTCTAAATGTGCCAAATTAATGATACATCTACATTTTGAAAGCTTGAATTACTAGAAGAAAAGTACTTAAACTTCATGGATATTTTTATATTAATAGGTAAAAGCTATAAAAATAATATGTAAATATTTTTAATAATATAGCTTTTTATTTTTCTTGTCTTTATTTTAACTGAATTGCTAAAAATTCTATTTCTAAATAGCCATGAGCTGAATATTTGCCCAGCTTGGAATATCTCTTTCTTCAATAATAACAAGTCTTTTGCACTATTGTACACCATTGTGTATTTTGTAACTATAAATTTAATACTAATACTTCTATTATACATTAAAACCTAAATGCTTTTAAGATTTTAATGATAAAGAGGGTCAAAGAGGAATAAAAAATACCAATGATTAATGCTTTCGATAAAGAACCCTAATTTCTATTGTGCAACCTTCTCCCTCCTACAGGAAAACTCAATAAATGCAGCAATGAAAAGTACACTTTTGCAAAGTATGCCCAGAATCTTTATATTTGCTAGCTCAGTGCCACCACCCAGATTTTGATGTGGTTTTTTCAAGTTTACTTTTCATCATCATTAATACGTTTTGAATTCATTCTGAAAATAGAATGCACTTTATTTTTACATGTTGACTCTTCTCATTGTCTATGGGAATTTAGTTTCCTTACAAAGAAGACATACTGTTCATTGGGTTCTCAAGGCAAGAGAACCCCCTTTATTTTGGGGGGCTCCAAAATCACTGCAGATGGTGACTGCAGCCATGAAATTAAAAGACACTTACTCCTTGGAAGGAAAGTTATGACCAACCTAGATAGCATATTCAAAAGCAGAGACATTACTTTGCCAACAAAGGTCCGTCTAGTCAAGGCTATGGTTTTTCCAGTAGTCATGTATGGATGTGACAGTTGGATTGTAAAGAAAGCTGAGTGCCGAAGAATTCATGCTTTTGAACTGTGACGTTGGAGAAGACTCTTGAGAGTCCCTTGGACTGCAAGGAGATCCAACCAGTCCATCCTAAAGGAGATCAGTCCTGGGTGTTCATTGGAAGGGCTGACGTTTAAGCTGAACCTCCAATACTTTAGCCACCTAATGTGAAGAACTGACTCATTGGAAAAGACCCTGATGCTGGGAAAGATTGAAGGCAGGAGGAGAAGGGGATGACAGAGGATGAGATGGTTGAATGGCATCACCAATTCAATGTACATGAGTTTGAGTAAACTCCAGGAATTAGTGATGGACAGGGAGGCCTGGCATGCCACAGTCCATGGGGTCACAAAGAGTCCGACATGACTGAGCAACTGAACTGAACTGAACAAAGAAAACAAGTTATTTTTCTTGCCAAGGATATTTTCCTATACTCAGTTCAATTCAGTCACTCAGTCGTGTCTGACTCTCTACAGTCCGTGAGGTCGAAAAGAGTCAGACACAACTGAGTGCACATACACACACAAAAATTCATGTGCTAGTAGTAGCATGGAGGGAAAAATTCTTTTAACTACAATTCAGTACAAATGAAATTTAATACTCTCTTTATGACTGTGTGTGTGTTAGTCACTCACTCATGTCCGACTCTTGACAACCCCATGAATTGTAGCCCGCCAAGCTCCTCTGTCCATGGAATTTTCCAGGCAAGAATATTGGAGTGGGTTGCCATTCCCTTCTCCAGGGGAGAAGGGATTGAACCAACCCAGGGATTGAACCTGGGTCTCCTGCATTGCAGGAAGATTCTTTGTGGTCTGATCCACCAGGGAAGCCAATTCAGTACAAATGAAATTTGATGCTGTCTTTACTATGATTATAACTTTCCAATATTTGCACCTCTTTCTGCCTTCAATAAATATTAAAATATGGAAAGAGCGAAACGATGCTGTCTTCTCAAGTTCCTCTTTTTCCCAAATGAAATCTCCTCCCACTCCAAATAAGATCCCATGCTGCTGCTGCTAAGTCGCTTCAGTCGTGTCTGACTCTTAGCGATCCCATGGACTGCAGCCTACCAGGCTCCTCTGTCCATGGGATTTTCCAGGCAAGAGTACTGGAGTGGGTTGCCACTGCCTTCTCCATAAGATCCTATATTCTCATTTTATTTGGAGAAGGGCATGACAACCCACTTCACTATTCTTGCCTGGAGAATCCCATGGACAGAGAAGCCTGGTGGGCTATGGTCCCCAGGTTCTCAAATCAAAGACTCTGACACAACTGAATCAACTTAGTACGCACGCATTCTCATTTTATTAGGCATGTCTGTGTAATTTCTCCTCATAACTACAATTAGTTCTTATGAAGTTTATCTGTGTTTGATGTGCTTCTTCACTGAGGGTAGGGACATATCTTTCATCTTAAATTTCACCAATCTTCTGCCTTCACTTCCACACTCTCCCTCCTCCTATGTTCTGGAGACTGTATAATGCTACCTTTTTCAAGATCTCATTATTCAGAAGGTGGCATACAAAATGGTTACACAATGCAGGCCTCATTTATATTTATAAAATTACTGATCAGATTGTTATTGCAACAATTTCCAAACATCATGTAACCAACTGCAGTGCGGTGGGTGGGGTGGGAACACTATAGCCTAACACAATTCATTAAGGGACCTCAGCTGGTTGAATCTCTGAAACTCCAGCAGCCTCAGTACCACTTGAAAGCTAATGTGTTCCTCCTTTCTAGGACAGAACTCAATAACCATATTCCCCATAAGCTTCTCATGAGAAGAGAGAAGAGGAAGGAGGTAGAACAGGTTGCCAAATCCACTTTGGCACTCTGCCTAGATTAACCCAACCATTTAAAAGGCAGCAAGTTACCCATGCCAACATTAAAAGTGCTCAGAGTTCTGATGCGAATTCTGATGCGAATTAGACCAAAGCAGGCTTTCTCTGACACCCAGGCCACCACAGACGTTCTCAAGGGCATCTGTTATGGATTCTCTAGCTTTCCTTTCCCCTCTTTCATCTTATATTGCTTTTTATTGCCCCTCTCCTTTCCCCAGTTCCCATGTTTTTCTGCCCAACCCTAGCACTAGAGGCATCACTCACTGCTGGCTCTTGAATTAAACAGTGCTTGGGCTTCCCAGGTGGCACAGTGGTAAAAAATACGCCTGCCAATACCAAAGACTTAGGTTCGATCCCTGGGTCGGGAAGATCCCCTGAGGTAGGAAATGCAACCCACTTCAGCATTCTTGCCTGGAAAATTCCATGGACAGAGGAGCCTGACGGGCTACAGCCCATAGCGTTGCAAGGAGCCGGGCACAACTCAGGACGCACACACTTGGTAGCCAGACCTCTTTCTGTGCCTACCAAAGCATCCATGCCTGGGTTCCTTAAAATGTAAAATTCTCGTGCTCCCAAGTCATCTCCTAAGCGCTTCTCAGGGCCACGCAGATAAAGGGAACCTACAACTGACAAGGTGAGGCTGAGGCTCAGATACAGGACCCTGACTGCATCACACCAGAATGTAACTCTCAAGAGGGGAAATGGCTAGAAGACATGAGAAAGCTGGGCGGTAGAAAGATGCCCAACCTAAGCAAACTCAGTCGCGCAAGCGCATGGCTTGCAGCGCGTCTCCCGTGGCCTCATCACAGCGCCTGCGCACAGGATCCCTGGAGCGGCGGGGAAGGGAGAGAAGCTGTCGGGCCTAGAGCTCCCACTGCCTCAGCAACCTCAGCCTGCAAACCCCGCCTCCTTCAGCTGCTCGCCTTCCCAAACAAGCGGGTGTGGCCTAGCGCTCTCCGTCTATTGGCCTTTGGCCTTTTCCGTTTCCGCCCAGCCCTCCAGAGTCCACCAATCAGCTTGTGCATTTGAGTAAGTGGCCACCTCCTAGGCAGCCGCTCTGATTCCTCTGCCTCCTCCCGCTGCTGCCTCCGCTGCTGCCTCCTCCTTCCCCACCTCCTCCGTCAGGCGGGCGTCTGCGGGGGCCCGAGGGGCGGCGGCGGCGGCGGCGGCAGCAGCGATATGGAGCCGGGGCCCGGCGGCCGAAGCGCTGCTCGCGGGCACGGGGCCGGACCCGCGAGCACTCCGCCGCCTAGGGAGCAGGAGCGGAAGCTGGAGCAGGAGAAGCTCTCCGGGGTGGTAAAAAGCGTCCACCGGCGGCTCCGCAAGAAGTACCGGGAAGGTAAACAGCGAACGGAGCGGGGGGAAGGGGAGGCCTCGTCGCCCCCGGCCCCTTGTCAACCTCTCCCCTCCCCCAAGGGGCCACCATTACAACCTGAAGGAGCTGCACGTCAGCCCCTGCCAGGGCCGCTCTCCCAGGCCAGGACGCCCCCTTCTCGGTCGAGTCCTCGGTTCGGCTTCAGGCGCCCTCCTCCCGCCCCCTTTTCTTCGAGGGCCCTTCAGGAGAGTTCCAGGCCTGTGAAGGAGCCGAGTCCCCACCTCCCCCATTCCCTGTCCCCAGCCTGGGTGCTGAGATTGTTGTCACCACACACAAGCACCCAGACCCTCAACACAGGAGGTGGAGGTCGATCGTTACGAGAGACTAGAAGCTAAAACACGAAGTCAGGTAGAAATCCATTCGAGAAAGATGGACTGGAAGAAGCGCAAGTTGACCACCCTGCGCTTTGATCAGCCTGTTTGATTTGTTGCCGCGTTTGACCCCCTTACTACCTCATTCCTGCGGGTTTAGCCCGGGCCGGAGCTTCCTCGCATTGGCTTCCAGGGCTGCGAAGTCAGCAGGCCTTTTAGCTGACTGGATTTCACCTAAGGGGGAGGGGCTCCATCCTTGCCACCCCCCGCCCCCCCATCCCGTTCTTTAAATGCTGGATCTTAGTGTTTATTTAGGCGGGAGAGAAAGAGATCTGGGGCAGATTCTTAAAATATTCTTTAGATATGAATAGTATGTAACGACTAAGCCTCCAAAGGGTACCCCGCGAAACAGGCCATCGCTGGGAACCCCTCTTACGGAAGATCTTGAGCAAAGGAGAAGCCATAGTAGCTTTTGCTTGGGCCTGAGAAGTGTTTATAGTTGGGATCTACAGTTATATTTGGTGTTTTAAAATACAAGCTTTTTTACAGAACTATTTTATAAGAAACTGACAGTGAAAATTCCCAGTTTTTTCATATGCTCAGGAGACATTTCTTCTAAAGATCAAAACGAGGGATAATTTTCTTGGTTTCTTCTGGCTTTAGCTTAATTGCACATTGAGAAGTCAGCAGTCTTCTAGTGGTTGTCTTATACTTGGTTAAGCTTGGATTAGAAGCAAACTTATGACAGTGGGAAGGAACAGATAGCTAAGATAATGTTACTTTTGAGTTACAAACACTTTTCAATTACTCTGGAAGAGTAAAACTAAGTATCTTTTGTTCTTTTGAATGTAGGTGATGTGTTTCATTTTTCAAACTTTAAAGTTTTTTTCCCCTTGACAACTCAAGGCTCGATTTTTTAATAGCTGCTTAAATAGTAATCCTAAAAAATAGCCTATAGTTATTGTTTAATAGTTAGCAATAGAGACTTATCAGGCATATTGAGACATTGAAATTTGTTTTTTTAAAGAATGCTTTAACCCCAACCCACAATTTATTCAATAATAAGTAGTTACTATAGCAACGATTGCATCATTCTTGATATTCAGAGAATGCACTTACATAATGGCATTCAATAGGTTCTTGTGTTGTTTGGAAAAATGAGGAAATAAATGGACACACTTTATTGTGTATTTTGTGCAAACTTAAGTACCTCTTTTTAAAGAAAAAAATGGATAGCATATAATTCCATTTCCATTTTTACCTTTTTAAAATAATTTGATTATTCGTTATTAATTCATTCAAAAATTAGGTGTCATCGTGTCTTCAAGTGCTGTTTGTTCTCTCTTAGTTCCCGCATGTTGAAGCATGTGTTTAAGCCTGAATATTAACCAAGAGAACACTTGTTTATAATGAGAATTAGTATTTGGAAGTTACCAGAGCTAGGATAGATACATGTAGTTCATAAGTGAATGATACAGTTTGCTTTAGGGCAGGTAAAGTCCTGGCAGTCTGTAAGCATATGACTGAGACTGTTTTTTAGGTGTTTTTTTTTTAAATTTTATTTTATTTTTAAACTTTACATAATTGTATTAGTTTTGCCAAATATCAAAATGAATCCGCCACAGGTATACATGTGTTCCCCATCCTGAACCCTCCTCCCTCCTCCCTCCCCATACCATCCCTCTGGGTCGTCCCAGTGCACTAGCCCCAAGCATCCAGTATCCTGCATCGAACCTGGACCTGGACTGGCATCTCGTTGAATTCCACCAATGATCTAGACTTTTCTGGGTTTTAATGATATACAAAGCCCCATCAGTGAACTAGCAAAGTAAAAGGTCCTAAAAAGCATGCCCTTTCTATCTTTATTTCTGACATGTAGGTCAAGACTTGTGATTTGACAAAAATCTGTGAAAATGCCACCTGAAAAAGTCTGATTTTTCACATAATAATACCAAAGAAGTAGTGCTTTATTAATTTAGTGCTTTACTTTGAGGTCTTACTGTCATTATAGTGTCATTTGCAGGTCTTCTCTGGTTATAAAATAATAATACAAATGGTGCTGTGTCAGGTTACAAAGGCCTATTTAATCAGTAACATGCCTGTACTGTAATACCAATAATTATGGAAACTGTACTCCTTTTATAACAATATTCCTATCAGAAAATACAGTGAAAATTCCAGCATAGAATCTTTGAATGTTAAACTAGAAGGAACTTTAGTGATTCCCAAACATGAATAAACAGTAAACTCATATGGGTACCTTTTAGAAAATTACTCCATTCCACCTCAGATGTACAATTTCAGAACCCCTGTCAATGGTGCTTGGAAATTTGTCAGCCAGATTTTCAAGTGATAATCTAAATGACTTCCTTTGTTTTTACACATGAGTGAGCTGAGTCCTAAAAAATAGTAAAATAACTTGCTTGAAATTTGGATAGTTCATCATTAGCACCAAACATATTTTATGAGATTTTAACAGATTTTATGAGATTAATGTTCCCCCCCGTCCCCCGCCCAGTTCAAAGCCTAATGGTGTCTCCAAATGTTCTTAAAGTGGGAGGGAAAATGAGAAGCGTGAAGTAGCCCTAAAATTTGTGTTGGGTAAAAGGATGTAAATTGATGAGAATGGGGCAGTCCCTGGAGTAATAGGTATGATTTGCTGAGTTAGAGCTATGTGAAGCGTGGGTTTCTTCTGGAGTGACGACATCAGAGAAGAAAATAAATTGGGGTAGAATGAAAGAAGAGGCAAAACATTCACTAGATAGTAAAAGACAGGAGTGGGACCTGGATAATGAGTGTAGTGTTGGATAATACAGTTTTCCCTTTCCTTATCTTTGATAGTGGAATTGAAAATCAAGCAGGAATAATACTGAAAATAAGGTTGGTAGAAAAAAGTTTCTCTCCACCTTTCCTAGTGCATTTCTGCAAACTGATGCTTGTTGTGGCAATGAGCAGGCTTGTGGTCGGGGGTCCTGGATAAGATTGTGAAGACTAGCACTTAAGTTTAACGCACTCTTTTCTTTTAACACTTTTCCTCTCTCTGCTCCATTTTACTGCCTGTCCTCTGTCAGCACTTAGAGATCCTTTGCCTATTTGTATAAGAGTAAAGTGAGAATTGGAGATAAAGGTCAGTGTTGCAGGCAGTGCTGATATCTGAAGTAGTTACCGAAAGGAAATGGTGAGGAAATGTTTAGCAATGGAGATGAGAAGGAGTGTTTCTAGTGTCAGTCATTTATAGATAAAGGATTGAGTTTATATAAATGGAAACCTTTATTTTTTTAACCTATTTTGTGAATGTCTTTAGCAGTTTTCATCAATTTAATTGTCTCTGAATTTACTTTTTCTGCATGCCAAAGCGGGTTAAAACAGTTTGTCACATAGATCCGGGCAGGTTATCAGTCAGAAAAATATTAAAATGCATGTTAACCTGTTAACAATGATCTTCTCAAGACATAGGATAATGGGTGATCTTTATTATACTTTTCTACATTTAAAAAAATCAGTGTTACTAGTAGCAGTGATAATATTTTAAAAGTAGTTAGAATAAATTGGATAGGTTACTGATACTGAAACAGAAAAGAAGAACACAGAATAGGTTGATTTTGTAGACTAAGTCAGGAAAATGTGTTACAAAGGTTAACAGCTGTGAGCAGCATTTTAAGAGTCAGCTACTAAATAGCCTAGTATAGATGTTCAATTCTTATTGATTATTCAAATTATTCTCCTTGTTTAAGACAAAGGATACTGCAACAGCAGTTTAGGATAAGCTGCTCATTTGTGATTGATTTTTCCTTAGCATACAGCTAAAACAAGAGAATTGTAGGGGGAAGGGAAAAACCTTTGATTTAGAAATAATTTTAAACTAAAATCAAAAGGTCTAAAAGTGAAAGAATAAATGTATTATTAGCATTTTTTCATGAAACAAAGTTTTGAAATTACTTTTAAAATTAGAATAACAGACTGTGTTTTTAGTTGCACTTTCCTAATTTTTTTCTCCTTTGGGGGCTTTCAATACTGCTTTAAGTTACTGACCAACTCTTTGACCCCAAGACACTTTAACAGATTCCCTTTGTTTTACTTTTTTTTTTTTTTAATCAAGTGATGTTTAACTCTTTTTTTCTTTACATGTTCTTTTCTGATTCTGATACAGAATCTGAAAGCACTGTTTTTTATCGATGGAATCTTTGCTCAATCACCAAATGAGTAAGTTGAAAACTGTCCACAGAAAGGAGAGTCTCCTAGTTGCGTTAGGAGAGTTTGAACTGCATTTCTAGCAGGGAAAGAAAAATGAAAAAAATATAATAATCAGTCACTTCATGGGAAATAGATGGGGAGACAGTGAAAACAGTGTCAGACTTTATTTTTGGGGCTCCAAAATCACTGCAGATGGTGATTGCAGCCATGAAATTAAAAGACGCTTACTCCTTGGAAGGAAAGTTATGACCAACCTAGATAGCATATTCAAAAGCAGAGACATTACTTTGCCAACAAAGGTCCGTCTAGTCAAGGCTATGGTTTTTCCCGTGGTCATGTATGGATGTGAGAGTTGGACTGGGAAGAAAGCTGAGTGCAGAAGAATTGATGCTTTTGAACTGTGGTGTTGGAGAAGACTCTTGAGAGTCCCTTGGACTGCAAGGAGATCCAACCAGTCCATCCTAAAGGAGATCAGCCCTGGGATTTCTTTGGAAGGAATGATGCTAAAGCTGAAACTCCAGTACTTTGGCCACCTCATGTGAAGAGTTGACTCATTGGAAAAGACTCTGATGCTGGGAGGGATTGGGGGCAGGAGGAGAAGGGGACGACAGAGGATGAGATGGCTGGATGGCATCACTGACTCGATGAATGTTAGTCTCAGTAAACTCCGGGAGTGGTGATGGACAGTGAGGCCTGGAGTGCTGCGCTTCATGAGGTCGAAAAGATTCGGACACGACTGAGCGACTGAACTGAATTGAACTGAACACTGGAAGATAAAGGGAACTTAGATAAACTCAGTGAGGGACACATAGTAACTATTGATTTTGTTATTTTTAGTCACCTTGTAGTAAGGTATCTTTTTAGGAAATTTTTACATTTTAAAATGTAAAAACCAACAGTATTGGTATAGATCCTTTGATTTTGGGGGAAAAAAATGTAACAACAAATCACTGCAGATGGTGATTGCAGCCATGAAATTAAAAGACGCTTACTCCTTGGAAGGAAAGTTATGACCAACCTAGATAGCATATTCAAAAGCATATGGGTATCAACCTTGATTCCACATTAGTATTGCCTGTGGAACTTTATGGAGCACAGGCATCTGTATTATTCTAAAACTCTGTAGATTATACAGTGGGCAAAGGAGTTGAACACCTAGCTAAAGTACAATAGATTGAAGTAGGAAGGAATCTAGATGAAAGTAAATCAGCTAGGAGACTTACACCAATCTATTTTTTAAAGGTTAATAATAGTATAAGTAAAAGTAGTGTTCATGAGAATAGAGAAGGATAAGTCAAATACTTTTTGAAAGTCAGAGTGAACAGTTTTAGTGAAAGTAAAGAGTCGATGATGCCAAGATTTCTTGCCTGGAAAGATATAAGTAGCCATTTCCAGCCAGTTTGTTGAGATGGGGGCATGGAGGAAAGAGTAGTTAGGCACGTTGGCTTGTCATATGGTAATGGTAATGATTTAATTCAGATGTATCTCTTGGTAGTAAAGGATTGGAAGCCCTCTTTTAAAGTTTTGAGGGCAGATGAACAGCCCAATGGAGTGATGATAATGTATAACGGAGGATAGACTCTTGGAAGATACCAGTAGTATCTTACTGGTTTTACATAAGTAAGTAAGTATGCTCCTTTATGCTCCCAAGATACCATTACCTTTCCTTTATTGTAGTTACCACTTGTGTGCGTGCTCAGTTGTGTCCAACTCTTTTGCGACCCCATGGACTGTAGCCTACCAGGCTCCTCTGTCCATGGGATTTCCTGGGCAAGAATACTGGAGCAGGTTGCCATTTCCTCCTCCAGGGGAATCTTCCCGACCCAGGGATCAAACCCACGTCTCCTGCATCTCCTTGCATTGGCAGGTGGATTGTTTACCACTGAACCACTTGGGAAGCCGGTAGTTATCACTTACCAGGTCAGTTATCTGTCTTTCCCACTAAATTTAGTTCCTTGAGTAGGAGTCTGCCTTTTTATCTTTATGTCCCTAGTATCTAGCACCTTGCCTTGTAGATAAGGCACACACACAAAAGAAGGAAGCTGATATAGAATATGTCCATGTGGTTTGAATCTAATCTTTTATATTCATAATTTTTAAATTTTAATTTTCAGTACAAATTTTTTGTAATGAATTTATGGTCATATCTTAAGTGAGTATATTAGATTAATTTAGCCTTTTGAAATGGTCCATATTATCATTATTAACATCAGTCCACTTTTTAAATTAA
This sequence comes from Bos indicus x Bos taurus, assembly GCF_003369695.1. Taxonomy (NCBI): domain Eukaryota; kingdom Metazoa; phylum Chordata; class Mammalia; order Artiodactyla; family Bovidae; genus Bos; species Bos indicus x Bos taurus. The sequence goes on along the minus strand of NC_040079.1, from coordinate 64,223,406 downwards.
AATTGTCAGTAGGGAGTATAGGTAAAAAAATTTTTTTCTCAAAAAATGTGAACTAATAAGGACATTGTGTGTGGTGTAAGTGTCTGTGTGTGTGTTGGTATGATAATAATTTTGTATATGTCTTTGTATTTATTTATATACTCTAACTTTACACACAAAATTTTTCAACCCCAATACTCATTTCCTAAATTTTTGAGGTGAAGTTTGTGCTGGTTTTAAAATCTAAACATCTGAGAACCACTGATGTCAACTGTACTAATTTATTGTGCTTTATGTGTAGAATCACTGATGCTCATTGCACAGGTTATTTTAGAACCCCATGCCTTTACAGGGACATCTGAGTATTACTTATTCTCATTTATACAGAGATTTCTCTATTTATATGGAAGTTCCTATTCCCAGTTACATAAAAATTAAGTCCCAGAAGATTCTCCATAAGTCCTTTGTTTACACTAAACGGGATCTGTGTGGTGATATGCATTTAGGTAAAGTTGTTTCACAAGGGAATAACAGGTACTGATTCTAACTTTTCTTGATTCTTTCCATCTCTTGTATAGGGTGTATTCAGTGTTTACAGTTTGAATTAACTTTTCATCATAAATATGTTTGTAATAAGAAACAGAAAATGCACCATGGGTCAAATTATATTTATAAATGTGAATTTTTATCCATGCAGTTTTTTGTTTTTGAATTAGATTTGGCTCTTCAGTTTGCCCCAAGCCTCAGTTGCTCTATATATTATTTCACCAGGCTTTTGAGTTTACAGTCTTTCCATAAACCCTTGGTTTTAAGCCATGACTGCACAGTGGATTCATCTGGGGAGCAGTAAAATAAATGACCAGTTCCCACTTCAGACCAATTAAATGAAACGTCTAGGTGAAACCATTGTGTAGCCAGAGTTGAAATCGCTGCCAGGAATCTAACAAATAATGCAGTTGCAGAGGCTAAATCACTACCACCCAGAGACTAAGTAATTGCATTTGACTGACAAAAGACCATTTGTTTGTGGCTAGTAGAGTCAGTGTACTTTGCTTTAGTGCAAAGCTTTGTTCATATCCATGAAAGTTCATAAATTAGAAACTCATTATGAGAAGCAAGGTGGTACAGTGGTGAGGAGCATGGACTTTGGCACTTGACTGCCAGGTTTGATGTGTACCTTTGAGAGGGTTACTTAATCTTTCTGTACTTCAGTTTCCTTGTCTGTAAAGTAAAATACCTGTCAAAATGGGTTGGTATTAGAATTAAATGAGCTAATATTTGTAAGGTACTTAAACAGTATCTGGCATATAGAAAGCATTATTTGTGTTAAATACATACTTTTAAAGATAAAAGGTATAATTGTAACTACCACCTGGATGCATTTAAGGGTACTGAAGATTGAATGGTTCCTGGAATTTCTATCTAGACTGTTCTATAGTGTCTTTCTTCTTCAGTAATAGGATTGCTGAAGCTTTTGTTCTTTATCTTTTTTTTTATTTTTGCCCCCTTTGCTTCCTATATTTCTGTTAATAACATTGTATATGAAAGATCCAACCTTTTGAGCACATTAGAATATTGGATTTTTTCCCTCATCAGAGAAATGACTAGTAGCAGCACGTTAAGTGTAATATGCAAGTTTTTCAGGTGGTTCCTTTGTTTGATTCTCAGGAACGCGTCAACATCAAACATCTTAGATGTTTTTGTGCCATCTTTAGGTTTGATCCAACATCCGCTGGATCATAGAAAAAGCAAGAGAGTTCCAGAAAAACATCTATTTCTGCTTTATTGACTATGCCAAAGCCTTTGACTATGTGGATCACAATAAACTGTGGAAAATTCTTCAAGAGATGGGAATACCAGACCACCTGATGTGCCTCTTGAGAAATTTGTATGCAGGTCAGGAAGCAACAGTTAGAACTGGACATGGAACAACAGACTGGTTCCAAATAGGAAAAGGAGTTCGTCAAGGCTGTATATTGTCACCCTGTTTATTTAACTTATATGCAGAGTACATCATGAGAAACGCTGGACTGGAAGAAACACAAACTGGAATCAAGATTTCTGGGAGAAATATCAATAACCTCAGATATGCAGATGACACCACCCTTATGGCAGAAAGTGAAGAGGAACTCAGAAGCCTCTTGATGAAAGTGAAAGTGGAGAGTGGAAAAGTTGGCTTAAAGCTCAACATTCAGAAAACGAAGATCCTGGCATCTGGTCCCACCACTTCATGGGAAATAGATGGGGAAACAGTGGAAACAGTGTCAGACTTTATTTTTCTGGGCTCCAAAATCACTACAGATGGTGACTACAGCCATGAAATTAAAAGACGCTTACTCCTTGGAAGGAAAGTTATGACCAACCTAGATAGCATATTCAAAAGCAGACATTACTTTGCCAACAAAGGTTCATCTAGTCAAGGCTATGGTTTTTCCTGTGGTCATGTATGGATGTGAGAGTTGGACTGTGAAGAAGGTTGAGCGCCGAAGAATTGATGCTTTTGAACTGTGGTGTTGGAGAAGACTCTTGAGAATCCCTTGGACTGCAAGGAGATCCAACCAGTCCATTCTGAAGGAGATCAGCCCTGGGATTACTTTGGAAGGAATGATGCTAAAGCTGAAACTCCAGTACTTTGGCCACCTCATGGGAAGAGTTGACTCGTTGGAAAAGACTCTGATGCTTGGAGGGATTGGGGACAAGAGGAGAAGGAGACGACAGAGGATGAGATGGCTGGATGGCATCACTGACTTGATGGACGTGAGTCAGAGTGAACTCCGGGAGTTGTTGATGGACAGGGAGGCCTGGCGTGCTGCGATTCATGGGGTTGCAAAGAGTCGGACACGACTGAGCGACTGAACTAACTGAACTGATGACATATTTAATAACTGAAAGGTTGCACCTTTTGACCTTTTTCACCTATTTTGCCTACTCCCCAACCCCCTGCCCTTAGGAACTACCAGTCAGTTCTCTGCATCTATGAGCTTGATTTTTTTTTTTTTTCCCTTCTTATATTCCATGGAACTCTGTCTTTTAATCCATTAATGAATGTACTGTTTTTTCCTAGTTACTATCTTTTCATTGGAAGTAACTTATATTGAATATTCTTTAGTTGTGGCATAGGCTTATGAAGGTGAATTTAGTCAATAATTACAGTTTAATCCTGAGAGTAGGACCAAGTTTCAGAATAATTTGATTCATTGATTTTCATGCTGAATTTGGTTTCACAACTTTAAGTTGCCATCACTTGTGTTTTGAATTATCAGTTTTTTAACTAGGGTTTTTAAAAGTCTAAATGTAAAGAAAGAATATAATAAATAGTCCTGTTAATGCAAACTTTATTTTAGAATTTTATGACAATCACGGGACTTTAAAGATTTGGCAGAGCTTTAACTTGATCTTAAAATGATGTATTTGAACAAATGAATACTGATGTCTTCTCTACATTTATTATTTTAGTCTGACTAGAAAATGTTTATTAACAATTAATGTCAGGTTAGGCTGCAGAACATCTAAATATAATTTTTGAATTGCCCAGATTTCTCTGTGCAATTCTTCCCTTTTCTTCCCTTCCCTTCCCTCCCACCTTCTCTCTCTCTCTCTCTTTTTAACTAAGATTTTTATAGATGCCTGTAAGAAATAAGTAAGAAAATAGGTTATTAATCACAATGATTTTGAGTTGTCACAAGTGCCAGTATATAAAAATCATTATTAGGCTAATTATTAATTAATCGAAAGCACTGATTGATTGAACTTAAATACTTAAGCATTTCTTGTTGAGTAGATCTTTGATGCAGAACTCAGGAAGTTCTTCATTCTTCATTTACCTTTTGATAAAGAAATATTATCATTTTAAATAAGATCATCTTTTAAGTCCAGTTGACATATTAACTAAAAGGTAGCAATAATAACAAAAAATCCTCAGAACTGAGTTTCAGCATACTTTTCTGCATATGTAGCTCACTGGTCAACCTTAACTTTTTTTGACTTTTAGAACACAAATCATAAATTATTTTGAAAATATAGTGCTTAAAAGGTAAATAGCATCATTTTGAATGGTGTAAAAACAAACAATGGGCTGTTGTGAAAAACATGGGATTGTCCCATTCTGTTTTTAATAAATTAATTTATTTTAAAAATAAGTTTCAAACAACTAATCTCAAAAATATACAAGCAACTCCTGCAGCTCAATTCCAGATAAATAAACGACCCAATCAATAAATGGGCCAAAGAACTAAATAGACATTTCTCCAAAGAAGACATACAGATGGCTAACAAACACATGAAAAGATGCTCAACATCACTCATTATCAGAGAAATGCAAATCAAAACCACAATGAGGTACCATTTCATGCCAGTCAGAATGGCTGCTATCCAAAAGTCTACAAGCAATAAATGCTGGAGAGGATGTGGAGAAAAGGGAACCTTCTTACACTGTTGGTGGGAATGCAAACCAGGACAGCCACTATGGAGAACAGTGTGGAGAGTCCTTAAAAAACTGGAAATAGAACTGTCATATGACCCAGCAATCCCACTGCTGGGCATACACACTGAGGAAACCAGAATTGAAAGAGACACGTATACCCCAATGTTTATCACAGCACTGTTTATAATAGCCAGGACATGGAAGCAACCTAGATGTCCATCAGCAGATGAATGGATAAGAAAGCTGTGGTACATATACACAATGGAGTATTACTCAGCCATTAAAAAGAATACATTTGAATCAGTTCTAATGAGGTGGATGAAACTGGAGCCTATTATACAGAGTGAAGTAAGCCAGAGAGAAAAACACCAATACAGTATACTAACGCATATATATGGAATTTAGAAAGATGGTAACAACAACCCTGTATGCAAGACAGCAAAAGAGACATAGATGTATAGAATAGCCTTTTGGACTCTGTGGGGGGAGGGGGGATGATTTGGGAGAATGGCATTAAAACATGTACAACATCATATAAGAAACGAATCGCCAGTCCAGGTTCGATGCAGGATACAGGAAGTTTGGGGCTGGTGCACTGGGATGACCCGGAGGGATGGTATGGGGAGGGAGGTGGGAGGGAGGTTCAGGATGGGGAACACGTGTACACCCGTGGCAGATGCATGTTTTTGTATGGTAAAACTGATACAATATTGTAAAGTAAAATAATAATAATAAATAAATAAATAAAAATAAGTTTTCATGGGTATTCTGGAAAGTGGAATTTTCTAGTAACTGAAGGCTAACTATGTTTTTTGTTCAACTTTGTAGCCTCCAGACATGCAACATAGTGTTATAACTGGTAGTTTGGGTTTGGTAACTTGAATAAATACATGATTTAAAACTTCTGGGTCCGGAATGGCTTATGTGAACCATAGGGAATATGTCAGGTTTATATCTCTATGAGAACAGATACCACATTTTATTACATGTCTTCTCCCTTTTGTTTGATGCCAGTGCTTGCTCATTAACTTTATTATTCTCTGTAGTATTTAACATAGAGTACTTTTTCAGCAAATCTGTTAAAGAAAATGAAAAGTATGTATAATTGCATTTAGTCTTGGTTATATATTAAATGTACTAACTATTAATCATGTTATTCTCAGTATCAGCATACTTGGAGAATCTGGAGACTCTTAAATGTTAGTGAAAACATTAAATTGAAGTTTGCAAACAGTTTGAGTTTATAGGCTTAACAGACAAATTTGAATCCTTCCTCAAAATTTTAGTAGAGCAAATGTTAATTGTAAGCCTTAAAACTTCATAAAAAATTGTCAGCATTTAAAGAGAATTTTGAATATAGTTTCACAGTATACAATGACATAGTAAGGACTCAGAGAATTTATAGTAGATGCCTTTGGTGGCTCATGCGTGTAACATAACATTGGTCTCGGGTGTGATGGTCAGATACTGTGAGCTCAGAGGGACTAGCCGCGACAGAATCCCTATTTAAATGCTGCTTTCTTTTCTGCTTTTCGGCTTTTTCCAAAACTGCTGGAGCCCACTGAGGGCATGCCCTTTTTCAGTGCCTTAGTGTAGAGTAGAAGTACAGATTGTTAGCAACTCTTAATTAATGGGGGATAGTAACTGTAAAATAAATGCTCTAGCCTCCCATCCTTTGGGTGCACAATTCCTGAGGCACACTCTATGCTTCTGTGTTGTCCACAGCAGCAGCCTCAACAGTGCATCCTTGTATTAGCATTTTCTCCTCTCTCAACTTGTTTTCCGCAACTCCCTCACTCCTGTCTCCTAGGGCTCCCTTAGTTGTACCTTTTGTAAAATCTAAACTAAGTCTTGAAAAAAGGAAATCTTTTTAAGTTAAAAATCAGTTCAGTTCAGTCCAGTCGCTCAGTCGTGTCCGACTCTTTGCGACCGCATGAATCGCAGCACGCCAGGCCTCCCTGTCCATCACCAACTCCTGGAGTTCACTCAGACTCACGTGCATCCAGTCAGTGATGGCATCCAGCCATCTCATCCTCTGTCGTCCCCTTCTCCTCCTGCCCCCAATCCCTCCCAGCATCAGAGTCTTTTCCAATGAGTCAACTCTTCCCATGAGGTGGCCAAAGTACTGGAGTTTCAGCTTTAGCATCATTCCTTCTAAAGAAATCCCAGGGCTGATCTCCTTCAGAATGGACTGGTTGGATCTCCTTGCAGTCCAAGGGACTCTCAAGAGTCTTCTCCAACACCACAGTTCAAAAGCATCAATTCTTCTGCACTCAGCCTTCTTCACAGTCCAACTCTCACATCCATACATGACCACAGGAAAAACCATAGCCTTGACTAGACGGACCTTTGTTGGCAAAGTAATGTCTCAGCTTTTAAATATGCTATCTAGGTTAAACAGGTTTTCCCAAACATATATGATCATAGAACCTTTGTTCGAATGGACTTCTGTTACCAGAAAATATAGTAAGTTTACGTATTTACTTGTAATATGTACATTACATAGGACAGTGAAGCTTACATGTTCAAACAAAGGGTCTTTTAGAATTGATAATTGTTGTTTAGTTGATAAGTCAAGTCTGACTCTTTGGAACCCATGGCAGCATGCCAGGCTTCCCTATTCTTCACCATCTCCCGAGTTTGCTCAAACTTATGTCCATTGAGTCAGTGATGCTATCTAACCATCTCATCCTCTGCTGCTCCCTTCTCCTTTTGCCTTCAATCTTTCCCAGCATCAGAGGCTTTTCCAACGAATTGGCTCATCGTATCAGGTGGCCAAAGTATTGGAGCTTCAGCTTTAGCATCAGTCTTTTCAATGAGTATTCAGGGTTGATTTCCTTTAGGACTGACTGGTTGGATCTCCTTGCAGTCCAAGGGACTCTCAAGAGTCTTCTCCAACACCACAGTTCAAAACCATCAATTCTTCAGTGCTCAGCCTTCTTTATGGTCCAGCTCTCACATCCATACATAACTACTGGAAAAACCATAGCTTTGACTATATGGACCTTTGTCGGCAAAGCGACATCTTTACTTTTAAATATGCTATCTGGCGTTGTCATAGCTTTCCTTCCAAGAAACAAGCATTTTCTAATTTCATGGCTACAGTCACTACCTGCAGTGATTTTGGAGCCCAAGAAGAGAATTTCTGTCACTGCTTCCACTTTTTCCCCTTCTATTTGCTGTGAAGTGATGGGACCAGATGCCATGATCTTACTTTTTGAATGTTGAGTTTTAAGTTCTTTTTTACTCTCTTCTTTCACCCTCATCAAGAGGCTCTTTAGTTCCTCTTCATTTTCTGCCATTAGAGTGGTATCATCTGCATATCTGAGGTGGTTGACATTTCTCCCAGGAATCTTGATTCCAGCTTATAACTTGTCCAGCCCAGCATTTCGCATGATGTACTCTGCCTGTGAGTTAAATAAACGGTGAGAATATACAGCCTTGCTGTACTCCTTTCCCAGTTTTGAAACAGTCAGTTGTTCCATGTCCAGTTCTAAGTGTTGCTTCTTGATCCACATACAGATTTCTCAGGAGACAGGTAAAATGGTCTGGTATTCCCATCTCTTGAAGAATTTTCCACAGTTTGTTGTAATCCACACAATCAAAGGCTTTCATGCAGTCCATGAAGCAAAAGTAGATGTTTTTCTGGAATTCCCTTGCTTTATGATCCAGTGAATGTTGGCAATTTGACCTCTGGTACCTCTGCCTTTTCTAAATCTGGCTTTTACATCTGAAAGTTCTCAGTTCAAGTACTGTGAGAGCCTAACTTGAAGGATTTTGAACATAACCTTACTAGCATGGGAAGTGAACATAATTGTCCAGTGGGTTGTACATTCTTTAGCACTACCCTTCTTTGGGATTGGGGTGAAAACTGACCTTTTCCAGTCCTGTGGCCACTGCTGGGTTTTCCAAATTTGCTGACATTGAGTGCAATACTCTTAACAGCATCATCTTTTAGGATTTGAAATAGCTCAGCTGGAATTTCATCACCTCCACTAGCTTTGTTCATAGTAATGTTTCGTAAGGTCTGCTTGACTCTACACTCCAGGATGTCTGGCTCTAGGTGAGTTGACCACACCATCTTGATTATTCAGGTCACTAAGACCTTTTTTGTACAGTTCTGTGTATTCTTGCCACCTCTTCTTAATCTCTCCTGGATCTGTTAAGTCCTTACTGTTTCTGTCTTTTATCGTGCCCATCCTTGCATGAACTGTTCCTTTGATACCTCCAGTTTTCTTGAAAAGATCTCTAGTCTTTCCCATTCTGTTGTTTTCCTCTGTTTCTTTGCATTTTTCATTGAAGAGGGCTTTATTATCTCTTCTTGCTGTTCTGTGGAACTCTGCATTCAGTTGGATATATCTTTCTCTTCTCCCTTGCTTTTTGCTTCTCTTTCTCTTCAGCTATTTGTAAGGCTGCCTCAGACAACCACTTTGCCCTTTAGCATTTCTTTTTCTTTGGTATGGTTTTGGTCACTGTCTCCTATACAGTGTTATGAACCTCTGTCCATAGTTCTTCAGGCACTCTGTCTATCAGATCTAATCCCTTGAATCTATTTGTCACCTCCACTGTATAATCATAAGGGATTTGATTTAGGCCATATCTGAATGGCCTAATGGTTTTCCCCACTTTCTTTAGTTTAAGCCTGAATTCTACTATAAGGAGCTAATTATCTGAGCCACAGTCAGCTCCAGGTCTTTTTTTGCTGACTATACAGAGCTTCTCCAGCTTCGGCTGCAAAGAATGTAATCAGTCTGGTTTCAGTATTGTCCATTTGGTGATGTCCACATGTCGAGTCGTCTCTTGTATTATTGAAAAAGAATTGACAATATCCATTTCAAGTAACGATGAAGCATCTTGAAAATGATTCTGTACCTTAATGAACCATTTGGCATTAAATCTGATGAGTAAAGTCAGGAATAGTTTTATGAACATAATAGATAAATTGAAGAATCATTAATCAGTGTATTTGTTTCAAAGACTTTACTTCCTGTAGTCCTACTTAGAGACTTAATAAATAAGTACATCTGAAAGATGTTACTAAAACTGGAGAGTTTTTCTTGGAGAATCTAGAAAAATTTGTTTGCCTGCTTGTTTCTAATGGCCAGTTTTTGCCAGTTTGCTATATAACAAATTGAGGGCCCTGTTACTACACAAGTATTGTTTCTAATAGCCATTTATTGCCAGTCTGCTATATAACAAATGAGAGCCCTATTACTATACAAGTATTAGTGATTAATGAAAATATTACTGTATAAGAACATAATCACACACAGAAAAGAGACAGCTTTTCATCCTTTGTGGGTTTAAAAGGAGTATTCAGACCAAGTTTGAGACTGATACACATTCATCTTAACTGAGCAGTGTGTGTGTGAGGGTATGTTTGTACCCTTAATTGCTTTTTCTTGTATTGGTCAAACTAGAAGGATAATAGTTTGGTTTTCAACTCTGTACATGCTGAGCTGGGTGCTTAAAGTAACCAATAAAGGTTTGCAAATTTTTAATAGATAAGTACTGTTAAATTTGAGTTGTTATAATTCCTTTTCTATTTAAAAAAACCCCAAGTCTTACTGAAACTGATTGTCTCACCTGGGAAAAGAACGTAATATAATTATCACCCCCCAAATTTGGTTGTCATATTTATGTTTCTAAGTTTATTGTGTCACTAAACAATTGCCTGTACTTGAGCACATGGCGAGAGAACCTAAATTATGTCTAAGAGCATTGATTGAAGCCACATTGATAATTTTTGTTTACTTTTTTACCATTGTCATTGTTTTAATGTTATTTATTTGGCTGTGGCATTTTCATACCTTTGTTAGAACTCACATTGATTTTTCAAATTTCATGTTAAATGTGATCACTAATTTAATTAAAAAGAAAAAAGGTAGTAGATGGAAGTAATGCTGTGGCCAGATAATGTAGTCACCTTACAATTTTTATTCATCTTATATAGACTCAAAACTTTGGAGAGGTTTCCAGGGTAATTTCTCTAGCAACATTTTGCCCTAGGATTATAATTTTTTAAAGTGTAGTATTCCTAGAGCAAATCTAAGTATATCAATGCAAACATTTAACTTGCATGCTAATATATGTTGCCATCTCACCTATCAACCTTTTTTAATACAGGACACTGATAAATATGTAGAGATCTAGCGTCACAAATCTGTTTAAAATGGTAAATTTTATTTGCTTATCAAACCATCATGGTTAAAATGTTGAATCTATTTGCATAAAAGAGCTTCAAAATTTATAAAGTTTAAACTTCATGAAATTTTGCTTCATAACTTTGTTTACACATCTTTAATAATTTTACATTATGCTGAAACTTAAGAGCTTGACATATTTTAAGTAAACTTTTTTTTTTCCTTGTTTTTAGTGGGAGATTTTGATAAGATCTGGAGAGAACATTGTGAGGATGAGGAAACTCTTTGTGAATATGCTGTTGCAATGAAAAATTTGGCAGATAATCATTGGGCAAAAACTTGTGAGGGCGAAGGTCGTATTGAATGGTGTTGTAGGTGAGTGTTTCTATGAACTAACATTTTTGGTTTCTGATGTCTCATTTAAATTCTTAAGTCTAAGTAATGCTGTATATGATTCATTGTACCAAAATAGAAATTTTTAGAACAGATGATGTCTTAGTTTCTCCCCCTTGCCTTACTTTATCTAGGTTTATTTCATTCATCTTTTTTAATCAAATTGTTTTTCTTTGATAAAACTTAAAATTTTTTGTTTCAACTTTTTAGAAGTATACCTTTAAGTACATTTAATATATTTAAGCATTGGTAGATTTAAAATATGAGATTTAATTAGCACTTGGGTCATTCATAAGTTATAGCATAGAAATTTCTTTAGATAATTATATTTGAATTCAAGTAAAAATTAATATTTTCCATTCTTTAAAGCTGAAAACATCTGTAAAAGTTTCCAATTTCTGAATTTTTATATGTGATTCAGGATATTCCAACTTTTATATTGACTTTGGATAATGTTTATTTTCTCATAGCAAAGCTTCTAATGTTACAAACATCAGAAAATGGAACACTGCTGATCATTTCTCTCAAGGGGTAAAATTATGAGAACATATTTGTATGTTGACTGAATTATGAATTCTCAAAAGCAAAACATTATCTGTCTGCTTGGACAATAAGTTTATGGTAACTTTAGGTTTATATTTCAATCCAATTATTTTTTATTCAAAGTTTTTGTTTTAATATCATTTAAAAATTACATAATTCCTATTTCATCCATTCAACAGATAGCCCAGATAAAAATATGTATTTTACTTAGTTCTTTTATTTATTCATTTAATAAATAATTTAAATGTTTGTCCATGTGTATCAGTCACATCAGAGGCACTGTAAGTACATCAACTAAACAGATAACATGCTTGCTGTCATGGAACTTAAATGCTAGTGGGAGTTAGAAGCAAGAAACAATTCATAAACTAAATATATACAGGTCAGAGAGTGGTAAGTGCTATGAGAAAAGTAAAGCAAAAAAAAAAAAGTAAATAAAATAAAGTAAATAGAAAAGAAGGCCTCACTGAAGTGATGTGTAAAAGACATGAAGGAAGTGAGAGAGCAAGCCTGAACAAGTCCAGAGGCCTTGAGACAGGAGCTCGCTGGCATGTTTCAGAAATAGCAAGGAGACCAGGGTGGCTACAGCAAAATGAAAAGGGGAGAGTGGTAGAACATAAGATAACAAATAGCTAGATTTTGTAGGATCTTGTGGACCATTATAAAGTCAGTGACCTTTATGCTGCATGAGATCAAAAGTCATTAAATGTTTTAAGAAGAAGTAACTGAACTGAACAGATTCTTATTAACATTTAGAAATGTGTCAAGAATTTTTTAAGAATTAATTGTAGTGTTAAGACAGACTATAGAAAAGGCAAGGATGATGGTAAGGAAACCAGTTAGGAAGCTACTACAATAATCAAGGCACAAAGTCACAGTGAAACAGTTTTCTTGGAGAGGGAGAGTGAGGACAGATGGTGTAGTAGGATCAATGTTCACACAAGTGTAATGACTTCAGAGAGGAGCAGGGGCGATGCTGATATATACATTGTGGTGATCATGATGATGTGTAAGAAAGGAGCTGGAAATATGAGGTAGGTGAGGAACAGTGAAAAGATTGGTATTATCAATAGATTGTGGAGCCAAAGAATTATGGAGTTGGGGAACTAAAGGAAGGAGCCAGAATCATAAGAAATGAGATGCTTGGAATTAGAATGTTTGGGGTTTTTTTTTTTTTTTTTTTTTTTTGCCTCTTCTAGAGCAGAAATTGGTTATAAATCTGACTGTTCTACGGACTATACATTTTCTCCTTCAAGCTAAGAAGCGCAATTTGAGACATGTCATTTCCCTTGTGACACAAAGTAATAATGTAATCCAATCAGGAAATCAGTACTATTGCTACTGAAGACCATCAACTCTTTGCTCTTAGCAGCACTGTTTTTAAATTAGTATTCCAGTACTTCAGGCCAGCTTTTAGACTTTATTTCAAATACCACTTTGATATGTGGTATTCTCACAGGAGCATTTACTTGTACCTTCCACTTGAATAATGAATCTGCCTCACACTTCACTCTTCCTTCTTTTTCCTCAGATTTCTGTTTTTATCAATAGTTACTGTATCTCCATGTGTTCTGAAAGAGGTCATTTTTAGGTCAAACTGCTAAAAGCAAACATTAATAAGAATTTAGATCAAACTGCCAAAAAAGAACAGTGGCAAAATATACTAAAAAGATTTTACTATGGGAAGTAAACACAAGAGAGGTTATAGTGGCTTTACCTTAAACTTAAAACTTGGGAGTGAAAAAAGACTTCAAACAATAAAGAATTTTGAAATGAGTTATCCATAATTCTAACTAGGGTTATATGTATTTTCTTTCCCTACTGACGATTCTAAGAGGGGAGTGTCAGTCTGAAAGCTAAGATGAACTTTAAGAGGGATTTGATAAAAGTTTGCTTCCAGTATTTATACTTAAAACTTAAGAGGAATTTGATATGTGAAATAAGACTTACTAACATTACCCTGCTGAGATTTTTGTTGACTGTTTAGCTTGAAGAAATTTATACATAAGATTTCCTTCTAAAAATGAGTAAAATTTTATTTGTAATATGAAGTATTTAAGTTGGAAACAAAGTATGATATAAAGCTATAATTGTATGTTTAATAAAAGAATTTCCCTTTTCTAACTCTCCATACAGAGGAAACTATAAACACACCATTTCCTGAACCATTTGAAAGTAAATTGCAGATAACATGCTATTTCATCTCCATTTTCTACATAACCATAATACTGTAAATACATTAAGACAATCATCAGTGATTTCCTAATTTCCTAAAATATCTAGTTCATAAATACAGATTTTTTGTATTATCCCCAAAACATTCTTTATAATATTTTCCCTAAATCAAGGCTCATGTATTGGTGGTTAGATTTTTTTTAGGTTCTTGTTTTTGTTTTCCCTAGCATTGAATTTTTAAAGAAATGTCAGTTGATTTGTAAAATATACCACATTCTGTATTTTTTTATTGTTGGTTCAAAATGATTACTGGCATTTTTCAAATATTCTACATATCCTTACCAATTTTTCTTTTTGGCTTTTTATTCTATTTTATTATTACCAAGAGAGATATTTTCAAGACTTCTTTTGATTCTTCTATAATAATTTGGCTATTCTTTAAAGATCTCATTTTTCTGTTAAAGTTCTCCATGTTTTCATCTCATCAGTTAATATTTTCCTCCATATAATTTAATTTATAATAGTTATTTTAAGTCCTTGTCTGCTTATTCCAACATAAAGTTAATTTGTGGGTCTGTTTCTTTTGGCCATTTTTTCTTTCGGTCAGGAATCATTTTTTCTTGCTTCGTTGTATGTCTTGTATATAAAAATATATACACTAGCCTAGTATTTAGAAGAGACTAGGGTAAATATTTAAATATTATTTACCCAGAGAAGGCATGCTTTTTTCTGATAGGCAGCTGAGATGAGAGATTGAACACTTTGAACTCATCAGGAGTTAAGCTGAGTTGAAACTGGATTACCTCATTAGATAGTTTCCGTTCACTTCTGGCTTTAAATGCCACGAGAGTGAGTCCTGTCATGTGTATATTCCAGGTGCCATCGTCTAGCAGGACTCTGGGACGCACACCCATGGAAGTGGAGTGAAGTGAAAGTTGCTCAGTCATGTCTGACTCTTTGCAACCCCATAGACTATATAGTCCATGGAATTCTCCAGGCCAGAATACTGGAGTGGGTAGCCTTTGCCTTCTCCAGGTGATCTTCCCAACCCAGGGATCGAACCCAGGTCTCCCTCATTACAGGCGGATTCTTTTTTTTTTTTTTTTAATTTTATTTTTTAACTTTACAATATGGTATTGGTTTTGCCATATATTGAATCCGCCACAGTTATACATGTGTTCCCCATCCTGAACCCTCCTCCCTCCTCCCTCCCCATACCATCCCTCTGGGTCATCCCATTGCACCAGCCCCAAGCATCCAGTATCGTGCATCAAACCTGGACTGGCGACTCGTTTCATATTATTCTTTACCAGCTGAGCCACAAGGGAAGCCCAAGAATACTGGAGTGGGTAGCCTCTCTCTTCTCCAGGGGATCTTCCTGACCCAGGAATCGAACCAGGGTCTCCTATATTGCAGATGGATTCTTTACCGACTGAGCTATCAGGGAAGACGCCCATGGAAGAGTGCAGAGAATTGTGCCTTTTTAGTCCCACTCCAAATCTCCAGTGAGTCCCCTCTCTCCCCCACCTTTTTCTTACTTGCAAAAAGACCTAAGGGGGAAAGCAGGAGAATGGGGAGAACAATCTCTGCATTTGAGTTTCTTAAAGTTTCCAGTCTGTCACATCATTCTAAGCTGCCATTGAAAGCTTGGCTGCTTTTCCTTTAAGCAAACAAAATTCCTCTACTTTGGAAGGCTTGATCCTTTACCACTCACCCACCCTTTCTGCAGATGCTCTAAGTGCCTCTGATCCCTTCACCTAGGAGGGCTTGTCACCTTTTGACATTTAGTTCCATTAGATCTCTTTGCATCCTCAGTTCTCTTGGTTTCTTTTTAATACATTATTTTTTAGATTGTATAGGTTCCCCCCACCCCTGCTTAGTTATAGTACAACCAGGGGCCTCTTGCGACTGTCTGTATCCTAATCCAAAACTAGCTTTGTGTCTTTGTTATGAATTTATTTGATTATTTTCTCATGGTTCCATTAAAATATTTCCTCAATCTCCTTTATTTCTTTTAAAGTGAAAGTTGAGTCTAAAATGTTGATTCAGGTCTCAGATTATTGTCAAAATATTTATTAGGTGGACTGCATACTTCATATTGCATCATGATAGCAAGTTCTTATTCAGGTTATTCCACAGTTAGAGATGCTAAATTTTGCCATTGGGTTAAGGTGGTAACTACTAGATCCTTCCATTGTAAACTTATGTTTTCCTGTTGTAATTAGCAAGTAATGTGTAGATTGGCATTTTTGGCCTGTGGATCAATCCTGTCTCTCAACAGTCTTTCAAGTAACCGGTTTATTTTGTTTATTAAATAAATTACTCCATTTGGGTTGCAAAATGATTTTTTTTTAATCATATCATTCCTTGCATTTATTACCGGTCATTCTTCTGTAAATAAAAAAACCTTCCTTTATGAAGAGGGAATGATTATAGAAAGGCTAGGTAAAAATAAACATATACTTGTAATTCTTTCTGTTTAATTACCAGTTTTCAATAATAGTTGATTGCAATTGTAACAAGTGAGTTTTTTGTGACTTTGTTTGGTTTGGTTTTTGGTAGATTTTGTTTGTTTTTGGAATATTATTGTAGCCTCTTGGATTGTTATTTATTTGCTTTTTCCATCAGTCTTTGATTTGTCTGTGAATGTGTATGTTTAAATTATTCCATATTTAGCTACTGGGAGCCTCTTCAAAGCTGGCTTCTGTGTATTGACATTACCTTTGAGCAGTATCTTGGTAGCTATGACAAGATAAATCTTTACTTTCCCAGTCAAGACCTAGAATCAAGGAGCCTTAATTTCTTGTAGGGGAAAACAGTAATTAGAAATTAAGATCTGGGCACGCGATGTACTACTGGTGTGTCCTTTCTTCTAGAATTTTTCAGTGAACATAGTTAAAATATATATAGTCTTAAATTCATAACTGATATTTTCTATTCAAATGTAACATTATAGGTTTTTTGCCTAACTTCTTTGTTTTATGTTTTATCTTATTTCTTCTGTTACACTGAAGGACTTAGTTCTGAATAATATTAATATGTTTGCTTTGTTCTATAGTTCACATAAAATGGTATCAAAATTACAGTACCAGTTTTACTTCTAACAATAAGCTGAGTGAAGTTTAAGATTTCTTTGCAGTTAGTTCTTTTGTCTTTAGAACATAGCTCACTAAAAGAATACTGTGTTTGAAAGTTACTTTAAAGAGTTCTTTTGTTTATGGTTATATTACCAATTTACTATGCAGTTAGTTTCCCTTTGTTTTATGGGGTTTTTTCTTATTTTCTTTTAACTTGGGGAAATATAAGACATGTACATGGTCCAAAAGTCAAAACTTAACAAAAAAAGGTATACTCAGAAGAAGCTCCCTTCCATTTTCTTTGTTTCTTTTTTCTCCGTTTTGCAGAAATTAGCAAATTCATACAATGTGTATACATGGATCCACCCTATCTTATTTCTGCAAATGGTACATGTCATGCACTCTCTTTTGTACCTTTCATTTTTACTTAATAGCATGTCATGGAGATCACTCTATTTGATATTGTATTCAGGATTCTCCAGAGAATCGGCTCGTGTTTGTGAAGGCTGACAAGTCCCAAGATCTGCAGGATGAGTTGACATGCCAGAGACCTAGGAGAACCAAACCAATGATATAATTCCAATTCTAAGGCCACCAGGCTCAAGATCCAGGAAGAGCTGCTGTTTCAGTTTGAGTCTGAAGGCAAGAAAAATTCAGTGTTCCAGCCCAAAGGCAGTTTGGCAAGAAGAATCTCATACTCTGGGGAGGGTCAATGCTTTTTCTTTATATAGACCTTTTAGTGATTGGATACAGCTAACCTCATTAAGAAGAACAAATCTGCTTTACTCAGTCTACCCATTTAATCTTAGTCTTATCTAGAAACATCCTTGCAGAAACACCCAGAATGTTTGACAGATATTTAGGCACCTGGTAGTCCAGTCAAGTTGACACATAAATTGACTATCACCAGTATATAGATATCTTACTCATCTTATGTTACAAGCTTTTTCTGTTACAAATAGTAACAGCTATAATGAATAACCTTGTGTATATTCATTTTGCATTTTTGACATTGTATCTTTGTAGATGTGGAATTGCAGAGTAAAAGAGTAAATACATATGTGATTTTGTTGGATATTGCCACATCACCCTCCACAGAAGTTATATCATTTAATTCCACCAGCAAAGATGAGAATACCTCAGTGATGTGTTTAAAGTTCCCTGTTTTAGTTGTGTCTGTTTCTCCATGCATTTCATGGAGTTTCTGCTTTGTAAAGATGGCTGCTATGATACATAGCACATTGCTTCATTGGGAATTGTGACCTTCAGCATTATAAACTATCTTTTAAAATTCATTTAATGCTTTTTTGCCTCCAGCCTTTTCACCAACATCTTGGAAGTCATAGATGAAGCTCATGCTTTCAAAATATCTTATAATTATGATATTATATGAGTTATTACATTCCAAAAGCTTTTTTTTTTGTAGTTTTGTTACAAGATGCATAGTTTGGCTAAATATAAAACCTTTGATTCACTTTGTTTCCTTCTGTTTTGAAGAAAATGTTGGGCTATTTAGTCTCCTTTTGTATCTTTTTTCTCTCTTTCTCCCCACCTCCACTATCCCCCGTCCTTTCCCCTTCACTGTATTGAACCATTTGCAAGTCAGTTGCAGAAATCACAATACTTTCGTTCCTGAATACTTCAGTGGATATTATTGCACTTACTTGTTACCCATGTGGTCTTCTTTAGGAAAAATACTCTAGGGTTTGGGTTGTTCGGGATTTTTTCTTTTTTGGTGTTTTATGACATCTTGTAAAGTCATTATAGACTGGCCCTCAGTTTGGATTTGTATGGTTGTTTCTTTGTAATTAGGTTCAAATTAAGCTTATTAGTAGTAAGAATATCACATAGGTGACATTGTATCCTTCTCAAGGTACTGTCAGGCAAATGATATCTTTTCTGTGTTCATTTTTTTTTTCCCTTTCAAATAGTCTTGATTTTGTTTTCTAGCAGTTTAGGTTCACAGCAAAATTGAACAGAAAGTTCAGGTAGTTCCCATGTATACCCTGCCCCACATATGGGCAGGCACACCGCTATCAACAGTCCACATGTAGTGCTACCTTTGTTACAGTTGATGAGCCCACACTGACACATCATTATAATCCAAAGTTCATAGTTTATATTAGGGTTCACTTTTGGTGTTATATATTTATGGGTTTTGACAAAAATGTGATCAGTATCTACCATTACAGTATCATACAGAATAATTTCATTGCCCTAAAAATCCTCTGTGCTTCAGCTCTTAATTCATTCTACTCCCATTCTCCTCCTCCCCAAACAACTACTTAGTTTTTTGTTTTTTTTTTTTTTACCGTCTCCATAGTTCTGCCTTCTCTACAATGTATATATTTGGAATTACAGTATTTAACCTTTTCATATTGACATCTTTCATTTAATAATATGCATTTACGGTTCCACTGTGTCTTTGTTGGCTTGATAGCTTATTTTTTTTTAGTGGTGAATAGTATTTCCATTGTCTAGGTGAACCACAGCTTATTTATCCATTCAGCTACTGAAGGATATTGAAGAGACAGAGGAACTAGAGGACAATTGCCAACATTCGGTGATCATGGAGAAAGCAAGGGAGTTCCAGAAAAACATCTACTTCTACTTCATTGACTACACTAAAAGCCCTTGTATGGATCACAGCAAACTATGGAAAATTCTTAAAGCGGTGGGAATACCAGGCCACCTTACCTGTCTCCTGAGAAACCTGTTTGCAGGTCAAGGAGCAACAGTGAGAACCGGACATGAAACAACAGACTGGTTCAAAATTGGAAAAGGAGCACCACAAGGCTGTAGTTGCCATTCTGCTTATTTAACTCCTGTGCAGAGTACGTCATGTGATGTACTGATGTGTGGGCTGAATCAACAAGCTGAAATCAAGATTGCTAGGAGAAGTATCAGCAACCTCAGATATACAGATGGTACCACGTTAATGGCAGAAAGTGAAGAGGAACTAAAGAATCTCTTAATGAGAGTAAAGAAGGAGAGTGAAAAAGCTGGCTTGAAACTCCGTATTCAAAAAACTAAGATCACTATAGACAGGGACTGCAGCCATGAAATTAAAAGATGCTTATTCCTTGGAAGAAAAGCTATGACAAACCTAGACAGTGTATTAAAAAGCAGAGACATCACTTTGCTGACACAGGTTGGGATAGAAAAAGCTGTGGTTTTTCTGGTAGTCATACATGGATACGAGAGTTGGTCCATAAAGAAGGCTGAGCACTAAAGAATTGTTGCTTTCAAATTGTGGTGTTGGAGAAGATTCTTGAATACCTTGTATTTCAGGGCAATCAAACCAGGGAATCCTAAAGAAAATCAATCCTTAATATTCATTGGAAGGACTGTTGCCAAAGCTCCAATACTTTGACCACCTGATGCAAGGAGCCAACTCATTGAAAAAGACCCTGATACTGGGAAAAATTGAAGGCAAAGGGAGAAGGGGCTGATAGAAGATGAGATGGTAGCATCACTGACTTAATGGACGTGAATTTGAACAAACTCTGCGAGATAGTGGAGGACAGAGGAGCCTGGCATGCCATAGTCCATGGGGTTGCGGTCATACAAGACTTAGGAACTGAACCTCAACAACTGAAGGGTATCTTGTTTGCTTGCCTATGTTGGCAGTTATGAATAAATGCTATAAACACCCATGTGCAGGGTGATGTGTGGAAATAAGTGTTCCTTTTTTGGTAAATACCACAAAACTTGATTGTTTGATTATATAGGAAGAATATATTTAGTTTTGTAAGAAGCTACCAACTATCTTCCAAAGTAACTGTACCATTTTGCATTCCCACTAGCAATGAATGAGAGTTTTGTTCCACATCTTCACCAGTGTTCAGTGTTGTTAGTGTTCTGGATTTTGGTCATTATAATAATGTATTGTAGTATCTCATTGCTATTTTAATTTGCATTTATTTCTCCAATGATATATGACATTGAGCATCTTAAGCTTATTTGAAATTTATATACCTTCTTTACTGTGGTGTCCATTTAGGTGTTTTGCCCATTTTTTAATCAGGTTGTTTATGTTCTTAATGTTGAGTTTCAAGAATTCTTTATATATTTTGGATAATAGTCCTTTATTAGATATATCTTTTGTAGATATTTTCTTCTAATCTATGACTTGTCTTCTCAGTCTCTTGACATTGTCTTCTGCAGAGCAGAAGTTTTTTTTATTTTAGTTAAGTCTAGCTTCTCAGTTTTTCCTTTTATAGATTGTGACTTGCATTTGACTTTTTAGATACAACATCCAAAGTCATCTAGATTTTCTTCTGGAAACTTTTGAAACTCTAAAGAGTTTTATGGTTTTGTGTTTTACATTAAAGTATGTAATCCATATAGAGTTGATTTTGTGAAGGTTGTATTGTCTGTGTCTAGGTTCATTTTTGGTATTCAGTATCCAGTTAAAGCCTCTCGATGAAGGTGAAAGAGGAGAGTGAAAAAGTTGGCTTAAAACTCAGCATTCAGAAAACGAAGATCATGGCATCTGGTCCCATCACTTCATGGGAAATAGATGGGGAAACAGTGTCAGACTTTATTTTTGGGGGCTCCAAAATCACTACAGATGGTGACTGCAGCCATGAAATTAAAAGACACTCCTTGAAAGAAAAGTTATGACCAACCTAGATAGCATACTGAAAAGTAGAGACATTACTTTGCCAACAAAGGTCCGTCTAGTCAAGGCTATGGTTTTTCCAGTGGTCACGTATGGATGTGAGAGTTGGACTGTGAAGAAAGCTGAGTGCCGAAGAATTGATGTTTTTGAACTGTGGTGTTGGAGAAGACTCTTGAGAGTCCCTTGGACTGCAAGGAGATCCAACCAGTCCATTCTGAAGGAGATCAGCCCTGGGATTTCTTTAGAAGGAATGATGCTAAAGCTGAAACTTCAGTACTTTGGCCACCTCATGGGAAGAGTTGACTCACTGGAAAAGACTCTGATGCTGGGAGGGATTGGGGGCAGGAGAAGAAGGGGATGACAGAGGATGAGATGGCTGGATGGCATCACTGACTCGATGGACGTGAGTCTGAGTGAACTCCGGGAGTTGGTGATGGACAGGGAGGCCTGGCGTGCTTCGATTCATCGGGTTGCAAAGAGTCGGACATGACTGAGCGACTGAACTGAACTGATCGAGTTTCAGCATTATTTGTTTAAAAGACTATCTTTACTTCACTGTATTGCCTTTGCTCCTCTGTCAGAGATCAGTTAAATGCATTTACATATACCTATATCTGGGCTCTCTATTCTGTCCACATTGATCTATTGTCTATTGTTTTGCCAACAGTATACTGTCCCTGATCACTACTAATAGTATGGTAATAGCTTTATATTATGTCTTGAAATCAGAATGTGTCAGTCCTCCAGCTTTACTCTCCCTCATCACCGTGTTGGCTGTCCTGGATCTTCTGCCCATCTGTGTAAACTCTAGAAACCATTTCTTTTGTCAATACGGTATTTTGCTCTGTTTCTGATTGGGATTGTGTTGAATGTATAAATTTGAGAAGAACTAACATAGTGATAGTATTGAGTCTTCCTATTCATATTCATGGAATGTCTGGCTATTTATTTAGTTCTTCTTTATCCTCAGCTTTTTAGTTAATCTCCAATTTGAAATGTTTTTCATATCTGCAATTGTTTGATTATATATAATTAATATTGAAGTATTATGTTACAATTTTCTTCTCTTTTATAGCTGTTTTTATTTTTATGTTTTTAAGAATTTTCATCTACTGAAAAGTTTCGATTTGTCTTTCCTTCTAATAGAAACTTGTATGGTTGCTGGGTTTATTGGACATTTTTTTATGTGTTTTGACTATTATGTTGGAGTGTCTCTAGACATATAGGTAGGGGTTTGGGTGACTTACTTGGTTTCTTAATTCCATAGAACCTTGTTTGATTGCTTTTGGCTGATACATGAATTTTTTAATGGGTATAACTTATGTCGGTATGCTCTTTATTCTTCATTGCTTCATTCCTTCCATTTATCAGCACACCTCCAGATACCCCCTTTTTTCATGGTGCTTCCTTTCTCCCTCAGAAATAATACCTTCTCAAGGCTTTCACCTTTGGCGACAGCCCTTCTCATATACCTTTCAAACTGTTTCTTTTTGGCCTTCCTGTGGCTAATGCTTTATTTCACTGCATTCTGCATTCTTAAGGTTTCTCCACTCAGAGTTGGACTGTCTTGGTAGTAAACCTTAGCTGGTTTTATCTGTTTTTTTTTTTTTTTTTTGCCACCTTAGAGACCCCACCATACCTTCCTCTTTTACAAGGTCCTCATCTGACTCTGTACTTGGATAATTTCAAAGCCAACTCAGTTGGCCTCAGATTTTTGTCTCCAAATTACATGTATAATTAGGTACTATTCCTGTTTCCTAGTTATGCCATAGGTATGAGCTGTGTGTGCTCTTATCCTAATGATTTGTGTATTTTTTGGAACTTGT
The DNA here is from genome assembly GCF_003369695.1 of Bos indicus x Bos taurus. Lineage (NCBI taxonomy): Eukaryota > Metazoa > Chordata > Mammalia > Artiodactyla > Bovidae > Bos > Bos indicus x Bos taurus. The sequence continues at coordinate 64,200,223 of NC_040079.1, read as the reverse complement.
GCCTGGAGATGTGTACTCACATAGGATTGCTGTGAGTATCTGGAATCCTAGCCCTTTAAGTATTCTGCAGTCCAGCTTCTAGGTAATTATGAGATTGAGCCATATAAATTTGGTTCAGTTTTGCACTATTGAATACCAGCAATTCTGTATGGTTCCACCTAATAGAAGGGTAAGCGATCTTTTTACTCTTGTGTATATGATAAAGGTATTATTTTTAGTATTAATTCCAAGGTTTTAAGGCTGTATTTAATTAACCCTACAGAGGTTTAATTAACATACAATAAAATACATCCATTTTAGTGTACAGTTCAGTGAGTACTGATAGTTGTTTACACTTATGTACCACCACCATGTCAAGACATAAAACTTTCCATCACTCTAAAAAGCTCTAATGTATACCGTTGTAGTCAGCCTTACCCCCCACTCCAAGAAACCAGTAAACCACTTCTGTCATTAGGTTAGATTTCTAAAGGCCACATTCCTACATTGGCCTGTCAGTCTTTCATGATCTCAGGTTTGCTTCTCTCCAAGTGTCACCTGGCTATCATTCCTCTCTTTGGCCTCAGGGCCTTTTCATTTATGAGTCCATCAATGTGTTTTCTGCCTGGGACTTTAAATTTCACATGCCTTGAAGTTATGTCTGTCTCTGCAGGATCCATGATGCTTTTCTCTTCCTTGACTTTGCTCATGCTGTTCTCTACCAGGAAAGGACTTTCCTCCTTAACTAATGTTCTCCCTAGCCTGATTTATTCCTACTCATCTTTCTAAAATCAGATTTTATACTACTGATTTTAGACTGGATGATATTTATAAATTGTATTTTCTTTATTATATAAATGTCTCCTTCACTAGTTTGAGCACCTTGAAAGCAGCAATGTCCTCTTCAATTTGCTTTCCCATCACCTGTGTACCTGGCACATGATAGGTAGTTAATAAATGTTTGATTAATGATAAATGAGTTTCAACTCTTGTATATAATTTGAGTTAAAATTAAATCTCCATAGGATCAGTTAAAGACATCTTTAATAGATATTTAGGCAAACTGAAATTGAGCTAATAGTATTTTTTAAGTGTGAGGAGAAATGGGCATTGTTTGCTTACACACCATAGTTGTACTTGCAAAAATTAGTTTTAAAGTACTTTTTCAGTTCTTCTCTAGCCATGTGTTTATGGAACTGTATCAGTCAGTGTCTGTGGAGAAAAATAGTCCATCTTTGTTCAAAGAATGAGCTATATGGAATAATAATGATTTGAAGTGAAGTGAAATGAAGTCTCTCAGTCATGTCCAACTCTTTGCAACCCCATGGACTGTAGCCTACCAGGCTTCTCCGTCCATAGGATTTTCCAGGCAAGAATACTGGAGTGGGTTGCCATTTCCTTCTCCAGGAGATCTTCCCAACCCAGGGATTGATCCTGGGTCTCCAGCATTGTAGGCAGACGCTTTACCGTCTGAGCCACCTTTAAGATCTGTAAAGAAAGATTTGTTTAGCTTCCATTCACATTCACTTTAAACTTTGATAAGTATATCAGTTAATTGTTTACTTGTGTGTCTCCTGTCATATAATAAGCTCAAGGGCCAGAGGTAGATCACAGCAGTCTTTTTTCTTATAAGTTAAGCTAGTGAATATCTTGAGTTGATTCTGTGCTTCATATTTATTGCCCTGTTACATACCCAGGCATGGTACCCTACTATATTCATCCTAAAATTGTATTGTGTATTAGTCACTCAGTTGTGTCCAACTCTTTACAACCCCTTGGATAGTAGCCCACCCTGCTCCTCTGTCCATGGGATTCTCCAAGCAAGAATACTGGAGTGGGTTGCCATTTCCTTCTATAAAATTGTAATAGGTATGAAGAAAATCGTTTAATATTTAATGTTAATACCAGTCATTAGTGTCTGATTCTAGATGACAACCTGATGTGGTTTTATATTTTCCAACATATCTTGAAAAATCTGCATTTTAATATTCATTTATATTATAAAAATTGGGACAAACAGTAATGGTCTCTTGATGGGTAGGAATAATTTCCAGGTATTATAAAAATCACTATTATATTCAAACCTTTGTTCTTTCTGAATGTATACCTTTATAATATGATACTGTTTTTACCTGAACTAGATTTTTATGCTCTTCTTTCTATGTTGGCAACCTGATTTTGTGCCTTTGTTTTTATAAACTAGGAGGGATCTGAAAAACAGCTGTGCTACCAGCAGAGCTGGCTCAGAATTAAACAGTGACTACTGTTCTTCTTGAATGTGTCACTGAATAGCAGAGTTATCTAAGCTTTTCTGGAGGAACTTATGTTTTAGCTAAGAATAAAGTTCAGCAAAACATATAGGTATTGTGCTTCTGAAAAAAAACTTCTAATTTATTAAACATAATCCATGATCTTGCTTTGTTGTATGGTAAAAAATTTGAAAGTGCTACAGGTACTCAAACTTACCCTCTATGTGACATTTAAAAAATATGAAACTATAATTTGAAAATTTCCCATTTTTATTAATAAAGGGTAATATTTGTCCATTTTTATTTTATATCCATACTGTTGTTTAAAATATAACTTTATTTTGCATTGTAGTGTGTGCAGAGAATATTTCCAAAATGGTGGGAAGAGAAAAGCACTTGAAAAAGATGAGAAAAGAGCTATACTCGGCACTAAGACCACTCCAGCCTTAAATACGCATGAATCTTCTAAACTTGAAGGTCATTTAACCAACCTCAGCTTTACAAACCCTGAATTTATAACTGAGTAAGTATATCTGTGTTAATAATGTAAAATAATGGTTTACAACAGGTAGTGGGCAGTTTGCTTCTCTGGTAGTGTTAGTTTGAGAAATGTAAATTTGTAATACTATTACATAGGAAAGTAGCATAAACTTTTAAGGGACATCTGGGAAACTAATAGTTCCATAGCATAGATTGGTCTTACTAAAAATGAGAAAGAATCATTCATTAAATGTTATAATAATTATATTTATGGTAATACAAAATATGAAAACAGCAAAATCCAATTAAATTAAATTTAAAGTGGCTGTCCACTAACAAAGAAAGCACAAATAAAGAATTGATAGAAGATGATGATGATGATGATGATGATGATCAGGCTTCTGTGGTGGTTCAGCTGGTAAAGAATCTGCCTGCAATGCAGGAGACCCAGGTTCGATTCCTGGGTTGGGAAGATGCCCTGGAGAAGGGAATGTCTACCCACTCCAGTATTCTTGCCTGGAGAAGTCCATGGACAGAAGAGCTTGGCAGTCCATGGAGTTACAAAGAGTTGGACATGATTGAGTGACTAACACGTAGATTACTAATAGAATTAATTGCCATTATTTTATTGTCAATATAAAAACCTGCCTGCTGGTAATACATATGCATATAGGCACAAATTTTATTTAATAAATACATGAGTATTTTCCCAGTTTTATTGAGATATAATCGACATATAGGGGCTTCCGTGGTGGCTCAATGGTAAAGAATCCACCTGCAACGCAGGAGAAATGTGGGTTCAACCCCTGGGTCTGGGAGATCCCATGGAAAAGGAAAAAGCAACCAACTCCAGTATTTTTGCCTGGGAAATCTCACAGACAAAGGAGCCTGGCAGGCTATAGTCCATGATGTTGCAAGAGTCAGACATGACTTAGCGACTAAACCACCACCACCAGTCGACATACAACATTGTTTAAGACATACAACAAAATGATTTAATATGTATATAATGTAAAAAGATTACCACAGTGAGTTTAGTTAACCATACCTCACCTAATTACCCTTTTTTCCTTATGAGAACTTTTATTAATATCAGTTATCAAATATTCAATATAGTATTGTTAACTATAGTCACCACACTGGACATTATATCTCCAGAACTTAATTGAAAATACCTTTCACCCAATCTCCTATCTTCAAATCCTTAGCTCTGACAATCACAAATCCGATTTCTGTTCCTATCAGTTTGATTTTCTTTGATTCTACATAGAAGATCATATAGTATTTGTCTTTTCATGTCTGACTTCAGTTAGTGTAATGACCAAGGTCCATCTGTATTCTCGAAAATGGCAAGATTTCCCCCTTTCTTATGACTAAATAGTATTTCACTGTGTGTTCAGTGCAATTAATTACTAATAGTATTAAAATTATTTTTATATTGTAGTATCAGAATAAGTTGGTGGAATCAAGTAATATTTTATTACTCCCTTAAAATAATTCTAGAAACATTCCTGACAGACAGTGAAGGCTAACCATGGAAATTAAACTAAACTCTTAAAACAGTTACACACCTGTGATTATCAACATAACATTTCCTTTGGTTATTTTGATTTTGTACCATGTTGAAATATCTAGTTGGGTATTTTTTTTTTTTGCTTAGTCACTCTGTCTTGTCTGATTATTTGTGATCCCATGGACTGTAGCCCACCAGGCTCCTCTGTCCGTGGGGATTCTCCAGACAAGAATACTGGAGTGGGTTGCCATGCCCTCCTCCAGGGGATCTTCTCAACTCAGGGATTGGACCCAGGTCTCCCACACTGCAGGTGGATTCTTTACTATCTGAGCCACCAGGAAAGCCCAGTTAGGTATAAACAATTTCACTAAAAAATTAAAATATGTTTGATTAATTCTGTAGGAAAAGATCTTTACCTTTATTCAAAGGTTACTACAAAGCTTATAAAGCATAATGAGTTGCTAAACAGCTTATACCTCAAGTATTCATTCTTAAGTATTTTAAAAATATTGACCAGTGTAAGAAATTATAGGGACTTCATTCATGGTCCAGTGGTTAAGTCTTTGCGCTTCCAACACAAGGGACATGGGTTCAATCCCTGGTTGGGGAACTAAGATCCCACATTCCACATGATGTGGCGAAAAAAAAAGAGAAATGATATAGTTACACAACTACCAAAAAACCAGGTACATATGGAAAATATGAATCTTAGCATTTTTATATGGTTCTTTATTACAGGCTCTGTTTCATTGTTGAGATAACCCTGTTTGTTACATCATTGTCATATTTTCCTTTAATTCTTTAAACATGGTTTCTTTGAATTTTTTGAGCATTTCTATAATAGCTGATTTGAGGTCTTGGCTAAATACAACATTTGGACTCACTCAGAATCTTTCTATTTACTGCCGTTATTCTAGAATTTGGATTACACTTTCCTGTTTTTCCTGCATGTCTCATCACTTTTTGTTGAAAACTGTCCAGTGTATTTTTGGTCATTTGTTTTGGAACTCTTGTTTGGATTTTTCCCTCAAGGAAGATGGGTAGTGATGGTTTTTTTAGTAGTCTGCCTGTACTTAGTTTGTGGGATCTGTTTCCCTGGTAGTTTGTACATTATTATTTTTAATTTTTTAGGCTGGTTTGCTAGGGTTGCAACTGTGTCTAGACAGATTAGGGGTCAATGATAAGTCAGAAGTTGTGCTCAAATACCTCTCTAAACCTGTGAGGCCTCCACCCTTTGCCAGTGGATGTGTGTTGATTTGGGAGTACATTTAAAATTAAGGCAGTGTTCAAGTCTGCCTCACCTTCTGCTTTCTGTCAGGCCCTCATGGGTCTCCAGTACATGTTCATTTAGCCTCCCAATCAGCCAAGGCTATGTGAAGAGTTTCTGTAGCCCTTCTGTGTCTCTCTCATTTCCGGAATCTTTGCGGAATTTCTAAATTTCTGACCAGCCTTCCAGTCTACAGTTCAGGCCAACCAAAACTGCAACCTGAAGCTAGCATAGCTGCTTACATTCCCTGTTTGTTCCTTACCGAGTTTGCTACTTAATTTTGTGTGTGTTTTTCACTGTTTACTCAAAATCCCTTTAACCCTTTCCAGAAGTGAAGTTGCTTTTTTTCACAGCCAGCCCTATCCTCAAAGAATTTCCATACCAGCTGAGAAAAGGGTGAAGGTAATGAGGGTGGCTTCAGGCAAAGGCACCACAAATCCCCACTGTTGTTAACCAAGATTCAGCTAGTTTTCATGAATTAACACTTAGCAACATGCTTGTGTATGTTCGAGCCCTCAAATGGTTGTTTTTTAAGATTGTGTTCTTTGTTATAGTTGTTTCTTGAAGAGTGTATTTGCCAGCCTCTCCCTTGCTATAGTCAAATTTCAGTCTCTGGTTTAATTTTAAAGGAAAAAGAGTAGTTTTAAGTACTTAAAAGAAATATGATTGTTTATATGTTATTGTTTAACTATTAATGTCATTGTTTAACTATCAGTGGTTTAAATATTGAAGTTAAGCATTGAAACATCTTAGCCTAAGATGGCTAGGTTTAGATTTTCTTCATTCTAGAAACTATTTCATACAGCATCTGGCCCCAGTATGTTCAAGTATACTTATTCTTCCTATTCCTCTTACTCTTACTGCAGCTTGTATTCTAGTACTATGGAACTATGTAAATTTCCTTAGTGGTATATGCTTGGTCTCACTGGCAGTTGCAAGTGCAGTATATCCTTTTTCTGATCAACTATTGGTATATTACATTAGGATATATTTGAAATATCTTCCCTTTCAGAATTTAACTTGAACATCTCAAAAGAATTGATACTCTGGTACCAATAGCAAACCTTTTTATAGCTCTATTACAGTACTTCTCAAGTTGTATTAAAGTAATTATTGTATATTTTTCTGACTACAAATTAAATAAGATAACAGTGTGAAAATGTGGAAAAATTATTACCTAATTCTGGTTACATTTAGGTATATTTCTTTCCAGTCCTTTTAATAGGCCTCATTTCTTACACAATAGAGACCATATAATATAAAAATTTTTATGTAAACTGCTCTTGCTATGCTATTGAAACAATCATTCTGCATTATACTTTATCATAAATAATCTACCACTGTATGCATCTAAATATAAAGTGATCCCCAGTACAAAATAATGCTCAGTTTTCCCAAAGAGAATCTCTGCTCTCTTGTACATAACACTTGCAGAGAGGTAAATGAAATAGTCAAAGGTCAGATGTTTACTCTATTTATAGATATTATATAGGTGATATGTGTTTATTGCTATCTGAATCTGTTTAACTTGTGATTTTGCATAGCAAGCGTAGATGTGCTCAGTCATGTCTAATTCTTTGTGACTCCATGGATTATAGCCAGGCTCCTCTGTCCATGGAATTTTCATGGCAAGAATACTGGAATGGGTTGGGATTTCCTCCTCCAAGGAGGAAATTTCCCCACCTAGGGATTGAACCCGAATCCCTTGAATCTCCTGCATTAGTAGGTGGATTCTTTATCACTGTGCTACTTGCAAATGTAGATAGCAAAGATTATCTTTTTCCTGGTCTTATCCCAAAATAAAGTCATTTTGATTTCTGGGTTCAGATAAGTTCTCACAGCAAAAATACCTTTGGTCTTTTTTCACTTACATTTTATGAAGACCAAAAATTTTTTATTGCTGCTGCTGCTAAGTTGCGTCAGTCGTGTCCTACTCTGTGCCACCCTGTAGACGGCAGCCCAACAGGCTCCTCTGTCCCTGGGATTATCCAGGCAAGAATACTGGAGTGGGTTGCCATTTCCTTCTCCAGTGCATGAAAGTGAAAAGTGAAAATGAGGAGTCACTTTTAAAATAGCATCTATAGCTCAGAATTGAGATGTTACTTTTTGAGTTTTATCCCAAGCCCCAATTACTGCCATTCTTTCTAATAGTAAAATAGCTGTGTCCCAACCCTCCTTCATCTTGTACATATATACTTGTAAATGATATGAAATAAGTACTTTGATGCCTTTTAAAAAGTTTGATTTTTTTTTTCAAAACATTTACCAAATAAACCATATTCTGGGCTGTAAAACACACCTTAACAAATTTAGAAAGATTTGAGTTATAGAAGATATTCTCTCAAACCACAATAGAATTAAACTATAAATCAATAACAATGAGAGCTCAGTTCAGTTCAGTCACTCAGTCGTGTCTGACTCTTTGCGACCCCATAAATCACAGCACTCCAGGCCTCCCTGTCTGTCACCAACTCCCGGAGTTCACTCAGACTCAAGTCCATCGAGTCAGTGATGCCATCCAGCCATCTCATCCTCTGTTGTCCCCTTCTCCTCCTGCCCCCAATCCCTCCCAGCATCAGAGTCTTTTCCAATGAGTCAACTCTTGCGCATGAGGTGGCCAAAGTACTGGAGTTTCAGCTTTAGCATCATTCCTTCCAAAGAAATCCCAGGGCTGATCTCCTTTAGAATGGACTGGTTGGATCTCCTTGCAGTCCAAGGGACTCTCAAGAGTCTTCTCCAACACCACAGTTCAAAAGCATCAATTCTTCTGCGCTCAGCTTTCTTCCCAGTCCAACTCTCACATCCATACATGACCACGGGAAAAACCATAGCCTTGACTAGATGGACCTTTGTTGGCAAAGTAATGTCTCTGCTTTTCAGTATGCTATCTAGGTTGGTCATAACTGTTCTTCCAAGGAGTAAGTGTCTTTTAATTTCATGGCTGCAGTCACCATCTGCAGTGATTTTGGAGCCCAAAACAATAAAGTCTGACACTGTTTCCACTGTTTCCCCATCTATTTGCCATAAAGTGATGGGACCAGATGCCATGATCTTCGTTTTCTGAATGCTGAGTTTTAAGCCAACTTTTTCACTCTCCTCTTTCACCTTCATCAAGAGGCTTTTTAGTTCCTCTTCACTTTCTGCCATAAGGGTGGTGTCATCTGCATACCTGAAGTTATTGATATTTCTCCTGGCAATCTTGATTCCAGCTTGTGCTTCTTCCAGTCCAGCGTTCCTCATGATGTACTCTGCATATAAGTTAAATAAGCAGGGTGACAATATACAGCCTTGATGAACTCCTTTTCCTATTTGAAACCAATCTGTTTTTCCATGTCTAGTTCTAACTGTTGCTTCCTGACCTGCATACAAATTTCTCAAGAGGCAGGTCAGATGGTCTGGTATTCCAGACAATGAGAGCTAAAGGGCCCAAAATGTTTGTAGACTCTCTAATTAGCATATGTGTCACATAAAAAGTCACAGTAGAAATTTTTAAATATTGATACTTTGGACTAAATGAAAATGCATCTTATCACAATTGAAGAGCTATAGTGAAAGCAAGCTTAGAGGGAAATTTTTAACATTGAATGCATATATTAGAAAAGAAGAACGATGTAAAATCAGTAATATAAGCTTCTACCGTAGGAAACTAGGAAAACAAAACCAAATTAGATCTAAAGTAAAAGGAAAAGAAATATTGAAAATTAGAATAGAAATTAATGAAATCTGAAAACAGGGAAACCACAGAGAAAATCAGTGGAACCAAAAGCTGGTTCTTTGAAGGGCAGTAAAACTGATAAACCTCTGGTCAAACTACCAAGAAAAAAAAGATAAATTACTAATATTAAAAATGAAAGAAAACAATGACTATTGATACCATGGACAGTAAAAGGATAATATAGGAATATTATAAATAACTATGCCCACAAATTTGATAACTTAGATGAAATGGATATGACTGTGTGTATAAAAATGATGACCAAAATTCTTTTTGGAGGGCTTCTTAAACTAAATGTGCTTCCTTGGTAAGATATAAAGCATTCCCCCCAGATTCTGTTAAACTCAGTTTATAAGATTTTTATTATAGTTTGTATATTATGCCCTCAATAGAAAGTAAATTAAAGATTTACTATCTAAAACAGTTTATTATCTTAGTAATTAGAATTGAATCTAATTTGATCTAATAAAAATATAAAGCTAGTTAGACTTATGTAGAATTACAGAAAAGTAATTTAGAAAATAGGGTCTTTGGTGTTTTAACTAACAATTTACCATTCTCTAATGAGTTATTGCTGCAGCTGCTGCTAAGTTGCTTCAGTCGTGTCCAACTCTGTGCGACCCCATAGACAGCAGCCCACCAGGCTCCCCCGTCCCTGGGATTCTCCAGGCAAGAACACCGGAGTGGATTGCCATGTCCTTCTCCAGTGCATGAAAGTGAAAAGTGAAAGGGAAGTTGCTCATTCGTGTCTGACCCTCAGCGATCCCATGGACTGCAGCCTTCCAGGCTCCTCCATCCATGGGATTTTCCACTGGAGTGGGGTGCCATTGCCTTCTCTGAATGAGTTACCTAAAGCCTAGTAAAACTCATCCTAAAATATCAGTGAATGTTATTCACTTTATGGGGGTGACAGAGACATGTCCTATTAACCTGTTTTATGGTTCTTAATGATAATTTAGTGGTTATTAACAACCTCTTCCATTTCTCCTTTTCATCTTTTTAAAAAAAAGTCTTCATCTTAATACATGTACTATATAAGGACATGTCCTTGTATCAGTCCATTTCTTGTCCATTCTTAATATTAGATTGGTGTAAAAGTAATTGTGGTTTTGCATTGTTGAACTTTGCTGTGTGATACTGGAATACATTCTTAAATAAATGTGGTTATATGTCATTTTAATTCACATTTCTCACTTTATGTTTTTTTGCTAATGATTTATTACTTGCTGTTTATTTTACATTTATTTTAGACTAGGGAAATGATGTTAGACAAAAAGCAAATTCCAGTGATTTTCTTATTAGAGTTCAAAATGGGTTGTAAAGCAGTGGAGACAACTCACAACATCAACAGCACATTTGGCCCAGGAACTGCTAACGAACAAACGTACAGTGCAGTGGTGGTTCAAGAAGTTTTGCAAAGGAGATGACAGCCTTGAAGATGAGACGCGAAGTGGTCATCTACTGGAAATTGACAACAACCAATTGAGAGAATCATCGAAGCAACTACATGAGAAGTTGCCGAAGAACTCAGCGTCAACCTTTCTACAGTCATTCCTCATTTGAAGCAAATTGGAAATGTGAAAAAGCTTGATAAGTGACTGCAATCCAAAAAAGTTGTCATTTTGAAGTGTCATCTTCTCTTATTTTGTGCAGCAACAATGATTGGATTGTGACATGCAATGAAAAGTGGATTTTATACAACAACCCGGCAACAACCAGCTCAGTCGTCAGACCGAGAAGCTGCTCCAAATCCCTTCCTAAAGCTAAACTTGCACCAAAAAAAAAATCAGCGTCACTGTGTAGTGGTCTCCTGCCCATGTGACTCACTACAGTTTTCTGAATCCCAGTGAAGCAATTACATCTGAGAAGTGTGTTCAGCAAATGAATGAGATGCATCAAAAACTGCAAAGCTTGCAGCCAACTTTGGTCAACAAAAAGGGCCCCATTCTTCTCCATGACCATGCCCAACCACCTGACAACAACCAGCGCTTCAAAAGTTGAACAAATCGGGCTATGAAGTTTTGCCTCATCCTCCATATTCACCTGACTTCTCGTCAGCTGACTATCACTTCTTCAAACATCTCAACAACTTTTTGCAGGGAACATGCTTCCAGAACCAGCAGAATGCTTTCCAAGAGTTCATTGAATCCCAGAGTACAGATTTTTATGTTGTAGGAATAAACTTATTTCTCATTGGCAAAAATTAGTTGACTGTAATTGTTCCTATTTTGATTAGTAAAGATGTGTTTGAGTCTAGTTATAATGATCTAAAATTCACAGTCCAAAAGCACAATTACTTTTTCATCCAAAAGCACAGTTACTTTTTCACAACCTAATAGCAGCGCATAGCCTTTTTTCCCTTTTAAATGTGGTTCCTGTGTTCTCTACTCTTCATTTTCATATCATCCCCTGGCAGCTTAATTTACTTCCATGATTTTGGTTACCCATGTATATGCTGATGATACCAAATCTGTATTTCCAGTTCAGAGCTCTGATCTGATCTTCACATATCTAGGTGCCTGCTAAACTTCTCTGGTTGTATTTTTGCCTGTGAGATACCTTTATATCGTGAGCAAGCTAACATTCTCCCCTTTTCTACTGAATCACCCAAATTTGTTCCTCTTCCAGTATTCCCTGGTTCATTAAATGTGTTTGTATGCCTAAACTAGAAACTTGAAGATTTTTTACTTGACTCCTTCTCTATCTCAAGACTTCCCTCATAGCTCAGCTGGTAAAGATTCTGCCTGCAATGCAGAAGACCCTGGTTCGATTCCTGGGTAGGGAAAATCCCCTGGAGGAGGGCAGGGCAAGCCACTCTGGCATTCTTGCCTGGAGAATCTGCATGGACAGAGGAGCCTGGTGGGCTGCATTCCATGGGGTCCCAAAGAGTTGTACATGACTGAGTGACTAAGCACAGCACAGTGCAAGTTTAACAGTTCTCTGTATCAATGAGTTACTTCAATGCAGTTATTTACCTATTGTTGACAAAGCCTGTGAGATACCTTTGTATCATGAGCAAGCTAATATTTTCCCCTTTACTACTGAATTTGTTCCTCTTCCAGTGTTCCCTTTTTCATTAAATGCGTCTGTATGCCAAAGCTCGAAACTTAAAGATTTATTCTTGACTCCTTCCCTATCTCACTTCGCACATCTAGTTTATCACCAAGTCCTATTATTGTTTCCAAGTTATCAATATCATTTCAGTCTGTCTAGCCCTCTGTGTCCTCTTCTCCCACCAGGGCAATTACAATAGACTCCTATTTCCAGTTTTACTGAAGTTCATTATCCACAGTTCAACCTGAGAATTTTATCTGAAACATAAACCTGATGCTCACTTGGCAAACTCTCCTAACCATTCAGGGATTTTCTTTTGCTCTGAGATAGAATGCAGGTTCCTTGGCATAACATAAAAAATCCTTCATTATCCTTCATTATTGACCTTTGCATCCCTCATTTCCTTGGTACCTTTTCTTTTTAACTATATGACTCAATAATACTGATCTTCCTTTTATTCATAATAAATTCTAGCTTCTGCCTGGTGTTTTTCCTTCTGCCTAGAATATCCCTCTCACAAGCCAGCATTTAACCCCTTCAACCTGCATAATTTCCTTTTAATCCTTATATAGTCTTAAACATTCAACACTCTGAGGAAGAACTTCCTTTACTCCTAGGTTCGGTATCATCAACAAAGCTACATACTTCTCTAACTAACAGCAGATCTCAAAGTATGATCCATGGATCTCTAGGAGTCTCTGAAGCCCTTTTGGGGAGGTCTGTGAGTTCAAAGTATTTCATGTTAATATTAAAATAGTATTTGCCTTTTTTACTATGTTGCTGTTTGTACTGATAGTTCAGAAGAAGTGGTAGATAAAATTACTGGCATCTAAGCACGATCAAGGCAGTGAAACCAAGTTATATTAATAGTCATTGTATTCTTCATCATGAACCCACTTTTTTTTTTTTTAAAAAGGCCAGTTTCAATTTAAGATTGTTGGTGATGAGACAATAAAAATTATAAATCATATTCAACGTAACTCTTGAGTAATTATCTATTATGTCATATGGGAAGTACACAAAAGGCAAACCGAAACATCATGGCATGATTAGCTATTATCTGTTTAGCCAGATTTGCAACAACAACAACAAAAAATGTTAAACAATGTCACTTTTCTCATTAACATTTTTATTTTGGAAAGTAGAATTTTTTTTCAAAAATACTATGTATGTTAACCTATGATGATTTTTATTTTGCTGTTTTTTAAATAAAAAATTTTTTTCTCAGCTTGTTTTATGCAGTAAACATCAATTTATATAACCTGTATGAACAAAAGTTCTTTGAGATCTTTTTTTTAAGAGTGGAAAGGGATTCTGAGACCAAAAAGTTAGAAAACCCCTGCTCCAACACGTTGTATTTTTCTTATTCTGTTTATGGTTTATCTTTCCTCTTAGACCACTTTGTAAACCCTGTGAAGGTAAGGTCCACATCTGCCTTGCACCTCAGCTCCTAGCATAGTGCCAACACATACAAGGTCCTCAATAGATACTTGTTAAGTTAAATAAGTTCAACAGGATATATTTATTATTATTATCTTGCATATCATTGAAAATGTGAGTCTCAGGCTAAGAAAAAATTTTAAAAATCAAAAAATATATATAGAAATATAATCTGCATCTGGGATTATTTTGATTGTTGGAAGTATGTGATAGCATCTGGATATACAGAATATCACCTGAATTAGTCTGGAGAAAAACTGTATAGTAGAAGGAGAGAAGGAAAGAGAGAAACCTCAGTTATGGAACTTTAGGTAGTGCTTATGTATAATAGGAATGAAAAGGAAACTATAATGAACATAATAGTTCAGTATGGATTATCCAATTAAAGATAATCATTAATTGGACACAGATTGAGAAGATGTTCTTAAGAGAACCATGGTAGCAAGTGAAAAGATTAAGATAGGATAATGTCTTTTGGGAAATTCAGGAGTTTCCCCAAATGACTACAACACATGTATTATTTTGTATTTGTTAAGTCTATAATTTTTTTATTATCTTGAATCACCTAAGTAGAATATAACTGAATTTATTTTTAATGCTAATACAACAGCATTCACTAAATTAGAGAATGGAGAGATGCTGGCAATTGGCTAAAGTTAAGGAACAGAAGGCATATGTATATATATAGAATTGAGTGGGTTGAAGAGTAAATTGTGTTGTTTTTGCTGCAGTTTTAAATCATCACCCCCTTCTTATCTCCAGGAAAATCACTTTCTTAATAAAAATCCCCTCTATAGTACTTCTCCAGAAGACATGCTTTACTTGAAAGCTTTGTTCTTATCCCTCTTCCTTTTGTAGATAAGTCTTTCTGGTCCAAAATTTTAAAAATCACTCATTACACTCAGAGAATGGATTTTTCGTTAGTTAATGCCATTTTTTCTAGTTAACTAGAATAACTTGCTCTTTTGGTATTGAATCTTAGAAAACATTTACCAACTTTTTTTCATTTAATAATTTTATATGGAGTGTTGGAGGGTGATGGTACTTATGTTTTCTTTGACATTTTTAAATCACTTGCATTTTGATAAGTGTAACTCATTCTTTGTCGTAGCATTTTGATATGAAAGTGTCAAAATATTGCTGTGGTAAGTCATGGTTAAGGATAGTACTCTGCAGATTTTAACTTTTAAACATATAATAGTGATTTTCAGAGATTTCGGATAAAGTAAAGTACATTTCATGATACGGTATATTGAACATAGTTGGAGTCTTCATTGTCGTATTTAGAAGCATCATAGCCAGTTATCAAGAGGGAAAGTCGGTTGAGACAAATTTTAACTGGTGGAATGTTTAACCTTCAATTTGCACTGTAATTTTTATTTTGTTACACACAGTCCCAAAGTCTGTATTTGAAAGGCAAAACTAGTGACCACTAGGGTGAAGTATAAAGTAGCCCCAGCAACCAGAACATTTAAGCAGGTATATTTTCAGTCATTCAAAAAAGTAATATTTACTAAATGCTACTGTATTTCTAACTCTATGCTAGATACATGGAAAAGTAAGGTTTTAAAAAACATAGCATAATACCAAGGGAGGTAAATGTATGTAAAAGTAGTAGGTGGCTTAGTTTACTTCTTCAGCTTCATATTTCTATATTTATTACTCTTGGTTGTTTACTTGGTAGTTAAAAAGTATAGGGTGTTCCCAGAGCAAAGCCATTGTTTTTCATGTCTTATTTTTAAATATTAACAGTATTAAGTCACCAAAGTAGTTGGCTTATTTGCATTTTAATTTAAATTCAGTTCTTTTTTGCTGAGTATAAGAAAAACAGATATTGTGCTTTTCAGAATCAGTATACCCTGTTTTATGATTTATCCGAGGAGGAGTGTTAATTTTTTTTTTCAAAGTTTTGGTACATCAAAATACACAAGAGCAAGGGAAAAGAGGTGGGACAGATTTAATTTCACTTAGATTGTCAGTGTGCTCAATGGCATTGGACCTGTAGACACTTATAAACTCTTTGAGGGCAGGTAATTGCTTTTCAAAAGAGTCGAGTGAATTCATATGAGAAAGTTGGAAAGTTGTAAGAGATCTTTCATTCCCATTCCCTTAAAAAATAATATTATTATACCTCATGTTTTAATCAGCATTGGTGATAATATATTTCCAGTATGTTTTACATGTTCTTTAATAATTTAAAATTGAGTACACAGTTTAAATTTAGCTTTTCTGTTTTTTGCATACCCAGTAAGTATGAAACTGGGAGGTTGAAAATTCATGGCTTTAAGCAGGTTTAATGAATTTTATCTTTGTCCCCATTGTACTAAGATGGATAACTAAGCTCCTTATCACAGTATTATTTTAATTTTTCAGTTATTTTCATGAAGACAATAGTGCAATAAGTGGTATAACTGATAATGGCATGTGCAGGGGAAAACATGAATCCCAGTTTTTAAATACCTTCGTATGTGTTATTTAACAGTTTCCCTACTTTGTTTATACTCTCATTCTTTTGAGAAAGTATAGCTGTAATATTGTTTGAAAGCATATTTAAGAGGGGGAAACAAAAGTATGGGTAAATTGGAAGACTGCTGTTAATTAAGTGAAACAAAGGAAATATAAAATTTTTCTGAGATCTAGTACTTAGGCCTAGATAGGATTTATGGTGAAGAAGAGGGTTAGTGTCTTTGACTTTCTAAACCTTCTACCATGAAGCTTATGGGGAAGCTGCTGTTTAAAAGAGATAAAATAGCTGAAACCCTGTAATCAATAAACAACTGCCTTGAGTTTCAGCCCACTCCTGCCTGACCACTTCTGTTTCACCAGGCAATAGATATTGTAGTCACAGGCTGCTGGTCACTGGAGGGCATGGCTTTTCCCTGATTCTCACCCATTTCCTTGCTTCACTTGGCCCATGGAAACTGCCTACCCATGGATCTGCCATAGACAGAGCTGGAATCTTTAGATTAGTCCCAGTATTACACGGAGTTCTGAATATTTTCTTGCACCAAATTTAATAACACATTGTTACTATGCTTATTCTTACTATACTGATAATAGCCAAATTAGTCATATTGAGAACAGTATATGGAGGAGTGAACAGATAACCTCAGTTCCCAAATCATATATTATTTATGATGTTTTTTGAAGTGGTAGTCAAGAGTTGGACACGACTGAGCAACTGAACTGAATTGAATTCTCATGTAGTACTATATATTTATTATATTGTGTGTATTTCCCATTCTCAGTTCAGCTGTACTTATAGAAAGGCATGTAAAAATAATTCATGATATTTTATTAATAGAGCAGTTACCTAAATTATATTCCTTCTGTGTAAATTTAAGGTTAGTAACTTTGCCTTATAACTATATCATCAGATCAGATCAGATCAGTCGCTCAGTTGTGTCTGACTCTTTGCGACCCCGTGAATCGCAGCACGCCAGGCCTCCCTGTCCATCACCCACTCCCGGGGTTCACTCAGACTCACATCCATCGAGTCAGTGATGCCATCCAGCCATCTCATCCTCTGTCGTCCCCTTCTCCTCCTGCCCCCGATCTCTCCCAGCATCAGAATCTTTTCCAATGAGTCAACTCTTCGCATGAGGTGGCCAAAGTACTGGAGTTTCAGCCTCAGCATCATTCCCTCCAAAGAAATCCCAGGGCTGATCTCCTTCAGAATGGACTGGTTGGATCTCCTTGCAGTCCAAGGGACTCTCAAGAGTCTTCTCCAACACCACAGTTCAAAAGCATCAATTCTTCGGCACTCAGCCTTCTTCACAGTCCAACTCTCACATCCATACATGACCACAGGAAAAACCATAGCCTTGACTAGACGAACCTTTGTTGCCAAGTAATGTCTCTGCTTTTGAATATGCTATCTAGGTTGGTCATAACTTTCCTTCCAAGGAGTAAGCGTCTTTTAATTTCATGGCTGCAGTCACCATCTGTAGTGATTTTGGAGCCCAGAAAAATAAAGTCTGGCACTGTTTCCACTGTTTCTCCATCTATTTCCCATGAAGTGATGGGGCCAGATGCCATGATCTTCATTTTCTGAATGTTGAGCTTAAAGCCACCTTTTCCACTCTCCACTTTCACTTTCATCAAGAGGCTTTTGAGTTCCTCTTCACTTTCTGCCATAAGGGTGGTGTCATCTGCATATCTGAGGTTATTGATATTTCTCCCGGCAATCTTAATTCCAGCTTGTGCTTCTTCCAGCCCAGCGTTTCTCATGATGTACTCTGCATATAAGTTAAATAAGCAGGGTGACAATATACAGCCTTGATGTACCCCTTTTCCTATTTGGAACCAGTCTGTTGTTCCATGTCCAGTTCTAACTGTTGCTTCCTGACCTACATATAGGTTTCTCAAGAGGCAGGTCAGGTGGTCTGGTATTCCCATCTCTTTCAGAATTTTCCTCAGTTGATTGTGATCCACACAGTCAAAGGCTTTGGCATAGTCAATAAAGCAGAAATAGATGTTTTTCTGGAACTCTTGCTTTTTCGATGATCCAGCAGATGTTGGCAATTTGATCTGTGGTTCCTCTGCCTTTTCTAAAACCAGCTTGAACATCTGGAAGTTCATGGTTCACGTAGTGCTGAAGCCTGGCTTGGAGAATTTTGAAATACCTGGCATACAGTAATTAGTATATATTTGAATAAGTGAAAGAAAAATATGGAAACAATTGAGTAATATGATATAGAAAGTATGAGAGTAATTGCTTTACATCTGGAGAATATTTTAAAATTAAGAGTGTGGTCTTAACATGACCATAGATGTAATATGAACCTCCGATGGAAGCCTTCTTTGAAATATATAAGTTGTTGAAGAACCTTAGCCAGCTGGATTCTTTTCTACCTCAGTTTGCCAATGCAGTGGTTTTTAGCCTTCAAAGAAACATTGTTACCTATGTTAACTTTAATCTAAACCAGTAGCAGTAGAGGTCATAGCATAGAGCTTTTAAACTATAAATGTGAGTGTAGAGTAGTAAGGTATTTCAGAATGACATTGTCTTCCTCACACAATCTCTAAGCCTTTAGGCAATGTTTATTTGCATTAAGGACTGCTAAGAGGGGAAACCTGTTCTTCCCAGAATCTGGGTATTTTTATGCATTAGCTCTAGATTGAATACATATTCCCAAAGGTAGAAATAGTTTTGAAAACCCAAGAAAGTCTGTATATTTTACAGAATTCACAGTAAATTAATCTACTCTATCGTAAAATCAGAAGAGAACTTGTGTCTGTGTCTAAAAACCAGGTTTTCTTTAGGCTTTAATAATAGTTGAGAACTTTAAGAAAGGATTAGAGAATTGCAAAAGAATTAAGTTAATCACTTTAGTAACTTGCCCGAGGGTCATTATAACAATCTTCCTAACCATTACAATTTTCTAAACCGTGTACTAGTGAGTACTTCAGGAGGACAGATGTTCAAATTCTGTTATTCTCTGCTTTAACTCAGGGGCTTAACACAGTAACCTTGCACATAAATTGAAAAGAAAGTGCTAGTCACTCAGTCATGTCCGACTGTTTGCAATCCCAGGGACTGTCATCTGCCAGGCTGCTTTGTCCACAGGATTTCCCAGGCAAGAATACTGGAGTGAGTTGCCATTTCTTTTTCCAGGGCATCTTCCCAACTCACATAAAGTGAAAGTGAAAAGTGAAGTTGCTCAGCCATGTCTGACTCTTTGCAACCCCATGGACTACAGCCTACCAGGCTCCTCTGTCCATGGGATTTTCCAGGCAAGAGTACTGCAATGAGTTGCAAACACAGTAAATCAATGAATGAATGAATTCTCTTAAAAGAGACTATAAAATGAATTTTAACCAAAGCCCCAGATAATGCCAATCTCCTGATTAAGTTAACTGTGACTTTAGAACAAAGAAAACTTAATTGAGCTTAGAAATGGGAAATTAGTAGTACTTTGTTTCCTTTATTTTCTTTTTATCCCTACAATATCTTTTCAGTTCTGTGTACTATTGAGTACTTTGATGTTGGCCCACAGTATCTAGAGTAGGATAAATACAACATTATGGGTGATCCCGATGAGAAAAAGGATTAAAATGTTAGAAGCAGACTAAGAAAAGGCTTTAAAAGGGTGGGGCTCAGGTGGTGGAGGGGTTGTGTGTGATACTTTTATCTTGAGAAAACAGTGAGAATCTGATATCTCTATCTACTCTTTGGCTTCTTACCCTGGTTAATAAAAGACAATGTATCTAGTTTTAACCCACTTGAGTTTAACCACTCTGAACAAAGATGAGATCAGTTCAAGTAATTGCCATGGAAGGAGGCCTTCATACACAAAAATGAAAAAGAGGAAATAAAGGGGAGAATTTTTCAAAGCATAGTAGATAAGAAACATTAAGAAAACAGAAGAGTCTGTTACATAATAACAAAATGTGACACAGAGAAAAGACAACTATCTTAGAGAAAAACAAATAATTCTAGAAACAGGCAATTTTTTTTGTAGGAATAGAGTCCTATATATCTATAAAAATGATGAACAGTCATGATGAATATCTCTCATGTCAAGAAAAGGTATTAAGTTATTTTTAAGAAGACAGGTAAGAGTATAGTAACTCTTAAAAAATTCCCATTACATATAAAATGTATTCTTACTCAAGCACTAGACCCTTGCCTTTAAAGAATCATTACCTGTCATAAAATTTTGAGTTGTTAAAAAATGCTGAAATGTAGGTTAATCACTTAGGACAAGGTCATGAGTGAATATAAATCTGCATTTCAGTTAACTTTATTTATAATTTTGAATTTTTCTAATCTTGCCCAATCTGATTTAGTAATTTTTTTTGCTTCAATCTAGCTGAAAATGTTTTTACTAGAAATAGAAGCGTCAGATCTGTTATGTTGTGTTGTTTCTAACTCCCTTGTATTCGCATTTTTAGAGTATCTTAAACCTTTAAGTTTCTTTGCCAGGAATCTTGATAGGCTTCTCTTTCATGAGGTTTAGTTTGATTAAGACCAATAATTCAGTCTATCTATTGACTTACGTGGGAGCAAGGAAACTCAATATGTTGTGGTATGCTGCTAGGGAACAGTTAGTAGGGATATGCCACTGGTGTTCCTCTGTGTTTTGAAACTCCTTCTCATCTCTTGGGTAGCCCTACATGAAAATAGGAATCTTGACCACCAGATGCATGGGATTCTGTTGGGAAGTGTGTATTAGTGTTCTCCAGAGGAATAGAACTAATATAGTGTGTGGGAATGTATACAGAGAGACAGACAGATGTATTTTAAGGAATTGGCTCACATGATTGTAGGGGTTGGCAGGTCTAAAATCTGCAAGATGTTGCATCTTGAGTCTAAAAGTAGTCTGAAGGAGGCAAAAATCCCTCTCCCTCCAGCGATCTCAGTCTTTTTCTGGTAATGTTACTGATCAGTTGACCAAGACAGGAGGATTATCTGGGTGGGTTTAATCTAATTACATGAGCCCTTAAAAACAAATAACTTTTTCCAAATGCAACAGAAGATAAGGGGGACGGAGGGTCTCAGGAGGATTTGAAGCATAAGAAGAATAAACGTGCTACTGTTGGCATTGAAAATGGGGTTGGCCATGAGCCATGGTATACAGGTAGCCTCTAGAAGTTGAGCAGTCAGCAAAAAAACAGTCCTGCATCCACATGGAACTGGTTTCTGCCAACAACCTGAATAAGCCTAGAAGTGGATTCTCCCCTCACAAAACTCTTAAATAAGAGCCTAGTTCTGCTGAAACCTTGATTTCAGCTTTATCACACCCAGAGCAGAGTACCAGCCAAGCATGCCTGAACTTCTACAAAATTAGGTTGTATTTTAAATTAACTTTGTGGTAGTTTATTACATAATAATAGAAAACTAATACATGTGATTAGCTTGTTTTTAGAATGCGGACCTACATTTATAGTAAATATTCCATAGCATGTTTATTTTATGCATGGACAACTATTAAGTTGTATCCACACTGGTACTTCCTTCTGTGGGAGACAGCATAATTGTTAAAAGCTCAGACTACGAGTCAGATTTTACTTCCATCTGAAATCACTTAACTAGCAAATGACCTTCAATATGTATTTAACTTCTCTAAGCCTCATTCCCCTCATCTGTAAAATGAGAGTAATAGTACCTACTCATAAAAATTTTACGTTGCTGATATAGTGGCCATTGTTATATGATGACAGTGATCACCATGATGGCAACACAAAAAATGTTGTCAATAAGGGCAGCAATCTGGGCATTCATGTGAAGCCATGGCTGAGATCTTTTCACTTATTTCTTCATAAGCCTGCTGTGATCTCTGTATATGGATTTTCTGGGTTATCCTTTCAGTTTTTTCCATATGTTTTGCTTAAAAACTAGATATCCATGCCTTTCTCATGAATTCTTTATCTCCAGTCTCAAAATTTTGTTTTTCCCAAGAAATTCTGTAAAATGAGTAAAGTGAAAGTGAAGTCGCTCAGTCATGTCTGGACTCTTTGCGACCCCGTGGACTGTGGCCTACCAGGCTCTTCCATCCATGGGATTTTCCAGGCAAGAATACTGGAGTGGGTTGCCATTTCCTTCTCCAGGAGATCTTCCCAACCTAGGGCTTGAACCCGGGTCTCCCGCATTGTAGGCAGACGCTTTACCAATCTGAGCCACCAGGGAAGTCAAAAATGAGTAAGATATAATTTTAAAACGGGTTTGTCAACAAAACAGATTTGGACATTAAAGTTGAGTTTTTTTAATTAGAGAGCTATTATATGGTTACATGCCTGTAGCTCTTCAAAAAAAAAGAGACTATATTTTCATTTGCCCTATCGACAAAGAAGCATCTTCTAAGACTATTTTGTGAAATGCACTTTGGGAAAAACTATCCCTTCAGATATAAATCATTAACTCCCTGAGCTAACACTTTTCTTTATTAAAGCCTGACTTCATCTACATAGTTCAGATTGTTTAGCCTATAAACAACCTTTACTCACACACTTAATCTCCTTCTAGTATATTTTTTTTGTTACTATCTAAATGTGAAGGAGAAGCTATTGTCTGGTTTTACATATTGCCATCAAAATCAGTAATGGTTGAGAATCATTTCAAGGATTTATGATATATATAGAAATGAAACAGACTATATGAAATGCTAAGAACAAGTTGCTAAATGCTGGACTTCCCTGGTAGCTTAGATTGTAAAGAATCTGCCTGCAATGTGGGAGACCCAGGTTCAATCCTGGCTTTGGGTATTCTCTAAATGTTAATAAATGATAATAAACCACACCATCAATCAGAATCAGAAGTTTTCTGTTTTAACAATTTTTTCTGCTTTTCCTTGAAGAAATGATTAAGACAGGAAGATGGGTGGAACTAAATGATTTTTAATGTGATCCAGGGTATCTAGTAATAAATTTTACACACTTATTTGTTATCTATCACCCCTAAAAGTTGGATTGTAAAAAAATTTCTCATATATATGACTGTCATGAATTCAGAGTGACAGTGGTATTTTATATACTAACTCTCAATAGTGCATTTTCTTCTTTTCTTTCTCCTGAAGAAGATACTATATGGAAATCCAATTTCCCATTCCTCTATATCAAACCAGTAGGGTAATAAGTAAGGCCTGGATTATTGATTTCAACATTTTAGCCATAGAATATTTTCTTCAGAGGAAACATTTTGTGGTACAGGCAAAAGGTATAGAAGTTGTCACCACCCAATATCTCCCACGTCTGCCTTTGTTGGCCCTTGAATGGACTCTGGAAAATACCGATGGCTTTGAAGACAGCACTTTGAAAACCTGCTTAAAACTGTATACTTGGGTAAATATTGCCAGGTTTTCTTATGTAACAAGCAAAACATTTTACTTAGAGTTTATAGCTCCCTCTTAAAATGTCTTGAGGTGTTCAAGATTCTGTTGTTGACACTGGCAACATGCCAGACAGAAAATTTTGTCGGAAATAAAATCCAGTATTTTCCTTATTAAGCTCCTTAACCAACAAGATGGGAATTGAGGGGGAGGGAATAAAGAAATATGATCTTTTACTATAATTGTTTTGAAAAAGAGAACAAAGGCAATATTAAGTAAAACCCAACATAGAAAATTTAAATAGAAAGTTATCATTTGAACACCTAGGCAGACAGGAGTAAAGAAATACAGATGGGAATTGAGGGGGAGGGAATAAAGAAATATGATCTTTTACTATAACTGGTTTAGAAAAGAGAACAAAGGCAGTATTGAGTAAAAATCAACATAGGAAAGAAATTTAAATAGAAAGTTATTGTATGAATAGCCTATACATTTTTACATGCAAGATTTTTACTTAACATTTTTGAGAAACTGTAAGTGAACTTGAAGACTGAATTCTTAAATTTTAAAATGTTTCTAAATAATACAGTTTTAAGGTTCTCTGCATAAATCTATCTAAAGCAAAGTGAAAATTCACTGAGGAATGTAAATGAACATTTGAAAGAGGCGATAAAATGTAGAGAAACCATAACAAGCTTTCTAACCAAACTTTGTCTTTTAATAAGTATGTTTTATCACTTTACAGAATGTAAATGTAGAGGATTCCGATATATTGAAATTAGGAACCAGTCTAACTGTATTTCAATTAGCTGTCCTGTAGAAAACCAGTTGTTTCCTGACTGATCAGACTGTTAATCTGTTCTATAGATTTTCCTGGTAAGAAAATCTAATATCTTCTAAATATTTACCTTACCAACATTAATAAATTCAGCCATTTCTTTTTTTTTTTTAATTTTATTTTATTTTTAAACTTTACAATATTGTATTAGTTTTGCCAAATATCGAAATGAATCCGCCACAGGTATACCTGTGTTCCCCATCCTGAACCCTCCTCCCTCCTCCCTCCCCATTGTTTCTCATAAGGCATAATGACTTTGTTTTTCCTCAGTCTCTTTGGAATCACATTTGGCATGTCTAAAAAAGGCTTGCTTTCTTACAGCCTAGTGCACATTTAGAAAAATGTGTTCAAATGCCTCAGAGTAGTCTCCAGAGAACACTAACACGTTCCAGCAGTATTGCCGTAGACCACAAAATTGATTACAACTGTTTAATGAAGTTACAGAGCCTATATCACATTTCTTTTCAACATTCTTAATGGTGGCAAATTGTATATTGTGGTTGAATTTGATGTTTATTTTCAGAGGGATGTTTCAGTAGAAAGTGATATAGCTTTAATAAGTCCTAGGTTTCAATGGAAAGAGAGAAAGCATGAAAAGTATAATCTGAGAAAGGCTATCTGAAAGTCATAGGTGTCTTGGGAGGGAATTTAAAGAGCACATCCTAACAAAGAATGCTAAACTCAGAGAGGCGTTCACAGATGCTATTTATTAATCTAACCCATATCCTGACTGTGTATATAAATACTGAGTACTCAAAACTGAAATTAAAAATCAGATTAGATCAGATCAGATCAGTCGCTCAGTCATGTCTGACTCTTTGTGACCCCATGAATCGAAGCACACCAGGCCTCCCTGTCCATCACCAACTCCTGGAGTTCACCCAGACTCACGTCCATCGAGTCAGTGATGCCATCCAGCCATCTCATCCTCTGTCGTCCCCTTCTCCTCCTGCCCCCAATCCCTCCCAGCATCAGAGTCTTTTCCAATGAGTCAACTCTTCGCATGAGGTGGCCAGAGTATTGGAGTTTCAGCTTTAGCATTCCTTCCAAAGAAATCCCAGGGCTGATCTCCTTCAGAATGGACTGGTTGGATCTCCTTGCAGTCCAAGGGACTCTCAAGAGTCTTCTCCAACACCACAGTTCAAAAGCATCAATTCTTCTGCACTCAGCCTTCTTCACAGTCCAACTCTCACATCCATACATGACCACAGGAAAAACCATAGCCTTGACTAGACGAACCTTTGTTGGCAAAGTAATGTCTCTGCTTTTGAATATGCTATCTAGGTTGGTCATAACTTTCCTTCCAAGGAGTAAGCGTCTTTTAATTTCATGGCTGCAGTCACCATCTGTAGTGATTTTGGAGCCCAGAAAAATAAAGTCTGGCACTGTTTCCACTGTTTCCCCATCTATTTCCAATGAAGTGATGGGATCGGATGCCATGATCTTCGTTTTCTGAATGTTGAGCTTTAAGCCAACTTTTTCACTCTCCACTTTCACTTTCATCAAGAGGCTTTTGAGTTCCTCTTCACTTTCTGCCATAAGGGTGCTGTCATCTGCATATCTGAGGTTATTGATATTTCTCCCGGCAATCTTGATTCCAGCTTGTGTTTCTTCCAGCCCAGCGTTTCTCATGATGTACTCTGCATATAAGTTAAATAAGCAGGGTGACAATATACAGACTTGACATACTCCTTTTCCTATTTGGAACCAGTCTGTTGTTCCATGTCCAGTTCTAACTGTTGCTTCCTGACCTGCATACAGATTTCTCAAGAGGCAGATCAGGTGGTCTGGTATTCCCATCTCTTTCAGAATTTTCCACAGTTTATTGTGATCCACACAGTCAAAGGCTTTGGCATTATCAATAAAGCAGAAATAGATGTTTTTCTGGAACTCTCTTGCTTTTTCCATGATCCAGCAGATGTTGGCAATTTGATCTGTGGTTCCTCTGCCTTTTCTAAAACCAGCTTGAACATCAGGAAGTTCACGGTTCACGTATTGCTGAAGCCTGGCTTGGAGAATTTTGAGCATTACTTTACTAGCATGTGAGATGAGTGCAATTGTGTGGTAGTTTGAGCATTTTTTGGCATTGCCTTTCTTTGGGATCGGAATGAAAACTGACCTTTTCCAGTCCTGTGGCCACTGCTGAGTTTTCCAAATTTGCTGGCATAATGAGTGAACATAGCTGCAAATATGTATGTGTGTGGGGGTGGGTGTACACGCTGTTTATCTTCATTACTCAAAAATTCCGTATCTTCAAATTCACCTAATCAATAAAATTTAATTCCAAAATCAGTACACCCTTGGTATTTTCAGTCTCATTTGTGGACATGCTCAGTGTGGCGAAAAATTTAAGTCATCTGACATACACCTCCTAGCTGAAGTTGAGCAAGGCAAGCTCTTCCTTATTGTTCAATTCTCAAGTATAAAAATGTCCCATTTTCAGTCTATTTAGAGTACATTTTTTGCACTTTTTATTGATTTTACTTTTTAAGTGACCCCTAAGCATAAACAAAGTGTATCTAAAAACAAGAAGGCTGTATTACACCTTACAGAGAAAGTACTGTATTAGATATGCCTCCCTTCCTGCTACTGCTGCTAAGTCGCTTCAGTTGTGTCCGACTCTGTGCGACCCCATAGACGGCAGCCCACCAGGCTCCCCCGTCCCTGGGATTCTCCAGGCAAGAACACTGGAGTGGGTTGCCATTTCCTTCTCCAATGCAGAAAAGTGAAAAGTTAAAGTGAAATCGCTCAGTCATGTCCGACTCTTAGTGACCCCGTGGACTGCAGCCTACCAGGGTCCTCCATCCATGGGATTTTCCAGGCAAGAGTACTGGAGTGGGGTGCCATTGCCTTCTCCATGCCTCCCTTAGGCATGAGTTATAATGGTGTTGGTTGTGAGTTCAGTGTTGATGCATTGTAATATATATTAAATAAGTTACTTTTAAACAGAAATACACATAAATCCAAGTTATATGTTGATCTGATAATTAAAGTATTGTAATCAGAGGCATAATTTTCTGTTTCCCTTAGGAGCATGGTTCAGTGATTGTGATGACTTTATAGACCAGAACCACCACAGATAGAACCAGTTATATATACATATATAAAACAAATAATGTATAAAAAGGATAGTTTATCAAAACCAAATCAGATTATTCCCAATAATGCAGGCTTGATTTAACACTACAGAATTGAGTGTACTGTATCACGTAAACAAATTAAAGTCATATCTCAGTAGCTGAGTAGAGTGCATTTCATAAAATCCAACAGAATTCTGTGAAATTTTTTTTTACAAAAGGAAGTAGCAAAGTATAAGAAGAGCTTCTTCAGCTTTATCAAGGTTTCTATATAAAACCTGCCACAGTCATTGTGTTTAATAGTGAATTATATATTAATTGTGAACTTACACTTAATGTCTCTCCTGAGACTGAAAACAAAATAGTAACTGCTTGTATTAGTCCTGTTTAGTACTGTATTAAGAGGCCTGAAGTTTGAGCAAACACTGGGAGATAGTGAAGGACAGGGAAGCCTGGTGTGCTCTAGTCCGTGGGGTCACAAAGAGTCAGACACGACTTAGCAGCTGAACAGCAGAAGTCCTGGGAAAAGCAGTGAGGCAAAAAATAGACGGATGGGTGGGTGGGTGGATGGATAGACAAGAAAAGAAATAAGAAATGTTGTTTTTCACAGATTTCATATAACTATGTACTTAGACTAGAATACTCAAAATAATATACAGATTAGCAATTGAAATAACAGAAACTTAGTCAAGCTGCTGGATACAAATCATTATACAAAATGAGTTGCATTTCTGTAACCAACAATGAAAAACTAAATTTTTTTAAAAAATAAAGAGGGTTTATCCATAGGGAAAAAAGTGATGCTAACAAGAAATTTCTTAAGCTAACAAGAAATATAAATCCAATAAAATACACATGGAACCTTTAAGAGAAATCGTTAAAGCTATTTGGAGACAATGAAAGAAACCTAAGTAGATGGAGAATAATAGCATGTCCATGCATTGGAAGACTTGATATTGTAAAGATGTTAATTCTTCCCAAATGATCTTTAGACTCAGTGCCATTCTCATCAAAATCACAATGGGATGTGTTGTGTAAAAGGTACTACCACACAGCAATGAATCTGAATTAAATTATAGAAACACAGATGACCTTCACAAATTTATATTAAGTGAAAGAATAAAGTCACAAAAGCAAATGTGTAGTGTGAAACTTTATTACTCAGAAAACATTCATGGTGGGAAAACTATAAAAGGAAACCAAGGGAATGTTTATCACTAAAATCAGGACAGTGGCTGCCTTTACAGAATGGGTAGGGGATGTTGTCAGGGAGGATTGTGTTTCTAGGATGCAGAGTGTTATTTCTTGACCTGGGTAGTATTTATTTGGATGTTCTGTTCACTGTGTGATTAGTATTTAAACTGTAAATATATGTTTGATGTAACAAAAAAAAAAATTGCAGAGCTAAACCAAAGAAATTTGAAATGGATTAAGTGTATTACTGAGAGCAACAACCTTAGATATGCAGTTGATACCATGCTAATGTCAGGAAGTGAAGAGCAACTAAAGAGCCTCTAGATGACGGTGAAAGAGGAGAGTGAAAAAGCTGGCTTAAAACTCAACATTCAAAAAACTTAAGAACATGACATCTACTCCCATCACTTCATGGCAAATAGAAGGGGAAAAAATAGAAGCAGTGACGGTTTTTTTTTCCCTTGGGTTCCAAAATCACTGCAAAAGATGACTGTAGCCATGAAATTAAAACACACTTGCTGTATGGAAGGAAAGCTTTGACAAACCTAGACAGCATATTAAAAAGCAAAGACATCATTTTGCCAGCAAAGATCTGTACAATCAAAGCTATGGTTTTTCCAGTAGTCAGGTACAGATTTGAGAGTTGGACCATAAAGAAGGCTGAGCACTGAAGAATTGATGTTTTCAAATTGTGGTGTTGGAGAAGACTCTTGAGAGTCCCTTGGACAGCAAGGAGATCAAACTAGTCAGTGCTAAAGGAAATCATCCCTGAATATTCATTGGAAGGACTGAAGCTAAAGCTGAAGCTCCAATTCTTGGGCCACCTAATGCGAAGAGACAACTCATTGGAAAAGACCCTGATGCTGGGAAAGATTGAAAGCGAAAGGAGAAAAGGGCAGCAAAGGATGAGATGGTTATATAGCATCACCAACTCAATGGACATGAATTGGAGCAAACTCTAGGAGATAGTGAAGGACAGGGAAGCCTGGCGTGCTGCAGTCCATGGGGTTGCAAAGAGTCAGACATGACTTAACGACTGAACAACAATGTTATTAAGTTATTCCATTATATTGCTGCTGCTAAGTCACTTCAGTCGTGTCCGACTCTGTGCGACCCCAGAGATGGTAGCCCACCAGGCTCCCCTGTCCCTGGGATTCTCCAGGCAAGAACACTGGAGTGGGTTGCCATTTCCTTCTCCAGTGCATGAAAGTAAAAAATGAAAGTGAAGTGGCTTAGTCATGTCGGACTCCTAGCGACCCCATGGGCTGTAGCCCACCAGGCTCCTCCAGCCATGGGATTTTCCAGGCAAGAGTACTGGAGTGGGATGCCATTGCCTTCTCCGATTCCATTATATTAAATTATATTAAAAAGTG
Source organism: Bos indicus x Bos taurus (assembly GCF_003369695.1). Classification (NCBI taxonomy): domain Eukaryota; kingdom Metazoa; phylum Chordata; class Mammalia; order Artiodactyla; family Bovidae; genus Bos; species Bos indicus x Bos taurus. Next base: position 64,170,274 of record NC_040079.1, on the reverse strand, counting down.
TCTCTTTGCAGCTACATGAACTGTAGCCTACCAGGCTACTCTGTCTATGGAATTTTTCAAACAAGAATTCTGGATTGGATTGCCATTTCCTTCTCCTGGGGATCTAGGGATTGAACCCACATCTCCTGTGTCGGCAGGCAGGTCCTTTACCACTAGCACCATCCACTATCTGGGAAGAGCCGCTGGGTGGGCAAGAGACAAACTGGAGAACAATTATACCAAAGAAGTTCTCACATTGCTTCAAAAGTTCTAGGCTCCACAGCAGACTTCCCAACCTGGGGATTTGGCAAAAAAGACTGAGAATCCCCAAGGAATTTGACTTTGAAGGCCAGTGGGATTTGATTACAGAACTTCTACAGGACTGGGGAAACAGAGACTCTTGGAGGGCACAAACAAAACCTTGTGTGCACCAGGACCCAGGAGAAAGGAGCAGTAACCCCACAAGAGACCGATCCAGACTTGCCTGTGCGTGTCCAGGAGTCTCTGGCAGAGACGTGGGTTGACCATGGCCTATTGCAGTGTCAGGGGCACTGACCACAACTGGGAGCCACCAGGGAAACCCTTCTTGTGGCTCAGCTGGTAAAGAAACTGCCTGCAATGCATGAGACCTGGATTCAATCCCTGGTTGGGAAGATCCCCTGGAGAAGGGAAAGTCTACCCACTCCAGTATTCTGGCCTGGAGAATTCCATGGACTGTATAGTCCATGGGGTCACAAAGAGTAGGATACAACTGAGTGACTTTCATTTTCATATTGAATGTTGAATCAACTTAAATGATTCAGAATACTCTATTCAGGTAGAAAGTTTATAAGAAGCACCTTTTAAAAGACTATTACAAATTTTGTTCTACCCAGTTTACTAGATCTATCGGAATAGTGTGAGGCAAATTCTGCTTTTACTACATTTAGGAAGGTCATTAGTGGACAAACCACATAGGATTTTATAATATAACAGGATGTTAATAGCTAACAATATCTACCACTTTTTTGAGCATTTACCAAGTACCACATACTAGGTCAAACATTATAAATGCATTATCTCATTTAATCCTGGAAACAACTCTTAAGTGCGGCTATCATTGTTGTCTCCATATCACACAGGTAAAGGACTGTGTGATATGGAGACATGAATCACATTTTAAGTCTCTCTGATTCCAGAACTCCTGTTCTTAACCATAGCCCCATGTAAGGATTAGAATGGCAATCTAGTGATGTATTTAACATTACATATTGTTACAGGTTCTCATTTAGTATAACTGGTTATGATTTGAGTATTCATATTTGTTAATTTAGTAAATGTCAACTATATGCAAAGCATTTCCATGGTTTCAATCTACTCAGTCTTTTGCCCCATTTGAAAGCTTGCAACCTATACCACAGAAGTTCGCTTGTCGCCTTCTTCCTTGGAGCTAGGGTATTGTGATATTTAAAGTTACACTAAATTTAATTCAGCTTTACAGATGATTGGTATATGTGTCACTTGGACTACACAATAATCGACTTCTTGATTTTGCTGCAGTACAGAAAATTACCGCTTGAGCCCAAGGAGCAACTCTTTTTGCTGAGAGTGCTAATTCTTTTATTTCTTTATACCCTCATAACCCCCTCTTTAGATGAATTTTTAAATAAAATTTTATTGACAAAAATATTTTAATTTGTTCATATTGTTTTTACAGTACTATAACCTGCCGTGTCCTGTACAGGACTGATTCTATGTATAGTTCATTTATGATCAGGTGGTGATTCTGGTCATTTCTATAAAATGTTAGGACATCAGGCTATTGGTTAAAAACATACCCCTATTTATTGCATTCCTTTATGAAAAAAAATCTGTATATTATTTTGACTTACAGTGCCTTTTCTAGGAGCTTAACTTAGTATAGTTTAACACTTCTCTAATGGATCGTATGGCAGAATACTAGCCAAGGTATAAGGAACAGAAGCTGGGCAGATTTTTTTGTGCCCTATAGACTTTAAAGAACCCAGGATTCCATTTATTTACTCAGTTATTTCACTATATTTCTTTCCTTTATGTTTCCAGTATCTACTCATAATTTATTCAGAAAAAATTTCTAAATATCAGTGAAAATGCCTGTCTGAAGTTGATTTTTATTATTGCTTTACCATCTGAAAACTAGACCAACAAAATTCCACTGTTTTCCTTCATCCTTATTTGCTGCTTGTAGAAGGCTGTATACTGTCACCCTGCTTGTTGGGTGGGAAATAGATGGGGAAACAGTGAAAACAGTGTCAGACTTTATTTTTCTGGGCTCCAAAATCACTGCAGATGGTGACTGCAGCCATGAAATTAAAAGACACTTACTCCTTGGAAGGAGAGTTATGACCAACCTAGATAGCATATTCAAAAGCAGAGACATTACCTTTGCCAACAAAGGTCCATCTAGTCAAGGCTATGGTTTTTCCTGTGGTCATGTATGGATGTGAGAATTGGACTGTGAAGAAGGCTGAGCGCCGAAGAATTGATGCTTTTGAACTGTGGTGTTGGAGAAGACCCTTGAGAGTCCCTTGGACTGCAAGGGGATCCAACCAGTCCATTCTGAAGGAGATCAGCCCTGGGTGTTCTTTGGAAGGAATGATGCTAAAGCTGAAACTCCAGTACTTTGGCCACCTCATGGGAAGAGTTGACTCATTGGAAAAGACTCTGATGCTAGGAGGGATTGGGGGCAGGAGGAGAAGGGGACGACAGAGGATGAGATGGCTGGATGGCATCACTGACTCGATGGATGTGAGTTTGAATGAACTCCGGGAGTTGGTGATGGACAGGGAGGCTTGGCGTGCTGCAACTTATGGGGTCTCAAAGAGTCAGACACTACTGAGCGACTGAACTGAACTGAGATCCATATTGGGCTTCCCTTGTGGCTCAGCTGGTAAAGAAGCACCTGCAATGTGGGAGACCTGGGTTTGATCCCTGGGTTGGGAAGATTCCCTGGAGAAGGGAAAGGCTATCCACTCCAGTATTCTGGCCTAGAGAATTCCATGGACTGCCCATGGGGTCACAAAGAGTTGGACACAACTGAGCGACTTTAACTTCACTTCACTTCTTCAGATCCATATTAGCTGCATTTTACTAACTTTAATGATCATGTATAGTTTGGTTACCTTCTTTTTTCCTACTACTTTTGTAAATAAGACATGCTCCTACACAAAATAAAATTTTTTCATTACTTAAAAAATACTATTCTATAACAGCTTTTCTCTTTGGTCCTTAAGTCATTGACATCACTATATTGGCAACTGAGAATTAATTCGTGAATGGATTCTTTCATCTATAGTTTTCAAAATGCCATCTAGGAATCTGAGAGCCTTCCAGGGTCTCTTTGGGGAGGAAATTATTTTCATAATACTAAAATGTCATTTGCCTTTTCTACTTTCAGTCTCTCTTGAATCTAGTGTTGAGTTTTTAGAAATTTCATGGCATGTGATATTACAACAGCTTGAATGAAAAGCAGATAAAGAGAATCCATTCGTCTTCTATTAAGCCAGACATTAAAGAGACTTGAAAAAATGTAAAACAATAACTCACTTTTACTACCTTTCTAATTTAAATTTTCATTATGAATTAATGTTTTTAAACCACTGAGTTTTAGTTTCAAACATGGTATTATTGGTAGATATAACTTGCATAAACGAAAGAGTTCTTCAAGGCTGTCAGTAACTTTTAAACATGTAAAGGGATCCTGAGACCAAAAAGCCAATAGTCTATATATCTTTTTTATTCTCAAACGTTTGAATTTTTCTTATATTTTATTTCATATTATAAAAAGCATACTGAAAATAATCTATTTTTAGGTTGCTACAAACCTCAGGAAAGATCAGATTACTTGACGTTGGCAGCTGCTTTAACCCATTTCTGAAGTTTGAAGAATTTCTAACTGTTGGCATAGACATTGTACCTGCTGTAGAGGTATGCATAGTTCTGTTTGTTTTGTTCTGAGACTTGAACATTTTACATGTATATATACAAAGGAAGCACTATCTTTACATTCCTGAAATAGAAAATATATTTCCTGTGTACAAGTTGATAAGAGGCTCTTTCTAGTCAAAAATAAATGTATAGTCTATGAAAATTTGAGCATTTCTTTAATATTAATTTGACCAATACCATATTTGTCATTTTGTTTCTTGTTTATCATCTGTCATTGGAGTCAAGAAATTGTAGTAGGTTGCAAAGTTCCCAGATAGTTGTAATGTTTCAGCTTTTTATTTACTTTGATTTTTTTAATGCATCTCTTTCTGAAATGTACTGTGATGTAGAGCTAATATGGAATAGTAAAGAGCAGGGTCTTGGAGACTGCCAAATTTGTACTTAGTAGATAAAACTACTTTAACTTTACAAAGAATGTTTCCTCTGCTTTTAAAATTATATTTATTTCCCTCAGTGACATAAATTCATCACTTTTGCAGTTTTAACTTTTGATATGGCACCAGGCACAAAAAATTTACTAATTTTTATTGCTATGAAGAGATTATGTGTAAACAGTATAAACTCTTAGGGTCAGAGATTTTTTTTATCCCCACTGTTATGCTCCCAGGATCTAGAAGAGTGCCTGGCTTATTAAGTACTCAATAAGTACTTTAATAAGAGAAAGAAATCTTACTTTCAACCTCACTTTGACTGTCTGAGCCTCAGTTTTCTCATCCGTTCAGTGAGGTTTGTAATGGACCATACCTATAAGATTGTCATGTTTACTTGAGAAAAAGTACTTAAAGCACCTAAGAAAGGGCCTGTTTATATAGTAAGTGCTACAGAAACGTTTGCTGTTATAATTGAAAAATTCCTGCCTGAAGTGTCAACTTTTAAATAAATTTATTCTTTAATTTTAATGAGCTTGACAATCTTTATGACTAACACTGACAAGAAAATGCTAAAAACCTTTACTATTGTCTCTGCTTTATAAAGGTAGACAAATACTTTGCAGAGAATTCCTGTGCCATCAGAAGCTATAGTCTTATTTTATTTTCTTTTAAATATTTACTTATATATTTGGCTATGCCAGGTCTTAGTTGTGGCACACAGGATCTAGTTCCCTGGGCCCCCTGTATTGGAAGCACAGAATCTTGGCCACTGGACCACAGAGGAAGTCTCAGAGCTATAGTTTAAAGTGCAGGTGGATTTGCACATGGATTCTCTCCCCTTCTTTCCTTAAGATACACATTAGAGATATCCGTCAGCGACTGCTAAGACATGATGACCATTTAATTTAAACTTCAAGCTTAAATTTTATTCTTAAAATATTAAATTGTTTATAGATAGGGCTATAAATTTTCAACTGTAAAGCCATTAAGGAAGGCAGAAGAACATAAGTTTAGTAGTAGAATCAGACTTTTATAGTTCCCAGAACCCTATAACTAATTTTAAAACAAAAGGAAGAGACTTATACTTCCAAGCAAGATGCAGTGACAGGGACCAGTCTGATCCTCTTTCCTCCTACCTGCAGCAACTAAAATGTTGACAAAATATTCAGAAAAATATACAAGAGACATATATCAGGTAATGAAGGACAGTGATCCCCAAGAGATGGAAAAACAAATGAGGCATACAGTTTTACCAGCACGTAGCCTTCAGAGAGTTTCCAGTATGTGGCACAAATGGGATCCCAAGCAGAGCACAGCTGATAACCCTGAATTATGGAGGCAGAGGTGAAAGGCCTGGGATAGCAAGACAGCTAGGGTTCATGGACAAAGTACCAAAGATGTGAGAGCTGCACAAAGAGAAAATTCCAGAGGTCTGCAAAGATTTCTTCTTGTGTACTCAACTGAGTACTTACCAGTACATTTCTGTGAGAAAACTATATGAACCTGGTGGGAGTACCACTTCAAAGGTCTAAGGGTTATATTGTCTGGTGCACTCACACAGGCTGGAAAGTAGTACCTGTTCCCCCTAGCCACACTGAAAACCTCAAGAATCAGAGTGCCTTGGGTAGAGTACACAAAACTGCCTTACCTGAGTGGTGGTGGTGGTTTAGTCGTTAGGTTGTGTCCGACTCTTGCGACCCCATGGACTGTAGCCTGTCCATTGGATTCTCAAGGCAAGAATACTGGAGTGGGTTGCCATTTCCTTCTCCAGGGGGTCTTCCTGACCCAGGAATCGAACCCAGGTCTCCTGCATTGCAGGCAGATTCTTTACCAACTGAGCTACAAGGGAAGCCCAGTAGTGGAAAATAATTAATAATTGCCTCTGTAGTGAAGAATAATTAACCTTCGACTGAAGGCTGCTCTAGTCCCATGAAACAAATCTGGAAACAAGAGCCAAAAAAATCAAACTGTTTCCAGATAATTTAACTATTAATACATCCCAGAACAAAGTTAGAATATTTATAGCAGTACAGAGTAATCCAGTACACAGCAAAGTAAAATTCACCATACCTGACATCCAATAAAAAAGTAATCAGCCAAGTAAAGAAGCAAGAAAATAGGACCCACAATGAGATCAGTCTTCCAACAGAAAGCAACTGTGAACTGCCACAGGTGTTAAAATTAGGAAATAAGGACATTAAGATGGGAATGTTATAACTATATTCTATATGTATAAAAAGTAGAGCCATGAAAGATAATTAAAAATAGCCAAATATAACTTCCAAAGATGGATACTATGGTGTATGATATGAAACGTGTACTAATGGGATTAATAGTACATTAGATATTACAGAAGTTAAACTGAGGACATAACAATTGAAACTACCCAAAATTAAACAGACTTTTTTTTTTTAATGGAAGAGCATCAGCAAACAGTGAGTCAATTTCAAGTGGCCAAATATAAGCACAATTGGAGTTCCTTCAAAAAGGGGGAGAAGAGAATAAAAGAAATAAAATAATGGTCAGAATTCTTCCAAATTTGATAGAAGCTAATAGTAGAGCTGGCCTTGCGCATCCCAGGGGAATAGTTCTAGGACACCCCACCACCACCACAGATGTCAAAATCTGGGTGCTCAAGCCCTTAGACTCAGGTCTTCCCTGGGTTCTATGTCCACAGATACAGAGAACTGACTGTATATTTCTTAAAAATCAACCCATGTCTAATTGGACCTGTGCAATGAAAACTCATGGTGTGTGTTCAAGAGTCAACTGTAGGAGTTTATAATCTGTATAAAAATGTGTGATAACACTAGCACAAGAGGGGAAAAAGGGAAATATACTATATGTATAGTAATAGGTTTTTCTTCTACATATTAAGTGATAAGATATTATGTGAAGGTAAAGATGTAAGATATTATGATAGGTAAAAGATGTAGACTATAAATTCTAAAGCAACTAATAAAATAAAGAGTTACAGCTAATAAATTAGCAAAGGAGATAAAATAGGATCATAAAGAAATTTATTTAATCCAAAAGATGGCATATAGAGAAGAAAGGAAACAATGAACAGATGGGGAACATAGAAAATAAATAGCAAGATTATACCTTTAAACTTAAGTTTCCCAATAATCACATTAAATAGACATGGTTTAAATACCCAATTAAAAGGTAGAAATTGTCAGACTAGATAAAAAAAAACAGGACTCAAATACATGTTGCCTGTAGGAAATGCACTTCAATTACACACAAGTAGGATGGCCAAAAGACTTAGAATGGCACTATTAAAATCAGACAAAGTAGACGTTAGAGTAAAATATATCACTAGTAATAAAGATGCTTATTTCATCATCATAAAAAGATCAGTTCATCAGGAGTACAAAACAGTCTTCAACATTTATGCATCTAATAAAAGCTTCAAAATACATAAGCCAAAAGCTGATAAAGTAGCAATTACAGACATTTATAAAATTATAGTTGAAGATTTAATCAACTTTCTCTCAATAACTGATGGAATAATTAGAACATCAGTGAAAGAAGAACTCACCAAGAAAATTAGATATTTGGAATGAAGATAAATGAAAACATAAGCTATCAAAAACATAGGTATGCATAGGATGCCTCTAAAATCACTAAAGTGTGCTTAGAGAGACTCCCCTGGCAGTCCAGCAGTTAAGACTCCATGATTCCAATCCAGGGAGCATGGGTTCAATCCCTGGTCAGACAACTGACCCCACATGCCATGTGGTGCAGCCAAAACAATAATTTAAAAATAAAGTAATACTGTACTTAAAGGAAATTATACAATACTAAACACCTTTATTATAAAATAAGAAAGGTCTCAAAACAATGACATCAATTTTCAACTAGCAAAAACCAAAAAAGCCCATACTAAATCCAAAATACAAGAAAGAAAATAGTAAGATTATACCAGAAATCAATGAAATAAAAAACTTTCAGAAATATAGTAGGGAAAAAATTGAAAGCAAATGCTACTTGAGAAGAACAATAAAACTGATTAAGTCACTAAGCATACCAATTAGGAAATAAAGAGAAACGTGACATCTTACATATTTTACTGGTATTAAAAGAAAGGATAATAAATATTGCAAAAACATTTGTGCCAATAAATTCCACAAGTTAAATGGACAAATTCATTGGAAGATACATACTACCAGAGCTCACTCATAAAGAAATAGATAACCTTAATAGCTCAAAATGTATTAAATAAATTTTAATTGGCAGTTAAAAACTTCCACATAAAGAAGATTCCAGGCTCAAATGACTTCACTTCTCAACGTATTCCAAGAGGCCATTACCCCAGTACCAAAACCAGAGACATTACAGAACAACAAAAACCTATAGTTCATATCCATCATGAACATAAACACAAAAGTTCTCCACAAAATTTTAGCATATTGAAGCCAACGATATTTCAAAAAAGATAATACATTATGGCAAAGTTTGATATATTCCAGGAGGGTAAGATTGGTTTAATGTTCAAAAAAAATGCTCAATCTCTAACATCTATACAAAATCTACTCAAAATGGATTCAGTTCAGTTCAGTTTAGTCGCTCAGTTGTGTCTGACTCTTTGCCCCATTAATCACAGCATGCCAGGCCTCCTTGTCTATCACCAACTCCCGGAGTTCACTCAAACTTACATCCATTGAGTCAGTGATGCCATCCAGCCATCTCATCCTCTGTCGTCCCCTTTTCCTCTTGCCCCAATCCCTCCCAGCATCAGAGTCTTTTCCAGTGAGTCAACTCTTCGCATGAGGTGGCCAAAGTACTGGAGTTTCAGCTTTAGCATCATTCCTTCCAAAGAACACCCAGGGCTGATCTCCTTTAGAATGAATTGACTGGTTGGATCTCCTTGCAGTCAAAGGGACTCTCAAGAGTCTTCTCCAACACCACAGTTCAAAAGCATCAATTCTTCGGCGCTCAGCTTTCTTCACAGTCCAACTCTCACATCCAGACCTAAATATAAGACCAGATATTATAAAACTCCTAGAGAAAAACATAGGCAGAACACTCTCTGACATATATCACAACAATATTTTTTAATCCATCTCCTAGAATAATGGAAATAGAAACAAAAGTAAACAAAAGGGAGCTAATTAAGCTTAAAAGCTTCTGCACAGCAAAGGAAACCATAAGTGAAACAAAAGAGAACCTACTGACTTGGAGAAAATGGAAACAATTCTACTGATAAGGGATTAATTTCCAAAATACACAAATAGTTCATGCAACTTTATATATATTTTTAAAAACCCAATCAGAAAATGAGCGGAAGACCTAAATAGACATTGTTCCAAAGAAGACATACTGATGGCCAACAAGCACATGAGAAGATGCTCAGTACCACTAATTATTAGAGAAATGCAAATCAAAACTACAATGAGGTATCACCTCCCACCAGTCAGAATGGCCATTATTAAAAAGTCTACAAGGAATAAATGCTGGAGAGGGTGTGAAAAAAAGGGAACCCACCTACTCTGTTGGAGGTTCCTTAAGAAACTAAGACTAGAGTTACTATATGATCCTGCAGTCCCACTCATGGGCATGTATTTGGAAAAAACTCCAATTAGAAAACATACATGCACCCCAATGTTCATAACAGTATTATTTACAATTGCAAAGATATAGAAGCAACCTAAGTGTCCATCAACAAGATGAATGCATAAAGAAGATGTGATATATATGCACAATGGGAATATTTCTTAGCCATAACAAAGAATGAAATAATGCCATTTGTAGCAACATGGATGGACCTAGAGATATCAGATTAAGTGAAGCAGTGAGACAGAGAAAGACAAATATTATATGTTATCACTTCTATATAGAATCTAAAAGATAAATGAATGTATATAGTAAAACACAGACAAACTCACAGATACAGAAAACAAACTTGTGGTTACCAGTGGGGAAGAGGGAAAGGAACAAGGGCAAGATAGGAGTATATGATGAAGAAATATAAACTACTATATATAAAATTGATAAGCAACAAGACTATATTGTACAACACTCTGGAATATAACTATTATTTTGTAATAACTTTTAATGGGATATAGTCTATAAAAATACTGAATCACTATGCTAAACACCTGAAACTATTAATAATAAAATATTGTAAATCAACAATACTACAATAAAAAAAAAGACATCATTAAGAGAATGAAAAGACATAACCTGAGAGAAAAATTTTCAAGCAATATATCTGATTAAGACCTTGGATCTATATTAAAGAACTCTCAAATTTCAATAAGAAAATAGGTTTTTAACAACCCAGTTATTTTTCAGCATACAAAAAGTTGAACAGATACTTCACCAAAAGAAAATACCCAGGTAAACATCACTACTTATTCAGTTCAGTTCAGTTCAGTCGCTCACTCGTGTCCGACTCTTTGTGACCCCGTGAATCACAGCACGCCAGGCTTCCCTGTCCATCACCAACTCCCGGAGTTCACTCAGACTCACATCCATCGAGTCAGTGATGCCATCCAGCCATCTCATCCTCTGTCGTCCCTTTCTCCTCCTGCCCCCAATCCCTCCCAGCATCAGAGTCTTTTCCAATGAGTCAACTCTTCGCATGAGGTGGCCAAAGTATTGGAGTTTCAGCTTTAGCATCATTCCTTCCAAAGAAATCCCAGGGCTGATCTCCTTCAGAATGGACTGGTTGGATCTCCTTGCAGTCCAAGGAACTCTCAAGAGTCTTCTCCAACACCACAGTTCAAAAGCATCAATTCTTTGGCGCTCAGCCTTCTTCACAGTCCAACTCTCACATCCATACATGACCACTGGAAAAACCATAGTCTTGACTAGACGGACCTTTGTTGGCAAAGTAATGTCTCTGCTTTTCAATATGCTATCTAGATTGGTCATAACTTTCCTTCCAAGGAGTAAGCGTCTTTTAATTTCATGGCTGCAATCACCATCGGCAGTGGTTTTGGAGCCCCAAAAAATAAAGTCTGACACTGTTTCCACTGTTTCCCCATCTATTTCCCATGAAGTGATGGGTCCGGATGCCATGATCTTCATTTTCTGAATGTTGAGCTTTAAGCCAACTTTTCCACTCTCCACTTTCACTTTCATCAAGAGGCTTTTGAGTTCCTCTTCACTTTCTGCCATAAGGGTGGTGTCATCTGCATATCTGAGGTTATTGATATTTCTCCCGGCAATCTTGATTCCAGCTTGTGTTTCTTCCAGTCCAGAGTTTCTCATGATGTACTCTGCATATAAGTTAAATAAGCAGGGTGACAATATACAGCCTTGACGTACTCCTTTTCCTATTTGGAACCAGTCTGTCGTTCCATGTCCAGTTCTAACTGTTGCTTCCTGACCTGCATACAGATTTCTCAAGAGGCAGGTCAGGTGGTCTGGCATTCCCATCTCTTGAAGAATTTTCCACAGTTTATTGTGATCCACACAGTCAAAGGCTTTGGCATAGTCAATAAAGCAGAAATAGATGTTTTTCTGGAACTCTCTTGCTTTTTACATGATCCAGCGGATGTTGGCAATTTGATCTGTAGTTCCTCTGCCTTTTCTAAAACCAGCTTGAACATCTGGAAGTTCATGGTTCACATATTGCTGAAGCCTGGCTTGGAGAATTTTGAGCATTATTTTACTAGCCTGTGAGATGAGTGCAATTGTGTGGTAGTTTGAGCATTCTTTGGCATTGCCTTTCTTTGGGATTGGAATGAAAACTGACCTTTTCCAGTCCTGTGGCCACTGCTGAGTTTTCCAAATTCGCTGGCATATTGAGTGCAGCACTTTTCACAGCATCATCTTTCGGGATTTGAAAGAGCTCAACTGGAATTCCATCACCTCCACTAGCTTTGTTCATAGTGATGCTTTCTAAGGCCCACTTGACTTCACATTTCAGGATGTCTAGCTCTAGGTCAGTGATCACACCATTGTGATTATCTGAGTTGTGAAGATCTTTTTTGTACAGTTCTTCTGTGTTTTCTTGCCACCTGTTCTTAATCACTTCTGCTTCTGTTAGGTCCATACCATTTCCGTCCTTTATTGAGCCCATCTTTGCATGAAATGTTCCTTTGGTATCTCTAATTTTCTTGAAGAGATCTCTAGTCTTTCCCATTCTGTTGTTTTCCTCTATTTCTTTGCATTGATGGCTGAGAAAGCCTTTCTTATCTCTTCTTGCTATTCTTTGGAACTCTGCATTCAGATCCTTATGTCTTTCCTTTTCTCCTTTGCTTTTCGCTTCTCTTTTTTCTTTTGTAAGGCCTCCCCAGACAGCCATTTTGCTTTTTTGCATTTCTTTTCCATGGGGACGGTCTTGATCCCTGTCTTCCTGTACAATGTCACAAACCTCATTCCATAGTTCATCAGGCACTCTTATCTATCAGATCTAGTTCCTTAAATCTATTTCTCACTTCCACTGTATAATCATAAGGGATTTGATTTAGGTCATACCTGAATGGTCTAGTGGTTTTCCCTACTTTCTTCAATTTAAGTCGGAATTTGGTAATAAGGAGTTCATGATCTGTCAGCTCTTCACTACTTATTGGGAAGAGCCAAATTCAAACCTCAGTATACTACTACACACCTATGACTATGATAAAATTTAAAAGTGTATGAGGAGTGTTGAGGAGTAGGTGGAGAAACTGGAACTCCCATAAACTCCTGGTAGAAATGTAAAATTCAGTGTAAGCACTTTTGAAAATAGTTCTGGAGTTTCTTTAAAAGTTAAACATGCACATGCTATATGATCCAGCCACTACTTTCTTCGATATTTGCCAGGACAATTGAAACATGTCCATTCAAAGACAAAACATGTCTGTTCAAAGACAGGCATGCTCATAGCAGGTCTAGTTGTTACTTCCAAAAATTAGAAACAACCAAGTTATCTATGAAAGGTATATTGAAAAACAAACCATGGTATATCTTTTATATAGTATCATACCTCAGCTATTTAAAAGCAGTAAACTGTCAATACATGCAAAAAAAAAAAAAAAAAAGAATGAATCCCAAAATAATTGTGCTGTATGAAGGAAGCCAGGCAAAATAAGAGTACATTATTCTATACTATTCCACTTATGTTAAATTCTAGAAAATACACACTTGATCTATAGTGATAGAAATCACATCAGTGATTGCCTAGCGATGGGAAAGAACAGGGAGTATAAAAGGAAGGGCTATGTAAGGGGCACAAGAAAACTTTAGGGAGTGTTGGATCTGTTCTTAATTTGATTACAGTAGTGGTTTCGTAAGTGTATAAACATTAAAACTTATTAAAAACGTACACTTTAAATGTGTTGGATATTACTTTAGGTTGTACGTCAATTATACTTCAATAAAGCTATCCCTGTCTCCCCTCCAAAGGAACAAAAGAAGAAAAACAATAGTTTTCCATATAATAGAACTTTATGTATTGCTTTTCTTGATACATAGTCCAGATACTAATGTGACCAGCTTGTCTATACACTAACGAGGGACTAAGGTATTAGCTCATGTATTTGATAATTAACTAACTATTGTTTTATATAAGGATAGCTACTTTTATCTAATTTTAAAACTGCATTCTTATTCTTGATTATTTTCATACAATTTTAATATTCAGCAAATGATGCAGTGCTGTTTCTTGTAGTGTACTTCACGGTCACTTGACTCAGTTAATTAAATTTAATTTGTAGTTTATTTCAATAGATATATTATTAAAACTACTTTTGAGATGGTTAAAGTTAAGGATTGAAAAGATGCTTTACATGACTTTAAAAAGATTTGGTATTTTGCTTTTGTACAAATTTATAAATCCACTTTCATTGTCCTCTGACTTCTTTGGTTCATCTTCATTTCATAGTATTTCTTGTTTAAAATTATTTTTATACTAGCCTGTTTTAGGTAACTATAAATATAAATATGTATAAGTAGGTATGTATAAGTATGTATAGTATGTATGTATAAGTATGTATAAGTAGGTAACTATAAATATAAGTATGACTAACTGTAGAAATAAATCGTCCCTGTAAGTTCTTACCCAAGTTAAATTTCAAACAAAGCCTTAATATTTTAAAAAATATGTATTTAAAAAGTATTTTTTAATTGTTTCTCAGAAATACATTTTTTTAAATGATGACTAGAAATTCTCTAGGCTTTATTACTCTGAGATTTTTCTGAGTAAAATTTTGGTTGAATAACTCTGTGTAAGTGGAATAATTTAGAAGTGAAAGGTACATACTTAAAGCTTGAATTAAATAGAAATGCTGTGAAACAGTTTGGTTTAAAATTTGTGTAGTTCGATGCAAGTAATCTTAAAATTCTCAGTCTGCCTTGTTTTCCCTTTTGCAGAGTGTATATAAATGTGACTTCTTGAACTTGCAGCTTCAGCAACCACTCCAGCTTGCACAAGATGCTATAGATGCCTTTTTGAAGCAGCTGAAAAACCCTATTGATTCTCTTCCTGGAGAACTTTTCCACGTGGTTGTTTTCTCTCTTCTTCTTTCTTATTTTCCATCACCTTACCAGCGATGGATTTGCTGCAAGAAAGCCCATGAACTGTTAGTGTTAAATGGTTTATTGCTTATCATCACACCTGATTCCTCCCATCAGAACCGTCATGCTATGATGATGAAAAGCTGGAAGATTGCTATAGAGTCCCTGGGCTTTAAACGTTTCAAGTATTCAAAATTTTCACATATGCATCTGATGGCATTTAGAAAAACCTCCCTAAAAACCACAAGTGACTTGGTTAGTAGGAACTACCCAGGGATGTTATATATTCCTCAAGATTTCAACAGTATAGAAGATGAGGAATATTCTAACCCTTCCTGCTACGTTCGATCAGATATAGAAGATGAACAACTAGCATATGGTTTCACAGAGCTCCCTGATGCTCCATATGACTCAGATTCTGGAGAAAGTCAAGCCAGCTCTATTCCTTTCTATGAGCTAGAAGACCCTATATTACTTTTAAGTTAATATAAAAGCAAAAGACCCTTTCAATCCAGATTCCTAAACTTAATTGCTTACACTAATCAGAAATACTAACATGAACTCAGTACTTAAAACCTGGTTTGCATAGAAGAAATGCAAAGGTTTACAGAGTTTGCTATTTTTTTCTACTTCTGGATTTTAAAATTTATTCTTATAGAGAAAGCTTAATGTTTCATGCAGAGTGACTCCTGTCCTAGCAGAAACCACTGTTACTTAGCATTTAGCACTAAGATATTATAGAAAGGTACCTTTTTCTCTTTAGTGCTATTGTGAAAAATGAAGCATAATTTGCTATGTATTTTTATTTTCATCTTCTCAGTGTTGACTTAAACCATTGCAATGAGAAACTAAAATCTGTATGTAGAAAGCTGTAGATTGCACTTTGATGACTCACAAGTTAAATGTGACAGAGATAGATTGGTTTAGTAGTTTTGTGATGCACTTATCTTATTCTTTTTTTTCTAACTAAATTGTTACCTGTTATAGAAAGCCATTTTGGCTTTGTCTGATGATTCAACATTCCCTAGACCTTTTGGAATTGATGATGATTCTTTTTCTTTCTTGCTCATTTGGCAACATCAGACATTGGGGATCTATTTCCCCCAACGTACATATTCTAATTTGATTAGCACAGTACAGTAAACACCATTGCCAAAATAGAGTTTCCATGTCCTTCTTGTTGATTTGGGCATTGGTGGTGAGTATATTTAACTGTGAGAATTCACTTTTACTTTTTTTAAATTTAGGTTTCATTACAAAATTTTCTATTTAAGCAAGGAACAATATAATACTCGATACTGACCTAACACACCTTTGTGAAAGGGTTTGCACTTGTAAGAGAGCTTATGTTCTACCTAGACCAACCTTAATAGGGTCTTCACCTTTCCATTAAGGAGGTGCTGCACTACAAGTCTGGAAACTATATAGAAAATTTTTAAATTAACCCTCTGCTGGTAATCTCATAAAATGGTTTTGACCTTTCGGTATTCTAGTTTCTATCTAAAGCCCTAGCAGAAATTTGTCTTTGAATATATAAACATTAGTTGGCTGTGGGAATTTTCCCTTTCCACATTGATAAATGCCTTTCTGTGTTTCTGAATCAGAAGCAAATGATTAAGGAGAAATATATGTCCAACAAGACAAGATCAGTTTAAATGTTTAAATGGCTAAGAACATTTAGTCCACATTGTCTTGTCAGCCAGCAATTGTCATGTAAACTATCATTTTTAAGAGTGCCACTGTGTGGATTTTTTTTTTCAAGTGGTTATTACATTAAAATTACCTCATACTGAGGTTTTTGCACTGAAATATCACAGTTTCAGATTTCATGGTTAATGTTGTGTGTGTGTGTTTTTAAAGGAAACTTGCATTTTCAATAGTTGATCCTAAATTCATAAACTGCACTTCTTTACTCTGGTAAAAGTGTTTTTGTGCTTATTGTGAATTGCTGTAGTTAACTTTGAATGTCAAACTTTATTTAGAAATACAAAATTTACCCTGTAAGATATAAATGGCTGAGTGTGTGTACCCAATATTACAAATTAAATTTCAAATTCTAAATTAATGAAAGTAACAAGATTGTAATTAACCTAAAAGTCAGTTGAGTAAATGCAATAAATATTGGTTGCTCAAATGTGCCAGAAGTAACTTGAAGTTTTGCATTTACTTTCAATAACTAAGATTACTTAATTATAAAGAAAAATTAAGACTTTCTTTCCAGTTAAGCACTACAGGTCAAATCTTGTAGCTCACCCAAAAGAAGGAGGGGGAAAAAAAAAAATTACTGTGTTCAGGGTAACATAGAAATGTGTGTTGGTAGTACCCCCTTTAGCATACAGTCATTTTCTGTGATTGGGCTAAATGCCATCCTAAGGGCAAAGGAAACAACATACAAAACAAAAGTCCTTTGAAAGTAAATGAAAACCGTACTTTTGAGAGGCTGGTATAAGTATTTGACCTTGGATTTAGCCTTTGTGTTACAGCTAAAATGTTGGTGCTATAAAATCTTCTGATTGTTTACAGATGTTGATTCTGCTTATGCTCCAAAGTGTGCATGGTGTATTTTAAATAGTACTTTAAAGAAATATCTCTTTATAAAAACCTATACTCTGATTTAGTATAAGTTTGTTTGGATATATAAATCTCATTTGTTATTGTAAATTCATCTTCAAAATTAGGTTGGCGCAGGATTTAAACTAATATGTATTAATATCCACCAAAGCCAATTTAACATATAAATGTTAAAATGTAAGCATTCCTGTGGCTCGGAGCCAGATTCTCTACATAAGGACAAGAGAAGTCCATAGAGCCTTCTAATACCGTATGGGTACTCTTGAAAATGATTTCATTTGGATATAAAGTTAAGGGGCCTCCTGTCACATTCACAACAGTATTCTCCAAAACAATTTGATGTTTCAAAAACAAATGATCATTTGCTTGGTTTCTTCAGGATTATGACTAGATCAAGTGGTTTATACGGTAGTTGCCAAGTGGTGGGAGGTGGCTTACCTGAAAATGTATGTTTGTGTTTGTTGTATTTTTTCACATTTTGTGAACAAAGCACATTTATTAAAAATTTTAAATTTTCTAATATTCATTGTCTATTATTTACAAATTGAAAGTTTTGTGGTCTTGACCTAATCTCACTAAGTGATTTTAGAATTAGGGAGCAATTTAAAACTTAAATGACTTCGAATTTTCTAGCTGGTTTCATCTAGTCCAGTCCCTTAATTTCATAAATTCATTCACTGAGATTCAGAGAGCTCAAGTGACCTCCCTATTGTCATACTATTTACCAACGAGCGAGGACAACCACCAACATAAATTCTTGTTCATTATTTGTCAACTATATCATATCCTACTTTCCTTGAAAATTACATCCAAGATAAATTACCTAAGTATGAGTTATTTTAGGGCAGCAGATGGGTTTCTCACGATGTGAAGGAATTCTTTATTCTCGGAAGAAACATTTGAATTCTACCATGTACAATATGCTGGGGAAATAGCAGGGTGTGGTATGTTCACAGCCCCCTGCTTTCATGGAACGTGATCTAATGAAGATGACAAGCATTCTACATGGAGTTAATATCAGTATCTAGGAATGATTGCCTACTGCTCCTATACCTTTGCCCCTGCTTAACTCCATTAATTTGTTTCATAAAAATTGAAAAGTTTAAAAAAAAAAGTTGTAAGACAAAAACTGTTTAGCAAATCACAAACATATTGTAGATAAAAGGGATATATTGTTCATCCCTCTAGAAGAGTGCAAACTAAAATTCTGATTGTAAAAGGCAAGAAAAAAATAGAACTGAGCTTTTGCTCCATTTTCCCACACTTTTCTGAGCACAGGGCTGCAATGGTGTTCCTCTTCAAGAGTTTACATACTAGGTAAGAGAAATGTAGACAAGATTTGGGTCCTTCTTAGTGTTGGAAATTATTAGCAAATGACTCAGATGGTAAAGACTCTGCCTGCAGTGCAGCAGATCTGGTTTGATCCCTGGGTTGGGAAGACCCCCTGGAGAGGGGAATGGCAACACATTCTAGTATTCTTGCCTGGAGAATGCTATGGACAAAGGAGCCTGGTGGCTACAGTCCAAGGGTCGCAAAGAGTTGGACACGACTGAGCAAATAACTTTACTTAAAGGTGAAAAACATTCTTCTAAATTACTGGTCCAAAAAAGCATAGTACAAACGTTTATTACAAAGAATGTTGGTATCATGATAATTTTATTCTTCCTCAAAACCAGAATGTCCATAACAGTTTAAAAATTCAAATCCATGATCCACTAAACACAAAGCTCCCAAGATTGTTAGTGGTGGCCCATGTGGTTGCAAAGAGTCAGATGAGACTGAGCACTCACACACATAACACAAATTACATAATACCCAACAAACTACCATGCTACAATAGCTAATATTTTAGTTAAGGACCTCTAGATGTTACCAAAGGAGAAAAGTAATTAGGTTTTCTAAACCCTATTTTGTCTTCAGTTCAGTCACTCAAGTCATGTCCGACTCTTCGCAGCCCTATGGACTGCAGCACGCCAGGCCTCCCTGTCTATCACCAACTCCTGGAGTTTACTCAAACTCATGTCCATTAAGTCGGTGATGCCAGTGAGCAATCTCATCCTCTGTTGTCCCCTTCTCCTCCCTCCTTCAATCTTATCAGGGTCTTTTCAAATGAGTCAGTTATTTGCATCAGGTGGCCACAGTATTGGAGTTTCAGCTTCAGCATCAGTCCTTCCAATGAATATTCAGGACTGATTTCCTTTAGGATGGACTGTTTCCCCATCTATATGCCATGAGGTGATAGGACCAGATGTCATGATCTTAGTTTTCTGAATGTTGAGTTTTAAGCCAACTTTTTTCACTCTCCTCTTTCATCAAGAGGCTCTTTAGTTCTTCACTTTCTGCCATAAGGGTGGTGTCATCTGCATATCTGAGGTTACTGATATTTCTCCCAGCAATCTTGATTCCAGTTTGTGCTTCATCCAGCCCAGCGTTTCTCATGATGTAATCTGCATGAAAGTTAAATAAGCAGGGTGACAATATACAGCCTTGAAGTACTCCTTTACCAATTGGGAACCAGTCTGTTGTTCCATGTCCAGTTCTAACTGTTGCTTCCTGACCTGCATACAAATTTCTCAAGAGGCAGGTCAGGTGGTCTAGTATTCCCATCTCTTGATGGACTTTCCAGTTTGTTGTGATCTACACAGTAAAAGGCTTTGACACAGTCAATAAAGCAGATGTTTTTCTGGAACTCTCTTGCTTTTTACATGATCCAGCGGATGTTGGCAATCTGATCTCTGGTTCCTCTGCCAATTCTAAACCCAATTTTCTAAACCCAATTTCTAAACCCAATGAACTGAACCTTGTTCAAGTTCACGATTCACATACTGTTGAAGCCTGGCTTAGACAATTTTGAGCATTACTAGTGTGTGAGATGAGTGCAATTGTGCAATAGTTTGAGCATTCTTTGGTATTGCCTTTCTTTGGGATTGGGATGAAAACTGACCTTTTCCAGTCCTGTGGCCACTGCTGAGTTTTCCAAATTTGCTGGCATATTGAGTGCAGCACTTTCACAGCATCATCTTAGGATTTACAATAGCTCAACTGGAATTCCATCACCTCCACTAGCTTTGTTCGTAGTGATGTTTCCTAAGGCCCACTTGACTTCGCATTCTAGGATGTCTGGCTCTAGATGAGGGATCACAACATTCTGATTATCTGGGTCATGAAGATCTTTTTTGCATAGTTCTGTGTATTCTTGCCATCTGTTCTTAATATCTTCTGCTTCTGTTAGGTCCATACTATTTCTGTCCTTTATTGTGCCCATCTTTTCATGAAGTGTTCCCTTTGTATCTCTAATTTTCTTGAAGAGATCTGTAGTCTTTCCCATTCTATTGTTTTCCTCTGTTTCTTTGCATTGATCATGGAGGAAGGCTTTCTTATCTCTCCTTGCTATTCTTTGGAACTCTGCATTCAGATGGGTATATCTTGCCTTTTCTCCTTTGCCTTTCACTCCTCTTCTTTTCACAGCTATTCGTAAGGCCTCCTCAGACAACCATTTTGCCTTTCTGCATTTCTTTTTCTTGGGGATGGTCTTGATCCCTGCCTTCTGTACAACGTCACAAACCTCTGTCCATAGTTCTTCAGGCACTCTGTCTACCAGATCTAATTCCTTGAATTATTTTGTCTTAGAGAAATTCAAACCATTAACACTTGGATTCAATTTATTTTAAAGTCAGATTTAAATGTGTGTTTCATCCCAGATTTGTTTCAGAATGAGCTTGGTAGTTTAGTATGTATTTTTCAAATAAGAATTTTGTTACAGGTGGAACTACTGAGTAGTAATTTTGAGTCTATATAAGCAGTGTTCAACTGTGAATTTTATTTTTAAACATAACACCTTTGGTCAATTAATAGAAAGCTATTCCACTTTTTGCAATAATATAAAACATTTATTATTAATGTCACTGATTGTCTTTAATTGAATATATTGGTAACTGTTTTCCATAGTGTGTGTGTGTGTGTGTGTGTGTGTGTGTGTGTGTGTGTGTGAAAGAGAATCACTCAGCAGTGTCTGACTATATGTAACCCTAGGGTCTGTAGCCCACCAGGCTCCTCTGTCCATGGAATTCTCCAGACAAGAATACTGGAGTGGGTTGCCATTCCATTCTCCAGGAAATTTTCCCAACCCAGGGACTGAACCTGGGTCTCCTGCATTGCAGGCAGACTCTTTACTATCTGAACTACCAGGGAAGCATTATATTTTAACAATTTCTAAGATTGGGCCTATCAGCAGTACCAAAAATGAAACCTGTTTTTGATATTAAAATAAAATATGAAGAATTAGGCTATAAGCTTATATGCAGAGTACATCATGCGAGCCGGGCTGGATGAAGCACAAGCTAGAATCAGGATTGCAGGGAGAAATATCAATTACCTCAGATATGCAGATGACACCACCCTTATAGCAGAAAGTGAAGTGGAATATAAGAGCCTCTGGATAAAGGTGAAAGAGAAGAGTGAAAAAGCTGGCTTAAAACCCAACATTCAAAAAAACTTAAGATCATGGCAAATAGATGGAGAAACAATGGAAACAGTGATACTTTATTTTCTTGGGCTCCAAAATCACTGCAGATTGTGACTGAAGCCATGAAATTAAAAGATGCTTGCTCCTTGGAAGAAAAGCAATGACAAACCTAGACAGCATATTAAAAAGCAGAGATGTTACTCTGCCTACAAAGGTCCATAGTCAAAGGTATGGTTTTTCCAGTAGTCATGTACGAATGTGAGAGATGGACAATAAAAAAGGCTGAGAACCAAAGAATTGATGCCTTCAAACTGCAGTGCTGGAGAAGACTCTTAAAATTCCCTTGGACTGCATGCAGAACAAACCAGTCAATCCTAAAGGAAATCTACCCTGAATATTCATTGGAAAGACTGATGCTCCAGTACTTTGGCCACCTGATGCAAAGAGCCAACTTATTGGAAAGACCCTGATGCTGGGAAAGATTGAAGGCAGGAAGAGAAGGAGATGACAAAAGATGAGATGGTTGGATAGCATCCCTGACTCAAGGGACTTAAGTTTGAGCAAACGCTGGGAAATGGCGAAAGACAGGGAAGCCTGGTGTGCTACAGTCCACGGGATCGCAAAGAGTCGGACACGACTGAGCCACTGAACAGTAACAGGTGACTTGCAGAACCATCTCTTGAATTTGTCGTTAATAATTAGAAGACTGTAAAACATAAATTTGTTTTTATTGTTGGATTCTAATGCCCATGTAAACCATAATAGTAGTAGGAAACATTACTCAAAAGACAAAACAATGCCTGAATGTGTTTCTTGGCTCTGGGCCTATTTACAACTCTTCACAAAGAGCCAGGATAATACACATACATCTTTGAATTGCATGTATATCTAACCTGTTGAAGGGGCAGTCACAACCAAGTAAATCAGTATAGTCTACTTACGACATTTTTTCCATATACCTTTGAGCTGGTGTGGGGAGAATCAGATATTGAGGCGAATGACTTGTCACAGAGATATATTCCACTTGAGGCTATTATAGATCTCCATAAGTTATTTACATTTATACCCTAGACCTACAAATCTTTCTTACAGTTAACTAATGCCACTTTAGCTATTCCCATTCTCTTCTTCCAAGGAAAAAGAATACAAACATGGCCATGGCCATTATTAATTTAGTTCTCCTTCAAACTCCTGTCCCCTGTTTGGATGTGAGTTTGCCCACACATGCTAAAACATGTAGGAAAGATGAAGTAATTCAGAAATAATAATAGTTTTTAAATCACCCCAGGCCTTTTCACTAGGAATCTAGGAGATAACATGTTTCCCAAAGCAGGCCTAGAAGTAAAAATTCATGATTGCTGGAAAGAAGAGAAGTAAGCAGGCTAAATCCCTGGAGCCTGCCTATAAGTATAAGCCTGCTTAGGAAACAGACTTGAGCCAGAGGGTCTAATGGCTTGACTGTAAAAAGGAACTTACATGTTTTTTTAGTTTCATTGAAATATGAGTATAGATCAAAGTACCAGAGTGCAGGTTACTTGGAAAGTAGGAAGTCAGGAATTTGAAAGTTAAGAAGATAAAACCTTGATCGCAAAAGATCAGGAGCTTGTGTAAGCAGAAATATCAAGGTAGGAGGGACCCCAGTGACCTGGAGAATGATGCCAACTGGAATGAGCTACAGAATAGGAGCTAGACTGTCAAACCATCTCCTTAGCCTTGCTTGATTCATCAATTGAAGCTTCATTACTACACTATTACACTAGACTAGGTACTGTAAGGAATAAATATCTGTGCTCTTTAGGACTGAAAATATAACTGAAGAAAAGAAATTCATTAGCACTAATATAAAGCAAGAAAAACTTTAAAGAAAAATTTTACAATTGAAGAATAGCATATCCTGGCCCTGTTGCATCTAGTGGTACATAGCAATGAAATCTGTTCATGAAATTGTGGCACACGGTTCATAACCAGTTTAGATGCAATTTATCTAAATATGGGTATCTCTCATCATGGAAGTACCAAATGTAAGTGATGCCCGTCCCTGCATTATTTCCAAAATATCAAAGAAGCGGCTTCCTTTGTGGCTCAATGGTAAAGAATTTATCTGCCAATGCAAGAGACAAAGTTTTGATCCCCGATCCGGGAAGATCCCACATGTCGCAGAGCAACTAAGACTGTGCGCCACAACTACTGAAGCCCGCAATCCCTACAGCCTGTGCTCTGCAACGAGAAGCCACCGAGGAGAAGCTCACACGCGGGAACTAGAGAGTAGCCCCCGCTTGTCGAAACTAGAGAGAAAGACCATGCAGCAATGATGACCCAGCACAGCCAAAAATAAAATAACTTTTCTTAAATGTCAAAGGAAAATTAGCAAAACAAACAAACAAAAAAAATATTTCAAAGACAATACATTCTGCAGCTGAAAATGTAGTTCATTGGCAGCGGTAGCACAGAATGATTCCTTTCTGGCAAGAAAATCAGCAGTATTAGTTAAGAGTCCTAAAAACATTCATATTCTTTAACCCATCTAGGAATCTATCAAAATAATAATCAGAAATGTAATAATATCACAAATGCAATGAGCTTAAGTGCTCACCACTATAGTATTTTCAATAGTAAAAAGCAAATGCATCCTCAACTTTTAAATTAAGGAAAATTTTCACTAAATCATGGTTCAGCACATGATCAAAAATCTATCATCATTGATACAGTAGACAGGGCTTCCCTGGTGGCTCAGTGGTAAAAAATTTGCCTGCAATGCAGGAGAGGCAGGAGATGCAAAGTTAGTTAAGTTAGCTAAGCTCTGGAAAAGACTGCTTCTTGTCATCTATTATTTTTCCTCCCTTATTTCTCAGAAAGACAACTCTGGTTTTTGGATGGGGTTGTGGCCACTCAAAAACATGGCACATTTCCCAGACTCTATAAATGCTAAATACTGGTCAGTGTGACGTAAGCGGAAGTGTCTTATACAGCTTCTAAGAAGTGTCATTAAAGTAGGGGTGAGGGGGAATACTCTTGCCTCTTGTACTTCCTTCTTCCTGTTGATGAGAATTCAGAAGTGACAGATGGAAATTAAGCAGCCATCTGCCCTGAACAGAAGGGCAACAAGGGGGAAGGGATCAGGAACTTTAACACTGAGGAGCACCACATCTGCTCTGGAACACCTACTTCTAGAAATAAACTTCCATGAAGTCATTTATGAGCTTTCTGATACATACATCTGAACATAATCTGAAAATCTGGGGTCTATGCTTTGGGTTTCTGATTCAGTTGACCTGGGGGGGTAGGTCCTGATAATCTGCATTTCTAACACTTGGAGAATCACTACACTAACGGAACTAATAACTCAGTGGTGCTCAACCCTTGCTTCATGTTAGAATCACTGGGGAGGTGAAAGGGAGGGTTTTTTAAAACACACACAGTCTACCTGGGACTCAGTGCAGAGGAGACTCTAATTGATCTGGACTGTATGGGTGTGTAGGCTAAAGATCTTCCAGATGATTATAGTAAGTGTACTAGGACTAAACACTGTAATCCTTTCCCTGCTTACTCTGAACAGCAACAATGAGACTGTGTTTCCTGTAGAGAAGAATGGTAGAAAGTTGTACTTGATGGCCTAGGACTTGAAGCCCAAAGACTGAGGTTTAAGTCCCTGCCCTGGGACAGTGTAGTTTCTCTGGACCTTGGATACTTTATCTATAAAATGGTGATGAAAATCTTTACATCATTGTGTTTTTGTAAAGATTTGATTATATGTTTGAGGTGAAATAATTGTGATCTCAAAGTATTACATAGAAATAAAAAGGAATCAGGCTGAGAAGATTGCTTATGGAGAACCTAAGTTGATTTAGCCCTAGAACAGGATTGAAGAATTGAAAGTAGGAGAAAAATGAGAGAAAACTTACATATAATAGGATAATTATTATCCTAAATAATAGGAGCCATCTGTGACCCCCTTTCTACACAGGACTGAAATGGTAAGATCATCCATTCCCCCTGCCATGGGTGCTGCCCCCTCCTCTTTTTTTTTTAAATTATGCTTCTATTTTCAACAGGTGTTCTTAATCTGAAGTAACTCCTCTGGTGAAATTCCTGGCCTGGAGCACACAGATCTTGCCTGCAGAGAAGCAAGTGTTGGAAGAATGGATGTCCCAGTTAGGATCATTACACTGTCATCAGCAACTGCAGCTTGAATTCTGTCACTGAAATAGTTCCCAGGTGGCTGTTTCATATCCAGGTGTTTGGCTATCCATGTGGCTGATGGCCAAGAACTCACCCTAATACTTCTAGTTCTCAGATAAATGGCACCAGGCAAGGGGTTGGGGCTTAGAACATACCCCTCAAGGCCTCCAGTGCCATATTAGGAAGTTTGGACTTAATTTTTCTAGTTTGTATAACTCACTGATTTTAATACAAGAAGTGACACAGAGTGTCTGCAGAGTATATCTGTCAGGGGCCTCGTGTGGTGGGTTAGGCTATGGTAAGGCTGACAAGGAAGTGACCAGCATAGAAGTTACTAAAGTAATTCAGGGTCAATGCCTCACCTCAGATAGTGGCAGTGCAAGTTGCTCAGATCAGATCAGTCACTTAGTCGTGTCCAACTCTTTGCAACCCCATGAATCGCAGCACGCCAGGCCTGCCTGTCCATCACCAACTCCCAGAGTTCACTCAGACTCACATCCATCGAGTCAGTGATGCCATCCAGCCATCTCATCCTCTGTCGTCCCCTTCTCCTCCTGCCCCCAATCCCTCCCAGCATCAGAGTCTTTTCCAATGAGTCAACTTTTCCCATGAGGTGGCCAAAGTACTGGAGTTTCAGCTTTAGCATCATTCCTTCCAAAGAAATCCCAGGGCTGATCTCCTTCAGAATGGACTGGTTGGATCTCCTTGCAGTCCAAGGGATTCTCAAGAGTCTTCTCCAACACCACAGTTCAAAAGCATCAATTCTTCGGCGCTCAGCCTTCTTCACAGTCCAACTCTCACATCCATACATGACCACTGGAAAAACCATAGCCTTGACTAGACGGACCTTTGTTGGCAAAGTAATGTCTCTGCTTTTGAATATGCGATCTAGGTTGGTCATAACTTTCCTTCCAAGGAGTAAGCGTCTTTTAATTTCATGGCTGCAGTCACCATCTGTAGTGATTTTGGAGCCCAGAAAAATAAAGTCTGACACTGTTTCCACTGTTTCCCCATCTATTTCCCATGAAGTGATGGGACCGGATGCCATGATCTTCATTTTCTGAATGTTGAGCTTTAAGCCAACTTTTTCACTCTCCACTTTCACTTTCATCAAGAGGCTTTTGAGTTCCTCTTCACTTTCTGCCACAAGGGTGCTGTATCTGCATATCTGAGGTTATTGATATTTCTCCCGGCAATCTTGATTCCAGCTTGTGTTTCTTCCAGTCCAGTTTCTCATGATGTACTCTGCATATAAGTTAAATAAGCAGGGTGACAATATACAGCCTTGATGAATTCCTTTTCCTATTTGGAACCAGTCTGTTGTTCCATGTCCAGTTCTAACTGTTGCTTCCTGACCTGCATACAAATTTCTCAAGAGGCAGATCAGGTGTTCTGGTATTCCCATCTCTTTCAGAATTTTCCACAGTTTTTTGTGATCCACATAGTCAAAGGCTTTGGCATAGTCAATAAAGCAGAAATAGGTGTTTTTCTGGAACTCTCTTGCTTTTTCCATGATCCAGCACATGTTGGCAATTTGATCTGTGGTTCCTCTGCCTTTTCTAAAACCAGCTTGAACATCAGGAAGTTCACGGTTCACATATTGCTGAAGCCTGGCTTGGAGAATTTTCAGCATTACTTTACTAGCGTGTGAGATGAGTGCAATTGTGTGGTAGTTTGAGCATTCTTTGGCATTGCCTTTCTTTGGGATTGGAATGAAAACTGACCTTTTCCAGTCCTGTGGCCACTGCTGAGTTTTCCAAATTTGCTGGCATATTGAGTGCAGCACTTTCACAGCATCATCTTTCGGGATTCGAAAGAGCTCAACTGGAATTCCATCACCTCCACTAGCTTTGTTCGTAGTGATGCTTTCTAAGGCCTACTTGACTTCACATTCCAGGATGTCTGGCTCTAGGTCAGTGATCATACCATCGTGATTATCTGGGTCGTGAAGATCTTTTTTGTACAGTTCTTCTGTGTATTCTTGCCATCTGTTCTTAATATCTTCTGCTTCTCTTAGGTTCATCCATTTCTGTCCTTTATTGAGCCCATCTTTGCATGAAATGTTCCTTTGTTATCTCTGATTTTCTTGAAGAGATCCCTAGTCTTTCCCATTTGTTGTTTTCCTCTATTTCTTTGCATTGATGGCTGAAGAAGGCTTTCTTATCTCTTCTTGCTATTCTTTGGAACTCTGCATTCAGATGCTTATGTCTTTCCTTTTCTCCTTTGCTTTTCACTTCTCTTCTTTTCACAGCTATTTGTAAGGCCTCCCCAGACAGCCATTTTGCTTTTTTGCATTTCTTTTCTATGGGAATGGTCTTGATCCGTGTCTCCTGTACAATGTCACGAACCTCATTCCATAGTTCATCAGGCACTCTATCTATCAGATCTAGGCCCTTAAATCTATTTCTCACTTCCACTGTATAATCATAAGGGATTTGATTTAGGTCATACCTGAATGGTCTAGTGGTTTTCCCTACTTTCTTCAGTTTAAGTCTGAATTTGGCAATAAGGAGTTCATGATCTGAGCCATAGTCAGCTTACGGTCTTGTTTTTGCTGACTGTATAGAGCTTCTCCATCTTTGGCCGCAAAGAATATAATCAATCTGATTTCGGTGTTGACCATCTGGTAATGTCCATGTATAGAGTCTTCTCTTGTGTTGTTGGAAGAGGGTGTTTGTTATGACCAGTGCATTTTCTTGGCAAAACTCTATTAGTCTTTGCCCTGCTTCATTCTGTATTCCAAGGCCAAATTTGCCTGTTACTCCAGGTGTTTCTTGACTTTCCACTTTTGCATTCCAGTCCCCTATAATGAAAAGGACATCTTTTTTGGGTGTTAGTTCTAAAAGGTCTTGTAGGTCTTCATAGAACCTTTCAACTTCAGTGTTACTGGTTGGGGCATAGACTTGGATTACTGTGATATTGAATGGTTTGCCTTGGAAACGAACAGAGATCATTCTGTCGTTTTTGAGATTGCATCCAAGTACTGCATTCGGACTCTTTTGTTGACCATGATGGCTACTCCATTTCTTCTGAGGGATTCCTGCCCACAGTAGTAGATATAATGGTCATCTGAGTTAAATTCACCCATTCCAGTCCATTTCAGTTCTCTGATTCCTAGAATGTCGACATTCACTCTTGCCATCTCTTGTTTGACCACTTCCAATTTGCCTTGATTCATGGACCTGACATTCCAGGTTCCTATGCAATATTGCTCTTTACAGCATCGGACCTTGCTTCTATCACCAGTCACATTCACAGCTGGGTATTGTTTTTGCTTTGGCTCCATCCCTTCATTCTTTCTGGAGTTATTTCTCCACTGATCTCCAGTAGCATATTGGGCACCTACTGACCTGGGTAGTTTCTCTTTCAGTATCCTATTGTTTTGCCTTTTCATACTGTTCATGGGGTTCTCAAGGCAAGAATACTGAAGTGGTTTGCCATTCCCTTCTCCAGTGGACCACATTCTGTCAGATCTCTCCACCATGACCCGCCCATCTTGGGTTGCCCCATGGGCATGGCTTAGTTTCATTGAGTTAGACAAGGCTGTGGTCCTAGTGTGATTAGATTGACTAGTTTTCTGTGAGTATGGTTTCATTGTGTTTGCCCTTGGATGCCCTCTTGCAACACCTACCATCTTACTTGGGTTTCTCTTACCTTGGGCGTGGGGTATCTCTTCACGGCTGCTCCAGCAAAGCACAGCCATTGCTCCTTACCTTGGATGAGGGGTATCTCCTCACCACCGCCCTTCCTGACCTTCAACGTGGGATAGGAAATGATAAATGCAAGAAATATGGTGAATGAATATAAGCAGCACTTGGCCTTCACAATGATCAGGTCCTTTTAGTAAATGCTGGCAGATTTCAAAAACTGAAGATGAGTGAGACGTACTTATCTCCTCCCTCAGCCCTACATAGGGTTCTACAATGAAAGCAAGTCTCAGACAGAATGCTGCTGCTGCTACTGCTGCTAAGTCACTTCAGTCGCATCTGACTCTGTGCGACCCCATAGACAGCAGCCCGCCAGGCTCCCCCGTCCCTGGGATTCTCCAGGCAAGAACACTGAAGTGGGTTGCCATTTCCTTCTCCAATGCAAGAAAGTGAAAAGTGAGAGTGAAGTTGCTCAGTCGTGTCCGATTCTTCGCTACCCCATGGACTGCAGCCTACCAGGCTCCTCCGTCCATGGGATTTTCCAGGTAAGAGTTCTGGAGTGGTGTGCCATTGCCTTCTCTGCTCAGACAGAATAGTACTACACAAATATTTAGCAACAAGCAGCCACACAAAATAACAGCACACAGACAATATTTTGTGACAAAGTACAAAACAGAAGTCTAGACTCCAAAGGAGCCACTCTGATGGATGTCCCTCTGCTAGACTCAACAGACATACCACATTTATGCAAAGACAGAAGTGCCTGTATAAAAGTCACATATCCTGACTACCAGTTATTTCCACAATGAAAAATTCTAATCTTTTATTCTAATTAACATACCTCTAGTGAAGATCTCTGGTTCCAAACAGGAAAAGGAGTTCATCAAGGCTGTGTATTGTCACTCTGTTTATTTAACTTATATGCATGAGAAACGCTGGACTGGAAGAAACACAAGCTGGAATCAAGACTGCCGGGAGAAATATCAATCACCTCAGATATGCAGATGACACCACCCTTATGGCAGAAAGTGAAGAGGAACTCAAAAACCTCTTGATCAAAGTGAAAGGGGAGAGTGAAAAAGTTGGCTTAAAGCTCAACATTCAGAAAATGAAGATCATGGCATCCGGTCCCATCACTTCATGGGAAATAGATGGGGAAACAGTGTCAGACTTTATTTTTTGGGGCTCCAAAATCACTGCAGATGGTGACTGCAGCCATGAAATTAAAAGACTCTCACTCCTTGGAAGGAAAGTTATGACCAACCTAGATAGCATATTCAAAAGCAGAGACATTACTTTGCCAACAAAGGTCCGTCTAGTCAAGGCTATGGTTTTTCCAGTGGTCATGTATGGATGTGAGAGTTGGACTGTGAAGAAGGCTGAGCGCTGAAGAATTGATGTTTTTGAACTGTGGTGTTGGAGAAGACTCTTGAGAATCCCTTGGACTGCAAGGAGATCCAACCAGTCCATTCTGAAGGAGATCAGCCCTGGGGTTTCTTTGGAAGGAATGATGCTAAAGCTGAAATTCCAGTACTTTGGCCACCTCATGCGAAGAGGTAACTCATTGGAAAAGACTCTGATGCTGGGAGGGATTGGGGGCAGGAGGAGAAGGGGACGACAGAGGATGAGATGGCTGGATGGCATCACTGACTCGATGGATGTGAGTCTCAGTGAACTCTCGGAGTTGGTGGTGGACAGGGAGGCCTGGCGTGCTTCGATTCATGGGGTCGCAAAGAGTCGGACACGACTGAGTGACTGATCTGATCTGATCTGAGTGAAGATCTACTTACTGATATTGTAGGCACTCGGGGAAGGCAGTGGCAACCCAATCCAGTACTCTTGCCTGGAAAATCCCATGGACGGACGAGCCTGGTAGGCTGCAGTCCATGGGGTCGCTAAGAGTCGGACACGACTGAGCGACTTCACTTTCACTTTTCACTTGCATGCATTGGAGAAGGAAATGGCAACCCACTCCAGCGTTCTTTCCTGGAGAATCCCAGGGACGGCGGAGCCTGGTGGGCTGCCAGGGGGTCGCACAGTGTCAGACACGACTGACGCGACTTAGCAGCAGCAGCAGCAGCAGCATTGTAGGCACTTGTGCATCCAACTTTGAAGTTCTGATTAATCTTTCAAATGCTAATTACCCACCCTGGAGTGTGCTGATTAAAGTTAAATAGGTACCCACTCCCTGGAGAAGCCTTTGAACAGAGGAGCCTGGCAGGCTACAGTCCGTGGTGTCGCAAGAGTCGGACACGAATTTAGCGACTAAACCGCCACCACCAAGAGCTATAAAACAGTAGAAAATAATGGTAGAGACAGAAGACTGGCAAACAGGAAGTGCTTCTTGGAGAGGGAGGCTGGAATTCCTACTTTTTGAGTACCTTATGATTCCAAGGGGGGGAAAAAAGTTTCCCTGAATATTCACAATATTTTTTAGATGAGAAACCGAGGTCGCACATACGAATAGGAGAAACCAGAGTGCAAATCATCAGCTCCACAACTGTTGTGAAACGCTCCCTCTGAGTACTATCCCCTTACGTTTATTTAGCGAGTTCAGTTACAAAAGAGAATCAGCCGTGCACTCAGGACCCTCGGGCTGTGGGGCGGGTGAACGTGTAAGAGACTGGGGGAGAAAGGGAATGGAGCAGGCTAGGACTGGGGAGCTCAGCGTTGCTGGCGGAATAAAGACCTAGGCGGTGGACTAAAGGGAGGCTTTAATTAGAAAATGAAGCCACAAGGGCTTTGAAGGCGAGACTAAGGAGCCTGGGCTTTTAGCTGGTCAGTGGACACAAATTCATATATTATGCGATATATACTAAAGAGCAGCAACGCCTCCTACAGTAGTTACTGTCCTTGGGTAGCCAGTCTGCCGGTCCTGCCCCAGTTTCGGTCTAACCCGAGGCGGCGGCCTAGATGCTTGATGGACACGGCCGATCCTTCGTGCTCTTCCAGGTACCAGTTCCCCGCCCATTCTATGTCTGAGAAGGCAACGGCTTGTGCCCCAGGTGAAGCCGTTTGCGTTCGCGCAGTGCGGAGAGCACCTGGGTCCGCGGCGGTGCGGCGGCTTTGGGCGGGGCCAGGGGCCGGCTGCCGGGTCTCGCGGAGGAAGCGCGTAGCGCGGCTTGACCCCGGCGGCGTTCCGTACCGTCGCGAATCCGGCGGCGGGAATATGGCGGCCGCAGCCGGGCCAGTAACGGAGAAAGTTTCCGACGAGACTGGCCTGTGTTAGTGCGTGTGGCGTGGGGCCCTCGACTCCCCCGGAGTGCCGTGTCCCCTCTCCGAATCGCAAGCTCAGCCGCAAGGGCCCTTCCTTTCCCCTGCTGGCCCAACGGCCGACTCCGAGGGCTGAGAGAGCATTGGTAGTAGCGGCCGAGTCCGGGACAAGGGGTCACCGGCGGGGTGGCGAGACCTGAGTACAGCGTGCAGAGCTCGGCGTGTTGCGGGCCCCGAGCTCCGCTCAGCCGGCCTCACGGGAAGGAGGTAGGAATACCTGCCTGGGGAGAAGTTGATGGTGTGGGGTGGAGGATGGAAGGCAGGGCGCCTCTCCGTATCCCCCAGCGGTTCCCCCACTCAGCTGGGTGCCCACTTGTGGTTCCCAACAGCCGGGCTGCTGCTTAGGCCTCCTCCTAGGAGAAGGCAGAATGGAACAAGAATTGCTATTGCTGCCGTATTGCTGAAGGGTTTAATATTCGAGGTACCTTTCTCCTCATGTGGGATGGGTCCGAAGAAGAGTTCTCATGAATTCATAGAACCGAAGCACTGGAATTCCCCGACCCTGGCTGCTCTGTAGATTCTTTCAGCTTTTGACACTTCCCCTAGACTGGACGTAAGTAGTGTCTGAGTCAGAAGATGATGCACGTGATAGTGTTTCTTAAGGTCGGTGAACCATTCCCTAGCAGAACGTAAAAGAGAACTTGCCGGTTTGGAGGAATTTGGATGAGTTGAGTGAAGGCTGGAGTAAGGCTGAGCGAGAAACAAGCCAAACATTCATGGTATCTCCCTTAGCTCTATGACTTCGTAGTTGTGGGTTATTAGACAACTTGTTTATTCTCTTTGTATATTAATATGCTTCCTATAACTGATTGACATTGTTATTAAATGCAGTTACTTCTGTATCAGTCTTCATTTCTTCAGGTATTTGTTGAATATCTGTTTGGAGTCAAACTTTCTGTTAAACCCTGGGTGTACAGTTTTGAAGACAAACTTTGAGAGACCTTGTGATCTAGTGGGGAATGCAGATACTAAACAGTTGATGATCAATATTTTTCCTATTATACAGAAAGTACGTGGATCATACAAATGAGTCAAGGTGATTGCCCAAAGAAATGATTTAAGCTGAGACCTGAAGAGTAGGAATAAGCCAGGTGTGAGGACCTGTGGTGGGGTCTGGAGGAGAGAAAGGAGTACACCTGGGTTGGGAATAGCATCAGTGTAGTTCCGAATTGAAAGATCCCTGTGGCTAGAATACAAAGAATGGTCAGAGATGTGGCGGGAGAGTTATTCACATCCAACGAGGAAAGCCTCCTAAGGCATTTTAAGAAGTTCAGACTTTATTGCTTAGAGTGATGGGAAGCCTTTGGAGGCTTTTACATAACAGAATGATGTGACAAGTTTTGGCTTTAAAAAGGATACTTCTTGGAGAAGGGCAGGAGTGGATACAAGGAGACATTCAACCATGAGATGATGGTGGCCAAAATTGGGGTTGTGATCTTGAGGATGGAAAGAAGTAGAAACATTTAAGAAGTGTCTAAGAAGAAGAGTGGGCAGGACTTGGTGACCATTAAATATATGTGGTGAAAGGAGGGTTAGAATAGTATATAGGATGCTATAAAACAGACCTGACAATTATTAACTTTTCCTGTATTCAGTGGACTCTTCTGTGCTCCTTTTTTATCTGCCTCTCAAGTAATTCCCACTGAATCATGTGTGCTGGCAGACCCAATGAAAAGGATTGCACTGCTCTGTTGTTTTACTCACTTGATTGACGATGTTTGTCTTTTGAAGAAGGTCAAAATGGGGAAAGACTTTCGTGAATTAGCCATTAAAAAAAATAATATTCGGCCATGTTGATTTTGGCCCATAACAGGGTAACTGCATATATTCCATGCTATGAATGTACTATACTTTATTAATTACATGTTTTCCTTTACTTTTTTTTCTAAGCTTTCACCTCAGTGCAGGACAGAGCTAGTGCTTTCATTTCTGTCAGGTAGGTTAATACATATTAATACACATTTACGTGTATAGTGAGAGAAGGGCCTAGGCTTGGGTTTGAACATCCAAAGGATAGATTCAGAATGAAGAACCTGCAAGGTGACAGGAGAGATCAGTGAATTAGGAAGAAATTCTGAAGACTGGTCTTTGGAAGCTAAAGGAAGGGCAGGTTTCAGAAGGTGAAAGTGAAAGTGAAGTCGCTCAGTCCTGTCCTACTCTTTGCGACCCCATGGACTGTAGCCTACCAGGCTTTTCAGTCCATGGGATTTTCCAGGCAGCAGTACTGGAGTGGGTTGCCATTTCCTTCTCCAGGGGATCTTCCCGACCAAGGGATCGAACCCAGATCTCCCACATTGTAGGAAGACACTTTACCCTCTGAGCCACCAGGGAAGCCCTGGGAGTCAAAAATGTCAAAGCTTTGATGAATGTGCAAGATAATGAGTGTAAAGTACTTATGGGATTTAGGAATTTAGGTTATTTTAAGAACTTGGCAGAGCAGTTTGTTGTTGTGTGGTGGAAACCGTGGCTTAGTTCGTGTGAGAAGTAAAGCAATCAAATATTGGGTGTCAAGGGGACAGATGACTGAACTTGTAGGAGGAGATGGGGATTACTGAGTTTTAGTTTCGTTTCTGTATGTGTATATATATATATATTTTTTTTGGTATCATTTTTTAAAAGAGCTTTGCAAATGTTTAAGCACCAGTGGATAAGAGAAGAGTAGTAGGAGTTGGAAGAGAGGAGAGGGTGTGAAGTTCTGGAAGAGACCGTGAGAAAGAGTCACATGCATGGCTAAAAGATGTAGCCTTCGATCGGGCAGAGGGCCTTCTTTTCTTAAATCAGGAGATGGTAGATATAGGTGAGTTTGTGGTGCTGGAAACTCAGGTAAGCTCCCTTTTGATGACTTCATTGGAGACAAAGTCATCTGGTAAGAATTTGGTCAGAAGTGGATGTCAGAGATTTGAGAATCAGGAAGAGAGGCTTGCCTAGCCCCAGAGAATGAGAGTGTTGACTAAAGAAACACATGTCTGTCTCATGAGTTGAGTTGCAACCATTTAGTCTAGTGTGTGATTTTTTTTTTATCTCCAACACTGTTCAGTCATTTGAACCCAGACTGTACCATCAACCCTTAGAGGACATGTATTCCAGCATATTTGTTGAATGATTATATAGCACGTATAAGTGATGTTTTTTAAAATGCAGTGCATTCTAGATAGTGTCAGTTTCTCATACTTAAATAAAAAGATAAAACCTAAATATACCAAAGGAAGATATTTTCTTTAGTGGTATGTGGCATCTTAAGGAATGATTGAAAATATAATTGAGGAAAATCATAATTCTTAGTTAATTAAATAAACTTAGCTGTAAAAAATATACTTGTTGAACTTGTAAGTTGGTAATAGTACTTTGAACCTCCCAGAGACCCTAAAGTTGTCATCCAGTGTCATTCTTCTGCAGCCATATGGGTAATTCAGGGTTAATTCAGGTTATCTCATATTTCTCTTGGCTCTTTTAGTGTCCTGCGAAAGCAGAAATAAGCTGATTGCAAAGTAGTTGCTTTTTGAGTTTTTAATCTTGTTGAGTTCTCAGTGGATATTCAGTGTGACCATAAACCTTTGCATGTATCATATCTTCTGAAATAGCATACTAGAAAATTACCTAGTAGATAGTTAAATCATTTTGTTTGATGGTGTCATGTTTGAAGTGCAACCTGAAGGGATCCTTAAGATTGAAATAATTATCTGAGTCCTTTAACAAATAATTGTTGTGGTAAGTTTCCAAAAATAAAATCATAGTTTTTAAAATTTACAATAAATATAGGTCAACATTTCAGTTTTACAGTTTTGACTAGAAAGGTCCAGAGTTGGTTTACTACAGAGATTGTATGTTTGATCATCAAAGTAACTTAATAGAGGTAAAAGTACAGGGAGAATGATGGATCAACTTTAGTGACTGAGTAACTTTAATACAGTTAAACTTCTAATAAGTTTATTAGTGAAACAGTGTTGAGACTAAGGTTTTATAGCATTTTAGAAGTAACTGGTAAAAAGATGTAGAGGATTTTAGGCAGGTGGTAATGGTTGCTATTATTGGATACTGGTGCTTTTCAAGTTAGAGGTAATAATGACGTCCCTCATTTTATTTGAGTTGACTAGCTTTCCACTATTCCAGACCCATCTGCTACATTTAAGCCGAATTGAATATCTCATCATTGCACATTGTTGAAAAACTGGATATTGGAATAAAAATGGGTTAGGTGAATTCCTTACCATCTCTGGAAAAATTTTTGTTGATGGCAACCTAGTCATACAATCCTAGAATAGGATAAGTAGAACAAATCTCCATTTTTGTTTGGATAAACTGAAGAGTTTTTAAGCCAGAGACAGTTACCATTTAGATACACGCAAGTCAGATTTTAAACTGGGTATCCAAACAGTTTATTGCTCACTTAGTCTTTATTTTTTAATAAGAAAGATATATGTGAAGGGTAAATTACATAAAACTAACAGTGAAATATTTTTTCTTCTGTTTTAGATCACTGTAAACAGAGTCCACCAGAGAAAGTGCTGAAATAGGAGTTACAGATACATTGGATTTACTGGATGAAATACAAGCAGTTAATTTTCATAACGTGGGGAGAAAGCCCAGACTGACAGATTAATGTGTAAATCACTGCGTTACTGCTTTAGTCATTGTCTCTATTTAGCAATGACAAGACTGGAAGAAGTAAACAGAGAAGTGAACATGCATTCTTCAGTCCGTTACCTTGGCTATTTAGCCAGAATCAATTTGTTGGTTGCTATATGCTTAGGTCTTTATGTAAGGTGGGAAAAAACAGCAAATTCCTTAATTTTGGTCATTTTTATTCTTGGTCTTTTTGTTCTCGGAATTGCCAGCATACTCTATTATTATTTTTCAATGGAAACAGCAAGTTTAAGTCTCTCCAATCTTTGGTTTGGATTCTTGCTTGGCTTCCTGTGTTTTCTTGATAATTCATCCTTTAAAAATGATGTCAAAGAAGAATCAACCAAATATTTGCTTCTAACTTCCATAGTGTTAAGGATATTATGCTCTTTGGTGGAGAGAATGTCTGGTTATGTCCGCCATCGGCCCACCTTACTAACCACAGTTGAATTTCTGGAACTTGTTGGATTTGCCATCGCCAGCACAACTATGTTGGTGGAAAAGTCTCTGAGTGTCATTTTACTTGTTGTAGCTTTGGCCATGCTGATTATCGACCTGAGAATGAAGTCTTTTCTAGCTCTTCCAAACTTAGTTATTTTTGCAGTCTTGCTGTTTTTCTCCTCATTGGAAACTCCCAAAAATCCAGTTGCCTTTGCATGTTTTTTTATTTGCCTGATAACTGATCCTTTCCTTGACATTTATTTTAGTGGACTTTCAGTGACTGAAAGATGGAAACCCTTTTTGTACCGCGGAAGAATTTGCAGAAGACTTTCAGTTGTTTTCACTGGGATGATTGAGCTGACATTTTTCATTCTTTCAGCATTTAAACTTAGAGACACTCATCTCTGGTATTTTGTAATACCAGGCTTTTCCATTTTTGGAATTTTCTGGATGATTTGCCATATTATTTTTCTTTTAACTCTTTGGGGATTCCATACCAAATTAAATGACTGCCATAAAGTATGTTTTACCCACAGAGTAGATAACAATAGCCTTGACAGAATCATGGCATCCAAAGGAATGCGTCATTTTTGCTTAATTTCAGAGCAGTTAGTTTTTTTCAGCCTTCTTGCAACAGCAATTTTGGGAGCAGTTTCCTGGCAGGTAAGTTTTCAGTTTGTTTATTATGTCACTGCCTGTGATATGTGAGTAAATGTTTGCTTCAGGAGTTGAATTATTAGAACTGAAAGGTCAATCTCATAATTTCAGAAGTAGATGTCGAGGGCGGGGCACTTATTTCGTTTTGTTTCTGGAATTGAGTACTGAATGAATATTGACAGGATAATTTCATTTGCTTTCTAGCAAGAGGTACGAAAATATTAGGAATACTCAGCACGTGACATGCCTCCTATCTTCTGACTGTTGATTAATGAAACACTTCATGGGTTAAAGATTCTTAGAATATTAACATTTGAAGGGTGTTTAGAGATTGTTCTTTAATTTTTTCACTTTACACATGAGGAAACCAAAAGTCAGAAAACATATCCAGAGCCACTGGTACTAGCCAGAACGAGGTTGCCTAGCTTCTGTCTAGTCCTTCGGTCTCCTCATTTTCCTAAAGGTTTTATATAGAAGTTGATTAGATATGTAATAACATTGTTTTTTTAAAAGGATTTATTTATTTATCTGGCTGCGCCAGGTCTTAGTTGTGGCATGTTGGAACTTCCGTCTTCGTTGAGACATGCAGAATCTTTAGTTGTGGCATTTGAACTCTTAGTTGCGGCATGTGGGATCTAGTTTTCTGACCAGGGATCGAACCCAGGCCACCTGCTTTGGGAGGGAACACAGAGCCTTAGCCCCTGAACCTCCAGGGAAGTCCTCATATCAAATTCTTAATTTCAGATTAGAGCCTCCTAAGAAAGGAAAAATTAGTTTTACAATACATTTGCCTACAATATGTTTTTAAAATATATTTTGTAGACAAAGACATTCAAACTAAATGTTTGGAGTTTATATCTGTAGTTTATATCAGCCTTCCGTTCCCTGAACATTTATTGACTGTACTATATAACGGGTCATTGGAGGAGGAAATGGCAACCCACTCCAGTATTCTTGCCTGGAAAATCCCATAGCATACTGAGGCTGAAGATCTCAAGATGATTGAAAAATTCCTCTGTCATTAAAGAAGGCACAGTCTCTAATGGGAGGCAGAAGAGGCAGGCATGTAAACCAGTAATTATTATTACACTTTGAAAAGTACTATAATTTGAGTATATCAGGTTGGGATGTAGGGCAAAAATGAAGGTGAATTTTGCTTGGTGCAGTTCTCTGCTTTGCACTAGTTAGTTGCAACAGAGTGATTTCTAGATACGAGCGTTTGAAGAAAAGATGTGGAGACTTGCCTGGCTGGGCAGGTGCATTATATTAGTCATTGTGGGCTAGGGCACAGAACCCGTGTGGGAGTCAATCAGAGGATTTTAAAAACAAACAAACAAACTATTTGCCAGTGCTCAGGACTATCAGAATGATGCTGATGGGTGAGAACTCACCAAGAGTTCTCCTTCCGCTTCCCCTTCTCTGTCCTTCCTGCTTGCTCCTTTCCCACCCCTACTTTTTTTTCATTTCCAAATCAGCCTCATTCGTTTTTGACACCTTTCCAGATCATCAAATCATGTTAACCAAATATTTTGTAAGTCACTAAATTTTTCTTTTCTTATACAAGTTGTCTTAAGCATGGTTTGTGTACTGCAGGAGGCATATAGAAGCTTTCCATTGAGTATGTCAGCAAAGATAATTTTAAGACAGTCAGTTTCCAGATTCTTACCTTCCATTCTCCTTTCTTAAAGTTGATCTACTTGAGAATGCCCCTAAATGTAGATGTGGAGTGGTGATGTATTGTGGTTTTAATTTGCATTTAATCAAATTTAAATGCATTTAAACCATCTCTAATGACTGATGATGTGAGTATCTTTTAATGTGTGTGTTAGTCATTCATTTACCTTTGCTGATGTATCTGTTTGAATCTTTTTTTGATCTAAATTGGGTTTTGTGTCTTATGACTGAATTTTAAGGGTTTGTTTTATATTCTTACTAGAAGCCTTTTATCAGGTATATGATTTGGAAGTGGGTCAGGAAGATCCCTGGAGAAGGCGATGGCACCCCACTTCAGTACTCTTGCCTGGAAAATCTCATGGACAGAGGAGCCTGGTAGGCTACAGTCCATGGGGTCGCAAAGAGTCGGACATGACTGAGTGACTTCACTTTCACTTTTCTCCTGCTGTGTGGCTTCTCTCTTTTAAAAAAATTTTTTATTAATTTATTTCTTTTCTATTTGGCTGCAGTGGGTCTTTGTTACTTTGCATTTATTGCTTTGCATGGACTTTCTCAGTTGTGGTGAGTGGGGGCCACCCTTTGTTGCAGTGCTTGGGCCTTTCATTGCGGTGGCCTCTCTTACTGCAGAGCACAGGCCCTAGGCACACAGGCTCAGTAGTTGGGGCTCGTGGGCTCCAGAGCACAGGCTCAGCAACTGTGGTGCGTGGGCTTAGCTGCTCCATGCCATGTGGGACCTTCCTGATCAGTGATTGAGCCTGTGTCCTCTGAGTGATTCTCAGGTGGATTCTTATCCAGTGTGCCACCAGGGAAGTCTTTTTTTCTTTTTTTAAATGATATCTTTTGAAGAATGCAAACTTTTAACTTTACGAATCCAATTTGTCAACTTTTTCTTTTATGTACTGCAGTTTTTAGGATCATAGCCAAGGAAGTGTTGCTCAGGCCTGGGTCACAAAGATTTTTCTCCTATTGTTTTCTTTAGTTTTATCATTTTAGCTTTTAGGTTTAGGTTGTGTGATCCATTTTGAGTTAAGTTTTGTTATTGTATGAGGTGAGGAATTTTTTTTTCTTAACATGGCTTTCTAATTGTTCCAGCACCATTTGCTGAAAAGACTAGGCTTTCTCTTGTTGAATTGCCGTGGCATCTTTGTCCAAAAACAGTTTCTCAGCTCTCTTTTTTGTTCCATTGTTCTATGTATCTTATCCTTAAAGCAGTACTATGCTGTTTCACAAGACATTTTCTAATTTTCCTTGAAATTTCTTCTTTGATCTATGTTAAAGTTAAAAGTTTGTTGTGTGATATTGTAATCTTTGGGGGATTTCCCACATTTTTTCTATTCAGTTCAGTTCAGTCACTCAGTCGTGTCCGACTCTTTGCAACCCCACGAACCGCAGCACTCCAGGCCTCCCTGTCCATCACCAACTCCCGAAGTCCACCCAAACCCACGTCCATTGAGTCAGAGATGCCATCCAACCATCTCATCTTCTGTGGTCCCCTTCTCCTCCTGCCCCCAATTTTTCCCAGCATCAGGGTCTGTTTAGATGAGTCAGTTCTTCACATCAGGTGGCCAAAGTATTGGAGTTTCAGCTTCAACATCAGTCCTTCCAATGAACACCAGGACTGATTTTTTTCTATTATTGATTTTTCACATAAGTCCAGGTGACTGGAGAACACAGTTTCTATGATTTTAGTGTTTTGCTAAAACTTGTTTTGTAGTCTGTCATGTGTTATATTCTGAAGAATGTGTGTGTGTGCTTAGTCGCTAGGTTGGGTCTGACTCTTGCAACCCCATGGACTGTAGCCCGCCCTGCTCCTGTGTCCATGGGAATTTCCCAGGCAAGAATACTTGAGTGGGGTTGCCATTTCCTTCTCCAGGGGATCTTCCCAGCCCAGAGATCAAACCCGCATGTCCTTTGTCTCCTGCATTGCAGGCAGATTCTTTACCCGCTAAGCCATCAGGGAAGCTCCCTTCTGGAGAGTACATCATGTTTAATTAAAAAGAATAAGTGGCTGCTGTTGTTGATTGAAGCATTCTATAAATATCAGCTAGGTTAAGTTGGTTGGTGGTGGTGTTCATGTATTTCTGACTTTGCTGATTTTCTCTTTAATTCTGAGAGAGTGATACTGAAAACACTGAAAATTCTGAGAGAGTGATACTGAAAATCTCTGTTAAATTACTAGATTGTGTATTTCTCAATTTTGTCATTTTCTTGCCTTAAGTATTTTGGGGCTCTGTTTTTTCTAGGTGTATATACATCTTTAATTATACTTTCTTATGTATTGACCTTTTTATCTTCATGGTAAGCAGCATAGTTGAATAGTTAAAAAAGAGAGCTAATAGCTTGCAAAATGTAACATTATCTAACTTTTTACAGAATTTGCCAACTCTTGTTTTAGGCCAGTGCTTCTCAAACTTTGATACACATAGGAATCATATGGAGATCTTGTTAAAGTTCTAAAGACTAGAATTAAGTAATTTGGGAGGAGAGCCTAAAACTCTGTAGACCTTCTAAAAATCTTAAAAATGATGCAGATAGAAGTAAACCCATTGAGTAGCAAGGTATTAATTTAGCTATTCAAGACTAATGTGTATCTATCAAAATTGGTATTTATTCCTTTTGGCTGCGCTGGGTCTTACTTGCTAAGCATGGCCTTTCTCTAGTTGCTGCAAGCGGGGGCTGCTCTCTAGTGCCATGCACTGGCTTCTCATTGTGGTGGCTTCTCTTGTTGCAGAGAATGGGTTCTAGGGCATGTGGGTTTCAGTAGTTATGGTACGCTGGCTTAGTTGCCCTCTGGCATGTGGAATCCTCCCAGACGAGGGATCGAAGTGTGTCCCCTGCATTGATGGGCGGACTGTCCACTACTGGACCACCAGGGAAGGCCTCCATCAGAGTTTGGTATGCATTAGTTGCTATTTGAAAACTTCTGGCCGTGATGCAGGCATTGTGTTTTTGATGCAGTTAATTTTTTAAAAATTGAAGTATAGTTGATTTACAGTGTTGTTAGTTTCAGGTGTACAGCAAAGATATTCAGTTTATACACACACACACAATCTTTTTCAGATTCGTTTCCCGTAAAGGTTATTACAGAATGCT
The DNA here is from genome assembly GCF_003369695.1 of Bos indicus x Bos taurus. NCBI lineage: Eukaryota > Metazoa > Chordata > Mammalia > Artiodactyla > Bovidae > Bos > Bos indicus x Bos taurus. Next base: position 64,126,883 of record NC_040079.1, on the reverse strand, counting down.
GACTAGAGTTCTCTATGCTATATAGTAGATCCTTGTTGTTTAACTATTTTTTCTGTAGTGGTTTATGTATGTTACTCCCATATATAATTTATCCCTCCCTCCCTACCTTTCCCCTTTGGTAACCATAAGTTTGTTTCCTAGGTCTGTGAGTCTGTTTCTGTATTGTAAATAAGTTCATTCCATAATTTTTTAATATTCCACATATAAGTGATACCATATTTGTCTTTCTCGGATTTACTTCCCTTAATGTGATAATCTCTGTGTCCATCCATGTTGCTGCAAGCGGCATTATTCAGTTTCTTTTTATGGCTGAGTAGTATTCCATTGTGTATATATGTGCCATATTTTCTTTATCCATTCATCTGTCGATGGACATTTAGGTTGGTTCCATGTCATGGTTACTGTAAATAGTGCTGCAGTGAACGTTGGGGTACATATATCTTATCAAGTTATAATTTTCTCTGGATTTATCTCCAGGAGTGGAGTTTCTGAATCATATGGTAGTTCTCTTTTCGGTTTTTTTAGACCATCATCAGTAAGTCTACAATAATAAATACTGGAGAGGGTGTGGGAAAAGTGAACCCTCTTACACTATTGGGTAAATTGTACAGCCACTATGGAGAACAGTATGATACAATTAATGTTTTAAATTTAATTTTAATTTAATCTTTTGTGCTCTACCCAGTGGTCTATGAGATTATCTTAAGTTCTTTGAATTCAGTTCAGTTCAGTTGCTCAGTAATGTCCGACTCTTTGTGACCCCGTGGACTGCAACACACCAGGCCTCCCTGTACATCACCAACTCCTGGAGTTTACACAAACTCAGGTCCATTGAGTCGGTGATGCCATCCAGCCATCTCATCCTCTGTCATCCCCTTCTCTTCCTGCCTTCAATCTTTCCCAGCATCGGGGTCTTTTCCAATGAGTCAGCTCTTCGCATCAGGTGGCCAATGTATTGGAGTTTCAGCTTCAACATCAGTCCTTCCAATGAACACCCAGGACTGATCTCCTTTAGGATGTACTGGCTGGATCTCCTTGCTGTCCAAGGGACTCTTAAGAGTCATGTCCAACACCACACTTCAAAAACATCAGTTCTTCGGCTCTCAGATTTCTTTATAGTCCAGCTCTCACATCCATACATGACTACTGGAAAAACCATAGACTTGACTAGACAGACCTTTGTTGGCAAAGTCATGTCTCTGCATATTAAAAAAATATGCTGTCTAGGTTGGTCATAACTTTGCTTCCAAGAAGTAAGCATCTTTTAATTTCATGGCTGCAATCACCATCTGCAGTGATTCTGGAGTCCCCCCCAAAAAAGTCAGCCACTGTTTCCCCTTCTATTTGCCATGAAGTGATGGGGCCAGATGCCATGATCTTAGTTTTCTGAATGTTGAGCTTTAAGCCAACTTTTTCACTCTCCTCTCTCACTTTCATCAAGAGTCTCTTTAGTTCTTCTTTACTTTCTGCCATAAGAGTGGTGTCATCTGCCTATCTGAGGTGATTGATATTTCTTCTAGCAATCTTGATTCCAGCTTGTGCTTCATCCAGCCCAGCATTCTTCATGATATACTCTGCATATAAGTTAAATAAGCAGAGTGACAATATACAGCCTTGACGTACTCCTTTTCCTATTTGGAACCAGTCTGTTGTTCCATGTCCAGTTCTGACTGTTGCTTCCTGACCTGCGTATAGATTTCTCAAGAGGCAGGTCAGGTGGTCTGGTATTCCCATCTCTTGAAGGACTTTTAACAGTCTATTGTGATCCACACAGTCAAAGGCTTTGGCATAGTCAATAAAGCAGAAATAGATGTTTTTCTGGAACTCTCTTGCTTTTTCCATGATCCAGCGGATGTTGGCAATTTGATCTCTGGTTCCTCTGCCTTTTCTAAAACCAGCTTGAACATCTAGAAGTTCACAGTTCACATACTGCTGAAGCTTGGTGTGGAGTATTTTGAGCATTACTGTGCTAGTGTGTGAGATGAGTGCAATTGTGCGGTAGTTTGAGCATTTTTTGGCATTGCCTTTCTTTGGGATTGGAATGAAAACTGACCTTTTCCAGTCCTGTGGCCACTGCTGAGTTTTCCAAATTTGCTGGCATATTGAGTGCAGCACGTTCACAGCATCATCTTTCAGGATTTGAAATAGCTCAACTGGAATTCCATCACCTCCACTAGCTTTGGTCCTAGTGATGCTTCTTAAGGCCTACTTGACTTCACATTCCAGGATGTTTGGCTCTAGGTGAGTGATCACATCATCCTGGTTATCTGGATCATAAAGATCTTTTTTGTAGAGTTCTGTGTATTCTTGACACCTCATCTTAATATCTTCTGCTTCTCTTAGGCCCATACCATTTCGTCCTTTATGGTGTCTGTCTTTGCATGAAATGTTCCCATGGTATCTCTAATTTTCTTCAAGAGATCTCTAGACTTTCCCATTCTATTGTTTCCTCTATTTCTTTGCACTGATCACTGAGGAAGGCTTTCTTATCTCTCCTTGCTATTCTTTGGAACTCTTCGTTCAAATGAGTATATCTTTCCTTTTCTCCTTTGCTTTTCACTTCTCTTCTTTTCTCAGCTATTTGTAAGGCCTCCCCAGACAGCCATTTTGCTTTTTTGTATTTCTTTTTCTTGGGGATGGTCTTTCTCCCTGTCTCCTGTACAGTGTCACAAACCTCCATCCATAGTTCATCAGGCACTCTGTCTATCAGGTCTAGTCCCTTAAATCTATTTCTCACTTCCACTGTATATTCATACGGGATTTGATTTAGGTCATACCTGAATGGTCTAGTGGTTTTCCCCACTTTGTTCAATTTAAGTCTGAATTTGGCAATAAGGAGTTCATGATCTGAGCCACAGTCAGCTCCTGGTCTTGTTTTTGTTGACTGTATAGAGCTTCTCCATCTTTGGCTGCAAAGAATATAATCAATCTGATTTTGGTGTTGACCGTCTGGTGATGTCCATGTATAGAGTCTTCTCTTGTGTTGTTGAAAGAGGGTGTTTGTTATGACCAGTGCATTTTCTTGGCAAAACTCTATTAGTCTTTGCCCTGCTTCATTCCGTATTCCAAGGCCAAATTTGCCTGTTACTCCAGGTATTTCTTGACTTCCTACTTTTGCATTCCAGTCCCCTATAATGAAAAGGGCATCTTTTTGGGTGTTAGTTCTAAAAGGTCTTGTAGGTCTTCATAGAACCATTCAACTTCAGCTTCTTCAGCATTACTGGTCGGGGCATAGACTTGGATTACTGTGATATTGAATGGTTTGCCTTGGAAACAAACCGAGATCATTCTGTCATTTTTGAGATTGCATCCAAGTACTGCATTTTGGACTCTTTTGTAGACTATGATGGCTACTCCATTTCTTCTAAAGGATTCTTGCCCACAGTAGTAGGTACAGTGATCGTCTGAGTTAAATTCACCCATTCCAGTCCATTTTAGTTTGCTGATTCCTAAAATGTCAATGTTCACTGTTGTCTACTCCTGTTGACCACTTTCAATTTGCCTTGATTCATGGACCTAACATTCCAAGTTCCTATGCAATATTGCTCTTTACATCATGGGACCTTGCTTCCATCACCAGTCACGTCCACAACTAGGTGTTGTTTTTGCTTTGGCTCTGTCTCTTCATTCTTTCTGGAGTTATTTCTCCACTGATCTCCAGTAGCATATTGGGCCCCTACTGACCTGGGGAGTTCATCTTTCAGTGTCCTATCTTTTTGCCTTTTCATACTGTTCATGGGGTTCTCAAGGCAAGAATACTAAAGTGGTTTGCCATTCCCTTCTCCAGTGGACCACGTTCTGTCAGACCTCTCCACCATGACCGGCCATCTTGGGTGGCCCCACACGGCACGGCTTAGTTTCATTGAGTTAGACAAGGCTGTGGTCCGTGTGATTGGATTGGCTAGTTTTCTGTGATCCTGGTTTCAGTCTGTCTGCCCTCTGATGCCCTCTCTCAGCGCCTACTGTCTTACTGGGGTTTCTCTTACCTTGGACGTGGGGTATCTCTTCACGGCTGCTCCAGCAAAGGGTAGCCGCTGCTCCTTACTTTGGCGGTGGGGTATCTCCTCACAGCTTCCTCTCCTGACCTTGGACGTGGGGTATCTCCTCTCAGCTGCTCGCTGCTCTTCTTTCAATTAGATTTTTCTCAAACTGCTTTTGCTTAACATTCCTAAATGATATAGATACAAATTAACTTAAAAGTTACTCCGTCATGTCCGACTCTGTGACCCCATAAACTGTAGTATGCCAGGCTCCTCTGTCCATGGAATTCTCCAGGCTAGAATCCTGGAGTGGGTATGTCTTTCGCTTCTCCAGGGTATCTTCCCAACGCAGGGATCTAACCCAGGTCTCCCGCATTACAGGCAAATTCTTTACCATCTGAGCCACCAGGGAAGCTTTTTAATAATATAATCTAAACCCATTTTTTTCATATTTCTGTGAGAGTAATACTAAAGTGTCTAATTTTCCCCTCTGTCCCATTAAAATATCCTTCAGTGGATAGATTTCCACTGAAAAACAGTTCCACTGATTGAGTGGCGGCAGTCCAGGTAAAAATGAGAAACTAAAGTCTTTAGATCAGTCAGCCAGCCACAGGTAGGATGAATGAAAGCAGAGATAACACTAAAATCTGGAAGACTACCTAGGATCAAGAGATAAGGACCTGGACTAAGGTGACAGAGAAAAATTGCTGTGGTAAGGATATGACTGATAGAAGTATCAAGGGAAAAACAGATCTTGTTTAAAAGTGAAACTTAAAGAGAATTTGAAATAAGCTGATGAAATGTAGAGATGAGTGTTCTGACGGTGGGTAGTCAATGTTTAAAAAATGTTGACAGAATGAAGGGAGCAGATTGGAATGTAGAGTAATCAGTTTTATTGAGTTGATGCCCTAGTGGGCATTTGTTATTAACAAAACATTTTAGAGTAGGTGGTTTTTTTTTAAGTGTATTTTTAGACAGTCAAATCTATCTCATTTTACTACCAGAATAGTAAAACCAAACAGACATAAACATGAGACTAATCTCGTGGAACACAATTGTGACTTAATTCCCCAAATGGACTTAGCCATTTTTTTCTCATTTTAAGGTTTTTTGCATGTTAGTAGTTTGGGGTTATTTTATTTTTATCCAACTTAATAGCAAAAATTTTTTAATAAGGAAAATTTGCATAGAGTAATATTTACCCTTTTTCGTGTACAATTCTGTGATTTTGACAAGTGCACATAGTTTTATGACCAGTACAATCAAATATGGAGCAGTTCCATCACCCCAAAATTCCCTCCTGCCCCTCTCTAGTTAGTCCCTCTCCACCCATCAGTGCTTGGCAACGGAACTGTTTTATGTCTAGAGTGCCATATACACGAAATCATATAGTGCATATCTGTTTGAGTCTGGCTTCTTTCACTTAACATAATTCATATGAGATTTAGCTATATTGTTTTATATCAGTTCATCCCTTATTATGGCTGAGCAGTATTCCATTATGTGGAAGTCTCACACTCAATTGAGGGACACTGAAATTAGTTTTTGGTATTTTCAAGTAGAGCTGCTGTAAACATTCAGACAGGGTTTTGTGTTAACATGGGTTTTTATTTTACCTGTGTGGGTTGTATGATAAACATATGAGTCATGTTTAACTTTATAAGAAAATGTCAAACTGTTTTCCAAAGTTGCTGTACCATTTTGTGTTCTCACTTGCAGTATATGGGATTTCTCTCTTTGCTTTTGTTTTTGAACCATTGTGATAGGTATGTAATGGTAACTCATTGTGGTTTTCTTTTCTATTTCCCTAGTAGTTAATGATGTTGAGTATCTTTTCATGCTATTGCTTGTCATGAAAATTTCAGATCTCTTGGCTACTTTTAAAATTGGGTTATTTGTTTTCTTAATGTGTTGAGATCTAAGTCCCTTATTAGATATTTGACTTGCAAATATTTGCTCCCAGTGTTTGACCTTTTTTCTTGTTTTTTGAAGAGCAGAAGTTCTTAATTTTGCTACAGTCTTAATTTATCATTTTTTTCTTTTATGGATTATCTTTTGATGTCATATGTGAGAAATCTTTGACCTCGTTTGAGTAGAATCTCTGACTGATCCCACGTGGATAGCTTTATTTTTTGTTAGCTTTACTGAATTTAATGAAACATTTTCAGAATGAAGACAGTAATATCATTCCAAGTCATTTACATTTAAAAGCTGGAATTTTACCATTAACCTCTGTTGTGTTTTTTCATAATCTCATTGCACTTTTAAAATGCAACATTACAGCTGTTGTTTCCTGCAGTTCATCTTATGTTCATTGAATGTGCTATTTGCATTCCACTTTTGTACTTTTTTCCTTAAATAAGTCATTAAGAAGTATTCATACTTAACAAAAGCAAAATGGCTGTCTGGGGAGGCCTTACAAATAGCTGTGAAAAGAAGAGAAGCGAAAAGCAAAGGAGAAAAGGAAAGACATAAGCATCTGAATGCAGAGTTCCAAAGAATAGCAAGAAGAGATAAGAAAGCCTTCTTCAGCCATCAATGCAAAGAAATAGAGGAAAACAACAAATGGGAAAGACTAGGGATCTCTTCAAGAAAATCAGAGATACCAAAGGAACATTTCATGCAAAGATGAGCTCGATAAAGGACAGAAATGGTATGGACCTAACAGAAGCAGAAGTTATTAAGAAGAGGTGGCAAGAATACACAGAAGAACTGTACAAAAAAGATCTTTACGACCCAGATAATCACAATGGTGTGATCACTGACCTAGAGCCAGACATCCTGGAATGTGAAGTCAAGTAGGCCTTAGAAAGCATCACTACGAACAAAGCTAGTGGAGGTGATGGAATTCCAGTTGAGCTATTCCAAATCCTGAAAGATGATGCTGTGAACGTGCTGCACTCAATATGCCAGCAAATTTGGAAAACTCAGCAGTGGCCACAGGACTGGAAAAGGTCAGTTTTCATTCCAGTCCCAAAGAAAGGCAATGCCAAAGAATGCTCAAACTACCACACAATTGCACTCATCTCACACGCTAGTAAAGTAATGCTCAAAATTCTCCAAGCCAGGCTTCAGCAATATGTGAACTGTGAAATTCCAGATGTTCAAGCTGGTCTTAGAAAAGGCAGAGGAACCACAGATCAAATTGCCAACATCCTCTGGATCATGGAAAAAGCAAGAGAGTTCCAGAAAAACATCTATTTCTTCTGTATTGACTATGCCAAAGCCTTTGACTATGTGGATCACAAGAAACTGTGGAAAATTCTGAAAGAGATGGGAATACCAGAACACCTGATCTGCCTCTTGAGAAATTTGTATGCAGGTCAGGAAGCAACAGTTAGAACTGGACATGGAACAACAGACTGGTTCCAAATAGGAAAAGGAGTTCATCAAGGCTGTATATTGTCATCCTGTTTATTTAACTTATATGCAGAGTACATCATGAGAAACGCTGGACTGGAAGAAGCACAAGCTGGAATCAAGATTTCTGGGAGAAATCTCAATAAACTCAGATATGCAGATGACACCACCCTTATGGCAGAAAGTGAAGAGGAACTCAAAAGCCTCTTGATGAAAGTGAAAGTGGAGAGTGAAAAAGTTGGCTTAAAGCTCAACATTCAGAAAACGAAGATCATGGCATCCGGTCCCACCACTTCATGGGAAATAGATGGGGAAACAGTGGAAACAGTGGAAATAAAAAAACTTTATTTTTCTGGGCTCCAAAATCACTACAGATGGTGACTGCAGCCATGAAATTAAAAGACGCTTACTCTTTGGAAGGAAAGTCATAACCAACCTAGATAGCATGTTCAAAAGCAGAGACATTACTTTGCCAACAGAGGTTAGTCTAGTCAAGGCTGTGGTTTTTCCTGTGGTCATGTATGGATGTGAGAATTGGACTGTGAAGAAGGCTGAGCGCCAAAGAATTGATGCTTTTGAACTGTGGTGTTGGAGAAGACTCTTGAGAGTCCCTTGGACTGCAAGGAGATCCAACTAGTCCATTCTGAAGATCAGCCCTGGGATTTCTTTGGAAGGAATGATGCTAAAGCCGAAACTCCAGTACTTTGGCCACCTCATGTGAATAGTTGACTCATTGGAAAAGACTCTGATGCTGGGAGGGATTGGGGGCAGGAGGAGAAGGGGACGACAGAGGATGAGATGGCTGGATGGCATCACTGACTCGATGGACGTGAGTCTGAGTGAACTCCAGGAGTTGGTGATGGACAGGGAGGCCTGGCACGCTGCGATTCATGGGGTCGCAGAGTTGGACACAACTGAGCGACTGATCTGATCTGATCTGATCTGATATTTAACACAATACCATAGCCTTTTGATGATAGTTTTATTGCTCAGCCATAGCTTTTCTAAAATCAATACTTGACAGTTCACATAAGGAAAAAAGGGAGGAAAGTGTCCAGATTCCCAAGGAAGCATATTCCCCACAGCCTACTGTTTTGTTGAGCGATTTTCTCTGAAATCTTTCACATGAGATTTTATATGCCTTTCCTTGCCACCCACTGTCATTTGCAGAGTCCATGGGTTTTGAGGCAACTTTTTGGGGGAGCCCTTTGACCCAAACCAGAAAAACCATAATCACAGTTAATTTCTCTGCAGGGGAAGCTCTAGCAATCACTGGGTTTGACAGATGTAACAAGATCAGTTTCACACTCTAGAAAGGGAGGGATTCCACGGATGCAGCACAGTTTCAATTCTAGCAAGATGGCTAGACAGCCGTATCATTTCACTTGGCACCGGGAGCAGAGAGTTTTCAAATTTGTTGCCAAAACTAGAAGTTTACATTTCACAATTTTTTGTTTGTCTCATTTCTCTTCCTAAAGTTTTGAGATATTTAGGTCTCAATTAGAGGCTCACTAACTCTTTTTTTTAGCTTAAACTTATACTTTTATTTTGATGTTTTATCTTTTCTGCAGAACACTATGAAAGAGGAATAGATGCTTTTGTATCCTAAAACAATAGCAATAATCTGAGTATAATTTTATTCATGGAATAAGAACATGAATTTGTCCTTTACTGTGATTTTTCCAGCTTTTAAAAATTAAAATAATGACTAGAGATATTTTCATTTTAATAATAAGACTTATTTATTAGCTGTTTATTTTTTCTCATGTGCTATCCACTGTTCTCTGTACTTTGAATATATTTAATCCTCATGTTGCTTTAAGATAGTTGTTGTTCAGTTGCTAAGTCGGTTGTGACACTTTGGGACCCCATGAACTTCAGCATGCCAGGCTCCCCTGTTCTGCACTATCTATCAGAGTTGGCTCAAATTCCTGTTCATTGAGTCAGTAATGCTATCTAAATACTTTTTCCTTTGGCCTTCAGTCTTTCCCAGCATCAGTTTTTTCCGATAATTTGGATCTTCACATCAAGTGGCCAAAGTATTGAAGCTTCAGCTTCAGCATTAGTCCTTCCATTGAATTTTCAGGGTTGGTTTCTTTTAGAATTGACTGGTTTGATATCCTTGGCAGTACAAGGGACTCTCAAGAGTCTTGTGCAGCACCACAAGCATCAATTCTTCACTGAAAAAGCATCAGTTCTTCAGCACTCAGCCTTTTTTCATGTATCCTGCTGCTAAGTCGCTTCAGTCGTGTCTGATTCTGTGCGACCCCATAGACGGCAGCCCACCAGGCTCCCCTGTCCCTGGGATTCTCCAGGCAAGAACACTGGAGTGGGTTGCCATTTCCTTCTCCAATGCATGAAAGTGAAAAGTGAAAGTGAAGTCGCTCAGTTGTGTCCGACTCTTCGTGACCCCATGGACTGCAGCCCACCAGGGTCCTCCATCCATGGGATTTTCCAGGCAAGCGTACTGGAGTGGGATGCCATTGCCTTCTCATGTATAGATGTGTCCAACTCTCAATCTGTACATGACTGCTGGAAAAACTATAGCTTTGAATGTATGGATTTTGATGGCAAAGTGATATTTCTGCTTTTTATTATTGCCTATGTTTGTCATAGCGTACCATCCAAGGAGCAAGCATCAAAAATTTCATGGCTGCAGTCACCATCCACAGTGATTTTGGAGCCCAAGAAAATATAGTCTGTTACTGCTTCCACTTTTTCCCTGTCTGTTAATATTTGCCATGCAGTGATGGGATTGAATGTCACAATCTTAGTTTTTTGTATGTTGAGTTTTAAGCCAACTTTTTCACTCTCCTCTTTAACTTTTATCAATAAGCTCTTTAGTTTCTCTTCACTTTCTGCCATTAAAGTGGTATCATCTACATATGTGAGGTTGTTGATTTCTCTCCCAGCAGTCTTGATTCCCAGAGAAGGCAATGGCAACCCACTCTAGTACTCTTACCTGGAAAATCCCATGGATGGAGGAGCCTGATAGGCTGCAGTCCATGGGGTCACGAAGAGTCGGACACAACTGAGCGACTTCACTTTCACTTTTCACTTTCATGCATTGGAGAAGGAAATGGCAACCCACTCCAGTGTTCTTGCCTGGAGAATCCCAGGGACCGCAGAGCCTGGTGGGCTGCCATCTATGGGGTCGCACAGAGCTGGACATGACTGAAGCGATTTAGCATCAGCAGCAGTCTTGATTCCAGCTTGTGATTCACCCAGCCCTGCATTGTGCATGATGTATTCTGCATAGAAGTTAAATAAGCAGGGTGACAATTCACACCCTTGTACTCCTTTCCCAATTTTGAACCAGTCTGTTGTTCTATGTCTGGTTCTAACTGTTCTTCCTGACCTGCATACAGGTTTCTCAGGAGGCAAGTAAAGTGCTCTGGTATTCCCATCTCTTTAAGAATATTCCAGTTTGTTTTGATCCACACAGTCAAAAGCTTTAGCGTAGTCTGTGAAGCAGAAGTAGATGTTTTTCTGGAATTCTCTTGCTTTTTCTGTGTTCCAATGGATGTTGGCAGTTTGATCTCAGATTCCTCTGCCTTTACTAAATCCAGCTTGTACATCTGAAAGTTCTTGGTTCATGTCCTGCTAAAGTCTAGCTTACAGAATATTGAGCATAACCTTACTGGCGTGGAGATGCGCACAATTGTGCAGTAGTTTGAACATTCATTGGCATTGCCCTTATTTGGGATTGGAATGAAAACTGACCTTTTCCAGTCCTGTGGCCACTGCTGAGTTTTCTAAATTTGCTGGCATATTGAGTGCACCACTTTAACAGGATTTGAAATAGCTCAGCTGCAATTCCATCACCTCCACTAACTTTTTAAAAAATATTTATTTTTAATTGATGATTGTTTTACAATATTGGTTTGATTTCTGTCATACATCAACATGAGTAAACCATAGGTGTACATATATCCCCTCCCTTTTGAATATCCCTCCCACCTCCCGCCCATTCCGACCCATCTGGGTTATTAGAGAGCTCCAGTTTGAGTTCTCTGAGTCATACAGCAAATTCCCATTAGCTCTGTATTTACATAAGTTAGTGTATATGCATCCATGCTACTCTCTCCATCTATTTCACCCTCTCCCTCTTCTCCCCCATGCTTGTGCATAAGTATGTTCTCTATGTCTGTGTCTCCATTGCTATTGCTATTGCTAAGTCACTTCAGTCGTGTCCAACTCTGTGCGACCCCATAGACGGCAGCCCACCAGGCTTCCCCATCCCTGGGATTCTCCAGGCAAGAACACTGGAGTGGGTTGCCGTTTCCTTCTCCAATGCATGAAAGTGAAAAGTGAAAGTGAAGTTGCTCAGTCATGTTCGACCCTCAGCGACCCCATGGACTGCAGCCTTCCAGGCTCCTCCATCCATGGGATTTTCCAGGCAAGAGTACTGGAGTGAGGTGCCATTGCCTTCTCCGATTGCTGCTCTGCAAACATTGGTCAGTACCATTATTCTAGATTCCATATATATGTCTTAATACACGATATTTTCTTTCTGACTTCACTCTGTATAATAGGCTCTAGGTTAATCCACTTCATTAGAACTGACTCAAATGTGTTCATTTTTATGGCTGAGTAGTATTCCATTTGTGTGTGTGTGTGTGTGTGTGTGTGTGTGTGTGTGTGTGTGTGTGTGTGTGTGTGTGTATACCATAGCTTCTTTATCCATTCATCTGTTGATGAACATCTAGGTTGCCTCCATGCCATGGCTATTGTAAATAGTTCTACAGTGAACACTGGGGTACATGTGTCTTTTTCAGTTTTGGTTTCTTCAGGGTATATGCCTAGAAATGGTATTGCTGGGTCATATGGTGGTTTTATTCCTAGTTGTTTTTTTTTTTAAGGAATCTCCATACTGTCTTCCATAGTGGATGTATCATTTTGTATTCCCACCAGCGGTGTAGGAGGATCCCTTTTCTCCAAACCCTCTCCAGACTGTTGTTTGTGGATTTTTTGATTACAGCCATTCTGTCTGGTGTGAGGTGATACCTTATTGTAGTTTTGATTTGCATTTCTCTAATAAGCAGTGATGTTGAGCATCTCTTCATGTGCTTATTAGCCATCTGTATGTCTTCCTTGGAGAAATGTCTGTCTAGGTCTTTTGCATACTTTTGGGTTGGGTTGTTTGTTTTTCTAGTATTGAGTTGTATGAGCTGCTTGTGTATTTTGGAAATTAATCCTTTGTCAGTTGTTTCATTTGCTATTATTTTCTCCCATTCTGAGGGTTGTCTTTTCACCTCATTTATAGTTTCCTTTCCTATGCAAAAGCATTTAAGTTTAATTAAGCCCCATGTATTTATTTTTGTTTTTATTTCCATTCTAGGAGGTGAATCATAAAGTATCTTACTATGATTTATGTCATACAGTATTCTGCCTGTGTTTTCTTCTAAGAGTTTTGTAGTTTCTGGTCTTACATTTTAGGTCTTTAGTCTATTTCGAGCTTATCTTTGTGTATTGTATTAGGCAGTATTCTGATTTCATTCTTTTGCACATAGTTGTCCTGTTCTTCCAGCACCACTTATTGAAGAGATTTTTTCCCAGTGTGTATTCTTCCCTCCTTTCTCAAAGATCAGGTGCCCATATGTGCATGGGTTTATCTCTGGGCTTTTATCTCATTCCATTGGTCTATACTTCTGTTTTTGTTCCAGTACCATACTGTCTTGATGACTCTAGCTTTGTAGTATAGTTTGAAATCAGGTAAGTTGATTCCTTCAGCTCTGTTCTTTCTCCAGATTGCTTTGGCTACTTGGAGTCTTTTGCATTTCCATACAAATTGTGAAATTTTTTGTTCTAGTTCTGTGAAAAATGCCATTGGTAATTTGGTAGGGATTGCAGTCATTTTCACAATATTGGTTCTTCCAACCCAGGAGCGTGGTATATCTCTCCATCTGTTTATGTCATCTTTGACTTCTTTCATCAGTGTCCTGTAGTTTTCTATATACAGCTGTTTTGTCTCCTTAGGTAGGGTTTATGCTCAGGTATTTTATTCTTTTAGTTGCAGTGGTAAATGGGATTGATTCCTTAATTTCTCTTTCTGATTCTTCATTGTTAGTATATAGGAATGCAAGTGATTTCTGTGAGTTGATTTTGTATCCTGCCACTTTACTAGATTCACAGATTAGTTCAAGTAATTTTCTGATAGTGTCTTTAGGGTTTTCTGTGTACAGTGTTCCACTAGCTTTTGTTAGTAGTAATGCTTCTTAAGGCCCTCTTTACACTCCAGGATGTGTGTCTCTAGGTGAGTGACCAAACCATCATGGTTATATGGGTCATTAAGACCTTTTTTGTATAGTTCTTTTGTGAAATTGTGCACCTTCTTAATCTCTTCTGCTTCTGTTAGGTCCATACCATTTCTGTCCTTTATTGTGCCGGTCTTTGCATGAAATGTTCCCTCTTGGTATCTCTTAATTTTCTTGAAGCAATCTCTAGTCTTTCCCACTCTATTGTTTTCCTTTATTTCTTTGCATTGTTCACTTAAGAAGGCTTTCTTATCTCTCCTTGCTATTCTTTGGAACTGTGTATTCAGTTTGGTATATCTTTCCTTTTCTCCTTTTTCTTTCTCTTCTCTTTCTCTTTCTTCTCAGCTATTTGTAAGGCCTCAGACAACCATTTTACCTTGTTACCAGTCTTTTTCTTGGGAGTGGTTTTGGTCACCACCTCCTGTGCAACTTTACTAACCTCTGTCCATACATAGTTCTTCAGGCACTCTATCAGATCTAATCCCTTGAATCTGTTACTTCCACTGTATAATCATAAGGGATTTGATTTAGGTCATACCTGAATGGCCTAATGGTTTTCCCTACTTTCTTCAATTTAAGTCTGAATTTTGGAATAAGCAGCTCATGATCTGAGCCACAGTCAGCTCCGGGTCTTGATTTTGTTGGCTGTATAGAACTTTTCAATATTCAATTGCAAAGAATGTAATCAGTCTGATTCCTATATTGACCATCTGGTGATGTCCATGTGTAGAGTCATCTCTTGCGTTGTTGGAAGTTTGCTATGACCAGTGGGTTCTCTTGGCAATACTCTTAACCTTTCCCCTGCTTCATTTTGTATTCAAACAAACTTTCCTGTTACTCCAGGTTCTCTTGACATTCCACTTTTGCATTACAATCCCCAGTGATGAAAAGAATATCTTTCTTTGGTGTTAGTTCTAGAAGGTCTTGAAGTCTTCATAGAACTGTTCAACTTGGGCTTCTTTGGCATTAGTGGTTGGGGATAGATTTGGATTTCTGTAATGTTGAATGGTTTGCCTTGAAAACAAACTGAGATTATTCTATCATTTTTGAGATCGCACTCAAATACTGCATTTTCGACTCTTCTGTTGACTATGAGGGCAATTCCATTTCTTCTCATCTGAATTAAATTCCCCCATTCCCATCCACTTTAGTTCACTGATTCCTAAGACAGGAATCTGGAATGTTTAGGTCCGTGAATCAGGGTAAGTTGGACATGGTCAAGCAGAAGATGGCAAGAGAGAACATCTGAGATAGATATCATTATTATTCCCATTTTGTAGAAAAGAAACATGCTTAGAGATTAGGATATCCAGGCAATCTGCCTTCACAGCTTTCAGTGTCAACCACTTTACTTAGTTCCATGTATCTTTAGAATTAAAAATGAGCAGATAATTTAATGTAACTTCTGTTTTACCCATTGGGAGAAGTAAGATTCAGCACACTGTCCAAGTTTGATTCCCATACCAGTGTTTTGCCTTTCTCAAGATTGTGGTCTACAAAAATTTCTGTTTTTGACATCTCTTGCGGCTACTCAAAAAAAAATTTTTTTGCTAATGTATCTACTAGGGCCTTAACTCAGTCTGCTAAATAGTAAATTTAGTTGAAAAGGTTATTGTCATTTAAATTTCTGTTTTGCTCATAAAGATCTCATTGCAATTAAAAAAATTTTTAATTACAGGTACCATTTTACTGTGCTAGATGTATTTCACCTATTTCTGATCTGTGGAATAAGCTCATAAAATATCCCTCTTTTATATATTCAGACTGAAAACCTTAATTAATTTGTTCATGTACACACAGATGGTGAGTAAGTTAGGAATGAACCAAAGTCTTAACTCCAAACCTTGAGTCCTTTCCAGTATACCCTATTGCCTCTACGTAAAGAAATCCCTGCTTTAAAACTGTTAAGTAGCTTTCTAATGTTGCTGAGGTTTCTAAACTAAGCAGAGTTTGGAGGTTGCCTGCTGTGCTGCCATGCTCAGTTGCTTCAGTCATGTGACCCCTTTATGACCCCATGGACTGCAGCCTGCCAGGCTCCTCTGTCCATGGGATTTTCCTGGCAGGAATACTGAAAGTTGCCTATTATTTCTTAAATATGGCTATCTTAAATTGAAGAACATTATCTCTGTTTACATACTGTTTTGTAGCATACATTTATATATTTTGTTTCTTAATTAGACTTGTATATATAACATTTCCCAAACCTGGCTTACTTGATGTGACTTGTAAACAAATATTTATACCAAACAACAGTCATATGTCTTATGTAAATGCCATGTTTTTAAAAATGAAATTCCAACATTGAATAAATAGATTTTGTTCCTATTAGCTGAGAAATTTTTAGGATATAAAGATATTGTATCTTTTGACCATGACTTGAAAGCCCAGATGAATAGAGAATAATTAGTAACTACTTGTACTGAAAGGATATTACTTAAAGTTGTTTACTGGTTTGCTGTTTTTCTCAGCTTGTATCTGCTTTGAAATTTGGACCATGTCTTCATATTTGATAGTGAGCTTAGGGTGGTTTGTGGAAGCAAAGGAAGATGAATAGCCATACTTACTAGTTTTGGTCAAGTAATTTGTTACAGGGAGTTGTTTAAAATATAAGGTGTACTCCAAAGTCACAAATGACTCTCAGGTTGAGGCTATAGTATAAAGGGTTGCAAGCCAGTGAAATTGAAACTTTCTGAATGTGGCAAGTGGATAAAACATCCTAAATTTATTTTGGCCCTTCAGACGTATTTGAAATCTGTTGCTAACTTTTATCTGTAAATGTTATCTTTTTAAAAAATTAATTTTGTTTAATTGAAGTATAGTTGATTTATAGTGTCATGATTTTTAGCAGAGTGACTCAGTTATACATGTACAGACATTCTTTTTAAAATATTCTTTTCCATTATCGTTTATCACAGGATATTGAATACAGTTCCTGTGCTATACAGTAGGATGTTGTTGTTTATACTTTTCCTATGTATAAGAGTTTACATCTGCTAATCCCAAACTTCCTGTCCTTCTCTCCTCTCCCACCCACCTCTCCCTTGGCAACTACAAATCTGTTCTGTATGTCTGTGAGTCTCTTTCTGTTTTGTAGATAGGTTCGTTTGTGCCATATTTTAGATTCCACATGTAAGTGATATCATATGGTATTTGTCTTTCTCTTTCTGACTTGTGTCACTCATTGTGATATCTCTACTTGCACCAATGTTACTGCAAATGGCATTATTTCATTCTTTTTTATAGCTGAGTAGTACCTCATTATGTGTAAGTATGTACTACATCTTTGTCAGTTCATCCGTCAGTGACATTTAGATTGTTTCCATGTTTTGGCTATTATGAATAGTGCTGCTATGAACATAAGGGGTGCATGTATCTTTTTGAATTATATTTTTGTCTGGGTATATGCCCAGGTGTGAGATGGCTGGATCATATGGTAATATTACTTTTGTGAGGAACCTCTACACTATTTTCCATAGTAGGTGCACTAGTTTACATTCTCACTCACAGAGTAGGAGGGTTCCCTTTTTCCACATCCTCTCACATTTGTTATTGGTAGACTTTCTAATAATGCTAGTCACTCTGACTGGTATGAGGTGGTACCAGGACCTCATTCTAGTTTTAATTTTTTATTTCTCTAATAATTAGTGATGTTGAGCATCTTTTAATGTGCCTACTGGTCATCTGTATGTCTTCTCTGGAGAAATGTCTGTTGAGTTCTGCCCATTTTTTGATTGGTTTGCGATTTTTATTGTTGAGTTGTATATTTTAGAGATTAAGCCCTTGTCTGGCGCATCATTTGCAAATATTTTCTCCCGTTCTATAGGTTGTCTTTTTTTTTTTTTTATGGTTTCCTTTGCTGTGCAAAAGCTTGGGGGTTAGGTCCCATGTGTTTATTTTTGTTTTTATTTCTATTGCCTTGGGAGGCTGACCTAAGAAAATACTGGCACATTTTATGTCAGGGAATGTTTTGCCTATGCTTTTTTTCTAAGGAATTTTATGGTGTCATGTGTTACGTTTAAGTCTTTAAGCCATTTTGAGATTACTTTTGTGCATGGTATGATGATGTGTTCTAATTGCATTGATTTACATGCAGCTGTCCAACTTTCCCAGTGCCATTTGCTGAAGAGACTTTTTCCTGTTTTATATTCTTGCATCCTTTGTCAAAGAATAATTGACCATAGGTGTACGAGTTATTTCTGGACTCTCTGATCTGTTCCATTGATCCGCATGACTGGTTTTGTACCAATACTACACTGTTTTAATTACTGTGCTTTTGTAGTATTGTCTGAAATCTGGGAGAGTTATACCTCCTGCTTCCCCACCTCTGCCCCACCAAAGATTGCTCTAGTATTTCTGGGTCTTCCGTGTTTCCATGTAAATTTTCAGATTCTTTGTTCTCGTTGTATGAAAAAAATGTCATGGGTAATTTGATGAGGATTGCCTTAAATCTATAGATTGCTTTGGGTAGTATTGTCATTTTAACAATATTAATTCTTCCAATCCAAGAGCATGTTTATTTTGGAAATTAATTCCCTGTTGGTCACGTTGTTGTTCAATCACTAAGTCATGTCTGACTCTTTGCAACCCCATGGACCGCAGCATGCCAGGCTCCCCTGTCTTGCACTGTCTCCAAGAGTTTGCTCAAATTCATGTCCATTGAGTCAGTGATGCTGTCTAACCACCTCATCTTCTATTGTCCCCTTCTTTCTCTGCCCTCAGTCTTTCCCAGCATCAGGGTCTTTTCCAGTGAGTCAGCTTGTCACATCAGGTGACCAAGATATTGGAGCTTCAGCTTCAGCATCAGTCCTTCCAGTGAATATTCAGGGTTGATTTCCTTTAGGATTGACTAGTTGATCTCTTTGTAGTCCAAGGGACTCTCTCAAGAGTTTTCTCTAGCACCACAGTTGAAAGCATCAGTTCTTCAGCACTCAGCCTTCTTTATGGTCCAACTTTCACATCTGTACATGACTACTGGAAAAACTACGTTGGTCACGTAGTTTGCAGATATTTTCTCCTAGGTTGTCATTTTGTTTTGTTTATGGTTTCCCTCGCTGTGCAAAACTTTTAAGTCTAATTGGATACCATTTGTTTATCTATGTTTTTCTTTTCATTACTCTTAAGAAGTGTATCTAAAAAATATTGCTGTGATTTATATCAAAGAGAGTTCTGCCTACATTTTCCTATAGGAGTTTTATAGTTTCCAGACTAACATTTAAATCTTTAATCCATTTGGGGCACCCTTGTTCCAGATTTTAGCAAGAAGCCTTGATTTTTTTCTATTTAAAAAAATCTTTTACATTATTTCCTCCTCCTTGCTGACTTTAGGTTTTGTTTCTTCTTGTTTTTCTAATTCTTTTTGGTCATAGGTTAGGTTGTTCATTTGAGGTTTTTCTTGTTTTTTGATGAAGGTTTGTATTCCTATGAACTTCCCTCTAAGAACTGCTCTTGCTGTGTCCCATAGTTTTTTTTTTTTTTTTTTTTTTAATGGTTGTGTTTTCATTGTTTTGTCTCAAGGTATTTTTTAATTTCCATTTTGATTTCCTTGTTGACTTATTGTTTTTTTAGTAACTTTTTATTTAGTCTCCATGTAATTGCTTTTTCCTCATTTTTTCCCCTATGATTGATTTCTAGTTTTGTATCATTGTGGTCAGAGAAAATGCTTGAAGTAGTTTCTTTGCTCTTAAATTTATCAAGGTTAGTTTTGTGCCCTAGTATGTGGTCAGTCCTAGAGAAAGTTCCATGTGCGCTTAAAAAGAACATATATTCTATTTCCTTTGGATGAATGTCAGTCTAACGGTTCTATTTTATCATTTAGGATCTCTGTTGCCTTATTAATTCTTTGACTAGAAGATGTGAGTGGGGTGTTAAGTCTTCTGCTATCATTGTGTTCCCCTCAATTTCTCCCTTTATGTCCAGTATTGTTGTTGTTGTTTAGTCGCTAAGCTGTGTCCAGCTCTTCTGAGACCCCTGCCAGGGCGTATCCTGCCAAGCGTCTCTGTCCATGGGATGTCCCAGGCAATAATACTATAGTGGGTTCCTATTTCCTTCTCCAGGGGATCTTCTCCACCCAACCTGTGTCTCCTGCTTGGCAGGCAGATTCTTTACCACTGAGCCACCTGGGAAGCCTTAAAAAAATGTATTTGTTTTATGTCTTTGGGTGCTCCTGTATTAGTGCATAACAATTGGTGAGTGTAATATCTGCTCTTGTATTGATCCTTTTATCATTATATAGTGTCCTCCTTTATCTTCCTTTATCGTCTTTGCTTTAAAATCTATTTTGTCTGATATGAGTTTTGTAATTCCCATTTTCTTGTCATTTCTGTTTGCATGAAATATTTTTTTCCATCCCCTCACTTTCAATCTTTGTGTGTCCTTTACACTAAAGAGGGTCTCTTGTAGGCAGCAATATTGTTGGCTTTTGTTTTATTTTTTTTACCCAGTCTGCCACTTTGTGTCTTTTCATTGCAGCATTCAGTCCATTGACATTTAAGGTAATTATTGATACATATGCTTCCCTGGTGGCTCAGCTGGTAAAGAATCTGCCTGCCTTGCAGGAGACCTGGGTTTGATCCCTGGGTTGGGATGATCCCTTGGAGAAGGGAACAGCTGCCCACTCCAGTATTCTGGCCTGGAGAATTCCATGGACTGGATAGTCCATGGGGTCGCAAAGAGGTGGACACAACTGAGCGACTTACACTTTCATAGTGACTTTCTTTCATTGATACATATGTATTTATTGCCATCTCAAACCTTGTTTCCCAGGTGATTCTTTTTGTTTCTTTTCCTTTTTGTTTTTCTTCTTGTGGTTTGATGATTTGCTTTCATCTTATGATTGTGTTCCTCTTCTTTTAGGTTTTTGTGAAACTGTTGTTATGTTTTTGATTTGTGGTTGCCCTCATTTTCAAGTATGTTAACGCTTTCCTATATTTTCTTGCTTTATAATGCTAGTGAGTATATAGCATTATGTTGAGGTAAATCCCTCTATACCCACTTTCTGGAGAGTTTTTATCATAAATCGGTGTTGAATATTGTCAAATGCTTTTTCTGCATCTGTTGTGAAGATCATATGGTTTTTATTTGTCAGTTTGTTGATGTGGTGTATCACTGAATCCTTGCATTCCTGGGATAAATCCCACTTGATCATGATGTATAGCCCTGTTAATGTACTGTTGCATTTGGTTTGCTAGAATTTGCCTCTGTGTTCATCAGTGATGCCGACTGTAATTTTCTTTTTTTGTGGTATCTTTGTCTGGTTTTTCTGTCACGGTGATGGTCACCTTGTAGAATGAGCTTGGGAATGTTCCTTCCTCTGCAGTTTTTTGAGAAGTCTTTCAGAAGAATAGGTGTTAACTCTTCTCTAATTGTTTGATAGTTTTCATTTGTGAAGCCATCTGATCCTGTACTTTTGTTAGTTTGAAGTTTTTTAATCATTGTTTCAGTTTCAGTACTAATGATTTTTCTGTTGTTATTGTTGTAGTTCAATCATTTAGTCATGTCGGACTCTTTGCAACCCCATGGGCTGCAGCATGCCAGGCTCTCCTGTCCTGCTCTGTCTCCCAAAGTTTGCTCAAATTCATGTACAATGAGTCAATGATGTCATCCAACCATCTAATCCATTGTTGCCCCTTTTCCTCTTGCCCCCAGTCTTTACCAGCATCAGGGTCTTTTCCAGTGAGTTGGCTCTTTGCATCACGTGACCAGAGTATTGGAGGTCCAGCTTTAGTATCAGTCTTTCCAATGAATAGTTAGGGTTGATTTCCTTTAGGATCGACTGGTTTGATCTCCTTGCAATCCAAGGGACTCTCAGCAGTATTCTCCAACACCACAGCTTGAGCATCAATTCTTCAGCGCTCAGCCTTCTTTATGGTCCAGCTCTCACATCCATATATGACTACTGGAAAAAAAAGTACCTTTGACTATACAGACCTTTTGTTGGCAAAGTGACATCTCTGCTTTTTAACATTGTCTAGTTTTGTCATAGCTTTTCTTCCAAGGAGCAAGCCTCCTTTAATTTCATGGCTGCAGTCACCATCTGCAGTGGTTTTGGGGCCCAAGAAAATAAAGTCTTGTCATTGTTTCCATTGTTTCCCTATCTATTTGTCATGAAGTGGCAGGTGCCTTGCTCTTCATTTTTTTAATGTTGAGTTTTAAGCCAGCTTTTTCACTCCCTTATTTCACCCTCATCAAGAGACTCTTTAGTTCTTCTTTGCTTTCTGGCATTAGGATGGTGTCATCTGCACATGTGAGGTTATTGATATTTCTCCCAGCAATCTTGATTCCAGCTTGTGCTTCATCTAGCCCTGCATTTTGCCTGATATAATATCAGATCAGATCAGATCAGATCAGTTGCTCAGTCGTGTCCAACTCTCTGTGACCCCATGAATCGCAGCATGCTAGGCCTCTCTGTCCATCACCAACTCCCGGAGTTCACTGAGACTCACGTCCATCGAGTCAGTGATGCCATCCAGCCATCTCATCCTCTGTCGTCCCCTTCTCCTCTTGCCCCTAATCCCTCCCAGCACCAGAGTCTTTTCCAATGAGTCAACTCTTCGCATGAGGTGGCCAAAGGACTGGAGTTTCAGCTTTAGCATCATTCCTTCCAAAGAAATCCCAGGGCTGATCTCCTTCAGAATAGACCGGCTGGATCTCCTTGCAGTCCAAGGGACTCTCAAGAGTCTTCTCCAACACCACAGTTCAAAAGCATCAATTCTTCAGCACTCAGCCTTCTCACATCCTCAATCCAAGTCTCACATCCATACATGACCACAGGAAAAACCATAGCCTTGACTAGACGATCCTTTGTTGGCAAAGTAATGTCTCTGCTTTTGAATATGCTATCTAGGTTGGTCATAACTTTCCTTCCAAGGAGTAAGCGTCTTTTAATTTCATGGCTGCAGTCACCATCTGCAGTGATATTGGAGTCCAGAAAAATAAAGTCTGACACTGTTTCCACTGTTTCCCCATCTATTTCCCATGAAGTGATGGGACTGGATGCCATGATCTTCATTTTCTGAATGTTGAGCTTTAAGCCAACTTTTTCACTCTCCTCTTTCACTTTCATCAAGAGGCTTTTGAGTTCCTCTTCACTTTCTGCCATAAGGGTGGTGTCATCTGCATATCTGAGGTGATTGATATTTCTCCCTGCAATCTTGATTCCAGCTTGTGTTTCTTCCAGTCCAGCATTTCTCATAGAAGTTAAATAAGCAGGGTGACAATACACAGCCTTGATGTACTCCTTTTCCTATTTGGAACTAGTCTGTTGCTCCATGTCCAGTTCTAACTGTTGCTTCCTGACCTGCATACAAATTTCTCAAGAGGCAGATCACATATAAGTTAAATAAGCAGGGGGACAGTACACAGCCTTGACGTACTCCTTTCCCAATTTTGAACCAGTCCGTTGTTCCATGTTCATTTCTAACTGTTGCTTCTTGACCTGTATACTGGTTTCTCAGGAGGCAGGTGAAATGGTCTGGTATTCCCATCTCTTTAAGAGTTTTCCACAAACAGTCAAAGGCTTTAGCATACTCAATGAAGCAGAAGTAGATGTTTTTCTAGAATTCCCTTTCTTTTTCTATGATCCAACGGATGTTTGCAATTTGATCTCTGGTTCCTGTGCCTTTTGCAAACCCAGCTTGTATATCTGGAAGCTCTCCATTCACATACTGGTGAAGCTGAACCTGAAGGATTTTGAGCATTACCTTTCTAGCATGTGAAATGAGTACAGTTGTGCAGTAGTTTAAACATCCTTTTGCACTGCCCTTCTTTGGGATTGGAATGAAAACTGAAAAGTGGCCTCTTCGACTCCTGTGGCCACTGCTGAGTTCTCCAAATTTGCTGGCATATTGAGTGCAGCACTTTTAACAGCATCGTCTTTTAGGATTTTAGCTCAGCTGGAATTCCTTCACCTCCACTAGCTTTGTTTGTAGTAATGGTTCCTGAGGCCCGCTTGACTTCACAGTCCAGGATGTCTGGCTCTAGGTGAGGGATGGCACTGTCTTACTTATCTAGGTTCTTAAGATCTTTTTTGTATAGTTCTCCTGTGTATTCTTGCCACCTCTTCTTAATCTCTTCTGCTTCTGTTAGGTCCTTATTGTTCTCTCCTTTATTGTACCCATCTTTGCATGAAATGTTCTCTTGATATCTCGGATTTTCTTGAAGTGATCTCTAGTCCTTTGCATTCTATTGTTTTCCTCTATTTCTTTGTGTTGTTTACTTAGGAAGGCTTCCTTATCTCTCCTTGCTATTCTTTGGAACTCTAAATTCAGATGGATATGTCTTTCCTTTTCTCCTTTGCCTTTAGCTTCTCTTCTTTTCTCAGCTATTTGTAAGGCCGCCTCAGTTCAGTCGCTCAGTTGTGTCCAACTCTGTGACCCCGTGGACTGCAGCACACCAGGCTTCCCTGTCCATCACCCAACTCCCAGAGCTTGCTCAAACTCATGTCCATCCAGTGGGTGATGCCATCCAACCATCTCATCCTCTGTCATCCCCTTCTCTTCCTGCCTTCAATCTTTCCTAGCATCAGGGTCTTTTCCAGTGAGTCAGCTCTTTGCATCAGGTGGCCAAAGTATTGGAGCTTAAGCATCAATCCTTCCAGTGAATATTCAGGACTAATTTCCTTTAGGACTGACTGGTTTGATCTCCTTGCAGTCTAAGGGACTCTCAAGAGTTTTCTCCAACACCACAGTTCAAAAACATAAGTTCTTTGGCATTCAGCTTTTTTATGGCCCAACTCTCACACCCACACATGACTACTGGAAAAATATAGCTTTGACTAGATGGACCTTTGTTGGCAAATGTCTCTGCTTTTTAATATGCTGTCTAGGTTTGTCATAGCTTTTCATCCAAGGAGCAAGCTTCTTAATTTCATGGCCTCAGTCACCATCTACAGTGGTTTCCTTGCATTTCTTTTTCTTGGGAATGCTTTTGGCCACTGCCTCCTGTACAACAGTTCTTCAGGCACTCTTATCTTTCAGATCTAATCCCTTGAATCTATTTGTCACTTCCACTGTATAATTGTAAGGGATTTGATTCAGGTCATACCTGAATAGCCTAGTGGTTTTCCCTATTTTCTTCAATTTAGTCTGAATTTTTTAGTAAGGATTTCATGATGTGAGCTGCAGTCAGTTGCTGGTCTTGTTTTTGGTGACTAGAGCTTCTCCATCTTCAGCTGCAAAGAATGTAATCAGTCTGATTTCTGTATTGACCTTCTGTTGATGTCCATGTGTAGAGTCGTCTTTGATTCAGTCCTTGGCAATTGTACCTTTCTATGAATTTGTCTACTTCCAGATTGTCCATTTTATTGGCATGTGTTGTTTGCATTGTTTTTAGTAATCTCTTATGATCGTTTGTATTTCTTTAGTGTCAGTTGTTACTTTCCCATTTCTAATTTTACTGATTTGAGCCTTTTCCCCTTTTTTTGTCATGAGCCTGGCTAAAAGTTTATCATTTTTTTCCTTCTGTTTCAGAGAACCAGGTTTTAGTCATTGTTTCATTTATTTCTGCTCTGATATTTAGGTTTTCTTCAACTAACTTCGGGTTTTGTCTGTTCTTGCTTTAGTTGCCTTAGATGTAAAATTAGCTTGTTTATTTGAGAATTTTCTTGATTCCTGTGGTCAGATTGTATCACTGTAAACTTCATTCTGAGAATTGCTTTTGCTATATTCCCTAGGTTCTGGGTGGTCATGCTTTCATTGTCATTTGTCCCTGGGCATTTTTTGATATTGTCTTCTTTCTTCAGTGATCTGTTGGTTGTTTAGTAGCATATTGTTTAGCCTCCACATGTTTGTGTTTTTTTACCTCTTCATCTTGTCTAATCTCATAGCATTGTGTTTGGAAAAGATGCTTGGTATGATTTCAGTGTTCTTAAATTTACCTATGCTTGCTTTGTGACAGGCTCAGCATGTGATCAATTCTGGAGAGAAAGTTCCATGTGCATTTGAGAAGAATGTGTGCTCTGTTATTTTTGGATGAAATGATCTGTAAATATCAATTAAATCATTTGGTGTGATGTGTCATTTAAAGCCTGTATTCCCTTTGTGGATGATCTGCCCACTGATGAAAGTGGGATGTTTAAGTCCTCCACTATTACTGTGTTACTGTCAATTTCTCTTTTAATGACCATTAGCATTTGCTTTATATGTTGAGCTGCTCGTTTGTTGGGTACACTTATATTTGCAATTGTTGTATCTTCTTGAATTGGTCCTTGGATCATTATGTAATGTCCTTCTTTGTCTCTTGTAACAGTCTTTATTTTAAAGTCTATAACGATGTTACTACTCCAACTTTGATTTCCATTTACGTGGAATACCTTTGTCCATCTCATGAATTTCAGTCTGTATGTGTTCCTTGTAGCATGTCTCTTGTATGTAGCATGTCTCTTGTATGTAGCATGTATCTTGTGTTCCATGACTCTTGTAGCATATATTTGGGTCTTGTTTTGTATCCATTAGTGGGATTGTGTCAAGGGGTGTGTTTAGAGGTGACTGTGAGCTTAGTACAGCTCTTGGCAGCCTGTCTGTCAATCCATGGGGCTGTGTTACTATCCTGCTGGTTGTTTGGCTGGAGGCATTCCAGCACTGGAGCCTGTAGACTGTTGGGTTCAGACCAGGTTTTGATGCTAAACTGGCAGCCTCTGGGAGAGCCTATGCTGATCAGTATTCTATGGGGCCTCTGCCACCAGTGTTCTTGCCCCCTGCCTCTTTGAACAACAGCTGGCCCCCACATCCCTAGTAGATCCTCCAAGACTTGCACGTAGGTCCAGCCCATGCTCCTGTGGAGTTACTGCTTTGTACTCGGTCCCAGTATACATGGATTCTTATTGAACCTTCTAAGAATGGAATCTCTGTTTCCCCACTCCTGTGGAGCTCCTGCATTGAAGCCCCACTGGCCTTCAAGGCCAAATGCTCTGGGTGTTCCTCATCCCAGTGTCAGACCCTTAGACTGGGGAGCCTGACATGGGGCTCAGGATTTTCAGTCTTGTGGGAGAACTTCTGCAATATAATTATTCCAGTTTGTGGATTGTCTACTCACTGGGTATGGGATTTAATTATGTCACAAAAGCACCCCTCATATCTTATTTGTGGGTTTTTCTTTGACTGTGATTGTTGTTGTTGTTCAGTCATTCAGTTATATCTGACTCTTTGCTACCCCATGGACTACAGCACGCCAGGCTTCCCTGTCCTTCACTGTTTCCCTGAGTTTGCTCAAATTCTTGTCCGTTGAGTCGATAATACCATCCAACCACCTCATCTTCTGTCATTCCCTTCTCCTCCTGCCTTCGGTCTTTCCCAACATCCCCACATCAGGGTGTTTTGCAGTGAGTCAGCTCTTTACATCAGGTGCCAAAGTATTGGAGCTTCAGCATCAGTCCTTCCAGTGAATATTCAGGGTTGATTTCCTTTAGAATTAACTGATTTGATCTCCTTGCAGTCCAAGGAATTCTCAAGAGTCTTCTCCAGCACCACAGTTCACAAGAATCAATTCTTTGGTGCTCAGCCTTCCTTATGGTCCAAGTCTCACATCTTTACATGACTACTGGAAAAACCATAGCTTTGACTATACAGACCTTTGTTCGCAAAGTGATGTCTCTGCTTTTTAATATGCCGTCTAGGAGAAGGCAATGGCACCCCACTCCAGTACTCTTGCCTGGAAAATCCCATGGACGGAGGAGCCTGGTAGGCTGCAGTCCATGGGGTCGCTAAGAGTTGGATACGACTGAGCGACTTCACTTTCACTTTTCACTTTCACTTTTCACTTTAATGCATTGGAGAAGGAAATGCCAACCCACTCCAGTGTTCTTGCCTGGAGAATCCCAGGGACAGGGAGGCCTGGTGGGCTGCCATCTGTGGGGTCGCACAGAGTCAGACATGACTGAAGTGACTTAGCAGCAGCAGCAGGAAAAGGTCAATTTTCATTCCAATCCCAAAGAAAGGCAGTGCCAAAGAATATTCAGACTACTAAACAATTGCACTCATTTCACATGCTAGCAAAATAATGCTCAAAATTCTCCAAACTAGGCTTCAACAGTACTGAAGTATATGTACTGAAAACTGCCAGATGTTCAAGTTGGATTTAGAAAAGGCAGATGATCCAGAGATCAAATTGCCAAAGTCCACTGGGTCGTAGAAAAAGCAAGAGAATTCCAGAAATACATCTACTTCTGCTGCATTGACTAAGCTAAAGCCTTTGACTGTGTGGATCACAACATGGACTACAGCATGCCAGGCTTTCTTGTCCTTCACAATCTCTGAGTTGTCTCTGCTTTTTAATATGCTGTCTAGGTTTGTCAGAGCTTTTCTTCCAAGGAGCAAGAATCTGGCTGCAGTCACCATCTGCAGTGGTTTTGGAGACCTAGAAAATAAAGTTTGTCACTGTTTCCCCATCTATTTGCCATGAAGTGATGGGACCAGATGCCATGATCTGAGTTTTTTGAATG
The DNA here is from genome assembly GCF_003369695.1 of Bos indicus x Bos taurus. NCBI lineage: Eukaryota > Metazoa > Chordata > Mammalia > Artiodactyla > Bovidae > Bos > Bos indicus x Bos taurus. Next base: position 64,098,852 of record NC_040079.1, on the reverse strand, counting down.
TTGAGTTTTAAGTTAGTTTTTTTGCTCTCCTCTTTCACCTTCATCAAGAGGCTCTTTAGTTCCTCTTTGCTTTCTGCCATTAGGATGGTGTCATCTGCATATCTGAGGTTATTGATATTTTTCCCAGCAGTCTTGATTCCAGCTTGTGATTCATCCAGCCCAGTATTTTGCATGATGAACTCTACATAGAAGTTAGATAAGCAGGGTGACAATATACAGCCTTCTTGTACTCCTTTCCCAATTTTGAACCAGTCTGTTGCTCCGTGTCCATTTCTGTTGCTTCTTGACCTACATGCAGGTTTCTCAGGAGACAGGTACAGTGGTCTGGTATTCCCATCTCTTTAAGAATTTCCCACAGTTTGTTGTGATCCAAACAAAGGCTTTAGCATAGTCAATGAAGCAGAAGTAGATATTTTTCTGGAATTCTCTTGCTTTTTCTTTGATCCAACAGATGTTGGCATTTTGACCCTGATTCCTCTGCCTTTTCTAAACCCAGCTTGTACATCTGGACGTTCTCCGTTAACATACTGTTGAAGCCTAGCTTGGAGGATTTTGAACATTACCTTGCTAGCATGTGAAATGAGTATGGTTATGCAGTAGTTTGAATATTCTTTGGGATTTTCCTTCTTTGGGATTGGAATGAAAACCTTTTGTACTCCTGTGGCCACTGCTGAGTTTTCCAAATTTGCTGGCATATTGAGTGCAGCACTTTCACAGCATCATCTTTTAGGATTTGAAATAGCTCAGCTGGAATTCCGTCACCTCCACTAGCTTTGTTCATAGTAATGCTTCCTAAGACCCACTTGAGTTCACACTCCAGAATATTTGGCTCTAGATGTGTGATCACACCTTTGTGTTTATCTGAGTCATTAAGATCTTTTTTTGTATAGTTGTCCTGTGTATTCTCGGAGAAGGCAATGGCACCCCACTCCAGCACTCTTGCCTGGAAAATCCCATGGACGGAGGAGCCTGGTAGGCCGCAGTCCATGGGGTCGCTAAGAGTCGGACACAACTGAAGCGACTTAGCAGTAGCAGCCTGTGTATTCTTGCCACTTATTGTTAATATCTTCTGCTTCTGTTAGGTCCCATACTCTTTCTGTCCTTTATTGTGCCCATCTTTGCATTAAATATTCTCTTGGTATCTCTAATTTTCTTGAATCGATTTCTAGTCCTTCCCATTCTATTGTTTTCCTGTTTCTTTGCATTCTTCACTTAAGATGGTTTTCTTAGCTTTCCTTGCTATTCTTTGTAACTCTGCATTCATATGGGTTTATCTTTCCTTTTCTCCTTTGCCTTTGTTTCTCTTCTTTTCTTAGCTATTTGTAAGGCCTCGTCAGACAATGGTTTTGCCTTGTTGCATTTTTTCTTGGGGGTGATTTCAGTCACTGCCTCATTTATGCTGTTGCAAACCTCTATCCATAGGTCTTCTGGCACTCATATATCAGATCTAATCCCTTGCATCTATTTGTCACTTCTACTATATAATCATAAGGGATCTGATTTAGCTTATAACTGAATGGCCTAGTGGTTTTCCCTATTTTCTTCAGTTTAAGCCTGAATTTTGCAATATGGATCTGAGCCATGATCTGAGCCACAGTAAGCTCCTGATCTTGTTTTTGCTAACTGTATAGAGCTCCTCCACCTAGGCTGCAAAGAATATAATCAGTCTAATTTCAGTATTGACCATCTGGTGATGTCCATGTGTAGAGTCTTCTGTTGTGTTGTTGGAAGAGGGTGTTTGCTATGACCCATGCATTCTCTTGGCAGAGCTCTGTTAGCCTGTGCCCTGCTTCATTTTGTACTCCAAGACTAAACTTGCCTGTTATTCCACGTATCTCTTGACTTCCGGCTTTTGCATTCCAGTCTTCTATGATGAAAAGGACATCTTTTGTGTGTGTGTATGTGTGTTCTAGCAAGTCTTGTAGGTCATCATAGAACCGTTCAACTTCAGCTTCTTCAGCATTAGTGGTTGGGGCATAAACTTGGATTACTGTAATATTGATTGGTTTGCCTTGGAAACGAACTGAGATTTTCCTGTCATTTTTGAGAGTGCACGCAGTACTGCATTATGAACTCATTTGTTGACTGTGCAGGCTACTCCATTTCTTCTAATGGATTTTTGCCCACAGTAGTAGATATAATAGTCATCTGAATGAAATTCACCCATTTCCATCCATTTTAGTACAATGATTGCTAAATTGTCGATGTTCACTCTTGCCATCTCCTGTTGGCAAGTTGACTACTTCCAATTCACCTTGATTCATGGACCTAACATTCCAGGTTCCTATGCACTATTGTTCTTTACTTTCACCACCAGACATATCCACCACTGGGCTTCGTTTCTGGTTTGGCTCAGCCTCTTCATTCCTTCTGGAGCTATTCTTCTACTCTTCTCTGGTAGCATATTGGACACCTACTGACCTGGGGGGTTTATCTTTCAGTGCCATATCTTTTTGCCTTTTCATACTGTTCTTGGGGTTCTCAAGATAAGAATGCTGAAGTGATTTGCCATTCCCTCCTCCAGTGGACCACGTTTTGTCAGACCTCTCCATCAGTCTTGGGTGGTCCTACACTGTATGGCTCATAGTTTGATTAAGTTAACAAAGCTGTGATCCATGTGATCATTTTGTTTGGTTTTCTGGGATTTTGGTTTTCATTCTGTCTGCCCTCTGATAGATGTGGGTAAAAGGCCTGTGCAAACTTCCTGATGGGAGGGACTTGCTGTGGAGAAAACTGGATCTTCCTCTGGTGGGCAAGGCCCTGCTCAGTAAGTCTTTAATCCAGTTTTCTGCTCATAGGTGGGGCTGTGCTCCCTGCCTGTAAGTGAAAGTGAAGTCGCTCAGTTGTGTCCGATTCTTTGCGACCCGTGGACTGTAGCCCACCAAGCTCCTCCGTCCATGGGATTCTTCAGGCAAGAATACTGGAGTGGATTGCCATTTCCTTCTCCAGGGGATCTTCCCGACCCAGGGATCGAACCCAGGTCTCCCACATTGTAGGCAGACGCTTTAACCTCTGCACCACCAGAGAAGCCCTTAAATACAAGAATACAGTCTCTCAGAAAACCTCCTATAGAGACAGAGAACTTCAGATCCAAGTACTAACATCAAAGATTTCAAAGGAGGAAAGGAAGCCAGGTTGAAAGAAGGGGGAGGAGGCGGGAGAGCGGGGGTGAAAGGGGTGGCCTTATAGACGTCTCCTGCCACCTACAGATATCCAGGCACTTTTCCCTGCCTGTAGTTTGGCCTTAATCTGTGGTAGGGGTAATGGTGGTAATGGCGACCTCCTTTAGAAGGCTTAGGCCACACGGTGCGCCTCCCAGGACTGCTGCCATCAGTGTCCCTGACCCCGCGGCAGGCCTCAGTCAACCCACATCTCCAGCAGAGACTCCTGGACACGCACAGGCAAGTCTGGATTGGTCTCTTGTGGGGTTACTGCTCCTTTCTCCTGGGTCCTGGTGCACACAAGGTTTTGTTTGTGCCCTCCAAGAGTCTGTGTTTCCCCAGTCCTGTGGAAGTTCTGTAATCAAATCCCACTGGCCTTCAAAGTCAAATTCCTTGAGGATTCTCAGTCCCTTTGCTGAACCCCAGGTTGGGAAGTCTGTTGTGGAACCTAGAACTTTTATAGCAGCACAAGAACTTCTTTGGTATAATTGTTCTCTAGTTTGTGTATTGCCTACCTGGCAGCTCTTCCCAGGTGGGGGATTAAGGTTAAGTGGTTAAGGATCTGCCTGCCAATGCAAGAGACTTAAGAGATGTGGATTCAGTCCCTGGGTTGGGAATTTTCCCTGGAGGAGGAAATGGCAACCCACTCCAGTATTCTTGCCTGAAGAATCCCATGAACAGAGAAGTCTGGAGGGCTACAGTCCATAGGGTAACAAAGAGTTGGATATGACAGAAGTGACTTAGCATGCAGTGGCAGCCTCCTCCAAAGGATTTATGCCACACACCACACCTCCTAGGACTGCTGCTGTCAGTGTCCCTGACCCCACAGCAGGCCACTGCTGACCCATGCCTCCACAGGAGACCCTCAGACACAGGCAGGTCTGGCTCAGTCTCTTGTGGGGATTGCTGTTCCTTTCCCTGCACCTTGATGCACACAAGGTTTGCTTTTTGCCCTCCAGGCCTCTCTGACGGGTATGAAGGTTGATTTTAAACATGATTGCACCCCTCCTGCTGTCTTGCTGCAACTTCTCCTTTGCCCTTGGATGTGGAGTATCTTTTTTTGGTGGGTTCTAACATTCTCCTGTCGATGATTGTTCAGCAGCTAGTTGTGATTTTGGTGTTCTTGGAGGAGAAGATGAGTGCACGTCCTTCTACTCCACCATCTTTTTGACTTGATTTTAAAATACCTTTTATGGTAGGTTCCAGTGTTTTTGTCGGAGAAGGCAATGGCACCCCACTCCAGTACTCTTGCCTGGAAAATCCCATGGATGGAGGAGCCTGGTGGGCTGCCATCTATGGGGTCGCTAAGAGTCGGACACGACTGAGTGACTTCACTTTCCCTTTTCACTTTCATGCATTGGAGAAGGAAATGACAACCCACTCCAGTGTTCTTGCCTGGAGAATCCCAGAGATGGGGGAGCCTGGTGGGCTGCCATCTATGGGGTCGCACAGAGTCAGACATGACTGAAGCAACTTAGCAGTGTTTTTGTAGATGATTGTTCAGCAGTTGTGATTTTGGTGTTTTCATGAGACGTGAAAGTGAAAGTGTTAGTCGCTCAGTCGTGCCCAACTCTTTGCAACCCTGTGGTCTGTTGCTTGCTAGACTTCTCTGTCCGTGATGTTCTCCAGGCATGAATACTGGAGTGGATAGCCATTCCCTTCTCCAGGGGATCTTTCCAACCCAGGAATCAGGCCCTGGCCTTGTACATTGCAGGCAGGATCTTTATCATCTGAGACACCAAGGAAGCCCCTTCATGAGAAGAGGTGAGCTCATGTCTTTCTACTCTGCCATCTTTTCCAGAGTCAAGGGGCTGCTTTAGTTTGGATGCTGTCTGTCTCTTTCCTCAGTGCATGCTGGCAGTTATCCCTTGATATGTGGTGTGGGGGTTCAGAGGTCCTTGTGCACACATGAGGGGGCAGTCTTCGACACCTGCTCTTGGGTCTCTTGGGGGTGGCAGCTGTCTGCACACTCCTGGGACAGCAGGGGCAGGGCTTGGCACTGCTCTGGGTCTCCTGTGGGCAGATGCTGTCCACACTCCCAGAAGAGTGGTGGCAGTCCTTGGCACCTGCTGTTAGGTCTTGGAGTGGCAGTTCATAGCCACTTCTGGGGCCTAGGATGGCCGCAATGACTTGCGCCTGCCCCCAGAACTCCTGTGGGCATTGTCCTGTTGCTGAATGGTCACAGGGAAAGGAGCTCTTACGGTGCTCTCAGCCCTCTTCCCATGCACCCCCTCAACAATGGCACTTGGTATCTCTCATCAGCCCCAGCTTCTTCTGAGTACCTGCTCTGTTGCTACCGTGCAGCCTCTTCAGGCTGTCTCCATGCAGCCAACCCTGGTCCTCTCCCTGGGTCTGACCTCTGAAGCCTGTACTTTAGTGCGTAGCCCCCAGGTTCACTAACATATGAGCATCTTAGGCGGGGGAGTGCAGGGTGGCAGTGCCAACCTTCTGTTCACGTTACTCTGTTTTGCCCTACTCAAACGCTGTGCTCTATGCCTAGCCTCTGAAGCTCCGCTCCATATAGGCTGATCTCCCTGCCAGTGGGGGACTGCCCAGGGTGTGGGAAACTTGCCTCCATGGCTCCTCCCTGGGTGCAGGCTTCGTCTGTTTCTTTTTTCCTTTTGTCCTACCCAGTTACATGGAGGTTTTTTTGCCCTTTGAGAATGAGGTCTTCTGCTGGCTTTCGGTAGATGTTCTGTGTCGGTCATTCCACTCATAGATGTGTTTTTAGTGTTTTTGTTGGGGAAGGTGAGCTTCCTGTCCTACTCCTCCACCATTTTTACCCCCCCGCCAACCGGTAATTATTTTAAGTAAATGGCTGACATAATTTGAACGTACAGTGATCCTTAGGTATCTACAATGGATTGATTCCAGTACCTCCTCTGAATACCAAAATTTGCAGTTGCTGGAGTCCCTTACATTTATGGTGTAGTACAGTTAGCCGTCTGTATCTAAAAGTTCCCCATCCACTTTTATGTGGATAAGGGTTTAATTGATCAAAGTATTTCCCATTATAATGGAACAATATATGCAATAGAAGGTATAGAAATTGAAAAGAAAATGATGAAATCATCAATATTTGTAGATACCTATTAAACCTAAGAGTTAAACAAGTAATGTTTAAAAACAGCCATTGAAATTGCTATAGTAATAGTTGTGAGAATTGTTGCATCCAAATTGTAAGCTATGTCATAAAAGAGTGATTTTCTCACTGATATAGTTAGTAACCTAAGTATAAAAAGTATGTAAATTCTCTTGGACGTAAGTTGTATAAGAAGAAGTTGGTGTTTATAGTAGAAATGTATTTTTTAATAAATACATTACATCCTCTAATGAATTTGCATCCTGATACTGTATCCTGTTAGTGATACAACCTGGATTAAGATATATAAACTGTTAATGCCCACAGCTCCCTAGAAGAAACAGAAATCCTCTTGGAGAAGGTATAATTATCCTAGGTCTGAAATTAGTCATATAGTATTTTTTTTTGCATACAGTGTTCAACTCATAAATATAACCAGATTCTCTCTCTCTCCCCCTCTCTCTCTCACTCACTCACATGGCATCAAGAGCAAGGAGCAACAGAACCAGCAGACAATAAGCAGACCAAAATGTCTTGGTTTATTGGAATTATCAAACACAGAAAGCCATCATACATATTTAGCAAGTTGAAAAACAAAAGCAAAGATAGTAAATAATAGTGGGAAGCTAGAAGCTATTAATATAAAAAAGCGACAAGGCAGATTTGAAAAATAACTGGACAGGCTTTTTTTTTTTTCTTTTTAGACATGTTTTTGAATCAGAAAATAAAATACCTGAAATTCACTCAGTGTACAAGTTTAACAGATTAGACAAATGAGAAGTGAGATTAGTGAGCTGGAAAATATAGTTCAGAGAAGGCTATGAAAGTAGAAGCTTGAAGAGGAAAAAGAGGAAATACTGTACAGAAGGATAAGACTCATAGAAGATACAGAGAAATCTCATTTGTGTTTTACTGGAGTCCCAGAAAGAAAGGAGGAAATGTGGGCAAAAGTAGATAGGCCAATGGAACATAAGAGTGAAAAAGCAGGTATCAGAATGCCTGATTTATGACAAAAATAGTACAGAAATGTGGAATGGTTGAGATTTTCAGTAATTGGTAAATAGTTGAGTGCTCATATAAAAAACTTGAACTGTTCTTATAACAATCAACTATATTTGGATTATGGACCTAAAAGCAAAGTGCAAAAAAAACAAAACCTTTAGAGGATAATGTAAAATACCTTCTTGACCTTTAGGTAGATGGAGAAGATTTAGCAAGACACAACATTAGTACATTACACTTATATTGATAGCAAAACAAAACTGTGAATCATTAATAGACAGCCCCATGGCAAAATATTTCACCAAAGTTGAACTCAAATGATCAAAGATATTTAATATAATCATCAGAGAACTCAGTACTTACTCTGGTTTTGTTTATCACAGAGGAAAAATATAAGGAATCTAAATACACAAATAGGAAATCATCTAATTAAAATTTCATAAATATAATAGTAATGCCATTTGGTATTTACAAATGATTTAGAATTACATTAATAAGCTTATAGTATATTGGACAGTTTGCAGAACATTATATATCATCCCACTTTGGTAAAAGACTAAATATTTGTGATTACATATATTGCATGAAGTTTGAACATATTTTAAATAGTTAGCTGTGTATGGTAATGGTACTCAGAATGAATCTAATCATATCTTTTTCTATTGTTTCTAAATTGAGCATGTACTGTATTATTTATGTAATTGATAACACAGAATATACCAAAAGTGGGCTTCCCTGGTAGCAGTAAAGAATCCACTTGCAATGCAGGAGACTGCCTGCAATGCAGGAGACATGGGTTCAATCCTTGGGTGGGGAAGATCCCCTGCAGAAGGAAATGGCAACCCACTCCAGTATTCTTACCTGGGAAATCCCATGGACAGAGGAGCCTGGGCGAGCTCCAGTCCATGGGGTCTTGAGAGTCAGACATGACTTAGCGACACCACCACCACCAGTGTACCAAAAATAGGGCATTATATCCATTTTTCCATTATGGGATTCAACTTTTTTTTTTACTAAAATTCTGACCAAATGAACCACTTGTTAGTGTTGGAAAATGTGTATTCATTCATGCACATACACGCCTAACTGTGCAATACGTGCAGTAGCAGCACAGAGAATGTGAAATACCATCCTTATTGTAAGAATGCAGGTTGGTATTGAGTGACTCATCCTTTCATTTTCTTTTCATTTAAATGTGTCCTTTTTTATTTTAATTGCAAATACTACCTAAATCTGCCTTCTCTTAATACTTTGCCTGCCTCCCTTTTTCCATTGTTTTTAGGCTGCTTAAATGTCCTTAATGTACAGATAAATATATTTTAGTTTTGATTTAGTTACAAAGAGTCTAGATATTTTCAAAGGAAAGCTGTATTATAAGTTTAAGAATGGAATTCATTTTTATAGTTTTAAGGAGTTTACATTTTAAATTTTTCTAAAAGACCCTTTCTACACTCTGATAAATGAGTGTGTTATTTGAAAAATGATTTAAAGCATGTGGTAGTAACAGGAAAGGATTTGTTTTCTGGCTTTTTTCTCTGTCATATTAAAGATGTTACATATATGTATATTATATATGTTTTTAGTTTGGGATATTATTTGACAAACTTTAAAAATACAATATGCATATTATGTTTGTTTTACCATGGTGTCCAGGAGCTTATAGATAAATTTAGGCTCTATTGTTTATCCATGTGTTCTTACTTGTGTCTTTCAGCTTATAATGGATTTTAGATCTTTAATTATCCTTTTAATTCTTTTTGGAAGTAGGGGCAAAAAATGAATAAATATGGATTTATAAATATATATGAATACACATATACATAAGTTTAATCCCACATGGTATGGTAAACATACTGTTTTAAATTTTTTTTAGCCAACAAATGGGATCTTCTTGAGCATGTTTCTGATTGTTTTGCCTTTGGAATCTATGGCTCATGGCCTCTTCCATGAACTGGGTAGCTGTTTAGGAGGAACATCTGTTGGATATGCTATTGTGATTCCCACCAACTTTTGCAGGTACAGTAACCTAGTGTAATTAGTCATAGCACCTTGACTCTTAACATTCTTCTAGTATTTGTATGAATATAAGATGATAGCTCATTTTTTCAAAGCTATAACAGTCTCAAAATATAATACTCTTGCATTTTTTTCATTTATCCCAAATGTTTAAAAACCTTTACTTTGAGTAGTAATCTTAAGGGTTCATTAAAGTTTTGTTTTTGGTAAACGTGATTAGAGTATGTTCTAGCTAAAAATCATAAAAATATAAGTAGATTTTCTTTGTAAAGTTATTCCATTTTCTTAGGAATATCTTGTTTAAGGAAATGTGAAACCACATGGTGAAGTGTAATAGAATGTACACGGGACCTGAGCATCCTAAATTCTAGTTCTGTGTTCCTTTAGGCAAATCATAACGTCTCTGAACCTCAGTGTCTTAATTTAAATTGCAGAGAGAGGAATGTCATGAAGAGGTAGTGAGAATATGAATGTAAAAATACTATCTATTTGAAAATGTAGTAAAAATACCAGGAATTCAGAGACATTCGCAATAAAATCAAATATCTCATGGCAGTTTTATTAAAATAATTTTGACTCCAATATGTGGCTAATCTGTTTCAATTTATAATCATTACTAAATTTTAGTTTTTCTTTTATAGTTTAAGTACCTTTGAAGTAGGAAAAAAAAAATACTTCCTTGCCAGTAATGAATTATGCTGACAAAGTAGGCATCATATTTTCCTTGGCAGAGGTAGGAGAAAACTGAACATAAAGTTTTTATTGGATTTTAAATATTTGACATAAAACCACAAAGTTGACTATTTGTAGTAAATATTTTCCTCCATATTAAAGATTTGATAAATAAGGTGAAGATTCTTATGAGAAGTAAAAGAAATATATTTCAAAAGATACCATAAAGTAAGATGTGACAACTCTCTAGGAAGAATATGTGAAAGTAGTAATTTGCATAGATTTTTATTGTAATTTTTGATTATGCATTGTTTACTCTTTTACCGTTTTGTGGCTGTTAAATGATAAAATATGGGACAAAATGTTTTGTTTTTTAATGAAGCTTTTGTAGAATTATTAGAATAGTATGGATAAATACACGGAGCAAATGTAGTTTTCAAAATTCCTATTTAGAAATCCAGTTTCTGGGTAGGAGTGATGATTTTTTTTCTCCCTGAATATTCATTTGATCCTGCTAGTTTTAAGAACTGGTTTATCATCTTTACCAACGTACCATTTTACATGTATTCCAGGATCAAGCCTGTCTTCAGTTAGTGTTCAGTAGTATAAGGCAATGACCTAAATTATAATCATTGTTTTAAAATGTCATTTATTAAAAGGTAAGTTGTTCTGTCATTTGTGTACCTCAAGTTAGTAAAACTTGAACACTTTATAATGACTATTTTTCAATATGGAAATTAATTTAAAATACTGTTTCCATACTGTGTTTTTTCTCAAGAAAAAAAGTGCTTTCATTATTGTCCCCAATCCAGTGTTCTTGAAACATTTTGGGGATAAAGTTAGTTAGTACAGTCTTGCTTTTTAAAGTCTTGTTTAATATCTCATTTGGTAAGAAGATGCCAAATTCTTGGTAAAAAAATGAAGAGTAGTACAATCCACATTTGGAGATATCCTCCCAGCTTTCAGTTTTATTTATTTTTTACATGGAGGATAATTGGTTTACAATGTTGTGTTGGTATCTGCTGTACAACACCGTGAGTCAATCATCAGTATACATATATTTCTTTCCTCTAGAACCTCCCTCTGTGACAGCCTCCCATCCCACCCCTCTAGGTTGTCACAGAGCACCAGATCTTAATGATAAGAGGTATAATTTTTAGAAACTAGGCTTTAATTTTCCAAGCATAATTCTTAGCACTGTGGAAAATTTAGAAAAGGTGGGTTTTTTAAAAAAAGATTATGCCATTTAGTTATTAATAACTTAGGAGTCTTAGATAAATTATTATAAATGAAAAATAGGAATGTGACATAGAATGAACACTTCATGAACACCAAAATGATGGGTTTTTTCCTCCTTTTTCAGTCCTGATGGTCAGCCAACACTTCTTCCACCAGAACATGTACAGGAGTTAAATTTGAGGTCTACTGGCATGCTCAATGCTATCCAAAGATTTTTTGCATATCATATGATTGAGACCTATGGGTGTGACTATTCTACAAGTGGACTGTCTTTTGATACTCTACATTCCAAACTGAAAGCTTTCCTTGAACTTCGGACTGTGGATGGGCCTAGGCATGATACATATGTTTTATATTACAGTGGGCACACCCATGGTACAGGAGAGTGGGCTCTTGCAGGTAAGTCCACCTCTGGCAATTTCACTATTGTGAAGATACACCTATTTGTGGAAATCTGTCCTTTACACTGAAACAATGTTTCCAAATTCTCAATTTTCCACTTTATAGTTTACCAAGTATACATATGACTGTTTTGTTTACCTTTTCTCTGGCATACTTCTTTAGCATAATTTTAGTGACCTCTAAAGGTTTCGAAAATTACGTTTTGTGTTGATTGGAAGAAAAAAAAAATCTGACTGCTTGATGTGAGACTTATAGTTTCTCTTTAAACTATTTTCAGAATTATTAAATAGTTACATTTTTCAGAAGCCGATTAACTTATTTGACTACTACTTCTAAGTCTTTAAGATTATAGATGCTGATTTCAATAGTTCTGCACATGTTCAATTGTATTTGTTAGAAAGCATACCATAATTTTAAGCAGCAGGTGATGTGATGTGGTTGGAGTAGTGTTTAGGTCAGGAGACCTTAGCTCTGTCCTAATTTGCCCCAGCAATGCTGCTGTTTGAGGCAGATAACGCTCTCCATTTCAGTTCTCTCATCTGAAAATAGAAGGGGTAATGTTTAACCTCCTTGCCAAGGGAGAAATGAGATTTAGATGTAAATTTGTTTGTTGGTCTTCCCAACTAGAGAGGAGACTCTGTAAATTGAAGGCTTTGTTTTATGAGATAACTTGCTTACTGCTGGAAGAGAGTCTGGCAAATAGTAGGAGATCCTTAAGTAGTAGATGGATAAAATCATTGAATGAATCATGACAAAATGGGTAATTTTCTTATTTTAGATTAGGAATAATTCATTTAGACTTAATGATACCCTTTTTTTTCTAAAAATTTTTTAGATGTTTTATACCATGAGCCCAATAAAATAGTCATAAAATATAAGTAGAAAAAGGTATTCACAGAAAAATATAAAGAGAAGTATTATGGAAGGACAGAGATAGAGTGCCAATATAAGAATTCCAGAAGAAAGCAAATAAACTCAAGGTTAAAGTACACATGATTTCAAACCATCATGGTCTCACTAATTTAGTGCCAGATTGGTTTACAGGGTTTTATTATAAATAGACTTTTGTAATTTTGTGGTCTAACAAATACTGAATAAGTCAATGGCTATCTAGAAGGAGTAAAGTCAAACTAATAAGGGATTGAACCCAGGTCTCCTGCATTGCAGGTAGATTGTTTACCATCTGAACCACTAGGGAAGCCCCAATACTGAGCATGTTTGAAGCATAGCTACTGTGCTTGGTACTTTATACATATTATTAAATTTAATCTTCACTTGAAATTCTTTGAGATACTGTCACCTGTATTTTTCAAAGGATGAAATGAAAGCTAAAAGTGGTTACATAACTTACCTATGGTCATACTATTCCTAAGTGCTGGAACCACGATTCAAGTCCGAATTTGTCTGACACCTAAAATCACCCCACCCCGCCACTGTACTATGTTGTTGCCAAAGGTAAAAACCACAAAGGCACAGAAATGGCATGTTCTAGTTCAGAAGGTAACTTTTGTTAGCATGGTTCACCCATTTTTGAAATACTGTAATATGAAAGAAACTAGTCAACTTAAAACTACTTCAGCATAAGGTTATAAAATCATTTACTCAACTTGTGACTTTTTGATAACACAACATATAAAATAACTTTTAAACATTTACAGCATGCTATTTCAAATTCAGGTAAAGGATAGCATTCTGTGTACTTCAGAGCCCAAGAGAAAAAGTTTTAATCAATTCAAACATTTTTACAGAAATATATTTCAAACCTAAAAGCAGGGATTGATTATTTGAAAACTGCTACTGAAATGCTTATAATACCTCAAATGCAAGGGGATGGGCATAATTTTGGTGGCCATGCATATATCCTTCATTATTTTTTATAAGAAAGTAACTTCATTTTTTAAAATTTCTATTTCATTCAATTACTGCATGAATTATAGTTTTTTCCTAAGCATATGATTGTAGTAAAGAGAAATAATGAATTCTACCCAGTGACTTGACTTTTGAATAGTTAGTAAAGCATACTGTCTCTACATAAATAACAAACATGTTTCATTGGAACAATAAGAAAAATGATTGATATTAGATCAGCAGTGGTGGCTATTATCTTAGACTTAACCTGGAAAATTTTTCATTATTGGTGATACTAGATGTGTGGGTTGGAGTGTCAGGTTGAAATAAGAAGGCTGAGAGGCAGTGGGGAGAACATGCTAACTGACAAGCTTATCCCAAACAAGTCCAAACAAACCATATCTGGGTATGGGCTTTGAGATCATTGCTATATCTAGACTTTTTAAAATACTGTTTCTTTTTATATGCTAAATATTAAACATACAAAGCTTAGAGAATGCTTTAGTGAAGAATAAAGCAGCCAGGGACAAATTATAGCTTCACAGTGAAATGCAGCTTTTCCATTACAAGACAAATACTTCATTTCCAAAGGTTAAATTGGTTAATACTTAAAGAATTCCACTGAAGAAAAAGAATCTAATCCATACTCTTCTCTGACACTGTGCTTTCATTTGATTATCTGTGTGTATATTTTCTTTTCTCTTTTTATTGGAGTATAATTGCCTTACCGTGTTGTTAGTTTCTACTGTACAGCAAAGCAGATCAGTTCTAAGTATACCTCTATCCCTTCTCTTTTGGATTTCCTTTCCATTTAGGTTGGGCTTCCCTAGTGGCTCAGCTGGTAAAGAATCCGCCTGCAATGTAGGAGACCCGGGTTTGATCCCTGGGTTGGGAAGATCTGGAGAAGGGATACCCTTTCCAGTATTCTGACCTGGAGAATTCCATGGACTGTATAGTCTATGGGGTCACAAAGAGTCAGACACGACTGTGTGACTTTCACTTCACTTCCCATTTAGGTCACCACAGAGCACTGAGTAGAGTTTCCTCAGCATACAGCTGGTTCTCATTAGTTATCTGCTTTATGCACAGTAGTTTTGATATGTCAATCCCAGTCTCCCAGTCCATCCCACTCACCCCTATGTCCCCCCTTGGTATCCATACATTTTTTTCCTCTTTGTTTGTGTCTCTATTTCTGCTTTGCAAATAAATTTATCCTTACCATTTTCCTGGATTCCACATACATGCATTAATACATAGTTTTGTTTTTCTGACTTAATTCACTTTGTATGACAGTCTCTAGGTCTAATAACTTTAAATGCAAGCTTATGTTTACATGAAGTATTTATTACTTAATATAAACATTTTCCCCAAAGTTTGTATTTTTCTTAACTCTTAAAAATTTATCTCAAATATTTTTTAAAAGATGGCTTTGGAAATAAACTCTAGATGTTCAGTTTACTGATATTTATAGTCATTTTTTCTTAGAAAATGTAATAGACACCAAGATGAATAGCAGTAGCATAAATGTCAGTGTTCTTATGTTTTCCTTCACTGTGAATTGAGAATAATTTATGAAGATACTTTAAAGTAGGGTTATAGTTTAGGTAAATAAATGTCTAGTAGTTACCTTCTACAATATTATGCATTAAAAAATATTATAAAGATGGCATAAGTAGACCATTACAGAATTCTGCTATCAGCCAAGAAGATTTGTTCCTGTATGTGTAATTTTCTCTGTGAGACACTGTATTGTAAAAGTAAAACAGTGGAGAAAGCATATGTTTACAGGACTTACCTTCCCCAAGAGGGGCAGGCTTTGCCCCATAACTCAGCAACCATGTCCTCCCCACTGGCCTGAGGCGCCTGGCCCATTTGCAGGTTAAACCGGGCCCAGAGAATGGATCCTGTTTCCAACCAGTTCCTTCCCTTGGCCTGCCTGAAACGGCCCCAGATGTTGATTCTTTCTCAGAAATGTTATTGAACACCCCTGCTCTGAAGAAAATGCTTTCTATTCCAGTCTAAGTGACAAAGAACTCTAAGCTCTGCGTGCATGCTAAGTCTGAGAATTTATTAATAAATAGTTTTCTTTAAAAAAATTTTTTTCTTAAAACCTTTAGATAGGAAGCATCAGGATTAGATTTTACTTGAGGTTAAGAGTAGGTCCAGAACTCACTGTGAGAAAAAATCTGTGTGTGCTCCTTAACCCATATCTTTACTCACAGTACTTCTTAGAATATGTAGTCTTTTTACACTTACAGGACTTCATAATGTGGAACCTAGTATCTTTGCCTCTTTGCTTGAGGGTAAAAAACAACTTGGTAATGACAAGAGAGACAAATTAAACAATCTATTTAACCTATAAAGCAGTTTATCACAGATAAAGTCTTTAAAAACAGTCTCAATTACTTAAACAGCATCAGATAAATGTTACTGAGATAAATGTAAGTACTTTACATCTGGGCCAAAAGCCAAATTTGACATAGAACCTTTTCATAGGAGAAAGCAGAGCAAAACAAGACAAGAGAATTAGTATAAAGGGCTTTAATGCTGCTTTAAATTTCTTGCCAATATCTAAAGAGCATGTGTATAAGAATTAGTGTAGCATGTGCTACAGAATCTTTATTGAAATAGTTGTAGAAGGCAAGTTAGACAATGTTTTATGGCAGATGGAATTTGTATAATAACCCTTATATCTATGTTGTCCTCTCCAGAGAAGTTTAATAAAAGTGGAAATAATGAAAAGTGAGCTTGATCCTTTTAAAAAGGTACCTTAGAGAGGTCTCTGTGAAGCAATACATTAGTAATACGTGAAAAACAGATTTTACATTGTCACAGTCTGGTGAATAAAAGAATATTTATCATTCATAAAGGATGTGATATATACTCTGTTTTTATGGATCATATCACTGATAGAATCCAAATTCTAAAAGATTTTCTGTCTCTCTAGTATTGTCATTTTGATAGTTTAGCAAAGAAGATGGTTGCTCTTGGTAGAATACCTATTCTGGGGCTAGGTTGTTGGAGCTTGTATTAGTAAATTGTAACATATTACAACTTTCTTCTAATTATAAAAATAACTGTAAAAATTTTGGAAGATACAAAAAAGTATAACAAAACCCACCTGAAATACCAATACCCAGAAGATAACTATTGCTCTTATTTTTGTAGATACACTTGTATGTCATGCTTTTTCTCCTAATATCATAGATATTTTGTCATTAAAATTTCTTTATAAATATGATTTATGATAAAACTCTCTCATAAGGTTATAATTATTTCCATTCCCTCAGTTTCATATTGTACACTATCTGAGGTAGCAGTGGGAAGATGATCTTTATATGTAATTTTTGTCCACATCCCTGCCCTTTCTTAGGATAAATTCCTGGAATTGGAAGGATTGGATTAGTGTACCATTTGAGACAGAGGCAGAACTAGAGTGAGGTGAGAATGGCAGATGCCTAGGGCACAAAATTTAATGGAGTACTAAAAATTAAATGATCAAATTTTAATACAGTGTTATTTAAAATTTTAATGCAAAAAAAAAAAAAAACCATACAATATGAACAAAATGTATAATGAGTAGCTGTAAGACAGCTTTCTTGGTCAGAAATATTTTTACCTTAGACATTTCTGGTATATGTTTTTTTTAATCCTTTGTTGTTTTGGGGTATAAAACGGATTTAAAAATAAACCAGTTCCAAACTCTTGTTACTAGGAGGGAGAGTCTTTTTTATGTAGTAGGTACCATATATGAGGATAAGTTAACAGTTTATCAGAGATGTAAAACAGGGGTAAGCAAACTTTTTCTGTAAGGATCAGGTATTTTTGACTTGGTAGGCCATAAAATCCCTCTTGCAACTATACTTAGCTTTTTGTAGAATAAACGCAGTCATAGACATTTATAGAAACATGAAATTTAAATTTCCTGTAATTTTTACATTACAAACTTCTCAAAAAATTTTTTTACACCATTTAAAAATGTAAAATCAGTTCTTATCTCTCAGGCCATGCAAAACTTGTGGCAGGCTAGATATGACAAGTCATAATTTGCTGCCCAATGTAGAATATTAGCTTTGCTGTATAATTTCTTTTTACCAAATTTACCTTTATTAAATAATTTTCTTATTTTATCATAGCATATCTCTTTAATGTAAAAAACAGGATGATTGGATTTTTTAGTTTTTTTGGTTTGGTTTTTACTTGAAGTTGAAAGTCTATTTTCTGTTTCTGAAAATTCTTCTGAAAAGATACTTTGAAAAGAAGGCACCCTCTTTTTTTCTTACATATTTAACTTTAAAAACTTAAAGACAGTACACTCAAGACAAGAGAGTATTGTTAGTAAGACACTTAAATTCTTGCTCTACTGAACTTTCTTTTGTTCACAGGTGGCGACATACTACGCCTTGACACACTTTTAGAATGGTGGCGAGAAAAGAATGGTTCCTTCTGTTCCCGACTTATTATCATATTAGACAGTGAGAATTCCACTCCTTGGGTGAAAGAAGTAAGAAAAATCAACGACCAGTATATTGCAGTGCAAGGAGCAGAGATGACAAAGACGATAGATATCGAAGAAGCTGACCCACCTCAGCTGGGTGACTTCACAAAAGACTGGGTAGAGTATAACTGCAACACCACTAATAACATCTGCTGGACTGAAAAGGGACGCACAGTGAAAGCAATATATGGCGTGTCAAAACGGTGGAGTGACTACACACTACACCTGCCAACAGGAAGCGATGTGGCCAAGCACTGGATGCTCTACTTTCCTCGTATTACATACCCACTAGTGCATCTGGCAAACTGGTTGTGTGGTCTGAACCTTTTTTGGATCTGCAAGACTTGTTTTAGATGCTTGAAAAGATTAAAAATGAGTTGGTTTCTTCCTGCTGTGCTGGATACAGGACAAGGCTTCAAACTCGTCAAATCTTAATTTGGAACCCAAAGTGGAATATTATTGAGAGTTTATTCTACCACTTATCACTAACTTGCCATTTTTTGTATATTGTATTTTTATTTGTAAAAAATATCTTGCTACTTCTGTAGCTGATCTTATTTTGTCTTTTCTCAAGTAATTATGGTATGTGTAAGGAGTTGGGAGTAAGCATTTTATACTAAAAGTAGTCAAAATGTTGACTTTGTCAATGCATAAGAGATGTTAAAAAATAATAACAATGCACTTTGAGGAATGTTTGCGTATGCCTCTGATTAGAAAGAAGACTTGTCCCAGCCCTGCAGTGGCCAATGAAGAATTATCAATGCCTTATTTTCTAGGCATAGAGAATGTAAACCAGACAATTTGTTTACTGTTATAAGAAAACTACCAGTTTGCTTACAGAAGATTATTTTTGTGAATAATAGGTTTGAGTTCAAAACCATTTGAAGAATTTCAGACTCACACTCAGAAAAGGGAAAAGGAAGAAGTCTGCTTAAAATGAGTATGTAAAATTTGCTTATCGTACATCACATTTAGACACTTGGCTGTGACCTGTTACCAGTATCGCAGAGAAGCCCAAAGCACTGTTTAGGTACAAACATTCTTCATATAGGTAACTGTAAGAAGCTAGAGCCTACAACTTGCTCCTCCATGCCTTGCTGGGAGCCTCTGAAAGCACTGGCAATTTTAAGAGTCTTTCTCAGGGTAACAATGTTTTCTTAATAAAAATGTTTTCAGCTACAAATTCCTCCCAAATAAATTGTCTTCCCTTTCAAAATGTAATTTTATGAAAGAAATGTAGCCATTTGTCATTGATTTAGGCTATTTTCAGTATTGAGAAATAATTTTGATCTCTGTAGAGTTAATGCTCTGTCATGAAAACAATTTTTCAGATCTCCATTAGTGGTAACACTTTTTTCTATTTGAGGTCAAAGGATTGGAAACGGTCATTTTTTTTTTTCTTGTATACCTGTAATGTATTATGTAAAAAAGTATTCATACTGGTAATTTCAGTTAAGCATAATGGTGTGGTTATAATTTTTAAAACTTCAGTGTTTTATCTAATTAAAGCAGGCATAGATCAGGCTATCTCCTAAAAGGTAATTTACCTCCTATTCCTTTCTAATAATCCTAACATTCTAAGTTTTCATCTCTGAGAAATAACATGAAAGGAATAGATTTAAATTGGAGGATACTCTAATCTTTGCTGTTTAAACGGTGTAATCTCTCACCATAAAAGCCATTTTTTCCAGCCTCAGAGAGAAGAAATAATGCCTCTACCATTTTCTACCTGTGACTTGAAAGTAGCAATTCTAGTTAGGAAGAAGTCACTTAGCGTCAGGGAACTTGTATACCACTATCTATGCAGCGTTGTTATATAGTCTGATTATTTCTGTGTTTTGAGTATGATTTTCCTAATGCTATGAATAAAATTTTGTCAAAAATTAATTTTTCACATAATTTGCAAACAATAGTTATTGAATATTTTACTATATTAAAAGGGATAGTCAAAAATATGCAAGTATTATTAGAGTTTATGGTTAGTAGGTCAGTTTGAAATTTTCTAATATTTGGTTACATATATATATCAACATCATCCAAATGAAATAGTGTAGTGTTTCACTCCTACTCAGAAATAGCGTAGCAGACAAGCCAACTGTTAAAACTATGAGCTTACAGCTACAAAAGTTTAATCAACATCAAGTAAAAACATCTTTTAAATTCCAAGCCAGTGTTGAGCAAATGAGCTTTAACTAAAGCGTATCCCTTTACTCTGAGAAAGCCAAATATAAAAGTATATCCTGTGTTGTTTATAAAGTGAAACTAAGATTTTACTAAAAATCACATTCAAAAGGTAGCAGACATTTTTACGTCACAAAGCTAATGCTTTGATATATATTTTCTATAAAGTACAACTGAAAAAGGTCTGGGCTAAAAATGGGATTTGAGCCTACTTACTCACTTTGATGAAACAAAGTAACAGTTTGGAGAAGGAATATTACAGGAAAGATAATTGCTTACTTTTACCTAAGGATTCAAAAACAGATGTGACAGTGAGACTAATTTTCTTGTGGCCTCTGTTTAGGAAGGAGTTATTTAAAGTGATAGAAATTATGAAAGGGCAAAATTTTACCATGCCACTAAAAGAAATAGATAACGTGGAGATGTTTTTCAGCATACTGTTGACTTGTTTCCTTGTGTGGTACCTTGTTAAAAACCACAAAAAAAAGGTCTAAAAACATCTTTAAAAAAAAAGCTATTATTTCATTCAAAATTTTGTTTAATTTGCTGTGACTAAACTCTTCTGGGACATTTGGATTTATCTTTTTTTGTATAGCTTTCTATCTCCCTCTTCTTAATATGAAATTCTAGAGAGAAGACCTTTTTCAGGAAACAATTTTTATGAAGTGTTTTCATAAGTTATACACTTTTTAAAAGCTATGTTGCTAATTAAAATGCATTTATATTTAAGGCATTGGTGGGTAGAATTTTTTTGAATTAGAATCTTCATTAAAGCCTATTTGTAGCTGTACATTTTGTTTGTAACTTTTGGCTTAAATATGTTTACTGTTTGGGGTACTGAATTTTTTATAGGTATTCTTTCACATTTAGAGCCTAATCTCTTTCAAGGCAATGTTCTACATTACCTTTCCACAGGTGATGTGTTAATATTATATATGTCATAAGAAAATGACTTAATTTTAAGCATGTGAATAAGTATATTTGATAGCAAATGCTCAAAGGAGTTAAATCTGTGAGCACTTTTTAACATCTATATTGGAAGATACTAGACTGTCATCTCTTTTCAAGCAAAGGCTTACACATCTTGATATTTCTCATACAGTTTACCCAGAAGAGTGCCTTGCTTATTATAGGAGGTATTTTAAAAATATGTTTAACTGAGTGAATGAATTTAGATTCCTAAGGAGAAATTGGAATAATCTGATTGTAAATTATTACATTTCCTTAACAGTTTTACTTTAAGTGGGTATTATTTCAAGATCCTCATTGTTAACAATTACCAAAGACAATTACAGCATCGGTGAAAGGAAAACAAATGTCACATTTGTAGTTAAAGAGCAATAAGGATCAAGATTAGCGAAGGAAAAACTTTAAGATAGGTTTGATTGAAAACATACCTGATTATCACCAAAAAGTAGCTCTTTCAAGGTTGAGTCCCTTTTCATTATGTCCTCCAGTACGATTGAATCTTCCATTGATATCCCATTAGAAACATAGATAGATTGGAGATTTATCACAAATGGAAATTATTAGAAGTCTGATGAACAAAGAAAGCATTTGCCTGTGCCTATCAGTAACTACTAGATTGTAAAATCAGGAAAAAAAAAAAAAAGGGGCCTCTGAACATAAGCAGTTTCATGACAAGCTAAGAAAACTAAAATCATCTCATCTTTGGCATATCCGCAATAGTTGGAACACATAGTTATAAAGTATGAAAGAATGAAATTTAACCAGCAATTATTTTGAGCAGCTATTTTTGTTGATAAACATTTACATTTATGTTTTTTAGGAACTATTACTTAGACCAAAGCTGATTCAAAACTGAACACTGTAGGCTGATTGCAAAGCTTTTTTAATAATATGTAAAAACCCTTTTGATTGATTTAAAAATTGAATTGGCCAGTCATCTTGTGTGATGACCTCACAATATTTTTTTTTTTAACTATGAGCTTAATTTAGAGCAAGTGGACAAGTTTAGTAAACTTTTGTTGTTGCTGTTTGGTCTGGACCTAGAACTCTTGATCAATTTTAAATCGGTGTGGCAGGGTAAGTGAGGAACATGGCATATCTCCTTATGCAATGTTTACTCCATGTGAATTAAAAATATTTTTATATTAAAACATACCAACATACTGAGCAATATTTGGTTAATTCTTAGTGTAAATCACAAGACTTGAAAGCAGTTTTAATCTTGCACTAGGTTCTTTGGGCGCAACTTTCAATGTTAATGGTATTCCATACAGAATATTAAAAAAAAAAATCCTTTGTCATATCTTGGAAACGCAAACAACACAGTGGATTTTCTTTAAATAAATAATTTTGTTTGAATACTGATGGAATTTCAGGTGGGTACCATCTTAATGCAACTTTAAAATAGGTATTTCTAGGTTCTTTGGAATCCTAATGCATATTGATTTCTTGTTCTACACAATTAGGTATTGTGGGGTGGGGATTTTGATTTATAGTCTATTATACATCCACATGCATTCATGCCCATTCTCACCTATTTCTCTCCTTCCTAATCAGAAGAGACACTGCTATGTTTTTTTCCAAAACCTAACCTCTGGCTTCTTTTCCCCCTTTCCACGTAAAATTCATCAGTAACAATAAAACTAATTCATCAGTAACAATAAAAATGTCAATGCCTATCATCTATTGAATGTTTATTATGTTCTGGTCACTGTGCTAAGCACTTCCATATACATGATTTTATCAAATTCTCACAACCACTTTTTATGATGGGTATACTTTTATGAATAAAAGGAAGCTGAGGAAATGAACTTAAGTAACTCTCCCCAAATGACACAGCTATGGCTGGCTAAGAAACTGCGTCTCAAACTGAGCTTTAAGCCAGATTTTATACTGTGGGACTCCCACATACCAAAACAAGGTTTTACGCAGGTATAAATACCTACATGCCCTTGGAGAACTATTTGCATATTTTGTCAAGGGGGTAAACACCTGACTATAAGCACATAGGGCTTTCCTGGTGGTTCAGCAGTAAAGAACCTGCCTGCAAAGCAGGAGACATGGATTCGATCCCTGGGTCAAGAAGATCCCCTGAAGAAGGAAATGGTAACTCAAATCCAGTATTCTTGCCTAGGAAATCCCATGGACAGAGGAGGCTGGCAGGCTCCAGTCCATGGGATCACAGGAATTGGACACAACTTAGCGACTACACCATCACCACTGTAAGAATGTAAGTATAGGGAAGATAGGCAATTAGTCGATACAAAGACCTTCAGTTATTAACTATGCTAATTAATACCAACTCCATTTCTCGGCTTCTTAATTTTCCAGCAGTCTCTGATGCTGAAGCCTTTTTGGAGTTGTACTGGGCTGCTCAGACACACCTCCCCAGGGGCATCTTCTGCCAGGCTGCTAAGCTACTACTTGCTTTTCTCTGCCACCCAGTTCATACTCTTATATCCATTCTGTCTTCTGGAGGTGTGCTGAAATCTCTGGTCTGGCAATCAGTTCAGTTCAGTTGCTCAGTCGTGTCCAACTCTTTGCGTGTCCAACCCCATGAATCGCAGCACGCCAGGCCTCCCTGTCCATCACCAACTCCCGGAGTTCACCCAGACTCACGTCCATCGAGTCAGTGATGCCATCCAGCCATCTCATCCTCTGTCGTCCCCTTTTCCTCCTGCCCCCAATCCCTCCCAGCATCAGGGTTTTTTTTCCAGTGAGTCAACTCTTCACATGAGGTGGCCAAAGTATTGGAGTTTGAGCTTTAGCATCAGTCCTTCCAATGAACACCCAGGACTGATCTCCTTTAGGATGGACTGGTTGGATCTCCTTGCAGTCCAAGGGACTCTCAAGAGTCTTCTCCAACACCACAGTTCAAAAGCATCGATTCTTTGGCGGCGCTCATCTTTAGATCCCCCCTATTCCCCACATCTTGATGGTATGTGTTAGAATTGGAGCTGCCATGGACTGGGAGATTTTGCCGTTGGAGATTTTGCAGGAAAGAGGAAACCAGCCAAACTTTTGACAACACTATGGGCTTGTGAGATGGGTTTGCAAGGGCAGTAACTGCTTGCATAATCCTTCCCCCTTTCCCTGGAATTTTGTCAAGGAAGTGGCAGTGGAGGAGGGCCTTGTAAGCGAAGAGAATTCATGCAGCTTTGCCCATCACACTTAATTGCCATGGTTGGAATCGAATTTGAATGCAAACTATGTAAAATAGACATTTTCAAACACTTTTTAGTTCAAACACTAAAAAGATGAAATCACTGGCTATCTCAGCAGATGAGGCTTGGGAGTTTACGAACTGAGCTAACTGAAGGTGAACTCAATCTAATTAAACCTTTGGCTCAGCTCTGACTCAGTTCAACTTGTGGGAGATTCTGAAGGGTAAGTCCTTCACACTAACCACCTAGAATCTTTGTGACCCTATAGACTATACAGTCCATGGAATTCTCCAGGCCAGAATACTGGAGTAGGTAGCTGTTCTCTTCTCCAGGGGATCTTCCCAACCCAGGTCTCCCACATTGCAGGCAGATTCTTTACCAGCTGAGCCATAAGGGAAGCCCAAGAATACTGGAGTGGGTAGCCTATCCCTTCTCTTCAGCGAATATCTTCCTGACCTAGGAATCGAACCAGGGTCTCCTGCATTGCAGGCGGAACCTAGAATGAAAGGCATGCTATGTCTGCACAGACACCAATTACACTTTACACTGTTCTTATATACATAATACAGACCAAAAAAGGGAAGGAACTGAATCCTTTATCAAGAGTAAGCAGTCAAGACAGACTTGTAGATTACTCACACACATGAATTTTCAAGCCAAATAGATGATACTAGGACTACTAATAAATATACCAGAAAATTTTAAATCACTGGATGGTACTTGGGGGGGGTGGGGGTCAGTCCCTAGCAGGAGGTGTCAGAATGTATAGCAGGAACCACAAAGAGGACCAATGTGGCATAGGCTAAGGAGGGCATCCACACCAGGGACTGAGAGAGATGATGGGAGATTGGTTACATAAGGATTTATCAAATATGAAAATATTTTTAAGATGATGGGAGGAGATTCTCCTGTTAAAGGAAATTGCAAACATGGAGAGAACTAGAATTGTCAAAGTTGTTGGAGAGAGGAAGTATTAGATATAGAAATTAATGTAGAGGTAATATGTGTAAGGAAATTTGTGTTTTTATATGTATAGGCCCTAGCTTTGTTTACTATGAAGGTGTGCAATTACTAGTGCCCGCATAGCAATGCACACACATAGATCCCAAATCTGAA
This sequence comes from Bos indicus x Bos taurus, assembly GCF_003369695.1. NCBI lineage: Eukaryota > Metazoa > Chordata > Mammalia > Artiodactyla > Bovidae > Bos > Bos indicus x Bos taurus. The sequence continues at coordinate 64,073,502 of NC_040079.1, read as the reverse complement.
TGTTATTCTGAGTATTATTCTCCACTGAAAAGGATCCAAGGCTCTCTGGAGAAATAACTAATTACTTCTGCTGGAGCAGAAAAAGAACATGATGAGCCTGGAATATATTAGTTCCAGAGGGCTTGGACGACTTGAGCATTAGGGATTTAAGTGCTCATACTGATATATATATATATATATAACATAGTATATGAAGTCACTCAGTTGCATCCGACTCTTTGCGACCCCATGGACTGTAGTCTACCAGGCTCCTCCGTCCGTCCATGGGATTTACATATACATATATATGAATATCGGAGAAGGCAATGGCACCCCACTCCAGTACTCTTGCCTGGAAAATCCCATGGACAGAGGAGCCTGGTAGGCTGCAGTCCATGGGGTCGCTAAGAGTCAGACACGACTGAATGACTTCACTTTCACTTTTCACTTTCATGCATGGGAGAAGGAAATGGCAACCCACTCCAGTGTTCTTGCCTGGAGAATCCCAGGGACAGGGGAGCCTGGTAGGCTGCCGTCTATGGGGTCACACAGAGTCGGACACGACTGAAGTGACTTAGCATAGCATAGCATATATGAATATCTATGTGTGTGTGTATATATATATACACACACACATACATATGTATTTCATGACTAGTGAAGAGGATAATACAGTTCTATGAAAGACCTACAAAACCTTCTAGAACTAACACCCAAAAAAGATGTCCTTTTCATTATAGGGGACTGGAATGCAAAAGTAGGAAATCGAAACACCTGGAGTAACAGGCAAATTTGACCTTGGAGTACAGAATGAAGCAGGGCAATGGCTAAAAGAGTTCTGCCAAGAGAATGGTCATAGCAAACACCCTCTTCCAACAACACAATGGTCATAGCAAACACCCTCTTCCAACAACACAAGAGAAGACTCTACACATGGACATCACCAGATGGTCAACACCGAAATCAGACTGATTATATTCTTTGCAGCCAAAGATGGAGAAGCTCTATACAGTCAGCAAAAACAAGACCAGGAGTTGACTGTGGCTCAGATCATGAGCTCCTTATTGCCAAATTCAGACTTAAATTGAAGAAAGTAGGGAAAACCACTAGACCATTCAGGTATGACCTAAATCAAATACTTTATGACTATACAGTGGAAGTGAGAAATAGATTTAAGGGACTAGATCTGATAGACAGAGTGCCTGATGAACTATAGATGGAGGTTCGTGACATTGTACAGGAGACAGGAATCAAGACCATCCCCAAGAAAAAGAAATGCAAAAAAGCAAAATGGCTGTCTGAGGAGGTCTTACAAATAGCTGTGAAAAGACGGGAAGCAAAAGAGAAAAGGAAAGATATAGCCATTTGAATGCAGAGTTCCAAAGAATAGCAAGGAGAGATAAGAAAGTCTTCTTCAGCCATCAATGCAAAGAAATAGAGGAAAACAACAGAATAGGAAAGACTAGAGATCTCTTCAAGAAAATCAGAGATACCAAGGGAACATTTCATGCAAAGATAGGCTCGATAAAGGACAGAAATGGTATGGACCTAACAGAAGCAGAAGATATTAAGAAGAAGTGGCAAGAATACACAGAAGAACTGTACAAAAAAGATCTTCACGACCCAGATAATCATGATGGTGTGATCACTTACCTAGAGCCAGACATCCTGGAATATGAAGTCAAGTGGGCCTTAGGAAGCATCCCTACGAACAAAGCTAATGGAGGTGATGAAATTCCAGTTGAGCTGTTTCAAATCCTGAAAGATGACGCTGTGAAAGTGCTGCACTCAATATGCCAGCAAATTTGGAAAACTCAGCAGTGGCCACAGGACTGGAAAAGGTCAGTTTTCATTCTAATCCCAAAGAAAGGCAATGCCAAAGAATGCTCAAACTACCACACAATTGCACTCATCTCACACGCTAGTAAAGTAATGCTTAAAATTCTCCAAGCCAGGCTTCAGCAATACATGAACTGTGAACTTCCTAATGTTCAAGCTGGTTTTAGAAAAGGCAGAGGAACCAGAGATCAAATTGCCAACATCCGCTGGATCATTGAAAAAGCAAGAGAGTTCCAGAAAAACATCTATTTCTTCTGTATTGACTATGCCAAAGCCTTTGACTGTGTGGATCACAATAAACTGTGGAAAATTCTGAAAGAGATGGGAATACCAGAACACCTGACCTGCCTCTTGAGAAACCCATATGCAGGTCAGAAAGCAACAGTTAGAACTGGAGATGGAATAACAGACTGGTTCCAAATAGGAAAAGGAGTACGTCAAGGCTGTATATTGTCACCCTGCTTATTTAACTTATATGCAGAGTACATCATGAGAAATGCTGGGCTGGAAGAAGCACAGGCTGGCATCAAGATTGCTGGGAGAAATATCAATAACCTCAGATATGCAGATGACACCACCCTTATGGCAGAAAGTGAATAAGAACTAAAGAGCCTCTTGATAAAAGTGAAAGAGGAGAATGAAAAAGTTGGCTTAAAGCTCAACATTCAGAAAACTAAGATCATGGCATCCATCCTATCACTTCATGGCAGATAAGTGGGGAAACAGTGGAAACAGTGGCTGACTTTATTTTTCTGGGATCCAAAATCACTGCAGATGGTGATTGCAGCAATGAAATTAAAAGACGCTTACCCCTTGGAAGGAAAGTTATGACCAACCTAGGTAGCATATTAAAAAGCAGAGACAGTACTTTGCCAACAAAGGTCCGTCTAGTCAAGGCTATGGTTTTGCCAGTGGTCATGTATAGATGTGAGAGTTGGACTGTGAAGAAAGCTGAGCACCAAAGAATTGATGCTTTTGAACTGTGGTGTTGGAGAAGACTCTTGAGAGTCCCTTGGACTGCAAGGAGATCCAACTAGTCCATTCTAAAGGAGATCAGTCCTGGGTGTTCATTGGAAGGAATGGTGCTAAAGCTGATTTCCAATACTTTGGCCACTTGATGTGAAGAGCTGACTCATTGGAAAAGAACCTGATGCTGGGAAAGATTGAGGGCAGGAAGAGAAGGGGATGACAGAGGATGAGATTGTTGGATGGCATCATCGACTCGATGGACATGGGTTGGGTAGACTCCAGGAGTTGGTGATGTACAGGGAGGCCTGGCGTGCTGCGGTTCATGGGGTCGCAAAGAGTCGGACATGACTGAGCGACTGAACTGAACTGAACTGAACCGAACCGATGAGGATATTGTATTAAAATAAGGTATATATTAAAAAGCCAATAGAGGAGATAAAATAGAATACTAAATATATGTATGTGCACGCATGCACACACACACACACACACACATATTTGATTCTAAAGAAAGTAGGAAAGAAAGAACAGAGAACCATTAGGAAAAATAGAAAACAAATAGATAGCAAATTTAAAATGAACCTTATTGATAAGTATTGTTGTTTAGCTGCTAAATTTTATCTGACTCTGGGACTCCATGGACTAGAGCCCTAGCCCACCAGGCTCCTCTGTCTGTGGGATTTTCCAGGCAACAATACTGGAGTGGGATGCCATTTCCTTCTCTAGGGGATCTTCCCAACCCAGGGATGGAACCTGCATTGATAGGTGGATTCTTTATCCCTAAGCCACCAGGGCTTTCCCATTGATAAGTATATTGAATGTAAATAAACTAATGGCTTCAATTAAAAGAGATTTGGGTTTCCCTGTGGTCCAGTGCTTGAGTCCATCTTGCAATGCAGGGGACACTGTTCAATTCCTGTGCCACAACTACTGAGCCTGTGTTCTAGAGCTCACATGCCACAACTACTAAAACCCTCTGGGCAAGAGTCAGTGCTCTGCAACAAGAGAAGCCACTGCAATGAGAAGCCATGATAAAGAGTAGCCCCAGCTCACTGCAACTAGAGAAAGCTCAGCACAGTTAACATTTTGGCTTAACATAACAAAAACTTAAGTTTTTGTTGCAGTAGGCTCACTGCAGGATATTTAACAGCATCTGTGACCTCTACTCACTAGATACCAGAAACACCATTCCTTTCCCTTCAGTTGTGACAACAAAAATTTTCTCCAGGTATTTCCAAATGTGCCCTGAGGGACAAAATCACCCCTGATTGACAATGTTAACCACCCCAACACTCGAATCATAGGTGTCCCAGAAGAAGAAAGGGCATGAGAAAATACTTGAGGAGATAATAGCTGAAAACTTCCCTAAAATGGGGAAGGAAATAGCCACCCAAGTTCAAGAAACCCAGAGAGCCCCAAAGCAGGATAAACCCAAGGCAAAACGCCCCAAAACACATATTAATAAAACTAATGAAGATCAAACACAAAGAGCAAATATTAAAAGCAGCAAGGGAAATGCAACAAATAACACACAAGGGGCTCCCCATAAGGATAACAGCTGATCTTTCAATAGAAACTCTTCAGGCCAGAAGGGAATGGCAGGACATACTTAAAGGGAAAAACCTACAACCCAGATTACTGTACCCAGCAAGGATCTCATTCAGATATGAAGGAGAAATCCAAACCTTTACAGACAAGCAAAAGCTGAGAGAATACAGCACCACCAAACCAGTTTTTCAACAAACACTGAAGGATTGTCTCTAGACACAAAACACAGAAAGGTTTACAAAATCGAACCCAAAACACCAAAGTAAATGGCAATTGGATCATACTTATCAATATTTACCTTAAATGTAAATGCGTTGAATGCCTCAACCAAAAGACAAAGACTGGCTGAATGGATACAAAAACACGACCCCCGTATATGCTGTTTACAACAGACCCATCTCAAACCGAGGGACACATACAGACTGAAAGTGAAGGGCTGCTACTGCTAAGTCACTTCAGTCGTGTCCGACTCTGTGTGACCCCATAGACGGCAGCCCACCAGGCTCCCCCGTCCCTGGGATTCTCCAGGCAAGAACACTGGAGTGGGTTTCCATTTCCTTCTCCAATGCATGAAAGTGAAAAGTGAAAGTGAAGTTGCTCAGTTGTGTCCTAGCGACCCCATGGACTACAGCCTACCAGGCTCCTCCATCCATGGGGTTTTCCAGGCAAGAGTACTGGAGTGGGGTGCCATTGCTTCTCCAAAGTGAAGGGCTAGAAAAAGATATTTCATGCAAATGGAGACCAAAGGAAAGCAGGAGTAGCAATACTCATATCAGATAAAATAGACTTTGAAATAAAGACCATGAAAAGAGACAAAGAAGGACACTACATAATGATCAAAGGATCAATCCAAGAAGAAGATATAACAATTCTAAATATATATGTACCCAAATATATAGGAGCACCTCAATGCATAAGGCAAATGCTAACAAGTATGAAAGGAGAAATAAACAGTATCTTCAATAATAGCAGGAGACTTTAATACCCCACTCACGCCTATGGATAGATCAACCAAACAGAAAATTAGCAAGGAAACACAAGAGATAAATGATACAATGGACCAGTTAGACCTAATTGATATCTATAGGACATTTCACCACAGAACAATGAATTTCATCTTTTTCTCAAGTGCACATGTAACATTCTCCAGGATAGATCACATCCTGGGTCATAAATCTAGCTTTGGTAAATTCAAAAAAATTGAAATCATTTCAAGCATCTTTTCTGATCACAGTGTGGTAAGATTAGATGTCAACTACAGGAAAAAAGCTATTAAAAATACAAACATATGGAGGCTAAACAACACACTTTTGAATAACCAACAAATTGTGTAAGAAACCACAAAGGAAATCAAAATATGCATAGAAACAAATGAAAATGAAAATACAACCCAAAACCTATGGGATATAGTAAAAGCAGTGCTGAGGAAGGTTCATAGAAATACAAGCTTACCTAAAGAAACAAGAGAAAAATCAAATAAATAACCTAACTTTACACCTAAAGCAACTAGGAAAAGAAGAAATGAACCCCAGGGTTAGTTCCCTGGTGGCTCAGACAGTAAAGTATCTGTCTGCAATGCAGGAGACCCAGGTTCAATCCCTCAGTCAGGAAGATACCCTGGAGAAGGAAATGGCAACCCACTCCAGTATTCTTACCTGGAAAATTCCATGGATGGAGGAGCCTGGTGGGCTATAGTCCATGGGGTCACAAAGAGTTGGACATGACTGAGCGACTTCACTTTCACTTTCAGGGTTAGTAAAAGGAAAGAAATCATAAAAATTAGGGCAGAAATAAATGAAAAAGAAACAAAGAAGACTATAGCAAAAATCAACAAAACTAAAAGCTGGTTCTTTAAGAAGATAGATAAAATAGATAAACCATTAGCCAGACTCATCAAGAAAAAAAGGGAGAAGAATCAAATCAATAAAATTAGAAATGAAAATGAAGAAATCACAACACAGAAATACAGACACAGAAATACTAAGGATCATAAGAGACTACTATCAGCAACTATATGCCAATAAAATGGACAACTTGGAATAACTGGATGAATTCTTAGAAAAGTATAACCTTCCAAAACTGAACCAGAAAGAAATAGAAAATCTTAACTGACCCATCACAAGCACAGAAATTAAACTGTAATAAAAAAAATCTCCCAAGAAACAAAAGCCCAGGACCAGATGGCTTCATAGGTGAATGCTACCAAAAATATAGAGAAGAGCTAACACCTATCCTACTCATACTCTTCCAGAAAATTTCAGAGGAAGGTAAACTGCCAAACTCATTCTATGAGGCCACCATCACCCTAATACCAAAACCAGACAAAGATACCACAAAAAAGAAAACTACAGGCCAATGTCACTGATGAACATAGATGCAAAAATCCTCAACAAAATTCTAGCAAACAGAATCCAACAACATATTAAAAAGATCATACATCATGACCAAGTGGGCTTTATCCCAGGGATGGAAATCTTCAATCTTTGCAAATCAATCAATGCAATACACACTAACAAATTGAAAAATAAAAACTGTATGATTATCTCAATGGATGCAGAGAAAGCCTTTGACAAAATTCAACACCCATTTATGATAAAAAGTTCCAGAAAGCAGGCATAGAAGGAACATACCTCAACATAATCAAAGCCATCTATGTTAAATCCACAGCAAACATTATCCTCAATGGCAAAAAACTGAAAGCATTTCCCCTAAAGTCAGGAACAAAACAAGGGTGCCCACTCTCACCATTACTATTCAACATAGTTTTGGAAGTTTTAGCCACAGCAGTCAGAGAAAAAAAAGAAATAAAAGGAATCCAGATTGGAAAAGAAGAAGTAAAACTCTCACTGTTTGCAGATGACATGATCCTCTACACAGAAAACCTTGAAGACACCACCAGAAAATTACTAGAGCTCATCAATGAATACAGTAAAGTTGCAGGATATAAAATTAATACACAGAAATTCCTTGCATTCCTATGCACTAACAATGAGAAAACAGAAAGAAAAATTAAGGAAACAATTCCATTCACCGATTCACCATTGCAATAAAAATAATAAAATACTTAGGAATAAATTTACCTAAAGAAACAAAAGACCTATATATAGAAAACTATAAAACACTGATGAAAGAAATCAAAGAGGACACAAACAGATGGAGAAATATACCATGCTCATGGATTGGAAGAATCAATATAGTGAAAATGAGTATACTACTCAACTACTACTACTACTACCAAGTCGCTTCAGTCATGTCCGACTCTGTGCGACCCCATAGATGGCAGCCCACCAGGCTCCTCCAATCCCTGGGATTCTCCAGGCAAGAACACTGGAGTGGGTTGCCATTTCCTTCTCCAATGCATGAAAGTGAAAAGTGAAAGTGAAGTCGCTCGGTCATGTCCGACTCTTCGTGACCCCATGGACTGCAGCCCACCAGGCTCCTCCATCCATGGGATTTTCCAGGCAAGAGTACTGGAGTGGGGTGCCATTGCCTTCTATAAATTCAATGCAATCTCTATCCTGCTACCAATGGTATTTTTCACAGAACTAGAACAAATAATTTCACAATTTGTATGGAAACATAAAAAACCTCAAATAGTCAAAGCAATCTTGAGAAAGAAGAATGGAATTGGAGGAATCAACCTGCCTGACTTCAGACTATACTACAAAACTACAGTCATCAAGACAGTATGGTACTGGCACAAAGACAGACATATAGATCAATGGAACAAAATAAAAAGCCCAGAGATAAATCCACACATCTATGGACACCTTATTTTTGACAAAGGAGGCAAAAATACACAATGGAGAAAAGACAATCTCTTTAACAAGCGTGCTGGGAAAACTGGTCAACCACCACCAAGAATGAAACTAGAACACACTTTCTAACACCATACACAAAAATAAACTAAAAATGGATTAAAGATCTAAATGTAAGACCAGAAACTAAAAAACTCCTAGAGGAAGACCTATGCAAAACACTATCTGACATAAATCACAGCAACATCCTCTATGACCCCACCTCCCAGAAATTAATGGAAGTAAAAGCAAAAATAAACAAATGGGACCTAATTAAACTTAAAAGCTTTTGCACAATGAAGGAAACTATAAGCAAGGAAAAAATACAGCATTCAGAATGGGAGAAAATAATAGCAAATGAAGCAACTGAAAAAGAATCTCAAAAATATGCAAGCAACTCCTGCAGCTCAATACCAGAAAAATAAACAACCCAATCAAAAAATGGGCCAAAGAACTAAACAGACATTTCTCCAAAGAAGACATACAAATGGCTAACAAACACATGAAAAGATGCTCAATATCACTCATTATCAAAGAAATGCAAATCAAAACTACAATGAGGTACCATCTCACACCGTTCAGAATGGCTGCTATCAAAAGTCTACACACAATAAATGCTGGAGAGTGTGCGGAGAAAAGGGAACCCTCTTACATTGTTAGTAGGAATGCAAACTAGTACAGTCACTATGGAGAACAGTGTGGAGATTCCTTAAAAAACTGAAAACAGAACTGCCATATGACCCAGCAAGCCCACTGCTAGGCATACACACCAAGGAAACCAGAACTGAAAGAGATACATGTACCCCAATGTTCATCACAGCACTGTTTACAATAGCTAGGACATGGAAGCAACCTAAATGTCCATCAGCAGATGAATGGATAAGAAAGATGTGGTACAAAAATACAATGGAATATTACTCAGCTATCAAAAAGAATGCATTTGAGTCAGTTCTAATGAGGTGGATGAAAATGGAGCCTTTATACAGAGTACAGTAAGTCAGAATGAAAAACACCAATACAGTATATTAACACATATATATGGAATTTAGAAAGATGGTAACAACAACCCTATATATGAGACAGCAAAGAGACACAGATATAAAGAAAAGACTTTTGGACTCTGTGGGAGAAGGTGAAAGTGGGATGATTTGAGAGAACAGCATTGAAACATGTATATTACCATATGTGAAATACATGACCAGTCCAAGTTCGATGCATAAAACAGGGCACTCAAAGCTGGTGCACTGGGACAACCCAATGGGATGTCCCAGAGGGATGTGGGAGGGGGGTTTGGGACCGGGGGACATGTACACCTGTGGCTGATTCATGTCAATATATGGCAAAAACTACCACAATATTGTAAAGTAATTAGCCTCCAATTAAAATTAATTCATTAATTAAAAAAAATCACCCCTGATTGAGAACTACCTGACTAGATGAAAACCAAGATCCAACAATATGCTGCACATTCTTAAAGGGAAAGGATGCAAATACTAATTATAAGAAAACTGGTATGATTATATTAATACCAGATAATGCAGATTTGAAGATGAAGGGCATTTGCAGAAGTAGAAATAGTTCATAATGATAAAGAGAATCTACCTATTAAAAGGACATAAATGTTCATGCACCTAATAACAGAGCCTCAAAATACATGAAGTATAGATGGACAGACTATAAGAAAATCTATAGTCATATTTGGAGACTGAAACACTGCTCTTTAATTAATTGGTAGCGTAACTAGATGAAGATCAGGAAGGTTATATAAGATTTGAACAATGCATTTAACTAACTTGACCTAAATGATACTTCTAGTATTCTAGAACTGTTCTTAGTATTCTAGAGTATATTCAATAACTGCAGAGTATACATTCTTTTCAAGTGTACTTGGAATGTTTACCAAGATAGACCATATGCTGGGCCAAAATGTAGGTCTCATTAAATTACAAATGATTGCAATCAAACAAAATATTTTCTATGACAACATAAATAAATAATGAAAAGGCATCTACAGAAGTCTTCAAAGTTTTAGAAAAATACCATATTTCTAAGTAACTGCTGGGTCAAAACCAAATCACAGGATAATTTTAAAGTATTTAAAATTAAACTTCAAAGTTCTTCAAAACAGTTTGTTTTCATACCCCTCTTTCTCAGGACCAACTGGTTTTAGATAGTCCCCCCCAAAAAAGCTTCATTACAATCATTCAATTGCTTTTGAATCCTTGGGCAGTCACCCTTTGTTTTTAATCTCACACCTGTAGGAATGGAAAACCTAAAAAAAAGTAGTAAATGTTAAACTCACAGTTTATTATTCAGAGATAGGTGTAAAATAAATACAGATTTCCATCTTCCCTTATTTTATAAGCCCAGAAATCATTTTTAGTGTAGAGGATATTAGGGTTGCATAAAATTATGGTTATAATTAGCTTTTTGCAAGTCATGTTTTTGCAACTAGGAATGATGTAATAATGTTAACTATGTTGTGAAAAGGAATTATTTTAGTGTTAGATTTTGATCAAGCTAAAATTTAAAAAAAATATCTAGACATGTGAGTGAAATTGCAGGAGAAAAAAAGAAAAATCTAAAGCAACCAGTATTTTTTAAAGGATAGGTTATCTTCAAAGAAGCAAAATGTATACTAATAACATTATTGGAGAAGGCAATGGCAACCCACTCCGGTACTCTTGCCTGGGAAATCCCATGGACGGAGGAGCCTGGTGGGCTACAGTCCATGGGGTCTCCAAGAGTCAGACACGACTGAATGACTTCACTTTCACTTTTCACTTTCATGCATTGGAGAAGGAAATGGCAGCCTACTCCAGTATTCTTGCCTGGAGAATCCCAAGGACGGAGGAGCCTGGTGGGCTGCCATCTATGGGGTTGCACAGAATCGGACACAACTGATGTGACTTAGCAGTAGCAGCAGCAATAACATTATTTAAGCAACAGCAACAAGAATAATCAACGGGCAATAGAATTACACAATCAATATGCAGAAAGAAAATAATGACCAACATAGGAAGTCTACACCCAGGACTTCCTATGACAGAGTGGATAAGAATCCACGCAGCAATGCAGGGAACATGGGTTTGATCCCTGGTCCAGGAAGAGTCCACCTGGAGCTACTAAGCCTATGTATCATAATTAATGAGCCTGTGCTGCAGAGTTGAGGAACCACTGTTACTGAGCCTGAATGCTGCAACTATTGAAGCATGTTCACCTACAGCCTGTCCTCCTCAACAGAAGAAGCCACTATGGTGAGAAACCTGTGCACTGCAATGAAAACCCAGCAGAACCAAAACTAAATAGAATTTTTTTTTTAAAGTCTACACCCAGCACAAATATCCTTCAGAAACGAACATGAAATAAAGACATTGTTAGGCAGCAACCCAATGGACATGAATTTGAGCAGACTCCAGGAGATAGAGGAGGACAGAGAAGCCTGGTGTGCTGTAGTCCATGGGGTCGCAAAGAGTTGGACACTGAACAAGGTAAAAATTTAGAGAATTTGCTACCAGTAGACCTTCAGTTAGGAATTAAGTATATTCTTTGGGCAGAAGCAAATGATACTGGTTAGAAGGTTAGCTATGCAGGAAGCAAAGAATTCCCAAGAGAACCATAAATACATGGTAAATCTAAATGAATATTGACTATGTAAAGTAATAATAACCTGTGGTTTAAAGTATCATGACAGTCGCTCAGTCATGTTCGACTCTTTGCGACCCCGTGGACCGTAGCCTGCCAGGCTCCTCTGTCCATGGGATTCTCCAGGCAAGAATACTGGAGTGGGTTGCCATTCCCTCTCCAAGGGTTTAAAGTATAGAGAGTATTAAAAGCATAGGTAAATAACAGCATAATGATTGTATTTTCCTGTTGGAGTGTTAAAAGTACTAATTAACTTATAATTTCTAGGATTAAAAAATACCTAACTTTCAGACTAACAGAGTAAAAACTAGAATTAAAACTTGTGACTTTCATAAAAAAAGGAAAAAAGAGGTGAAAAAAGAACACAGAAAGGGCAGGATAAATAGAAGTCATGTAAGATGATAGATTTAAATCCACATTTACTGTTTTAAGACTTAGAGCACAGTACATGGGAGTCTGACAGAAAAGAGTAACTGACTTAATCACTTTGTCCTAGTGAAAATGAAAGTCATTCAGCCATGTCGAACTCTTTGGAATTCTCCAGGCCAGAATACTGGGAGTTGGTAGCCTTTTCCTTCTTCAGGGGATCTTCCCAACCCAGGGATTGAACCCAGGTACCCCACCTCGCAGACAGATTCTTTACCAGCTGAGTCACCAGGGAAGCCCAAGAATACTAGAGTGGGTAGCCTATCCCTCCTCCAGTGGATCTTCCTGACCCAGGAATTAAACGGGGGTCTCTGGCATTGCAGGTGGATTCTTTACCAACTGAGCTACTAGGGAAGCTAAGAAGTCCTCTTTAGTAAGTTCCCAAAAATGGCAGTTTAAAAATGCTACTTCATGAACACTTTAGGTATCAGAGCAGCAACAAGGCACTCTGCATCCATTCTATCTTTTTATCCTCACAATGAACTCCCTACTTGGAGGTGAGGATTGCCAGAGGGTGCTCAGTCAGAAAGCGACCAAACAGGATTCAAAACAGCTCAAACTCATCCCAACCTGAGCATACATCCCACCATGACACAATTCCTACCATTTTATAAGTCTAGTTTGGTCATGTTGTTTAAATATATCTTAAGCTTTTAACTGCTCAGAAGAAACAGATGGACAAACGTTTTGCAACAAACCCAACTTTTAAAAATTAAAATTCCTAAGATTCCTCTAAGTTAAATAAACAGATTTTTAAGACAAACATACCAAACTTAGCCTATAGTCATGTGCACAGCTACTCATATTCAAAGCAAGCATTTACAGAGATGCTATGCATCCTATATTTTTCCATTTTGTGGCCCACACTGCATATGCATTTCAGTTTCTACTTGGATATCCATTTAATTCTGCCAAGAATATGCATTCATTTCTTGTTAAAAGTAGAGTTTTCATTTCTGAAATGATTTATACGGGAGGACAATGTAATTACATTAGAAGACATTTTAATTTGCAAATTCATTTCCAGTCAAGATTTGTGCAAAATAAAATCTAATTTATGCCAAAGAATATCAAACATGCTAATCAATTTTTTTAATGACTTCCCAAGAAGAAACTGGTGTTGGTTATGATTTTTTACACAGCACTGTTATCTTCCAACCATATTGCTTTTTAAAAGTATTCAATTTATTTTTATGCTCTTTCAGTAATGAGGATTGTGTTATCTATTTACCACAAAATGAGAACTTTGTTGCTCAAATGATAAAAAAAGGAAGATTTTGATTGTTTTCTTTCAAGTCACTTGTTTCCAGGTACATTCACTTTTATTTCTGTCACTTTTTTTTTTTCCTACTGCTTAATCCCTAGTGCCTTCTATACTAATCTGTTAATTTTATATTATTCATACTGTTCATGGAAGAATTGATGCTTTTGAACTTAGTGTTGGAGAAGATTCCTGAGAGTCCCTTGGACTCCAGGGAGATCAAACCAGTCAATCCTAAAGGAAATCAGTCCTGAATATTCATTGGAAGGACTATGCTAAAGATGAAACTCTAATACTTTGGCCACCTGATGTGAAGAACTGACTCACTGGAAAAGACCCTGATGCTGGGAAAGATTGAAGGCAGGAGGAGAAAGGGAAGACAGAGGATGAGATGGTTGGATGGCATCACCGACTCGATGGACATGAGTTTGAGCAAGCTCCGGGAGTTGATGATGTATAGGGAAGCCTGGCGTGCTGCAGTCCATGGGGTTGTGAAGAGTCGGACATGATTGAGCGACTGAACTGAACTGACATATTATTCAATATAATGCTGAAGTGACTATAGCTTGTCCCAAGACCATTACAAGAGAACAAGTTGGAGAAAGAAAAATTGTCACTAGAAAAGATAAATGGATGACACACTGGACCTTAGCTCTGTTTCTAATGGAAATTCTCACGCAGCAGATGAAAAGTTACCAGGAAACATGAACTGCCTCATTAACTTTACGTCCTAGTTCTATCAGCAATTGATTTTTAATGCCTATGTTCATCATTTATGAGCTCTTGCCAGTGTTTATACACACTTACAATTAAGCTTTATAAGGTGAACTAGTCACATGGTGATGCTCACTGCATCATCAGTGAGAATAATTAAAGAATAATTCACAAAGAGGAAACAGAGCTGCTGGGCCAGTACTATTTTGTGATGCAAATTACTAATGATTAAATGCCGAATGTGGAAGCTATAATTGCCACTGTATTTGAATTGACCTTAAAAATCACCAACATATCATGAAGATACTTTTGGAAAATCAAGGTAACATTGCTTTCTTTTTTTTCATATTTCCACAGCATCTTTCAGCCAACATTTCTGACAATACTGCAGTGAGGCCATCTGCATCACCAACGTATTTGTCACGGACCGAAAGATAACAGATTTGGAAATTGTTGCACATCAAAACAAAGCAGATTAGAATGAGCCAAAAACATTAGTTTTCCAAATGGTTTTAAAATGTCAATTCCATAGTCTCAGTAAATAATCCATTGAGCTTTTTAGAGTTGTTTGGAATAGCTCTTTTTTGCTTTTAATAGAGAGCCATATTTTTTAAAAGTAGAAAACTAGGTTTCAAACATGCTTTTGATAGTTTGTTTATAGTTGGAAGTGTGACAAAACTGTTAAGGCTAGCTTTGCCATTACTGCAACTGAGTTAAAAATAAATGTCCAGAAACCAGATTGATTTGGGAGATATTTTTTACTTTACCCCTAGAGGATAGCTAACATAGCCAACCTCTGTTGTAAGCCTTGGTATATGTTAACTCATTGATTTCTTTCAACAATCATGTGAAGGAGGTACTGTTGTTACCAATATTTCAGGAAAGAGAAAATGAGGCAGAGGGCTATGATAAATCACTAGGATCCTTCAGTAGGAAACAGAAGGATCCCATCTAGGTGGTCTGGCTGAGAAATCTAATTTCTAACCAATGTGCTGTCTCTCTTCAATTGTTCAAATTGAGGGCAAAAAGTTTTCTATCATCAAAGGCACAGAAGCACATTTGGAGGAATTCTAGTATATGCAGGAAGTCTTGAAGAATCTTTACAATGGAACCAATCATTAATTCAATTAGTGGATCCCGTCAGTGGGTTCTTCCCTAATAGAAGACTGAACTGCAGACTTTCAGCCTCTGACATTTAAAGTCTTGCTCAGTGCTCTACTATATGTCATTTAATCCTCACAACTTTAT
The DNA here is from genome assembly GCF_003369695.1 of Bos indicus x Bos taurus. NCBI lineage: Eukaryota > Metazoa > Chordata > Mammalia > Artiodactyla > Bovidae > Bos > Bos indicus x Bos taurus. The sequence goes on along the minus strand of NC_040079.1, from coordinate 64,058,076 downwards.
AGACTGCAGTGCATTTATTATCTTAATTTAAACCCATATGATGTGGATTTTGTGAAAATGAATGCAGAGAATACCACAAATATTCTGAAAATGCCAAGGGTTTAATATAGTTCTACACCCCTTTTATATATTTGTAAAAAGTTTTGCTATAAAAATTTGAGACCAAAAATATCAAAGTTATTCTGATAGTCTGTTCTATAATGAGTTTTCCTAACTAATGTATAGTGGATTTACAATATTGAGTTAGTCTCAGATGTACCGCAAAGTGAATAGGGGTGTGTGTGTGTGTGTGTATTTAGATTCTTTTCCAGTATAGGATATTATATCAAATATCAAATATAGTTCCCTATTTTATACAATAAATCCTTGTTTATCTATTTCATATATAGTGGTATGTATCTGTTAATCCCATACTCCTAATTTGTCCCTTCTCCATCCCTTTACCCTTTGGTAAGTTTGTGTCCTTATGCCTATGAGACTATTTCTGCTTTGTGATATCACGTGTATTATTTTTTAGATTCCACACATAAGTGATATCATGCAATATTTGTCTTTCTCTGTCTGGCTTTCTTCAGTATGATAATCTCTAGTTTTTCTAACATAAATAAGTTAATACTGGAGACGTATGAGGCAATGATGTTAAAATAATGTGGAAATAATATTGGCTGTTTCATAGACTGTTTTTCTAAGTCCAAGGGATTCAAAACTGCAGAAACAGGAAAAGAAAAGGAAAAGCCCTCAGATGGGCTGGTGACCTGGCAACATGAGCCTTTGGGCTGTATTTTAGAAAAACCAACAATGAAAGCCTGTTCACAGGGCTCTCTCTCCCCAGAGAGGCGCCCCAGCCTGGGGCAGTTCTTGGCTGCTTGGTAGGCCCACTACCTCCTGTGAGTACTAAGAGTGCAGCCCCATAAGCTCTGATTTCCATGTCCTTTGGCTCTATCTCAGCTAACATTAGCCCTCACCTGATAAAATTTTGTCCTCATTCCTATTCTATTGTTTTGGGCAATCTAATATTCTTTGTCACATATTCCAGCTACTCTGTGGAGAAGGAAATGGCAACCCACTCCAGTATTATTGCCTGGAGAAGCCCATGGACAGAGGAGTCTGGCGGGTTACAGTCCATGGGGTTGCAAAGACTCAAACACGACCGAAGCGACTGAGCAGGCACCAGCTACTCTGAGCTGCTTGCCTTGATGGGCCATTTTAATCCCCAGCTATGAATGAGGATATGTGAGGAGCGGGGAGGCGGGGGGTGGCGGTGGTGGCTGTTAGTGCTCTGGTTATCATTATGCATTATAATGCAAAACAATAATCATAAACAATCAGATGAAAATATTTTAAAAATATTTTCAGATATTACAATTCTTTACCTTCATGTTTGCATTTTCCCACCAGGTTCTAAACCTGCTGTGTGAGAGGGGGAGAATATCAAAGTCACCAAGGAAAAATTTTATATAACCCGTATCTTTCTACCCTTCCCTTTTTCAAGACTGTTATGTTGAAAACTACCATTCTTAACAGGGGAGTGGAGGGGATGAGGTATAACCTACATTTCCCTAATGCCTCAAAACTTTTAAACTCAAGAGTTTCAGGATCCTTAGGAATTTATAGACTTTTTTTTTGATGGCAGGGAGGACAGTTCTATGTTTAAATGTACTTATGTAACAAGCTTTCCAAAGGGTAAAAGCGTTCTGTTTTATGTTAAGTACTATCATGTAAGATGTATCAGTATATATTTTTTGCAGCAATTTTAATGATTCTTTCATATCTAGACTGATAAAGATTCTGTTAGTTTTAGAAATATCAGTTAAAGGGAAAAACACTAAAAACTCCTCCTAATTCTCTGAAGATTTCAGAGTAAAATTATTTCTATCTGGCTTTTAATTTAAAGAAATCTTGGTCTTTTACTTTAAATATGTATGTACTTTGTCATTTTCTGTATCTCCCAAGAGACTTTTCTGTCCTGAAATCAGAAGGCATCCCTTTAGGTTGGTGGCCCTCAGGTGAATGAGAAATGCAATTGAGATTGAAGAAATGATGAATCTGCTCAAACTATCTCCTCTTCCTTCCATCATGTCCAGCTGTCTAGCTTGAAATATTCACTGTTAAAACTGCACAGCCCCATACCCAGGTTAGACAATTTGGAATTGTTGAGAATCTCTTTCATTAGTTGGCACTACTGATTTTATTAAATAAATTTAATACATTTTGCTTATGTACAATTTATACTCCACAAATCTTCAACATATTTGAGATGATCAACAGTAAAACTATATCCATTATGGAAATAAAAAGTAATTCTTCCCCTCTTTCCTACTTATCCTTCCCAACAATAAAAAAGTGAAAGTCAACTTTGAATTCAACATTTGTTAAAATTATAGGAAAAACAATAAGCCAAAATAATATTTGATTATTTCCTATCAGAATATTCTGATAACCTTAGGCAAAGGGGAAACTGGATAGGTAGGGAAAAGGTTTTGTTTAGGATTAAGAAAATGTGCCAGTTAGTAGGTTTTTGTCTCCCCTTCTAACTGTGTTATGTGATGCTGGAGTGGGGACTTTGCAAACCTCTTTGCCAACTGGCTCCCTATTAAGCTCTGCCAATTATGGGTGTGTGTGTGTGTGTGAGAGAGAGAGAGAGGTTTTAAGTACATCTAACATCTTTTCCTTGTTTTTCCAGTTCTAAGGGAGGCAGCTGCTACCTCATTTTTCTCTTTTTTTGCCTTTTCAGTCACCAAATTAACTTTACACCTAATTGATAATTACTTACACTCTATTTTCTGTTAAATAAATAGTCTGACTTAGTCTCATGACTAGATCTTAATGGATACAATGATGGACACCAGGTCATATCTCATGTCTCCTAATATGTTTACTTACATGGAGCAGCATGCCTCCTAAGATAGTCACACACTCCTCCTGAGCTCTTAATTCAAGTCTTCCCATGAGATCAAGCTTTGTTAAATATAATGTTTCTTTTAACAAAGAAGCATGTAAAGCATTGTTTTATTCCATTTTTAATTTTTGGTAAAATTCTTATCATTCAGATTGTCATTTGCTTCCTTTGGATGTGTAAATGGACTATGTTAGTCAGACCCATGACTGCATGAATTACACATGAGTAGAAAAGCTCCATTAGCTCCTCCCAAGGGCTAATTTTTCTATTTGAAAATGGTAAATAAAGTGAGGATGGTGGTCCTAGAAGGTTAAAAACTAAACCCAGTTAGAAGTCTGGTTTATTTAATGCTATCAGAATATTTAAAAAAAAATTAAAGTTGGTAGAAAGACTGCTAGTTCTATACAGAAAGATATTATATTGAAAGTCAGCAATTATTTTCTGCACAAAGTTTAATTTTCAACTTTCTGACAATCCACCATTGCCTTCTCAACATCACCGTTGTCATGGGAAAGTAAAGTTCACTTTTTCTTTCACAGATTAGTCCATTCATAATGCACAATAACCAAGGCTCAGGGGTTTTCAGGACTATAAGGAAACATATGGCCAAGACAGTTAAAAAAAAAACAGACAATATAAAAACCAAGATCACGAAGCAGGAAGGACCTGAATTTTGAGTTTAATAAGAAAGTAGGAGTCAAATTTACTTAGGATTACCTTAACAGTGAAGCACAGAAGACAGAGGAATAGCATATTTAAAGTACAGGAAGAAAAAACTATCAACCAAGAAATCTAAACGCAGCAAACTTTGAAAGAACTTAGATCCGCCTAACAAGAAATACTAAATAAAGTCCTTCAGACTAATAAGAAATGACTCAGGATGGTAACTTGAATCCACAGGAAGAAATAAAGAGCACCAGAAATGATAAATATGTGAATAATTATAAACAGTATAAATATTCTTATTTTTCTTATAATTACTCTAAGAGATAAAACATTGTATAAAACAATAATTATATTGTTGGGTTTACTATATAAATGGATAATATATAGCACAAAAAAGAGGGAGGCTACCTTAGAGTAAAGCTGCTATTTTACCAGAATTAGGTCTGTTTTAACCTGATGTACATTGTGATAAATTTTGATGTAAAAATAATACCTAGCATAATCACTAACAAAATAACTAAAAAAATATACTTAAAAATTTGGCAGAGGAATTAAAATAATACAGTTTGACACAAAAGAAGGCTGTAGAGAAGGAACAGATAAACACAAAATGTGACTCATACAACTTAATAGAAAGAAAATTAAACCATCTGATTTAAAAATGGGCAGAGAATCTGAATTTAAATTTTTCCAAAGACATACAAATGGCCAACATGTACATGAAAAGATGCTCAACATCACTAATCAGGGAAATTCAAATTGAAACCCACAATGAGATAGTACCTCATACCTGTTAGAATGGCTATCATCAGAATGACAAGAAACAACAAGTGTTGGTGAAAAAAAGGGAATACTCGTGCACTGTTGGTGTGACATATATTGGTGCAGCCTTATGGAAAACAGTCAGGAAGATTCTCAAAATGTTAAAAATAGAACTACCATATATGATCCAGCAATTTCACTTCTGGATATTTATCTAAAGGAAACAAAAACACTAACTTGAAAAGATACACGCAGCACTATGTTCACTGCAGTATTACTTACAACAGCCAAGATACGGAAGCAACCTACGTATCCATCACAGATGAATGAACACAGGCGATGTGCTACACACACATATGGAATATTATTTGACCATAAAAAGAAGGAAATCTTGCTATTCATAACAACCGGGATGAACCTTAAGAGCCTTTTACTAAGTGCAGTAGGTCAAAGACAACTACTATATGGTTTTACTTACATGTGGAACACTAGAAACAAAACCAAACACGAAGCTCACAGCTAGAGAGAATAGGTTGATGTTGCCAGAGGTGGGATTAGAGGTAGACAAAATAGGCGAAGGGGGTCAAAAGATAAAAACTTCCAGTTATAAAATAAATAAGTCATGCTGATGTAGTGTACAACAAGGTGACTAGAATTAATAATACTCTTGCATATCTCAAAGTTGCTAAGAGAGTAGATCTTTAAATTTCTCATTACACATACACAAAAAATTTGTAACAATGGTGACAAATGTTAACTATTAACTTACTGTGATCATTTTGCAATATAATTATCAAATCATTGCACTGTACACCTGAAATTAATAAAGTGTTAAGTCAATTACATCTCAACTTTCTAACAATATAAGACATCTAGAAGATAATAGCAAAATGCAGACATTTTCAGTGAAATAAATACTTGCATTAATGTGATTATACTCTAATTGAAAGGTGGATATGGTCAGACTGGATTAAAAAAGCAATTATCCAATTATATGCTGTCTATGGAGACACAATACAGAGTCCAAGGCACAACTGGTCAAAAATAAAAGGATATTAATATACTTGGAGTGGCTACATTAAGATTAATGGACTTTAAGTCAAGAAATATTACTAAAGACAGAGGGACATTTCATAATGATGAATCAAATATCATGAAAATAAATCAGTTTTAGTCTACACTTAGCGAACAAAGGATAGACAATTAAATAACTATAACTAGAGATTTTAATGCCCCACTTTCAATATTGGATAGAACCAGACATAAAATCAAAATGGACATAGATAAATTGAACACAATTCATTTAATCTAATGTGTAGATTGTGGTAAGTTAAGATGCATATAGCCACCCACATTCTATCCAAAAGAGAATATATTGGGTTAGCCAAAAAGTTCATTTGAGTTTCTCCATACAACAAACCCACACAAAACTCAAAAAACCATATAGCTAATATAATTCTTTCTGGTGAAAACTAGTGCTTTCTCCCTGATTCAGGAAGTTAAGGATATCTATACTCTCATTACTTCTACTTCAGTGTTGTACTGGTGGTTTAGCCAACTTAATAATAAGAGAAATCAAGGTAATGTAGATTAGAAAGAAAGATATAAAACTTTAATATTTGAACATGGCATGATGTTATGTGCACAAAACCCTATAGAATCAAAAAAAACTACTTAAACTAATAAATCAGTTTAGCAAGTTTTCAGGATATAAAATACACAAAATTACATTATATATCTATGAAAACAATGAACAATCTGAAAATGAAATTAACAATTTCATTCACAATAGCTTCAAAAAGAATAAAATAGTTATGAACAAACAGCAGAAGAGACACACACTTTATCTCATGAACTTTGCTGAAAGTAAAGACCTAACTGAAAGGAGAGATATAACACATTCATGGATTGGAAGACTCAATATTGTTAGGATGGCAATTCTCCCCAAATTGATCTATAGAAGCAAGGTCAGCCTTATCAAAAACTCAGCAAGTTTTTTGGTAGAAATGGGTGAGTCAATACTGAACTTTATATGGAAATACAAAGAACCCAGAACAGTCAAAATTTTTAAAGAACAAAAGTTAGAGACCTTACACTTTTTTTTTCAAAACTCCCAACTAAAGCTATAATCAAGACATTGCAGTGTTGACTTAAGAATAGACATGTAGATAAATGTAACAGGAGAGTCTAGAAAGAAACCTTTATACTTATGGTCAATCAGTTTTCAACAGAATGCCAAGGAATTCAATAGGAAGAAGAAAGTCTTTTCAGAAAATGGTACTAAAATAACTGAATATCCATATGAAAATAAAAACCTCAGATCTTAACATTATAACATTCAGAAAAATAAACTCAAAATGGATCACAGATCTAGATATATGAGCTAAAAACATGAAACTTCTAGAAGAAAACAGGAGAAAATCTTCGTGATACTGGGCTAGATTTCTTAGGAATCCTTTTTGTTCCAAAATCATGATCAATAAAATAGAAAATTAATAAATTGGAAAGACCTCATAAAATTAAAAACTTTTGCTCTTCAAAAAGCACCATTAATAAAAAGTCACAAACTAGTAGAATACATTTTCAAGTTATATGCCTGATATCCATAATAGATTAAAAAAAAAAAACACTTAAAACTCCATCATAAGAATTCAAGTAACCCAATTTAAAAATGAGCAACAGATTTGAAAAGCATTTCACTAAGAAAAATATATGAATGGCTAATAAGCCCATGAAAGGGTGCTTGATATCATTAATCATTAGTAGTGTAAGTTGTTCAGTCGTATCCAACTCTTTGCGACCCCACGGACTGTAGCCCGCCAGTCTCCTCTGTCCATGGGATTTTCCAGGCAAGAATACTGGAGTGGATTGCCATTCCTTTCTCCAGAGGATCTTCTTGACCCAGGGATCGAACCTTGGTCTCCTGCACTGCAGGAGAACTCTTTACCATTTGAGCTACAGGGAAGACCTCACTAATCATTAGAGAAATGCAAATTAAAATCATAGCGAAATACCATTTCAAACTCATCAGAGTGGTGTAATGTAAAAGACTGTCAATATGAAATGTTAGCAAGTATGAGAAGAATCTGGAACCCTCATACATTGCTGGTAAGAATGTAAAATGGTAAACATTTTGGCAGTCACTTCAAAAGTTAAATATTAGCTTACTATGATTATAGTTAACTTACAACTCTCTGGGGCTTTCCTGGTGGCTCAGTCAGTAAAGAATCTGCCTGCAATGCAGGAAACTTGGGTTTAATCCCTGGATCAGGAAGATCCCCTGGAGAAGGGAATGGCGACCCACTCCAATATTTTTGCCTGCAAAATCCCATGGACAGAGGAGGTGGGCAGGCTACAGTCTATGACGTTGCAAGAGTTGGACACAATTTAGTGACTAATCCACCACCACCACCACCACCACAACTATCTAGCAATTTCACACTTTGACAACTACCCAAGAAAATGAAAATGTATGTCCATATAAAGACTTGTACATGAATATTCACAGCAGCATTAGTCATCATAGCCAAGGACTGGAAATAATCCAAATGTCCACTGGCAAGTGGAGGGATAAACAAAGACACAGAATATTTTCAACATGACAAGGATTACTAGGTTGCCCTTCTTTAATAACACTCAATTCCCTTCCTCACTGTACCTCCCACTCTACTCCCTGTCCTGCCCATGATCCCTGACAACTACTAAGTTCTCCTCAATTTGTATAATTCTGTCATTTCAAGAACGTTATATAATGAAATCATACAGATGGTAGCTAACCTTTTGGATTGACTCTTTTCACTCATCACAATACCCTGGAGATTCATTCCAATTGTTGCATGTATCAATAATCCATTTCTTTCTTATTACTGAGTAGTAGTCAAGGATATGAATTCCAGTTTCTTTAGTCATTCACCCATTGAGGAAAGTCTGATCTGTTTTTAGTTGTTGGCTATTTCAAATAAAGCTGTCATAGACATTCATTTACATGTTTTTACATGAGGACAAGTCTTTATTTTTTCTGGGATGAACACCCAAGAGTATAACAGCTGGGTGTTATAGCAGTTGCATGTTTAGTTTAAGAAACTGCCAAACTGTTTTCCCGAGTATCTAGGAACTATCTTTTTCAAAGTTCTAGGCTGAGAACGAGAGCAGATCAAACCTACTGAATGGGTTTGGCGAGGCCAGGCTATGGAGAAGATAAATGAGTTAAAGCCAAAGGTGACGAGGCCCTGAGTGCTGGCAACAAGGATGATGCACCACAGTGCTGCCCTCAAACAGTGAGTTGGGTCCCCAGACCGTGTGCTCTCCAGCAATCGCTCTGTGTCCTTCACCAAGAAAGGTGATCATCAGAAGGCTACAAGGATGGTGACAAAACTGTTGACTTAAAACCTGACTGGGGCAAGGGCTCTATTCCCCAAAAGCCGTAGCTCTTGAGTTTTTAAACTCATTCAAAAACCACCACTCAAACCTATGACAAGAGTTTAAACATGAAGCAAGTAATCCTCAATCCTCAGCTCAAAGATGGTTTACAGAATATGGAGCCCTGGTCAGCAGAGAGGAAAGTCAAGAATCCTTTCATCATGTCTGATCTATACCAGAAGTTGGATAGTGATTCCAGGACAAGGACACTGCTCATGGATCCTACCTACCAGGAACTGATAGGGCAACACACAACAGGCCATCTGACCCGGGCTAAAACTGCAAGATCCGTAGGTCATGACTATCCTTAGTGTCTCCTCCAAGGTGATCTGGGCAGTATGGATGAGGAGAAAGAACCTGAGACACCTCCACCACCACCATCTTCTCCCAAAAAGGAGACCAAGCCAGAGCCAATGGAAGAAAATCTTCCAGAGAATAAGAAGCAGGCACTGGAGGAAAAAGAGTTGGGGAAGCATGCCTGTAAGAGAAAGAAAAAAAAAAAAAAACAACAACTTTGACTCAGCCTTAAATATTAGGACAGAGCCAACACCAAGACCCCACCAACATGACTCACACGACCAATCAAGGAGCAAGGTACTCCACAAAGGATGACCAGAGTGAAAGTCAGGAGATTTGTGAGAAGGCCTTTGAAGAGCAGCTAAACAAGCGAGAAAAGTATCACCAACAGATCGCCAAACCTTACACTCAAATTGGAAGAGCCTACTCCAAGGAAGGAAAGTACACGGATGCCATCCATTTCTACAAGTCTCTGGCAGAGCACCAAACCCCGGACTGCATAAACCCAGAACAAAGGTAATGAATATATGCAGAAAGGGGACTATCCCCAGGCCAGAAACCATCAAATAGGAATCTGAGAGACACCAAATTGTACAGCAAGTGAACTGCCTGCTCCATCGAACTCCTGGAGTTTCAGCTGCACACAAGGACTGTGAGAAATATATCCAGTTAGAAATGACTCTCACCAAGGGTTATCCATGGAAAGCAGCTGCCCTAAGAATCAACAAAGGACTATACAAAAGCCATGGATGTCCACTATAAGGCACTAGGCCTGGACTCCAACTGTAAGCAGGTAGCTGACAGTCACCATGGCTACACGGTGTTACAGAACCACCAACACAACAGCCTTGAAGACGTGAAGAGATAGGCCATGGCCAAGGTGCAGTAGATGAGTGACCTGGCCATGTGGCTTAACTTGGAACAGATGCTGAAGAACCCTGGCACTCAGCAGACACTTAAAGAATCCTGCAATAATGTGGAAGCTCCAGAAGCTGATGGAGGTGGGTCTGATTGCAATCGGGTGATGACTCACTCATCTCCTTCCCTTCACCCTCACATAGAAAAAGGAGCCAGAACTGTGGCAAGCAGCATGGAGCAGAAGGGACAGAAGGGACAGACAGGGAAAGGAGAACAACTTATCTCTCTATGTTTATAGAGACCAATGTGGAAGACAGAGATTTGTACTCCAGTTATTCATGTAGCCTCTCAGCCCTTCTTGCACTAACACTGTCTCTCTTGCTGCCCCCAGATTTCATGTCTCCCACCCATGCTCCTCAGTCACTGTCCAAGCTGCTCTGCCATAGTTGGTGATTGATGGGGTTGGGGTGTGGCGGTGGGCAGGGAGTGAAAGCGTTAGCCGCTTACTTGTGTCCTTGACTCTTTGTGACCCCATGGACTATAGCCCACCAGGCTCCTCTGTCCAAGGAGTTCTTCAGGCAAGAATACTGGAGTGGGTAGCCATTCCCTTCTCTAAGGGATCTTCCCAACCCAGGGATCAAACCTGGGTCTCCTGCATTGCAGGCAGATTCTTTTACCATCAAAGCCACCCACCAGGCAAAGGGGGAGGCTGTTCTTTCCAACCTCAGGTCCCAACTGTCTTCACACTATAAACTCTATGACCCCTTTACCAACAGAACCAGCCAGTCAGGCCTGGTTACACATTTTTTAAAAAAAAGCAGGAAAGAAAAAGTCGTTCTGTTTATTGTTAATACCAGACAAGAGAAAGACAAAATATATCTTTGTTCAAGCTTAGGTCTTTTACAGGAAATAGGAAACCAGAAGTCTATTCAGATCTTATCATAGCTTAATTAATGAAAGAAGGTGCATTATGATCAAGGTTGTCTTTGGGGGAAAAAAAAAAAGCAACTGATTAACAAAAGCAACTTAAAACTTCACAACTGTTTTTAATGTTGACCTAGGAGCTCCATGTTAGTAGAGCTTTCATGGTCTACTGATGTAATTTTTGGCAACGAGCAGACTCTGAATGTTTTACTCAACATTTTGGGATTAAAACACAGGAAACATTCTTACCATGTTCCCAAATGTATAACCTATTTATTTTGATTTATTTTCATAAAAGAACAAGCTCTCAGAATTATAGACACATGTTCTCATCCCCAAAACAAAATAAACCACGTCTTTGAGGCTGAAAAAGAAAACTTTCAGAAGATTTTTGAATAATTTAAAAGATTCTGAGCCTTGAGACATAATATTCTGATCATGAAATCATTACTGCACAGCAAGTAATGATTCTCTTGAAATCTGAAGTCAACAGGAGATCTGTGCAAGAGTCAATCACGTTCTACAGTATAGGACCACTCTCAAACTTAAAGCTTTTCAGTTTATGAAATATTTATGCACTCTAAACTGGATTGAAAAATCTTCACGGGCATCTACCCGTGGGCAAACTATTCAGTGTTTTCTGCCTTTTCCACATACCAGCTGCCTAAAGTCCTACCCTCCCCAGTCAAGTATTTTATATTACTCTCTGCTGCTGCTGCTGCTGCTAAGTCGCTTCAGTCGTGTCCAACTCTGTGCAACCCCATAGATGGCAGCCCACCAGGCTCCGCCATCCCTGGGATTCTCCTAAACAACTGTATTCCACCACATCTGAATATCTGAATGCAGATCATAGTTTCCAAAATACCTGGTGCAGGAAGGTCCCTATAAGTCCTATTTATAATCACTATGCGGTCTGCAGTTCCTTTCATAAATACAAAAGTCACTTCTCATCCTTCATGACATTTCCCTTCTCATTCTATCCAGGCTGGGGCTGCTACAATGTATGTCGTGTTCCTATCGGTTATGCACTATCAACACTCATTTTCCCCTGCAGCATTTTGTATTTATTCACTATTCTTATCTGGAAAATAAAATTTTTATTTAAATTAGTTTTTATAATTACTCTAGTACAATTCCTTCCTTTCCCATAATAACCTCTTATTAGTGTTGTAATACTGGCTTATAGAAGCCTTTCCTTACATTGAATAAATATAACACATATTCAATGAGTGCCTACTATCCCACTGTGACTGTCACTGGAAAATCTGTGGCGGAAAAGATGGATAAAGTTCCTACCTTAATGGAGCTACAGCCTAATGGTAAAGATAGACATTAAACAGATCATCGCATAAGTAATTACAATGCTGGCAAGCATATGAAAAAAAATGCTACAAATGTACATATAAAGGGACAAGTAGTTGGCAGGAATTGTAGACTAGCAAAAAATGATGCTTAACCTGAGATCTGATAATAATTTGGAGTTAACAGAGACAAAGGGAAGAAGTGTGTCACTAGAGTACAAAGGATTTTGGCATAATTAGGAACTCATAGAATGTCACTGTGTCTGGAACTTAGAGCATAAAGGGGAGAAAGCTACAGAGGAAGCTGGGGCCAGGTCATGCTGAGTCTGGTAGGCTCTGAATTTTATTCAAATTGTATTTGAAATATTTTTAAGTAAGGGACTGCTATGATCAGCCTGCACTTTTAAAGGACCACTCTTGGAAAATAAAGTAACCATTTGGCTTAGTGATGGGGAGAACAAAAGTGGATGGAGGAGGACTATTAGGAATCTTTTATAGGTGCCTAGAAGAGAAATGATGGCTTTCTTGGATAATTGCGTTGGCACTGAAGAGGAAAAACACCTTAAATGTAGAACTAATGAGATGTGATTTTTAGCCAGTGCAACTGAATGACTTAGACATGTTTAAAGTATATGATTTCTGTCTAGAAAGTTTTTTCTTATTTTTTTAATTTACTTTTTTAATTGAAGGATAATTGCTTTACAGAATTTTGTGTTTTTCTGTCATACGTCAATAAGAATCAGCCATAGGTACACCCATATCCCCTCTGTTTGGGGGGATAAATAAAAGTTCTAGTATGATAGATTCTTTTTTGCTTTTTTGTTCACTGCTGCAACCCATGCCTCCAGAGATATTCATGTTGGAGGTGTTGAACAGGCAGTGAGATCCAATTGCAGTTCAGAAGAGAGATTTGGGTTGGTATTAAAAATGTGACAATCAGCAGGATGTAGCATGGATCCTATCAGAAGCCAGGACAATATGGAGCTCCTCTAGAGGAAGGCTGAAGGGTGGGAAAGTCAAGATGAAGGACTGTGCCCAGCTCACTTGCCAAAGCATTTAATCTTTCTCATCATATTCTCTGTGAGGCCCAGTCCCCTAGTATCTCCCATTACTGTCTTCAGTTTGGACCAGCCCCACAGGAACACTAAGCCCTTCATCTCCCTCTCTTCACTCCTCCTTTCAAGAGCAGTGGATGGAAGGAAATGTAGGAAAATGGGTTATAGTATAAAATGGAACATGATGCCGAATTATTGATGGAAGATACAGATTTAATGCTTGACCCTTTCCAGCTATCAGCTGGGCCCAAGTCAGACTGGTAGGGTACATTTTTTAGCCAAGAAGTCATTTCTATGCTCTTTATAACTCAGCATACATTTCATACTTAATTTGTCCTTAATAAAATAATAGTTAATAAAATGAGATCTTTTCATAGTATGACAGTTGCTAAAGCGGCAAATTTTATAAATACCAAACTGGTTAGAACCAGTTTCATTTTTAGAATTACTCGACTTATAGAACAATTAATTCAAAAGTGTAATTTGTTTATTCTATCTTCTGTGCTTAACAGAATGTAAATTGCATTAGGTAACCAGCGCAAATTGTCACCAAAATGGAGAAGCCAGAAGTCACTGAGAGTTATGTTAAAAAACAAAAACAACACCTGAACACTCTGCTCTGTGTCCAGAATAATTAAACATTACTTCTTTCATAAGCAAGTTGAAATGACTTCTTTTCAAAAGAGGAGATTAAATGTACATTCTGCTTAAGATACTTTTCTCAATGCATGACCCTCCAAACATCTCTAGTTAATGAAGTTCATTGAAAAAATAGGGCTATCATCATAACTGATTTTATATCATTAGATGAAAAGAGTTCAAATTTTTAAATCCCTGGTCCAGGAAGATCAAAGCCATGGAGCAGCTAAGCCCCTGTGCACCACAACTATTGAGCCCGTGTGCCACACCTACTGAAGCCTGTACACACCTAAAGCCCGTGCTCCACAGTAAGAGAATCCACACAATGAGAGGCCTGTGCACTGCAATGAAGAGTCCACATTCCCCATAACTAGAGAAAGCACTGGAGACCCACCACAGCCAAAATTAAAAAACAAATAAGTAAAAAATTTAAAAAAAAAACCTGTTAGTCTAATGAAAGTGTGGTTAGTCCAGTGACGCGCAAACAGGTCATTCTATAAAATGGGAATAATGATGCCTGCCTCAAAAGACTGCTGTGAGAAATAAATTAACATTTGGAAAGCATTCAGAACAGCCTCTGTGATACACAGAAGCCAAATTATTTTTGGCTGCTATTGCTGCTGTGACTACTTACAGATATAGCTCCTGTTTATCTGCATTAAAAAGATCCTCAGGGTGGGGGCTATAGTAATGTTGAAATTACAGTGATTATTACAGCAGGCCCCCTAATCCTTGGGGGTAAATTCTAAGACCCCCAGAAGATATCTGAAACTGCAGACAGTACTGAACTCTCTCTATATTTTTTCCTATACACATATATCTATGATAAAGTTTAACTTATAAATCAGGCACAGTAAGAGATTAATAATAATAGCTAATAGAATAATTACTACACTGTAATAATGGTTAATAGAACAACTATTATACACTGTAATAAAAGTTACATGAATGTGATCACTCTTTCTTTCAAAACATCTTGTACACATTTAATACCTGTTCCATCTTAACAAAGCATGTAACATGCATTATGACTGTAATACGTGGTTTGAGGTACACCAACAAAACTAGCATGAATTCCTTTTTCCTTTTTCACAAAATCACAGATAAAAGGTCTTTGAAACCTTGGTATACATTTTTTTTTCTTTAGTTGAAGACTTGTATCTTTTCAATTAAAGGAAGAACTTTTTGGCTTCTCTTTGGCACATTCAAGTTGCCAGCATCACTACTCTTGGACACTGGGGCCATTATTAAGTAAAATAAAGGTTACTTGAACACAAGCACTGAAATACCGTGACTCAATCTGATAACCAAGATTGTGCTAAATGACTACTGGGCAGGATATGCTAGACAAAAGGGTGATTCACGTCCCATGTGGGATGGGGCAGGTTGATGAGAGAGAATTGCATGCATCTTAAAATTTATGAATTGTTTATTTCTGGAATTTCCCATGTAATATTTTTTCACTGATCTCACACGCTATAGCACTCATCTCACACATTAGCAAAGTAATGCTCAAAATTCTCCAAGCCAGGCTTCAACAGTATGTGAAACTTGAACTTCCAGATGTTCAAGCTGCATTTAGAAAAAGCAGAGGAACCAGAGATCAAAATGCTAACATCCTCTGGATCATCGAAAAGCAAGAGAGTTCCAGAAAAACATCTATTTCTGCTTTATTGACTGTTCCAAAACCTTTGAAAACTGTGTGGATCACAAAAAAACTATGGAAAAGAGATGGGAATATCAGACCACCTGACATTCCTTCTGAGAAATCTTTATGCAGGTTAAGAAGCAATAGTCAGAACCAGACATGCAACAACAGACTGGTTCCAAATTGGGAAAGGAGTATGTCAAGGCTATATATTGTCACCCTGATTATTTAACTTATATGCAGAGTACATCATGCAAAATGCCAGGCTGGATAAAGCACAAGCTGGAATCAAGATTGCCAGGAGAAATATCAATAACCTCAGATACGCTGATGACACCACCTTATGGCAGAAAGTGAAGAGGAACTAAAGAGCCTCTTGGTGAAAATCAAAGAGGAGAGTAAAAAAGTTGGCTTAAAGCTCAACATTCAGAAAACGAAGATCATGGCATCTGGTCCCACCACTTCATGGCAAATAGATGGGGAAACAATGGAAATAGTGAGAGACTTGATTTTGGGGGGCTCCAAAATCACCGCAGATGTTGACTGCAGCCATGAAATTAAAAGACGCTTGCTCCTTGGAAGGAAAGTATGACCAACCTAGACAGCATATTAAAAAGCAGAGACATTCCTTTTGCCTACAAAGGTCTGTCTAGTCAAAGCTATGGTTTTTCCAGTAGTCATGTATGGATATGAGAGTTGGACTAAAAAGAAAGCTGAGCACTAAAGAATTGATGCTTTTGAACTGTGGTGTTGGAGAAGACTCTTGACAGTCCCTTGGACTGCAAGGAGATCCAACCAGTCCATTCTGAAGGAAATCAGTCCTGAATATCCATTGGAAAGACTGATGCTGAAACTTCAATACTTTGGCCACCTGATGTGAAGAACTGACTGACTGGAGAAGACCCTGATGCTGGGAAAGATTGAAGGTGGGAAGAGAAGGGGTTGACAGAGGATGAGATGGTTGGATGGCATCACCAACTGAATGAACATGAATTTGAGCAAGCTCTGGGACTTGGTGATGGACAGGGAAGCCTGGCATGCTGCAGTCCGTGGCGTCTGCATGATTGAGTGACTGAACTGAACTGAATACTTTTGGACCATGATTGACCATGGGTAACTGAAATCATACAAAGCAAAACTGTGGCTAAACAAGGACTACTGTACTTTCAAAAATAGGTTACATTGGTTCCTAAGCAGGGATTCTATATATAAATAAAATAATTTTTAAGACACTAGAAGAGCCACCATTCAAAAAACTTCTTTAAAAAAACTTCTTTAAGCACGTAATTGCTTTTTGGGGAAGATCACTAAGAAAGTAAATTTTCCTTCCACTACCACATTCCCCTAGCAGCCATGCCAGTTTGCCTGAGACAGCCTAACTGAGAACTATTTCCAGGAACCAGTGCTGGAAGGGAGTTCGTTGCAAGAGCTGACAAGGCAGATGACCTTGGCTAATACACATCTCAATTCTGAAAATCGTTGATTTACTTTTTCCATTATCAGTCATTCTTACTTTTCCTAACAGTCAGATGCTAGTTCCCTGTCTCCTGTTCTACACTTTGTAATTCCCTACACCTACTCAGAGTCTGTCCTGACCCTCAGTTTGTCTTGGCTCTTCTCAATGCTTCCTGGAATATCAGAACAGGCCGATCACTGGATTCACCTCTGCATGGTTCTGACTCCCTCTCTCAAATCTACAGTCTTTACGGAGGCCCTGTGGCAGTTTCTCTGGTCCTGCCTTCCTGTAGGCCTGTTTGGGACTGTCTGCACCTTAGTATTGGGTTGACCAAAAAGTTCCATCAAGTTTTTTTTCATGTTTGCAAAGTTCAAATGAACTTTTTGGCTGACTCAATATAAAAGATGATTGAGGAAATTGCTGCATACCTACAGGCTCCTTTATCTTTGAAGAGTTGTGAGTTCTCCTGAACTCTTTTCTTGCTTTCTGTTCTGTATCCTCCTCCCCCGAATGAACATTTTATAAGAAATAGAAGGAAGGATAAGCATGCTAGTGGGTAGATGGGTACCAATCATTGTGACCCATTTCAAAACTCTTTTCTCTCCTTCCTCCTACCCTATAACACAATCTGCAGCAAAAAAGCTGGGTTACTTTCCTTCTGAGTTCCCATGATGAAGTTGGGAGGGGATCTGTCCAGAGTTGACTGACCAAGCTTTTTCATTTTGGCTCTTCAGAAGGAATCAAGAAGAAAATCCAGCTGATGTGGCAAAATCCCCCAACATGCCCACCAGTGGAAACACCGAGAAGCACAGCTCTTCCTGGCTTACTGCAAACACAGACCAGAACAAGTTAGAGCCACAGACCACTTCCCATACGAGCTCTACTCACTCCAAGGAGATGATCCAAACTTAAGGGTTATTGGTGCTTCTGAATTCACACAGACTGTTGAGCCACGTCTCAAGAAGCAAGTGGAGGGCTTTCTTGCTCTTCCATTGCCTGTGAGCCTGCAGCAGGTAAAACCCACTCCACTAGAGAGGACCTACCACTAATTTTCTAAAGTGAACCAATCCCTGGAACAACATTCGGAAATAAATAGGAATGAATCACTGACACACACATGAATGTGTGATAATCATGCTGATAATCATGCTGAGTGGAAGCCAGGAAACTTAAGAGCACTCACTGTGTTTATACTTAAATCAAGTTCCACACAATGTAAACTAAGCTACAGTGACAGGAAATACATCAGTGGTTACACAAGGACTACTTGAGGTTACTTGAGGGAGGGAACCCACAAGCAGGAAGGGAGAAAAGGATAACAACATGGCAGAAGGAAACTTTCGTGGGTGATGGATATCTTCATTATCCTGACTTTGGTACTGATTTCATGAGTGTATACACATGTCAAAACTTACTAAATTGTAAACTTAAAATATGTACTACTTATTGCAGGTTAATTATATCTTGATAAAACTTTAAAAAGTGTGCCTCCACCTCCAACTATTAATATGGTAAATCTATTACTAAATATAAAAAGCTAAATCAACTCTGCATTCATGGAAATAAATCTCATGTGGTTATGACACATGAGTTTCATAATGTAGTATTGCATTCTGTTTGCCAATATTCTTTTTTGCATTCTCCCTCTTTTTATTATATCTTTTATTTCTTTAGGTAGCTATTTTATTGTCAATATTGGAAAGTACCATTATCTGAATTTCATGTGCTCTAAACTACTGTTTGTTGTGTTTGCAGACTTGCACTCAAACAAACATGAATTTGCTTTCTTGGACTTCCCTTGAGATCCAGTGGTTAAGAACCTGGCTGCCAATGCAGGGGACATGGGTTACGTCCGAGGACCAGGAAGATCCCACATGCCAAGGAGCAACTAAGCCCAAATGCCACAACCACTGAAGCCCATATGCTCTGGAGCCCACGAGCGGCAGCTACTGAGCCCACACACTGCTCCAGGACGGGCTGGCTTTTATTTACTTACAGCCTTGATTTCAGCTCACAGTTTTTTCTTTTGCTCTTCAGAATTTACTTCCTTGCAAACTCAGTCATTTTTAAACTATATATTCATTGTTCGGGATCTATGTGCATTTCAGCAGGGTAGCTTTTCAGAATATCTGACCCATAATACTGCCAAAAATGGACCCCCACTATGAGACTCTCTTTTTTTATTAAATTGGAGCTCTGTGTTACATAGAATTTGGTCAGAAAGCAATCAGTATGTGAGTAGAAGTTTCATTCACCTTTCGTAGGCTATGCCTTTGGACTTTTTAACTTTAGGGTTTTGTGGGTAATCTTTCCACAGTTTTCTAAACTGTCGATTGTGGCCACTGGGGACAGGAGACACAAATAACAAATGCTGAGAGCTGGACTGTGAAGAAGGCTGAGCGCCGAAGAATTGATGCTTTTGAACTGTGGTGTTGGAGAAGACTCTTGAGAGTCCCTTGGACTGCAAGGAGATCCAACCAGTCCATTCTGAAGGAGATCAGCCCTGAGATGTCTTTGGAAGGAATGATGCTAAAGCTGAAACTCCAGTACTTTGGCCACCTCATGCAAAGAGTTGACTCATTGGAAAAGACTCTGATGCTGGGAGGGATTGGGGGCAGGAAGAGAAGGGGATGACAGAGGATGAGATGGCTGGATGGCATCGCTGACTCGATGGACGTGAGTTTGGGTAAACTCCGGGAGTTGGTGATGGACAGGGAGGCCTGGCGTGCTGCGATTCATGGAGTCGCAAAGAGTCGGACACAACTGAGCAACTGATCTGATCTGATGGTGCTCTATAGCATGTTATCAAGAATGAGAGTTGTGAATTTCTCAGTTCTATGATTCTCTTCTCTTAGCTTAGACAGCCAGAGATCATTAGGCTTTGCATGTTTTATTAATCACACACTCACTGTATCACAACCAGTGACCGCAATCATTACAGCACAGAAACAAAGAACCATCTCAGAAGACCACGCAGTCTGGCTGGCTTTCTCACAATACAACATAACCTTTTCTTTAGCATCGGTATGAGCTCAAGGAAATGTGGAATATTCCTATGAAGTTGAACCACATGAACCAAGTCAACGTGTCACAATGATTGCAGATCAGGTGTGAGAAGCAACCTAAAGGATTCACACATCAATCAAAGTTTGCATTTCCCACCTGTGGTGGACAACCCACACCAGAAAGAGGGCGAAGACCAGCCCTGGTGCTTGGGATATTGGGCTGTTACTAGGTACCAATATTAAGAGCCATACCTGTCCTAATTTTTTTTTTAGCCATTCTCAGTTTACATTTTATGGGAATCAAGTGGAAATTCCCACATTATTACTTTCTCTGACTGTTGTTTTCAGGCTAGATCTCACCAAAGATGGAAAATTCCCACCTGAAAAAGAAGGGATTAAAACTACAGAGTGGGCATGGCGCTCAGTCAGTCCTGAGTTGGTGCTCAAAGGCCCTGCCATCGCCCAGTCTCTCTGGTTGTTTCTGGCACACTATCTCACTCCTTCCTCACCTCTTCAGCTAGTGGGTCTCAAATTGTTGTCTGCAACAAGATCACAGGGGAACTTCCTAAAAACATTTTGTTTTAAAAAGTCCTGATTTCACTTAAAAACTAGTAAGTGAATCCTGAGCATATATCCAGAGAAAACCAATATTTGAAGATACATGTACACCAATGTTCATTGCAGCACTATTTATAATAGTCAAGACATGAAAGCAACCTAAATGTCCATCAACAGATAAATGGATAAAGAAGATGTGGTGTATATATACAATGAAATATTGTTTAGTCATTAAATCATGTCCAACTCCTTTGTGACCCCATGGACTGTAGCCTACCAGGCTCCTCTGTCTATGGGATTTCCCAGGCAAGAATACAGGAGTTTGTTGCCATTTCCTTCTCCAGAGGATCTTCCTGGGATCAAACCTATGTCTCCTGCATTTCAGGCACATTCATTACCACTGAGCCACCTGGGAAGCCCAATGAAATATTACTCAGCCATTAAAAAGAACAAAATAATGCCATTTACAACAACATGGATGAAGACAAATATCATATGATACGGCTTATATGTGGAATCTAGAAAAATGATAAAAGTGAACTTATTTATAGAACAGAAAGAGACTTGTAGACATATAAAACTTATGGTTGCTAAAAGGGAAATGTAGGAGGTGGGGTGAGGGAAGAATTAGTAGGTGGGGTTAATATGTGTGCGTGCATGCTCAGTCGTGTCTGACTCTTTTCAAACCCATGGACTGTAGCCTGCCAGACTCATCTGTCCATGGATTTTTCCAGGCAGAAATACTGGAGTGGGTTGTCATTTCCTTCTCCAAGGGCTCCTCCTGACCAAGGATCAAACTCATACCTCCAGTATCTCCTGCACTGGTAGGCAGATTCCTTACAATTCCCATTGTGTCACCTGGGAAGCCTGGATTAACATATACACACACTACTACATATAGATAACCAACAAGGATGTACTGTATAGCACAGGGAGCTCAGTTAATACTTTGTAATAACTATAAGGGAAAAGAATCTGAAGAAGAGTGTGTGTGTGTGTGTGTGTGTGTAGGAGGAGATGGTTAGATAAGCATCACTGACTCAGTGGACATGAGTTTGAGCAAACTCCAGGAGAAAGTGGAGGACAGAGGAACCTGGCGGGCTACAGTCCATGGGGTTGCAGTCAGTCAGACAAGACTGAGTGAATAACACTTGCACTTTTCACTTTCAGGCACCATCTGAGCAAACTGCCACAACTACTCTAAGGTGGGCTCTTTTATTATCTCTGCTTTATAAGTGAGGAGATTGAGGCCCTAGGTATTCAATAACTTGCCCCAGATTACACAAATAGAAAATGAAATCATGATTCAAACCCTTGATCCTACCACTAGAAGAAAACAAAGCCCAGAGAAATGATGCTATTTGTGTAAAACCATGCAGTTGGCTAGTCCTGGAGGCAAAACCAAGACTTCAGTCTTCTGACTCCCCATGCAGGAGTCTGGGATCACCAGGGGTTGTGAACAGACTTAGAAAACATTTGTAGCTGTCAGCTGGACAGAGAGACTTGCTCAGAGGGCTAGGGGTAGGAAGTGTACTCAGACGGCAAAGTCAAGTACCTATGTCTTCACCTGTAGCTGGAACAATAATCTGACTGCACGTAGAATCCTTGCCTTCTGATAAAGTGGATTAAGGCTTCTCCTCACTTCCCATCAATACCAGACCAAAACTACTTCCACATGACCAGAAAGATAGTGAAGAATAAAGTACACACCAAAAAAAGACACAGTTGGGATTGTTCAAGGACATTGTTGCCATGGAAAGATGTATCCCAGGGGTGGATAGTGCAACTGCAGAGGAATAGGAGGATTTTAAGGGGATGATTTTCTGGAATTAAGAGTTCACTAATTTAGACTTACTAAATTGGAATTCATGATAATTCTGGGAAGCACTGAGCTAAAGATGATATATCAGGATATACACATTGTGATATAATAAGATGTATTTATGTTTTTATAGGATACTATTGGGAAAGGAATGCCTAAACTATTTGTGAGAATAAATTCTTCAAACTTCCAAATTGTTTGGAGCAGATGAAATGTTATGAGTAATAAACTTGACAGGGCTCTAAGGAGAGATGTCTTTAGTTCTCTGGGGACTTTGGAGAACCTTCAGATTTCTAGGCTTTCTTTCAGATACTGATTCCTTAGGCTGTCTGCAAGCCTGGGAGTTTCTCAAAGCACCAGTAGGTGTTTCAAATGCAATTGACTCAAGCACAGTTTTAGGGAATCTCTGCTAATTATACAACCATGCACCTTACCCACTTATTATTATCTATTATTATCCATTTACTTATTATTATCTATCATTTATTAACAGATACCTGAAGGACTTCCAGTCCTATAATAATTGAAATCTAGGAAGCCTTTCAAAAATGCCTTGTGAAATTTGCCATTACTAGTTTTTCAGAAACTGGACCTTTATCCTTCAACGATTTATCACGACTGCAGTTATACCAGATTAGTGAAATTTCATTTGCAACTGGCAGTCCCACACCCCACAGAAGTTATAATTATGACAATGTACCTGGAACCTGAAGACTCAGCCCCACTCCAGGCTCTCCCAACAGTCCTTAATCAGTAGAATTTAAGAAACAAATGACCGCCACTGTACCTTAGGTCTGGACATCCTAAAAATGGTCCTGGTACCATGTTCCAGCCTGATCTCCAACTCCAGTAACAGCATCTTTGTACCCAAGTCCCAGTATAGGGGTCTTTCCAGATTCTTTTTCAATTTCATCAGTGATTTGTGTGTGTGTGTTCTGACCCCAAGGGCCAAAACCCCACCAATAAGCCAGCAATGGGCCTTTTTTTAGCTTTCTGACTTGACCTCTGACCATGTACTCACATGAGATTTCCCCTGCTGGTCCAGCTGCCTTCATGGATTACCTTCCATTATCCTTTGAGGGAACTTCCTTCATCATCTCCCACCTTCTGCTGGGTCTATTTGCTATGGCCCTTCTCCAACACAGTTCAAGTTCTGATTTTGATTGTGTTTCTTAAAGCCTTGGTGCTCCCCCAAATACAGTGTTTTCTGGAATAATACTGCTGGCATACCTAAGAGACATTAAATTTCTGGTTATAATCACTTAAACAATAAACCTCTGAATCAATTTAAGAAATAAAATCCTCACATTTTTGACTACAACAAAAAAGAAGCAGACTCACAGACAGCAAACTAGTGGTTACCAATGGGGAGAAGGAAGTGGAGAGGGGCAATATAAGAGTAGGGGACTAAGTTTGTATAAATATATAAACTACTATGTATAAAATAGATAAATTATAAGGATGTATTGTAAACACAGAAAATAGAGCCAGTATAATAACTATAAATGGAGTATAACCTTTGAAAATAGTGGATCATATTTCATACATGTAAAAAATAATATTGTATATAAACTATATTTCAATAAGAAAAACCCTCATATATTTTTAACAGAATTTAAATTTTCTGTTTTTTCAGGATAGTTCTTTGTATTTTCTTCAAGTTCATGAATAATGGATCACATTTCTTGTAAGATGTCACATTACATTTGCAGCATACAAATACAGTTTCTTAAAATGGCCTCCTGTCAAATACATATGATTTCTATTTGTCTGCTGTTAATGTAATTGACTAAACACTGGATTCTACTGATTATGCTTTCCCTTGTAAGCCACTTACTTTATAGGCATAAGCAGCTGTGTTTATGCTTCTGTGATTTGGGTTTTATTATCAAGTTTTCAGCACTCAATTCAAGAGCAATAGTCAGTCTAAGCACTCAGGCACCAGCTGGCAGTTCTTTACTGATAAAGGCAGTTTTCCATCAACACTTGTGTATGTCATGTAGAAGGAGATACAAAACCACTGCAAGCACAATGATTGTGCATGGGAACAGGAAGAAGAAAACACTGTTACCTTTTCAGGAAAGAACTCATCAACAGTCAAAGACCTGAATTTAACCAAGAATGAAAATACTTCCTCTCCTGACCCTCCCTCAACAAAGAACGATGAAGAGTTTTGCTTTTTAACTCAGGAATGTGGTTATAAGTATTCAGAAAGGAGGAATTAAGAGAGGCAGGCAGCCAGAGGGGGGAGGGAGAAAGACTGACATAAAGTAGCTACCAGGAGGATGAGGCGAAAAAAAAATCCATGCAGAGAAACTGCAGGAAAAGGAGCCAAGGGAAGGACTGCGGGAACAGACTAACACACAGGAGAAATATTGTGGCAAGAAGTTGCATAGTCCTCCAGTTGGTGTTTGCTTTCCAAGCCTCTGTGACACAGGACTACAGTTAGTTATTTCGACAATGTCATGAAGAAGAATATTGGATGAAGGACTGGTTTAAAACCTGGTTGACATTTATTTTTGCCTTGTGTATTGTTGATTAGATGGTTCTCCAGGGTTTCAACTTTTTTTTGGAAAATGTTTTTTAATTGCACAAGAAATCTTCTTTTGGTAGAAGAAAAAAAAAATGATGACTAAAATCTAAGTTCAAGCTCTATCCCCGGTCCTTCCCACCCCAACCATTTTATAGATTTTGGTGAAAATTCTTTCATACCTTATATTTTACCTACATGTATGAACTTAATGTATGTGTTTTATTCAGGTTTCCATCAGATAAACAGAACTTTTTAATGTCCATGGGATTAATAGTAATAGTCATGGCCTCTCTTTCATTTTGGATAGTAATAATTTGTGTCTTGTTTCTTTTTTTCTTGGCTATCTGGCTAGAGGTTTATCAGTGTTATCTTTTCAAAGAACCAGCTTTGATTTTGTTAATTTTCTATGTTAAGTTCCTATTTTCAATTTCATTGATTTATGCTCTAATTTTTTATCATTTATTTTCTTCTTCTTGCTTTAGGTTTATATTACTATTCTTTGTCTAGTTTCTCAAGGTGGAAGCTTAGATTACTGATTATAGATCTTTCTTATCTAATATATGCATTCAAAGCTATGAAATTCCCTTTAAGCACTGCTTTTGCTGCATTTCACAATTTTGACAACTTGTGTTTTCATTTTTTATTCTGCTAAAAGAACATTTATATTTCTCTAGAGCCTTCTATAACCCACAGTATTTTTCAGAAGTCTGTTGTTTAATCTCCAAATAGTGGGGATTTCCCAGCTTTCTTTCTGTAATTAATTTTTAGTTTAATTTCATTGTGGTCTAAAAACATACTTTGCATGATTTCTATACATTCATATTTGTTGAGTTATGTTTTATCTGTATTAATTACTAGAATGTAGTCTATCTTTGAGAATGTTCCATGTGAGCTTGAGAAGAATGCATATCCTGCTGTTGTTAAATCTGATTGACAGTTGATTGACAGAAATGTTCAGTTTAACTAAAACATCTTTACTGATATTCTGCCCACTAGAACAGTCAATTATTATTGTACCCACAGTATTTAAACTGCTTTAATTCTAAATTTTGAAGTATAATAAAGAGTCAAATGGACATGTGTATGTGTATATTTAACAATAAAGAGCTTGCTACTTCTTACATTCTAGAGTGGTTACCAGCTAAAACTTTCAGCATGGAGCAAGTATAGAAAAACCAGCTGCAAAGTAATATGGAACATCTAACTAGAGTAGACGGGAAAATGTAAGAATATTTATGTAAGCACCTGTTTGGTAAACTTAATACAATGCTAGTCCCTCTGTTTTATAAATAAACTTTCCCTCTGCCTTAACATGAAAGAATTTTAATTCCATATAAACAGGGAAGCCTCTTTATAATAATACAATATGAAAATAATCTCATAATTTTAGTAACTGTGATCTTTACAACCTTGGTATAAATGCTTTCCTAGAAAATCATTTTCTAAAATATTTGTTTAAGTCATTTAAATATCCAGCACTCATGGGTAAGATGATACTTATCACCTAGTGTAAATAGCTGGATTTTTCCTGTAAACTCTAATTTCCTCTCAAAAATAAATTTGCATCTTTCGTTGGATCAAGATGGCAAACTTCCCTATGCCTTCCAACCTCCAGGAAAGAGGAAAAAAAATGTATTTCTGAAAAGAATAAATTATTAACAGCACTAGACAATAATAAAGGGATCAAAAATTCTGAAGAATACTTGAAAAACAAAAAGTAGACAAGATCAGATCTCTGGGGAAAATCAGAAACAAGAGCCCAAAACAAGACTCAAAGAGAAGGCTGCTATTGCAAGGGATTACTTTCAAGGAAGCTGCAAGTTCAAAGGACCTAGGAAGTAAAAGGAGGTCACTGGGCACATTTTAGGGTGGCCAAGTGGTAAGCTCGAGTTGGAACCCTGCCCCCTCCCTCACTTGCACTTGCTGAGTAGAGTGTGTCTTCTGGCTATGAGACTCTATTTTGAGCTTTTTGCTTTGTGTTTTTATTTTATCTTTTGGATGGAGGCTTGCATGGGAACTAGCTGATGAGTAATAGCTTGCTACAGGCTAAAATGGGAACTATCCCCTCTGGTCTCAGCAAGGCAGGGCAGTGCCCCAGTTTTACTGTTTTACTACTAGCTTTATGGCTTACCATCCCTCTGGGAAATAGACACCCAGAAGATAAACTATGGCACACCCTTTATAAAGCATTAGGTCTTGCCTTTCTCCTACAATTTACAGAAGCTGGCTAACAGAACACCAGACTAAAAGATGCGAGGACGGAGCACTTCTTCACATTTCTCATGATTCTATGTGAAGTTGCTTTGGCTAAACTAATATGTCTGGCCTCCTCAATGCCAAATCACCCACACACTTTTCCCATGACTTAAGTCTGTTGATGTCACATCTGTCCAAGAATTCAGTTCAGTTTAGTTCAGCTGCTCAGACGTGTCCAATTCTTTGCAACCCCATGGACTGCACCACGCCAGGCTTCCCTGTCCATCGCCAACTCCCGGAGTTTACTCAAACTCATGTCCATTGAGATGGTGATGCCATCCAACTATCTCATCCTCTATCGTCCCCTTCTCCTCCCACTTTCAATCTTTCCCAGCATCAGGGTCTTTTCTAATGAGTCAGCTCTTTGCATCAGGTGGCCAAAGTATTGGAATTTCAGCTTCAACATCAGTCCTTCCAATGAACATTCAGGATTGATTTCCTTTAGGATGGACTCACTGGATCTCTTTGTTGTCCAAGGGACTCTCAAGAGTCTTCTCCAACACCACAGTTCATAAGCATCAATTTGTTTCTTGTTAATACTATCCCTACGAAGCTTTTAAAACAGCACCAAAGGAGATCAATATCAGCATAAACTGAAGACAGTGCAGCAAAAAGATGTTAAGAATAGTGCTGCTTTAAATAATAGAGAGTTAACAATAGTTGGTTTTTGTCTCCTTTTAAACAAGCTTGCTCAGAGGACATACCGATCTAGACTGTCCCCAGTCTCTATAACTGAATCCCAAGGGGCCTATCAGCTCTATTACCTTCTCTATATACATGAAGGACAGTGTTATGTTTCTCTACAGAAGAAAACTAATCCGAGTGAGGCATTTCACTAGGTTTAGGACTCACCAGTCAAGAAAATGCTTAAACATCCCTGGGGGCACAGGGCTTCACTAGAGCCTTGTGTGACCTTCTACTCTCATCTAGGATACTTGGCAACCACCAAAGTGAATTAGTCATGCATGTCAGACAATTGATAGCATACCCAGTGCTATCATACCCTAAAGATCCTACTGCAATCTTATCAATCTCAAGTAGAATGAGTCCACTGATCAGAGGACAAAGTCTATTTAAGGCAAACAACAGAAGATACCAGACCAAGATTCATTTCTTTTCAGTTTAATTAATCCTAATTCTTGCCCTTGCCATTTGGCAAATTCCTTTTTCTGATTCAAGAGCCCCTATTAAGATAATCACATAATCTCCCACCTCCTCCACCACAGCAATGTATTCAGTTCAGTTCAGTTCAGTTCAGTTCAGTCGAGGAGTCGTGTCTGACTCTTTGCGACCCCATGAATCACAGCACACCAGGCCTCCCTGTCCATCACCAACTCCCGGTGTTCATTCAAACTCATGTCCATCGAGTCAGTGATGCCATCCAGCCATCTCATACTCTGTTGTCCCCTTCTCCTCCTGCCCCCAATCCCTCCCAGCATCAGAGTCTTTTCCAATGAGTCAACTCTTCACATGAGGTGGCCAAAGTATTGGAGTGTCAGCTTCAGCATCAGTCCTTCCAATGAACACCCAGGACTGATCTCCTTTACGATGGACTGGTTGGAGAGTCTTCTCCAACACCACAGTTCAAAAGCATCAATTCTTTGGTGTTTAGCTTTCTTCACAGTCCAACTCTCACATCCATACATGACTACTGGAAAAACCATAGCCTTGACTAGATGGACTTTGTGGGAAAGTAATATCTCTGTTTTTCAATATACTATCTAGGTTGGTCATAACTTTCCTTCCAAGGAGTAAGCATCTTTTAATTTCATGGCTGCAATCACCATTTGCAGTGATTTTGGAGCCCCCAAAAATAAAGTCTGACACTGTTTCCACTATTTTTATCCATCTATTTCCCATGAAGTGATGGGACCAGATGCCATGATCTTCATTTTCTGAATGTTGAGCTTTAAGCCAACTTTTTCACTCTCCACTTTCACTTTCATCAAGAGGCTTTTGAGTTCCTCTTCACTTTCTGCCATAAGGGTGCTGTCATCTGCATATCTGAGGTTATTGAGATTTCTCCCGGCAATCTTGATTTCAGCTTGTGCTTCTTCCAGTCCAGCATTTCTCATGATGTCTCTGCATATAAGTTAAACAAGCAGGGTGATAATATACAGCCTTGATGTACCCCTTTTCCTATTTGGAACCAGTCTGTTGTTCCATATCCAGTTCTAACTGTTGCTTCCTGACCTGCATATAGGTTTCTCAAGAGGCAGGTCAGGTGGTCTGATATTCCCATCTCTTTCAGAATTTTCCACAGTTTCTTGTGATCCACACAGTCAAAGGCTTTGGCATAGTCAATAGAGCAGAAATAGATGTTTTTCTGGAACTCTCTTCCTTTTTCCAATGATCCAGCGGATGTTGGCAATTTGATCTCTGGTTCCTCTGCCTTTTCTAAAACCAGCTTGAACATCTGGAAGTTCACGGTTCACATATTGCTGAAGCCTGGCTTGGAGAATTTTGAACATTACTCTACTAGCATGTGAGATGAGTGCAATTGTGCGGTAGTTTGAGCATTCTTTGGAATTGTCTTTCTTTGGGATTGGAATGAACACTGACCTTTTCTAGTCCTGTGGCCACTGCTGAGTTTCCCAATTTGGTCCACTGCAATTCTCCACATGCTTTCCCTATCTTGTTTCCATTCCTTATCAATTATCTCTTGTGGGAAAAAATGTAGTCTGAAGAGAATAAGGAGACTAATTGGGGGAAACTATAAAACTCAACATTCAGAAAACGAAGATCATGGCATCTGGTCCCATCACTTCATGGGAAATAGATGGGGAAACAGTGGAAACAGTGCCAGACTTTATTTTTGGGGGCTCCAAAATCACTGCAGATGGTGACTGCAGCCATGAAGTTAAAAGATGCTTACTCCTTGGAAGGAAAGTTATGACCAACCTAGATAGCATATTGAAAAGCAGAGACATTACTTTGCCAACAAAGGTCCATCTAGTCAAGGCTATGGTTTTTCCAGTGGTCATGTATGGATGTGAGAGTTGGACTGTGAAGAAAGCCGAGTGCCGAAGAACTGATGCTTTTGAACTGTGGTGTTGGAGAAGACTCTAGAGAGTCCCTTGGAGTGCAAGGAGATCCAACCAGTCCATTCTGAAGGAGATCAGCCCTGGGATTTCTTTGGAGGGAATGATGCTAAAGCTGAAACTCCAGTACTTTGGCCACCTCATGCGAAGAGTTGACTCATTGGAAAAGACTCTGATGCTGGGAGGGATTGGGGCAGGAGAAGGAGACGACAGAGGATAAGATGGCTGGGATGGCATCACTGACTCGATGGATGTGAGTTTGAGTGAACTCCAGGAGTTGGTGATGGACAGGGAGGCCTGGCGTGCTGCTATTCATGGGGTCGCAAAGAGTCGGACACGACTGATCGACTGAACTGAACCGAACTGATAAACCTTAGGAATTAGCAGTACAAAGGAGGAAAACAAGGTCTTATGACTAGATTTTGCACATGTTAAAGAAAAGCAATGCTCTGCAGGCTTGATAATCATCTGGTAAATTTGAAAGATTTTAATGATTATTTGTTAAGTTAAAAAAAAACCCAAAATGCTGCATTAAATAGCTTTTTACTTATTGGCTGTCCAAAATCCAAGTTCATTTCTCAAAATACATCAATTTCCTTTTAGTTCTTTTTCACATCGAATCAGCCTTTATTAAATACACCCTCTTTGCTCTGATGAGTTCTCCAGAGAAAACTGTGCTGACTTCAGAAAGGGCATTTATTCAGCCTGTAGGGACGATTCTGTGCTCTCCACTGGAGTGCTGCCTGAGGCCATGATTGTTTATGCTCTGCAGCTGTGGCTGTTACTATAGGGAGCCATATTCCAATGTCTGCAGGGTGCAAATGACTTTCACAGGAGGGTACTTGCATTAGTTTGCCAGGGCTGCCATAACAAAGTACCACAGACTGGATGGCTTGAACAATAGAAATTTATTCCTCAAAATTCTGCTGACTAGAAGTCCAAAGTCAAGGTATCTCAGGGCTGGTTTCCTCCAAGGGCTTCGCTCCTTGGCTTGTAAATGACTGTCTTCTCCATGTGCCCTCACATGCTCTTCCCTCTGTGTTTCTGCATCCCCAGTCTTCTCTTCTTATAAGGACACCAGTCATATTGGATTAGGACCTACCTATATGATCTCATTTTACTTGAATCACCTCTTAAAGATTCTAACTCCAGGACTTTCCTGCTGGTCCACTGGTTAAGTATCTGCCTGCCAATGTAGGGGAAAAGGGTTCAATCCCTGTTCCAGGAAGATTCCACATTGCCACAAGGCAACTAAGCCTGAATGCAACAACTACTGAAGCCCATGCGCCCTAGAGCTGGCGCTCCACAAGAGAAGCTACTGCAATGGGGAGCCCGGGTACAGCAACTGGAGAAAGACTGCACAGCAACAGACTCAGTGCGGCCATAAATAAATAGATGGATAAAACAAGATTCTATCTCCAAATACAGTCACATTCTGAGTTACTGGGGTCACAAATTTCAGGGGATAAGAGACACAATTCAGCTCATAACAATAGTCTTCTCCTCTTTAGTGAGTGTTCAGATAGTGAGATACGCTTCATGTTTCAAAATTTACCAGAGTCAAGCAGATCATGTATCAAAGAGTGGAAAGTTTTAGAAGAGCAATGGAGTTTGCACAAGCTGAATTCCCTTCAACATGAGCACCAAAGTGAGATAGGTTGAATACACAGCTATGAGGTAGTTTTTTAAGTTAAATATTTGGACACATACTAACTCCATACTTCTTTGTCCTTTGTGTTGGTATTAATTATAAGGTTAGCAATAGAGAACAGGTTAGCAAGAAAACGCACTATTTATTGTTCTTTGCCCCCCAACTTTTCTCATCTCTTGGGACATGAAGGCCACTCCATATGGGCTCCTTCAGCTTCCCTTCCTCTCTATTCCCAGGCATTTTGTTTCTTCATCCAGCCTGTCTCACTTCCCTCCACACTCAGAGAGCACAGACCCTTCCACCTTCCCAAGGTCAACTTCACTACATGTGTCTTTGCTTCCATGGCAAGCAGAACCTCCAAAGCCTTTTTCCTTTGATGACTCTTACCCATCTCCACTGTTTCTCCCACTCCAGGGAGAGGCCATAAGTCTCTCCTTCTCAACTGGCTATTTCTTCCACTATTCTAAAAGCAAAACAAATCTAAGTTCCCTCCAGTTGTGTGCTATCCCTCCTCCTGACTGCTGGAGGTCTCAGGGTAAGCACTCACTTGAATTCACTGGTCACTCATCTCCCTTAGTCCTGGCTCATGGACGGGCACTGTTGACAACATCTCTTGGAGAAGTTTCCTCTGTTGGTTTGTTCTGGCCCTGCTGTCCTTGTTCTTCCCATGCCCAGCTCTTGATCCGGTCCTCTTCTTGCCCTGTGGCCTCTCAGGAGGTGACTCATCTGTTCCTATGACTCTACTATAAACCAATGCTCAAATATGTACCAAATCAATATAATTCATCTTGACCCCAGCTCCTGACCCACCATGTCAACTTTTTTCACAGTAGTTCTACCTGGATGGTCAACGGGCACCTCTGACACAGTATCTGCTGCTGCTGCTAAGTCGCTTCAGTCGTGTCCAACTCTGTGCGACCCCATAGACGGCAACCCACCAGGCTCCCCCATCCCTGGGATTCTCCAGGCAAGAACACTGGAGTGGGTAGCCATTTCCTTCCCCAATGCATGAAAGTGAAAAGTGAAAATGAAGTCACTCAGTCATATCCAACTCTTAGTGACCCCATGGACTGAAGCCCACCAGGCTCCTCCATCCATGGGATTTTCCAGGCAGGAATACTGGAGTGGGGTGCCATTGCCTTCTCCTTGACACAGTATGCTGCTGCTGCTGCTAAGTCGCTTCTGTCGTGTCCGACTCTGTGCGACCCCATAGACAGCAGCCCACCAGGCTCCTCTGTCCCTGGGATTCTCCAGGCAAAATACTGGAGTAGGTTGCCGTTTCCTTCTCCAATGCATGAAAGTGAAAAGTGAAAATGAAGTCGCTCAGTCGTGCCCGACTCTTAGTGACCCCATGGACTGCAGCCTACCAGCCTAATCCTCTATCCATGGGATTCTCCAGGCAAGAGTACTGGAGTGGGTTGCCATTGCCTTCTCCCTGACACAGTATAAGCAATACCAAATCATCATTTTACCCTAATACTCACTCACTTTTTAAAATAGATAAACTGCTTTTTTTTTTTTTTAAAGAGAGAAATGTATGGGACATTTATAGTTTAAGAGACTTAAGAGATATATCAACTGTGTGGAAAATATGTTGAATCTTATTCAAAAAAGCTGGGAAACATTATAGTATAATCAGGGAAACTTGAATGCTGAGTGATAATATTATGAACTTGATGCTAAATTTTATGTGCAATTAACAGTATTGAAGACATCTCAAAACATCATTTTGAGATGCACACTAAAATATTTATGTATGAAATTATGTGACATGTAAGATTTTTCCTTTAAATCCTCTGACAGGAAAGGTACTGGGGGTTATAGATGAAACAAAATGAGGCATGAGTTGAAGCTGGTGATGTTTATGCAAGGAGTCATGCACATAATTATCTTTACTTTGGCATCCATTTAAAATTTCTCATCATAAAAAGGTTTTTAAAAAATCAAGTAAAGGTTAAAAAATGAAATTGAGTTTTAAAAATATACATCTCCTCCTCACATCCCTAGTTTTGCTAACAAATCCTCTGTCCTTCATCTTTATCATTTTGCCATCCTTCTCCTTCCCATGACCTCAAACATATAGGACCTGTATTGAGTCCATTTGCTTTCCCTCCAAAGCATACTTTGTTTCCTTCTTGTCCTCTTTTTTCTAATCACCAGCAGATGACACCACCCTTATGGCAGAAAGTGAAGAGGAACTCAAAAGCCTCTTGATGAAAGTGCAAGTGGAGAGTGAAAAAGTTGGCTTAAAGCTCAACATTCAGAAAACGAAGATCATGGCATCCTGTCCCATCACTTCATGGGAAATAGATGCGGAAACAGTGGAAACAGTGTCAGACTTTATTTTTCTGGGCTCCAAAATCACTACAGATGGTGACTGCAGCCATGAAATTAAAAGACGCTTACTCCTTGGAAGGAAAGTTATGACCAACCAGCATATTCAAAAGCAGAGACATTACTTTGCCAACAAAGGTCCATCTAGTCAAGGCTATGGTTTTTCCTGTGGTCATGTATGGACGTGAGAGTTGGACTGTGAAGAAGGCTGAGCACCAAAGAATTGATGTTTTTGAACTGTGGTGTTGGAGAAGACTCTTGAGAATCCCTTGGACTTCGAGGAGATCCAACCAGTCCATTCTGAAGGAGATCAGCCCTGGGATTTCTTTGGAAGGAATGATGTTAAAGCTGAAACTCCAGTACTTTGGCCACCTCATGCAAAGAATTGACTCATTGGAAAAGACTCTGATGCTGGGAGGAATTGGGAGCAGAAGGAGAAGGGGACGACAGAGGATGAGATGGCTGGATGGCATCACTGACTCGATGGACGTGAGTCTGAGTGAACTCTGGGAGTTGGTGATGGACAGGGAGGCCTGGCGTGCTGCGATTCATGGGGTCACAAAGAGTCAGACACGACTGAGTGAATGAACTGAACTGTCCTCTTTCTTCTAATCACCAGGTTCTAATAACCTGGGAGCACAGGTTCTCTTTTTTCTTTAATTTCTAATAACTTCCTGTCTCCCTATCCCTGATTTTCCTAAGAGCAGAGTTTATCCTAACCAGAATAAATATTATTTTAATCAGAATAAAACAATATTCTAATTCCACTTGTATTCCCAGAACATCCCCTAGGGCAGACTTATTTTGAGCAAATAGAGTGATCTCTGAGAGGGCTTGCTACCTAGAATAAAGTACAAAAGGAATTCTGACCTTGGATTTGGTAGAAGTGAGATCAAGAAGGAGGTTTGGGACTTGATTTTCCATTGGTCTTCGTAACTGAAGTTACACTTTCCTAATAATTGTTCAATAAGCAGAGATAGCTGAGTGTACTAGTTAAGAGTACCCCAGCTCCAGGACTTCAGTCCCTACTAAAAAAATAATTGTGCTTATGCCATAGGATAATTATGAGGATTAAATGAGATAATATGTATAAAATGCTTAAAATAGTACCTGGCACATAGTAAGTGGTATTTTAAAGTTGGTAAGATACAATTCCTTTGGTGAGTTAGCAAATCCTTCTGTGATTAGAAACTGCCACACCTTGTAGTTTCCAGATTATATTCTCTAATTTTGATGAAACTAACCTTCACAAAATGAATAAAGACCTTTAAATATCTGTCTGCAAAGGAAACAAGGAATAAAGATATCCAAAGTTTAAAAATAAAATAAAATTAAAAAAAAAGATATCCCTAATAATATAAATACAGGTAAACAGTAAGAAAATGCAGACCTGATTCTTCTATTCCTAATATAAGCCCTTCGTAGCCATGCTGCAATGAAGAAGCAACAATGATGAAATTAAATCTGACAGGAAGTCAGCCAAAAATAAAAAGAAGCAAAAAACAACCAAGAATACTATTTGAAATATGAAATATGAGTATATACATCCATAATTGTTATGAATGAGCCTCTACAATCTGAAACACAGAGCTGCTGTTTTGTGAGTCAACAAATGGAAGATGCATCAGAGAAGATAGTCTCAACAGTAAACAGTGTCTTAGGCTGAAAAATGTTTTGTGGGAAAACTATGTTAGTTGGAGGTGAAACTTTAACTGGAACAATTTTCAATAGATTATTCTAGGTCACTATAAACGATAGAAATGGTATGGACCTAATAGAAGCAGAAGATATTAAGAAGAGATGGCAAGAATACACAGAACTGTACAAAAAATATCTTCACGACCCAGATAATCACGATGGTGTGATCACTGACCTAGAGCCAGACATCCTGGAATGTGAAGTCAAGTGGGCCTTAGAAAGCATCACTACGAACAAAGCTGGTGGAGGTGATGGAATTCCAGTTGAGCTATTCCAAATCCTGAAAAACGATGCTGTGAAAGTGCTGCACTCAATATGCCAGCAAATTTGGAAAACTCAGCAGTGGCCACAGGACTGGAGAAGGTCAGTTTTCATTCCAATCCCAAAGAAAGGCAATGCCAAAGAATGCTCAAACTACCGCACAATTGCACTCATCTCACGTGCTAGTAAAGTAATGCTCAAAATTCTCCAAGCTAGGCTTCAGCAATACGTGAACCATGAACTTCCTGATGTTCAAGCTGGTTTTAGAAAAGGCAGAGGAACCAGAGATCAAATTGCCAACATCTGCTGGATCATGGAAAAAGCAAGAGAGTTCCAGAAAAACATCTATTTCTGCTTTATTGACTATGCCAAAGCCTTTGACTGTGTGGATCACAATCAACTGTGGAAAATTCTTCAAGAGATGGGAATACCAGACCACCTGATCTGCCTCTTGAGAAATTTGTATGCAGGTCAGGGAGCAACAGTTAGAACTGGACATGGAACAACAGACTGGTTCCAAATAGGAAAAGGAGTTCGTCAAGGCTGTATATTGTCACCCTGTTTATTTAACTTATATGAAGAGTACATCATGAGAAACGCTGGACTGGAAGAAGCAGAAGCTGGAATCAAGATTGCCGGGAGAAATCTCAATAATCTCAGATATGCAGATGACACCACCCTTATGGCAGAAAGTGAAGAGGAACTCAAAAGCCTATTGATGAAAGTGAAAGTGGAGAGTGAAAAAGTTGGCTTAAAGCTCAACATTCAGAAAACGAAGATCATGGCATCTGGTCCCACCACTTCATGGGAAATAGATAGGGAAACAGTGTCAGACTTTATTTTTCTGGGCTCCAAAGTCACTGCAGATGGTGACTGCAGCCATGAAATTAAAAGACGCTTACTCCTTAGAAGGAAAGTTATGACCAACCAGCATATTCAAAAGCAGAGACATTACTTTGCCAACAAAGGTCCGTCTAGTCAAGGCTATGGTTTTTCCTGTGGTCATGTATGGATGTGAGAGTTGGACTGTGAAGAAGGCTGAGCGCCAAAGAATTGATGCTTTTGAACTGTGGTGTTGGAGAACACTCTTGAGAGTCCCTTGGACTGCAAGGAGATCCAACCAGTCCATTCTGAAGGAGATCAGCCCTGGGATTTCTTTCTTTTTTTTTTTATTTATTTTTTAATTTTATTTTATTTTTAAACTTTACAATATTGTATTGGTTTTGCCAAATATAGAAATGAATCTGCCACAGGTATGCATGTGTTCCCCATCCTGAACCCTCCTCCCTCTTCCCTTCCCATACCATCCCTCTGGGTCATCCCACTACACCAGCCCCAAGCATCCAGTATCTTGCATCGAACCTGGACTGGCAACTCATTCCATATATGATATTATACGGATTTCTTTGGAAGGAATGATGCTAAAGCTGAAACTCCAGTACTTTGGCCACCTCATGCGAAGAGTTGACTCATTGGAAAAGACTCTGATGCTGGGAGGGATTGGGGGCAAGAGGAGAAGGGGACAACAGAGGATGAGATGGCTGGATGGCATCACTGACTCGATGGACGTGAGTCTCAGTGAACTCCAGGAGTTGGTGATGGACAGGGAGGTCTGGCGTGCTGTGATTCATGGGGTCACAAAGAGTCGGAGACGACTGAGTGACTGATCTGATCTGATCTGGTTACAGACAAAGTATTAAAGTTGGGTGTGAACAAAATGCTGAAGCATATAGCAATGCAATTAATTATATAAAGACAGAATGTTGAAATATAGTACATTCCTAATATTATAAAAAGATGAGCAGCTGATAGTAAATTTTTAAATTTCAAGCAGAGATTCACTGGTTATCTCATCCTTAAGAGAACTACCAGATTTAAAGATGCTGAATATTTCTCTTTCCCTGAGAAAAATGTGATGACTGGTGGCAGTAAGTAATATGCTATCCATCAAAAGTGTTAAAACAAATGAACACACCTAATCTGTCCTTTAAAGGTAAAAAAGAGAGAGAAAGCACCAGATTTTTGAAGGAAAGTCTTTCAAAAATAAATTGTACTATATAAACAGTACTTTGAAAACACATATTTGAAAATATTTCCATTACTATGCAATCTCTGGGGCAAAACCAATGAAATATATCACGGAGATACATTTTTATGTCTGAACACTTTAAAAGCTTTGAAACATTATCATTTGTTTTAAAATCTTTCAAGTGAAGAGTTTCATTGGGTTTGAACCCCTTTTCAAAAAAAAATATTAAAATGCAAAACATCCAACTTCATTTGCAAAAACAAGTGATAGGCATAGGGAAGGTGGCATAGTGATAGGGAACATGGAAATTTACTAGACACATTCCAGTAAGTCTACTTCATTGCTAAATAGGATTAACAGTGATTTAGTAAGTATATCCAATGAAGTACTTCTTCCATTCAGATCTAGAGCTCATTTTAGCTATTTTCCCAGCTAATTCACCATTAAAACAAGTATCAAAACAAACTAAATCAGAACCAGAAATGCTTCTTAAAAACAAAGAAGCATTTCAATCAAACTACTCTCACTAAAAATATTAGTATCATTATAATCACTTATAATACTTCTGAAAAGAACAGTGAGATACTTTGTACCACAAATAAATACAAAGTACCTTTTAAAAAGTTCATTTGAAATAATTTTATCATTCAAAAACGTATATAGTAACCTATTTATAACATGCATAATATACTAGTAAAGCATCTGTGTATGTATACACATGTGTGCATGAGTGTGATTTCCAATTAACTAAAATTAAAATCTATTTCCAGCAAGGTATTGTAAGGAGTTCCATAGACCAACTTCTATTTCACTAGTGAAACTGGTAAAAATTATTTAAAACAAACAAACAACCATTTAAAGTCATGGGAAATGGTCTGAAGGATACATAGCAAATAGAGAATTCAAAGTCCACTGAAACTTAGTAACAACAGCTGCTGCTGCTACTTCTAAGTCGCTTCAGTCCTGTCGGACTCTGTGCATCCCCATAGACGGCAGCCCACCAGGCTCCCCCGTCCCTGGGATTCTCCAGGCAAGAGTACTGGAGTGGGTTGCCATTTCCTTCTCCAATGCATGAAAGTGAAAAGTGAAAGTGAAGTCGCTCAGTCATGCCCGACTCTTAGTGACCCCATGGACTGCAGCCTACCAGGCCCCTCCATCCATGGGATTTTCCAGGCAAGAGTACTGGAGTGGGGTGCCATTGCCTTCTCCTAGTAACAACAGAGACTGTGATATTTCAACCAATGTTTACTTCTCTACTATTCTCTCCCAGCTCAGTGACACAAAAACTCCTCTGCAGACTGGTGTAGACACACAGGGCTCCCTCTCCCCTCAGGGCCCAGCTAGAGGCCATCAGCCAAGGGACGCCCAATGTCAACATTTCTCATCCTGCCCCCATACCTGTTACCAAGGCTAAGTTCTGAGTGAATGCAGCTGAGAAATAGGGCCTCTCTTCCATCCATCACCCACCAGTGGGATGCAGGCTCTGCCTTAGTTATAGCATGTTAAGAATGCTGAGGCCCACATCCCCTTTGCCATGATTCGTGGTAGCTTATATATCAGAGGTTCCAAGCCAGGACAGGCAGGCTGAAGACCTGAGGCTACTTCCATTCCCTCCACTAAGCACTCAGCTCATAGAATGAAGTATCACTCAGAGGGAAAAGCAAACTTGTCCCCACTTCCAGTTTAAGTCCTGGCTCACTTAGTGTACACCCAAGAGAAATGATAGCAAACGTCCATATAAAACCTTGATTACAAATGTTTACAGTGGCTCTACTTCCAATAACTTTTGAAAGTTATTTTTAAAAAAGAATGAGAACCATGTTCCATAAATTTGTTGCCAATGGCACACAATCAAAAGAAGTTAGAGATCACTTATTAGCTTTTTTTTTTCCATTCCAAAGCCAGGGAAAACTTAATTTTTTTTAAGTTTTAATTTTTGTCAGGACTATACTTGCACACAGTTTAAGACTCAACTAGTGTTACAAGATCAAAATACAGCCCCTAGTCACTCCATTTTCCCCTCCAGATAGGCAGCCATGTTAATCTTTTCTAGATGTCTTTTGGTCATTATCAACTTATATCCAACAATATATTAGTATTGTTATTTCTTGATTTGGGGGAAGGGTTTGTTTTAGGCATCATCTATTTTTCTGGGTTCCAAAATCACTACAGATGGTGACCTCAGCCATGAAATTAAAAGACGCTTACTCCTTGGAAGGAAAGTTATGACCAACCTAGATAGCATATTCAAAAGCAGAGACATTCCTTTGCCAACAAAGGTTCGTCTAGTCAAGGCTATGGTTTTTCCTGTGGTCGTGTATGGATGTGAGAGTTGGACTGTGAAGAAGGCTGAGCGCAGAAGAATTGATGCTTTTGAACTGTGGTGTTGGAGAAGACTCTTGAAAGTCCTTTGGACTGCAAGGAGATCCAACCAGTCCGTTCTGAAGGAGATCAGCTCTGGGATTTCTTTGGAAGGAATGATGCTAAAGCTGAAACTCCAGTACTTTGGCCACCTCATGCAAAGAGTTGACTCATTGGAAAAGACTCTGATGCTGGGAGGGATTGGGGGCAGGAGGAGAAGGGGATGACAGAGGATGAGATGGCTGGATGGCATCACTGACTCGATGGACGTGAGTCTGAGTGAACTCCGGGAGTTGATGATGGACAGGGAGGCCTGGCGTGCTGTGATTCATGGGGTCGCAAAGAGTCGGACACGACTGAGCGACTGATCTGATCTGATCTGATTGATTTCCCATTATTAAAAAAAAATGCAAATTTAGCTCCATTTCTTTCTCTTGTCCCACCAAACACATATGCCCTTTCGCCTTCCTATCCTCCCAATCTCTCCAGGGAGTGTTCACATTTACTTATTAGCTGTTTTTGGTGGATGGATATATTTAAACTATATCCTAATTCTTGACATTTATATCACTGTCTATAAGGCAGCCTCACCTACATAACTGTGGCTGTTTATGAACCAGCACAAGTTCTAGTGAAGAAGGGTGAAATCCCACAGATGGAACTGAAACCAGTGCCAATCCCATTATATATACAAAATAAACTTTCAGTTCAGTTCAGTTCGGTTGCTCAGTTGTGTCTGACTCTTTGCGACCCCAGGAACTGCAGCACGCCAGGCCTCCCTGTCCATCACCAACTCCTGGAGATTGCTCAAACTCATGTCCACTGAGTCGGTGATGCCTCCAACCATCTCATCCTCTGTCGACCTCTTCTCCTCCTGCCTTCAGTCTTTCCCAGCATCAGGGTCTTTTCCAATGAGTCAGTTTTTCACATCAGGTGGCCAAAGTATTGGAGTTTCAACTTTAGCATCAGTCCTTCCAATCAATCTTCAGGACTAATTTCCTTTAGGATGGACTGGTTGGATCTCCTTGTAGTCCAAGGGACTCTCAAGAGTCTTTTCCAGCACCACAGTTCAAGAGCATCAATTTTTCAGTGTTCAGGTTTCTTTATAGTCCAACTCTCACATCCATGCATGACCACTGGAAAAACCATAGCTTTGACTAGACAGACATTT